>NC_137334.1:46687945-48116322 GCF_965287045.1 Carcharhinus amblyrhynchos
CACTTAATGTGGCTGGCTGGACTCTCACTCTGTAGATAAGATTTAACACAGGAGCGGTCGGTGTGCTTGTTTTATCCTTGTTGGCGGCTTCTTGTTTGGAGGCCTAGCGCTTGGCCTTGGGTTACCTTTAAAACAATTTAAAAAAGGAAGTGTATTTAGCAGCTTTACACATAGGTGTTGGAATATCAGGAAATGAGTGTTTGACAATAGAATATATATACTTCAGGCAGAGTACTGTTATGGTAATTCACAATTCATGGATCACAGTCGAAATATTGTTTCATCTAATGGCTAAAAGGCGACTTAGTTTCAAAAATGTGAAGCTTGGAGCATTTAGCTGTATGTGGGCTTTTTCTACAAGGATATGTTGGAAATGATTTCGAAATCTTTATCTAGGAGGAACTTCAATTTCAAGACTGCGTAACTAGTTAGAATTAATGAGCAATAGATAAGTTTTATGGTAATCCATTCATGGTTGTGTAGATGGAAGCACAATATTGTAATTTCTGAAGTTTTTCAGTGGCAATATTGTTCAAATTGTGCAATGAAATATACTGTTTAAAATTTATCCTTCTATGTATTTGTGCAAGATAATTTGTCTCAGCAGTGGACATAACAGGTGTTTTTATTTCAGGTGCAGTCAACAAAAAGGGCTGACCCCATTGAATTAAAAGCTGTGTTTTTGAAGGTAATTGACGTAATTTATATAAATTCATTAAACTTTCTGTTTCATTTGTATTTTAATTGTAGCTGTAGTAAAGTTCACCTTTACTAAAAGTGTAACGTGGGTGCTATTCGGATTGGCGGTTGGTGACGAGTGGAGTGCCCCAGGGGTCGGTGCTGGGGCCTCAGCTATTTACCATTTATATAGATGATCTGGAGGAGGGACCGAGTGTATGGTGTCGAAATTTGCTAATGACACCAAGATTGGTGGAACGGCAAATTGCACGGAGGGTGTGGAGAGTCTGCAGAAGGATCTAGATAGGCTGGGCGAATGGGCCAGGAACTGGCAAATGGAATTTAATGTTGGCAAATGTGAGGTTGTCCACTTTGGTAGGAATAATGGTAGGAAGGACTATTACTTACGTTGCGAAAAACTGCAGCATGCAACGATGCAGAGGGACCTCGGGGTCCTTGTGCATGAGTTGCAAAAACCCAGCCAGCAGGTGGTCAGGAAGACAAATGGGACGCTGGCCTTCATAGCGAGGGGGATTGAATATAAAAGTAGGGAGGTCTTGCTGCAGCTGTATAGGGCACTGGTGAGGCCCCACCTGGAGTACTGTGTGCAGTTTTGGTTGCCGCACTTACGCAAAGATATTTTGGCCTTGGAGGGAGTGCAGAGGAGGTTTACTAGGCTGATGCCGGAGTTGAGGGGGTTGAGCTATGAGGAGAGGCTGAATAAACTAGGCTTGTACTCATTAGAGTTTAGAAGAATGAGGGGAGATCTCATTGAGACATATAAGATGTTGAATGGGATGGATAGGTTAGAGGTGGAGAGGCTCTTCCCGCTCAGAAAGGACAGTAAGACTAGAGGGCACAGCCTCAAGATAAAGGGGGGGTGGTTTAGAACGGAGTTGAGGAGGAACGTCTTCACTCAAAGGGTGGTGAATCTCTGGAATTCTCTGCCTATTGAAGTGGTGGAGGCTGCCTCGCTCAATATTTTTAAGACGTGGGTTGATAGGTTTTTGATAGGCAAGGGGATTAAGGGTTATGGGGAGAGGGTGGGAATGTGGAACTGAGCCACGACAGATCAGCCATGATCTTATTGAATGGCGGGACAGGCTCGAGGGGCTAGATGGCTTACTCCTGCTCCTATTTCTTATGTTCTTATGTAACATGTTTTTGGAGATAATATGGGAAACAGATCTACGTTATTAGTCAAGATACTAACAAAAGTAGTAAAAATAGTTTAATGTTTTATTGACTCAGGCACTCTGATATTTAAGCCTGCCCTGGAAAGTAAGTTTGTGGCGCTGTTGTGAATGATAAATTACTACAACTGCCTAGTAGATTCTAGTGGGCAGGTCCACAAAGTAAAATGGTGTTTGTGTGATATGACTTGTATTATTATATTGTATTGATAAGGGTTAACAAATATTTTACAGTGGAAACCAGAAGCCAGGACTCATTTGGTGTTTGCTCAACCAGAGAGAGTGACTTAAATTTGTCATTGACGTTTGGCCACGAGTGAGGGGATTAGTGTACTTGAAATAAATATGACAGTTTTTAACGGTGGATGTAGAAATTTGAAATTAAAAGCCACACTGCGCCGAAGACCCGGCTTCGATTCCGGCTTCGGGTGACTGTGTGGAGTTTGCATGTTCTCCCTGTGTGCATATAGGTTTCCTCCAGGTGCTCTGGTTTCCTTCCACAGTCCAAAGATGTGCTTAGGTGGACCAGCTGTGCTAAATTGCCCTTAGTATCCAAAGTTGTGTAGGTTAGGTGGATTAGCCACGGTGAATGCATGGGGTTGTGATCATCGGGCAGCGGGGTGGTGGGCTTCAGGAAGATTTTTTTGTTGGAGAGTTGGTACAGACTCAATAGACCGAATGGCGTCCTTCTGCACTGTAGTGATTCTGTTCAATGTATTCAACTCTAACAGTGTGCTGGAAATGCTCAGCATGTCTGGCAGCATCTTTGTGTAACGAAATATAGTTAATGATTCAGGCCAAATTAGCTGAGCATGAGCTGAATTTTATATCAAACTACAAGCTTATGGAAATTACTGAAAGCAATGCACATAAACTCACCTACGGCCCTGCTGCGTTGTGTGATTTCAATTAAAAGCACAATTCTCATTTCTCACAGTAAAATGCAGCCTATTCTTTTCTGATTTACTGTACTTGACGAGTGTACATCTGTGCCATGACAGCCAAAAAAATCACTTTAAGAGCCAATGGTTCAATATGATGCAGTGGGAAAGAGAGCATATAGTTATGATGACTTGAAAAACTCATGCAGTATGTATTCGACAAGAGTCACAGAGCTGGATTTTCCAGCTGCGCTCATCCCAAGGCCAGACGTTCCTACCCAAGGTCAGCAGACCTTTGCATGGTTAGCCCCTGCCTGCTACAATTCCCGTGGCGGGTGAGATGGCAAAATTCCGCCCATTGTGTCATACAATTTCTGCAGTGCAGAAGGTGGCATTTGGTCCATTGAGCCTGCACCAACCCTGTAGCACAACCTCCCACCCAGGCCCTATTCCCTGAACCCTGTGTATTTACCCCGCTAATCCCTCTAACTACACATCTTGGGACACTTAAGGGGCAATTTAGCATGGCCAGTCCACCTAACCTGCACATCTTTGGACTGTCGGAGGAAACAGGATCATCTGGAGGAAACCCACGCAGTCTCTGGGAGAACGTGCAAACTCTGCACCTGGGTCCTGGCGCTTGTGAGGCAGTGTTGCTAATGACTGTGGTTAAGGAAGGATCTAGCAGAGGTGTTGGAATGCCAAATTTGAATATTGGAACAATTATTATGTATTAGCTATGAAACTGAGTCAGTTGTGATATTTGAAGCTGAAACTGAGAAATGGAAATAGTCGTCACATATCACTGGTTTGTTAAGATGCTACAAATGATTTGGTATGATGCTAAATGTATCCTGTCATAATTGATGCTTGAAATTATCCACTTGGATACTGTCTGCAGTCCTTCCTTGGTTGCATGTTCCCCTTTGTTGACCAAGCCTGAACACAACAGTGTTGGCAATCAGTCATCCTTGTGCTTCTGAATTGCAGGAAGGAATTCCTTTATGCCTGGATGACGTATCTGTGATCATTTAAAAAAACTACAGAGTACTCATTAATAACATGCACATGTTAGTTGTCGACATAAATGTTTTCTTTCAGTACTTTTAATAAATATGTCCTCTGTCTTACTTTGAGCTTTCAATTAGTGATTTTATTCAGGAAGAAAATCCTTGTCCCAACAAAGGAATTCTTGAGAGTAAAGAGAAAGAAAGTACTTACATTTTTTTTTAAATTTGTAGGACATGGGTGTCGTTGGCTGGCCAACATTTATTGCCCATCTCTAATTGCCCTTGAGAAGGTGGTGGTGAGCTACAGTCTTGAATCACTGCAGTCCCCATGCTCTAGGTTGA
Organism: Carcharhinus amblyrhynchos; assembly: GCF_965287045.1. Classification (NCBI taxonomy): domain Eukaryota; kingdom Metazoa; phylum Chordata; class Chondrichthyes; order Carcharhiniformes; family Carcharhinidae; genus Carcharhinus; species Carcharhinus amblyrhynchos. The sequence goes on from NC_137334.1 coordinate 46,692,050, forward strand.
CTCAATGCTGTTAGGGAGGGAAGTTCAGGATTTTGACTCAGCAACTGTGAAGAAACGGCGATATATTTCCAAGTCAGGACGGTCAGTGGTTTGGAGGCAAACTTGCAGGTGGTGGTGTGACATATCTGCTGCCCTTGTCCTTCCAGATGGAAGTGTTTATGGGTTTGGAAGGTGCTGTCTAAGGATCTTTGGTGAATTGCTGCAGCGCACCTTGTAGATAGTACACACTGCTGCTACTGAGTGTCAGTGATAGAGGCAGTGGATATTTGTGGATGTGATGCCAATCAAATGGGCTGTTTTGTGCTCTATGGTGTCAAACTTCTCGAGCCTTGTTGGAGCTGCACCAATCAAGGCAAGTGGGTAGTATTCCATCATACTCCTGACTTGTGTCTTGTAGATGGTGGACAGGCTTTGGGGAGTTACTCGCCACATTATTAGCCATTGACCTGCTTTTGTAGCCACTGTGTTTATGTGGTGAGTCCACTTGAATTCCTGGTCAGTGATAACCTCAAGGATGTTGATAGTGGGAGATTCAGCAATGGTAACAAGCTTCTCGGCCTTTTGGCTAAGACCAAGTGGAGTATCGACATGTTGTGCTTGACTGAAGTCATTAGGTTACATCTCAGCTTCATTTGAAGCAATTTTTAAAAGCGGCATCTTGGCCTTTTGGCTAAAATGCAAATGAGATCAAGCCTTGGAAGAGGAGCTGTGCCTACTCCAATCAGCTTGGATCATGTAGATCAAGCCCAGGACAGGAGGTGAGAGCCCTGTCTTGTCAGCTTGGATCGGGAATGTCTCAACTTGTTGAGACTCTGAATTGGACTTGATTGAATTGGAATAAAAACAAAAAAAAATGTTAAGGGGCATTGGTTATAGTGTCTCTTATTGGTGATGGTCATTGCCTGGCATTTGTGTGGTGCAAAAGATAACTTGTTACTTGTCAGCCCAAGCCCTGGACATTGTCCAGATCTTGTTGCATTCGAACATGGACTGCTTCAGTGTCTGAGGAGTTGTGAATGGTGCTGAACATTGTACAATGATCGTTAAACATCCCCACATTGATATGGTACCTTTCAAGACATTAAGGTGTCTCAGTGTTTATTGCGAACAAAGTAATTTTGAAGTATAGTCACTATTGTAGAAAACATCAGTTACTACAGAATGATTAAATAATGGTTTTCAGAGTCTGCAGTATGATCAGTGAGTAGTATTTTCTGTGAGACTTTAAATCTAGAAATAATTGATCTGTTTGAACAATATCAAAGTAAAACAGCTGAAAAAATCTTGAATTTGAGCGAGATGATCATTTTCCTTTGTTCTTGTGCTGGAAAACATGTTGTGACATTTGATGCAGATTTAAATTGTTCTAGCTTTAGACAGGATTTATGAGTACAGCTGTGTTCAGCTATCTACATGAAGTATTAGCTGCATCCTAATAATTTTGTGACTCCAGCATGGTCCTATACTTTGCAATGAATGTAAGACTAAACCAGTTGCTCATTAATAGGGCATGCATGCCTGGCCTAAATTTGGCATCGCTCAGAAGTAGTTTATGTCAATTCAGCATTGAGTTAAAAATTACTTCTTGATATTTACTGTTCTGGCATAGGCTGTCACTTGAGCCTTTATTTTCTCTGGTACAGGTTGCCTTTTTAATCTATTTTTGCAAGTAGCCTGGTGGCTCAGTCAGTTATTTGAGTGCCATAAAGCCACTTAACCTGCTGCAGTTGGGTAAATGTCGTTGATACTTGACTAAGCTACTGTAATGAATGCCATGTGAAAGTAAGTTGGTTGATGTTGGCGAAACAGGAAACATGGACCAGGTGCTCCTACAGCTTTCTAGACTTGAAATTAAATTCACCTGGCAAGAGGTACCATATTCTTGGCATCAGCAGCCAGGACTTTCCAACCTGGGGTGGGGGAGGGAAGTGGAAAGAAAAAATGTTCTGAAGAAGTTCATCGTTTGGGGAAAAAAATTCAAATATATCTTTGTGGAACTAATACATAAGAACATAAGAAATAGGAGCAGGAGTAGGCCATCTAGCCCTTCGAGCCTGCCCCGCCATTCAATAAGATCATGGCTGATCTGTCGTGGCTCAGTTCCACTTTCGCGCCCTCTCCCCATAACCCTTAATCCCCTCTCTTATCAAGAACCCATCAACCCGCTTCTTAAAAATATTTAGCGAGGCAGCCTCCACCACTTCAATGGGCAGAGAATTCCAGAGATTCACCACCCTTTGAGTGAAGAAGTTCCTCCTCAACTCCGTTCTAAACCGCCTCCCCCTTATCTTGAGGCTGTGCCCCCTAGTCCTACTGTCTTTTTTGAGCGGGAAGAGTCTCTCCACCTCTATCCTATCCATCCCATTCATCATCTTATATGTCTCAATGAGATCTCCCCTCATTCTTCTAAACTCTAACGAGTACAAGCCTAGTTTATTCAGCCTCTCCTCATAGCTCAATCCCCTCAACTCCAGTATCAGCCTAGTAAACCTCCTCTGCACTCCCTCCAGGGCCAAAATATCCTTGCGCAGGTGCGGCGCCCAAAACTGCACACAGTACTCCAGCTGCGGCCTCACCAATGCCCTATACAGCTGCAGCAAGACCTCCCTACCTTTATATTCAATCCCCCTCGCTATATGAGTATGAAAAGCTGGGAATGGAATTAAAAAGTAGAACCTACAAGGTGGTCGTCTCTGGGCTACTGCCTGAACTGAGTGCAGACGGGCGTAGGGTTGACAGGATAAAGGAAGTGAATGGGTGGCTCAGGGATTGGTGTGGGAGGAATGGGTTCGAATTTATGGGGCATTGGCACCAGTATTGGGGTAGGTGGGACTTGTTCGGGCGGGATGGGGTTGGTCTGAACCGTGCTGGGACCAGAGTGTTGGCGAATCGAGTAAAGAGGACTGTAGACAGGGCTTTAAACTAATTAGGGGGGGGAGGGTGCGAGGGTAGGTGACGCTACGAGGTCTAAAGTTAAGGATAGGGTACAGGTAAGGGAAGAGGCCGAGGATGTCCCAATTGGTGGCGTTACAGCAAATAGGGTCCAGGTGAAGGCTGGGATGAAAGCGCTTTATCTGAATGCACGAAGCATTCGGAATAAAGTGGATGAGCTGGTGGCGCAGATCGACACAAATGGATACGATCTGGTGGCCATTACAGAGACGTGGCTGCAAGGTGACAGGGACTGGGAGATGAATGTACAGGGCTATCAAGTGTTTAGGAAGGATAGGCAGGAGGAAAGAGGGGGTGGCGTAGCTCTGCTGATTAAGGATAGTATCAAGGTGGTAGCAAGGGATGATATCGGAGCCAAAGAGCAGAAAGTGGAATCGTTGTGGGTGGAGATTAGGAACAGCAAAGGGAGGAAGACGCTGGTGGGTGTCGTCTATAGGCCACCAAATAATGATCTGGAGGTGGGGCGGGCTGTTAACGCGCAAATAAGTGCGGCGTGCAGGAATGGGACAGCCGTAGTTATGGGAGATTTCAATCTGCATATTGATTGGTCGACCCATGTTGGACGAGGTGGGCTCGAGGAGGAGTTCTTGGAATGCTGCCAGGATAGTTTCCTTGAACAGTGTGTGTTGGAGCCGACGAGGGAGCGAGCTATCTTGGATCTGGTGCTATGTAATGAGGCGGGTAGAATTAGGGACCTTGCGGTGAAGGATCCTCTTGGAGAGAGTGATCATTGCATGGTGGAGTTTCTGTTGCAGATGGAGGAGGAGAAAGTGGGTTCCCGGACACGCGTCCTTTGTTTGAATAGAGGGGAGTATGGTAGGATGAGAGAAGATTTGGCGAATGTGGACTGGGGGAGCGCGTTGGAAGGTAGGTCTGCTGAGGAGCAGTGGAGGATCTTTAAGGAGATCTTTCTTGGTGCTCAGCAGAAATTTATTCCGATGGTCATAAAGGACAGTAGGAGGAGAGGTAATAAGCCGTGGATAATGAAGGAGGTGAAGGAAAGTGTTAAATTAAAAGTGGAGGAATTTAGAGTAGCTAAGAGCAGTGGGCGAGAAGAGGATTGGGAAAGGTTTAAATGTCAACAAAGATTGACAAAGAAGTTGATAAAGGAGGGTAGGAGAAGCTATGAAGCTGGGCTAGCACTTAATATAAAAAAGGATAGCAAGAGTTTTTATAAATATGTAAAAAGGAAGAGGCTGGCTAGGGTGAACGTTGGTCCTTTAGAGGATGAGAAAGGGGACCTAGTGGTAGGGGATGGGGAAATGGCTAAGGTCTTGAATAACTTTTTTGTTTCTGTCTTCACGGAGGAGGACGTGAATAATTTGCCGGGTGTTAGCGATGGAAAGGTGGTAGGACTGGAGGGTCTTAATGACATTACTGTTACTAGAGAGGTGGTGCTCGACACACTGGAGGGGCTGATTGTGGACAAGTCGCCAGGACCGGATGGAATGCATCCGAGGGTTCTGAAAGAAATGGCGGAGGTTATAGTGGATGCCTTGGTGGTTATTTTCCAGACGTCGCTGGATTCCGGGGAAGTGCCGGAAGATTGGAAAACGGCTAATGTTACGCTGTTGTTTAAGAAGGGTGCCAGGCAAAAGGCGGGGAATTATAGGCCGGTTAGTTTAACGTCTGTGGTAGGTAAAATGTTAGAATCCGTCATCAAGGAGGAAATTGCGAGGCATCTTGAAGGGAATTGCTTGATAGAGCAGACGCAACACGGTTTCATTAAAGGGAAGTCGTGTCTGACAAATTTACTGGAGTTCTATGAGGATGTGTCTAGGGCAGTGGATAGAGGAGAGCCGGTGGATGTGGTCTTTCTGGATTTTCAGAAGGCGTTTGACAAGGTACCTCACAAGAGGTTATTGCAGAAGGTCAGGGGACATGGAGTTGGGGGTAGGGTGTTAGCGTGGATAGAGGATTGGTTGTCAAATAGGAGGCAGAGAGTGGGGGTCAATGGGTGCTATTCGGATTGGCGGTTGGTGACTAGTGGGGTGCCCCAGGGGTCGGTGCTGGGGCCTCAGCTATTTACCATTTATATAGATGATCTGGAGGAGGGAACCGAGTGCAGGGTGTCGAAATTTGCTGATGACACCAAGATTGGGGGAAAGGCAAATTTTGCGGAGGGTGTGGAGAGTCTGCAGAAGGATCTAGATAGGCTGGGCGAATGGGCCAGGAAATGGCAAATGGAATTTAATGTTGGCAAGTGTGAGGTGGTCCACTTTGGTAGGAAGAATGGTAGGAAGGACTATTACTTACGTGGCGAAAAACTGCAGCAGGCGACGGTGCAGAGGGACCTCGGGGTCCTTGTGCATGAGTCGCAAAAACCCAGCTTGCAGGTGCAGCAGGTGGTCAGGAAGGCGAATGGGATGCTGGCCTTCATAGCGAGGGGGATTGAATATAAAAGTAGGGAGGTCTTGCTGCAGCTGTATAGGGCAATATATACATTGTAGGAAAGCTCAAGAGTGTGGCAAACATAATCTTGTTTTTCTTACTGATTTGATAAAATTGTGAAATGGCTAAGTGGAGAAGATGTGTAGGAGTTATGGGTTAGTATGCCTGTTTTCCACTCCTGGCTTAATTTGGTTTAAAATCAGTAAAAGTTAGGTTTGAAAAACTTGGCACAAGTTTATATTATGCAAAGTGTTTCAATCTGTCATATTCATTTGGGTATTTGGTTCCAAAATAAGAGTCATTTGTTCATTATTTGGCCCATCTTGTCTGTGCTGGCTCTTTGAAAGAGTTAGCCAATTAGCCCAGCTCCCCAGCTCTTTCCCCGTATCCCTGCAAGTCGGCATTATGTTTTAGCTATGTAATGTATGAATGCTTACAGATAAATACATAATTTTTGAATAATTTTAATGGGCCATAATTTTCTGTAGCAGTGGATCTAACATAGTTTGCTGTTGGGCTTGCCCTTGCACACTTATGTTTAAATTTTTTTAGCGTGATGAAGTGCTGAAAGCGTGAATTAATAATACTACAGGAAGGGAAGTGGGCCATCAGACACTTGAGTAAGCAGGGCAAGCGACTGTGTCTCTCCTAAATAATCAGATTAAAAGATTGTGACATTAAACACCGCAAGGACAAGACTGCAAAGGGAAGGGTAAATTGGAGTGGGTGAATTCAGTGCCAAATAAGGTATTGGAAGAAATGGAGAGCAAAAGAAAAATTGGATTAAAATAAATGGAAAAAGGAGACAGAAAGCAGAAGTAAAAGCAATACATTTTTTTAAAAATCCCAAAATTGAAACCTATAGGAATAACTAATTTCAAAAGTTGTTTTACATGATTAAACATGTCATGTAAAAGTGTACTTGTGTTGAAGTGGGCAAGACTTAAATTTCTGTATGGAGTTTAGTTTGCAGCTACCACAGTGATGAAACAATGTCAGTGAACACATTTTAATTCAAAAAATGAAGGAAGGAATGAAATGTTGTTTACACTGACCGAATAGTGGGACAAAGTGGGCCAAATATTTTGTGTTTCCATACTAAATCATACATCCTTGCCTAAACATGCTGTAATATTTGTGTATAAATAAAAATAAATTATGTCCAGTGTTTACTAGAGTGTAGCTAAAACATTAACTTTATGAAATTATATTTTGTGGACTATTTCACCATGGGAAAAAAACAAGCTTCCTAAATTTATTCTGTGACTAGAACCGTTGGATATTCCTGAAGGATATTTTCTTGCTCAGATGTTTCTTTTCCCGCCATTGTTGATGTGCAGAAACAACAACTTGCCTCATTATAGAGTCTCATAATTAGAAAATAATGAATGATACAGCAGACAAGTGAGAGAAAAGCGTATAGGAACGGGTTAAAATTACTGATCTTCTAGGGATCTGTGAAAACTCTTGTTACAAATGTAACAGATGCAATTATTGTCTTCAATGTTATACAAGATCAGAATAAAAGCTAAAGAACAGCAACAGATGTACATATCTAGGCTAGTATAAAGCCAGTGTCTGCCTAGAGTCCTTGTAAGTTGCTTCCAAGCAGGCAGTAATATTTTCTTTATTCCATCTCATGCTTAATTAATTCAAAACCAATGACAATTAAGTGCAACAGGAACAGTGTAATGACTTTGCACAGATTTGCTCTAGTTCAGCTTGTTAAATAAACATTGTTGCTTTAAAAGTTTAATTCTGTTCTAAGCACCTTGAAGATACTGGGAAAATAACTTGGTGTAATACTTCTTTGTTAATGATGCCTGTGCCCTTGCAATGCAGATTCAATAATTTTCAAAAGCCAATTGGAGAAATCGTTGAAGGGGGAAAACTTGCAGAGCTATGGAGAAAGAGCATAGAATTATGGCTCATTGGATAGCTTTTTGATGGAATTGACATGGACACAATGGACCAAATGACCTCCCCATTTATGTTGTTTTATTCTGTGCATTGCATGTCTGAGCAGGATGGGCATGGCTTGCCTAGGAATACTATGGCTACAAGTCGTAGCTGACATTCAGCAATGATAAAATCTTCTACTGGTGTGTCCTTGTTTGACACGCTAGTAAGAAGTCTCATAACACCAGGTTAAAGTCCAACTGGTTATTTGGTAGCAGAAGCTTTCGGAGTGCTGCTCCTCCTAGCAGCGCTTCGGAGTGCTGCTCTTCCTTGCTAGTGGCAAATGATCCTGATTAGAACGATAACAATAACAGTTTGTATTTTATATAAGAATAGAAGAAATAGGGGCAGGAGTAGACCATTCAGCCTCTGATGTCTGCTCCAGCATTTAATATAACCTTGGTTGATCTTCTACCTCAAACTTCATGTTCCTGCCTGCTTACCATACCCCTTGATTGCCTGAGAGAGCAAAAACCTATTGCTATCAGACTGGAACATAGTTTTAAATGTCCTCCAGTTTGTAGAGGTTAAAATGTGGAAGGCTGGCTTGGAGTTTGTTAGAATAGTCGAGAAGAAGCAAAGACATTAATGAGGAGCAGGTAAGCTGAGGCAAGGCTGGAGTGGGATGATATTTTAGAGGTGGAAATAGTTGATCTTGCTGAAGGTGCAGATACGTGCTCAGAAGCTCATTTCGGTTTGCAAAGTAGGTTGCAGATAGTCAGGGTCAAATTGTAGTTTCCAGGGAGAGGAATGGAGGTAGTAGTCAGGGAATTGTTTTTCTCTGGCACCAAAGGCAATGGTTTCCATTTTATCAATATTTAATCAAAGAAAATTTCTGTTTATTCAGTACTGGATATCAGCCAAACAGTCAGATAATTTAGCTACAATGGCAGAGTCAACAGAAGTGGTGGTGAGATAGAGTTGGATGTTGTAAGCTTGCATGTGAAAACTGATGCTGTTATTGGATGATGTTAAGATAGCATGTGAGAAATAGGAGGGAACCAAGGGTACGCTTGAGTGAAACCACAGATAATGGTACAGGAATGGGAAAAGTGTCAGCCTTTACTCTGCCTTTGAATGTTGAGAAGGAGTATTGGTGTAATTGTGTGAGGCTTTGGTGAGACTACATTTGGAGTCTTGTGGTTTTGGTCTCCTTGTCATGGGGGCTTGCCTCGGCGAGGATGCAGTGAACATTCACTGAACCGATTCCTGAGATAAAGGGATTCTCTTATGCGGATAAATTGGGTACACTATGCTTAACTTGCCCACAATTGAGAAGAATGAGAGGTGATTTCATTGAAATATTTACATTTCCTAAGAAGCTTGAATGAATAGATACTAGAAGAATTTCTCCAGCTGGAGAGTTCAGAACAGTTACGGTTCAAAATAAGTGGCAAGTAATTTAGGAGTGAAATTAGCATTAATTTATTCATTCAAAGCATCGAAATCTTTACCATTCTCTACCCCAGAGGATACTTAGTTGTTAAGCATATTCATGGCAGAAGTTTTTGGATGCTAAGGAAATTAAGGGATATGGCAGTAGTATGGGAAGGTGGAGTTGAGGTAGAAGACCAACCATGAATGATGTAGGGTTGACTGATATATTCCCGTTCTGGTATGTTCTTAAGCAGTTGTTACAATCCTCATAGAGATCGATAATTTGTGAAATTATAATTGAATTTCCATTTACTGATTGAAAGAATCACACAACAGGATTTCAGGTTAAGTCTTTCACTTTAATAAACAATGTGATCTAAATAGTATTGAGTAAGCAATTTATCAGTTAAAGTACAGAAAAAATTCCCCCATTTAACTTTTTGAGATGATGAAAATTTACTTTATCCTGTCTCTAAGTGGACTCTTTCTTCTTATGCAACCAATGCAAAGCTAGTCTTTCCTGCTGCTGCCCTGCTTCCTTATTTTCTCTCCCAGTTAGTTAATTTCTAATCTCCAAACTGATTTGTACTGTGAATGTTACCGTGGAGATTCTTCCCTCTTGCCAAAGCTTGGCAAATCTCCCATCCTTTGTTTAAATCATCACAAACTTAGTCTCTTTAATCTGAGTGCAAGCTCCTACCTATTTTGCACGGTCAATAATAAAGGTAGCATTTACTCTGCTTCAAGTGGAGCATTGGCTGCTTGTGTGTTTTTGTGTGCTCGTGCTCTCTCTCTCTCTCTGGGTTGCTTGCAGATGCTCTAGCCTCTGAGTGTCTCAGATATCTTGGCAAATCCTTATAACACAATAATACAATGACTTACAATGGTCTCTTCCCCTCTCGAATCACATCTCTATTGTCTACAAGTGTGAATAATACCTGTAGACAAGTGAATAACACCTGTAGTCTTTCCAGTAAATCAACCTTGACCCCTTGTAACCTTTAACAACCAAACCACCCACGCTTGTTGTCACAGGACACTTGACCCCCTTCATGCCACCATTTTATCTTCTATTAAAGAGATAGCCCAAACATAATCTTATTAAATTTGTATTTTTAACAGTGTATTTTGTTAAGAGCTGAGCTGACTTTTCTTTGTGTAAATATACATTAAAAGTTGTTTCACTTAAATCCCAGATTCTCTCTATCAAAGCAACTGTTATATACATTTTGACGTTATTATTTCTGCTTAGTTTTGTAGTGTGACTAAGGATGGGGAGCATTACATGACTCCAACAGATTTTGTGCAGAAATATCTGGGATTACACACAGATCCACACTACAATCCAAAGACTGTACAGCTTCTGGCAGGCGTGGCTGACCAAACTAAAGATGGGTAAGATGATAATTGTTGGTTTATGAAATGCAGTAAAATGTATTTTTTCTGCTCTATTTTTGTGCATTTTGAAAGATGTTTGTTTATAGTTGTGGTATAGCATTAGGTAGTGCAGGATTTACATCCAAACATACAAATTAGGAACAGGAATAGGCAATTTGACCCCTTGAGTTTGTTCCGCAATTAAGTACGATCATGGTTGATCTGATTGTAATTTCAATGCCACATTTCTGCATACCCCCGATAATTTTTCATCCCCTTAATAATCAAGAATCAGTCTTAAATATATTCAAAGACTCTGCTTCCAATGCTTTTTGAGGAAGAGAGTTCGAGACCCATGACACTTGAAAGAAAAATATTCTCTGTCTTAAATGAGTGACATAAGAACATAAGAAATAGGAGCAGGAGTAGGCCATCTGGCCCTTCGAGCCTGCCCCGCCATTCAATAAGATCTTGGCTGATCTGTCATGGCTCAGTTCCACATTCCCACCCTCTCCCCATAACCCTTAATCCCCTCTCTTATCAAAAACCCATCAACGCGCGTCTTAAAAATATTTAGCGAGGTAGCCTCCACCACTTCAATGGGCAGAGAATTCCAGAGATTCACCACCCTTTGAGTGAAGAAGTTCCTCCTCAACTCCGTTCTAAACCGCCCCCCCTTTATCTTGAGGCTGTGCCCCCTAGTCCTACTATTCTTTCTGAGCGGGAAGAGTCTCTCCACCTCTATCCTATCCATCCCATTCATCATCTTATACGTCTCAATGAGATCTCCCCTCATTCTTCTAAACTCTAACGAGTACAAGCCTAATTTATTCAGCCTCTCCTCATAGCTCAACCCCCTCAACTCCGGCATCAGCCTAGTAAACCTCCTCTGCACTCCCTCCAAGGCCAAAATATCCTTGCGTAAGTATGGCGCCCAAAACTGCACACAGTACTCCAGCTCACCAATGCCCTATACAGCTGCAGCAAGACCTCCCTACTTTTATATTCAATCCCCCTTGCTATGAAGGCCAGCATCCCATTCGCCTTCCTGACCACCTGCTGCACCTGCAAGCTGGGTTTTTGCGACTCATGCACAAGGACCCCGAGGTCCCTCTGCACCGTCGCCTGCTGCAGTTTTTCGCCACGTAAGTAATAACCCTTCCTACCATTATTCCTACCAAAGTGGACCACCTCGCACTTGCCAACATTAAATTCCATTTGCCATTTCCTGGCCCATTCGCCCAGCCTATCTAGATCCTTCTGCAGACTCTCCACACCCTCCGCACAATTTGCCGTTCCACCAATCTTGGTGTCATCAGCAAATTTCGACACCATACACTCGGTTCCCTCCTCCAGATCATCTATATAAATGGTAAATAGCTGAGGCCCCAGCACCGACCCCTGGGGCACTCCACTAGTCACCATCCGCCAATCCGAATAGCACCCATTGACCCCCACTCTCTGCCTCCTATTTGACAACCAATCCTCTATCCACGCTAACACCCTACCCCCTACTCCATGTCCCCTGACCTTCTGCAATAATCTCTTGTGAGGTACCTTGTCAAACGCCTTCTGAAAATCAAGAAAGACCACATCCACCGGCTCTCCTCTATCCACCGCCCTAGACACATCCTCATAGAACTCCAGTAAATTTGTCAGACACGACTTCCCTTTAACGAAACTGTGCTGCGTCTGCTCTATCAAGCACTTTCTCTCAAGATGCCTCGCTATTTCCTCCTTGATGACGGATTCTAACATTTTACCTACAACAGACATTAAACTAACCGGCCTATATTTCCCCGCCTTTTGCCTGGCACCCTTCTTAAACAACGGTGTAACATTAGCCGTTTTCCAATCTTCCGGCACTTCCCCGGAATCCAGTGACGTCTGGAAAATAACCACCAAGGCATCCACTATCACCTCCACCAATTCTTTCAGAACCCTCGGATGCATTCCATCCGGTCCTGGTGACTTGTCCACAATCAGCCCCTCCAGTCTGTCGAGCACCCACTTTCTCCTCCTCCATCTGCACCAGAAACTCCACCATACAATGATCACTCTCCCCAAGAGGATCCTTCACCGCAGGGTCCCTAATTCTACCCGCCTCATTACATAGCACCAGATCCAAGATAGCTCACTCCCTTGTCAGCTCCAACACACACTGTTCAAGGAAACTATCCCAGCAGCATTCCAAGAACTCCTCCTCGAGCCCACCGCGTCCAACATGGGTCGACCAATCAATATGTAGATCGAAATCCCCCATAACTACGGCTGTCCCATTCCTGCACGCCGCACTTATTTGCGCGTTAACAGCCCGCCCCACCTCCAGATTGTTATTCGGGGGCCTATAGACGACACCCACCAGCGTCTTCCTCCCTTTGCTGTTCCTAATCTCTACCCACAACGATTCCACTTTCTGCTCCTTGGCTCCAATATCATCCCTTGCTACCACCCTGATGCTGTCCTTAATCAGCAGAGCTACACCCCCCCCCCCCCCCCCCCTTTTTTCCTCCCGCCTATCCTTCCTGAACACTTGATACCCCTGGACATTCAGCTCCCAGTCCCTGTCACCTTGCAGCCACGTCTCTGTAACGGCCACCAGATCATATCCACTTGTGCCGATCTGCGCCACCAGCTCATCCACTTGATTCCGAATGCTTCGTGCATTCAGATAAAGTGCCTTCATCCCAGCCTTCTCCTGGACCCTATTTGCCGTAACACCACCAACCATACTCACGCCCCCTACTCCCTCTATTATTGGGACATCCTCGGCCTCTTCCCTTACCTGTACCTTCTCCTTAACTTTAGACCCCGTAATGTCACCTACCCTCGCACCCTCCCTCCTCCTCCTCCTCCTCCTCTCTCTCTTCCTTCCCCCCCCCGCCCGCCCCCGCCCCCGCCCCCGCCCCCAATTAGTTTAAAGCCCTGTCTGCAGTCCTCTTTACGCTATTCGCCAGCACTCTGGTCCCAGCACAGTTCAGACCCAACCCATCCCACCCGAACAGGTCCCACCTACCCCAAAACTGATGCCAATGCCCCATAAATGCAAACCCATTCCTCCCACACCAATCCCTGAGCCACCCATTCACTTCCTTAATCCTATCAACCCTACGCCTGTCTGCACTCGGTTCAGGCAGTAGTCCAGAGATAACCACCTTGTCGGTTCTACTTTTTAATTCCATTCCCAGCTTCTCATACTCCCTCCCCAAATCCTCAGTTCGCATTTTGCCTACGTCGTTGGCACCCACATGTACCACAACGACTGGATTCTCACCCTCCCACTCCAGGTTCCTCTGCAGCCCAGATGCGACATCCCGGACCCGAGCACCAGGCAGACAACACACCCTTCTGTGCACTTTGTCATTGTGACAAAGGACAGTGTCAATACCCTTCACCCCACTATCCCCAATCACTACTACGTTCTTTTTCACCTTCTCTTTGCCTATGTCCTGCTGCATCACTGTACCGTGTGCAGTTTGCTCACCGACCTCACCTCCCTCGTCCTCGTCCAGACTGGAAGCAAGAACCTCAAACCTGTTATGCAGATTGAGAGGCTGAGGCCTCCGCTCCCCACCCCCCTTCCTCCGCTCCCCACCCCCCTCTTGTTCCTGACCCTTAGAGTTAGCCAGTCTAGAGGGGGTGGGTGTCACTTGCACCCCATTGACAGTGGCACCCTCTCTCCCCCTGATGAGCCTCAGTGTCTGTAGCTCAGAGGCCAGCTCATCTACCTTGAGCTGGAGCTCCTCCAGCAACCTGCACTTACTGCAGACATGGTCACTGGGAAGGACCCTGGGGTCCACCAGCTCCCACATCATACAGAAACAACGCATCACATGCCCCTCCATTATTCGCTGTAGTAGTATTGAAAATTTCCACACGCACTTACCTGGCCCTTTTTCTCTCCAGCCCTTTTAATATTAAGCCCTAGTAGCTCACTCTGCTTCCCTCTCACTCCACTGCCCGCTCCGACGCTGCCCGCTGTCTATACCAGGTCTCTTTTTAAACCTGGCGCTGATTTAAAGCTTGCTGGGCCACAACTCCCTTCTAACCACTCCCTTAGAATTCTTAAAGCGGTAAATACAAAAAGCCCGCAAAAATGCTTTTAAATGCTTTAAACAGTTCTACAAGGTATAAAGTGCTTTAAACTTATTTAAACAGGTTTTTAACAGGTAAATTCTCATCTTTCTCTCTGCTCCTTCACTCCTCTGCTCCAGCAAGCAATGGAAGGCTTCACCATGTGACCACCTGAAATTAAAGCTTGCTGGGCCACAACTCCCTTCTAACCACTCCCTTAGAATTCTTAAAGCGGTAAATACAAAAAGCCCGCAAAAATGCTTTTAAATGCTTTAAACAGTTCTACAAGGTATAAAGTGCTTTAAACTTATTTAAACAGGTTTTTAACAGGTAAATTCTCATCTTTCTCTCTGCTCCTTCACTCCTCTGCTCCAGCAAGCAATGGAAGGCTTCACCGTGTGACCACCTGAAATTAAAGCTTGCTGGGCCACAACTCCCTTCTAACCACTCCCTTAGAATTCTTAAAGCGGTAAATACAAAAAGCCCGCAAAAATGATTTTAAATGACCCCTTATCTTTAAACAGTGAACCACTAATTTTAGATTCTTTGACAACAGAAATATTCTTTCTGCATCTGCCTGTTCAAAACTCATCAAGATTGTAAAGATTTTGATTAAGCCAACTCTTACTTTTCTAAATTGTAGTGAATATGACCTAACCGCTCCAACCTCTTCTTGTAATACAGTCCTCCCATCCCTTATACTGTTTTCAAAGTTCATAAAATTTTCAAACATCCAACCATTTAAATTTTGCCATTGGGGGGAGCATATGGAAAACCAGCCACATTAAAGGAAAATGATAACTTAATCAAGCTGTGAACTTGCAGAATGAAATGTAGAACTTGGCATGCTCTATTTTCCCACTGTTGCCTTTGTAGCTTCATTTATTCTGTTTTGAATAAATGGGTATAATTGGAAAAATCAGATTGTAGGGAACGGTTGTCTTTTGCAGAAAGCTTTCCGATTTGACCCAGAAAAACTTGTATGTCATACATTTGGATTCGGTGAGATTTAAATTTAAATTCTACAAGGAAGCCAATTGCTATCTTGTTGGAAATCTTGCCATTGTCTTTGTTTCCCCGTTTTCAGTGCAGTATGTTTTTAGCAACCTGATTAAGAAAAGACACAATTTTCTAAGCTACCTCATCTATAAAGCTCCTGTTAATTTGGAAGAAAAGTCAACTTTGAAAAGAACTCTGGTTCAGATATTTTGACAGGAATCTAGTTCTGTTATTGTTGATGTATGAAGTAGCAATCGTTAGTGCTAGATTTGGTGAAGGACCACCAGTTACTCAAAAGAGACCTCCTCCCATTGACAGATTCAGTGAGGTTGTTGCAGTTTTTCAATTGTTATGAAACCCATTAAAGGTTTTGTTCCTTTTACACTTACTCAGTTTTGTGTTTATAGTTTCCAGTAAGTAGGTTTAATAAATATTTATAGTTAATTTTATCAGTTTGTTATTCATATCTTTCAATTCTGAAATGTTTGCTTCTGACTGAGAGATGAGTGTTATGTTATGTCTGCTCCTTCAGCCTGACCTTTCTGAACAAGGTTAACTCTCCATTGCATTATAATGTAAATATAGTGCATCATGTCACATCATCATAGTTAGTGCTGATATTTCCCAATGAAAACTGTGCAGTGTTTGAATATTTGTCAGATATCTGCCAAGCCTTCTTAAAATGAGAAATACAAAATTCAAAAGTTTGGACTTTCAAATTGTGATTTAACAGTTATAATGAAATATGCATTGTGTTTCTTTCAAATATTTACTTTAGAAGAAGCTGGTTTGTGTTCAAATGCAATTCTAACTGTAATTGTCTCCAAAAAAGCTTGAGACTGAGATATTTTTCTTTTTCTTACGGAATGCTAAACACTTTCCCTTCTCCAATTGTAAGGAAACAATTAAAAATAAAGGAATAATATTTGGCACTGTAAACGGTTGGATATAAAATGACAACAGATTGATAACTAAAACATTTCTGCAGGAATCCTGAACTTGAAATAGAATGTCAGCTATTTGGATAAAGAAGTGACAACATAATGGTTAGCATTGCTGTCCTACAGTGGCAGCGACCTGCGCTTGATTCCAGCCTTGGTTTGCTGTCGGTGGGAGTTTGCACGTTCCGTCCCATGCCCGTGTGTGTTTGCTCTGGGTTTCTCTCACAGTCCAAAGATCTGCAAGTTAGGTGGATTGGCCATGCTAGAATGCCCCTTGGTGTCGCAAGATGAGTAGGTTAGGTGTAGGTATGTTAGTGCAGAGGGGAGGGCCTGGATAGGATGCTCTTTTGGAAGGCCAGTGCGAACTTGATGGGCCAAATGGCCGCCTTCTGCACTGTGGGGATTCTATGGTTCCATCCTGTGGAAATACCTTGCACTAAGTTTCATTTTTCAGTGTAGTTACGGTATTAAAACAATTGAGTGTAAGATGAAACTGTATGAAACATAGAGCCTTTTCACATTTGAAAGTATTAATTTGTTTTTTAATGTATTTGAGAAGTGGCTTTTGGGGAAATTAGTGAGAGTATTCAAAATAAAAATAAGTCAAAGCAACATCATTTTAGTATTTTTAAAGGAACCAAATAACTTAATGATTGAGTAGGTATTTACTACGCAAGAACTGGGTACAGGGGTATGACATACAGCTGGAGAGTCTGCTCCATTATTCAATAAAATCTACATCAGCTTGTTTTTTATACTTTATCCCCATATTGCCTTGATTTCCTTAGTGTCCAAAAATTTGTTATACTCATTCTGAGGTAAGTTTATTTATTTGTCACAAGTGTCAGATCAACTCACCTTGGCTTGATCTGACAGTTAACTGCAGCATGATTTTCTCACTTTTTTTACTCTAAACCCTCCTTGCAATAAAGGCTGACATCCTATTTACCTTCATAATTGCTTGCCGTCCCTGCATTCTAATTTGTGATTTGTTACAACTCTTTAGGACTATCAGCTCCTAGACAGATGGGTGACATTTGAAGTAAAAACCTCTTGAGAACACAGAATTAAGATAAGCCACCTAGTCATTAGTTAATAATTTCATTGAATCTAAAGATAAAAATATAGCTTAATGCAATAGGACAGGTTGCATCTAAACTGGAAGGGCTGGGAGGTTTGCTACTGTCACACAGAAGGATTTAAACTAATTTGGCGGGGTGGGAACCAAAGCAAAGGTGAATTAGCTAAAGGGGAACTAGAGAGTAGGGCCAGTTAGACTCAGAGAAGCAACAGGCAGGGGTTGCTAATCAAAGAGGGTCTGGTGGACTGAAGTGCGTTTGTTTCAACGCGAGAAGTGTAACAAATAATGCAGATAAATTTAGAGCTTGGATTAGTACTGGGAACAATGATGTTGCCATTACAGAGACTTGGTTAAGGGAAGGACAGGATTGGCAGCTTAACATTCCAGGATACAGATGTTTCGGGTGGGATAGACGGGGATGTAAAAGGAGTGGGGGAGTTGCACTACTGGTTAAGGAGAATATCATAGCTGTACTGTGGGGGAACACCTCGGAGGACTTGTACAGCGAGGCATTATGGGTAGAACTCAGGAAAATAAAGGCTGTCGTCACAATGTTGGGGGTTTACTATAGGCCACCCAACTGCCAGCGGGAGATAGAGGAACAGATATATAGGCAGATTTTGGCAAGGTGTAAAAGTAATAGGGTTGTTGTGGTAGGAGGTTTTAACTTCCTCCATATTGACTGGAACTCACTTAGTGCTAGGAATGTGGATGGGGCAGAATTTGTAAGGAGCATCTAGAAGGGCTTCTTTACACAGTATGTAGATAGTCCAACTAGGGAAGGGCCCATACTGGACCTGGAATTGGGGAATGAGCCTGGCCAGGTGGTTGATGTTTCAGTAGGGTTGGAGAACAGTGACCTCAATTCAATAAGCTTTAAGGTACTGATGAATAGATAAAAGTAGTCCTCAAGTTAAGGTGTTAAATTGGACAAAGCTAATTACAACAATATTAAGTAGGAACTGAAGAATGTAGATTGGGGGCAGATGTTTGAGGGCAAATCAACATCTGGCATGTGGGAAACTTCCAAGTGTAAGTTGATAGGGATTCAGGACTGGCACGTTCTGTAAGGATGAAGGATAAGTATGGCAAGTTTTGGGAATTTTGGATGATGAGAGATATTGTGAGCCTAGTCAAAGAGAAAAAGGAAACATTTGTCAAGGTTCAGAGTCTGGGAACACACAAAGCAAGTGTGGAATACAAGGAAAGCAGAATGAAACTTAACAAGGAGTAAGGAGGGCGAAAAGGAGTGACAAAAAAGCATTGACCAGCAGGATTAAGGAAAATCCCAAGGCTTTTTATACATATGTAAAAAGCAAAAGGGTAGCCAGGGAGAGGGTTGGCCCACTTAAGGATAAGGGAGGGAATCTGTGCATGGAGCCAGAGGAAATGGGCAACGTATTAAATGAAGACGTCGTGTCAGAATTCGCCAAAGAGAAGGACTTGGTGGATGATGAGCCTGGGAAAGCGTGTGTAGATAGTTTGAGTCATGTTGCGATCAAAAAGGAGGAGGTATTGGGTTCTTGAGAAATATTAAGGTAGACAAATCCCCAGGGCCTGATAGGATATACCCCAGAATACTGAGAGAGGCAAGGGAGGAAATTGCTGGGCCTTGAGAAAAATCTTTGTGTCCTCACTGGCTACAGGGAGGTCCCAGGGGATTGGAGAATAGCCAATGCTGTTTCCTTGTTTAAGAAGGGTAGCAAGAATAATCTAGGTAATTATAGGCTGGTGAGCCTTACATCAGTGGTAGAGAAATTATTGGAGAGAATTCTTTGAGACAGGATTTATTCCCACTCGGAAATAAGTGGACGTATTAGTGAGAGGCAACATGGTTTTGTGAAGGGGAGGTCGTGTCTCACGAACTTGATTGAGTTTTTTGAGGAAGTGACGAAGATGATTGATGAGGGTAGGGCAGTGGATGTTGTTTACATGGACTTCAGTCCCTTATGCCAAACTGGTGTAGAAGGTGAAGTTACATGGAATCAGAGACGAGCTGGCAAGGTGGACACAAAACTGGCTAGGTCAAAGAAGACAGAAGGTAGCAGTGGAAGGGTGTGTTTCTGAATGGAGGGTTGTGTCAAGTGGTGTTCCTCAGGGATCAGTGCTGAGTCCTTTGCTATTTGTAGTATATATAAATGATTTGGAGGAAAATATAACTGTTTGATTAGTAAGTTTGCAAATGACAGAAAGATTGGTGGATTTGCGGATAATGATTGTCAGAGGATACAGCAGGATGTAGATCAGTTGAAGACTTGGGTGGAGAGATGGCAGATGGAGTTAAATGCATTTTGGAAAGTCTAATACACATAGGAAATATACAGTAAATGGCAGAACCCATAGGAGTATTGACAGGCAAAGGGATCTGGGTGTACAGTTACAGGAGTCACTGAAAGTGGCAATGCAGGTGGAGAGGCTAGTCAAGAAGGCATACGGCATGCTTGCCTTCATCGGCCAGGGCATTGACTTTAAAAATTGGCAAATCCTGTTGCAGCTTAATAGAACCTTAGTTAGGTCGCACTTGGAATATAGTGTTCAATTCTGGTTGCCTGGTATGGAGGGCGTTTGCGATGAGGACTTGGTTTGTTCTCATTGGAGCGACAGAAGTTGAGGGGAGACCTGATAGGAGTCTACAAGATTATGAGACGCATGGACAGAATGGATAGTCAGAAGCTTTTTCCCAGAGTGTAGGAGTCAATTACTTGGGGACATAGATTTAAGGTGCAATGGGCAAGGTTTAAAGGAGATGTATGAGGCAGATTTTTTACACAGAGGGTGATGGGTGCCTGGAACTTGTTGCCAGGGGAGATAGTGGAAGTGGATATGGTAGTGACTTTTAAGGGGCATCTTGAAAAATACATGAATAGGATGGGAATAGAGGGATATGGTCCCCGGAAGGGTGGGGAGTTTTAGTTCAGTCGGGCAGCATGGTTGGTGCAGCCTTGGAGGGCCGAAAGGCCTGTTCCTGTGCTGTAATTTTCTTTGTAGCAAGAATATGCAATTTTTAAAAACATTGTCTAATGCTCAGATCTTAATTAATTGAGAGCTAATACTTGGTGTCATTAAAGCAGCAACAAATTAATTATGCCTGGAACAAAGTTAATGCACAATGATGTTTGTAAAGATCTTTGTAAAGATCTTTGTGAGCACGCGAGAATTACAAACAACAGGTTTTTAGTTTGTTATAATTGGACGTAACTCAGAATTCTGTTTTGCTAATTCATAACGTTAGTTAATGATATTTTGCTGTCAGCAGTTTTTTTGCAGAAAAATGGACATGTTCTCCTATTGTCACACTTCCATTGATATACTTTCTCTCCAGCACATAAAATCATAGGCTCTTTGATTGGATGTAATCCCATTAATGATGGTGTGGCCTCTGAGAGACTTTATTGTCTGAAAGCGATTGATTCTGTTTGCACTTGTTTAAATACACACTGATACTCTTTCAGTTTAATAGTAACTGACAGTGGGCGTATGGTGATGTGAAACAATGCTAACAGTGAGGATTCAGTCCTCTTACTGGCTGAGGTAGTTTTTAGGTGCCTTCTTCATTGCCCTACCCCATGGTGATGTCATGGCATATCAACAATCCTTGAACAACAAAGGTGCAGTGTGAAGAGTGAAAGACGGTAGCAGAGTTAGCATTTTCTAATCAACCTGGTTTATTGCAGATAGATTAGAATGGTCTGAGAAATCAAGGAATCTCTGCCCTCTTTTTACATATTGTTTGACTCAACTGGAGTTAGTAACATAGTTGATGTGAAGTTTTTTTTATTCATTAGTGGGACATGGGTGTTGCTGGTTGGCTAGCATTTATTGCCCATCCCTAAGTGTGTGAGGGCACCCCCTTCAGGGAATACCTTTTATCAGGTTTTATCTTACTTTTCATTCAGCAGAAGCTTCTTCATAAGAATACTGAAGTTGTAAAATTATACTGTAAATGTACTCATGTTACAGTTAACTACACTTGTTCCTGGTGGTCTAAATATTGTGTGATTGATTTCAAAAACATAGTATTCAGTTGACTAACTCCAACATCTTTAACATTTGTTGTAAAATAAATTGTGCTGGGCACTGATTTTCTTTTAGCCATGCACGTTCTTCGTAATAGGCTGTAGTATGGTTAAACATGAATGGAATAGTATTATTATGTTCTTGTGCAAAACCTGACTATAATTTCATATGGTTTATTTGGCACTAGGAAGTTCTTGAAATTTTTGTCAATACTGTTTGTATAATTTCAGTTCAGTACTGCTAAGTTTTTAAATTCAGAATTTTGTTGTAAATTTTTGCCATTAATTTAGTAGTTATTCAATTAGCTACCTCCACTGTCAATATTTGTTATTGATAATTCAAAATTAAAGAACTACGCCATGCATTAATACAAATCATAGCAGTAATTAGAAAATTGTTGGGCAATATACCATATAGGTCAGATTAAAATTGCTAAAATATTACATTGGTATTGAATTATGCAATTGCATATCAATGTTATGTGGCCACTTTGAGTTATTATCCAAATGCAGTTTAGTTTTGTTGTCTTGAAGAAGTATTCTGAGATATGCTTTAAATCAGTGCAACAGGGCATTGTAAATTGTTGAGTGAAAGGAAGATAAAAGTTTGTGAAGACTGCCATTACTGAGAGTTAGGATTCGGCAGCAGTTTGACGTAAGTAGGCAGACCAGCTTTGTCCATCAGGTGACTATTTAAGAGGATTTGTTTCTTGTTGCAGGGTAGTTTATTGAAATGAGAATAAGTTATTGCTTTGTTGAGAAACTAAGTGGTGAAAACTATTCTCAATTTTAGAAGATTTGAAATGACTATTGAAGAAGTGCAGGTTAAAATAAAGGTCTGAAGAAGAGTAGTTTTGTGTCTAAGAACTTTGTCATGGTCAGTTAAATTCTGTAAATAACGTGTTAGAACTGATTTGATAATTCCTAAGCAATTGTATGAAGTGAACTATGGTTGGTACTAGGATAGTATATAAATCATAAGAAGCATTTGCATTATTTCATTCTCCCCACATCCCTTCCATGCTGCTCCTTGATATTCTGAAACTTAATTTTAATTTTTTGTTTTAAAAAAAACACTGCGTTGCTTTATTTCCCTTCAGCAGTGGCAGGTTCTTTATCAAGTGCTGTTATCTGTTCAAAAGTGAATCAAGAGACAATTAAAATGTCTTTGGTGAGAATCTGACTACATGCACAGCACGGCTGCCACTGCAGTTTATATTGGGCACTTACTGTAAATTTTACACGTCTAGGGAAACAAACAATCAGCCACGTATAATTTAACGTTCTGAATGCATCCAAGAAATGTATTTTTTTTTAATTCTGTCATTTGTAATCCAGCAATTCCTACCTCCTTTACTGTTGTCTGGCTGAAACGATGGGTCTAGTTGAGTCACTGCATCATGCACTGTTGATGATGCTGCAGATGAGCAGAAATTCTGTCGTCTGATCAACCCAAATCCTAATAGGAGGCATGAGTACTACTTGACGTTTCTTGTAATTGTGTACTTGGTAGATTTGCTTATGTTGTAATTCTGCCAATGTCAAATTAATATGCACACCTTTATATTGAATAAAGTTTACATTGTTAAGTGAAAAGCATATTGAATTTTAAACATGAACAGAATTTGCTTGAAACTCCACCATTATTGGTGAACTTTCTTTGATAACTTTTCATATTATAATTATAGGTTGATCTCCTTTCAAGAATTTCTGGCATTTGAATCTGTTCTGTGTGCTCCTGATGCCATGTTTATTGTGGCTTTTCAGCTGTTTGACAAGAATGGCAACGGAGAGGTGACATTTGGTAGGCACTTTTTGATGCAGTATAAATACTAAATTCAAATGTTATAAATTACAAATGGAGTATTTTTTTTCCTCCACAGCAACTTTTATCTGCAGGCATCCTGTTATAGGTACTTCAGAATGTTTTAATAACTAATGATTTGGACATGCATATAGTGAAAACTGTATGAATAATTAAACTTAATGTAGTGGAACAAAAACTCTACTCCAGGGAGTCTCCAAATAAGATATTAAAGTGTCAATGCTCAGTAAAATAGTACTAGTTTGTTTTAAAACCCAAAAGAAGATGACATGAGCTGTAGTTAGTCTTTCCATGTTACCAAGGTCTGCTTTACCCTATCAAACAACTATCTTTGTTCACCCAGTCACAGGCTGGTCTTTGCCATTGATATATA
Source organism: Carcharhinus amblyrhynchos (assembly GCF_965287045.1). Taxonomy (NCBI): domain Eukaryota; kingdom Metazoa; phylum Chordata; class Chondrichthyes; order Carcharhiniformes; family Carcharhinidae; genus Carcharhinus; species Carcharhinus amblyrhynchos. The sequence continues at coordinate 46,715,415 of NC_137334.1, forward strand.
CATGGTGACTTGCGCTATCTGCAACCAAGTAATGAGCAGTACAATATCCAGCTCAACTCCATGTTGATTAAACATCTCCCTCATGACTACTGCTGAAGCAATGGGCTGACTTTATTGCAGGCGAGTTTACTGTCCAAGTAAGGACAGCTGGCAGGCTTTTGATATTGCTGGCCTGAGAGGTTGGCCCTGAGATTCTTCAAAATGGAGGTGTCCTCAGACATGCAGGTAGAATTTAGGGACAAGGGTGGCAAGCTCCACTAGACAGAAGAGCAACTCCTCTGAGTGAATTGTTGGGGTCTGGAAGTGACTTTTATGCCCTCTGTTCCCCTTTTAGATAACAGAGTATCTGATACGAATGGTTCTCTGGACTACTGCAGAAAGTTCACCTCCACAAGGCTGAGTGTTCTACCATCAGCAAAATACCAATGGCCCCATAAAATGGCCATTAATAAGGTCTTTAATTATGCAAGTTGACTGCCAGTTGATGAAGTACTTTTGAAGTGTTGTTCTTGTCTAGAGAATTAGAAATCAAACACGTCAGAGAATGTGATGGACTTAATGAGGCTAAAGATGAAGTCTGCCGAATGGTGTTATATTTTTCAGCCAATGGAGAAGTGGGTATAGGTTCAGTCAAGGCATGGTAAAATATTCACCAAAGGCAAAATACAGTATGCATTGCGGGTTAATTCCATAGACTGACATGTCCTTTTTCAAATGGCAAATAAAAAGAGGGCATCTTTGTTCACTTGTAATTTGTTACTGTTTTATGAATATGACACTTGTCTAATTGAATCATATGTGGTGTAGATTTTATGTCAGAAGTAGTAGGTGCAGGACTCGTACTTTGATCTGCTGTTGAATTCAGTGTGTTGTGATTGGTTCTTGGAAAATATTTAAATACTGTTTTACTTTGATAAATAAATATGCATTCCCCACACTGACTGCATCTCCCTGGAATGGAAAACACAGCTGTTTTAATTGCATTTGTTTTTACTTTGAAGCAAGTTAGCATTAGGGTGGTGTTCAGGATTAGATACACTGCAGAATTGAAAATTTGATAGCACTGGAAGTGGCAGTTGACTTCCTAGATGATTCCTGGATCTGGCAGGTATTCCAGATATTTTTCAGTTGGGAGTTGGGGGAAATGTAAGATGTGGGAAAATTAGTAGAGAAGGTATTATCAACAGCAGTCGGTAGGAAGTGGCAGAAGTGTGAAGGATTTTGGCTTCTGGAATTTGGAGAGTAGGGACATTGGAGCACTGGGATGAAGAAGAGGGGAGCTCCCACATTATGGTAGCATTGCATCAGAGTTTACAATGGGAATGACAGTAATGAGGAAGTGGGAATGTCTGAAGCATTGGGAGGAGATCTTGTGCCAGACCTGCAGAAGGCAGATCCCTGAGATTTGGAGTACTGTTGAGAAGGCTGTTTGTGAGGGCCTAGGAGTACCAGGTGGAAGGAAGTATCAATATTTTTTACTATGGAATATACTTGTATACTCGGAATAGGACCAAAATTCTCCTTTTAAATAGACAATGTTTCAAGCTCATTTTACTCGCGTACAGGTCATTGCTGGAGAGTGTCTTGAAGGAATTCTGTCCAGTTGTATGCAACAATTGTTTTTTTTTCCCTCTAGCATGTTGTGTACATTATAAATGTTATTTTTAAATGTATACTCCTGACCCGGGCACAGGAAATTGACAGTTGAATATAACAAAATAATTCTCCAGCTTTTGGTACATTAAGTCCCAGTTCTAATTTGTTCTGCTTTAATGTCACCGATATAATGGGGGATATGTGCACTTTGTCAGAATTTGTATATTAGCATTGGTGGGGCTGACGTTGTACCACACAAACCAATTGATGTCTTTCCTGCTCACCAACTCTCCCGTTTGCTGCTTCCCTCCTGACTCTTCCACTCGCAGCTTCCTTCTCATCGCCCCCTCCCAAATATTCCGAGTAATTTGGCAAAACAACAATTTTTTAAAAAATCATGGGATGTGAGTATCATTACCTAAGCCAGCATTTATTGCCCATCCCTAATTGCTCCTGAGAAAGTGGTGGTGAGCCACCTTCTTGAACCAGTGCAGTCCATGTGGTTTAGGTACCACAGTGCTGTGAGGAAGAGAGTACTAGGATTTTGACACAGTGACAGTGAAGGAATGGCCATATAGTCCCAAGTCAGCAAGTCAAGATGGTGGGGGTGGTGGTGGTGCTCCCTTGCATCAGCTGACCTTGTCTTTCTAGGGTAGTGGTCCTGGGATAGAGTGCCAATCAAATGGGTTGCTTTGTCCTGGATGATGATGAGTTTTGTGTTGTTGAAGGGATATTCATCCAGACAAATAGATGGTGGGGAATTCAGCAGTGGTAATGCCATTAAATGACAAGGGGAGATGGTTGGTTTCTCTCTTGTTGGAGATGGTCATGGTCATTGCCTTGCACTTGTTTGGCAAGTAATCACACCACACATCAGCACGAGACTGAGTGTTGTACAGGTCTTTCTGCATGTGCACAGACTGCTTCAGTATTTGAATTATTGCAAATAGCGCTGAACATTGGTTGCAAGTTGATGGTTGCACATCCCCATTTCTGACCTTGTGATGGAGGAAAGGTCATTAGTGAAGCAGCTAAGAATGATGGACTTGAGACATATTTTGAGGAATTCCTACAATGATATCCTGAGATTTTGATGACTGACATCAACAAGTATAACCATCTTCCTTTGTGTCAGGTATCAATCAACAGATAGTTTTCTCCCTGATTTCCTATTGACTCCTAGTTTTTCCAGGGTTCCTTGCTTGCATGCCTAGTCGAATGCTGCAATTACTCATTTCGTCTCTGGAGTTTAGCTCTTTTATCCGTATTTAAGCCAAGACTCTAATGGTCATGAGTCAAGAGGCTCTTCTGGAACCCAAACTGAACACAGTGAATAGGTTAATGCTGAGTAAGTGCTGCTTGATAGCACTGTTTACTACACTATCCATCACTTTGCTGATGATTGAGAGCTGATTGATAGGTCAGTAATTGGCTGGATTGCATTCCTCCTGCTTTTTGTGGACAGGATGTACTTGGGCAATTTTTCACATTGCTGGGTAGATGCCACTGTTGTAGCTGTACTTGGTTTAGATTGGCTAAGGGCGCAGTTGGTTCTGGTGCGCAAGTCTTCAATACTATTGCATGGAATGTTGTCGGGGCCTCTAACCTTTGCCATATCCAGTGCTTTCAGCAGTTTCTCGATATCACGTGGATTGAATTGGCCAAAGGCTGTCATCTGCTGGACACATCAGGAGGAGATGGACCATTTGCTCAGCAGCTCTGGTTGAAGATAGTTGCAAATAATTCAGCCTCATCTTTTGCACTGATATGATGGGTGATATATCATATCATTGAGGATGGAGATATTTGTGGAACTCCTCTTGATAGTTGTTTAATTATCCACCACCATTTGCCACTGAATGTGGCTGCACTGCAGACCTTAGACCTGATCTGTTGGTTGTATGATCACTTAGCTCTGTCTGTTGTATTCTGCTTCTGCTATTTGGCATGCAAGCATTCCTGTGTTGTAGCTTCACCAGATTGACACCTCATTCTTAGTGTTAGGAAAAACAAAAGTAGTTGTAAGGGATTTATATTTGTATTGATAAATATTAGAAATAATAAGTGTGTTTAATTTAATGTTTCTGTGGAAAGGAGCATAAAATCTGTGGTTGCTGCACAAAGGATTTTGTCTGTGTGTGTGCGTGCGAAGGGGGGCTGATTCTAGATTACCAACAAGCCAGGAGATCGAGACTGATTCAATGAAGAGTGCAGGAGTGGGTGCCAGGAACTACATCATGCACATTTTTAGTGCGTTTAGAAAGGGCTATGGCATAAGATTAAATAAACTAGCAATGGTTGCTTACCAACTGGGGGGCTTGTAACGTAGAAAAGCTTTTGGGTTTTAGTTTTAGCTGGATATGTTGCAGTTGAAGAAGGACACCTGTCTCAACTCTGCTAGGAGAAAGAATTGACAGGATTGGAGCTGCAAAAAGACAGGCTTTCCAAAGAAAGTGTTGTAGTCCAGATGAACAGGGAATTGAGACAGAGAGAATGTCTTAAGGTGATTGAAATCAGGAGTCACAGACTAAGGTATTGTTCAGAAGAATTCAAGAAAGAGTAAGCAAAGTGTTATAGACAATTGCAGGAACCAGATTTAAAGTGAGAAGGCAGACTTACAAGTGAAACCAAAAGTTTGATGCCATTTTAATAGAGTCTGGGAATCACAGGTTAAAGCAATTGTGAACAGTTTGTACAGCAGTCAAGACAAAGAAATCCTAAAGAGGGTAGTGTAAAATCTGGACACTAGATCCACTATTAAAAGTGGAGCAGAAGCTTTGTTTAACAGAGTAATTTTGAAATCCTGGACTGGATTTTGAAAAGCAAACCACTAATGGAGAGCATTGTTATAAAAGAAGATTTTAAAGCATGTTTTGGTCATGGAGTTTGGAAATTCTCATGTGGCAATCATCTAGGGGAGTTCTGAGGAGAAATCCACAGACACCAACTTGGGTTCAGAGCACATTGTGAATTTGACCACAGACAATCTGTGTGCTTAAAGGGACTTTGTGCTACTGAGACTGCTGCACTAATGCAGAAGAGATTCAGCTGGATGTTGTCTGTGCTGGAGCATTTCAGAAAGGCTGTAATTGTTTTCCTTAGAGCAGAGAAGGTCAAGGGGGAAACCTCATCAGGGTATATTGATATTGTAAATAGGAGAAACTTTTCACCTTAATGGAGGAGTCAATAACTAGAGGGCATAGATTTAAGGTACAGTGCAGGAAATTTAGAGGGGGCTTGGGGAAAAACTTTTTCACCCAGAGCATGATGAGAATCTAGAACTCACTTCCTGAAAAGGTGGTAGAGCGGGAATCCTCATAACATTTGAGAAGCACTTGGATGAGCAATTGAAATTTCATAGCATGTAAGGCTATGGACCAAGTGCTGGAAAACAGGATGAGAATAGATAGCTGTTTAACGGCCGGCATAGACACAATGGGCCAAAAGCCCTCTTTCTATGCTGGAGAACTCAATTACTATTGTAGTTTAAGATATATTTTATAATCTGTGTTAATCTTAAAATCTGTGTGTATTTGCTAAACTAGAGGGGAGTAAAGGAGTATTGTATAATAATCCAATTTTTCATGTTTAATAAATGTTTTCTTGTTGCTAAAATTAGTTTGCAACCCTGTGACTTTGATCCTGCACACTTTATTTAAAAAAAGGTAAAAATTATGGCCTTTTGAGCCTGTGTTCCATTCTGGAACCTTCACATCTGGTTATAACAGCAAGAAGATTGTAACATTGCACCCCCTCCTGCACTCTTCATTGAACCAGTCTTGATCTCCTGGCTTGTTGGTAATCTAGAGTGGAGCATGAGATTGCAGACTGTGGTTGTATACAATGCTGCTACTGATGGCCAACAGCACCCTCATGAATGGTCAGGTTTGAATTGCTAGTTCTGTTTGAAATCTATCAATTTGAGCACAATGGTGGTACCACGTAACATGATGGAGGGTATCCTGAATGTAAAGATGGGACTTTCTCTCCACAAGGAATGTGGTGGTCACTGTCATGAACAGATTTATCTGCAACAGATTGAGGTGGTGGTCAAGTAGTTGTTTCCCTCACTACCTACTGCCGACCTGCATAGTCTAGCAGCTATTGTCTTTAGGACTAGTTCATTAGTGGTCCTACTGAGTCACTCCTGGTGGTGGATATTGGATTCCCCCACCTAGATTGCATTCAGTGCCCTTAGCAATTCAATATGGACAAGTATTGTTTCACCAGCTAAGGAGGCAGTTGGTGGTAACCAACAGAAGGTTTCCTTGTCCATGTTTGACTGAGTCAGTCAGTCTCGCAGGTTGACTGAGAGACGTCAGTTTCTTCCAACTGAGTACTGTTATGCCTCCACCTCTGGTGGGTTTGTCCTGTCAGTGGGACAAGACATACTTGGGGATAGTGATGGTGATGTTTGGGACATTGCCTTTAATGATTCCTGTGTATGTCTGTGTCAGGCTGTTGCTCGATTTGTTTGTGGGGTTGCTCTTCAAATTTTGGCACAAGCCCCAGATCTTAGTAAGGAATGCTTTGCAGGGTTGATAGGGCTGGGTTTGCCATTGTCACTTGCTGCAAAGCTACATTTTAAAAAAATCCCCAACTTCTGAAGCTAGGGACATTCTCAGTTTTTTTTTGTAACCTGTAAAGCGAGCTGTTGCTTCATGTAGTTTAGAAAGGGCCCTTTGCAGCTCCAATGAAGCACTCACATTGAGTGCGAGGGATGGCAACCAGGAGGTAAGCAGAAAGAATCAGATTCCCTACAGTGCAGAAGGAGGCCATTTGGCCTATCGAGCCTGCATCAACAATCCTAGATTTAGCATATTTCTCTTATTTTAAAAAGTTATTTCTTTTAAGAATGTGGGAATTTAAAAATTTACAGTATTTCACCTTACAGGGTATATATTTTTTTCTAAATAGAAAGGTGTTATAAAACCTAACTACTGCTTTGATAATGAAAAAATCTGATTTGCTTAATGTAGTTTCATTTAAAGTTACACTTTTCAAGAATGGAAATACAAAGTTAAGTAAGGAATTATTGTACTTGATTCATGAATGATTGCCTTTTCTATGAATTAAGACCTAATTGCTTGGTTTACTGACAGTTACTCATTCATGGGTGCTTTTCAATCATTCTTTGGTATTGGAGTATGTTGGGTGCAATGGGGAGGGCGTGGCTGATTATAGAACATAAGAACATAAGAACATAAGAAATAGGAGCAGGAGTAGGCCATCTAGCCCTTCGAGCCTGCCCTGCCATTCAATAAGATCATGGCTGATCTGTCGTGGCTCAGTTCCACTTTCCCGCCCTCTCCCCATAACCCTTAATCCCTTCTCTTATCAAAAACCCATCAACCCGCTTCTTAAAAATATTTAGCGAGGCAGCCTCCACCACTTCAACGGGCAGAGAATTCCAGAGATTCACCACCCTTTGAGTGAAGAAGTTCCTCCTCAACTCCGTTCTAAACCGCCTCCCCTTTATCTTGAGGCTGTGCCCCCTAGTCCTACTGTCTTTTTTGAGCGGGAAGAGTCTCTCCACCTCTATCCTATCCATCCCATTCATCATCTTATACGTCTCAATGAGATCTCCCCTCATTCTTCTAAACTCTAACGAGTACAAGCCTAGTTTATTCAGCCTCTCCTCATAGCTCAATCCCCTCAACTCCGGTATCAGCCTAGTAAACCTCCTCTGCACTCCCTCCAGGGCCAAAATATCCTTGCGCAGGTGCGGCGCCCAAAACTGCACACAGTACTCCAGCTGCGGCCTCACCAATGCCCTATACAGCTGCAGCAAGACCTCCCTACTTTTATATTCAATCCCCCTCGCTATGAAGGCCAGCATCCCATTCGCCTTCCTGACCACCTGCTGCACCTGCAAGCTAGGTTTTTGCGACTCATGCACAAGGACCCCGAGGTCCCTCTGCACCGTCGCCTGCTGCAGTTTTTCGCCACTTAAGTAATAGTCCTTCCTACCATTCTTCCTACCAAAGTGGACCACCTCACACTTGCCAACATTAAATTCCATTTGCCATTTCCTGGCCCATTCGCCCAGCCTATCTAGATCCTTCTGCAGACTCTCCACACCCTCCGCACAATTTGCCGTTCCCCCAATCTTGGTGTCATCAGCAAATTTCGACACCCTGCACTCGGTTCCCTCCTCCAGATCATCTATATAAATGGTAAACAGCTGAGGCCCCAGCACCGACCCCTGGGGCACCCCACTAGTCACCATCCGCCAATCCAAATAGCACCCATTGACCCCCACTCTCTGCCTCCTATTTGACAACCAATCCTCTATCCACGCTAACACCCTACCCCCAACTCCATGTCCCCTGACCCTCTGCAATAACCTCTTGTGAGGTACCTTGTCAAACGCCTTCTGAAAATCCAGAAAGACCACATCCACCGGCTCTCCTCTATCCACTGCCCTAGACACATCCTCATAGAACTCCAGTAAATTTGTCAGACTTTAGGGTTGTTGGAACAGAATCCCATGGTTGAGAACAATAAGAAAATGGGAGATTGCAGGAAGAAAGCACTGTAAAGACCTTAAAATGGTGATGAGAAAATGCATCAGGTTATGGTCACTTGTGCTTGCAATCGGTTGAGGCATAAGAGACAAAGAGTACATGGAATGTAGAACATAGAATAGTACAGTATAGGCCCTTCGGCCCTCGATGTTGTGCCAAGCTAAATCCAAACTCAAGATCAAGCTACCCCACACCCTGTCATTTTGATGTGCTCCATGTGCCTATCCAATAACCGCTTGAAATTTCCTAAAGTGTCTAACTCCACTATCACAGCAGGCAGTGCATTCCACGCGCCAACCACTCTCAGTAAAGAACCTACCTCGGACATCTCCTCTCCTCCTCCTCCTCCTCCTCCTCCTCCTCCTCCTCCTCCTCCTCCTCCTCCTCCTCCTCCTCCTCCTCTCTCTCTCTCTCTCTCTCTCCTCTCTCTCTTCTCCCCCCCCCCCACCTTTTCCCACCATGAACCGTATGGTTATGCTCCCTAGTAACAGCTACATCCACCCGAGGAAATAGTCTCTGCACGTCGGCTCTATCTATCCCCCTCGTCTTATAAACCTCTATTACGTCGCCTCTCATCCTCCTCTGCTGTAAAGAGAAAAGCTCCAGCTCCCTCAACCTTTCCTCATAAGACCTACTCTCCAAACCAGGCAGCATCCTGGTAAATCTCTTCCGCACTTCCTCCAATGCTTCCACATCCTTCTTATAGTGAGGTGACCAGAACTGCACACAGTATTCCAAATGTCGTCTCACCAAGGTCTTGTACAGTTGCAGCATAATGGCTCTTAAACTCAAACCCCCTGTTAATAAACACTAATAGGCTATAAGCCTTCTTCACGGCTCTGTCCACTTGAGTGGCAACCTTCAGAGATCTGTGGATATGAGCCCCAAGATTTCTCCGTTCCTCCACATTCCTTAGGACCCTGCCGTGGACCCTGTAATCCGCATTCAAGTTTGTCCAACCAAAATGAATCACCTCGCACTTATCGGGGTTAAACTCCATCTGCCCAGCTGTGCATCCTATCAATGTCTCTTTGCAGCCTACAAGAGCCCTCCACCTCATCCACTACTCCACCAAGCTTGGTGTCATCAGCAAATATACTAACCCACCCTTCAGCTTCCTCTTCCAAGTCATTGATAAAAATCACAAATAGCAGAGGACCCAGCACTGATCCCTGTGATATACTACTGGTAACTGGCCTCCAGTCTGAAAATTTTCCCTCCGCCATCATCCTCTGTCTTCTGTGAGACAGTAAAAAGTCTGACAACACCAGGTTTTAGTCCAACCTATTTATTTGATAATATTCTCACAAGCTTTCGAGGGGTTACCCTCTTCGTCAGGTGAATGGAGAGTTCTGGCCTCAGACAGAGCATATAAAGCACAGACAGTTTAGAGATTACTGATTAAAATGCGAATCCTTACACCTAACCTGCTGTTCAAGACCTGAAGTGGCTGACAATGTGAGTGGTAGGAGCACTGATCACAGTTTAAAGAGATGTGTATTGTCTCCAGACAGTACAGTAAGTGAGGTTTTGCAAACCCAGGCAAGTCACGGGGGTTACAGATAGTGCGACATGAACCCAAGATCCCTGTTGAGACCGTCCTCATGTGTGCGGAACTTGGCTATCAGTCTCTGCTCAGCGACTCTGCGCTGTCGTGTGTTGTGAAGGCCGCCTTGGAGAATGCTTACCCGAAGGTCAGAGGCTGAATGCCCGTGACCACTGAAGTGTTCGCCAACAGGAAGGGAACAGTCTTGCCTGGTGACTGTCGAGCGATGTTCATTCATCCGTTGTCGTAGCGTCTGCATGGTCTCCCCAATGTACCATGCTTCGGGACATCCTTTCTTGCAACGTATCAGGTAGACAATGTTGGCCGAGTTGCAAGAGTATTTACCATGTACCTGGTGGATGGTATTCTCACGTGTGATGATGGTATCCATGTCGATGATCCGGCATGTCTTGCAGAGGTTGCTGTGGCAGGGTTGTGTGGTATTGTGGTCACTGTTCTCCTGAAGGCTGGGTAGTTTGCTGCGAACAATGGTCTGTTTGAGGTTGTGTGGTTGTCTGAAAGCAAGAAGTGGGGGTGTGGGGATGGCCCTGGTGAGATGTTCGTCTTCATCAATGATATGTTGAAGACTCCGGAGAAGATGTCGTAGCTTCTCCGCTCCGGGGAAGTACTGGACGACGAAGGGAACTCTGTCCACTGTGTCCCGTGTTTGTCTTCTGAGGAGATCGGTGCGGTTTTTCGCTGTGGCGCATCGAAACTGCCGATCTATGAGTCGAGCACCATATCCTGTTCTTACGAGGGCATCTTTCAGGGTCTGGAGGTGTCTGTCACGATCCTCCTCATCTGAGCAAATCCTGTGTATACGGAGGGCTTGTCCATAGGGAATGGCTTCTTTAACATGTTTAGGGTGGAAACTGGAGAAGTGGAGCATTGTGAGATTGTCTGTGGGCTTGCGGTACAGTGAGGTGCTGAGGTGACCGTCCTTAATGGAGATGCGTGTGTCCAAGAATGCAACTGATTCTGGGGAATAGTCCATGGTGAGTCTGATGGTGGGGTGGAATTTGTTGATATCATCATATAGTTGTTTCAGTGATTGTTCACCATGAGGCCAGAGGAAGAAAATGTCATCGATGTATCTAGTATACAGCATCGGTTGAAGATTCTGTGCAGTGAAGAAGTCTTGTTCGAACCTGTGCATGAAGATGTTGGCATATTGAGGCGCAAATTTGGTCCCCATGGCTGTTCCATGTGTCTGGATGAAAAACTGGTCGTTGAAGGTGAAGACATTGTGGTCCAGGATAAAGCGGATGAGTTGTAAGGCCAGAACTCTCCATTCACCTGACGAAGAGGGTAACCCCTCGAAAGCTTGTGAGAATATTATCAAATAAATAGGTTGGACTAAAACCTGGTGTTGTCAGACTTTTTACTGTGTTTACGCCAGTCCAACGCCGGCATACCCACATCATGACTTCTGTGAGACAGCCAGTTACTTATCCAATCGGCCAAATTTTCTTCTATCCCACACCTCCTTCCTTACTTCATGAGCCTGCCACGAGGAACCTTATCGAACACCTTACTAAAATCCATACATATGACATCAACTGCTCTAGCTTTGTCTATACACTTAGTTACCTCCTCAAAGAATTCAGTGAAATTTGTGAGGCAGGACTTACCCCTCACAAAACCGTGCCGACTATCCCAGATTAAGCTGCGTCTTTCCAAATGGTCATAAATCCTATCTCTCAGGACTCTTTCCATTAACTTACCAACCACCGAAGTAAGACTAACTGGCCTATAATTACCAGGGTCATTCCGATATCCTTACTTGAAGAGAGGAACAACATTCGCCACTCTCCAGTCCTCTGGCACAATCCCCATGGCCCGTGAGGAGTAGTGGTGAATAGATGTTTTTTGCCTGAAGTGAAGTGTATTGCGGGGTTGCCCAGGTGTCAGTATTAGGATGTTGCTTTTTTGGTTTATTTATCTAACTGGATTTGGGTATTGGGACTACAATTTTGGCATCCCCCTCAAATCAATATCACTTATTTTATACTGTCTGTCAATGTTGTTCCTTCCTAAGTACATAGTATTAAACTTATCCATGTTGAATTGTATTTTGAATATGTTGCCTCATTTCATCAGTCTGTCCATGTCCTCCTCGGTTGTAATTGGCAAAAGATCAAGAGGTGAAATGAGAGTATTCATACAGGGTGGGTAAAGATATGGAATGCATTACCTAAAACAGTGGTGAAATCCGATTTCTCAGGAACTTTCAAAAGGCAGTTAGACATGTATGTAAAGATGGCTAACTTGCAGCATTATGGAGAAAAAGCTGTGACGATTGGGCAGTTCTTTCAAAGATTCAATACAGGAATGATGCCTTATGCTGCCATGTGTGCTGTAAGGTTCTTCGTGTAGCAATTGGAAAGGCATGGGTGGTCAGAGTGAAAAGTGGTTGACTTGGAGAGATGAGAGTGAAAAGACGTGGAAATCGGGATGGAATGGGGATGCAAGTATACATTAATTTTCTATCCTCCGTGAGATTTAAAACATTGAAAGAAATACCTCAGTGTTTTTTGGGGCTAGAGAGAAGAGGTAAAGGAGGTTTTGACTTGGTGGCTCAGAGGAATGGATTAAGTCTGAGTAGGTAACAAATGGCAGCCATCGGTCAACAAGTCTGATTTTAGAAGGTTTGAGGTGGATACTGTTGTTGGAAGGAATGCTTTTAGGGTGGAATTAACAAACTCATTGGAAGCTAAATATACTACAGTAGCTTTTAAGTAGGACTTGAAGACATGATAGAAATGTGTGCAACCAGTAATTGTGATATGCGGAACAACTTCAAGGGGCTGTGAGTTCTGTGTAACTAGACAGTGTTTGTTGTTGCAAAGAATAGGGAATTACAGAGTAATCCAGGAACAGAGCGTTTTTTCAGCCCAGTGTTAAACTGAGAATTTGACGCACCTCCAGTAGCTGGTGACTGTTCTGTCCTTGTTTTGTCTCCAAGCTGTAACGTGCTACACTTTAATTTACTACATTAGTAACTAGAAATAAGATTAGACAAACATGATAGGGAAGGTGCTCTGTCTCTGGCAATCGTATCTGTGGATGATTGCCTGCAGCATAAGCAACATCAGTGAGCTGGAGTCCCAAGGCACAGATGTTATGGGGCACCAAGAGGGTGGAGTGCTACTTGAACACTCAGTTTTGCTAGGCAGTGACAACCCTTTGATAAGTAGAACTTTAGATTTAGTCAAAGATCAAGGCTTCGGACTCAACAGAGTCAGACTGGTGTGGGGATCCAGCATGTCTTAATGGATGAATGTCAGCTCTTGACTTTGATTAACAAGCTCAAAGCACTTGTTCCCTCCGTGTATAAGGACAAGGACTGCTGAGTGGATGAGCAAACTGACCCTGGCATCATGGTGTAGGATGCCATTCAAGTGGGAGGAGCGAAAAGGAATGTGGTAGTGATGTGGGACAGTATAGTCAGAGGGTAGATACCGATCTCTGTGGATGTGACGAGGGAATTCTGAAGATTGTTCTACCTGCCTAGTGCCAGGGTTCAAAGGCATCTCCTTACAGCTGGAGGCAAACTCTAGTGGAGGATTCAGTCGTCATTGTCCACATGGGAATTAACAACACGTGAAACTAGGAATAATATTCTGTTGACAGAGTTGGAGGAGTGAGATTCCAGATTAAAATGCAAAACCTCCAAGATAATAACCTCTGGATTGTTACTTCAGTCATTGGAAAGAAGGAGCTTGATTCAGACTGCTGGCACCTATACTGGGGAAGAAGAGAGTTTTTCTGTCAAGATGTGCTCCACTTAAACTGGCCTGGGATCAGTATCCTGGAGAGTTGTAACTAGGGCTGTGAATAGGGCTTTAGACTGAGATGGGTGGAAGGGTTCTGCTGGGGGGAGATTTAGAAGTCTAATGTGAAAAGTCAAGGCAATAGAACAGTCTAATGATTTGGATAAAGATGAGCAGAATGGGGGAGTTTAGTGATAATAGGGCATCAGTGAATAAGCTCCATGCACAGAACAGTAGAAAAAAATGAAAGTCTCTTTATTTGAATATGTAAAGCATACATAAGGAGTTTGATAAACTAGTGCCACAAATAAAGATAAATGGTTTAATTCTAATTGTCATTACAGAGACAGACAGAATGGAAGAGGAGGAGGGTTAGTCCTCACAGTAAAGGATAGTATAAGGACAGTAGGGAGAAAGGATCTTGGTTCAGAATATCAGAACGTGGAATTTGTGTGGGTGGAAATTAGGAATAACAAGGGCCAGCATACACATTATAGGCATTTTAACAATTTTGCCATTTGGCAGAGAAACAGCAAGCAATAATTGGAGCTTGTAACCAAGGCATTGTAATAATTGTAGGACTTTAATTTTCATATGGATTAGGCCAATTAAATCGGCAAAGGTGATCTGGAAGAAAAGTTTGTATGATGTTTTTGTGACAATTTCCTGGAGCAATACATTGTGGAACCAACTGGGGAAAATGTCATTTTACATATATTGTGCAATGAGGCATGGTTAATTAGTAATCTCATGATAAAGGATCTGCTGGAACATAATACAATTGAATTCCTTATTAAGTTTGAGAGTGATATATCTGATCCAAAACAAGAATGTTCCAACTTAAATAAGGCCACTTATATAGGTAAAGGGGGAAGGTGACTAATATCCATTGGATAAATAGAGTAAAAGGTTTTGTGGTAAATAAACATTTGAAGAAACAATTTAAAGTGTTCAACAAAAAGGTAGTCCGTTTAAAAAAACTCAGTCACAAAAATCAATTTGTTGCCTACTACAGTGGTTAAGGATATGATTAGAATAAAAGGAAAGGATATAATGTGGCAAAATGTAATGGCAATCATGAGCATTTAGGAGTGTTTTGGAAATGAGCAAAAACCAATAAAAGGCTGATTTGAAAAGGAGGGAAAAATAATACTTCGCACCTGTCTTTATAGAGGAAGAAGATGCCATCCAGGCCATAACAAAAGATAAAGTAAATCAGGCACTGGATGGTTTTAAAATTGAAAAAGAAGATGTATTTGGTAATTTTCTAATCTTTCCTGGACTCAAGGTGGGGGGGTGGTCCTGGAGGACTGGAGAATTGCTATTGTTACACTATTGTTCACATAAGGGATTAAGATGAGTCTAGCAACTATCGGCCAGTTAGTTTATCTTTGGTGCATAACAGGTTTGAGGTTCTTGCTTCCAGTGTGGATGAGGACGAGGGAGGTGAGGTCGGTGAGCAAACTGCACACAGTACAGTGATGCAGCAGGGCATAGGCAAGGAGAAGGTGAAAAGGAACATAGTAGTAATTGGGGATAGTGGGGTTAAGGGTATTGACACTGTCCTTTGTCACAATGACAAAGTGCACAGAAGGGTGTGTTGTCTGCCTGGTGCTCGGGTCCGGGATGTCGCATCTGGGCTGCAGAGGAACCTGGAGTAGGAGGGTGAGAATCTGGTCGTTGTGGTACATGTGGGTGCCAACGACGTAGGCAAAATGCAAACTGAGGATCTGGGGAGGGAGTATGAAAAGCTGGGAATGGAATTAAAAAGTAGAACCGACAAGGTGGTTATCTCTGGGCTACTGCCTGAACCGAGTGCAGACAGGCGTAGGGTTGATAGGATTAAGGAAGTGAATGGGTGGCTCAGGGATTGGTGTGGGAGGAATGGGTTTGAATTTATGGGGCATTGAGGGTAGGTGACATTACGAGGCCTAAAGTTAAGGAGATGGTACAGGTAAGGGAAGAGGCCGAGGATGTCCCAATAATAAAGGGAGTAGGGGGCATGAGTATGGTTGGTGGCATTCCGGCAAATAGGGTCCAGGTGAAGGCTGGGCTGAAGGCACTTTATCTGAATGCACGAAGCATTCAGAATAAAGTGGATGAGCTGGTGGCGCAGATCGGCACAAGTGGATATGATCTGGTGGCCATTACAGAGACGTGGCTGCAAGGTGACAGGGACTGGGAGCTGAATGTCCAGGGGTATCAAGTGTTTAGGAAGGATAGGCGGGAGGAAAAGGGGGGTGGGGGGCGTAACTCTGCTGATTAAGGATAGCATCAGGGTGGTAGTAAGGGATGATATTGGAGCCAAGGAGCAGAAAGTGGAATCGTTGTGGGTGGAGATTAGGAACAGCAAAGGGAGGAAGACGCTGGTGGGTGTCGTCTATAGGCCCCCGTATAATGATCTGGAGGTGGGGCGGGCTGTTAACGCGCAAATAAATGCGGCGTGCAGGAATGGGACGGCCGTAATTATGGGGGATTTCAATCTGCATATTGATTGGTCAACCCATGTTGGACGCGGTGGGCTCGAGGAGGAGTTCTTGGAATGCTGCTGGGATAGTTTCCTTGAACAGTGTGTGTTGGAGCCGACGAGGGAGCGAGCTATCTTGGATCTGGTGCTATGTAATGAGGCGGGTAGAATTAGGGACCTTGCGGTGAAGGATCCTCTTGGGGAGAGTGATCATTGTATGGTGGAGTTTCTGGTGCAGATGGAGGAGGAGAAAGTGGGTTCCCGGACACGCGTCCTTTGTTTGAACAGAGGGGAGTACGGTAGGATGAGAGAAGAATTGGCGAATGTGGACTGGGGGAGCGCATTGGAAAGTAGGTCTGCTGAGGAGCAGTGGAGGGTCTTCAAGGAGATCTTTCTTGGTGCTCAGCAGAAATTTATTCCGATGGTCAAAAAGGACCATAGGAGGAGAGGTAATAAGCCGTGGATAACGAAGGAGGTGAAGGAAAGTGTTAAATTAAAAGCGGAGACGTTTAGAGTAGCTAAGAGTAGTGGGCGAGAAGAGGATTGGGAGAGGTTTAAATGTCAACAAAGATTGACAAAGAATTTGATAAAAAAGGGTAGGAGAAACTATGAAGCTGGGCTAGCGCTTAATATAAAAAAGGATAGCAAGAGTTTTTATAAATATATAAAAAGGAAGAGGCTGGCTAGGGTGAACGTTGGACCCTTAGAGGATGAGAAGGGGGACTTAGTGGTAGGGGATGGGGATATGGCTGAGGTCTTGAATAACTTTTTTGTTTCTGTCTTCACGGAGGAGGATGTGAATAATTTGCCGGGTGTTAGAAATGGAAAGGTGGTAGGACTGGAGGGTCTCAATGACATTATTGTTACTGGAGAGGCGGTGCTCGACAGACTGGAGGGACTGATTGTGGACAAGCCCCCAGGACCGGATGGAATGCATCCGAGGGTTCTGAAAGAAATGGTGGAGGTGATAGTGGATGCCTTGGTGGTTATTTTCCAAACGTCACTGGATTCCGGGGAAGTGCCGGAAGATTGGAAAGCGGCTAATGTTACGCCGTTGTTTAAGAAGGGTGCCAGGCAAAAGGCAGGGAATTATAGGCCGGTTAGTTTAACGCCTGTTGTAGGTAAAATGTTAGAATCCGTCATCAAGAGGAAATAGCGAGGTACCTTGAAGGGAATTGCTTGATAGAGCAGACGCAGCACGGTTTCGTTAAGGGGAAGTCGTGTCTGACAAATTTACTGGAGTTCTATGAGGATGTGTCTAGGGCGGTGGATAGAGGAGAGCCGGTGGATGTGGTCTTTCTTGATTTTCAGAAGGCGTTTGACAAGGTACCTCACAAGAGGTTATTGCAGAAGGTCAGAGGACATGGAGTTGGGGGTAGGGTGTTAGCGTGGATAGAGGATTGGTTGTCAAATAGGAGGCAGAGAGTGGGGGTCAATGGGTGCTATTCGGATTGGCGGTTGGTGACTAGTGGAGTGCCCCAGGGGTCGGTGCTGGGGCCTCAGCTATTTACCATTTATATAGATGATCTGGAGGAGGGAACCAAGTGTAGGGTGTCGAAATTTGCTGATGACACCAAGATTGGTGGAATGGCAAATTGCGCAGAGGGTGTGGAGAGTCTACAGAAGGATCTAGGTAGGCTGGGCGAATGGGCCAGGAAATGGCAAATGGAATTTAATGTTGGCAAGTGTGAGGTGGACCACTTTGGTAGGAATAATGGTAGGAAGGATTATTACTTACGTGGCGAAAAACTGCAGCAGGCGACGGTGCAGAGGGACCTCGGGGTCCTTGTGCATGAGTCGCAAAAACCCAGCTTGCAGGTGCAGCAGGTGGTCAGGAAGGCGAATGGGATGCTGGCCTTCATAGCGAGGGGGATTGAATATAAAAGTAGGGAGGTCTTGCTGCGGCTGTATAGGGCATTGGTGAGGCCGCAGCTGGAGTACTGTGTGCAGTTTTGGGCACCGTACTTACGCAAGGATATTTTGGCCTTGGAGGGAGTGCAGAGGAGGTTTACTAAGCTGATGCCGGAGTTGAGGGGGTTGAGCTATGAGGAGAGACTGAATAAACTAGGCTTGTACTCGTTAGAGTTTAGAAGAATGAGGGGAGATCTCATTGAGATATATAGGATGATGAATGGATGGATAGGATAGAGGTGGAGAGACTCTTCCCGCTCAGAAAGGACAGTAGGACTAGGGGGCACAGCCTCAAGATAAAGGGGGGGCGGTTTAGAACAGAGTTGAGGAGGAACTTCTTCACTCAAAGGGTGGTGAATCTCTGGAATTCTCTGCCCGTTGAAGTGGTGGAGGCTACCTCGCTAAATATTTTTAAGACGCGGGTTGATGGGTTTTTGATAAGCGAGGGGATTAAGGGTTATGGGGAGAGGGCGGGAATGTGGAACTGAGCCATGATAGATCAGCCATGATCTTATTGAATGGCGGGGCAGGCTCGAAGGGCTAGATGGCCTACTCCTGCTCCTATTTCTTATGTTCTTATGTATGTTCTTATGAAACCTCCAGAAACAATTTGGGACAAAATTAATAGTCACATAGGCATATATGGGTTAAATAAGGAAAGCCTGTACCGATTTCTCACGAGGAAGTCACATTCAACTAACTTGCTGGAGTTTTTTTGAAGAGATCACAGTGAGGCTTGATGAGGTCAATACTGCTAATGTTGTGTACATGCATCTCCAAAAGGCATTTGATGCAGTGCAGCTCTGCCTGTGATTTGTGAGCAAAGTTACATCTCATGGAATAAAAGGGACAGTAGCAACATGAAAGGGAATTGGCTGAATTATAGGAAGCAGAGAGTAGTGGTTAGTGGATGTTTTTCATGCTGGAGGAAGATTCGTCATGGAGTTCCTCAAGGGTCAGTTGTGAAACCCTTGCCTTTCTTGGTGTATATTAATCTAGTTGGTGTACAAGATATGATTTCAAAGTTTGTGAATGATACAAATCTTTGAGGCATCGTAAATTGTGAGGAGGATAGCGTGGACTTCGAAAGGACATAGACATGTTAGTGAAATGGGCGGACAGGTGGCAGATGAAGTTCAGTACAGCAAAATGTGAAGTGATTTATTTTGATAGGAAGAACATGGAGAGATAATATAAAATAAAGGAGAGTGACCTGAATGTATATGTGCAGAAATTATTGATAATTATTGACAGATAATTATTGATTATTGGCAGAACAGGTTGAGAGAGAAGTTAATAATACATCTTGTATCCTGGGCTTTATTAATAGGGACATAGAGGACAAGAGCAAGGAAGATAATATGAATTTGTATAAGTCATTAGTTTGACCTCAGCTGGAGTATTGTGTCCAATTCTGGGAATTCCATTACAGGAAGTAGGCATTAGGGAGGGTACAGAAAAGCTGCATCAGAACAGTTTGTGGAATGAGGAACTTAACTTCTCAATCTATCTTCATAGCTTATGTTTTCCTTAAAAAGAAAGTGAAAAGGAAATTTGGTGCAGGTTTTCAAAATTATGAAGGGGCTAGACAGGGTAGATAGGAAGAAACAGTTCCTATTAGTGAAAACCAGAGGACACAGATTTAAATTAATTAGTCAAAGAAGTGAAAAGAGGAGAAACCTTTTTATGCAGAATTGATTGGGATCTGGAATGCAGTGCCTGAGTGTGATAGATTCAATTGAAGCATTCAAAAGGGAATGAGACTATTATCTGAAGAGGAGTAATGTAGAGGGTTACAGGGAAAGATAGGGGAATGATACTAGGTGAGTTCATACAGAGAGCTAGTGGAAATACAATGGGCCAAATGGTAGCCTTCAGCACTGTAGCAATTCTGTGAAAGATTATAGGAGTGTAAACTAGCCATGAATATAAAAACAGATGCTAAGAGTTTTTACAAGATGTATTTTTAAAAGATGAGTAGTGGTCCCTTTTAAAGGCAGAGACAGGAGGAACTATCACAGAAAATGGCAGAGATATTGAACAAATGTTTGTTATCTGCCTTCATGATGGAAAACACAAATTACACAGCAGAAATAGATGGTACCTTGGGGGCTACAAGGTGTGAGGAAACTAAGGTGATTAATATCAGCAGTGAAAATATATTGGAGAAACTTATGAAATCAAAGGCTGGCAAATCTCCAATACCTGATAGCCTATATCGTAGGGTTTAAAAAGAGGTATTGGAGCTGGTTACAATTTTCCAAAATTCGACAATGCAATGGGATGGATAGGATAGAGGTGGAGAGACTCTTCCCGCTCAAAAAAGACAGTAGGATTAGGGGGCACAGCCTCAAGATAAAGGGGAGGCGGTTTAGAACGGAGTTGAGGAGGAACTTCTTCACTCAAAGGGTGGTGAATCTCTGGAATTCTCTGCCCGTTGAAGTGGTGGAGGCTGCCTCGCTAAATATTTTTAAGAAGCGGGTTGATGGGTTCTTGATAAGAGAGGGGATTAAGGGTTATGGGGAGAGGGCGGGAAAGTGGAACTGAGCCACAACAGATCAGCCATGATCTTATTGAATGGCGGGGCAGGCTCGAAGGGCTAGATGGCCTACTCCTGCTCCTATTTCTTATGTTCTTATGTTCTTAAACAGGAAATTAGCAATATAGCTCTGCCATTCGAAAGAGTGGGGAGGAAGAAAATAGGGAACTATGGACCAGTTAGCCAGATATCAGTCATTAGGAAAGTGCTGCACTCTGGACTTAGAAAATCATAGTGTAATCAGAAAGTCAACATTCACCAAGGGGAAATTCTGTTTGGAAAACTTAGAGATTTTTGAGCATGTGGCTTAATAGGGTAGATAATTGGGTAACCAATAAATGTAGAATATTTGGATTTCAGATTGGCATTTGATAAGATGCCACACAAAAGGAGAATACTCAAGATAGGAGATTGTGGCATTGGGGTAATATATTAGCATGGATAAAAAAGATTGACTAATGAACAGGAAGCAAAGAGTCGGAAATTTATTTAGTGAATGCAAAGTTGCTAAGCCAAACATTTTCTTCAGGTCTTGCAGTGTTGAGTGTGGAAAGGCCACTGCTGAGTCTGTGGATAGGACACACTTCCAAGATGTGGTACATAGTTTGCTCTTTCCCATAGGCACATCAGAGGCTGGCCCCATCTGTGGAGGTTGACCAAGCAAGAGTTGTGGCTGGTTCTGAACCTGTGGAGGGTGGGCAAATCTTTCCTTGGAAGGTTGAAACCAGGCATCTGTTGGGTTGGGGACCAGGTACTTCATTGTCATGTCCAAGGATTCCCATTCATATGTTTGGGTGGCATTTACGTTGAAGTCCTGTGGGGGAGGGTTCTTCCCGATCAGCCTTTATGTTGGGAGTTGTACCTTGGGTGAGGAGATTAGATCAGTATGAAGTGGCAGATGGGGCACATTGCAAACATTTTCTTTTATTTTGTGGGTTGTTGTGGTGGGTGGGGATTTCTTCACTCAAAGGGTACTGAATTTCTGGAATTTTCTTCCTCGAGACTTATGGATGCTTCATTGTTGAATATATTTAAGGCTGAGATAACCAATTTTTGGGCCTAGCGAATCCAGGAATATGGGGAGAAGATGGGAGGGAATATGGAGTTAAGACTGAAGATCAGCCTTGATTGTATTGAATGTCAGAGCAAGCTTGAGGTTCATGTTGGACTACATTATTATGTTCTTTTAGTGTATGTTTGTTTTTCCAATGTATGCATGAGACAATACTTTTAATATATAAGTGGATAATATTGTACAAGAAAAGCATTATTACATATAATTACTTGAAGTTACCAAAGTAGTTGCGTGCATAAAAGCCCAATTTTGCATGGTCTGCTTAGGAGACTTACTTATTTGCTTGGAGCTTGGCAGTGCTTCACCTCCATTGTTGCCTGCTTAATTCCTAGTCCCATATAATAAGATTCAGTCGTGCTTGATTGGAGACTTTACAATGCTGTAAATTTGCTGTGTTATTTGTGGTGTAGTAATTATTTAAACAACTTTTTCTGCCTGACAATAATGCAAAATCGGCTCTTGTATATTTGTACATCTTTACAACTGTAGTTGTTAGATTGTACCATTAACTTTCTATTGTTAAAACAAATATTCAAGTGACAGTATGTGATTGCTCTTGAGGTATTTTTTAATTCTGATGTAGTGACTCAAAATATTCATTTTGTTCTTGTCAGAGTGCAATTCTAATTTTTGTTTTTAAATTCAATTTGCTTTTCTAAAAAGGGCAATTAAAGAATAGTATTGAAGTAATTTTCTAATTCAGTGGCAATAAATATAATGTGGCAAAATGTATGCTTTGTTTGGGATTTTAACTATTCAATTATTTGCTTTAGTGCTTGGCTTTTCTTTCTGGAAACACTGTCATTGGGGTAAATATTGTCTCAATGTATTGTAACTTTTTATCAACTAATAGTTGTAATAATTATTCAGTATGATTGCATTTATTTATGACATTTTTAAAAATTCTTAGAAAACATCAAAGAGATCTTCAGCCAGACAATTATTCACCATCATATTCCTTTCAACTGGGATTGTGAGTTTATTCGGCTGCACTTTGGCTTTGACAGGAAAAAGAATCTCTCCTATTCTGAATTTACACAGTTTTTGCAGGCAAGTAATAATTTCTGCCAATTATCTTGTTTTATAGCCGAGTAGAGTGAGTCATTTGATCTGATCCACATATTAAATGTATATCTGTAACCAATCATCCCACTTATCGTCACAGAATTATTTCGTCTTCTGTTTGCTTGTCTTAATTGCATTATGTAAATGCTTTGCTTTTTTAAAAAAATCAGTTTGTGATGATGGGGAGAGAGGGTGTGATGGGGGAGGGGAAGGAGGGTATGGTATTGGTTCGGGTGAGAGACTGGTTTAGTCTCAGACTAGTGAGACGGATGGAGCCTGTGGCTGGAAATGGAGTTTGGAACAGGATTAAAAACAATGGCTTCTGTCTTTGCAGTGTGTAGTTTGGAATTCCTGTTCATTCCATATTGGATGTTGAATATGCAGTTTGATCATTTGCTCGTTGTGGAGGAGTTGAGAGAGATGGTGGTGAAGTAGACCAAGTTAATCCACATAAATTATTTTTAATGGTGAAAGGCTCAAATACCAGGGAATGGAGTAAGAAGCAAAGCTGAGAGGAACTTTCCAAATGCAATGGATGTGTGGAGTCACCTTAGTGAGAAAGTCATAAAATCAAACCATATAGAGTATTAGATGCATTTCAGAGAGAAAGGATAAGGTAACATGATTACTATTTGTAACATAGTCACTGTTTGTTCACACGCGCTCACTCTTTTTGTTGAAAAGACCTAGGGTGGAATTTTCATGTTCTGCCTGCCACACGAATCATAGTGGGTGGGACAGGATCATGCAAAGGTCCGTTGACCTCGGGTGGGATTTTCCAGTCTTGGGGTGGGTGTGACCAAAAAAATCCTACCCCTAGTCTCAGTTAGTGAAATTAACAAAAAACTTCAATTAAAGTGGAACTGTTTTTGAAGTGAAACCTTGTTATTGTGCAAATGTTGTATTATTAGGATAATTAAACCTGCATGAATATTTTACACTCAGTGACTAAGTTGCTTAGTTTCAAGCAGTTAATCTTGGTTTGAAATTGAACATTTTGTTTGAAATCTGTTGCACTAAAAAAATACTTGCACTATAATCTAGTTGCATTAAAACCCAGTTATGTCAAGCGGATGCCTATTAAAAAGGAATGAATGTGGTAGGCAAATTGGCCTTTCATAAGAACATAAGAAATAGGAGCAGGAGTAGGCCATCTAGCCCTTCGAGCCTGCCCCGCCATTCAATAAGATCATGGCTGATCTGTCGTGGCTCAGTTCCACTTTCCCGCCTTCTCCCCATAACCCTTAATCCCCTTGCCTATCAAAAACCTATTTACCCGTGTCTTAAATATATTTAGCGAGGCAGCCTCCACCACTTCAACAGGCAGAGAATTCCAGAGATTCACCACCCTTTGAGTGAAGAAGTTCCTCCTCAACTCCGTTCTAAACTGCTCCCCCCCTTATCTTGAGGCTGTGCCCTCTAGTCCTTTCCAGTTCAAAAATTGTTATTCTGTCTACTGCACAATATCCGTTTGTAAAACAACGGAGTGAAAGGAGCAGGAAATATTTCTGATTGTCTTTTAATAGTGTTTGTCTTTGGTGAGTGGCACAGTGGTTAGTACTGCTGCCTCGCAGCATCTGGGTCCCGGGTTCAATTCGAGCCTCGGTTCTCTGCCTGTATGGAGTTTGCACATTCTCACTATGTCTGCATAGGTTTCCTCCAGGTGCTCCAGTTTCCTCCCGCAGCCCAAAGATGTGCGGGGCAGGTGGATTGACCGTGCTAAAATCGCCCCTTAGTATCAGGTGGACTTCAGGGTAAATATGTGGGTTGCAGAGATAGGGCCTGGGTGGGTTTGTTGTCAGAGCATGCATGATGGGCCAAATGGCCTCCTTCTGCACTATAGGGATTCTATGCTACCTGACATATAATTAATAAGATGTATATAGTTGATAGAATGAACTTTATTATCTTCAGTTCATTACTGCTGTTATTGAACTTCTGGAGATTGTATAGTTTTGATGCCAAACAAAAAGATGGCTCTGGTTCTTACAGGGCATCAATTCCTTTTCTAAAAACGTGTTTGTTTTTTTTAAATTTTGTTTTCCAGGAGCTACAGCTTGAACATGCAAGGCAAGCGTTTGCACAAAAGGACAAAAACAAGAGTGGCACAATTGCGGCATTAGACTTCAGCGATATTATGGTTACCATTCGTTCGCATATGCTGACTCCGTTTGTTGAAGAGAATCTAGTCTCAGTAAGTGAAATTAGCAAAAACCTGCTAATTAAAGTGAAACAATTCTTGGAGTGAAATCTTTTCGGCAAATATATATTATCAGGATGATTAAACTTATTGATAGTTTAAAGTAGGTAACCTAGTTCCAACCAGTCTACTGCAGCTTGAAATGAATATTAATCTTTGCAATTTTAAAATCTGTCAGATTCAGAAAAAAAATTACAAACTCCACACAGACAGTAACCCAAGACTGGAATCAAACCAGGTCCCAGGTCCCTGACAGTAGCAGTGCTAACTACTGTTCCACTGTGCTGCCAGAGTAATCATGGATTAATGAAAGGGAAATTTTCTGATGAATCACCTTGAGGGCAGGGTAGATAAAGGGAATACAGTGAAGGATGTAGCATATTACCTTTCCAATTGGAATTTGACAGGGTGCCACAAAAGATTATTACACAATCCCTTTTGGGGTTTGGGATAATATATCAGCATTGGGTAATGGGCAGAAAGGCAGAATAAACAGGAAATTTGCAAGTTGGCAGGCTATAACCAATTGGGTTTTGTAAGAATCGGTGTCCGGTTCTTGATATTCATAATCTGTAGTGATGATTTAGATTATGGGTCCAGTTAAGTTTCTGGTCAGTGGTTATGCTCCAGGATCTTGATGGAGGATTGAGTAATGATAATAGCATTGAACGTTAAGGAGAGGTTGTTAGAGTGTTTCTTGTTGAAGATGCTTATTGCCCAGCACTTATCTGGCACGAATGTTACTTGCTACTTCTCGGTCCAAGCCTCAAGGTTTTGCACCAGGCGGAAAGGGTCTACATCATTATCTGATGAGTTGTGGATGAACTGAATACTGTGCAAACATTAGCAGGCATCCCCACCCCTGGTCTTATGATGGAGGGGAGGTCATTATTGAAGGAAATGAATATGGTTGGGCCTAATACACTACTCTGAAAAACTCCTGCAGTATTGCTCGTACACTGTCAAATGTTGCCTTGATGTCGTGGATAGTCAGTCTCACTTCTTGAATTCAAGAGTTGAATTCAAGAAGTGAGACTGACTATCCACGACATCAAGGCAACATTTGACTGTGTCCACACTTGGACAAAAGGGCTGTATTGAGGTCAGGAGCCAAATGGTCTGGTGGAACCTAAACTGAAGATTGCTATGTGGGTCATCAATGAGTAGGTGCCTCTTTAGCACCTTTGGTGACATTTTCCAACACGTTATTGATGATTGATAGTAGTCTGATGGTGCAGACATTGGTTTGAATGGATATGTCCTGTTTTCTGTAGCTGTGTAGGAGCAGCTTGGCTAGGGGTGCAATTAGTTCTGGAACACAAGTCTTCAGCAGTAGAGCTGGGGTGTTATCAGGGCTGATGGTTTTTGCCGTATTAAGTGCATTCAGCCATTTCTTGATAGTACAAGGAGTGAACCCAATTGAAGTCTGGCATCTGTGAAGTTTGCATATTCTCACCGTGTCTTTGTGGGTTTCCTCAGATACTCCAGTTTCCTCCCACATACCAAAGATGTGTGGCTTAGGTGGATTGACCATGGTAAATTGCCCCTTAGTGTCAGGGGGACTAGCTAGGGTAAATGCATTGGGTTGTGGAGCTAGGCCCTGGGTGAGATTGTGGTCAATGTAGACTCGATGGGCTGATTGGCCTCCATCCGCACTGTAGGATTCTGTGATTCTATGGTAGGGATCTCCAAGAAGAAGCTGTGATGGATAGCCACTCGTCATCTGATGTCGTCCCAACCTGGCAGATATATTTCTTGAAGACTCAGTCAGTATGGACAGTGGACGTGCCAACAAGCCACACTTGGTGATTGACATTGAATAGGGATGTGATACTCTGTCATCAAGTACATTTAAGGCTGAGATGAACAGATTTTTGAATTGTAGAGGAATTTTGGGATGTGGAGATTGTATGGGAAAATGGAATTGTGGTCATGATCTTATTGAATGATAGCTGAAGGCACATTTTCATTTCTAATGTTCTTTTTGTTCTTCTGAATCTGAGCTGAGTTTTTTTATGTATGGTGTACAAAGAAGGACTTGGAGGGAGAGTATTTGCTGCTTTGAGATTTATTTGTCATGATTCATTACATACTTCGAGATAATTGCATTTATTCACAAGAACAGAGTGCCAGTTTGTGACTTGAATGTATTCTGTTCTGTGGTAAGAAATTGGATTCTTCATACTCAACTCCTGGTCTTGCAACATTTCATGCTGCAAAGGGATGTGAATAGCTCTTTTTTCTACTGATTTTAGAGTGTACTTAGCGATTTTTGATTTGACTTGATTTATTATTGTCACTTATTATTACACAGCGAAAAGTGTTGTTTCTTGGTGCTGTACAAAGCTGTTCTTGAGTTGGTTGGTACGTGACCTCAACTTTTGTATCTTTTTCCCAACAGAAGAAGCTGGAAGAGGGGTGCGTGGGGCCCTTAATTATGCTGGTTGCTTGGCCAAGCAGTGGGAAGTGTAAACAGGGTCAGTGGATGGGAGGCTGGTTTGTGTGATGTATTGGGCTCCATTCATGACATTTTGTAGTTTCTTGTTCTCTTGGGCAGAGCAGGAACCATAACAAGCTTTGATACAACCAGAAAGAATGCTTTCCATGATGCATCTGTAAAAGTTGGTGAGAGTCGTAGCTGACATGCCAAATTTTTCTTCTGAGAAAGTAGAGGTATTGGTGGGCTTTCTTAACTATACTGTCAGTGTGGAGGGACCGGGACAGGTTGTTAGTGATCTGGACACCTAAAACTTGAAGCTTTCAACCCTTTCTACTTCGTCCTTCATTGATGCAGACAGGGGCATGTTCTCCTTTACTCTTCCTGAAGTCGATGACAGTGTCCTTTGTTTAGTTGACTTTGAGGGAGAGATTATTGTTGTTGCAACAGTTCACCAGATTCTCATTCCTGTACTCTGTCTTGTCATTGTTTGAAATCTGATCCACTACAGTGATGTCATCAGCAAACTTGAAAATAGAGATGGAGGAGAATTTGGCCACTCAGTCATCGGTGTATCTGGCGTATAGTACGGGCTGGGACACCGGTGTTGAGGATAATCGTGGAGAAGGTATTGTTGCCTATCCTTACTGATTACAGTCTGTGGGTTAGGAAGTGCAGGTTCCAGTCACAGAGGGAGAAGCCGAGTCCCAGGCCACGGAGTTTGGAGATGAGTTTCGTAGCAATAATGGTGTTGAAGGCTGAGCTGTAGTCAATAAATAGGAGTCTGACATAGGTGTCTTTGTTTTCTAGGTGTTCTAGCGTTGAGTGCGCGGTAAGAGAGATAGCGTATGCTGTGGAACTGTTGCGGCAATGGGCGAAGTGTAGTGGATCCGTGCGATCTGGGTAGTGGGCTAGTTGTTTAGGTTCAGTCCCAAGTCCTTTACACCTACTGCTTCCAAGTTCACTGATCTGCATTAATTCTTGCTCAAGCAGCACCTCAATCTCAAGATTCTCATCTGTGTTTTCAAATTCCTACACTGCCTCTCCTCTCCTTATCTGTGCAATCTTTTAAAAGTACTTTTTGTATGTGACGAGAGTTTCTGCTTCTGCCACCTTCCACCGCAATCCTCTGAGATATCTGTGCTCATCTATACCTGGCCTCCTGAGAATCCTTTACTTTAATTGCTTCACCGTTGGTGGCCATGACTTCAGTTGCCTGAGTGCTAAGTTCTGGAATTCTCTCTGTAATCCTCTTTATCTCTCTTTCATCCTGTAAGGCGCCCCTCAATCTTTTCATCAACTGCCTGATATTTGCCTTATGTGGATTGGTATCTTAATGTATATCTTGATATTTCTAGAATATTCCTATGAAGCATCATGGGTTGGCTCTTTACATTAAAGGCACTATATGATTATGACTTTGAAAAATGGCCAAGGTTGCTTCTTGTTAGTCCATTCTTACTTTTGTGACAGTATAATCCTTTATATGCTTTGTTCATCAGTTCTTCTTTCACTTTTCTGTCTGCTATTTCTGAATGGTGCCTCATGTTGCAGTATGAAGCAGTGAGCATATTGAACTAACATTAGACTGATCCAAGTGACCAGTTCTCATTTCTGATCCTGCACATTGCGTGTTGGCAAGCCATTTCTTCACAGGAAGCATCACAGCTCAGCTCTCTTGGCAACAGCCTCTGGATAGCAATCAAAGCCAAGAAGCCTGGCTAATTTTTCAACTGTTTCTCACCAGTGATTTATGTGTGCACGCTGCAGCCTTTGGTGAATTAATTTAATTCAATATAGACTTTGTGTAGACTCCTTGATAAAGGAAGTATATAAATTGGCAGATTTCTGTAAATTTCCAGCTCTAAGTCAAAGAATCAGCATGAAGTCACGATAGTGTTTTCTACTCTACTTTTGGCACTTTGAAATGTAACTTTTGAACTATGATGGACTAATTAAAAACTGACTCAATTAAAGCATTCAGTTTTTGGGGGGATTTTGATTTTTGGGCCAAATATATCAAATTGAAAGAAAAAAAATCACAATAATGTGATTAAACTTAATAAAAGGTCATCACCAGAAACTTCTTTCCACTGAAGATGTCTGACCTACTGAGTGGTTCCAGCATTTTTTATTTTTATTTCATATTTTTAATATTGGAACATTTTGCTTCTGTGTCAATGAAATAGTCTCTCATTGCTTTAGTGGCCTATTTCTTTTCCTTTTTGCCAGCATCAATGATATGCCCTTGGCTGCTGATTCTGCAGATATGTAATGTATACTGCCAATGGCCCGCTTTTATTTAGTTTCTGTTTTGAAAATTACCATTTATTCCTTTCACTTGTTTAGTTCACTTATCTATTTTCCCCAGTAACACAGATTTGTATATTCCCATCATTGCTGCATTTCTAATTTATCACAAGAACATTAAAAATAGGGGCAGGAGTAGGCCAGCTAGCCCCTCGAGTTTGCCCAGCCATTCAATAAGATCATGGCTGATCTGATAGTGGTTCAGTTCCACTTAGCCGCCTGCTCCCCATAACCCTTGATTCCCTTATTGGTCAGAAATCTATCTACCTGTGACTTAAACACATTTAACGAGGTAGCCTCCACTGCTTCAATGGGTAGAGAATTCCAAAGATTCACTACCCTCTGGGAGAAGAATTTCCTCCTCAACTCTGTTCTAAATTGACTACCCCTTATTTTGAGGCTGTGCCCTCTAGTTCTTGTTTCCTTTCTAAGTGGAAATAATCTCTCTGCTTCTACCCTGCCTAGCCCCTTCATTATCTTATATCTCTCTATAAGATCTCCCCTCAGCCTTCTAAACTCCAACGAGTACAGGCCCAGTCTACTCAATCTCTCCTCATAAGCTAACCCCCTCATCTCCGGAAACAACCTAGTGAACCTTCTCTGCGCTCCCTCCGAGGCCAGTATATCCTTACAGTACTCTAGCTGCGGCCTCACCAGTACCTTGTACAATTGCAGCAAGACCTCCCTGCTTTTATACTCCATCCCCCTCGCGATAAAGGCCAACATTTCCATTTGCCTTCCTGATCACCTGCAAACTGAGTTTTTGCGATTCGTGCGCAAGGATCCCCAGGTCCCTCTGCGCAGTAGCATGTTGTAATTTTTCACCATTTAAATAATAGTCCATTTTACTATTATTCCTTCCAAAGTGGATAAACTCACACTTGCAAACGCTATACTCCATCTGCCAGATCCTCACCCACTCAGTGTATCCAAATCTCTCTGCAGACTTTCCGCGCCCTCCACGCAATTCGCTTTCCCACTCACCTTTGTGTCTTCTGCAAACTTTGTTACCGTACACTCGGTCCCCTCCTCCAGATCATCTATGTATATGATAAACAGTTGAGGCCCCAGCACCGATCTCTGCGGCACGCTACTAGTCACCAACTGCCAACCGGAAAAGAGCCCACGTGTTCCAACTCTCTGCTTCCTGTTAGATAGCCAATCCTCAATCCATGCGAACACTTTACCCCCAACTCTGTGTACCTTAATATTATGCAGCAACCTTTTGTGAGGCACCTTATCGAACACCTGAAAATCTAAAAACACCACATTCACTAGTTCCCTTCTGTCAACCGCACTTGTTACATCAAAAAAATCCAGTAAATTCGTCAAACACGACTTTTCCTTCATGGATCCATGCTGTGTCTGCTTGATCGAACCATTCTTTTCCAGGTGTCCTGCTATTTCTTCTTTAATGATGGATTCCAGCATTTTCCCAACTACTGACGCTAAGCTAACCAGCCTGTAGTTACCTGCCTTTTGTCTGCCTCTTTTTTTAAACAGTGGGATCACATTAGCTGTTTTCCAATCAGCTGGCACCTCTCCAGAGTCCAGCAGATTTTGATAAATTATAACTAACACATCTGCTATTACTTCTGTCATTTCTTTTAGTACCCTGGGATGCATTCCATCCGGGCCCAGGGACTTGTCTACCTTTAGTCCCATTAGCCTACCAAGCACTACCTCTTTAGTAGTAGCAATAGTTTTAAGGTCCTTATCCCCTACAGTCCCACAACTGTCAATTTTCAGTAAGCTATTTGTGTCCTCTACTGTGATGACTGACACAAAAAACTTGTTTAAGGCCTTGGCCATTTCCTCATTTCCCATTATTAAATCCCCATTCTCGTCTTCTAAATGTCCAACATTTACTTTAGCCACTCTTTTCCTTTTTATATACTTGTAAAAACTTTTACTATCAGTTTTTATATTTTGTGCTCGTTTAGTTTCATAATCTATCTTTCCTTTCTTTATCGCTTTCTTAGTAGTTTTCTTTGTTGTTTTTTAAAGCTTTCCCAATCTTCTAGTTCCCCACTAGTTTTGGCCACTCTGTACACATTGGTTTTTAATTTGATACTCTCCTTTATTTCCTTAGTTATTCACGGCTAGTCATCCCTTTTCTTACATTCTTTTTTTTTATCACCAGTATATATTTTTGCTGAGTACTGAGAAAAACCTCCTTAAAAATCCTCCACTGTTCCTCAACTGTCCTACCAACTAGTCTGAGCTCCCAGTCTACATTAGCTAATTTTGCCCTCGTCCAACGTACTCCCCTTTGTTCAAGCAGAGGACACTGGTTTGGGACCCTACTTTCTCAGCCTCCATCTGTATTAGAAATTCAACCATATTGTCATCACTCATTCCAAGAGGATCCCTCACAAGAAGGTATTTAATTTTACCTATCTCATTACACAAGACCAGATCCAAGATAGCTCGCTCCCTCATAGGTTCTGTAACATACTGTTCGAGGAAACTATCCTTACAGCATTCTAAGAACTCTTCCTCAAGTCCACCTCGTCCGACTTGAGTCAACCAATCAATATGCAGGTTAAAATCCCCCATGATTATTGCTGTTCCGTTTTTACACGCATCCATTATTTGCTTGTTTATAGCCCGCCCCACCTCGAAGGTATTATTTGGGGGCCTATACACCACGCCCACCAGTGACTTTCTCCCCTTACTATTCCTTATCTCCACCCACATCGATTCCACATTTTGCTTCTTAAAGCCTATATCGTCTGTAGCTACCACCCTGATGTTATCCTTAATTAACAGAGCTACCCAGCCTCCTTTTCCTTCCTGTCTATCCTTCCGAAGTGTCTGATACCCCTGGATATTCAGTTCCCAGTCCTGGTCACCCTGCAACCACATTTCTGTAATGGCCACTAGATCATACCCATTTGTGCTGATTTGTGCCATCAACTCATGCTCTTTGTTTCTAATGCCATGTGCATTCAGGTAGTCTTTATGCTAGCCTTTATCTGGACCTGATTTGGTAGTGCACTCTTTTGTCTGTACGCTCTGTCCCTACGTGTCGCAAACTAGTTATCCTTCCCCAGACTATCTCCCTGCACTGCGTTAACCGCCTTCCTTCTCATGCTTGTCACCTTTTTTACTCTGCCTGAGGTTAGATTCCTGCCATCTTCTATCCTCTCTGTCCTATTACATGGTCTGGAAACGTTACTAACCTCTCCTGAGCCCTTGCCTCCTTTAACTAGTTGAATGTCCTCATCGTTAACCCGCACTCATACCCTCTCCTTTACCTTTGATTTTGTAATTCCCCATACCACTGAACCCTCCCCCCCCCCCCCCCTACTAGTTACTTTAAAGCCCTATCTACAGCCCTAGTTATATGGTTCACCAAGACTCTGGTCCCAGCACGATTCAGATGAAGACCATCCCATCTGAACAGGTCCCATCTTGCCTAATATCCAATCTTACTTACAAACACTTTTAAACAACTTTATTGAATTTATCAATGGTATTTACATTTCCCCAGTTGCTTCAAATTAATATTTATTTAGTCATTAATTATCTGCTAAGTAGGAATCAAACATTCAATAAAAATTTTTCATTACATTTATTAAAGATGAGTCAGATGTCACACTTCTGTAATTCTACGTAAGTATTGCATTTATATAGAATTAATTGTTATATTTAATTTGATCTCTGCAAAATCACAACTTTTTTGCCAAGACTGTATCTTCTGGCTCATCGTAAGCAATACCATAGGAAATCAATTAACATATTGAAATGGTATGTCAGTAAACACACATTTGTTATAATGCAGAGCAGTCCTAAAGGTTTTTATGCTTTTCAGCTGAAGTCTGACACTGACAAATAAACTCCACATTGCAAAGTGGTTTCCTGTTGGTAAGACCTCTTTTCTGATTTAGCCTATCACTCTGTGGTCCCCCACAAGAGAGTCCCAAAGGCCCTGTTACTGGTTGTTCCATGGAATTCGCTGAGAGCTCTTTAATGCTAATTTTTAAAAACATTGAAAATCTTGCCACTTCTCAGCAATAGCTGGTAATGTGACTTTTGGTAATGTGCATCCTGGGAAGCAAAGCTCATGGTCCAGTAGTGGTTGTGTTGAAAGGATTTCTTCACTATTCTGAAAGGAAATAAAAACCCTGGATTGATGTGGAATGGATCGATTTCAGATATTTAGTTGGATTTCTGCGAACGTTTTACCTGGGTCTGGAAATTATTATTTTAAATACTCGGCAGCATTTATTTTAAATCTTTTTTCGGTCAATGTTCACAGAATGACAAAATTGTTACGGAGCAGAAGGAGGTCATTTGGCCCACCTGCACTGGCTCTCTAAACAAGTATTATGGCTCTGTGACATTCCTTACCTCTTTCCTATATTCATGCACATTAAAATATCGAATGCCCCCTTGAATGCCTCGTTTGAGCTGTTGGGGAAATTAGCAGCATCAGAGTTTAACTACCCCTCCCAACCCCGTTTCCCCGATCCTGACAAATGCCAACATCACCCCGATTACCACCGTTATCATAAACACCCGGGGTGTGATTTTCCTCCCCTTCCACGATGAGTTTCGCAATGACACAAAAAAGTGACACAAACAAAACTAATAAATGCATGCTTAAAACTGATTTTTAATCAAAATCGAAACCTTGACTAAGTTTTCATGCAAATATGAACGCAATCATGTAATCGAAGTCTGTAAGTTCTGTAATAAAGAGCTTGATTTATTTAATCACTGTAAATCAGTGGCCCTGCTGTTTTGTACATGACATGAAATAAAGCAAAGCATAGCCTTGGACCATCAATTGTAAAACATTTCATCTGGATGTAACATTTCTTTATATTTACAATCGCTTCTAAATTGCACATTTAATTCCCATCTTGAATTTGAGGGGTGGATTCTGATCTCCTCCAGTGTTGCCTAATCAAGTGACAAGTCAAACTGAATGGCTATTCAAGTATTTGGATTTGGGCTCATTAAAGCACACAGATTTACTAAAATAATACATTGTGCATTACAAGGTTTAATGCTCCTTTCTTTATGAAACAGAATATAATCACGTTTACAACGAGCAACACTGGGGAGTCCTAATGTGCATATATAGATTTTTTTCTGTTTTCAATTTGCAGCTGTTCTAAAAGGAACTAAATGTTGTAATGTTTTGTCTTCATTAAACAGGCAGCAGGTGGAACTACCTCTCATCTGGTCAGCTTTTCTTACTTCAATGCATTTAACTCCTTGTTGAACAACATGGAGCTTATGAGGAAGATATACAGCACTTTAGCAGGCACAAGAAAAGATGTACAAGTTACTAAAGGTAAAAATATCCATTTTTGTGTCCTGCCCAAACAAGTCAAAACTTTTTTCCAATATTTGCTGCTTTATTTAATAATCCCCAATTAATCTTATCAGAACATCAGAGATTGACCTTTCATGAGTTTAATATATTACTCAACCTGTAATTGTGCAATGAGTATGAATTTCCTCACCCCAAAACATTATCAAAAACTAATATATTTTTATCTAATTTAGTAACATAAGAACATAAGAAATAGGACAGGAGTGGGCTATCTAGCCCTTCAAGCCTGCCCCGCCACTTAATAAGATCATGGCTGATCTGAAGTGGATCAGTTCCACTTTCCCGCCTGCTCCCCATAAGCCTTAATTCCCTTGTCTATCAGAAATCTATCTACCCATGACTTAAACATATTCAACGAGGTAGCCTCCACCATTTCAATGGGCAGAGAATTCCAGAGATTCACCACCTTTTGAGTGAAGAAGCTCCTCCTCAACTCTGTTCTAAACTGCACCCCCACTTATTTTGAGGCTGTGCCCTCTAGTTCTGGTTTCCTTTCTCAGCGGAAAGAATCTCTCTACCTCTACCCTATCTAGCCCCTTCCTTATCTTGTAAGTCTCTATAAGATCCCTCCCTCAGCCTTCTAAACTCCACGAGTACAGGCCCAGTCTATTTAATCTCTCCTCATAAGCTAACCCCCTCATCTCTGGTATCAGCCTGATTAAACTTCTCTGTACTCCCTCCAAGGCCAATATATCCTTTCGCAAATATGGGGACCAAAACTGCACACAGTACTCCAGTTGCGGCCTCACCAGTGCCTTGAACAGTTGCAGCAAGACCTCCCTGCTTTTGTATTCTATCCCCCTCGCTATAAAGGCCAACATTCCATTCATCTTCTTGATCACCTGCTGCACCTGCAGACTGAGTTTTTGCGATTCGTGCACAAGAACCCCCAGGTCCCTCTGCACAGTAGCATGCTGCAACTTTTCACCATTTAAATAATATTCCATCCTACTATTATTTCTTCCAAAGTGGCTAACCTCACATTTGCTAAAGCTATACTTCATCTGCCAGGTCCTCGCCCACTCACTCAGCCAGCCTATCGAAATCTCTCTGCAGACTTTCCGTGTCCTCCACACAATTCGCTTTTCCACTCATCTTCGTGTCATCATCAAATTTTGTTACCCTACACTCAGCCCCCTCCTCCAGATCATCTATTTATATGGTAAACAGTTGAGGCCCCAGCACCGATCCCTGCGGCATGCCACCAGTCACCAACTGCCAACCAGAAAAGCACCCATTTATTCCAACTCTCTGCTTCTTGTTAGATAACCAATCCTCAATCCACGCTAATACTTTACTCCCCAACTCCGTGTACCCTAACCTTCTGCAGCAACCTTTTTTGAGGCACCTTATCGAACGCCTTCTGGACATCTAAAAACACCATATCCACCGATTCCCCTCTGAATACCGCACTAGTCGCATCTTCTTAAAAATCCAGTAAATTCGTCAAACATGACTTCCTCTTCACAAATCCATGCTGCGTCTGCTTGATCAAACTGTTCTTTTCTAGGTGTCCTGCTGTTTCTTCTTTAATGATGGATTCTAGCAGTTTTCCAACTACAGACGTTAAGCTAACCAGCCTGTAGTTACCCGCCTTTTGTCTGCTACCTTTTTTAAACAGCGGCGTAACAGTAGCTGTTTTCCAATCCGCCGGCACTTCCCCAGAGTCTAGTGAATTTTGATAAATAACTACTAACGCATCCGCTATTACTTCTGCCATTTCTTTCAGAACCCTGGGATGCATTCCATCTGGTCCCGGGGACCTGTCTACCTTCAGTAACAAAATGATCAAAGCAAAACTTTGAATTGTTTTGATTTTGGAAGGTTTGACTCTAACATATGTTGCAAGATTGCTGTTCTTCTTATAGTAGTAATATTCGACCTCTTGTGTTAATACTGCATTAATAATAATTGAGAAAAAGTGAGTTTAGATCCCAGCCTGTCAGTGGTAACAATAAAAGTATCTATGAATCTGTTGAATTGTCTGAGGTGATTCACTAATGTCGTCGTTTAGGGAAGGACACCTGACATTCTTATTGGTCTGGACTACTTGATGCACCAAAATGTTTGATTCTTAACTGCCCTCTAGCGTCAAGGCACTCGAGGACAACTGAGAATGGGCAATTAATATTATCCTTGTTAATGGCATCCACATTCCAAAAATGAAGCAAAATAGGCACCTTTAGACTTTTCCAATGGTAATAGCTAAGCCATTTTATCAGGAAAGTCTGTGTGCAGTATGTCAAAATACAGAAAAATTACACTATAAAATCAGGCTATTTGGCCCAAATAGTCGACGTTGTTGTTTATCTTTCACGCTTATTTCAGCTTGGTCCATCGATGGTCTAGAAGTGCAGAACTCAATGTTTTGTGCTGTCTTTAGTGGAGCCTTTGAAACTTGGAGAAGAATTGGACCCTAAATACAATTAGAAAACTCGAGCTCCAGGTTGCCTCCTCTTGTACCTCAAGTATGATACCCTTGTCAGTGGCCAAATGCTGTTAGCTTAATTTCAGCATGGAACAGTTTAGGACTTTGCAAATAAGCATGTAGCTCTAATCTTTGTTTTTCTTTACATATAGAGGAGTTTGCTCATGCAGCCAATAAATTTGGCCAGATTACACCTTTGGAGGTTGATATCCTTTTCCAGCTTGTGGCTCTGTACAGTCCAACAGGGTAATTACCTTTTAATTTAGTATGGATATTCAAAGTTGTCTGTTGATTTTATGTATAAAGCTGCAATGGAGCATAAGAAACCAAAAGTAATTAATTTAATTAATTGTCTAATTGGTTTTTACATTTGATAAGTTTCAAATTTGTTATGTTGAAGTAGGCACAAGTGTAATTTTATTTAAATTAACCTCCCTGTAAAAGGAGGTTATGGCAATGTAAGTGTAGCAGATGATTATTTATTTGTCTTTAGCTTATATCTGTTAAGTCAGTTAGTCTGACCAATAGAAATATAGTAGGGCAGATCATTTTAATACCCATCCTGTTGCCTGTGGGAACTCCAAGAAACGCATCTAAGACAACTACATGTACAGGAATTACTGTCAGCTGGAGGAGCTTGAGCTTCCAGGTTTCAAAACTCGATCAACAGCTGGGATTGTTACTGTGCATTTAGAAGGCTCAGAGCTAAATGAATAGCACGTTACTGAATGTGGTTATTCCACAGCTTGAGTGTACAGGCAGAGGGAATGGGTGACCACCAGACAGTCAAAGAACAAACTGGTAGTCTAGGAGTCCCCTGAGTACATCTCACTCTCCACCTGGTATTCAGTTCTGAATACTGGTGGGTGTGATGCTCTTGCCAGTGGAACCAAGCATGTAGAGCCACAAATAGCTCAGCTGTACAAGTGGAAGATTAGGAAAACAATATTGTTAAGGAAACAGGCAGACATTTCTGTGATGCAGATGTAAATCCAGGATGGTACATTGCCTCCCTGTTGCCAGGATCAAGGATGTCACTGTGCCTTCTGAGCGATAAGGATGAACAGCCAGTGATCATGGCCCATATCAGTACCAACATTATGGGTAAAAAAGGAATGAGTCAGCCAGACAGACGTTGGGTGGCTTGGAAAAAAATTAGCAAGCAGGGCCTGAGAGTAATCTCCGGATTTCTCCTGGTGTCACGTGTTTGTAAGTATCAAAATAGATGGAAAAGATTAATGCTTAGCTGGTGAGAGGGAGGGCTTTTTGTACCTGGGACATTGGGGCTGGTTCAAGGGAGATTGGATCTATTCAGACCAGTTAACTGCACTTGAACAGAGGCAGAGCCCTCGTGGAACAACTTGTTTGTGCCATTGAGGACAATTTAAACGAAGTTGGCAAGTCTTAGGGAAGATAATAGAAAAAGACATGGTGCACAAAGAACTGGGAGAGACAGATAGCACTTAATTAAGAAATAATAAGGTATTATTGGGGGTAGAGTGAGAGAGAATGCAATAAAGTCTAAATTAGATTTGGAGTGAATGTATGTGAATTCATAGAATTTGATAAATAAGATTTGTGAGCTGTAATTGTAAATAGCCAATGGGAATAAGCGGTTAGAACAAAGAAAGTTACAGCACAGGAACTAGCCCTTTAACCTACCAAGCCTACAGTGACACATGGCGCCTTCTAAACTCAAGACCTTTTGCCTTCACGGGGTCGTATCCCTCTTCCCTATCTTTTCATGCGTATGTCAAGATGCTTCTTAAATTTTGCTAATATACCTGCTTCTACCACTTCTTCTGGCAGCGCATTCCAGACACTTACCATCCTCAATGTAAAAAAAAATTTGTCCCTCACATTTCCTTTAAACTATCCCCCTTTTACCTTAAACCTATGCCCCCTAATAATTGACATTTTTACACTGGGGGAAAAAGGCTCTGACTATCCATTCAATCCATACCTCTTATAATTTTGTAAACTTCTATCAGGTTGCCCCTTAAGCCTCAGATGTTCAAGTGAAAACAAACCAAGTTTATCCAATCTTGCCTCGTAGCTAATACCCTGCAAACCAGGCAACATCCTATTGAACTTTACTGTACCTTCTCCAAAACCTCCAGATCCTGTATGTGGCGACTAGACCTGTATGCAGTATTTCAAATATGGCCTAACTGAAGTTCTATACAGCTGCAACATGACTTGCCAATTTTTATACCCTATGCCCTGACCAGTAAAGGCAAGCATGCTTCACGCTTTCTTGACCACCTTATCCACTTGTGTTGTCACTTTCAGGGAACTGTGGACCT
The DNA here is from genome assembly GCF_965287045.1 of Carcharhinus amblyrhynchos. NCBI lineage: Eukaryota > Metazoa > Chordata > Chondrichthyes > Carcharhiniformes > Carcharhinidae > Carcharhinus > Carcharhinus amblyrhynchos. The sequence goes on from NC_137334.1 coordinate 46,754,945, forward strand.
GTGTGCTTAATCCCTCTACAGGTTCATGTTTCTAAGCATTCTGCCATTTACTGTATACTTTCCTCTTGCGTTAGACCTTACAAAAAGCATTGCAATGCATTTGTCCAGATTAAATTCCATTTACCCTTTCTTTGCCCGAGTCACGAACCTATCGATATCCTCTGGCAACCGTCCTCACTTTATGCAGCTCTCCAGCCCTATGTTTTCCTCCCGATCATGTGTGTGTGTGTATATATATATATATATATATATATATAGTGTGTATATATATATACAGGGGTCCCAACATTGCGTCATTCTGCACGTTTAATGTTAGTCTAATAATGGGTCCCATGACTGGTGGGTACCATTGTGAATTAAATAGTTTGCACTTGAGGGAAGTTGGACTTCTTAATTCCAGAGCCAACGTTCTGAAGAAACAATATCCACAGTAGAGTTCCTTTTTGCAAGTCGTAAGCCTGGGCAGCTCGTTCTGTGAAAAAGGTCATTTCTCGATTCAAGCTGATTTCAATTTTGGAACTTCAGGAGTGCTTGCATTGGATAAGGTACCGAAGCTATAAAGTCTGTGAGAGAGAACTATTACTGTTCACAGTTTTAGTAAAATTCCTTCTCTCCCATGCGGCTTATTTGGGTGAAACATGCATGAGGCTGACTGCCTTGTTGAAGTCTGCAGCAGGCAAGGCAAAGGAATCATTTAAAAACCAGTGAGCAAGCCATTTGCCATAGGCAATGCAAAAGGGCCATTTTAAAGTTCCTTCTTTCAGACTTATGATTTAATGCAGCAATTCCTTGAAATCGTTTTTAAACATGAGGCCAGTAAGTGGTAGTGAACTTGCTGCTGTAAAGAAAGCAAGAAAAACTACCAGCCTATCAAACTAACAGCCTAGCAATGCAATTGGATGTTTTAAAATGTCTTAAGGCTAAAGACAGTAAAAGCAATCGTCAGACAAAGTGTCGCACCTTTGTGCTGGCAGGGTAAGTCTGACTAAAAGCAACTTAGTGAAGAACATGAAAGTCTGGATCAAAGACTAAAACCAATGCCTGGTGCCTCTTAGTTTGATCATTTTAAAAAAAAAGGTAAGGCTTGTATGAAGACTTGCAGAATCATCAGGGTGTGAGTTCTTAGTGAGAAAGTTTCAATGCTAGTTGTGGATGGTTTGAGCATTTCAAGAGACTTTCCTACCTGCATAACATTAAAATGCCTGGCGAAGCAGCCAAGCTGATGTAGAAATGGCTGATCCATTTGAGGAAAGTCATTGAAGAAGGTGGCTACTCTCCAATTCAAGTTTTTAATGTTGATACAAAAAACAAAGAACAATACAGCACAGGAACAGGTCCTTCAGCTCTCCAAGTCTGCACTGATGTTCCTAAGTAGGCTGTGTTCCTAAGTAGACCATCCGTTTGTATCCCTGCATTCCCAGTCTGTTAATGTGGCTATCTAGATAAGTCTTAAATGATCCTAGCATTTCTGCCTCAACCACCTTGCTTGGTAGTGCATTCCAGGCCCCCACCATCCTCTGTGTAAAAAAAAAAGTTCCCCACATATCTGTATTGAACCTTGTCCCCCTTACCTTGAATTTCTGACCCCTTGTGTTTGTCATTTCTGACTTGGGGTAAAGCTTCCAACTGTTCGCCCAATCTATGCCCTTCATAATTTTATAAACTTCTATTAGGTTGCCCCTCAACGTCTGTCTTTCCAGGGAGAGCAACCCTACTTTACTCAATCTCACCTCACAGCTAATACCCTCCATACCAGGCAACATCTGGTAAACCTTTTCTGCACTCTCTCCAAAGCCTCCACATCCTTCTGGTAGTGTAGTGACCAGAACTAGATGCAATATTCCAACTTCTATATAACTGCAACATCATATGCCAACTTCTTTACTCTATGTTCCGTTCAATAAAGGCAAGCATGACATATGCCACCTCCACCACCTTCTCCACCTGTGCTGCCACCTTTAAGGATCTGTGGACTTGCACACCCAGATCCCTCTGTGTGTCTATATTCCTGATGGTTCTGCCATTTATTGTATAGCTCTCCCCTGCATTAGATCTACCAAAATGCATCACTGATTGGAGGTCTGTGACTAGTGGTTGCTCCTTTGGATAATTGCCTTGGTCATCCTTTCAGCTTTGATGAATTGCCTAAACATGTGAAGTTATTTTTTCTGGTACACATTGATCATGAGCAGAAGATACCACATTAAAACCTATGCCCACATATCTATCCTTGGGCTGCCGCAATGCTCTAATGAAGTTTAGTGCAAACTGGAAGAACAACACCTCACCAACATCAGGTGGCACGGTGGCGCATGGTTAGCATTTATCTGGATTAAGTTCCATCTGCCATTTCTCCGCCCAATTTTCCAGCCTGTCTATATTCTGTTGTAATCTCTGACAATGTTTATCACTATCTGCAACTCCAGCAATCTTTGTGTCGTCCACAAACTAACTAATCAGACCAGCTATATCTTTTTCCATATCATTTATATATATCACAAACAGCAGAGGTCCCAGTACAGAACGCTGCAGAACACCACTAGTCACAGACCTCCAATCAGAAAAAGACCCCTCCACTGCTATGGTCAAGCTTGTTCTGTACCCATCTAGCTAGTTCACTTTTGATCCCGTGAGATTTAACCTTTTGCACCAGCCTGCCGTGAGGGACCTCATCAATTGCTTTACTAAAAATCCATGTAGACAACATCCACGGCCCTTCCCTTGTCAATCATTTTTGTTACCTTCTCAAAAAACTCAACAAAATTTGTGAGGCATGACCTCCCTCGTACAAAGGTGATAAGGTGATTTTGTTTTGGAAACATATTCTGCAGAGAAAATACATTTCAAAAGAAGAGACAACAGCACCAGGATTTAAAGCTGTCAAAGATCACCTGACTGTTCTTATTGAGAATTTAAGTTTAAGCCCTTAGTGGTGTACCAGTATTGAACACCGCAGGTATTGAGGATTTATTCCACGGAATATCTGTGAATCACTTGCTCTTCAAATAAGGTGGGCTGGATAATGTAGACTCTCTTCAAAAATAATTCTTTCTGAATACCATCTGTGCCAGGAGGGCATGTTGCGCCAGAGAAAATCTCACCTCAAGATATTGCTCCTTTGGATAATTGCCTTGGTCATCCTTGCAGCTTTGATAAATTGCCTAAACATGTGAAATTATTTTTTCTGGTACACATTGATCAAGAGCAGAAGATACTGTATTAAAACCTATGCCCACATATCTATCCTTGGGCTGCCGCAATGCTCTAATGAAGTTTAGCACAGACTGGAAGAACAACACCTCACTGACATCGGGCTGCACGGTGGCATATGGTTAGCACTGCTACTTCACACAGCCAGGGACATGGGCTTGATTCCCGGCTTGGGTCACTGTCTGTGGTGTTTGCATGTTCTCCCTGTGTCTGTGTGGGTTTCCTCTGGGCGCTCCAGTTTTCTCCCACAGTCCAAAAGATGTGTGGGTTAGGTGCATTGGCCATGTTAAATTGCCACTTAGTGTCCCAGGATGCATAGGTTAGAGGGATTAGCAGGGTAAATATGTGGGATAACAAGGGTAGGGCCTGGGTGGGATTGTTGTCAATGCAGGTTCAATGGGCTGAATGGTCTCCTTCTGCACTGTAGGGATTCTATGATTCTCTCTGGTTCAACAAGTTTAGATTGTGAATCTTTTCCTTCATCTTGATGTCCCCTATATAATTTTCTGTTATAGAGGTTCCCTGGTTTGTCCCAACACTACCCACCCCTCCCTCACATGGCCATTGTCCTTTGTTATTCAGTTTTGCCCCCACTGAGCACTAACCTCTATTTCCTGTTGACACATTTAGCTTTCCTACCTTTGCCGCTATTAACACACTGTAGTCCCTAATGGCACCATTAGCAGCCATTTTGTCTCATGTTTGTGACATCTTTCTCAATCTCTCCTTAGCTCCTATCTAACACTGATTTTTTGCTCTGCCCCATCCCCCTCCCAGTGCATATCATTACATTTCTATCCCATTTCAATTCTGTATGAAGTCAATGGACTCAAAACATTAACAGTTTGTCTTTACAGATGCTGCCAGATCTGCTGAATTAATCCAGCATTTTCTGTATTTATCTCAGATTTCTAACATCTGCAGTATTTTGCTTGTAATATTTTAGACAGTTGGCTTGGTTACAAGCTTAGCTGACCTGTAATTCTTTATTGTAATGTGATGAGAGGGTGGGCTGTCTATTTTAATGTTCGCCCACCTAATGTATTATGTGGAGTGCTCGGGGTGGTTGAGAAATGGTGGGCTGGACAGCTCTCTTTTTTTTAAACGTGCATCCCTTTCATAAACAGATCTGGTGGAGAATGTGTAAAATCCAGCCAGCTGATCCTGAGGGAGTTGACAGGGTGTATACTGAGAGGATGTTTCCCATTATAAGTGAGCCTTGAACCAGGGAACACAATTAAAAATTAGAGATCTCCAATTTGAGATTGAGACGGGAAGATTTCTTTTCTCTTCGAGATTGTTACTCTGTAGAATTCTCTTGCTCGGACAGTGGAGGCTCGTACACTGATTAATGAGTTAGATAGATTTTTGATTGACAGGTGACTTTGAAGATTATGGGAGATGGACACAAAAGTGGACTTGAGGCCACACAATCTGATCAGCCACAATCTTATCAAATGGCAGAGCAGTCTCGAATGGCCAAATGGCCTATGCCTGTGCCTACCTCTTATGTGCTTTGTTGAAACTCTGGATGGGCTAAAAATTGATAAAGGGAAGGTGTCATTAGAAAGGCTAACTGTACTAAAGTCACAGTTCCACCTCGACCAGTTCAGGGGAAACTGAGGAAAGTAACTTAAATTATTTTCCATGCAGTTGAACCCATCCTCCACTATTTAGTTTAAAGCCATATCTACAGCCCTAGTTATGCGATTCACCAAGACTCTTGTCCCAACATGATTCAGGTGGAGTCCATTCCATAGACACAACTCCTTCCTTCCCTGGTACTTGTGCCAATGTTCCATGAATTCAAACCCACTCCTCCCACACCAATCAATGAGCCATGCGTTTAGCTCTTCAATCTTGTTGATCCTGTGCCAATTAGCTTGTGGCTCAGGTAGTAATCCAGAGATTATTACCTTTTGGTTCTGCTTTTTAATTTAGCCCCTAACTGTTCATATTCCCTCAGCAGAATCTCTTTCCTTTTTCTACCTATATCGTTGGTATCCAAATGGACCACAACAACAGGCTCTTTCTTTTCCCGCTCCAAATTTGTCTGCAGTCCAGATGAGATTTCCTGAACCCGACAGCAGGTCTTCGGAACTCTCAGTACTGGCCAGAGAGAACAGTGTCTATTCCCCTGACTATACTATCCCCAATTACAACTACATTTCTCTTCCCAAAACAGGATTGTCACCAAAGCTTATGAAGTAAAAGGGACTATGACAGCATGGATGCAAACTGGCTGAATGACAAGAAACCATGAGTAATGCGATTATGAAAAAGGATGAGAAATGTCAGTTATACAGACAGTTTGGAGAGGATGGAATTGTTCTCCTTGGATACAAAAAGGCTAAGAGGAGATTTGATAGAGATATTCAAAATCATGAAGGGGCTGGACAGAGTAAATAGGGAGAAACTATTCCAGCCCCTAAAAGAATCAATTATTTTGCAAATTACTTTTAAAGTAATTTACAAAAGAAGCAAATGTGATGTGAGACAAAACTTTTTCACGCAACAAGTGATTTGGGCCTGGAATGCTCTGCCTGGAAGTGTGGTGGAGGTAGGTTCAATCAAGGCAATCAGGAGGATGTTAGATGATCATTTGAATAAGAATACGGTTGAAGGGTACGGCGAAAAGGCAGGTGAATGGCAGTCAGCCATGATATTCAGCTGGAGAGGCGATGCAGACATGATGAGTAGTGGTGAACATTGTTTTCCAGACTGCAGGAAGATATAGTATGGTTTTCCCTAGCGGTTGATCTTAATCTTTATTAATGACCCTGACGTGGCTGTGCAAGGCATTGTTTCAAAATTTGCAGATAAAACTCTGTTATCGTGAACTGTGGAAAGCTAGTAATGGACTTCAAGAAAACATAGGCTGGTGTAATAGGTGGACATATGACTGGACAAAATTTAATGCAGAGAATTATGAAGTGATACATCTTGATAGGAAAACGAGATGAGGCAGTACAAAATAAAGTATACAATCTTAACAGGTGCCGGAGCAGAAGGACTTTGGGATCATTGAGGGTGTTAGGGCATGTTGAATGAGGCATACAGGATCTTGGAATTTATAAATAGTGGTATAGGATATAAAAGAAAGGAAGTTATTGTGAGCTGTCATAAAACTCTAGTTTGGTCTCAATTGGGTGTCAAGGCATTAAACAAGTGCAGAAAAGATTTATGAGATTGGCTCCAGCGATGATGGATTTTGGTTATGCTGATGGGTTGGAGAAGCTGATGGTATTCTCTTTGGGGAAGCAAATGTTGGGAGGAGATTTGATAGAGGTGTTCCAAATCTGTCTGGACAGAGTAGGTGGGGAGAAACTGTTGTCATTGGCAGAAGGGTTAAGAACTAGAAGACACTGATTAAAGTATTTGGCAAAAGAACCAAAGGCATCAAGGTAAAAAGCTTTTTTATGTAGCAAGTGGTTAGGGCCTGGAATTTTGTTTTTGCTCACATCACAACAATGACAGCACTTTGTGTTAATCCCTAATTGTCCATGAATTCAGTGCCTGAGAATGTGGTGATGTTAGATTCAATTGTGACTTTCAAAAAGAAATTAGGTAATTACCCAAATTTAAAAAAAAAGGTCAGGGTTATGTGGAAAGGTGGAGGAGCTGGCATGGATGCACCAAGCCAGAAAGCCGGCTCTGCTGTAACTGTTCTATGAAGTGAAAAAAATTATGACAATGGCGTACAGGTCAATCACAAATTTATGAACAGTAGTTTCCTGTATTCTGCAACTGTATTAAATGGCTCACAGATTGTGTTTTTAAGTATGCCACTGTTCATTATTTTATAATTGTTTGACACTGCAGTTGACATTGATCAGGTAATTTGATTTTGCTTGACAACTTCTCAGTGGGCCGGACAGCTGATTTGTGATGCTGAGTGATGCCAACAGCATGGGTTCAATTCCTGTACTGTCAGATTATTCATGAAGGTCTGCCTTCTTAACCTTTCCCTCACCTGAGGTGTGGTGATGCTTGGATTAAAATCACCACCCCTCGAAAGTGGTGAGCAGCCTGAGGTGCTCTGGTATTATGGTGACTTTTGACTTTTTTAATGGATGCTTTGTTAAAATATCAACAATTTCATGTTAAGATTGTAACTGAACAAAAATGCTCTTTTTCAACAGAATCTGAACAAGATTCTTTTGCATTACAGATTATTGCAACAAAGCAGGCAGGATAGGTTGAACTTTGTACGTGGTATTCTTATAGTGAGTTGTTTCTTTGCCTGTTTTTTCTTCCTCCTTCAGACGAGTCACTCTGGCAGACATTGAAAGAATAGCACCACTGGAGGAAGGAGCCCTACCATATAATTTGGCTGAAGTTCAGAGACAGGTAGGAGGGAAATCTGGCTCTCCAATGCAGATATCTAGCAGTGTTAAAGTTATGAGATTGTTACGATCTTTCTATTTGTATTAAAATCATCAACTTCTATTTACTGAAAGCCTGCTCAAAAGTTTGAAATAAAAGGGTTCAAAGTAGTTTAGCAGCTTGGATAAAACATTTTGGCCCACTTCATACAAATAATTGAGTGGCCTATGCTACTTCGGATTCAGTGCATCTTTGGACAAATAAAATCAATTCCCATAGTGTTGCACCTTGTGAATTGAGATGTAGACCAGGATTTTTGAGGTGGCATAAGTTCTGTGGGGCAGAAAGCATTGCCTTTGGTGGGCAGTGGGACCCTGCATTTTTTCTCCTTCAAGTAGTTATCTTAACTGCCTTTTGAAGATGATTGAACCTATGCTACTCCCAAATCCTGTGAATGAATAAGAACAGTAACAAGATAGCATCTTTGATGTACTAAAGCATCGAAAAGTATTTCACAGGAGGGTAATCAAACGAAGTTTGTCATTGAGCCACAAAAGGTTATATTTGGACAGGTGGTCCCAAAGGTAAGTTTTAATGAGCATCTTAGAGACAGAGAGGTAAAGAGACTGAAGGCTAATAGATTGGTTAATATGTGTAGGAGCTTTGACTATAAGCAAATGATTGGTAAGTTCACTTCCAATGATCCAGTGCATTCAGCACTTATCCTAGAAATTGTTTGCAAGCAGATCTCCCTTTCCTGTATGTAGTTTTAAGGTGCCCATCAGGTATTTTGTTCCAGCCAGTATTTTTCAACGTTTAAAAAAACGCCCAGTTGTACTACAAGAATGTTTTAAACAGAGTGAGATAAACTAAATACACGTTAATAAAAAGTTATTAATCCTGCTTTACACGCAACCCGTTTCTGGCCCATTCCTTTATATACGTTTCTCTCGTATAATATATCAAGATCTCTGTAGAGACCATTAACTGTGAAGAGAAATTTGAATTTCATAGATTATAAAACCAGAGAGGTCATATTGGAGTTGTATAAAACTTTGGTGAGCCCACAGCTGGAGTACTAGGTGCCTTTCTAGTTGTTACATTATAGGAAGGATGTGACCACACTGGAAGGGATACAGAGGAGATTTACCAGAATGTTACTTGGAATGGAACATTTAAGTTATAAAGAGAGGTTGAATAGGCTTGGGTTGTTTTCTCTGGTGCAGAGAAGACTGGGGACAATCTGATTGAGGTGTTGAAGATTATGATGGGCATGGACAGGGAGAAGCTGTTCCCCTTAGTTGGAGGGTCAGTTATGAAGGGACACAAGTTAGAAGTAAGGGATGGGAAGTTTAGGGGAGATTTGAGGAATGCACTGCCTGGGAGCATGGTGGAGGTGGAATGCCTCACATGCTTTAAAAGTACCTGGATGAGCACTTGGCATGCCGTAGCATTCAAGGTTATGGGTCAAGTGCTGGCAAGTGGGATTAGGTGAGCAGGTCAGGGCCTTTCATGCGTTGGTGCAGACTCGATGGCCCAAATGGCCTCTTCTGCAATGTAATATTCTGTGATTCCATGAATTCCAATGACCAACTTAAAAGGGATTGTTCAACAAGATTTCAAGTTTTAAGACTTTTACTGCACAAGCTAAAAGTAACATTGAATAGTCACTACTTCATAGGCAACTTACACTCTAAGCTACAGAAAAATTTCCTTATTAAGGCTTTAATGCAACCAAAAACCTTCCACCCTGGTACTTTATTCTGTCCCTTAAATGGACTCACTATTCTTCTGGGACAGTCAGTGATTCTCGGTTTCCAAGGGCTTGCGTCTGTTCTTTCCTTTTTCCAGCCATATAACTTCTTAATCCATGATCTGCTTCAAAGTGAAGGTTACCCAGGAGATCCTTCCCTCTAGCCAGAGCTAAGCAAATCTTCCAGTCTGGTTTAAATCCTCACGAATTCAGGGGGTAACCTTACCAAAAAAATTCTAAGTGCTGAACGAGCATGGAAATGGGAGAGTTCAGAGCCAATTTTTTGTGAGAGTTTGAAAATGCGCAACCTGATTCCTACCAGTAAGGGGAGGAAGTGGAGCCTAAGCTCGCTGGAAAGCTGGCTATTCACAGTAGAGGATGCAGTTGCACATGTACAGATCTTTCTGTTCTGTGCAACAGAACAAAGATCTGTCAGGCTCCCCACCTCCTGGATATTGCCCCACCATCATGCCCGGTCGATCGCCCTAGCCCAGTCGATCCCTCTGGTTGCAGAGAGGACTTTTGGCCTCTCGCGTGATATTACTGGCTCACCCCATCAACCGACTGGCAAGACAAGAAGATAAGATTGGCTCCTCAGTCTTTTCAGTACAAACATGAGCTCCCACCCACATTCTTACAAACATACAAATTGGGTCCTGCGAGCCTGCTTCGCCATTAAATAAGATCATGGCTGTTGTGATTATAACTGTAAACCCACATTCCTGCCTACCCCTGATAACCTTTCACCCTTTTGCTGACCAAGAATCTAGTTACCTCCACCCTAAAAATATTCAACGTCTCTGCTTCCACCATCCTTGGAGGAAGAGAGTGCCAAAGGTTTTCAACCTTCTGAGAAAAAAACAAAATCCTCATCTCTGTCTTAAATGAGTGATCCCATGTTTTTAAACTGTGACCCCTAGTTCTAGATTGTCCCACAGGAAGAAACATCCTCCCCACATACACCCTGCCAAGACCATCAGGATCTTGTAGGTTTCAATCAAATCAGCCCTAACTTTTCTAAACTCCAGTGGATACAAGCCTAACTTGTCTAACCTTTCCTCCTGAGACAACCTGCCCAATCCGGATATTTGTTTTGTAAACCTTCTCTGGCTTCCAATAACTTGTATCTATCCTTGATATCTTTCCTTAAATAAGGAAACCAATACTATACTCTAGTTGTGGTCTCACCAATGCCCTGTGTAATTGAAGCATAGCCTCCCTACTTTTGTATTCAATTCCCATCTCAATAGATTATAATATTTTATTACCTTTCCTGTTTACTTGCATATCAGTCTTTTGCAATTCATGCAGTAGGTCATCTCAATCCCCCTGCATCACCAAGCTTTGCAGTCTCCCACTAGTTAGATAATGTTTCTTTATTTCCCCTGCCAATTTCAACAATTTCACACTTTCACACATTACACTCCATTTACAAGTCTTTGCCCACTCGCTTAACCTGTCTAAATTCCATTGTAGCCCCCTTGTGTCCTCTTCACATCTTACTATCCTGTCTTTCTTTCTCATCAGCAAACTTAGCAACCATACCTTGAGTCCTTTCATCCAAGTCATTTGCACACTGTAAATTGTAAAATACTGAGGCCCCAGCATCAATCCCTATGGTACACCACACCTTGCATCTTGCCAACCAGAAGATGAACCATTTAACCTACCTTCCTGTTAGCTAGTCAACCTGCTATCCATGTCAGTATGTTACCACTTACATCATGAGCCTTTATTTGCCACAATTCTTTTGCGTATTCTTGCCTGATGAACTATGGAGGCATGCTGCCTCTAAACTCTCTCAGATTCTGGCAGAACAAGACTGTCTATATAGTTCATGATGCTTCTAAAAATGTATACAGAAAACCCCCTGTGAGGCACCCTATGGACTCTTCCCCTCCTGTAAGCCCATCTCCATGGAAATGGTGAGTCCTTTTCAATACAATTAATTTCAATACAATTAATTTCAATACAATTAATTTCAATACAATTAATTTCAATACAATTAATTTCAATACAATTAATTTCAATACAATTAATTTCAATACAATTTAGAGTATAAAAATTGGCGTCTGATGTTACAGCTGTATAGAACGTTGGTTAGGCCACATTTGGAGTACTGCGTCCAGTTCTGGTTGCCATACTACCAGAAGGACGTGGAGGCTTTGGAGAGAGTACAGAAAAGGTTTACCATGATGTTGCCTGGTATGGAGAGTCTTAGCTATGAGGAGAGATTGGGTAAACTGAGGTTGTTCTCCCTGGAAAGACAGAGAATGAGGGGAGACCTAATAGAGGTGTATACAATTATGAAGGGCATAGATAGGGTGAACAGTGGGAAGCTTTTTCCCAGGTCGGAGGTGACGAACGTGAGGGCGGCAAGGTTTAACTCAGATATCAGAGGGACGTATTTTACACAGAGGGTGATAGGGGCCTGGAATGCACTGCCAAGCAAGGTGGCGGAGGCGGACACGCTGGGATCGTTTAAGACTTATCTGGAAAGCCACATGAACAGACTGGGAATGGACGGATACAAACAAATGGTCTAGTTGGACCAATGAGCGGTGCAAGCTTGGAGGTCCGAAGGGCCTGTTTCCTGTGCTGTATTGTTCTTTGTTCCTGATTCCAGGTAGAAATGTTAATTAGTTATCTTTTAGACACCTAAATTCATTCTGTCTTGAAACTAAATAACCGATTTAGGAACTGTCATTTTGAATACCTTCCTGGGACATTGGTGACAAACAATCTATCTACTGTCTATACAGATGCTTTTGTCATTGTCTACAGGTGAGAACATTTTGTACCTTCACAGTAAAATAACCTGTACTCCCCTTTAATCTTTAACAACCAAGCCACTTCAGCTTGCTGTCAGCAGAATTCAGAACAGATCTAATAGTCGCTTTGTTCCTCCATTTTGGGACTCTACACTGTCGCAAATCATAACACTTTTTTTATAAAGCCTCACAATCAGAACAAAAACCACTATTTTCTGCACTGTTCTAAGACATCTTTCTTCCTATTTGAAATGCCATGTACATGAAAAAGTCAAATGCATTACTTATCTTCCTGACTTAACTTTCATCGTTGTAGGACATAATTTAGAGAAGTGGAGTTGGTTACTTTTTGCTTACTGCTGTTCTAAATAATTGGGGTGGGGGAGGGGAGCGCATGTGTAGTACTGGCCATGGGTAAGTGGGGGTGATCGGCTAGCCATGGTGTGGGTCAGGCTGACCATGGGGGAGGGGATCGAGGTTGGCCATGCGCCATTGGGGGTGTGGGCCTGGAGAGGGTGTGGGGGTGGGTTCAGGGCTGGCCATGGGGAAGCTGGTGATGAGGGGGGCCAGCGCATGCACCAATCACAGTGGCCCGCTCAGCTGACCTCTCAGGTGGGATTAGCCTCCCCCACCCCCAACACACACACACACACAGCATGAATCCCCTGGTGGTACTGTGATGACAGTAAAAAGTCTGACAACACCAGGTTTTAGTCCAACCTATTTATCTGATGTTGTCACACTTTTTACTGTGTTTACGCCAGTCCAATGCCGGCATACCCACATCATGGTACTGTGATGCACAGTGTGCCACAAATCCATCCCACTAAGTGGGGAAATTGCCTCCCCATATACTCAATATCTATGATCAGACTGATGAGGTCCTCACATTAGTGTGGGATGGATACTTGAAAAATAATGTTTTAGAATAAATGTTTGAAGTGAATGAATGTATTTCACCAATTGTGTGAATGGGCAACAAATCATGTCCAGATTAAAATAAAATGCTGGAAAAACTCAGCAGGTCTGGCAGCATTTGTGGAGAGGGAAACAGAGTTAACATTTCAAGTCCAAATGATACTTCAAAGAAATCACGGACTTGAAATGTTAACTTTGTTTTTCTCTCTGTACAGACGCTTCCAGATCTGTTAATTTTTCCAAGATTTCTGTTTTAATTTTAGATTTCCAGCATCCGCATTATTTTGCTCTTATTATAGCCATATTTGATGAACAGCAGTGGCTGTGGTTATTATCCATGGCAAAGGTTGCTCAAAGCATAGTGTTTATTAAAACAGTTGTGGAAAAGCTTGGCTTGTGCATTTTGTTTATTGAAGAAAACTTCTTTTTGTGTTAATTCTACAAGTGGTAGAGCAACTAGAATTATTTAAAAATTGTACTCAATAAAATACCAACGTTAAAAGTTATAAATTATATGAAGGAAACTGTTAAAAAAATAAGTGGTGCTGTTTTGAACAATTTTATTTAATACCAAAAAGTTGCAGTCATTACTTAAATTTAAGCTAATTCCAATTTTTCTTGTTTGTTGAGTTATAATTTGTAATAGCTAATGTAATTATCTTCCAACAGTATTTGAATGATATTTCTTACTAAATTTTACAAAAGCTAATTAAATGATATTCCTTTCCCATCTACATCCTTTTTGTTTTTTGTCTCCCTAGCAAGCTTACAGTGATACTAGCAGGCCTGTGTGGCTCCAGGCTGTTGAGTCTGCTTACAGGTTCACTTTGGGCTCAATTGCTGGAGGTGAGTGACATGTCTCAGTGCTATTCTCAGACCCAGGCTAGTGTAATAGGATCCCACTAGACCAGCACAGATCAGCTAAGGTGCAGGCTGTTATAATAAAGGGCCAACGTTGGAAGGCTCTCTAAAGTTCTCTTTATATTTACTTGTGATCAGAGGACCCGACATTGTACAGCAATGCCACTTCTGGCTCCAGACTGTCTTCAGGAGCTCAATACCTATAATTATGTAGGTCTTCGGGACAAAATAGTGAATCATGTTAAATATATTTGATGGGAAAGAGAGAGAACAAATGTTCAAGATTATGTGGGAATGTTTATTTCAAAATATTTATTAGTGTCAAAAATAGGCTGACAACACTGTAATGAAGTTACTGTGAAAATCCCCTATTCACCGCTGACACCTGTTCGGATACACCGAGGGAGAATTTAGCATGGCCAATGCACCTAACCAGCACATCTTTCGGACTGGGAGGACATTGGAGCATCCGGAGGAAACCCACACAGACACTGGGAGAACTCTGCACAGATAGTGACCCAAGCCGGGAATTGAACCAGTGTCCCTGGCGCTGTGAGGCAACAGTGCTAACCACTGTATCACTGTGCTACCCATCATCGCATGTACTTCACTGCATTAAGGCATGGAAGAGAAGTCCTCTGAAGAACACTAAATACATCTTGTTGGTTTTATATTCTGTCTCCAACTTTGCAAATATTTTTACTGCATCACGTTGAAAAGCGTTTTATAGAAGCAACATAAGTAAATTCTAATTTTGACACTGTCCCATTTTTAAAAAAAGGTGTTAAAACCAGTTATATTCATGTAGATAAATCTGTTATGCTGCTGATTGTGATCAAATTTGAAACTTATTTTAACTCTAGTTTTTGAGGTAGCAGTCTGAAATAAACGACTAATAATTGTCAATATATTTAGTGCCAACACCATAGAATGTTATGCTTGCAAAATAGTACTACAATAATATTTTACTTTTTATTAGACAACAAAGAAACGTGGAAAAAAGTATAAGACTTTTATTTAAAATTCTGTTTCATCTGCCAGCAGTAAATTTCCAGTTCAGCAGGCTACAGTATACAATTTACATAGGCATTTAACAACTGCAAATCAGATGTTGCAGCCCATTTTAATTCCTTAGCCTCAACATTTCAGATGGAAATTATTAAAAGTAACATTGATATTAATAAGTTTCTTTTCCTAAGCAAGGGGCAGAGACTGTCAAATCTCAACTAATTAGCTACTCTGTTGCATGAGAGGCAGTACTGCATTTTTTGCTCTTTCTGCCTGCTTAGCCTTTACCTGACCCTTAGCTCACTTCCTTACTTGCTTCCGACTCATTACCTAACTTGTTATTTTCCATTATTATTCCCTAATTCTTCTTTCATTCTCTTAAGATCCAGTTGTTCACTTAGCTTATTAGCTAATGTGCTTGGTCAGGGTTAAAATCATCTAAGCCCACTTGCAGGTCTGAGACAACACAATTCATGCTTAGTTACATTTTATCTTTGCTGATTTGAAATTGACTGAGCTACCTGCTGCAGGCAGACAGGGGCTTAATATAAATGTAAAAGTAACATCAGTGAAGTTGTAATGCCATGCTAACTTCAGCACTCAGGGCCAAACCAAAAGCCTCACTATAGCAGTAGTCACAGAGTGACTACAGTAAGATCAGTCCATCCTTCTTCCTTGACTTCTGGGTGTGCATTATTCCCATTCTGAGATAAAATGGAACCAAGTATCTAAACAATAAAAAGGAATCGTACAAATGTTTTATTGACACATGACCTAGGAATAGAGTCATGATGGGATATCTTTTGTTTGTCCTTGAGATGTGAGTTCCGTTGACAAGGCCAACATCCACTGCTAATCCCTCTTGCTTTTGAGAGGATAGTAGTGAGCTGTGTACTTGATCTTCAGCAGTCCGCGTTTTGTAGTACACCCACAGCACTGTTAGCGAGGAAGTTTCAGAATGTTGTCAGAAAGCAAATGACAAAATGTCAGAAAGGTGGTGGTGTTCCTTTGACATGCCCTTGTTCTTTTAGGTGGTAGAGGTTTCAGATTTGCAAGGTGCTATTGAAAGAAACGTGGTAATTTGCTGCAGTGCACCTTGTAGATATTACATACTGCTGCTACTGCGTGTTGGAGGGAGGGAGTATGCAAGATAACAGATGATGCTGTCAAGGATACTGATGAGTTAGGTTTTCCCTGTTTTTACTGGAGATCAACAAAGAGGACAACAATATTAGAAAAAGATGGTTATTGTACCCGTTAGGATAGAAAGGCTATACTAGTTAAATGGGGGACAAACCCAGTGCCTGGCACACTAGATCTGGGGGAGGCAATGGAAGAATCACCAGAAGCAATGTAAGAGAATGGTCAAATGGAAAAAGAATTGTGTTGGATATCAAATAAAAATGATTTTTTAATCCACGGTACTATAGTTATTTTAATGTTAGTGTTGGCAAAAGGTTAGCATCTTTGCAGAAAAATTATATACCAAAAACACCCAGACGTACAGGGTAGAATTCTCCCACCTGTGGGTGTGGGGACCAGGACAGGGAAAGTGTTTTCCACTGCAGAAGCCAATTGGAAATCATGCCTTATCTTCCAGCTTGACCTCGTTAGTCATCTGCCTGGGCCTTTAAAGGTATATTCCATGGCAGTGCTTGATTGCATGAGTCCTGTCGTCATATCTGGGTGCCATATTTAACAGGCACCCCAACATAACTGACTCACTGTTGAAGAAAGAAGATGACCTCCAGAAGAAAGAAGGTGCATCTCCAAGAATACCATGAGGCTGCAAGATGGACCACCTCGATGACACAGAATCTTGAAGATCCACCCGACAGATGTTCCCCGCCCCCCCACCCAGGGTTGTGGTGTTCTAGGGTCGTGAGCGGCCTCCATCCCGAACACCAGAGGCAATTCCAGGCATTCTTTAGGTAAGTCCTGACTTCTGCACACCATGTTGTTCCGGACGTGTTTTGGAGCGGTGTGCTTTCCTGCTGGAATCACGGAGAATTGGTTATGGGTGGAAGGCCTTCATTTGCATCCCGTTAGCAGGGTCCAAATCAATTTCATGCTGGCCACTAGTGCGTTTCCCAGTCTGCCTTGGCAGGCACCAGTGGAAGATCCTGTTGGAAATTCATGCTGAGATGAAACTGATTTTGGGCCTTCTGCCAAATCCTTTCCCCCACCTCTCCTCTCTGTCTGCCATTGAATCCACTAGCAGGGACATGGGAGAATTTCACTCGGAGAATACAACAGAGTTTCTCTGAGTAAGGTCATTTAAAAAAATTAACTTTTGTTAAGAAAGTAACAGAGAGTAGGCAAGAGTGAAACAGTGGATGTGATATATAGAAGGTGCTTATAACTGGTCAATGTGAATGGGGTTGGTTTCCTTTTGCTCTGATTTTCATTTGAAGAATGCTTCCTGAACAAAACTAATGTATTTTATGTCCTCAGAAAAAGGTTCAGAATATTGTGGTATTAAAATCAGTTATTCAAATAGAAGAGTTTATTGTATGTGTTAGAATTTTTTAAAAAAATGCTCCTCGAGCTCCATGGAAGTTTTACACTGCTTAACAATGTCATTTATAATGTTGGCAACATGGCTGGTGATCCTCCCTAACATTTAGATGTGTAGTTTCAACAATTCTGGTATGATACTCTCACTACTGTTAACTTCTTTTCAATTTACTATGGCTTTATTTTCCTGAACAGATGCAATCTGCATCATTTATAGTGGCGAGTTGTTCACTACAAGCATTGGACAGTTAAACTATCAATGCCCCAGGTAACCTCCAGGCAATTCGGAATGTAACATTAAAATTTGTAAAGTAAATCCAAGTGTGTTAAAGATGATGTCATATGACAGAATCAAGTAAACGATCCAAATTATTTTGCCTCATCACCTTACTAAATAGTTTTAAAACTGTTGTATTTCAAAGGCAATGGCAGTAATTCAGGAGTTTTGAAATTGGCCAGCTCTCAATTCACAGGATGTAAGTGGCACTACTGCCTTGCAGCACTGACAACATCAACCTCTTATGTCATGATTTAGGTAAAAGGCAGCTATTTTGACAGTTGATTTATTCCTTTCAACCTATAGCTTTAAATGCAGTAATAAAAAAGTTGGTAATTAAGGTAATTGTAGTTTTGCAAGATGTGATAAGCTTATTGTAAGAAGCACCCTTGTAATTCTTTAGATGCTGAATATTGTCATGGGAAAGTGCCTTGTATGGACAATTGCTTGCATTAAGCATGGGCTTTGTAACTAGTGGAGACTGTATCTAAATATTAGCCACTGATGTGATTATTCCATAACTTTTCAACACTGCTATTTTAACTTAATTTGGCCATTGTCTTTTTTTATGCAGCGGTGGGAGCTACTGCAGTTTATCCTATTGATTTGGTGAAAACAAGGATGCAGAACCAGCGGTCTACGGGGTCCTTCATTGGAGAACTGATGTACAAAAATAGTTTTGATTGTTTCCAGAAAGTTATACGGTATGAAGGCATTTTCGGTCTCTATAGAGGTAGGTTTTTAGTAGAACTGTATGTATAACCAGTAGATTTATTAAGGGAGTATGGTGGTTGTGTTTCTTTTCTTAGCCGTGATGGCATAATTATCTGATTCCAACTCTTGCCTAGTGACAATCGTGCCATGTTATTTTAGTTTTGTGACTGTACCTTCAATAACATACATTAAGACTGATACTTATTCCAATGGTGAGATTGTTAATTCAGTGATAAATGGTATTCGGAATTTGAGTGGGATGAGATGGCAAAGAATAAATGCTTTGTTTCATTCTTGATACTGCCAATGTATCACTTTTTACAGCGCACAGAACTATTGGGAAAGTATCTTTTTGTCCTCTTCTTTCTCCTCCTTCTCCTCTCCCACTACCACTGGAGAAAAACATAGGAGGTACCCTGTTTGCACCTTGCCCACTACTTTTCTAACTGGAGTTTTCTGATCTAGAGGTTTCATTTTTTTTTCTGCAAAGTAAATTTATGGAACCCAGGTGCAAGTTGTACATTCCATCCTAACTTTGAAAAACATTTAGCTTCTGTTGATGAGAAAGTATAACATAAGTCAAGTGCCACCATTTGTCAGCAATAACAATACCATTTATTAAATGAAGAGAAATATGGCTATCAATCAAGATTTCCCCAAAATTTAGTTGGCCAGCATACATCTTATCAAGTTGCATGATGTACTGATTAGGAGAAAAACAAATCAAGAGAACACCAGAAAACTACAAGAAATGTCCACCCTCAGTGCTAAGCAAAATTGTTTTAGTGAAAAATGAAAACCAGATTCCTAATTCAGATAAAGGAAGGAGAGGCTGCCATCTGCTGATGAATTATTCCAGAAAATGTCAGTGTTGCTTTTCCCTAAGTACGCTTCGTTCATTGAGAACCTTTGACTGGGAATAGCAGGTATGCATGACTGCTTTGGCTGAGTCCCAGCAAAAGTCACTCAACAGTCTTTTCAGAAGCAGATCAGGTTCACTGGCAGACATTAAAAGATCTGAAAAGGACTCAAACCACCGTTCTAATCTTTGAAAAAGAAACGGACTTGATGCACACAGAGGAAAAGCAGCGATTCATAAAGCCTGATGAGGAAGTTGATCTTGATTTAACACAATTATTTTGTGTATGTGTCCAGATTAAAGCAGGGTAACTCCCTGTTTTGAATAAAAGTTAATTTAGCCTTTTAGCATCTTGCTTGATCCTTTATCTCTCTAATAAATACACCTGTTGCTTACCTTGATACATTTTTCTACATTAGGGGTACTGTAAAATTGCAAGTTACTGTGAACTGTGAAATAATTTGTTTAATATTTCAAAACTACAACATGGATGGGAGGGTTGCAGGTGACCTACAACATTAATCACCATATCATTTGCCACTATTTATTGCCTTTTGTTTCTGAGTCGCTAAGCTCATTTTACTAGAAAGTCTTCATGGAGTACATTTTAATTAAATTATAGTCCCATTTAATAGAAGAGAATGATAAATTGATATGGTGTCTATGCTTTGGTTTCATATGGATGTTGTTTAATAAAGCAATATTAATAGTCGTACTATACTTTTGAACCTGTTACATGCCAAGGGACTTATGGTTCGTGCTTAGGTTGGTGCTTTATGAAGGTTGGTATCCATCCTTTGGACGAATTATCGGTGACCTGGAGATGTAGTGCTAGAGCTTACTGTTACATGTAACCATAAGGTGATAACTATGTTGTCTCCACATCCTGGGACAAAGGACAATGTCTCGTGAAACGGTTCAGTGAGAGAGTTTGGTTATAAAAATGCATTTGAGACAACTAACGTGAATACCACAAATTTAATTGCTTCGATCAACTCCAACTGCACGTACATTAATCATTCTGCTCTCGGAATAGAGGGGGGGGGGGGCTACCTTAGGCTTGAGCTAAGTAGTTTTTAATATGGATAGCCAGTGTCTAGCTGTACTCATGATAACATGACATGCAGGCATAGGAGGTGATTTTTATTAACAGCGTATATCGGCAGATAGAGGAAGCAACCAGATTGTCCGCAAACTGATTGAATTTGGTTATTGGCCTCAATTTAAATAAAATGGGTGCACCGTCAGTACTAAATAGATGTTGACAGGCAGCTCGCTGATCAGAGGTATGGAATGGAACAGTTGGAGGATCCTCCACAGAACCAAATTGGTGGAACACTCATAGACCAACAAAAACAATCTTTACAAAAATGTATTTAAAGTGGCCTTCCAGTATTGCCTTTCTGGGCTGCTGGTTTGGTTGTAGAGAGTTCTGTCTGTATCTTAATCAAAATTTTTCCTAGCAATGCCACCAAATCCAATTAACTGCTTATTTATCATTTGCAGTTTGTGGGACTTGCTGTGTTCAGATTGGCTGACACATTTGTCTATCTTTCAAAGAAGTAATTTGTTAGCCATGAAACACCTTAGGACATCCCGCAAGGCACAATTAAAAAGCGAGTGCTCGTCTGCAGCTGGTGGATGTGGTCTTTCTTGATTTTCAGAAGGCGTTTGACAAGGTACCTCACAAGAGGTTATTGCAGAAGGTAAAGGGGCATGGAGTTTGGGGTAGGGTGTTAGCGTGGATAGAGGATTGGTTGTCAAATAGGAGGCAGGAGTAGGGGTCAATGGGTGCTATTCAGATTGGCGGTTGGTGACTAGTGGAGTGCCCCAGGGGTCGGTGCTGGGGCCTCAGCTATTTACCATTTATATAGATGATCTGGAGGAGGGAACCGAGTGTACGGTGTCGAAATTTGCTGATGACACCAAGATTGGTGGAATGGCAAATTGCGCGGAGGGTGTGGAGAGTCTGCAGAAGGATCTAGATAGGCTGGGCGAATGGGCCAGGAAATGGCAAATGGAATTTAATGTTGGCAAGTGTGAGGTGGTCCACTTTGGTAGGAATAATGGTAGGAAGGACTATTACTTACATGGCGAAAAACTGCAGCAGGCGACGGTGCAGAGGGACCTCAGGGTCCTTGTGCATGAGCCGCAAAAACCCAGCCTGCAGGTGCAGCAGGTGGTCAGGAAGGCGAATGGGATGCTGGCCTTCATAGCGAGGGGGATTGAATATAAAAGTAGGGATGTCTTGCTGCAGCTGTATAGGGCATTGGTGGGGCCGCAGCTGGAGTACTATGTGCAGTTTTGGTCGCCGCACTTACGCAAGGATATTTTGGCCTTGGAGGGAGTGCAGAGGAGGTTTACTAGGCTGATTCCGGAGTTGAGGGGGTTGAGCTATGAGGAGAGGCTGAATAAACTAGGCTTGTACTCGTTAGAGTTTAGAAGAATGAGGGGAGATCTCATTGAGACATATAAGATGATGAATGGGATGGATAGGATAGAGGTGAAGAGACTCTTCCCGCTCAGAAAGGACAGTAGGACTAGGGGGCACAGCCTCAAGATAAAGGGGGGGTGGTTTAGAACAGAGTTGAGGAGGAACTCCTTCACTCAAAGGGTGGTGAATCTCTGGAATTCTCTGCCTGTTGAAGTGGTGGAGGCTGCCTCGCTAAATATTTTTACGACGCGGGTCGATGGGTTTTTGATAAGAGAGGGGATTAAGGGTTATGGGGAGAGGGCGGGAATGTGGAACTGAGCCACAACAGATCAGCCATGATCTTATTGAATGGCGGGGCAGGCTCGAAGGGCTAGATGGCCTACTCCTGCTCCTATTTCTTATGTTCTTAGTATTTGACTAATTGCACTCATTCTTTGACACAAGTTAATTAAATAATTTTCTCTGATCATGTTAGAGCTGGATAGCTTTCATAGTAACTTCCACTATTTGGTTTGATAAATTAAATTCTCTTCTGAGAAAGCCCTTGATGGTACATATTTCAAATGGGCACTGTTCATGCCACAACATTGTATGTCAGCAGACTATTCAACTGCAACAGGGCACTGCAGCCAAATTTGCATAGCCTAGGACATTTATCGGCTAGTAGCAAAAAACAGGAACATAGAGAGGAAGTAACCTTGGTCACCTCAAGCCTGCTCTGCCACTTAATCATGACTGAACTTTCATGTCAACTCCACTTGCCCACCCCTCTTTCCCATACCTCTTTGTATACATGCATGCAAAAACTTAAGGCAATTTAATTGCAGATTGCCCAGTTAAAAAAATGTCAGGCTGGAAAGGGCATCAGACTTGCAAGGACAAGAGTGAGATTTTACTGTCAGACAGCCTCAGTGCAGTTAGTTAAATTAATTCAAATGCATATTGGATCAAAAATTTAATAATAGAGTTTAATTATTTGTATAAAGCTTATCTAATAACCAGAAAAAATGCAAATAATTTTTATCTTGTAATTATAGAAACCATATAATAAGAGTTTGTAATGATGCAGCTGCACTATTTTTCTACGTTAAAGTCCTTTTTGAATACTGATGAGTTGTTTGAATATTATTAACAAATACTAATAACGTTTCTTCACAAATCTGATGGTTTTGTTGTAATTTAATGTAGATAATATTCCAGTGACAAATTTATATCCATATTTCATTATTGCTAATGGTTTGATCATACCCTTCTAAACACTTAGGTCTTTTACCACAGTTGTTGGGTGTTGCTCCGGAAAAGGCCATTAAGCTTACTGTAAGTCTTCATTCTGTTCTTAATTCTTTGTTTTGATTTTGTTTAGTTACTGTTTGAATCTAAATTTAATAACTACAAAGTCTTCAATTTTACCCTTAGACACTCAAAGGCACACTACTAGATGTATATAGATGGTTAGAAACAATTCCAAGTTAATAGTGTTTGCATTTGACTCTTAAAAAGCCAAGGTACAAGTAATTAAAATTTACTTTGTGCTATTGGTCTGATTTTTTTTTAGGTCTTCAATTCTGAAAGTTGCTAAAGTGTACCATTTAAGATATTCAGCCAACAAAATAGCTAATTGTATGTGTATAAGGCAATACAGGTCAAACGAAACATCCTCCTTTCCATTGGATGCAGCTCCTGCAAGGAGATGATCTATAACTTGAATATTTTTGTAGCATTTCTTAACCTGTAGGTAAATTTGTTCTTGTTCTATAAATGAATATTGATATAATTTTTTTGATGCTTATTCCTTTTCCTGGTTATCATATTTCCCTCAACTGCTGAAAACACTTACCTGCAAACAAGTATCACAACTTTGCAATGTTTGAATTTTTTGAGAATCGAGGGATGTTACAGAATAAAAGGTGCCTTTCTCCAAGAACTTATTAATTTGGTTGGTTTTTCATGGGTTGTCTCTTGTGTTTCCATTTGCATGAGTTTTATTCTGTTCCCTGTTTTCTTCCTCACATTGATTGGAAATTCCCCTTCTTTCCTGTCCCCCCCACTATCCCTTCAGATTCTTGGCTTCCTGCTTGCAGTTTAATACAGATGCAACAATAACATAGCTGTTGATTATAATGACTCACTTACTCAGCGATTATTTTAAGGAACACAATCCACTGAATTCAAACTATGTTTTAATGTTTTTGACTGTTCATATCTCAAACACAAATTCCAAAAGCAAGACCCTGCACACTCACAATTACCAGCTTTTGAATAACTTTAAAAATAGTTTTCTCCTAAGAGTTTGGTTTACTTTATTGAACCAATAATTTCTCTACAAGGGTACGTATAATCTTCCACTAACCCACAGGGCCAAACTTCCTTGGAGGTCCCTCTTGCCCTAATCTTGAATTGATACCTTTCTCTAATTTATTCCTTTAACACCACCTCTCCCCCTTTCTAAATATGTCTGCAGCTTTTGACATAGCCTATCCTCTTAAAACACCTTTCCATTGTCATTTAGCTCTATCTGCATGGTTCTGTTCTTATCTGTCTAAATATAGCCGGAGAATTCACCTGCAATGGATTCTTTTTCCACCTCTGCACTGTTGACCTCTAGTGTCTCCCAAGGATATATTCTTAGTCCCTTTCTATTTTTCATCTGTATGCTGCCCTCAATGACATCCAAAAAAACCCACCAAATTCCACATATACACTGAAGACACCCAGCTTTATCTCGCTAATGCCTCTCTAAACCCCTTCATTGCCTGCTTATCTGATATTCTATACTCGATAAACATACATTTCCTCCAATTAAATCTTGGCAAGACTGATGCCATCGTTTTCATTCCCTGCCACAAACTGTACTCCCTAGCCATTGTTTCCATTATTCTCTCTGGCACCAGACTGTGGTTGTTTGTAACCTTTGTCATATTTTAGTCCAGAATGAGCTTCCAACTACATTAGCATGGCATTGTTGGAACAGATTGTTGACAGTGCTGTCAAGCGGCACTTGGTCAAAGGCAAATGGCTTACTAACACTCAGTTTGGGTTCCAACATGGCCGCTCAGTTTCTGACTTCAATATAGCCTTAGTTCAAACGCAGACATAAGAGCTGAACTTCAGAGATGAGGTGAGAGTGACTGTCTTTGACATCAAGGGCACATTTAACTGAGCAAAGGTAAATTATAAAAGAAATCTATCGTAAAAGATAAAAACTCATAGCAAAATACTGAGTAAGTATATTAAGAGAAAGAGATAGCTAAAGTTAACGTTGGTTCCTTAGAGGACAAGACTGGGGAGTTAATAACAGGGCACATACAAGTGGCAGAGACACTAAATCAATACTTTGTCTTGGTTTTCACGATTGGAGAACAGTAGAACTATCCCATTACTAACAGGTGTTGCAGAAGTTGTTGAAAAGGAGCAACTTAATGCTACCACCATCACAAGGGAAAATGTACTGAGCAAGCTATTGGCATTAAAGGCAGATAGTTGCCTGATGGCTTACATCGTAGGATCTTAAAGGAAGTGGTAGCAGAGATAGTGGACGCATTGGTTGTAATATTCCAAAATTCCCAGGATTCTGCAAAGGTTCCAGCGGAATGGAAAAAGGCTAATATAACGCCCCTTTTCAAAAAGGGAGAAAGTAGAAAACTGTAAAACAGTTAGTTTAACATCTGTTGCTGGGAAACTGTTGGAATCCATTATTAAGGAAGTAGCCATGGAACATTTGGAAAGTCAAAATGCAATCCATAGAATTGGTTTTATGAAGGTTATGGCGTCTATGACTAATTTGCTGGAGTTCTTTAAAGATGTAACAAACAAAGTGAATAATGGGGATCCTGTAAATGTAGTGTATCTGGACTTCTGGAAGAATTTGATAAAGAGCCACACAAAAGGTTAATACACAAGGTAAGATCTCATGGGGTTGGGGGTTATATATTAACTTGGATAGAGGATTGGCTAACCAACAGAAAAGTTGGCAAGCTAGTGGGGTACCACAGGGTTTGGTCCTGGGGGTCCCAACTATTTACAATCTAGATTGATGCCTTGGATGCAAGGATAAAATACTGTAGCCAAATATGCAAACAACAGTAAAATATGTGGGAAAGCAAGCTGCAATGAGGAAATAAGAAACTTACAAATGGATGTGGATAGGTTAAGTGAGTTGACCAAAATTTAGCAGATGAAATTTAACACAGTTTTGGTCCCTTACTTGAGGAAGGATGTAAATACATTTGAAGTGGTTCAGAGAATGAGCAGCGAAACGCTAAACAAATTTAAGGAAGAGATAGATGGGTTTTTAATTAAGGGTTATGGGAAGTGGGCTGGAAGGTGGAGATGAGGCTGAGATGAGATCAGCCATGATGGTATTGAATGGCTGAGCAGACTCAAGGAGTTGAATTGCCTACGCCTGCTCCTGGTTCTTATGTTCAAGGTGACCAAGCGAAACTGCTGTCAATAGGAATTGAGGAGAACTCTCCACTGGTTGGAGTCATAACCAGCAGAAAGGAAGATTATTGTGGTTATTGGAGGTCAATTATCTCAGTCTCGGGACATCGCAGGAGTTCCTCAGGGTAATGTCCTAGGCCCAATCATCTTTATCTGCTTCATCAATGAATTTTCCTCCATCATAAGGTAAGATGTCGGGATGTTCATTGATGGCTGTGTAATGTTCAGCACCATACATGATGCTTAAGATACAGCTGCAGTTTGTGCTTATATGCAGCAAGATCTGGACAACATTCAGAGTTGGCGTTGATAAATGGCAAGTAACATTCGTGCCACACAAGTGCCAGTCAAAGATCATCTCCAACAAGAAAAACAAATCACCTCATCTTGACATTCAATGGTATTACCATCGCTGAATTACCCACTATCAATGTCCTGGAAGTTACTATTGGTCAGAAACTGAACTGGACTAGTCATATAAATATTGCAGCTGCAAGAGCAGATCAGAGACTGGGAATGCTGCAGAGAGTAAGTCACTTCCTGACTTCTTAAAATGTGTCCACCACCTACAAGGCACAAGTCAGGAATGTGACATAATACTCTCACTTGCCTGGAGGACACCATCCAGCTTGATTGGCACCCCATCTACCACCTCCAACATTCACTTCTTCCATCACTGACGCACAGTGGCGGCAGCATGTACCATCTACAAGATATATTGTGCTAACTCACTAAGTCTCCTTTGACAGCACCTGTGACCTCTACCACCTTGAAAGACACATTATGCATGCACACAGCGCTACCTGTACATTCCCCTGTGACCCACGTGCCATTCTGATTTAGATCTATACTGTTCCTTCACTGTCGTTGGGTCAAAATTCTGAAGCTTTCTTCCTAACAGCACCGTGAATGTACCAATACCTAATGAACAGCAACAGTTCGAGAAGGCCCCTTGCCACCACATTTCTGATGTAATTGAGGATTGGCAGTAATAATATTGGCCTAGATAGCGATGCCCATGTCTTATCAAAGAATAAAAGTCACCTGTTTTCAGCTCCAAAGTGACACCTGACTGTGCCTTGTCTCAGCTCATGTACTGCTGAAACCCTCATCTGTGTCTTTGTTACCTTAGGAATTTATTATTCTAGTGCAATCCTTGTTAGACTCCATGATCTACATACTGTAAATTTGAGGTTATCCAAAACTCAGCTGCCTATATCCCATTTTACGCCAAATGTCATTCACCCATCAATTCTGTGCTCACTGACCTACGTTGGCTCCCAGTTAAATCTCAATTTTAGAATTCTTGTCCTAGTTTACAAGCATTTTAGCATTGACTTTGACCCTCTCTGTAATCTCCAGCCCCACAACCCTTCAAAATGTCTGCACTCCTCTAATTCTGGCTTCTAGAAAGCTGTTTTTCACTTGCCGAGATCCAAAGTTCTGAAATCTCCTCCTCAGTAAACCTCTCTGCTTCTCTTTTCTTCTTTAAGACACTCTCTTAAACTTTCCTCTTATGGCCAGGTTTTCGTAAATAAGGAAAACCTGATTTAGCAGAGCATTCAAACTGGTGAAAGACTATGACACGCCTACTCGAGAAACTGCATTTCCATGATCTGGGTCAGCTGAAAGATAAATGCAGTGTGTGCGTGTACTGTCTGCTGATGCTTTTACACAGCCATGTGTAACCAAATTTTGGGTCATCTGCCCTAAAATCTCCCCTTACAGTTTAGTTTCATTTTTTATTTTATAAAGCTCCTGTGCAGTGCCTTCATATGTTCTATTACATTAAAGACTTAAGTTTGATGATGATAACTTTGGTGAGTTTTGGGTTTTAAGTGCAGAAGCCTCACAAAAAGGCTGGAATTTGGGTCAACAGAGTACTGGCTGATACAGATGCACAAGCCTTCTACATTGTCATTGAGTTTGTATGTTATAGAAACGAGTGACTATCTATTGCGTGCTACTTTTGCGGGTTTGCCATTGACACCTTATTTTTAGCATGTCCTCCTGCATTCTTCATCGAACACTGTGCACACCAACAAACTTGGCTTTAAATTCAAATTCAGGGAATGGCAACAATGCCCTAGGATTGTCAGCAGCACGGTAGCACAGTGGTTAGCACTGCTGCTTCGTAGTTCCAGGTACCTGGGTTCGATTCCCAGCTTGGGTCACTCTATGTGTGGAGTTTGCACATTCTCCTTGTGTCTGCATGGGTTTCCTCTGGGTAATCAGGTTTCCTCCCACAGTCCAAAGGTGTGCGGGTTAGGTTGATTGGCCATGTTAAATTGCCCCTTAGTGTCCTGAGATATGTAGGTTAAAGTGATTAGCGGGTAAATATGTAGGGATATGGGGAAGCCCTAGGTGGGATTGTGGACAGTACAGACTCAATGGGCCAAATGGCCTCTTTCTGCACTGTAGGGTTTCTGTGATTCAATGATTGTCAAAATCTCATGTCAGAATGAGCCCAGGTTATTAAATTGACCATCACCTCTGACATTAGGGACAATGTAGCTCTAATTTAACCAGCAGGTTCATGTGGGAGATCTATAAAGTCCAGGCTTTTGAACGTTAACAGAGTTTAAATGCTCCATAAATTTGGGTTTCAAACAACTTGGGTTAACCTTGATGAGTTTAAAGTTATGAACCACAGCCTGAAACTGGATACTTTTCAGATTTTGATGAAGTCTGCACTCAAACTATTATACTACCCCATCTCTTTTTCAAATATTGAGTTCTTTGTGATACATTTCCAGAATTAATTTTATCATATTTAGAAATCTATTCCTGATTCTAAAACAGTAAATGGACTTGAAAATCCTACTTCTTCAATATCTTGGGGTTAAGTCTGAACCAATTATATTTCTGTGCCAGATTGTCTCAATTCTATGGTCTGAATCTCTACCATGACTCAGCAGGTGTTCTTTTGCGTTACTATTGATATGGAACGGCTGTTAACCGAACAAAGGTTACCCTCTGTTGGAAGCTTTAATGCCTTCCAAGAAACACTGCTATTAAGGGATACAGTGTTGGTGGGAAGATATTTGTCCTGTCCTGAGCTCGTTATGGTATGAGATTTTGACTATCCTAGGGCATTGCCATTTTCTGAATTTGAATTTAAAGCCAAGTTTGTCAGTGTGCACAGTGTTTGATGAAGAGTGCAGGAGGACATGCCAGGAGCACCTAAAAATAAAATGTCAATCTGGTGAAGCAGGAACACAAGACAATTTCAATGGCAAACCACAGAAGTAGCACGCAATAGACAGAGTAAAATGATCCCACAACCAATAGATCAGATCTAAGCTCTGCAGATCTGTCATATTCAGTCGTGAATGGTGGTGGACTCTTAAACAACAAATTGAAGGAGGAGATTCCACAAATATCCCTATTCTCAATGATGGGGAATTTTAGGACACTAGTGCAAAAGTCAAAATGGAAGCATTGAGTGGTGTAGTGGCACTGTGGGACCCAGGTTCTTTTTCAGCCTTGGGTGACTGTCTGTGTGGAGTTTGCACGTTCTCTCTACATGTCTGTGTGGGTTTTTTCCGGGTGCACTGGTTTCCTTCCACAGTCCAAAGATGTGCAGGTTAGGTGGATCGGCCATGCCAGATTTCCCCTTAGTGTCTGAAGATCTGTAGGTTAAGGGGATTAGCAGGGTAAATATGTGGGGTTATGAGGCTAGGGCAAGGATAGGCCTTGGTAAGCTGTTCTGTCAGAGAGTTGATGTAGACCCAATGGGTCAAAAGGCCTTCTGCACTGCAGAGATTTTGTGATTCTATGATTTGCAACAATTTTCAGCCAGATGACCGTTTCTGTCTCCTCTTGAGGTCCCGAGAATTACAGATGATATCAAGAAATGGCAGAAGGCACTGAATAATGCAAAGGCAATGGACCCTGGCAACAATCCAGCAATAGTACTGAAGACTTTTTGGTAATCAGTGACTAGTAGTGTGCCTCAGGTATCAGTGTTGGGACTGCAATTGTTTATGATTTACATAGATGATTACATAGCTGGAGTACTGTGTGCAGTTTTGGGCGCTGCACCTGCGCAAAGATATTTTGGCCTTGGAGGGAGTGCAGAGGAGGTTTACTAGGCTGATACCAGAGTTGAGGGGGTTGAGCTATGAGGAGAGGCTGAATAAACTAGGCTTGTACTCGTTAGAGTTTAGAAGAATGAGGGGAGATCTCATTGAGACATATAAGATGACGAATGGGATGGATAGGATAGAGGTGGAGAGACTCTTCCCGCTCAAAAAAGACAGTAGGACTAGGGGGCACAGCCTCAAGATAAAGGGGGGGTGGTTTAGAACGGAGTTGAGGAGGAACTTCTTCACTCAAAGGGTGGTGAATCTCTGGAATTCTCTGCCCGTTGAAGTGGTGGAGGCTGCCTCGCTAAATATTTTTAAGACGCGGGTTGATGGGTTTTTGATAAGAGAGGGGATTAAGGGTTATGGGGAGAGGGCGGGAAGGTGGAACTGAGCCGCGACAGATCAGCCATGATCTTATTGAATGGCGGGGCAGGCTCGAAGGGCTAGATGGCCTACTCCTGCTCCTATTTCTTATGTTCTTATGTTCTTATGACTTGGTGCTCCAGAACTGGCTGAAGAACAAGTAGAACACTGGTATCAACCCAGTAGTATAGAAAACTGCCCAGACATGCCCACTATACAGACAACAGGACCAATCTAACTCAGCCAATTACTGCCCCATTAGCCTTCTCTCAGTCATCAGCAAAATAGTGGAACAGGTTGCTGACACCACTGTCAAGCGGCACTTAGTCTGAAACGACTGAACACTGATGGTCAGTTTGGATTCCACCAGGGCTCGTCAGGTCCTGGCATCATTACGACCTTAGTCCAAACATGGACAAAAGAGCTGAACTCCAAAGGTGAGTTGAGAGTGACTGCCTTTGACATCAGGTGACCTTTGACACATTTGACTGATTGTGGCATCAAGGAGCACTAGCAAAACTGGAGTTGATGAAATCAGGGACTAACTCTCCACTATTAGGAGTCATACCCAGCACAAAAGAAGATGGGAAGATGGCTGTGGTTGTTGGAGGTCAGTAATGTCTGCCCTAGGACATCACTGTAGGAGTTCCTCAAGGTAGTGTTCTAGGCCCAACTATCTTTAATTGCTTCATTAATAACCATTCTTCTACCATAAGATCAGAAGTGCAGGTTTTCACTGCTGACTGCACAATGTTCAGTGTCATTTGTGATTCCTCAGATGCTGAAGTTGTCCATGTTCATATGGAGCAAGACCTAGACAACATTCAGGCCTGTGCTGATTGGTGGCAAGTAACATTTGTGCCACGAAAGTGTCAGACAGTGACCATCTCCAACAAGGGAGAATCCAACTATCCTTAAAATTTAGTGGCATTACCATCGCTGAATCGCCCACTATCAATATCCTGGAGTTTTTGCATTGATCAGAAACTGAACTGGACCAGCCATTTAAATAGTGTGGCTGTAAGAGCAGGTCAGAGGCTAGGAATCCTGTGGTGAACAACCTCCTGACTCCCCACAGCCTGTCCACCATCTGTAAGGTGCAAGTCAGGAGCGTGATGGAATGTTTCTCTTTGCCTGGATATGTGCAACTGCATGAAACTCAACATCATCTTAGACAAAGCATCCTATCTATTCACCACCCCCAACATCTACACCCTTCACTATTGATGTACAGTGGCAGCAGTGTCTACTATCTACAAAATGCACTGCAGGAACTCACCAATGCTCCTTCAATGGTACCTTCCATTCCACGACACCTCCATCTAGAAGGACAAACACAGCAGATAGTATCATAGAATCCCTACAGTGCAGAAGGAGGCCATTTGGCTCATCAAGTCTGCATTGGCAGCAATCCCACCCAAACTCTATCCCTGTAACCACACATATTTACCTGACTAATGGCCGTTAGATTTACGGGCAATTTAGCATGGCCAATCCGCCTAACCTGCATTTCTTTGGTTTGTGAAGGGAAACTGGAACACCCAGCGGAAACCAACACAGACACAGGGTGAATCTGCAAACTCCACACCGACAGTCACCCAAGGCTAGAATTGACACTGGCGCTGTGAGGCAGCAGTGCTGACCACTATCACCTGACATATGGGAACACCACAGAGGTTTGCTTGATCCCTACCTGGAACCATATTGCTGTCCCTTCACTGTTGCTAGGTCAGAATTCTGGAACTCCCCTCCCAAATAGCACTGAATGTACCTACATCACATGGACTGCAGCAGTTACAACAAGGCAGCTCACCACTCCTCCTCAAGGGCAATTAGGAATGGGCATGATGCCCATGTCCTGTGAAATAATTTTTAAAACTTATGACTTTTTTCCTATTTATTTATTGAAACTTTTGTTTAAGCATCCAGCAACAGTATATCATTTCAAGAAATGATATACTGTTGCTGGATGGAGTTGGAAGGATATCATTTCAAGAAATGATATCCTTCCAACTCCATCATAACATTGAATTTGTAAAGTAGTGTATCTTACAAGCAGCTGCACTCTTGGATTTATGAAATGGGTGGGCGCCAAATGCCAGCAATTGGCTTGTAATCAGTGGTTTTTCTACAGCATGATGTGACAAGGCAACCTTTAATCTTCACCCAAAATTCATTCTGATTTAGTTTTAGCATTAAATTAGAAACATAAAATTATTATTCCTTCTGCTCATTCCTTCACAACAGAAGTTAACCATATCCCATCGTCTTGCTGCTTAGATTTCAGAAATAAAATCCATGAGCAATTCTAGTCCATTTGATTTCCCTCACTTGCATTATCCAGCATGTTATTGCAGCAGCCAAATGTGCAAAATTTGCAGAAATCCTTTTAGGTTTGAAATGTGCTTAGTTTGTGCCCTGAGGCATTTTCAGAACCTGGTGCAGAGTTGATGGAATAAATAACCTCCTGTGTTGCACTGTTCACTGCTTCTAAAGTTGTTTACGATAAGCATTTAGTGTTATTTGGCAGTAACTTTCCACAAGGTGTTAGACAGGATATGGAAATAAAATGGAATGTATAGCTTCACCATTTATTAATCTTTTTCTAAAGAACCTTTGTTCCAATTCATGTGAATGATTATTTGCCTAGCCCACCACTGTCAATTCCATTATTGGGGAATTCCCTGCTGTTTGATTTGTCTGAAAACAAAACGAGTGATACCCTACAGGTAATGCTTCATGAGATGTGTTTTGTGTCTACCTCAAACAATCAAAAAAATACTTGATTTGGCAAAACATTCAAGCTGGTGAAAGGCTCTGACACACCTACTTGAGAAACTGCTTTTTCAGAGTCTGGGTCAGCGGAATGGTAAATGCACTATGTACTGTCGACTGATGTTCATAGTTACATCATAGCATATACTGACAGCAAACATCAACTTGCAGCTATGTTTCTATGACATTGGCCTGAGACTAAACCATCTAATACATTACTACTTAAGGCAGCCATCAAATGGGACTGGCTGCTCCACACTTTGATAGCAGATTATTGTTTGTGCAGTAGAGTTTCCTTGGCTTTACTGTTCCTGTTCTTTTCCAGTCTTCTGCTGCTTTAGCTTTAGAAACAGCTGATAATTGCTTTGGATGCAATGAAAAACTTCAAAGGCTTTCAGAATTTTTGTCTCCTTTTGAACATGCCTTTAATTGTTTTGATCCTTCTAAATTTTGCTTGCATATATTTTTCTCCTACTCTGATTTGCTGTTTTAGATCCATCCAAAGTTGCTGTTGAGGTTATGGCAACGGACTAACCTAAGAACATTTTGAGGGTGGGGTGGTGTGATTCTCCCCAAAAAAAATTCCAAGCATCGAATTTGTGTTAAAACTGGAGTAAATCATGCGGGATTTTTCCAGTGGGAGTTTCAAAATGAATCTCCTATGGAATGCACTAACATAAATCAGCACAAAAATCAGTGGGCAGGGCTTGTTCCCACTGGAGAGGCTGGCATCATAGCACTGAGTGGGCCACTGTGCAAGCGCTGATCTGTCAGCAATGAGATCAGCACATGCGAAGTAGCCCTGTGCTGCTGGCCTCCCAATCACTGGCCAGCCCAGTGACCCCCACAATGCCAGCCACATGACCTCCCTCTCCTCCCACCCCACCCCACCTCCAACAGCCCAATCGCTGACCCTTCCGGAATGTGTCTAGGTGGGGAGCTGTTTTAAACCCCGCTGGAGTGAAATACTCCTGGCGGGAAGTGGTGGGGGTTGGGGGGAACAATGGCGACATGTGCTAGCGGGCCTGGAGATTTCAATCCTGGGCCTGCTAATGATGTTTAAAATGTATGGTAATGAACATAATTTAAGCAGTTCCATGCCGATTTCTAACAGCACCACAGATCTGGTAACCATTGACTCACAAGAGCCTACAAAATGGCCTCCATTCGAGTCTCTCAGCCTGCTGCACTACAAGAGCAGCGTACCACGATGGGAGAATTGCCCCCTTGGTATAAAACAGCACAATCTACTTAAATCTCTGTAAAGTCCATTACTGTTGTTTCTGGTGAAAATAACTGATGAAGGAAAATCCATTCTTTGTCCTCTATACAGCTTGCATTCTTTGACTGATGATTTCAGAATGAAAGAATAATTTCCTTTACAAATTGAATTTGGTATGCGTGAAGAGGTGACTTGTTCTATACTATTATCACATCCAATGTAATGGATTTCTAGCTAAAATAAAATCTGACTTCAGTGGATTGGATCTGAAGCAGCAAAGTTACAACATGTACCTTTCATCAAACATTGCTATTAGAAATTTTCTGTCTTTTAGCAGTTAAGTTCTGGTTCTTGTTGTTGCCCACAACTCTCAGCATGAGTTCTGCCAGACCAGACCACTTGTATCTGGAGATTGTAATGTGATAGAAAATAGAAGAGTAATTAGTAAAAGTGAATTATGCATCTTGAACAATTTCTTTCTTTGAGTTAAGCATTTTCTGCAAAACCAACTTTTCCCAATCATATCCTCTGCCAGGGATCAAATTGTAAACTAGTTCCAGTTCCTGGATTTCATATGTGTGATGAAAATTGATTAGCATTAACTGATTTTTATGATGATTCAAATGGGTGTTTAATCTGATGCTTAAAATAGATTTAAGGAACTGGATGCCTGTTATTCTCTTTGCTAATACGTTTTGCTAGCTCCTATGAATCTATAGCAAATGTTTAATTTAGGAAAGAATGGATTTGGTGCTCTTTTATCCTCCCTAATCTCTCAACAGTTTTGAGCTTGTTGTCTCATGTGGTCTTACTGTTACCATCATATCAACTGCAGGTAAGATCACCTCTGATCACTTCCTAATATCACTCTTTTCCCCAACATCCCATCTCCATTGCCACCTCCTGTATCTCTGTCCTTGGAAAAAAGCTGCTGTAAACTGTGGAAAATAAATCAAACAGGCCTGTGACAACCTCATTTTCCCTGCACCTCAAATTATGTTTTTGCATATATGCAGCATACATGGCTGTTTTACAGAAGCAATTTTTTGAGGCTTCAAAACTCGACTTGTATGCTGACATCTACAGTATGTAATTTGCTTGCATATGCACTTTCAAAGTTAAAACCATTTAGCGTTTAGCCCTCGTTTGCCTCAACATATCTGCAAATACTTTTCTCAACCGCTTTCTGATAACGTCATTACTTTCTGGGGTCAAATGACTTCATTAGTAACTGCTAGTAACTTCTGAGTTAGAAGATGGTGCATTCAAGTATGCCAGGAGCACAAAAATTAACTCTGATACCCCAATGCAGCACTGAAGGAGTGCTGTTTTATTGAAGATTCCATCTTTTAGATGGAATACTAAACTGAGGCCCCATGACATTATTTTGAAGAAGAGCTAGGTAGTTGTCCCTGGTGCCTTGGACAATCCCTCAGTCAATATCACAAGAACAGGTTATCAGGTCAATAGCACATTGTTGTTTGTGGGAAGTTGCTGTGTACAAATTGGCTGCCTTGTTTCCTATATTACAACAGTGACTAAACATTAAAGTACTGTGCAGTAAAACAGTTAAAAGCTTCAGGTTGCTGACCTTTCGTAAGAAGTGTCCTAAAAGATTATCGATTTGAAACATTAAACAAAAAAGTTGCCTGTCCTGCTGAGTTTCTCCAGCATTTTTTTGTTTTTAATTTGGTTCCCTGGCATCTGCAGCATTTTGCTTTTGTTGATTGCAAAGTGTTTTGGCATCCTGCAATCATGAAAGGTGTTATATAAACACAAATCTTTTAAATAATTTTATCCTTGCTATTTTTAGCTTTTTTAGCTGATGGAAAGGAGAGCATTCATTATTAATCTGTGAAAATAAACACTAGGGAAACGGGAACAACTTCGTAGCTCCAGATTGGAATATAAATTACTCAAAGTAGTGTGCCTTTTGGGTTAATGGCTGCAGTTCATCAATAAAACAGTGATAATTTTTCCTCCCCGTTGCAGCATGACTGAACTGGGTGAAGAAGTAACTAGCCGACGCTATTCCTTGGAGGAAAAGAAGGCCTGTGGAAGATTTACTTTTGGCCATTTATGGCACCCTCCACTAAGTAGACAGCCTGCCTCATAAACTGGCAATAACTTGTCTGTATACCTATCCATCCTCAAAGATTTTGGAAGCCTGACAGAGTGTTGAAGGGAGAGAAATGTTCTCAATTAACAGTACACCTTGTCTTACATGAGATATCAGTGATGTTTTACATGTCCGTTTTCTCTTTTTAACAGGTAAATGATTTTGTGAGAGACAAATTCACCCAAAGAGATGGCTCAGTTCCTATTGTTGCAGAAATCCTTGCTGGTGGCTGTGTAAGTATTACATATGATTATTTTACATCTCTTCAGTTTGTATCATGAGACTTTGCAAATTAATACTTTGCACTGTTCATTTGATGTTTTTATAGTGGGTTATAACTTTAAACCTGATTGTATTTTAATCATGTTCCCTAATGAGATCTGTCACTGTGTAAAAGCTGGCCAAGATGTTGAGAAGGGTGCAGAAAACATTTCATGTTCATCTTTGAGTTTATATTCTGCTAAATCAAACTCAACAGCAAGGATAAAAACTATCTAAGCTTGTGAAGAAAGTTAAGAATGTTTGGAGTTATGACATTGTACAGATTTTACTTTTTACCAAACTAATTAGGTAGTACTAGAGGCAGATACACTTTTGTCTTTTAAAAAGCATTTAGACTGTTACATGGGTAAGATGAGTTTAATATGGGCCAAATGCGGGCAAATTGGACTAGCTTAGGGGTTTAAAAAAAGAAGGGTGGCATGGTCAAGTTGGACCAAAGGGCCTGTTTCCATGCTGTAAACCTCTATGACTCTAATTCAACATAGCTGTTCCTGACATATCCACATTTTTATCTGTATGCACCAATCTAATATTCTCCCTTGTTTGTTTATATCTGTGTCTTGGAAATACGATTCCTTTTTTCGAAAAGGGCAATTTTGAATTTTCAGCTCATTTTTCCAATCTGGTGCCTATCAGTTTTTGATCTGTGCCATATTGTATTCTTCCATTTTGTCAGCAGATAGCTTTCTTGTCTCCTAAATGAGAATAGTAAGCAACCTCTATTAGCTTTCTCAATAATACTGTTTCATCTTATCCTTAGAAATGGACAAGACTGGTTTGTTACATAACTAGAAACGTTTTGGAAAACTGGGGAGGAGATTGGTGGGGAAATGAATGGTCCATCTCAAGCCCAGGGACTACAAATACTACTTACAACAGTTTTATCGTTGAAGTATTTCTGTTCCAGCCCATGCAGGGGTTAGTAACTGGACACCCATGCAACTAAGATTTAGCTTTACTTGGCACACATGGAATAGTTCTCAAACTATCCACTCTTGGTTAAATCAGTGTATTACTATTCTCAAGCAATCACACTAGGAATTTATTTCCAACTTTACATTTCTTCTGTTGTAAAAGAAGTTTCATTGAAATGTACAAAATATTAACTGCCTTTGTGGATGTAATGAAAGATTTTCATTAGTGTTTTGATTAAGATCAAACCTTAAATAAGGGTCATTACTAAATAGAGATTGGGTTGTGGAATGTTTTCCTGTTCTCAGGAGAGTTAAGTCCAACAAGAAAAACCATTGCCCTCTATTTCTGTGCACTGACCACTCCTTGGACTGACAGATTCCTTCTGAGGCCATCTGCAAGGCTGCAATCTGGAGCATTAAGCATTGTTGTTCTAACTCCAGTGTTAATGACAGACGCTTTGACATTGCTGTATCTAACATGGCACGGAGAAGTCCTCAGAATTCCACTGATACTTTCTGTTCTGTTTCTGTATGCTTTATTTAGATATCCTCATTTATGCCTTGATTAGTGCTTGACGAAGTATTTAAGAATACTTACTTTCACATACAGTCTACATAATTCTTTGAAAGTTCAGGGTCCACTATAAAGCTTCCTCAAAACTTGTGTTTTTTTTTATGTGGTTTCAAATAACGTGGAGTTACTTTGTTGTTTTCTTATATTAAATTTCTGCTGTTGCTTTTAGTTTCAATGCTGTCTGCTCCAGGCAAATAATTAAGAATGCATCACATAATCAGATCTTTTTTGGAGCAGAATAAGGAAAGATCATGTTGACTGCGCGGCACTTATATTTCTTAAAGGGATAGTGTATTCGTGCATTCTTTTTTCTTTGTATATGGGGGAAAATATCAAAACAGTCAGGCCATCCCCAACATGGATAATTTAAAAAGACTTGAAGCAAAAGCTGTTATTTTATTGTGAATTCACAATGCGTTAAAATAAGTGAGAGTGATCCGTGTTATGCACTTTTTACCCGCAAACCTTATTGTTTCAGAATCAACAATCTAAAATGCTTAGTAAATAGTTATAATGGAATTTGTATATTAAACATTTACAATGCAAATTCCAGTGTTAGTAGTTATCATATTGTGTATATGCAGGCTTTTATCTTTTAAGTAAAATTGTGGCCCACATTATCCAGTGCCAGCTGCCATTTTCGGCAGCTAACTTCCCTACGTCCTGGGGCTCCAGGTAGCTTTTGTAGATATCTATTTATTTGCTTTTCTGATCTGCCTCAAATTTATTAAAAACATGAAATCTTGTAAGCTCTTTTTTAGCTGGAAATCTGAGCCACCATTGAAACTGTTCTTCCTCCTGTGCCTGAAACATTGTTGCTTTGAATTCTCCATGCCTCCACATTATTTTAGTACACTCTTTCTGCAAAAAGATTAGCCCCTCTTTCTAAAAATATTTGAGAAACACCCTAATGAAGCTCTCTGCCAGTGAGCTTAGATATTTCACATTCCCATTGACTCTCTTTAATTTTAAAATCTTTAAGTAACATTTAGCACCTAATCTCCTTTAACTCACTCGGCCTTCAAATTCTCTCACCATCATTCATTCTACTCTCCCTCATTTCATTTGAAACATCATCACTCCTCTCCTCCTTGTGTCTTGAATTTAAAAATTGCAGCATTGCCTGCCAAATATTTCAAGCAGGAAGTTAGAGATGCGTGCATAAGGGTACTGCAGTTATTATGGGGGACTTGAATCAGAATATTACAGAATCATAGAATCCTACAATGCAGAAGGAGGCCATTTGGCCCATTGAGTCTGCACCAACCACAATTCCACCCAGGCCCTATTGCCATAATCCCTTGTATTTCCCCTGCTAGTCCCCCTGACACTGAGGGGCAATTTGGCTTGGCCAATCAACCTAACCTAATGTTGATTGGTAGTAATGCAGTGGAGGAGGATTTCCTGGAGTGTATAAGGCGTGGTTTCCTCGACCAATATGTCGAGAAACCAATTCAAGAGCAGGCCATCCTAGGCTGGAATTCCCCCCCCCCAAAATTCTGAATTCATGTAAAAATTGGAGTAATTCACAGTGGTTTTTTGAGTGGGAGTTCAGAGAAGAACTTCCCACATTCTGTGCACTGTAGAGGTCACTAACATGTATATCATTCTAAATCAGTGGGCTGGGCCTATCCCAACAGGAGAGGCCAACATCTGTGCACGGAACAACCCACTGCGCTTGCGCCAATCTGTCAACACCAAGATCAGCACGTGTGCAGTAGCCCCATACTGCCAGCCTCCCGTTCATTGGCCAGTTTGATTGCTGGCCAGACCCAGAATCATTGCAACGCCAGCCCTCCGCCCTCCCCACAGCCCAATCTTTGGCACCCTCCACCATCACCACCATTTCCGGGCCAGTCCCAAATCCCCCCCCTCCCCAGCCTGCCCCGATCGCTGGGCTCCATCCTTCCCCCTCCAATCCTGTTTGCAAAGTGGCATCAGGATCTCTGTAGGCACTGCCCCATGCCCAATGGGCAGTTCAAAGGTGCCCCCTGGCTATTGGCACTTTGCCCCTTGGACAGTGCTGGGGCCCAGGCTGGCACTGTCAAGGTGCCAAAGCCCAGAGGGCACCTTACTCGCTGCCCGACCCTCTGGGAGGGACCCTGATTTTTTTTGCCCCTTCATTCCAGCGGGATCAGGCCACCAGCTCCACAAAAGTGGGGAATTACTGTAAACTCTGTGGGAGTGACATACTCCTGGTGGGGAAGGGAAAGGCTAGTGGGCTAATGGCATTGAAATTGTCTCTATGCTGATTTTCAGTGTGGATGTGATGCCACCGGAAATCCAATGCTAGGAGACACTATCAGGGCAGGAATGCATGCGCAACTCCCACGTGTTAGCTGCCACAAGATTCTCCTGGCCCGCTGCACTAAAAAATTAGTGCAGCGGCATGAGAGAATCGTGCCCCCCCCCCACCCCCCCAGACTGTTTATTATGTTATGATGGAGGATTAGTTACCAATCTTGTGGTGCACGATCTTTTGGGGAAGAGTGACCATAATATGGTAGAATTCTTCATTAAGATGGGGAGTGACTCACCAGGGTCATGAACTTAAGGAAAGCTAACTTTGATGGTATGAGTCAATCATTGGCTAGGATAATCTGGCAAAAAATTCTTAAGAGATTGACAGTGGCTACGCAATGGCAGATATTTAAAGAACATATGCATGAACTTTAACAATTGTACATCCCTGCCTGGCATAAGAGTAAAATGGGGGAGGTGGCTTAACCATGGATAACAGGGCAAATCAGGGAGTGTTAAAGCCGAAGAGGAGAAAAAGCAGCAAACCTGAGGTCTGGGAGAAACTTAAAATCCAGCAGAGGAGGACAAACAGTATAATTCGGAAAGGGAAAATAGAATACAGGAGTAGGCCTGCAGAAAACAAAAAAACTGATTGCAAAAGCTTTTGTGCTTTTGACAAGATCCTGCATGAGATTAGTGAGCAAAATTAAAGCTCATGGTATTGGGGGTAATGTATTGACATAGATGGAGAACTGGTTGTCAGACAGGAAGCAGAGATTGGGAATAAATGTGCCCTTCTCAGAGTGATTAGTGGGGTACTGAAGGGTTCGGTACTGGGACTCCAGCTGTTCACAATATACTTTAATAATTTGAACGAAGGAATTGAATGCAATATCACCAAATTTTTTAGACGACACTAAGCTGTGTGGCAATGTGTGCTGTGAGGAGGATGCTAAAAGGCTGCAGGGTGGACTTGAACAGGTTGACTGAGTGGGCAAATACTTAGCAAATGCACATTTATCCACATTGTGGATAAATGTGGAGTTATCCATTTTGGTGGCAAAAACAGGAAGGAAGATTATCTCAATCGTGGAAGTTTAGGAAAAAAGTGCAACGTGACCTGGAGGTTGGCATGCAGTAATAGCGAGTGGTGAGAAAAGCTAATGGCGTGCTAGCCTTCATAGCAAGAAGATTTGAGTATTGGAATAGGGATGTCATGCTGCAATTATATAGGGCCTTGGTGAGGCCACACCTTGAATATTGTGTGCAGTTTTGGTCTCCTAGCCTGAGGAAGGACATTCTTGTTATTGAGGGAGACCAGCAAAGGTTCACCAGACTGATTCCCGGAATGGCAGGATTGACATGAAGAAAGATTGGATCGACTCGGCTTGTACTCACTGGAATTTAGAAGAATGAGAAGGGATCTCATAGAAACACAAAATCCTGATGAGAGTGAACAGTCTGTATGTGGGAGGAATGTCCCAATGTTGAGGAAGTCTGGAACTAGGGGTCACAGTCTAAGAATAAGCGGTAAGGCATTCAGGATTGAGATGAGGAAGAACTTCACTCCAGAGAGCTGTGAACCTGTGGAATTCTCTACCGCAGAAAACTGTTGGGGCCAGTTCATTAGGTATGTTCAAGACGGAGCTGGACATGGTCCTTGTGGCTAACCGGATCAAGCAGAGAAAGCGGGAGTGAGATACTGAGCGTGCACGATCAGCCTATTTACTCTCATTGAAGAGTGGGGCAGGCTTGAAGGGCTGAATGGCCTACTCTTTCACCTATTTTCTATATTACTATATCTACCTCTTGCTAACTCCATATCACTATGACAGCTGACTATTCCTCATATTATGAATAATTTACAATATTGTCTTAAAAAATTTATGTTTGCTCAGTGTACTTCTGTTGTTTCCACTTTGCTATTTAGATGTCCGGTGTTGTTCTTTCCCACTGCTCTTCAACCATACACATGCAAATTTTTTTTGTTATTGACCATTTTCTCATTGCCTATGTTTTCCCCAACAATTGTAAAATAGATGTTTTGCTATGCTAATTCCTAATTCTTTCCCCTCTACTGCCCCTCTCTTCCTTCTGCTCAGCTGTTTTGAAATTTACTTTCCCAGGGCTGTTTAATTGCTCCCAACTGTCTAGATGTCCAGAATCACGCTTTACCCAATGTACCTACTCACTCAGTTTATTCATTTTAATTTGGTGCATAGGGAAGCGGAGGCTTTCCTTAGTTTGTTTTACTTGCTGTTTATTAAACCCTCCCCATTGTTGTAAAAGAGTGTACTCTCTGTCTCACTGTTAGCATGTCATCTGCTAATACGTTTTATATGTACTGCACAATTCCTGTAACTTTTTCCTGTTATGCCATTCTATTTCACTTAGTGACAATATTCTTAGTATTATTTCTTCTAATCTGAGCTCAGTTGTCCCATCAAATTTATCAATAATGCTTAATGCTCCAAGTTGTGGCTTTGTAATTGGCCATAGGAGGAATCCAAGCAGTGGTGAGGGCGCAAATGAACTGTGGCTTTTTTCTGCTGTGTTTAACCATACTTAGGATCGCAGAAATACATTCCGCGGCCCAATCTGCTGATCACTGCTGAGTAATAGTATTTCCTTAAAGCCTGATCTCAAAGAAAACACTGAAGAAAAATTTTCATCACATCTCCTGTAGGAGTTCTTTAGAGACCTAAATATTATGCTGGCTTTTATTTGGGAGATTTCTCTTTTTTTAATTACACCTCAGTAAATACAAAAAACTCAGAGACAGTAAATTCTGGTTGAAAACTTACTTTATTTAGCCCAGGGAGAAATGACTTGTTGCAGCCCAAGTCATTCTAAATTACATTGTTAAGATGTACTACAATTATTTTTTAGAAGTCATTTGACTGCCTTTTCTTTCTTTCATCCCAGCTAATCTTGTTAATATGAATCATTTACCTTAGCCTACTCTCTGGCAGCATAAGAATTCATTGGTCCGTAAAATACGAAATCTCCCGCCCTCTTGTTTCTTGGCAACCCCAATTATGTATGTCGTAGAGTTCAAAAGTTCCTT
Organism: Carcharhinus amblyrhynchos; assembly: GCF_965287045.1. Lineage (NCBI taxonomy): Eukaryota > Metazoa > Chordata > Chondrichthyes > Carcharhiniformes > Carcharhinidae > Carcharhinus > Carcharhinus amblyrhynchos. Next base: position 46,798,678 of record NC_137334.1, read on the forward strand.
TCCTACTGTCTCTTAGCAACTTCAGTTACATAAGTTGTAAAGTTCAGGAGTTGTTTTCCTACTGCTGAGCAATCCCTTATTGGAAGAAATTGAATTATTCCATTTGTTCTAGTGTCTGGGAAACTTGTACTTTCTGTAATCCATACTGATTGAAAACTGCTCTGTGGCTGTATTGTTCTTAAAGAATGTGGTTCGTCTTGCTCAATTTTTATCTCTCAATGCCTTGAGGCAGCCTGTAGTTGGCCAAGATGTACATTTTAATATAGAATGTGTAAAAACACGCATCTAAATTATCTAACAACGGTTATATGTGTTTCTATACAAAACAGTAACTCCTTTGCAACTCCTGGCACTTTGTGCTTTTTCAGTACTATATTTATTTCTAAATTAGTCTACCTGGATTTATTAGTTTTTTTTAGTACCAGACTATCCTAAGTCACTTTAACACCCCCCTAAACAGTTAATATCATATGCATTTCAACAGATACTTCTTTACAATAGAAGAGATGTAAATTTGTCTCAAACTGCCTGAGAGAAGTAATTTGATTAAACAAAAGGGTGGATAGTTTGAAAGCTTATTTGCTGCATACAAATAATTAGGTTTTTGTGTCGCAAATTGCTACTCCTGGATGGATTGGAAGAGAAATAATGAGAAAAAATGTGGTAAGCAGTATTTGTAGCCTCCAAGCTAGGCATACTGCATCTGCTACTCTTCTTATGCTGCTACTTAGAGTATCTATCCTCTCCACTTTATTCCTACCCCAGAATGTAATACATTTCTCTACAATACTATAAATTTCATTTGACATCCCTCTGTCCAATCTTCAAACTTGACTTTGTGCCTTTGAAGTCACTTGCACTTTTTTTCATGGTTAATTATATTCCCTATTTTCGTATTGTCTGCTAATGTTGATATTGTGCCACCAAATCCAGATTTTGAAAAGATGTAAAACATAATGTATGTTTATTTGAGAAGAAAAGTGATTCCAAACTCTGACCCTTTGTTAAGCCTTCAGTCTGCAAAACATCCATTGTACACTACTGTTACCTGTTCTCCACTTGCCCTTCAATGCAATGCAACTTAATTGTATCATATATAGTGCCATATATATAAGTACATACATGAAATAGTCTTGGTATCAGTTATTAATACATCTATAATACTCCCACAATTAGTTATGCAAAGAACTGTTACTTTTTCAGATATTATTTGCTTGTTACAGATATTTAACCTAGTTTTTCTAAGTGAGCATTAATTTTATCCTGTATTATTGATTCTACAGACTTTACACTTGATGTTAAGCTTAGTGGTGTTCTTCCTTCCTCACATTTTGAACAGAGGCATTGCATTGGTAACTACCGAGTCCTCTGACATAACTTCCATAAGCAAGGATGATTGAAAGATTGTAGTCAACAATTCTGCTATTTCCTCTGACTTTAAGAATTATGGAATTACATGGACTGTTACTGTGCTGTAACTCTGTGAAGCAACTCGTTCTTGCCAGTGTTACCTTAATTCATCCAACCATAACATGTTCTCCTACCTCTTTCTCCCTCGTAGTTATCTAGCTTTCTTTAAGATACATTTGTGCTATTGCCCACAACCACTCGAGGTAGTGAGTTCCAGTTTATAATAGAAACCAGAAACTGTGAAAATACTCAGGTCTGACAGCATCTATGGAGTGTGAACCAATTAATATTTCAGGTGGTGATATTTCATCTGATGAAATCCTTATTCACTGCCATGGATGCCAGTATCAAGCCTATTCAGTTTATTTCACATGATAAGCTGAGTGCATTGGATGTATCTTTGGGTCCTAATAACATATTCTGTACTGCTGGAGATCTTATACAAACATACAAATAGGTAATGGGAATAGATCACTTAGCCCCTTGAACCTGCTCGGCCATTCAATAATATCATGGCTGACCTGATTGTAACCTCAACTCCACATTCCCACCTACCCCCAATAACTTTTCACCCCCTTACTTATCAAAAATCTATCTAGCTCTGCCTTCAAGGTATTCAAAGACTCTGCTTCCACTGCCCTTTGAAGAAGAGAGTTCCAAAGGTTTATGACCCTGTTGGGCGGGGGGTGGAACTCATCTGTTTTAAATGGATGGCCCCTTATTTTTAAAGTGATCCCCTAGCTCTAGATTCTCCCACAACAGAAACAACCTTTCCACATCCACCATGTCAAGACTCCTTAGGATCTTGTTTCAATCATGTCACCTCTTACTCTTCTAAATTCCAACAGATACAAGCTTAGCTTGCCCAACCTTTCATTTTTGCACCCCCACCTGAATTGTTTCCTGTACCACAGTGCCATGATCAGCTCATCACCCTTCTGCTCCCACTCTTATCCAAACAGGGTGAAAGAATCTCAGACCATTAGGACAATTGCACTTCTGCACTGTGGACCCCTTACAGTAGGCAATAAAAGAGTTTTTCAAAATAGCTATGGCATAGCTAACACACAAAGAACCGTCACCCTGAACATGAATTCTGTGAACTGGTGAGGTCACAGCACTTTCATCATGTTTGCACAAAGCTGTAAAATTTAAATAAACCCTTTTTACTGCGTTTCAGATCTTAATCTCAGAGTTAAATCTAACAATTGACCCAGCAGTGGTATCAATCAAGCATTAATTGTTATTTGTGGAAGAGAGTTCCAAACTTTTATCATGCTCTGAAATATCTGGTTCTAAGGCCAGGGCAAGGCCTATTGGCAGCAAGGGAATTGGCCTTTGATTGAAGGAACAGCTCCTTTCAGAATCAGTTATTTCCACTTATGGGAGTGACTTTTCTCTGGTAACAGCCATAATTGAATTCTCTGGAGCTGCCCGGTTTACTTTGAATACCAGTGGAAGGTGAAAGCAGAAGTGTGTGAAGTAGAACAGGTGTGGTCAGTGAGCCCATTAGCCATGATGGAAATCAGTCAAAGAAAAAGGAAAGACATATATTGAAAGAGCTTGTTTGGAACGTTACATTGTCTGACCAGATGTAATGGAAATGGGGAAACTGGATAATGGAGTAGAATCCTTACAGGGAGCAGGGCGTGAGGAAGTATAGTCAAGGTAGCTGTGGGCTTAATGTGAATGTTGATAGCCAATTTCTAGAAATGGAGACAGAGAAATTGAGGAAGGGAAAGAACAAGACTGTGATAGACCATGTGAAAAGAAGTGTGAAAATTGAAAGCAAAATGAATGAAATTTTTCAGTTCAGGGTAAGAGCTGAAAATTTTACAATTTTAAAAAATGTCACTATTGAAACCTGATACTTTCTGCGATTGCTTTGCTTTAATGGTTAACTTGCACTAAATATATTGCACTAAAAGTTGCATTAAGGTTGCTTGATTTTATAGCTTTTGTGTTGGTTTTGCAACATAGAGACCTGTATTAAATTTATACTCTTGATTGACATTTGAATTCTACTTTCCCTTTAACTTAACTTGCCTGTATTGGTGATGTTGTCTTGGAAAAGGAACTAAAAGTGATTGAGAAAAATCCTTCTCGCCCTGTATCAGAGCTTTTTTGATAATTGAGGCTGGATTGAACAAGGGATATGGCAAACCAGTTGATATGTCATATTATTGCTCAAGGACAACTTTTTATATTACAAATAAAAACAGGAAATGCTGGAAATACTCAGCAGGTCAGGCAGCCTCTGGAGAGAAAAAGTTAAAATTTCATCAGAACCTATAATCTTCTTTAACTGTCTTTGCTTGTTACAGTTCAACTTTTGTTCTGTGCCATTCTGTTTGTATGTCAATTTTTTTCCTTTCCTGTGTATTCTTTTACTTTGTCATGTTTGTGAATTATTCTCTTTTTCTCTGACTCTTCTCGTTAGTCTTTTTCCTTTTTGTAAGAAAATTATATTCTCTGTTTAAAAATATTGATTTGGTTGCAATAGCTGTTAATAATGTTGCTGAAGAAATTTCTAGCCAGTATGTACAATAGTTTAGAGTCATGAAGTGAATTTCTTCTTTATGAAAATGTACTTTATTCATAAAATATCTGGAAGAACATTACAAATCTTTAAAAATGACCATCTCACGCAGTACAATAATATTCGAGCTCTCTATGTACATCATATCGTACTCTTTGAGATGCTTAAGTACAATCAAAGAAGCGTTACCAACATTTTAAACTGTTCATTACAAATAATGCAAAGGTATTTAAGTTGTTTACCTCGATCAAGTTGCATTCAGAGGTACTTTCATACAATTGTAATACGAGTAAAATTCACTGTATACATTCAATGCGTAAAGCCTGATACTGTTCCACTCCCCTCAGTTCACTATGACTGAAAGGTCTTAGATAGCAACCTTCCACAGTCATGAAGTGAATGTACCAGGTAACATATACTGTATAGATCTGAATACTTCCCCAGACATCCCATGTGTCCTTTGATTTAATACACTCAGGAAAAAGGGACAAAGAACTGTCAGTCTCTATTCAGTTTACTAGTAGGTCAATCAATATAACATTTTTTTCCCTCCTGACTAGAAATCTGGGTCTGAAGAAGTTTCCTTTTTTCAGTGAATCGGGCACATCCTGAATTAATGGGTGTGAGTGAAACAATTGAACGTTATTGGGTCTAGGGAAACTGCATTTTTCAATGGGATGTTTCCTCGTGATTTTAATCTGTTTTGTGAAATATGACAAGATTTCCTTGTCTCCTCTTTGCTTACTTGCAGCCTTTAGAAAATGAGGCAATTGTGACATTTTTGAATCCAGATGGTAGTCAGAATCTTATGATTTAATTGTGATTACTGTATGTATGATATCTTTGTTTTTTATGTTATAATCAGTGATTGTGCTAGCCTGTTGGGGTGTAAGAATAGAAGTTCAACTGTTCCCAGCTAATATTGAAGACTCTTTCTCTGTAGAGTTGACAGCTTTTAATGTTGGAGACTGGCACTTAACGCAACTTCTTAGGAGTCAAACTTTCCTGCTGCTTTCCATGGGGATTCATATAGATGGTCCAAATTCACTGTTTCTCTGATAGGTGAGGTAACTGTTCTTAATATGAAAATTGCAATGCATTTGCTGATATTTATCAATGTTCCTGGTATAGATTCTTAAGCAATTTTAAAAGTTTAGGTCACTTCAATTCCCATTTTGTCCAAAATGACATTATACTCAAATAAGGAATTGCAGATGGATTTACACAGATAGATGGCATGTTAAGTTCAGTACTGAAAAATATAGGAATGCATTCCAGCAAAAGAACTGCTAACAACGGAGTGAAAGATCAAAGACATCCAGGAGTGTGGGTACATAAAGAGAGGGAAGATTTGTATTTATATAGCACCTTTCATGACTATTACAATTCTCAAAGCCCTTTGCAGTCAATGAAATACTTTTGAAGTATTGCCAGTGTTGTAGAATAGGACGCCAGTTGCGCACAGCAACTCTCACAAATGGCAGTGTGATAATGACCAGATAATCTGTTTTTTGTGATGTTGATTGGAGATGCTGGCGTTGGACTGGGGTAGGCACAGTAAGACCAGGTTAAAGTCCAACAGGTTTATTTGGAATCGCAAGCTTTCAGAGCGCTGTCCCTTCATCAGGTGATGTTGATAAGGGATAAATATTGGCCAGGACACCCAAGATAACTCTTCTTTGACATAGTGCCATGGGATCTTTTACATCCACCCAAGCAGGAGGTTGGGGCCTCCATTTAATGTCTCTTTCGAAAGACCGTACCTCCAAAAATGCCTGATGTTCAGCCTTAATTTTTATACTCAAGTCCTGAAGTGCGACTTGAACTTAGAACCTTGTGACTTAGATGTGAATGTGCTAACTGAGCCACAGCTAACATCTACATCTTTGGAGGTCAGAGTGCAGATGGTAAATCAAATAGCCACCTCCTGTGTTATACTTTTTTTTACCCCAAGCAGTATCGCAAACACCATTTAAGTAGTCACAGGAAATTCCTGCAGGTTTGTGGATAAATGAAGTCACAATGGCATCAAAAACATAGTTGGTTGCATTTCTAGTTTGAGACTCTGCTATCTCCTCTTTCTATATACCCACTCCCCAGCTGATCCAAGCAATAAATTACTTTGCTGTTTGTGGGGTTTGTTGTGCATAAGTTGGCTTCCTACTATACTGACTACATTTTAGAAGGACTTCATTGTCTCTAATGCTTTGGAATGTCTAATTGTTGCGAAAAGTGCTATATCAATGCAAGTATTTCTTTTCCTATCTCAACTCAGTTGTTATTGAACCACACATTCTTTCCTTTAGTCCCTGCTGACTTAACTATTCAATAGCTCTCTGTTTGTCTGCCATGTTCCACTCTCTGTAAACTTTAGCTCATGCAAAACTCTGATGCCCATATTTGGACCAAGTCCCATTTGCTCACTACTCCTGACTTTACTGACCTGCACTTCCTGTCACTTTCCTAACCTCTTATTTTAAAATGTTCATCCTTCTGTTTAAATCTCTCTATGGGTTTGATCCTGTCTATCCCTGTAACTTCCTTATATCCTCCCAAGTGCTCAGTTCCTCTAATTCTGGTCTTGAATGTACTATAAGCCATTGTTGGCCTTGCTTTGTGGCACCTTAGCCCCAAGCTTCCTCCCTAAACCTGATCGATCTAAGTAACTCTATCAGATCCTCTTAAAATCTACTTCCTTCACCACACCTTTGGTCACCTTTCCCAATATCCTTTTGGCTCAGTTTTTTTTTGCTTTATTAAGTGATTTGGGATGTTTTTTCTACATTATTCTATATACTACTATGTCAAAGCAAATTTTGTTGCCAGTGATTGCTGAGGCCATAACCACCCTTTAAGTTTTACACTTGCAGATCATTTCAGGCTGCTGTTGGAGACATCAGCAACATGAGCCAATCAGATGTTTATTATATATTTATGAAGCAAATGCCTGATTTGCTCAAATAAGCACTTCCATCTTCCTCTTGAATAAATGGCAGCAGCAGAAGTGGGTTATACAACTTTATAAAGTGGGAGAATTACAAAACATCCAGGGGCTGAAGCTTGTATTTTTGTATGTTGGTGTCAACGTGACCCAGTGGAAATCCTGGTCTTTCTGTCAGAAGTTCAAGTCCTACTCCAGAGACTTGAGCATAAAACTTAGCCTGATGCTCCATTACACTGCTGAGGGACTTGTACACTAATGCAGATGCTATCTTTTAAATGACATGTTATATCTGCCCTCCCAGGTGGTTGTGAAAGATGCTATGATACAAGTTCAAATATTTATCACTCAGTCAATATCACTAAAACATCATTTTTAAAAATATTATTAGTGTCACAAGTAGGGTTACATTAACACTGCAATAAAATTACCGAGAAAATCCCTTAGTTGCCACACCCTGGTGCCTGTTCGGATACATCTGAAGGAGAATTTAGCATGGCCAACGCACCTAACCAGCACGTCTTTGGACTGTCGGAAGAAACAAGAGCACCCAGAGGAAACCCACAGAGACAGAGGGAGAATGTGCAAACTCCACACAGATAGCGACCCAAGCTAGGAATCGAACCTGGGTCCCAGGCACTGTGAGGCAGGAGTGCTAACCACCTGTTATTTGTAGAATCTAGCTGTGCACTAGATAGCTGCCAGGTTTCCTATTTTACAGCAGTGACTCCACTTCAAAAATACTTCATTAGCTCTAAAAATCTTGGCATGTCCTGAAGTCATGAAAGACACCAGATCAATGCAATCCTTTCCTCCTTTTCTCTCTCTTTCTCTTTGAACACGAAGGTAACCAGTACATGTCTCATAATAGATTCTACTAGTAAAGGACAGAAATGTTTTTACCTCTTTCATGTGCATCCTGTTTTATTGTAATATTTATAACTTCCATGTAAAGTCTTCTCAGCATCATCTGGAATATTTTCCAGAGAAGTGAAATGTAGATTCTTTCTGACTAGGCCAGGAAATTAATACAGGATTGGTGTCCAAGTGAGTCTTGGACATAAAATTGGATGCCACTTGGTGTTGAAGTTGCTGGTGGTTGTCTTCTCTCTGTGGTTATATTTGTATGTTTAGCTATGTGTCATGATGTATTTGATATTATTCATTTCGGATGCTGGTTTTAAAGATTTTCTTTTACTGCTGTGTCCCTATTTTGTTGGAGCATATTCACTGAGAAAATGAATGCTTACGTCTGCTGTTCTGGCAGTTCTACATGTTAATTTTGCTGCATTTCTTTTTTTGGCATTTTGTGTGGTGGAATGTCATTAAAAAACCATAAAATAAAAAAAATACAAGTATATGTCAACAGGAGACAATACAGAACATGATGGGGGAAGTGGGATATGCCAAAATTTTGTATAGAATCTTGTATCAGGAATTTTAACATTATTATTTTTTGGAACATTTTGCAGGCTGGAGGTTCCCAAGTAATCTTTACAAATCCTTTGGAAATAGTGAAAATTCGACTCCAAGTTGCAGGCGAGATCACCACAGGTCCGAGAGTCAGTGCACTTTCTGTAATGCGTGACCTTGGATTTTTGGGTTTGTACAAGGTAGGTAGTTTCACATAGATAGTTTAAAATTTTTCCCCAATAAGTAACCTATTACAAAGGCAAATTATTTGAAATTGTTATTGGCACATAATTTGGACACAGGCTTGCTCTTATAGTCAGTTCTGATATTATTTGGTTTTAATGTATCTATTTATATGTTCTTATAGGGTGGATGTGTCAGGAACTCGTCAATCTTGTTAATGAGTTCGGATTCGTCAGGAACCAATTAAAAATAATTTAAATGTGTAATTCACTGAGAATCCATGTGAAATTTTTCCACATTACCATTAAATTTAGATTCTTTCATTTTTTGCCAATTCTTTTCACATTCAGCTCCTCTTGTTTTATTTATTTCATGCAGCTTTGTTGTTGACCATTTATTTTCATTTGTCACTGAAACTGTTTGCATTCCTTTCTTTATATACTTCAGCCTGAGCCTGTCCTGTTAATTCACTAATATGTCTTTGTAACCTCCTGTCACTTTATTCACGTATGTACTTTTCTCTGTGCCCCTGGTCTTTTTTTATTTAATTATTTTTCAACTGGGCCTTCATGATTTTACTTTAGCAACAATCTATTTAATACAACTTTGCGTGCGATGCTACAGCCAGCCACACTCAGCAAGCCACTATTTTGTTGTATTTAATATATTTTTAATGCCATATTACCAGTCTTCATTATATCATATAAGCTTCTGCCTTTGTAAAACAGTATACCTTCTGCCTTTGAACAATCCTGCAGCGGACTGTCTGAAAGTGACATACATTAGATTTGGTATCTACTTCAGACAAATAAATGTAAAATAACTTTCTCAGTGCTTTTTTGCACTCAGTTTACCCTTTAATATAAATAAAGTAGTTTGCAATCCTTTTTTTGTTAAATAATAAATAATCTTGCCCCTTTTCAAACAGAAGCGACCTTGTTCATGAAAATCTTTTAATGGGAATGTTCTAAACTCTTTCTACCTTTATTTAAGAAAAAAGCATAATTCATGATCTAAATGTAAAAAAAGGAGTATTACATACCAGCATTAAGTGAGTCTCATGTTTGCCTAATGATCTAAAGCCAGAAACACACTCTGCTATAGCTGGTAGCTCCTTGAAAAGAGCTTTAAAAATAGGGGGAACAAATTTGATGGAGCAGTTATCAATGTTTTACTGCTTACGTTGATTAATGCATTGTAGAAAGTGAGCATGGCCTCCTTCAACTATAGATGCATGTAAAATATTATTTCCTTTTATGACTTCTTCAGGAAAAGCTGATATGGAAAAGGGCAATTAAAATGATCCCTCAAGCTATGAAAGCCAAGCTTTGGTTGGGAGTGGTAGTCAAGGCAGAAATGGTTGCAGCCAAGGTTTTTTTTTCAACTCATTGTATGTGTGATTTTTAAAATACATTTATGGGATGTTGGAGTCACTGGCTAGGCCAGCATTTGTTGCCCATGATGAATCACTAATGGAAATGAAAATTGTATCTCTTGGGTCTACTCGTATCCTGTGTTTTACCTTGATGTTCAGATCGATCGTATTTTGTGAAGTTAATAACTCACTGTCGAAGATATAATTAAAATACATTAAGTACTGTTGCTTTCAGATTTTAGCCCAGAGTTTTAACTATCTTGGCCATTCTGAATATATTCAAAATTCTCATTTAGCAGTACGAAAGGAATTTATGATGATATGAAATTTCATTTACGAGATGGCAGTTCATTTTTATCCTGGGCAGTCACCAACGAGCTTACCATTTGCCCACTACCCAATCTCTGTTCATGGAATGGTTACAGCTCGCATGTGGCTATTTGGCTTATGGTGCCCATGCCTGCTGCCTAAGAGCTAGTCCCACTCTCTGAAGCCGTGCAGTTCTTTTCTTGTTATCCCTGCCACGGTCTCCTTGACTGCATTACAACTGCTGCAGAATTGGAGGCAAAAAAAAAATTGTTGCAATAACAAACTGGACAGAAAGGAGAAATTGAACTGAAATAAAATAAAAACTAAATTGGAGAAAAGAAAACTAAAAGGTGAAGATCAAAACTAATGTTAAATGCATATGCTGGATTCTATCTCCAGGTTTAACTTCCAGTTTTTTTTTTACTGGGCTATAGTCTCTGGAATAGGAAGTGGTGAGCAATAAACACCTATTTCAGAAGTGAGGGGAAGAAGAGGGACTCAGATCTTCAGTGGTACCTTGTTGATAAAAGAGTAGAGAGGAGAAGAAACCCTGTTGGAGTTGAGGAAAAGAGTCTTTTGAGTCAGGCAAGAAGGAAGAGCATATCCATCATCATGAAATTGTATTTTAGAAGGTCATTCAAACAAGTGGTTACACTTTCAGCAGCAACTATTTACCCTAATACCATTTCCCTCCTTTTTCTTTCTATTATTTAATTGGAACTTAAGAATTAGGAACAGAAAAAGGCAAATTCAGCCCTTTAAGCCTGCTCCACCATTCAATCAGATCTTTAGTTTTTCCTTACATAAGAACATAAGAAATAGGAGCAGGTACTTGTAATGTAATCCTGTTTCTCCTTGTTACTAATCTGTCAACCATTGGAAATGATCTTTCATTATGACCTCTCAAATTCTTTTATAATCCCAAATTTCTATTGTATGTCATCAGACTTCCTGTTACAGAAAAATCCCTATTTTTAGACCCTTCTTTATAACTGTGACAGTAATCTATTATATCGTGCTGACTCTTTGTTAGAGCAATCCAAAATAAATCCCTCTCTCTCCTCAGCCTATTTTTAAATATTTATGCAGTTTTCCTTAAAAAAAGATGCAGGGTGCTCTGCCTCAGCTGCTCCCTGTGTTAAAGTAATCTATGTTCCTACATCCTACTGTATCAAGAAAGTTCTTTTAACTTTTCCTCAACTCCTTACATAACTTTCAATTGATGACCCCCAGTGTTACTGACTTCTCAACCATGGGAAGTAGTTTTTCTCTATTCATGCTATTGAGAACTTTTATAATATTAAACACCTCTGCTAAATCTCATCTGAGCCTTCTCTGTTCCAATTGAAATAATCCCAGTCTCTCCTTTTAACTATAGTCCCCTACCCCTGCTTCACCATATGCTGTGAACTTGTTGTAGTGGTCAGGCTCAGAGATCCTGGGTGCTATACTGATGGTGTTTAGACCCTGCGTGTTTAACCATGCTGGGCAGGTTTCAGGTGAGGGGCCAAACTAACACAGCACCTGGAACTCCAGGTGGAGAGTTGTGTATGGTGCCAACAACTCTACCCTGTAAAACAATGCCAAGTTACAGAAACTGGCAAATTCCACAACATCACCAAGGGACCCAATATGAAACTCTAGCTGGCAATATGACTACTTCAGATGAAAGCCTAGTCTGGGGAGTCAGGAGCTTGATGAGTAACTTTCTGGGGCCCAAAACAACTTGGAGCACAGAATGTCCACACCAAAGACAGCACAAGTTAGCAGAGAGATGCAGAGGTAAACATAAACATGGCTGACCAAAAACAACATGGCATAGGACTGTGGTGACTGAACTGGGAGAGATGGGGCTTCCGTGGGGCAAAGCACAAACCAAGGCGCAAGACAGTGTTTGAGTGAGGAACATTGTTGCAACCTTGTGTCCCACCTGGAGCAAAGAGGATAGCCAACTAACTGACTTCCTATCTCTAGCATCATTCTGGTGAATTTGTACTGTACACTTTCTATGACTTTGTTTCTTCTACAGAGTTCCTTAACCAGTGTCTTGTATAGATTCATCATTATTTATTTATTCTTTACTTCTGTACTGCTATTTATAAAATCTAAATTTCTATTAGACTTTTTATGACATTATCTGATTATTATTTGAGGACCTGAATGTCTCTTCTTTTTGCAGTGCTCTTCAGTTAAGTACATAGTCCCTTTTCCCTTTCTCCCAAAAGTTATTAAGCTTCGCTTATCAATATTAAATAGCACCTTTTGTATATGCCTGTTTGAGTTTCAATTTAATTAGTATTTTATCTATCGAGCTCAGTTATTTGATGCACCCCCTTTTTTGCTTTGGTAGGATATATTTGTTTATTCTCTATCCCATTTTATATTTTGAAGATTTCCCATTGCTAATCCATTAACCTATTTTTGAACTTTCCTGGCCACCCACTTTAGACCAAATTCTCTCTTATCCGAAGGCTCCTAAAAAAAAAACTTCAAATTTGTTCTGATGATGAAATTTTCACCTGTGTTCTAGATATGCAAGATTTAGTACAGAGATAGCTTGTGACAATAGTATAGCTAATTAGAGAAGTTATTTTTGCTATACTGGTTGGTTTATAAATTTTTTTTTGCATTGAATGAAATTTATGGTTTTCATATGTTTATTTTGAGTCAGTGACATGTCTTTTTAAATATGTTTAACTGATTTTACATGAACTGTGATGCCTGGAAGAACAAAGCTACATCTGGAAAATTGTGCCGCTTGTGTCTAACACTGTTTTTATTTACTTATAGGGTGCAAAAGCTTGTTTTCTACGTGATATCCCATTCTCTGCCATTTATTTCCCAGTGTATGCTCATACTAAGCTAGCCTTTGCTGATGAGCAGGGGAGGTTGGGTGCTTTGCAGCTCCTTGCAGCTGGTGCAATTGCAGGTAAGAATGATAGAGAAGACTTGAAATTAGTAACTAACTTCTGTTTTTATTGTAGTGCCTTCATTTTTTGTATCTAGTAAGTTGCAATTTAGTATTTGGTAGTTTGTTAGGTATTTAAATATTGCACCGTACAACTTTAATTTTGATACAGTAAGAACATAACATTGGAGCAGAAGTAGGCCATCTGAGCCTTCGAGCCTGCCTGCTCCTCTATCCAGTAAGATATAGCTGATCTTCTAGCTCAACTTTGCCTTCCCTATCCCTTGAGCCCCTTCATATCCAAAAGTCTCCTGGCTTCTGTCTTGAATAAATTCAGCAACTGAGCACCCACAGCCCTCCAGGGGTTGAGGATTTCAAAGGTTCACAGCCCTTTTGAGTGAGGAAATTTCTCTTCTTAGTCCTCAATTGCTGATTATTTATTCTGAAACTGCAATAATTCCATCCCACCATATTGGCTATCGAACTCCTTAAGAATTAATTAAATCACCTCTCATTATTCTGTACAGCGTACACGAATAAGAACAATAGCTCCTCTGTTCCTTAATTCCAACCAAATCATTTCTGTCTTTGACTTCTCAACATTATCCCTTCTCGAACTATAACACTTTGTCATTCATGTTTTACTGCTATCACCGAGCCTGCTATTTTAGCTTTGCAACATCGCCCAGTCCTACCTCTGCCTCAGTTAAGTTCCCGCTACAACTTTCAATCCTGTCTTTGTTACATCTTACATGTTACATTTGACTAATCCAATGAGTTCCAGGCTGGCCTACATTTTATCTTCCGTAAACTTGAGGTCATCTAAAACTCTACTGCCCGTGTCTTTACTCGCATCAAGTCCTGTTGCTTGCTGGTATGCATTGGTTATTAGTTAAGCAAAGCTCAACTTCAAAATTCTCATCCTTGTTTTTAAATCCCTCCACTGCCTCACCCCACATTATCGCTATGATCACCTCCTGTCCCAGCACCCTCCGAGATATTTACGCTCATCTAATTCCAGTCTGTTCACCATCTCCAAATTTAATTGCTCCATAATTGGGACCCTAATCTCCAGAAATCTGTCCCTAAACCTTTCTATCTCTCTACATATCATCCTCGTTAAACTTTTTGACCAGCTTTAATCATCTGTCCTGATGTTTCTATATGTTGTTCAGTATCAAATTTTACTTTCTAATGCTTTTGTGAAGTGCTTCAGATGTTCTGTTACGTTAAAGGTGCTGTATAAATAAAAGTTTTGGTTGTTTATTTGATCAACGCTACTATCCCCTCTTCTCTGCACCCATATTCCCACAACCCACCTTTTTCCTTTCCCAAACCTTTCTTTGAGCCGCGTGTCCCTTTATTGCCCATGTGTCGACTTCTGCCTACAGCTCACTAACTTTGTTTATCACACTTTCTGCATTTGCAAGCATGCACTTGAAGCTAATTTTAGTCTGCCTTTAAACCTTTCAAAACCTATTTGATCGCCCCATTTCCAAACTATTCTATACTATTTGCCTCAGTAAATTATTAAATTATGCTATCACAGCTCTGGAGAAATCCACTTTGTAAAATACGCAATATCTGAATTAGAAGCTTAGAAATTGACATTTTGGGTGTAGACTTGCCGTGGTTGCTTTGGCAGGATAAGCTCACCAACTCTGAGCTCCTGGATATACACTCACTGTGAAGCCAGCAGCACCTACTCTGGCTCGGCCACATTCGACTGTTGGATGAAGGTAAACTGGCCGCCAAGTCACGATCTCATGGGGATCCACACCTCCATTACAAGGACACCTTCAAGCAAGATATGAAAATGGCTGACATCGACACTGACGACTGGGAGACAGTCATTGACGGCCATGATCTCTGGAGGGATGTTGGACGAGCCGGGCAGAAACCAAGTAGCTGAGAAGATGACCCAGTGGAAAGAAAGGCCAGAAAATCCTGCATCTTCTCAGTCTAGTGTCTTTCTCTGTAACAAATGCTGCAGAGACTGCCATAACAATGTAGTGCTCCTGAGACACCAGGCGGTGTTCAACAGAGTGGACTAGCACAGTGCAAACCATCATCTTACAAAATGGAAGGTTGCCTCAGCTGGAGCCTGGACAAAAGGGTAGCAATTGAGCAAGCAATCAAACAATCTTGAGGCAGCAATAAATCGTGCAATCTGGAACCAATTGACTAACTGCAGAAAGATCATTAAGATGTAAGATGAGTTTAAAGAAATTGGATTTCCCTTTTTGAAGGAATAGCTGAATTAAAATTAACTAGCTTGGGTTATTATTGGAATTACCAAAGAAAAATTATTTACTATGGTAAAGGGTTAGGAATCTTTAGACATTTTACTACATTAAGGACTCTATATAATTGCAATTGTTTGTGAATACAAGTTTGAATGCAAGTAACTTGGAGGTCTACTAGTGATGATCCAAAGAAAACACTGCAGAAGCTGGAAGCCCAAAATAAAAGCAGAAAATGCAGGAACAGCTACAGACAGCATCTGAGAGAGAGAGAGACAAGGCCTGTGTTAAAGTTCTAGGTCTATGATCTTTCATCAAATGATCATTGGGAGGAGCAGAGCCACAGAGCAGAAGAGAAACCTGATCATGTTTCACAATTAGTTGAAGAATGGGAGATGATTTAAATGACCAATGAAAATAGTGAGACAAAAGATAATTAAATCCATCATTGGTGTTTGCTTGGGCATGAAGGAAGAATCATCACTAAACTCCTGGTGGATTCTGAAGTTTGTTACAGTATAATGTATTTGGCACCATTGCTGCATCAGGGTGTAATATGGAAAAATATCAGTGTTATCAAGAATAGTGGGCCAGATTCCCTCAAAAAAAAATTTAAGTGCCAAATTGGCACAAAAACAGGTGTAATTCATTATTTTTTTTTCAGTGAGAGTTCAGACTTGAACCTCCCAAACTCTGTGCACTGCAGCGGTCACAATTGTGAATGTCATTAAAAGCTTTGGGGGGCAGAATCTGACAGTTCCTGGCCTCTGCGCATGTGCAGTGGCCCCGATCTGTCAGCCTCCCATTTGCTGGCCAGCTCAATCACTGACCAGCCCAGGACCCCGGCAATGCTGTCCCTACACCCCTTTTCTCCCCTCCTCCCCTAAATGGCCTAACCAAGCTGCCCCCATGACCATTCCCAGTCCAGCTCCAACCCCTCCCCAGCATTGACGACCCCTCTCCCCTCCCATGGGCACTTTGCCCCTTTGGCAGTACCAAGGAGCACAGGCTGGCACTGCCAGGGTGTCCATGTCCAGGAGGCACATCCTCCCCTCCGCCCGATCCCCTGGGGGGCCCTTCACTCCTGTGGGGTCTCCTGCTAGTTCCCCAAACGTGGGGAGCTACTGTAAATCCCACCGGAATGAAGTACTCCTGGCAGGTGGGAGATGCTTTCGGGCCCAGCAAGTTCAGTCCCAGGCCTGATAATGACATTTAAATTACATAAAAAATAGGTCAAAATCACTTACCTGTCTTCCTGCCGTTTTTCAGCATGGTCTCAATTGTGCTTGCGGTCTGGCTGTGGGTGACGCGCATGTGTCGGGAATGCATGTGCAAATCTTTCCTTTCTGTCTCGATATTGAAACTAAATAGCTTATTTACCCTGAGATTTTCTTTTCCCTTAGTTTCTGTATGCTGTGGTTTTTTTGTTCCTTTAAAATGTTGTTGGAATTACTGACCACAGGATAGATGTGAGGGCAGTGACGTTTTCAAGGAACGGTAGTTAGCCTCACAGCACCAGTGACTCAGAACCGATCCCAGGTTGAGTCACTGTCTGTGCAGAGTTTGCATGTTCTCCCCGTGTCTGCCTGGGGTTCCTCCTGGTGCTCTGGTTTCCTCCCACAGTCTGAAAGACGTGCTGGTTAGGTGTATTGGCCATGCTAAATTCTCCCTAACTATACCCAAACAGGCACCAGAGTGTGGCGACTAGGGAATTTTCACTGTAACTTCATTGCAGTGGTAACGTAAGCCTACTTATAACACTAATAAATAAAGTTTACGCTTGAATAGCTGTGCAGTTGAAAATGCAATATATGTGTCAACTTTGTCTCAGTCGTAGAGGATTTGTCTCTGAGAGAATGCTGCACTTTCCAGATGTAGTATTCAACCCTGTCTGCCCTGGTGGATGTAAAAGATTAAACATCACTATTCACAGCAGCCCAGGAAGTCCTTCCAATGATCTGGCTGACATTTACTCTCAGCTAGCATTGTTAAAACAGGTCATCTGGCCATTTATCCTGTGGCACTTTGCTTTGTACGAATCTGCTCTCACACTCCTGGCATTGCAATAGTATCTAAACGTCTTCATTTAATTGATTTTTAGAATATATAATATAAACACTTTGGTAGTTGGGTAAATTTTTAGTAATGAGAAAAGGCCATTAGTTGAATAGACCTATTGTCTCTTCATGGATCAACCTAACACCTCTGCATAGGAGTTCTATGCCTTTTCTCACTTTATCCAAAAGTCTTCAAAAAGCATTAGTACAAAACATTTAAAAGGCAAACGGATTAGATTAATCATGAATTTGAGAGGTGCATTCTCCAGTTGCATATCCTCCCTGTAGTTTATGGAGTATAAGTCCTAGAGTCATAGAGGTTTACAGCATGGAAGCAGGCCCTTCAGCCCAATTTGTCCATGCCACCCTTTTTTTAAAACCCCTAAACTAATCCCAATTGCCCGCATTTGGCCCATGTCCCTCTATACCCATCATACCCATGTAACTATCTAATCCTTTTTAAAAGATAAAATTGTACCTGCTTCTACTACTACCTCTGGCAGTTTGTTCCAGATGCTCACCACCCTTTGTGAAAAATTGCCCCTCTGGGCACTTTTGTATCTCTCCTCTCTCATCTTAAACCTATGCCCTCTAGTTTTAGACTCCTCTACTTTTGGGAAAAGATATTGACTATCAAGCTGATCTGTGCCATTCATTATCTTATAGACCTCTATAAGGTCATCCCTCAGCCTCCTACGCTCTAGAGAAAAAAGTCCCAGTCTATTCAGCCTCTCTTTATAACTCAATCCATCAAGTCCCGGTAGCATCCTAGTAAAAGTGAATGAGAAAATATCATTGCAAACTGATTTATTTTTTGCATTCACTCTATAACATTATTGAAAATAAATGTTTTTTTTAAAAGGTGTTCCAGCTGCTTCCTTAGTAACTCCTGCAGATGTCATCAAAACAAGACTTCAGGTAGCAGCCCGTGCTGGTCAGACTACCTATAGTGGTGTTATTGATTGTTTCAGGAAGATCTTGAGAGAGGAAGGTCCTAGAGCTTTATGGAAGGGAGCAGGAGGTATGGAGATTCCAAAGCATTATTTGATTAAATGTTGAAGCGTATGGATAATTTACACAGAAAAAAACCGCGCCAGCTATCATGAAGAAATTTATCTAATTTTCCTTCAGCTCGAGTCTGTCGGTCCTCTCCTCAGTTTGGTGTAACTCTTGTGAGTTATGAACTTCTGCAAAGGTGGATCAATATTGACTTTGGGGGAATGTAAGTACATTTTTAAACCTGCTCACAAATTATTTCTTGCCTGTTGCCCAATCTGGTGAATTCAAAAAATGTTTAAACAAAATTGATTTTCAATTCAGGGTAACACAACCAACAATTCTGATACATTTTCCTTACTATTAGATAGAATGTGTAATAACAAATTGTTAGCTATGTGGGGAGTTAAGATCAGTTAGTCATTCAGTCCTCTGTTTCAGTACAGTATTGCCAAAGTCTGTTATTGCAGTTTGAACAAGTTGATGCAGACATGGGAAAAAGGACCAGAAAAGATTAATTTCACGAACTCTGCCATGTCCCATTCTAATCTGGCATAGCCTACGAACTCCATTGTATTCTGGAATGCTAGGCTAGAAGATAGATCAATAGAACAGTAATGGCAGACATTTAAAGGGATATGTTGGAATACTCAGGGTAAGTATATTCCTACTATAAAGAAAAATTCTGAAGGGAGGTCACATCATCTCTGGTTATCCAAATAAGTTAGAGAGAGCATCAATCATGTGTAAAGGTGAGTAGCAGGTCAGATGATTGGTCTGAATGCCGGAGAATGACAACAAGATTAATCGGGAGAAATTAGAGAATGAAAGGAAGCTAGCTAGAAATGTATAATTGGTTACCAAGAGTTTCTACAGGTCTCGAAAAAGGAAAAGCACAAGTGAGTATTGGTCCTCTAAAGAGTGACAGTGAGGAGTTATTAGTAGATAACAAGAAAATGACAAATGAAATGAACAAATATTTTGTATTTGGATTCATTATAGGGCACATAGGGCAAAACCATTCCAGCCATTGCCACAAATCAGCAGTGAAGGGGAAGGGGAATTGATGAAGTTACAATCACTAGGGCAGTGGTACTGAGGGAACTGTGCTATGACAAGTCTCTGGGTCCAAATGGACTTTACCCTAAGGTCTTAAAAATGGTGGCTAATAGGGTAGTAGATGTGTTTCCAGAATTCCCTGGATTCTAGAAAGGTCAGTAAGAAGTCCCGTAACACCAGGTTAAAGTCTAACAGGTTTATTTGGTAGCACAAGCCACAAGCTTTCGGAATGTTGCTCCATCATCAGGTGAGTGGGAGTTCTGTTCACAAACAGGGCATATAAAGACACAAACTCAATTTCCAAAATAATGGTTGGAATGCGAGCCTTTACAGGTAATCAAGTCTTAAAGATACTGACAATATGAGTGGAGAGAAGGTTAAGCACAGGTTAAAAAGATGTGTATTGTCTCCAGCCAGGACAGTTAGTGAGATTTTGCAAGCCCAGGCAAGTCGTGGGGGTTACAGATAGTGTGACATGAACCCAAGATCCCAGTTGAGGCTGTCCTTGTGTGCGGAGGATCGCAATAGACAGCTTCAGATGCTGAAAGATGCCCTCATTAATCCATCCCACCATCAGACTCACTAATCACGTCACCACAAGCGTGGCGCCTGCTGAATTGTTGATGGATAGGCACCTTCAAACATGGATCTCATATTCCCAAACTTGGCAGGGTAGACATAAAGCAGGGTGCCCAGAAGGTGTGTGTCATAATTCCAGCAAACTAGAGTGAACTATCAGGGCAACTTGGTTTTCGCAGGGAACAATGGGAGCGATCCAGTGGGGATCCCAGGGGAAGTTGTGGGTATTGAAGACTATTCAGCAGTCTTGGAAATATGTGGATCATTTAAGGGAGAGACAAGTGAGTGTTGCTCCGGAGGAGCAGTCAAGCATTGTGGTGCCGGTAATGATGACACCATCTGATGTGTATGGGGAAGTGTGTCCCCAGTCAAGAGAAATGACCTTGGCAGCATTGACAGGTGAAGAGGGTGCTGGTCCAGTTTGCCCCTGGCAGGAAGTGGGACATAGGCATCGCTGGCTGGCCAGCATTTATTGCTCATTCCTAGTTGCCCTTGGAGGGAGTTGAAAGTCAACCATATTGCTGTGGCTCTGGAGTCACATGTAGGCCAGACCAGGTAAGGATGGCAGAGTTCCTTTGCTGAAGGACATTAGTGAACCAGATGCGTTTTTCATGGTCACCAGTAGATTCTTAATTCCAGATTTCCTTTTTGAATTCAAATTCAACCATCTGCCTTGGCAGGATTCAAACCCAGGTCCCCATAACATTAGCTGAGATTCTGGTTTTATAATCTAGCAATAATACCACTAGGCCATTGCTGCTGTAATGGGACTCCTCTAAGTGGTGTTGGCATTTTTGAACCTTTTTGATTTGACTGCGCAGCATCTATCTTTTCTGCTGTTCCTATTATGAGGTATTTGAGACTTGTGAGTTTTCATTGATGCATTATGGCTTCAAATTAAGCAAGCATCGTCAAATTGTTGGTACTAATGAAGAATTAATGCTACCTACTTATTTTAGTGTCAGGTACTACCAATGAAGAGTTTTAATCCTTTTCTATCCAATGCTGATGTTCCAGAGAACATCATGCTATTCCTCTTCTGTTAATTTTAATGCTGCAAATCATATCAGTTATTACATTTTAACTATTTGTTTTTCCCTTCTGGCTGAAGAGCAGCTGTGCTATCCAGAAAAAGTGCAGTTTGGTTAGTGTTTATTGCAATCTTGCTAAAATCTATTCTATGTTTATTGAACAGCAAACCTGTTGGTTCTGAGCCCACACCGAAATCTAGGATCGCGGACCTTCCTCCAGTCTCGCCACATCATATTGGAGGATACAAACTAGCTGCTGCTACTTTTGCTGGTGTTGAAAACAAGTTTGGCCTCTATCTGCCTAAATTTAGATCTTCAGGTGTGGCTGCAATCCATCCACAAACATCAGCTGGTTCTCCAAAGTCTTAAGAGATCTCTTAAGGTCCATTATGAGGTGCAATCACAAATAACATGGAGCAATGTTGAAAGTAATAGCTGCATGTAGGTGGAGGTCAGTTGAAATTTGATTGAAATCATGTATTTCTTAATTAAATTTTTGTAACAATATTAAGTGTCTGAATTGTTTGCATTGCAGAAAATTGTTGCCACAGACTTTATTTGTATAATTTTAGAGATCACGTGCAAAAGATGAAAACAAAACTCTACCTACAGCTAGAAATAAATACTTAAAACCACTTAAAGTACATGATTGTTTCAAAAAGCAATGTATTCAATCATTGATTTCTGACTTGAATACTGTTAATATTTCTGTTGTGTAACTGCTATGGACACTTTAAAGAAGTTTTTATTCTGTGCTTTTTCTTGATCTTTTCTCCTGTTGTTTATGAAGCACCAGAAAAAGTTCAAAACAATGTTTAGCACGGTACTGCATTTAATTGTTTATTATGAGAAAGTATCGAATGTTACAAAGCTTAACGCACATTTTATTTTGTTCATTCATTAAAGTACCAAAATGTCATTTTAACTTGTAGTATTTTGGGTTCCAAAAATAGTTTCACAATAATGCAATTGCAATTATTGAAAGAAATGAAATAAGTTGAATCGTAGGTCTGGGCAGATTGGTTTGTGTTTAGGTATTAAGATTCAAGCTGTGGAACAAAGCTAGTGAATACCCCATATTGAATGTCAATTAGCTACTGTAATGAAAACATTGCTATAGCCAGGAAAAATTATAGTGAAATATTCCCCTCCTTCCCCTTTGTTTAATGAAGTTATGTAATTGAAGAATTCTTAATTCAAGGATTTTCCTTTTAAGTTTTTATCCTATAGCTATTCTTTTTATAAACCAGATAGGAGTAGTTATATTATTAAAGTAATCAAGTAGCAGCCAACTCTTAAGAATATTTGTGCTTCATTGGCTGAAATGTGCCCTCAGCATTGCAGAAAAAAGCCTTTAAAAAGCCTACTGAAATCAAAAATTGCAAGACACAAATTGGGATATCTGACTTTAAAATCAGTATCTATATATGATCCTTAGTTTTATTAAAAAAACTTGCATTATTTGAGTTTGCTTTACACAACTTGCACTTGATATACCTGTACATAGTGTACATCTGTACAGAGACATAGGGGACAGAGTAAATCACGTGGTGCTGTGGTGCAATATGCTTGAGTTACCGGTCAGTGAAAGATTGTACAGATTGTTAAAGTTTTGTTAAGTCATGTCATTTAAAATGAAATTTTAGGATATTACTGTTTGGAAGAATTACAACATTGTACGGATTCTGCTAAATTTGGTGTCTGAATTCCTAAGAAAACTGGATCTAACTAAACAGGCTAATTTTAGGCCATCAATATATCAACCTTAGCTCAAAGTATGCTTTTTATGATGTATAGTTCAGCCTATTTGCTGGAAGTGTTCTTTTGATTTTGTAACT
This sequence comes from Carcharhinus amblyrhynchos, assembly GCF_965287045.1. NCBI lineage: Eukaryota > Metazoa > Chordata > Chondrichthyes > Carcharhiniformes > Carcharhinidae > Carcharhinus > Carcharhinus amblyrhynchos. The sequence goes on from NC_137334.1 coordinate 46,821,559, forward strand.
GGGTGTTTTGGCATTTCTCAGTGAAATGAAGCTACATTTGAATTGTGTACAGACTAAGTTTCCTTATGCACTATTCAGACGTGCACATTAAGCTACCACCAGCAGTTTATCTGTGTGACAAGGAATACCCTAATGTGACATTTCTACAATTAAAATGTATATATGGCAGATAAAACCTGTTGCATTTTAGTATGTTTGTGAGGAATCAAGTGAATTAACTTGTGGCAAATAAATGGATCCTGTACAATGAGCCCAAAATAAGGTCAAGAACTACTAAGGCTACTTTTCCTTTGTCAGAAACTTGAGTGAGGGGACAGAACAAACTCAAATCTTTGTTGATTTGTAAGTAGAAGTGAAAAGGGCTCATCGCCACATGTATATCTTCAAGATCACAAAAAATCTTCTGTAAAACACACCACATCCAATGGACAAACTTTATTTTCCTGTATATTTTATTATTTATGTAAAACTGGCATTAAAGTTGTTACATAACTTTGTAAAGACTAATCCATTTAGCTGGTTTAATAAGCATAGATGTTGTTTTCCTCATCATTTAATAGTGAAACAAAATGCTGTGATATCAGAGTTGTAAGTTTACAAAAACAAGACCAGTGAAATTCATTACAGTGGTTGGATATGATTCTCAACTGTATAGTACACAACTGTCAAATTTATCTGAAAAGGACAGAGGTGGCATAGTAAATGACCAAGCCAGTATGATAATTTGGCTATTGCAATACTAAACACTGGGAAGTCATTTCTAAAGGGGCTCTCTACTATATCTATTTGCTCAGGGGTCTAATCAAAGTTTTATTTTCAATGCTGTTGACTGAAAGGGCCCAGTTGTATACAAGAGCAATAAGTTGCAAGCACTGTCTCTTATATAGAATTACAAATTGTCCAAACAATAAGTGGTGTTTTTGGGAACACTCTAGTTTAAAATATAATTAAAATCATCACCATTATTAAGATTAGTAAAAACTAAATAGAAATTGCAGTTGTAGCAAAAAGCACAAAAGAAAACAAGGACAAGTTTCATTCCCAGCATTGTTATGGGCTGATCTTATTGGTCCTATTCTGAAAACAGTATTGCCTGTTTGGGTGTGAAATAACAACCACTGCATGTCACTTAGTCGTTCTGTGGCAGAGATTTGGGAGCTGGTTCATTAAACCATAGTTTTATTTGGAAAAAACTTTAAAAATTACAAACCTGATTTTTTGGAAAACATATGAAGTTAATTATTGAACTACTCTACTGACAGGTCATGCCTTCAGCTCTCATCTGCTAGTTATGCTGCAATTTCCTCTTCAGCATCAGCTCGGTTTGCATTTATTTCTGCCAGTGTATGAGCAAATCGTGTCCATTCATCATTTCGAGGAACTGCTATTTGCTGTTAAAAGAAATGAGCATTTTATAAATATTTTTAACATTAAATGTAAAGAATTATGCTAAATGGGAACCTATGAATGACACTGAAGGTGATACCAGTTAACTAAATAAATTAGCACAACATGTAGCCAAGTTGTACATGGAACATGAGAGAAAAGTGCATTGATAGTTCAGCTACTGCTGAAATCATTCATGCCTCTAGACTGACTATTCTAATCCATTAGAAATAGTATGGTTTCTTTCATCGCTGAAGGCATTCTGCCCTTCGAGCCTGCACCAACAACAATCTCACTTATCCCCATAATCTCATTTATTTACCCTGCCAATCCACCTAACCAAAGAAGTCTGACAGTGCAGAAGGAAGCCGTTCAGCCCATCAAGTCTGCACCGACAACACTCTCAACCCCAATCCTTTAACCTACATATCCTGTGCAATTTAGCAGAGCCGATCAACCTAACTCGCACATCTCCAGACTGTAGGAGAAACCCACGCAGACAGCAACCCAAGCTGGGAATCAAACCTAGATCCCTGGAGCTGTGAGGCAGCACGCACCTGCACATCTTTGCTGGTAACATAGAAACTAGAGCAGGAGTCGGCCGTTCTGCCCTTCAAGCCTATTTTGCCATTCATTTTGATCATGGCTGATCATCGAATTCAATATCCTGATTCTCTATTCCACTCCACCCCCTGCGCCCCAATCATCCATGGATATCGTTTACATGTATTTCAGTAAGGTGTTTGACAAAGTCCCTTATGGTAGGTTGGTGGAAAAGGTAAAGGCTCATGGGATACAAGGACAGGTGTCTAGATGGATTGAGAACTGGCTTGGTAACAGGATAAAGTCTGACAACACCAGGTTTTAGTCCAACCGATTTATTTGATAGTAAAGCTTGTGCGTTTACTATCGAATAAATCGGTTGGACTAAAACCTGGTGTTGTCAGACTTTTTACTGTGTTTACGCCAGTCCAACGCCGGCATACCCACATCTTGGTAACAGGAGACAGAGGGTAGTAGTGGAAGGGTCTTTTTCTAGCTAGAAGTCTGTGACTAGTGGTGTGCTGCAGGGCTCAGTACTGGGACCTTTGCTATTTGTAATATACATAAATGACTTGGAAGAGAGAGTAACTGGTGTGATCAGTAAGTTTGCAGATGACACAAAGATGGCTGGACTTGCTGATAGTGATGAGCAGCGTCAGACAATACAGCAGGATATAGATAGGCTGGTAAATTGGGCAGAGAAATAGCAGATGGAATTTAATCCAGATAAATACGAGGTGATGCATTTTGGAAGAAATAATATAGAGGGGAGATATACAATAAATGGTAGGACTATTAGGAGTATTGAAAGACAGAGGGACCTAGGTGTGCAAGTACACAAGTCCTTGAAGGTGGCAGTACAGGTGGAGAAGGTGGCGAAGGCGGCTAATGGTATGCTTGCCTTTATAGGAAGGGGTATAGAGTATAAAAGCTGGTGTCTAATGTTGCAGTTGTATAGAATGTTGGTTAGACCGCATTTGGAGTACTGCACCCAGTTCTGGTTGCCGTACTACCGGAAGGACATGGAGACCCTGGAGAGAGTGCAGAGGAGGTTTACCAGGATGCTGCCTGGTTTGGAAGGACTTAGCTATGAGGAGAGGTTGGGCAAATTGGGGCTGTTCTCCTTAGAAAGACAGAGAATGAGGGGAGATCTAATAGAGGTGTATAAGATTATGAAGGGTATAGATAGAATGAACAGTGGTAAGCTTTTTCCCAGGTTGGATACGAAAATCACGAGGGGCCACGGGCTTAGGGTGAGAGGGGCGAGGTATAATTTAGATGTTAGAGGGAGGTTTTTCACAGAGGATTGAGAGGGCCTGGAATGCACTGCCAGGTAGGGTGGTGGAGGCAGGCACGCTAGAGTTGTTTAAGGCTTACCTAGATAGGCACATGAGCAGACTAGAGATGGAGGGATACAAAAGATTGTTCTAAATAAGGATCAAGAGCCTCAGGACGTTCCTGGGAATCAATAGATTCCTATGGGCCATCCAACATATTTTATGGCTCACCTGTCTCACGTTTGAGATTCTGGGGATCTTCTGTGAATGTCTGTATAAGCTGTGTATGTTTATTGACGTCTTTTTTTTTCATCCACAGGTGATTCGGTCCACCTTGTTGTCCAACAAGGGGCATACACGCGGTGGGTCGTGCGAGGGCTGCTCTTGGACATTGCTTCGAGAGTTGCCTCGTGCTTCATGTCATTAGTGTACACTTAAACTGGACCAGGTGACGGGCAACATGACAGCTCAGTGACTATCACCATTTGCTGTGCAGATACATGGATTTGGGCCGGTGTCTGTGGGAGTTTGCACATTCTCCCCGTGCTTGCGTGGGTTTTCTTTGGGTGCTCCGGTTTCCTCCCACACCCCAAAAACATGCTCCTAGGCTGATTGGTGTTAACAAATTGAAACAAAATTAGGCGTCCCTCAATCTGGTTATAATTCTCTAAATTTGCACACCTTTATTGTGGAGTCCAATAGGCGTAGACAAAGGTCATGGGTAGAAGAGGGATTGGAGTGAGGCACTCACTGAATGTTAAAATAGCGGCGCGGGCTTGTGGGGCCGAAGGGCCTGTTCCCTGTGCCGTGTTGTTCTTTGTTCTGTGTGTTAGGGAGGGAGTACCACTGTAGGTCAGCAAGAATAGAGAGCACAAGCAAGTGAGATTTAGCATGGGATGAGATACAGAAGGTGGAGTTTTGAATGATTTGCAATTTATTGAAATTAGAGGTACGCAAGAAAAATGCTGAAAAAGCTAAAGTAGCTAAATTAGGGAGAAGCAGTAGTAGGCAAAGTAGTCGAGGTTAACAGTGTAGCTGAAATAGAAGTACAAGAGGAACATAAGTTTGAAATAAAGACAGGAAGTACTGGCAACAGCAGCATTTGTAAAGTGAGAAACAGTTAACTTTTTTAGGTTGGTAAACCTTCATTAGAAATAAATGAATCCCCATAGTGCAGAAGCAGGCCACTCAGCCCATCAAGTCTGCACCAACTCTCCGACAGAGCATCCCAACCCTATTCCTGTAACCCCATGTACTTATCTCAATAATCTCCCCTAAGCTACATATCTTGGGACACTAAGGGCGAACTTTAGCATGACCAATCAACCTAAACTGTGAATGAGATATGGATTTGAAATTCAGAGTTGCACTGAACAGAAAATCAAATTTGTGCGCTCAAGTTTAATTTTAGCAAGCATGTAGAACTATTGTTGAGGACCGAAACAATATTCTTCTATAGGAAATTCTGACAATTTCAGTCAAGCAGTGAGAAGATCATAAGAGGAAAAGTGAGATACTGAGCCGGGTATTATCAACACAGATATGGAGGAGGGGACCAAATGGCTCCTTGCAGGACTCTCAAGGTCTCTGTTTGGGAGATGGAGAAAAAAGCTATTGCTGGAAATGTGTTGGACTAGTTCAGAATGAAAGGAAAATCTTTTTGAGATGGATTACAAAACGAGAGGCAGCCAAGGAGAATGGCATACTTAGCCACACTAAACACTTGAGAAGTCAATGCCAGTTAGTGAGGATATTGTTGGTGATGTTGACCAGGATGATTTTGTTGTGCTGGGAAGGGCAGATCCTCATATCTGAACTGCTCGAAAAGTCATGTATTTTTATCCTTTCATAAGAAAATCCAATCTACTTTATGTTGCTGTCCTATGTATATATATATATATAAAGTAACAGAATGAATTAACTCACCTCTCCTACATCATAAATCAATATCTGCCCTTCAGAGTCACCTACAGCTATTTCTCTTCCAGTCTGAGTCCATTTCACACGATTCAGTGCAGGATTACTGTCAATAGTAATGCTTGCAGTTGGCACCTAAGAAAGAGTTTAGAAAAGTAAGTTTGAAATATTTGTCAAGATTTTGAAAAGCTCAAGTTACATGTACAATTACTCTCATTTTCTCTGAAGTTTGCAATACAGGAACGGAAACAATAATTCTATTACTAGATACTACCACCTAATTCTGCTTACTTCTGTGTCATTGTTGAGGTTCCACAAATCAAGTCTTCCCATTCCATCAACACAAGCAAATAGGGCAGGATGGGTCGGAGACCACATGACATCATAAACATAATCAGCATTATCTTCAAAGGAGTACAGTGGCTTGTTATTCTGCAATAGAATAATGATTGTATAGCTTAAGGATTGATTCTTTCATATAAAACAGACCCATGAATCAAACTATATACAATTCTATCCATAGTTCTGTCATACACAATTAAGATATCTTTAAAAAAATTGACTGCTCAGGTGGCATGGTGGTACAGTGGTTATCACTGCTGCTTCACTGCCAGGGACCTGGGTTCAATTCCAGCCCTTGGCTGTCTGTGTGGAGTTTATAACTTCTCTGTATCTGCGTGGGTTACCTCCAGGTGCTCCGGTTTTCTCCCACAGTCCACAGATGTGCAGGTTGGGTGGATCGGCCATGCTAAGTTCCCTCTTAGTGTCCAAAGACATGCAAGTTATATGGATTGGTCACTGTAACTGTGTGGGGTTATGAGGATAGGGCAGAGGGGAGGGCCTGGGTGGCACGCTCTTTCAGAGAGTCTGCTCAGTGTAGACTCAAAGGCCTGAATGGCCTCTTTCTGCACTAAGGGGATTCTGTGGAAATTTATATTCTGTTCCACTTGATTTGTGTATTTTGTCCCTAGCACCACCATGTGCCAATGTGAAGTACTGCAAGTTGAATATAGTTATGAAGATGCCATGTTGCAACACAATAAATATCATTTAGCCAGTGTACCTTTGTTGTCCATAGTTTTACTGTCCAATCAAACGAGGAGGTAACAAAAAGATGAGAGAAGTCAGCTGGTCCAGCTGCAGTGTGATAATGGATACCAGTGATAGGTCCCTGATGGCCATCAAAAATCTCACTAATTCCAGCTTTGCTGCAACAAACAGAATTGGTTATGCAAATGGCTGTTAACTTAAAGGTACAATTTACTTAAACATGTATAAAAGTCTGGGGACTGCATTTTTGCAAAGGGTGGAGAGGAGATTTACCAGGATTCCAGTTATGAGCAGCGATTTGAGAAGCAGGGACTGTTCCACTTGCAGCAGAAAAGGTTAAAAATAGAAACTTGAAGGAGTAGGCCATTTGGCCCTTCGCGCCTGGTCCGCTATTCGTTTTGATCATGGCTGATCATCGAATTCAATATCCTGATCCCCCCTTCCCCCATATCCCTTGAGCCCTTCAGCCCCAAGAGCTAAATTTAATTTCTTCTTGAAATCAGACAACGTTTTGGCCTTAACTACATTATCTGGTTACGAATTCCACACATTCACTACCCTTTGGGTGAAGAAACTTCTCCTCATCTCAGTTCTAAAATATTTACCCCTTCTCCTCAAACTTTGATCTCTAGGTTCTGGACTCCCCCACCATTGGAAACATTCTTTCTGAATCTATCCTGTCTAACCCTATTAGAATTCTATAAGTTTCTATGAGATCCCCTCTCACTCTTCTAAACTCCAGTGAGTATAATCCTAACTGATTTAGTCTCTCCTCATAAACTGACCTGCTATCCCAGGAATCAGTCTGGTAAACCTTCACTGCACTCCCTCTATAGCAAGGGCATCCCTCCTCAGATAAGGACATCGAAACTGCACATAATACTTCAGGTGTGGTCTCATCAATGCCCTATACAATTGCAGCAAAACATCCCTATTCCTATACTCAAATCCTCTCACTATGAAGGCCAACATACCATTTGTCTTCTTTACTACCTGCTGTACCTGCGCACTTTCAGCAACTGATAGACAAGAACTCCAAGGTCTCCTTGAGTATTCATCTCTCATTTTACACCCATTTAAAGTAATAATCTGTCTTCCTATTATTGCTACAAAAGTGGATAACCTCACATTATACTGCATCTGCCATGCAAATGCCCACACACACACAGCTTGTCCATATTACGCTGAAGCATCTCTGCATCCTTCTCTCAGTTTACCCTCCCACTTAACTTCTTATCAACCGAAAATTTTGAGATAATACATTCAGTTCCCTCTTCCAAATCAATACATACTTCGAACAGTTGGGGTTCTAACACTAATCCCGCAGAACTCCACAAGTCACTGACTGCCAATCAGAAAAAGACCCACTTATGCCAACTCTTTGCTTCCTATTCATCTCAAGACATTACCTGTAATCCCATGTGCTTTAACTTTACATTGTAGTCTGTTATGTGAGACATTTGTTGAAAACTTCTGAAAGTCTAAATAAACCATATCCACTGGTTCTCTTCAGTCAACTCTACTAGTTACATCCTCAAAAAATTCCAATAGATTCATCAAGCATTATCTCCCTTTTGTAAATCCATGCTGACTTACCCTGACTATACCACTGCCTTCCAAATGCCGAGTTATGAAATCCTTGACAATAGACACTAGCAACTTCCCCAGTACCGATGTTAGACTCGGTGGTCTATTATTTTCTGGAATCCTGGTAAATCTCCCTTTTTGAATAGCAGGCTTACAGTAACTACTCTCCAATTTGTACTAACTATTCCAGAATCCAAAGAATTCTGGAAAATAACTACCAATGTATCTATTGCCAGGGCCATTTCCTTGAGTACTCTGGGATGAAGATTATCAGGACCTGGAGATTTATCCACCTTCAATCTCATCAATTTCCCCTCAACCATTTCTCTACTAATGCTGATTTCCTTCAGCTCCTCACTAAAACATGTTTCTCTCAGCAGTTCTGGTATGTTATTCATGTCTTCCTTTATGAAGGCTGAAGCAAAGTACAAATTCAATTCCTCGGCCATTTCTTTATTCCCTGTTATGAATTCTCCCATTTCTGACTGTAAGGGATCTACATTCGTTATTGTCAATCTTTTTCTCTTCACATAACTACAGAACCTTTGACAGTCAGGTACTTAAAGGGAGACCTAACAAAGGATTTCAAAATTATGAGTGGCTTTGGTAGGGCTATCAGGAAGAAATTATTTCCTCTGGCAAATGAGTAGTAACCAGAGGTCAGATAAGGGTTGTTAAGTTCTGGAACACACTATCTGAAAGGCCGGTTGAATCAAATCTCATAGGAATGCACAAGTAGAAAGAGGACTAGTGGCAAAATCTAAGGGTATGGGTCCAAACTGGACTCTCAAAAATTGACATTGATGTGACAGACTGAATGGCCTCCATTCAGTGTCAGACTGAATATCCTCTGACTAAAAGTGTAATTATAACTAATGTAAACAATACATTTCAGTCTACAGATTGTTTAGCAATCACAAGTATAGGTCAAAATTGCATGCAATTATTCTGCCACTGCGGAGGCAAGGGAAACTTGAAACTAAAGGGAAAAAAAGCGTTTACTAAATCTATAACTAATAAAGAATAAAGTAACAAAATAAATACAAAGCAGCCACAAAAGGCAAAAAACAGAAAAGTGAAAGTAAAACTAAATTATTGAGGAATGCGAAAGAAAAAAGTATTCTACAAATGCATAAATAACAAGAAAAATAGTGAAGCAAAAGGTAAAACTACTATCGGTTTCAGATTGATTACATCCATGCATATAAGAACATAAGAACATAAGAAATAGGAGCAGGAGTAGGCCATCCAGCCCTTCGAGCCTGCCCCGCCATTCAATAAGATCATGGCTGATCTGTCGCTGCTCAGTTCCACTTTCCCGCCCTCTCCCCATAACCCTTAATCCCCTCTCCTATCAAAAACCCATCAACCCGCGTCTTAAAAATATTTAGCGAGTCAGCCTCCACCACTTCAACGGGCAGAGAATTCCAGAGATTCACCACCCTTTGAGTGAAGAAGTTCCTCCTCAACTCCGTTCTAAACCGCCCCCCTTTTATCTTGAGGCTGTGCCCCCTAGTCCTATTGTCTTTTTTGAGCGGGAAGAAATATGAAAAATATGAAGAATATGAAAAGATATAGCAGCTGTACACATGTAAAATATTTTTTAGAAAAGAGAAAATAGTGACAAAGCACTGGCAGACAGCTAATGTCACTTATGATTCTGTCTTCAATTGTCTAGTGCTTCACAAATTTTTTCCCATTTGGCGCCATCTCAACGCTTGAAACTTGGCATGATCCCAGAGTGATAAGAATGGGGTAAGAGTTGTGCAAGCAGGGGCTTTGTGGGGTTTAGTTTGCGAGTGTTGGTATCATGCTGCATGCTTTAAGTTTGCAGTTGACAGCAGCTGTCGCCAACTGGACAGATTAAGGAATTTTGCCAATGTATGTAAACCAGTTTACACTGGGTGTAGGGGAAAACAAGAGGAAACTGACTTTACTTTGTAGCCTTGGGAACAAATGTGGATTAGGAAAGGACTGGCTTCAGAATAATCCTTTTCTCAATATATGTGCAGTGACTTTAACATAGTTGTGAGGGGCAAAGAGCCCTATTAAAAGTTTGATCAAATATCTGGCGTTTCCAATAAATTTGTATTCAAAATTCCTAACAAGTGTTACAAACAACCTGTACTGACCTGGATCCCATTTTATCAGCAGAATGAACTGTGAAATCTAAGGGAGAAATAATTAAAGAAAACCGAGCGTTTGATCTACTTTCTGCCTTACCTTCCATGGCGGCATGCTGTGTATATAGAACCTTCCTCACTACCAACCACAAAATTGTTGACATCACCCAATGGGAAAGACATGCAAGTGACAGCGACTGCTTTAGACTGCTTGTGCAGCAGCTCCATGCTATCCTGTAAAAACATTTCCAGAGTGAACGTTCTTGCTTGTTAAAGTAATATAGTATTTCTAAGTCAAGCTGACAAAACAAAATTTCTGTGCTCGAAGGTGTTTGAGAAACAAGATGCAACATAAAGCATAAAGGGAGTAGAGGAAGGAGAATTAGGAGAGCTGATCTTGTGGGAGGGAGCCACATCCAGAGCAAGGAACTTTATATAAAGATGCTTTTAAATTTTAAAATGCAACTTCTCACTGCTGAACAAAAGGGATGAATTTCAGGTCCTGCTTGTAAACATAATCACTTAGAGGAGGGGCAAGATTCCTATTTGCCCAGCAAACAGCAGCATGGACTCACATACAGACTCAATCTGGTTTGAAAGGAAGAATGAGAGTTTTAAAATCTAGGTGATGCTGATACAGGAGTTAATGTTGGTCAGTGAACTCCTTGGTGTTGGTGATTTAGGATTAGGATATAGGATATAGGATATAGGCAGCAGATTTTTGGCTGAGATCAAGTTTACAAAACATGCTAGGCTGGAGGTCAGCCAAGAAAGCACTGGAATAGTCAGGTGTGGAGGGAACATGGATGAAGGTTAAACAGCAGACAAGCTAAGACAGGGATGGAGACAGCAATGTTATGAAGATAGATACAGGCAGTCTTGATAATGTTAGAAGCTCAGCTTGGGGTCAAGTAGGATGTCATGGTTGCATTCAAACAGGTTCAGCCTCAGATAGTGGCCAGGGAGCCAAAAAAATTAAATCTTACAACCTTTAATTAAGTAGTAAGTATTTACCCAAATATAGATTAAAATTATCGATAACCAGATGGCACATTAGGAACTATACAGCTTTCGCACTAACGCTAAACTTTGAATATCTGTCTAATAGATGCTTCTCTGAATTTAATGTTAGCTTCGTACTAAAAATGTCAAACATACAAACTTAGTTAAAATGCAGGGAACAGGACAGCACAGCACATTTGTGTTTCATTAGTGTCACACCTACTTCTTTCTTAGCATCGAGGTCAATTATCGGGGGCACAGATTTACGTTAATTGATGGAAGGATTAGAGGGGATATTAGGAAAATCTTTTTCATCCGGGGGCGATACATGTCAGGAATTTGCTACCCAGATTGTACATTGAAAGGATACCTGGATATGCACGTGCAGTTGCTGTAACCTGCAAGGCTATGGATGGTGGGACAGGTGGTGGGGTTTAAAGGTGTGATCAGAATAGAAGGTGAGTTTTTTCTAAGTTAGCATAAACATGATAGATAGAATAGCTCTTTCCGTGCTGTAATGTTTCTACGGTTCCTCAGTGTGTGGGTCCCTGCAAAAGTTCGTAATTAACAGATGTTCAGTTCAGGAGTCGGGGAATGGCACATGCCACGTTTTTAATAGAGACAAAGGCAGGAAGCTAAATCCAGTGTAATTTATTTCCAACATAATTTTAATAATAATCATTATTATACTGTCATGATTCGGTTTGGGACCATTAACATTTAGAAAGAAACAACTACACCACAATACTTCACTTTTTAAATACAAACTTTACAGTATATAAAAAATTAAATCAAGTATGATTACATTAACACTACAAGTTATAACTATGTTATATGCTCAGTTTTACTTCTCACTTCCTCCAAGAATTCTCTCATATTTTATGATATATTTTCAGTTATTTGCTTCTATCAGGACCACCTAAAGTGTATCACAGTCCTCTGTAACTTCACTTTAATTTTACTGAGTTCCAGTTATTCACAGAAGTAGGGCTTTAATTTACTACCTCATGACTGTGGATGTTTCAGTTCCTTATTCTGGTTGTCTTCTCAATATGTCAAAGCAAATCTACTGATTGCTTTCTTTTGCCAGGATCTGTGAGAACAACTGTAGATTCCTCCACTAGCTTCAGACTAAGCTATCTGTTCCTTCAGAAAATTCAAATGGAGATAAACCCTACGTCTGCATTCCATGAGTTGAATGATAAAGTTAGCTTTTTCTCTGCTTACAGTGCAAGCCTAATCAAACTATCATTTATTTTAAGAACATAAGAACATAAGAAATAGGAGCAGGAGTAGGCCATCTAGCCCTTCGAGCCTGCCCCGCCATTCAATAAGATCATGGCTGATCTGTTGTGGCTCAGTTCCACTTTCCCGCCCTCTCCCCATAACCCTTAATCCCCTCTCTTATCAAGAACCCATCAACCCGCTTCTTAAAAATATTTAGCGAGGCAGCCTCCACCACTTCAACGGGCAGAGAATTCCAGAGATTCACCACCCTTTGAGTGAAGAAGTTCCTCCTCAACTCCGTTCTAAACCGCCTCCCCTTTATCTTGAGGCTGTGCCCCCTAGTCCTACTGTCTTTTTTGAGCGGGAAGAGTCTCTCCACCTCTATCCTATCCATCCCATTCATCATCTTATACGTCTCAATGAGATCTCCCCTCATTCTTCTAAACTCTAACGAGTACAAGCCTAGTTTATTCAGCCTCTCCTCATAGCTCAATCCCCTCAACTCCAGTATCAGCCTAGTAAACCTCCTCTGCACTCCCTCCAGGGCCAAAATATCCTTGCGCAGGTGCGGCGCCCAAAACTGCACACAGTACTCCAGCTGCGGCCTCACCAATGCCCTATACAGCTGCAGCAAGACCTCCCTACTTTTATATTCAATCCCCCTCGCTATGAAGGCCAGCATCCCATTCGCCTTCCTGACCACCTGCTGCACCTGCAAGCTGGGTTTTTGCGACTCATGCACAAGGACCCTGAGGTCCCTCTGCACCGTCGCCTGCTGCAGTTTTTCGCCACGTAAGTAATAGTCCTTCCTACCATTCTTCCTACCAAAGTGGACCACCTCACACTTGCCAACATTAAATTCCATTTGCCATTTCCTGGCCCATTCGCCCAGCCTATCTAGATCCTTCTGCAGACTCTCCACACCCTCCGCACAATTTGCCTTTTAGCCATCTTCTCTCAGCAAACACCCAGATAAATTGAAATCAGAGAATCTCCCTAAGCACCATCCATGACGGCATTGCATGCTCAAGGATATCCTCAAATAGATCTTTAGGTTAAGTATCCTTATTTAAAATTCTTTCTTGATCTGATAAAAGAAATTGAGTTTATATGCCTTCAGGGTTTACCACATGCTTTTAAGCTAATTTAGCTTTTATTCTCAAAACAAAGACATCTTTCAGGACCTTACTGAAATGATTGCAAATACAATTTTTCCACAACATGACCCACAAATAGGTCACGCATTGTTTAAGTTTCTCCAACTGCTGTTTTATGGTTGTCCCTCTCAAGCTGTTAATATCTTAAGTCAACAAAATATGTTTGCTATTAAGAATAAGCAACACTGTTAGTGTCCAATCTTGCTAAAAGACTGCTTTACTTAATTTTAAAAACTGATCAAGCAATTGGTACATGTGCAATGAAAGATAATGCATTAAAAAAAACAGCACCAACTACATTTCTTTTATTAGTTTTCCTTTACCTGTGGCTGAGAAAGCATATCCAGACTCCATGAGCAGATCTTCCCATCAGTGGAAACACTAATCAGGTTATGGGCATTTTGAGAACCAACGACATTCACACAGTAGACTGGATGCTGTAGGGAGATTATTTTCTACTTAATATTTTTATCAACCTAATTACTACAAATATTTTATCATTTTACTGTTGCACGGAAAGTATAATAATTATAATTTTTTCTGAAATGCATTTTAATCTCTGATCTTTTAACCTGATGCTTCAAAGTCTGAGTTTTTTTTTGAACGGTACCGTGTGAGCAGCAGCAGAGAGTGGGGTTCTTTGGACCGGTGTCCTTTTATTACTGCGATTATCCCAGAGCACAATCTGGCCAGAATATGTTCCTCCAACAACCAGATTTGGATGAAATCGTGCAAAGGAAGCTGACATCACAGATGACTGTTGAAAACCATAATAAAGCCAGTATGTTATCAAAAAAAAAGGGACATACAGTAATTTTCAATAGCATTCATTTAGTATTAAAATTAGAATTTTACTCATTCCTTTTTAGCTTCCATCCACTGTCTAATTCAAGTGAATCTTAAAAAAAAACACTCCATTTAATTCTGTACTAGTCATATAAAAATGTATAAGTGTATAATTTGTATAATGCATACATTCATACTGAGAACACAGATATAATCTGATTAACAAATGGACTCATTCTTTAAATCTGAATGGTAATTTTGTATATAAATTAGAGGTACTTTTATTATACTGTATGCGTATATGATTACTGAATTCTATGGTTATTTTGGTCAGTGTGGCTTTATGATGTATTAAAAAGTAGTATGACCAGCTTTTCTGGATATAAAGTACCTATCTCTCTCAGAGCTATTTGGAGAGGGAGGTTAAATAGAAAGAAAAGCAGACTTGCAATGTTCAAATTCAATCCGTGACAGCTGAATATTCAGCGATATTGATGGGACTTGGAAATGGCTTCCAGATTGAAGCTTAATTTTTCAGTATAGCAACTAACACTGGGATATCTGACCCTAATTGTGAATGTATCAATAAATATTCCCTCCCTACTGTGGGAGTACCTACTGCGTCTTGACAGTAGCGGTTCAAGAAGGCAGCTCACACCACCTTCTCAAGGGCAATTAGGCATGGCCTAGTGCCTAGCTAGCAATGCCCACTTCCCATGAATTAGTAACAAATCTATTGCATTTCTATTATTACAAAATGTGTACAATCTTATATCGCGACCATATGATAAACATTCCTCAAAGGAAATTTTTTACAGCACACACCAATACAAGTGTTGGAAATTAATGGGTATGCTAGGCTGATTAAATCATTAAATCGACAGGCATGGGAATGTCTTTGGCAATAAATCACTTTTCTTTCTTTGAACTAAATCACGGCTTTGGCTGGACAAGATCTCATACTTTACCTGGCAATGAAAGACATACTCTGGGGTGGTTTTCTTAAATTTCATGTTCCATACAAGAGCTACACCATCTGGTTCATGAGGAACATCTTCATTGTTGTTATACGAGGCAACAAGAAGTTCTGGATACTGTTGACAGCAAAATCAGAAAAAAATATTAACAGGAACAGTAGACTGCCTCAGGCACAGCTGTATTGTCCTGTACGGTAGTTAGCATTTTAGTTATATGTCAGTCATTGTTGAAAACACATGGGACTCGAAACCATTGAAAAGCTGGAAGAGTGCACAAACAAATGTTTCAGAAACCTAGAGGATCCATGATTTATTGTTTACAGTTCAGCCTTCAACACCATTATTCCTACGAAACTCATCTCCAAACTCCATGGCCTGGCCTTGTCTCCTCCCTCTGCGACTGGATCCTTACCTTCCTAATCCATAGACCAGAATCAGTAAGGATAGGCAACAATACCTCCTCCACACCAGTGCCCCACAAGGCTGTGTTCTTAGCCCCCTACTATACTCCTTATACACCTATGACTGTGTGGCCAAATAAGCCTCCAACTTGATTTTCAAGTTTGCTGACGACATCACTGTAGTGGGTCAGATCTCAAACAATGATGAGACAGAGTATAGGAATGAAACAGAGAATCTGGTGAACTGGTGCAGCGACAATAATCTCTCCCTCAATGTCAACAAAACAAAAGAGTTTGTCAGCGACTTCAGGAAGCGTAAAGGAGAACATCGATAGGGAGGAAGTAGAAAGGGTCAAGAGCCTCAAGTTTTTAAGATGTTCAGATCACCAACAAACTGTCCTGGTCCCCCCTTGCTGACACTATAGTTAAGAAAGCCCACCAACACCTCTACTTTCTCAGAAGACTGAGAAATTTGACATGTCAGCTATGACTCACCAACTTTTACAGATGCACCATAAAAAGCATTCTTTCTGGTTGTATCACAGCTTGGTGTGGCTCCTGCTCTGCCCAAGACCACAAGAAACTACAAAAGGTTGTGAATGAACCCAATCCATCAAGCAAACCAACCTCCCATCCACTCATTGTTTACACTTCCCACTGCCTCGGTAAAGCAGCCAGCATAATTAAGGACCCCACGCACCCCGGACATTCTCTCTTCCACCTTCTTCTGTCAGGAAAAAGATACAAAAGTCTGAGGTCACGTACCAACCGATTCAAGAACAGCTTCTTCTCTGCTGCCATCAGGTTTTTGAATGGACCTGCCTTGCATTAATTTGACCTTTCTTACACCCTAGCTATGACTGTAACACTACATTCTGCACTCTTTCGTTTCCTTCTCTATGAACGGTATGCTCTGAATGTATAGTGTGCAAGAAACAATACTTTTCACTCTATGCTAATACGTGACAATAATAAATAAAATCACAAAGGTTGGCCACGGTTAAAATACAACATACGTACTTAATTAAGGACAGTTATGAAATTAGTAAGCATTAAAACTGCAAGCACGTGATTCTTAATTGATGAACTACAACTATTAATACTATGATTTAGTTTTCATAAATTCTTTTACTAATAAAAACATACCACTTACAAAACAAATGGCTTGAGTAATGTTAAAGACTTTTGTGTTTAGAGAAAAACAGCACTGACTATTATTAAGGAATAAATTATACACCAATCTCACATGCAATCAAGAAATTGCTTTCAAAGTTGCCCGACCCTCCAGAAGCTTCACTACACTGGCATCTTACCAAGAAACACAGCATTCAAACATATAGGGCAGAATTTTCCTTTAAAAAATGACTAATTGTCATAAGGGTGAGAGAACTGGAGCAATCTACGTCAATCTGTCCAGCCCAGACCAAACTGTAATCGTCCCACACTTAAGTCATTTTATGGGACAGTGGTGATTTGTGTGCTGGTTCTAGGAGAGACAGACCTAAACACACCAATGAGCCCGCTGCAAAGTGAATCCGTGCTGTTTTGATGCCTGATCCCTCACTGCACTGGAAGACACCCCCCCCCACCACCAACCGGTAACATGCTTCTCCAACACAGATCACCAGCAGCAGTGGGGCACTCCCACTGCATCCCCCTTCATGATGCCCAACATGCTTCCTTCAAAACTCCACCCCCCCTACCTTGACACTGCCCAGCCATGTTCCCAAGCTCCGCTCCCCCTAGCATGGCCACTATGCCTAACATCCGCTTGTGGGAATCAGTAGCAATTTTCACCGGGTTCTCACCACATCCTAGGGTCAGAAGACCCCAGGAGCTGGGAGAATCTAGCATAGCTGGGCTGAGTATATTTAAATGCTACTTTAAATATGCTAATCAACTTCATGCTCTTTCTTGGCGAGATCCAGTTTGCAGCAGCAGAAAATGATCGCGATGATTGCAAACCATTTGGCACCAGGCACAAAACCTGTTTTTAGGCCTGCACACAATCTTCCAGAATTGATGTAATCTATTAGGTAACCACTAAATATACCAGTAAAAAATCAGGGCACCCATTCAAGTGTAACTGCAGGCCCGATTTTGGGGCATGAAAACTTGGCAAAGTCAGGTATGAGGCAAGTAGCACAATCCACGCCCGCTCCCCCTTTACCAAGGCCTGAAAATGGTCACAATCGGGATTTAAATTGCATCTAAATTGACCTTAAGGCCCAACTTTAAAAGCACTTCTCCCTTTACCACTATGTTCGCCCATCCAGAATTGGATCCACTACCACTCTGCCTGAGATCAGTGGAGAGAAAGGGGAGTCCATTGCCACTCTGTGCTAGGGGAGCAGCATTCTATTTTTTTTCTGCACATGCGCAGTTGGAGGTGACAATCAGAGCTGCAGGGTTTCGGGCACATTAAGCCTGCCTACAGGCTTATGCAACGCAATTTGGAATCACTGAAAGTTCTGCAGGCAGAGTGTATATGGAGCACCTCAGAACGGGTCTAAAAGTCAGATCTGAAACACACCCAGTTTCAAATCCACCCAGCCATTAGAATCAAAATGGTAAAATAAGGCCCTGACCACTTTTAAGGGAATAATAAACCTTTCTTTCCCGATGAGACAAGGAGGTTTTGGTAGGTTGCGGGAGCCGTGGTGCACGAAGGTTGTGGTGAACCTGGTCAGGAAGAAAAGAAAGGTGTATAAAAAGTTCAGAGAGCTAAGAGATATTAAGGATCTAGAGGAGTATAACGCTTGTAGAAAGGAGCTTAAAAAGGAAATTAGGAGAGCCAGATGGGGACATAAGAAGGCCTTGGCGGGTAAAATTAAGGAGAATCACAAGGCGTTCTATAAATATGTGAAGAGTAAAAGGATGAGAAAAGGGATAGGACCTATAAGAGGTGATGGGGGAAAAGTCTGTGTGAAACCGGAAGACATGGCAGAGGTGCTTAATGAGTACTCTGCCTCAGTATTCACGGTGGAAAGTGATCTGGGAGGTTGTACCACAGGTTTGCGGCAGACTGAAAAGATTGAGTGTGTGGATATTAAGAGAGAGGATGTGTTGGAACTTTTAAATTCTGTCAAGATAGATAAGTCGCCGGGACCGGATGGGATGTACCCCAGGTTACTGTGGGAGGTGAGGGAAGTGATTGCAGAGCCCCTGGCAATCATCTTTGCATCGCCGATGGAGACAGGAGAGGTTCCGGAGGATTGCAGATGTGGTTCCTATTTTCAAGAAAGGGAATAAGGATAGCCTGGGAAATTACCGACTGGTGAGTCTGACCTGAGTGGTTGGTAAGTTGATGGAGAGGATTCTGAGGGACAAGATTTATGAGCATTTGGAGAAGTTTAGAATGATCAGGAATAGTCAGCATGGCTTTGTCAACAGCAGGTCGTGCCTTACGAGCCTAGTTGAGTTCTTTGAAAATGTGACTGAACACATTGACAAAGGAAGAGCGGTGGACGTGGTTTACATGGACTTCAGCAAGGCGTTTGATAAGGTCCCCATGAAAGACTTCTTGAGAAGGTGAGAGGGCATGGGATCCAAGGGGCTTTGGCCTTGTGGATCCAGAACTGGCTTGCCTGCAGAAGGCAAAGAGTGGTTGTGAATGGATCTTTTTCTGCATGGAGGTCGATCACCAGTGGAGTGCCCCAGTGATCTGTTCTAGGACCCTTGCTGTTTGTCATTTTCATAAATGACCTGGATGAGGAAGTGGAGGGATGGATTAGTAAGTTCGCCGACGATACGAAGGTTGGTGGTGTTGTGGACGGTCTGGAGGGATGTCACAAGTTGCAACGTGACATAGATAGAATGCAAGACTGGGCGGAGAAGTGGCAGATGGACTTCAATGCGGATAAATGTGTAGTGGTCCATTTTGGCAGGACCAACGGGATGCAGGAGTACAATATCAAGGGTAGGAGTCTTAGCTGGGTTGAAGAGCAGAAGGATCTTGGGGTCCGGGTCCATAGGACTCTTAAATCAGCCTCGCAGGTGGAGGATGTGGTCAAGAAGGCGTACGGTGTACTGGCCTTCGTTAATCGAGAGACTGAGTTTAGGAGTTGGGAGGTAATGCTGCAACTTTATAGGACCCTTGCCAGACCCCACTTGGAGTACTGTGCACAGTTCTGGTCGCCTCACATCAGTAAAGATGTGGAAGCTATTGAGAGGGTGCAGAGGAGATTTACAAGGATGTTGCCTGGATTGGGAGGCATGCCTTATGAAGATAGGTTGAAGGAGCTAGGTCTCTTCTCCCTGGAGAGACGAAGGTTGAGAGGTGACCTGATAGAGGTTATATAAAATGTTGAGAGGAATAGATAGGGTGGATTCTCGGAGGCTATTTCCCAGGGCTGAAATGGTCGCTACGAAAGGACACAGGTTTATGGTGCTGGGAAGCAAGTACAGAGGAGATGTTAGGGGTAAGTTTTTCACTCAGGAGGGTGGTGAGTGAGTGGAATCGGCCGCCGTCGGTGGTGGTAGAGGCGAACTCGCTGGGGTCTTTTAAAAGACTTCTGGATGAGTACATGGGATCTAATGGCATTGCAAGTTACAGATAGTTCTATGGCTTGGTAGGTATAGATGTGATTGGCGCAACTTGTGTGCCGAAGGGACTGTTTGTGCTGTAGTGTTCTATGTTTATTGCGACCAAACTGTCTCTTTGACACTGAAAATTTACAAGTGTGGATTTTAACTGTTGTTGGAGACTTAAAATAAAACGCTTTAAAACATTTTTGTCTCTCTCTCCTAATACCATCTTCCTTTACCTCTCCTCATTCTTTTCTGTACATGGCTTTACATTGAGTGAAATAATTGTTGACTTAGACTCCAGCTTCAGGAAGGATTCTTCAATTTTATTAAGGTGTTAACAAAGATCTGCTTTGTAGTGAGCACTACGAGATGTCCATTCTATTTCCCTCTCCAGGAGTGCTACAAGACCTGTCAAGCATTTCCAGCATTTCTGCTTTATTTCAGACTTCCAGTGTCCACAGTATTTTACTTTTGATCAAGATAGCAGATAAACTAACATTAAAACATATTATTGCGCATTTATAATGGTGGTGAGGCTGACATTACACCAATATATAATAAACATTTTAACATCAAGTTACTCAGCAGTAATAATGAATTTAGAACACTGTATAAATTCAGACCAGAATTTTACATTAAAAAGCAAAATACTTCAGATGCTGGAATCTGAAACAAAAACAGAAAATGCTAGAAAATCTCAGCAGGTCTGACAGCAACTGTGGGGAGAGAATAAAGCAATTCAATCCTCTCCCAACCTCATAGTTGAAATCTTCGCTGATTCTCTTTGCTCTCAGTTCTGACGAAGTGTCATCTAGACTCGAATCGTTGGCTCCATTCTCTCCCCACTGATGCTGTCAGAGCTGCTGAGATTTTCCAGAACTTTACGTGCTTGGGTGGGTGCGCTCCAGCCCCAGAAGTGCGTAAAATTGTGCAAGAAAATGTCAGGTGCATGTCCTAATGTCATTGCACCCCTGTGTGATATTTCAGTCCCCATGCCCAAGTCGTAAATGTGCCCACCAACAATCAAGAGCCAATTTAAATTGAATAAACATCAACTGACTGGGATTTTACGTTGCCCACCTGCTTTTACAATTGGTTGGTGGGTTGACTGGCAAAGCAACTTTTATGTTTTAGCTGCAAACTCGATCCAGAGCAGGATGAAAGCCAGGGTCCAATAAAATTAACAAACGCTTCTGGGGACTGAGGTCTGGGTATGATTGTGCTAGACACTTGTGGCATTGTCTTCCACTGATATTTATTTATTTTCTTTTACAAGTCAGCATCTTTGCAGCAGCTTCCCCCTTGAAGGAGAACAGTCCACACACTCCCTTTTCCTGGCACCTGCCCTCCAACTTTTACAGATGCACCATAGAAAGCATCCTGTCCTGATGTATCACAGGTTGGTATGGCTCCTGCTCTGACCAAGGCCATAAGAAACCACAAAGAGTTGTGAACAAAGACAGTCCATCACGTAAACCAGCCTCCAATCCGCTAACACTGTCTGTACTTCCCACTGCTTCGGAAAAGCAGCCAGCATAATCAAGGATACCATGCATCCTGGACATACTCTCACCTTCTTCCATCAGGAAAAAGAATCAAAAGTCTGAGGTCACATGCCAACTGACTCAAGAACAGCTTCTTTCCTGCTGCCATCAGACGTTTGAATGGTCCTATTGCATACCAAGTTGATCTTTCTCTTCACCCTAGCTATGACTGTAATACTATATTCTGCACTCTCTTTTTCTTCTCCCCTATGTACTCCATGAATGGTATATTTTGTTTATATAATGTATAAGAAACAATAATTTTCACTGTGTCCCAATATGTGTAACAACAATAAATCAAATCCTCACGCCTTCCCCTGCAGCGCTCAGCCTTTTTATGCAATGCATTTCACACTGGATGGCCATTAATTGGCCAGTGTAATATTGCATTAACAATGCAACCTTGAGCAGGAACAGGTTTCACATCCACTTCAACCCATTCTGACTTTGGGTGCGTCGCGTATGTAAAATTCAGGCCTCAGCTGGACTTCATTCAACAAGGCATACTTTTTTCATGGGTTTCCATACTGAGAATAGGAGTACAGTAATGGAACTTCAACAGCGCATCCTAGAGGAGTATGGAATCCACATTTAACTGAATACATGTGAACTCCAGTAGCTGCTGTCAGAGGAACAATAATGGCAAACACTGACAAATTCACTGCCATCATTGCTGCAAAATGTGCTGTTATATCCAATTTCAGAATAAATAGAAAATAGCAAAAGATTGAAGACAAAGTCCATGAACATTACATTTTACCCACGTAATGAAACTTCCACAACTCAACAATCACATTGGGATCTAACTTCAGTTCACCTCAAAAACAGTAGGTCTGAGACCACCTCCAGGGTACTGGTCTGGTTATTTAACACTGCTTGGACAGTCCAGTGTGAAACCAAATTGAAACTGTTGAAACTTGATTTTCTGTATACTTAATACAAGAATCCACAGCCCTGTTTGGTCTCTTACCACTTAAAACTAACTGGTGCTGGGAGTTCTGTTGTTGTTGGATTAGAGCAATGTAGGAATCAGCAGTGTTACCATTGGTCATCTGGATCCATATAACATTGTATAGGCATTGCTTCAAGGTTAGTAGATATTCTGTCTTCACAGGATTTCCACGTTTGTTTTTGTTTCTGTTGACTTATGTAAAGCACAGATGTTGAATAAGGATATGCTACTAGCTTAATTTTCAATACTGTAAATAAAATAATTGAACTTGACGATGAATGCAGTTGATAAGTTAATATTTGAAATAAATACAAAAAGCTGGAAATGCTCAGTAGGCCAGGTAGCTTTTCTGCAGAAAGAGAGAGTTAAAATTTTGGGTTGATGACCTTTCATCAAAACTTAATAAAATATATTGTTTCTCACCAGTCTACAGGTAAAGGAGGATTTTCTGGATTAATTTATTTTTATTGGTTAACGCCAAACACCGCATAATGAAAGGAAATTAGAAAGGCTGAGAGGAGTGTGAAGACTGACATGGAGCACTGAAGTAAATAACATGATTTGATAGACACAAACGAACAGATAGTTGAAAGGGGCATTGTGATTAGAGGTGACAAAGGAAATTTCAAAAGTGTCTGAGATACCACACAAGTACATCAGCTTTTAGACAAGTATTTCATTGGCAGGAATGAAAGAATCCAAGAGGTTGGGTGGAGCATTTAGATAGAATAATCAAAGCTAAGAAAGTCATACTAAAAATGTTGGTGGAAAAAGTGCTAAGCCTTAAAACCAGGCATCTTGGTATGTTTGTAAAAGTTAGGGTGGAGATAGCAGAAATTCTGAACACAATGTTTCAAAAATCATTGGATGTAGAAATTATGCCTGAACGTCAGAGGATTGCCAATGTAGCACATTTGTTCAAGAAAGGGGGAAGAAGTAAACTAGCCTAATGTTGAGATGCTTTAGTATGGAATAAAATGAAGGGCTGGAAGGACTTATTTAACTAAATGCTGGAGCTTTTTTGAGGAGGTAACAGAAAGGGTTGATAAAAGGAATGCTGTTGATTTGTGCATAGACTTTCAAAAGGCATTTGATACAATGCCACACAACAGACTAGTGAGAAAAGTTACAGCTGATGGAATAAAAGGGACAGTAGTAATGTGGAAACAAAATTGGCTGAATAACAGGAAGCAACAAGTTATGGATATTTTTCTGGCTGGAGGAAGACTTGCAGTGGTGTATCCCTGGGGTTATTATTGGGATATATACATATATATAAAAAATATATATTAATACATATTGATGATCTGGATCTTGGTGTGCAGGCATCAATTTCAAAGTTTGCGAATGATACAAAACTTGGAAGTATTCTAACCTGTGAAGACGACAGTGTAGAACTTCAAAAGGATAGAGACAACTTGGTGGAGTGGGCAGATGAAGTTCAATGTGGAAAAGTGTGAGGTGATGCATTTTGCTAGGAAGAACATATATAGACAATATAAACGAAGGGATAAAATTCTTAAGGGGGAGCAGAAGGACCTGGGTGTATATGTGGATAGATCATTGAAGGTAGCAGGACAGGTGGAGAGAACAGTTAATAAAGCAAGTGGGCTTTAATAATCGGGTACAAGAACAAGAAAGTTATGCTGAACTTATAAAAAGATGTGTACAATTCTGGATAGCACACTATAGGAAGGATGTGAACTTCAGAGAGAATGCCAAAGAGATTTACCAGAATAGTTCCTTGGTTGAGAAACTTCAGTTTTGAAGATAGATTGGAGGTTGGGATTGTTCTCCTTGGCGAAAAGGTGGCTAAAAGGAGATTTGATAGAGATGGTCAAAATCATGAATGGGCTGGACACAGTAGACAGGCAGAAACTGTTCCCACCCGTAAAAGAATCAAGAGTGACAAGGCATAAATTTAAAATGATTTGTAAAAGAAACAAATGTAACGAAAAACATTTTTTTTTAAAAAGGGAGTGGTTTGGATCTGGAATGTTCTGCCTGGAAGGGTGGCAGAGGCAGGTTCTACAAAGGCATTCAAGAGGGCATTACATGATTATTTGAATAGTAACAACGTGTGTGGGTATGGGGACAAGGCAGGGGAACAGCAGAAAGCCACGATGCTCATTTTGATAGCCGGTGCAAATATGATGGGCCAAATGGCCTCCTTCTGCACCACTGAAATACTGTTAAGGATTAATTAAGGCTGCCAGTACAGAGTTATGGCAAGATATGCCTAAACATGCAATTGAGGAAACAATAGTATATATTCATAAGATAAAACTGTGCATATAAATTTTGAGCAAGGGAGCAAATAACATACCACAAAGGAGTCTCTTTATATTTCACCTAAATATTGCCACAGTATTAAAAGGAATGTGGCAGTACAGATAGCAAGCTCGTAAACAAATTAACCAATATCTTTTAGATTGGATGGGCGGGAAGAGGGGTTGACACAGGGGAGTGTATTAGAAATGCAAAAAGTAGTGTTCTAGGTGTCACTGAGTCCTTCACTTTTTTTTATACGTATGATCTGACATCTGGTATAGAAAACATATTTTGCTGTAATAATAGCAGCAAAACTGTTAGTGTTTGCCAGCATTGCTCCACTGGCAGCAACTACTATAGTTTACAGGTGTGTAGTTAAACATGGATTCCAAACGTCTCTGTAGGCTGAGCTGTTGAAGTTCCATTCATGCACACATTCTTAGCACAGAAACCCTTGAAAAAGATATTCCTTGTTGAAAGAAGTGCAAGTGGGTCAGATTTCAAACAATGAAGAGACAGAATACAGAAAACAGATAAAGAATTTGGTGAAGTAGTGCATCGACAATAATCTGTCCTCAGTGTCAGTAAAACGAAGGAGATAATCATCAACTTCAGGAAGAATAGCGGAGGACTTGGCCCTGTCTACATCAAAGGGGATGAAGTGAAAATGGTCGTGAGCTTCAACGTTTTTAGGTGTTCAGATCACCAACCACCTTTTCTGGTCTCCCCAAACCGACGCTATAGTTAAAGAAAGCCCAACAACCCTCTCTACTTTTTCAGGGGGCTAAGGAAATTCAGCATGTCCACTATGACTCTGATCAACTTTTACAGATGTACCACAGAAAACATCCTTTCTGGTTGTATCACAGCTTGGTACAGGTCCTGCTCTGCCCAAGACCACAAGAAACTACGTGAAGCTCAGTCCATCACGTAAACCAGCCTCTCATCCACTGACTCTGTCTACACTTCCCACTACCTCGGAAAAGCAGCCAGCACAATTAAGGACCCCACACATCCCAGACACACTCTCTTCTACCTTCTTCCATTGGGAAAAAGATACAAAAATCTGAGGTCATATACCAACCGACTCAAGAACAGCTTCTTCCCTGCTGCCAGCAGACTTTTGAACGGACCTACCTTATATTAAGATGATCTTTCTCTACACCCTAGTTATGACTATAACACTGCATTCTGTACTCTCTCATTTCCTTCTCCATGATGGCATGCTTTATTTGTACAGTGCGCAAGAAACAACACTTTTCACTGCATACTAATACATGTGACAATAATAAATCAAATGAGTTTTCAGTATTCCAAGTTCATAATTACTGCTAAGTAACTTGTTTGACCCTAAAACACTAATTTTATACTGGTGTTATTTCACATTCAGAACTTCTTAGTCTCAATGCAAAGGCATTAGTATAATCAGCCCATTACACATCCCATTGACATTTTAGACTACAGGGAGAACATAAATTCAAATTTCTGCACAGATTTATTGTCTTGTTATTTATCAAAAAGCAGCACACTTTCATTAAATAACCTATATAATTTGAGAGAGGGGTAAAGAATCATGCTAAAATAGAAAATGCTACCTGAGGTGACCAGTCCATGCATGTAACAACACGATGTTTTGACCAGCGCTCATCAAAAAACTGTCTATTTAGAGAAAGTTTAGCTCCACCTTGGAGTTCTCTGTTAAGAAGCAAAACGCAAGTCAGAAATGTTATTCAGAAACAGTGCTGGTCCAATAAATACAATAATAGTTATGTAAATATTACCCTTCTTTCTCTTCCAAATCCTTGCCGCTGTAGTCAAAAAAGAGATCTTTATGTTCTGCAAGAGCCCGTTCAATTATTCTGGTGCTGTGATCAAAGAACGTGAGGAATTCATCAGAGTGAATAATCTGCTGCTTTTCCTCCTCTGTAAGTTCACGTGGTGCACCTGTAAAACAAGGCAAGCAAATCTTTCTTATTTTAGATCTTGCTCTTTTAAACATTATTTAATTTAGAAACTTAGCATCTTAACTTTACCACCAATTCAATCTTAAATCTTTTTTAAGATGCATCAAATTGCCCATTAGTTGAAATTGTCCATTTAAACATGTTGACCACAGAACTTAATGCAACTTCTTACTGATATTTGAAACTCCCAACAATCTGATTGAAAAAAAATGCCAGTATCTTTTTTTCCAAAACAAAAAACAGTTTCTCTGTTCAGCAAAAGAACTATTCACATTCAACATTAATTTTATTCTACCTTATTTGATCTGTGAATTAGTTTACCAGGATCTAAAATATTCTGTATACATAAGAGGGCAAAGCAAGGATTAATCCCTTAGAACCTTCATTGCAAGAACATACACATGGTGTGGTACTAACCCATACAGTCTGAGGTGGTCTCAGTGTCAACCCCTAATTTTCACGTTAGTTCATCTTGGACACGGCAACAGTAGAACCAAAGCAATCAGCACCAGCCCCTGAGCTGGAGAAGGAGGAAGAGAAAGAAGAAAAGAAACTTGTACTGTGTTTTTCAGAGCCTCAGGATGTTTCAAAGAGCTCCACAAGTCAGTTAGGTTTAATGTGTAGTAATTCAATATGTGAGTAGGAAATGAAATAAATGATAAATAGCAATGAAATAAACGGCCAGTTACTCCGCTTCACCATGTTGTAAGACAGAAAATTTTTTTTTTATTGATTAGTGCCAAAGAGCTTCACATCCACCTGAACCACCATGGGCCTTGCCCTAATGTCTCCTCCAATAACACCACCCCTAATCCTACATTTCGAAGGGGGAGCTGAAGAGTTCTTGATCAACCAACATCACTAAAACAGATTATCTGCTCATTATCACACTGTGCACAAATTCCCACTTGTCCTACAGTACAATAGTGATTACAGTTCCAAAGTATTTAATTATCTTGTGAAGCAATATGGTTCATCCTGAGGTTGTGAAAGGCACTAAATAAATTAAATATTTATTTTTTTCTCAGTACTGAATGAAATGAAGCTAAGTATTCTGAGGTCCTCGAACTCCAAAATCTCTGACACAGTTGCAAGAGTAATACAACTGAGCCAGACTGACACTTGGTTGAAAGGCCAGCACAAGGATGGCCATTCCTGTCTGCTATCCAAATGCATACATGGATCTCAGGGACAGACAGGGTCAGATTCAACTGTGATTCCCATTCAAATCCAAAAGTCCAACAAAATGCATTGTCCAAGTTTACACAAGTGGAATTTGGTTGATTTCAAGTGTCTGTTGCTAACCATGGAAACACCCTAAGCACAAGTCATTGCCTACAGGATAGAGAGAAGAAAAGTAAGGACACGAAGAGAGAGATCTAAGGCAGAGAAAAAAGTTTGCTTTCCAAATGCTATTCAAACTAGAAAACAAGAATAATATCCACTGTTCATTATAATCTGCATTGATATAGTGCCATACTAGATAGGAAGGCTACAAAAGTTGCATCCATTGAGTCAGATGACACAGAATACTGGATTCAATTTCAGTCACCACATCCCAAAAGCATAAATATTCACATCAGAAATGGCACAGGTATGAGCAACAAGAATTATCTCAACAGTAAAAAGGATTAGTTATGAGGAAAGATTAGAGCTGCCTATGGTTATTACTTCAAAATTTACCTAGAAAGTATGAACAGAGCCCCAGAGCAGTGTAACTGTGGGGTATCTAAAGATGTACTGGGAAACAACTCCAATGTCCCCCTCCAGACATTTCTTTATGATTTGTATGACAATAGTCTTGGAAGTGCAAATTTCCCCTAGACAATTGGCATGCACTGGGAACCATTTGAAAACACAATTTAAATTGTAAACTTCAATTAGTTCCAGATCTGATACATCAATAGCTACCCAGATAAAATCAGAAAAATTAAAACCACTTCTAACTCCTGGGTAACCATTGCACAGATCCATAGCAACCCCACAGGGGGATTCCCCCCAAACCTGCCTCCCACCAACAACTGAACCTCCAGGGGCAACTGTCACACCCCCCTTCCATTAAAAATTCCATCCTATGCATCTACTCAATTTACCTTATACACTTACCTTCTCGCTGGCCTGTCGAGTACTTTTAAATTGGGCTGGACCTTTAACTTATCTGGGTTACCGCACCCAGTGCCATAAAAAAGCTGGTATGGCCTTCTTACATCCGACTAAGCTGCCTTTGATGCGAGGCACCAGGGACATGCTACACTGCTCGGATCTCACCAAATCTAAGTCAGAGATGAGTTTCTGATTTCACATTCGTGCTATTGCTAAGACTGCTTATTTTCATCTTCATAACATTGCTTGATTTCACCCCTGCCTCAGCTCATCAGCTGCTGAAACCTCCATTCATATCTTTGTTATCGCCAGACACAACTATTCCCACACAGTCCTCGCTGGTCTCCCACATTCTATCCACTGTAAATCTGAGGTTATCCAAAACTCTCCTGCCCAATTCATAGCTCATATCAAGTTTGATTCCCCATCACTGACTCATCTTGAGCTCACTGACACATGCTGCTACCAGTCACCAACAGTTTAAAATTCCACCATGGTCTTGCCCATCTCTATCTCTAATCTCCTCCAATCCTACATACTTCTGGGATATCTGCACCCTCTAATTCTGGCCTTTTATCCATTCTGATTTATTATCGCTTCACCATTGAAGGCCTTCAACTGCCAAGGCCCCAAACTCTTGAAAATTCGTTTCCTATATCTCTGTGCCTCACTTTCCTTCTTTAAGACATTCCTTAAAGATGAAGGTTTTAACCAATCTTTCGGTCAGCTGACCTAAAACCTCCTAATGTGGCTCGGTGCCATACCTTTTTTTATATAATGCTCTTGTGAAGGAATGTGGGATATTTCATTGTTAAGGGCAAATACAAATATAAATTATTGTTGTTGAAACAAAGAATTATTACAAAGATGATAGTCAAATGGTTATACTAGCGTAAAACATTTACTGTTGACAGATTCACATACAAATAAGTGAATATACGAAGTGTGTCATTGAAAACAGATAATGATTTTAAGCTCCTCAGAATGGACTTTCACCCCAAAATACCTTCTTTAACTTCTTCTTTCTGTATTTGTTCTGGTTCAGGTTCAATTGCTTGTTTAGGTACAATATCGTCCTCCTCCTCTTCAGCTGCAACATAACAATTTTAAAAACTTAATGTATCCTTATAGACATCCTGAAACACCTTACATTTAATTACAATACTTGCACATTATTAAAGTTTTTGTTATCAATAAATTCTTTATAAAAAGCAATTAACATGTTGACTTTAGTTATCTGAAGAAATGCTCCTCGTTATGAAAGATGAAGAAAAAAGTCAATTATTTTACAGCTGTCTGAATTGCTGCTTGCAATCTTCAGGCCATCAATGTCAGGGCAATGAAGAACTAACTAATGGCTTCTATCTTGAAAATGGCATGACAATCATTCCCTGATGGTATTATTGTCAGAGTTACTGACATGTACCTGCTTTTTACTTTGTTCAGTGCTTCAAGCTGTAACACCATTGGATTATTACAAATATATCTGAATTCTAGAAAAAATATATTTTCACTATACACTTAAAGATTTTGCTTAAAATGTTCACAACCAAAAACTGCTCTTAAAATTTAAAACAAAACAATACTGAAGTGCATTCAAAATTTCAAATATATTAACTTTCAAACTTCTGTAGCTCATATCTTGAAATTATGAGCACTGGCAGCATGAATAATTAAAGTTGCACTAAGACAAATAATAAAGTAATGGGAAAACAATATAGATCATTCTATTTGGAAATCGTGCACAGAAAAATAATTAACACAAAGCTAATTAACTTAGAGATACAAGATACATTTCAATGGCGGCCTAAAATAAAGCCCCCAAAGTCCTTGTATTTCCAGTAAGTTCAATACTGGAATAGCAGCGCTTATTATCACATCATGGTTTCTTCAGCAATATTTCAACATACAAACAGATGAAAGGAACTCTTTAGAAATGCTAAAGGTCACTCCCTCAAAGCTAAAAAGCAGGAAAGTTCTTGATAAGTGTTGTGGTTTTAGTTGTTTTGTATTCAGTAATACACTTGAATGTCACACAGTCCACTGAATAAAATATTCAAATAAAAGAATTATTTTATATTTCAGTTACAAATCAATTAACAAAAATACTCAACAAATTAACCATATAATACCATATCTGATTTTTCACTGAACCTCATTGGAAATAAGTAATTCAGCTTTATACTGCTATTCAAAGAGAATTTTGAAAATGATCACGATAAATAATTCTGTGCTATGTACAGTATTGATCTCATTTAAGGAAAGATGCAAGTGCATTTGAAACAGTTCAGAGAAGGATTACTATCCTAATACCAGGAATGGGCAGGTTGTAACGGTTGGATGGGAACTAAAGGGTGAACAGGTTAGACTTGTACCCACAAAAGTTTAAAAGAGTAAGAGGCAACTTGATTGAAACTTTTAAGATCCTGATGGGCTTTGACAGGGTGGATGTGGAAAGGATCTTTCCTCTTGTGGGAGAATTTAGAACTATGGGTCACTGTTTAAAAATACAGGGTTGTTTATTTAAAACAGAAACTTAAGGGTCTTTTTTTTCTTGGAGGGTCGTGAGTCTTTGAAGTTCCTTCCCCCAAAGGCAGTAAAAGAAGAGTCTTTGAATTTTTTTTAAGTCAGAGTGAATAAATTCTTGATTAACAAGGGAGTGTAAAGTTATCAATGTTAGGCAGGAATGTGGGGTTGAGGTTAGAATCAGATCAACTATAATCTTATTGAATGGTACAGCAGCCTGGAAGGGCCTAAAGGCCTACTCTATTTTTGCAGGTACATATATTCACATGCAAGACACTTGTATTGACAGCTAATGGAAAACAACATCTCAACTGATGACTTTGATTTTCCATGAAAATATAAAGTCATATACAATTTCTGTGCAAATTAAAATATTGGATGACAAATTAGTTAAAATGCACGCAATCAAAACAAGGAAGCTACTTGATGAGAAATATCCTGCATGACTAAAGCCTACTTCCATTACAGATTCAATACCATAATATCCAGAAGCTTAAATTTTGAAATCAAAACAATTTGGAATTATGAAACTCTAATGAAACAATACATAGGATCTGCATCAACACAAGTATTTTAACCACCACTGACTAACAAAGAAATTTGCAATTATGCAGCACCAATCAGGTTGTCAAGATTCCCAATGTTTTTCTAGTGCTTTGCAATCTTTTACACCTCAATTAACTTGCAAATCTGACTTTATTATCTCAGCAGAAAGACATCACGTCCAACAATACAGCATCCCCTTGGTTTTGCACCAAGGTATTAAGCTTTATTATATACTCCAGTACTACAATGAGATTTGAACCCATAACCTTTTGACTCAGAGGCAAGACTGCTGCCACCAAGCCAGGCTGACACTTATTGTTACTTGTCAAACACTGTCATATGATTAGGCCATATGACCCAATAACTGGTCTAAGAACAGATCATATAATTCTAGACAATGTAGAACAGAAAGGGAAGACTACAAGAGAGAATGGCACAAAATGATAATACAAATGGCAATTTCGATAGAAGTGGAAACAAGATATTAAATTAAAAAAAATTTTCAATTATGGGTTATAAAACTAAAGAGAGGAAAAAAGCAAAACCTTTATCAACCAGCCATAAATGAAAATTATTTTCCTTTCCTTCTCAAATTTATATAGTTCACCTGCAAAACAAACTGCACATAATAAACTCAAGTAAAACATCCAATAATTCAAAAGGGGATAGATTTTGTGCCATTTCCTGGGGCCACCATGTAAGGTACGGCAGCAGGTCTACGTTAGTGGAGGGATTAGCCTCAGTTTAGATCCCCTCTTTCATATTCTGAAGGGTTTGGTCTTGCTCGAGGTCTTCATTCAACATGCTGGCTCAACCTTTGGGATTTGCCATTTATTTTATTCCTGTCTCTTAGTGCTGGAGAATCACCTGGACCTTTCTGCCAATATTTTCAAGACACCAGCTTGTTGGCGGGAATCCCTGGTCTAATAGATCAGGAAAATCCAACTCCTTTAGGTTACAGCTCTAGCTTGCAACTAACAGTTGGACTTGAGGTCTGGTAAGCTGGAGGGAGGAAAATCTAAAACCAAAGGAAGGATTCCTTCTGGAATTTTTTTTAAAATTTGCCTGCGCAAGGTGCGTGACAAGTAAAACCTTGATGACAGCCCAGCCCTAGCTGTACTAAGAAGTAGCAGTGTTTCTCTTCTCAAACTGCTGTAGTTCTTGTGCTGATTGCGCTGTCACAGTTGCATTTGATAGGGAATTCGATCCAGTCAAAATGAAGCAGTCATATATTCAACTGTGATGGTGTCTAATTTGGAGGGGAGAATGCTCCCATAACCTTGTTGCACTTGTTCCTCCTGGTGGCAGAGATTATGGGATTGACCAGTACATATGTGGAGTTGTGGTGCATTCTTGAAAAGCATTTAAGAATAGACTAATCAAAAAAGCAGTTTACGCTATGGGGTCAGAATATATATCTGGGGCAGCAACAACATTAGTTTCACATGTTTTTAAACTTTCCCTTCCTCATCCCATTCATGTGCTTAAATTTGAAAGTCTACATATTCCAAATATAGGTATTAAAAATCAAGTTCATTCTGCTTTGCTCTTTCATTCTAATCTGAAGCTATGGTGTAAAAGGTTACAGTTTTTGTTAGGTCATCTGTCTAAAGAAACAGGACAGCAGGAAACTTCTCTTTACTTCAAGAAACCCATGTACAAGTTTAGTTGTGTAAGCTGTTCTACCACATGAGATCGGCTGGTCAGAGGATGGGAACCAGCTGCCTAGATCAGGTCTCAGCAGCCAGGCCAGATGACTAGACAACAAAGAACAGATGGTACTGCTGGGATTGTGTTCTCCACTACAAGGTGGCACTGGGATGGCACAAAGTTTTCTGCCTGACTGCCTCCAATCACATCTCTGACAGCAAGACTGTGTAATTACTGGCCCACCAGGGGAGTTAAAGGCAAGCATTCAGGCTGAAAACTGAATAAAATACATCTTGTAGGCCATAACAGCTGCCAAGCCACACTAATCGCCACATTTTCATATCTTTCACAACAAACACATTTAGGCAGACAATAAAATATAATTAAGCCTGCAAGTAATAGAGCTTAGAAAAATAACAGTGAAATGCACACTATGATGTTAACTTGTGCTTTATCGAAATGATAATCATATGTGCAAATTTAACGGTAGTTGGAAATTGAATCTGCCTACCATTCTGACAAGTTTACAGAAATGGGTTAATAACATGAACAATTTCAATATCCTGCAGATATGCTCATACTTTCAACCAAATGGGGGAAGTTAAAATCTTTCCTTTCAAGGGCTTCAATCAGCTGCAAAGGAAAACAGTAATCACTGTCTTTTGAGCAAGCTCTGCTGCATTTGTCAGCCCTTTCTCTAAGAATGCAGCCAGAGCAATCAACCTGCCATCCATTCAGAATGGAAAAACAATCTGAAAACACAGGGTATAATGCACCTGCCAGAGAAAATGGCCATTTCAGGAGAAGCTAGTGATCTGCATGACCCCACTGTGGAGGCGGTGGTGCAGAGGGGAAGAAATGCTTAAAAAGAATTCACAGTGATTCCGATCTCTCACACACTGACACTTCCTTACAAAGCATGCCAATTATAGCTTTTGTGCTACTTAAAAAAAATGAAAGCTTTTTTTCAAAAATAATCACACTGAGACACAGAAGATGCACATCCTTTCACAGAAATCACTTATACACTGGACAATCTATTAATCTGAAAGCAGTCTGACATGGTAGGGGTCCAACGTTGTTCAAGCACAAAACCAAAAACGCGACACCCAAGATTGAAATAATCTCTGCAGGTGTGCTTGCCCCCCACGTCATTTTGTTGACAGTTTTACATACAATCATCAAATCTAAAACCTTTACACTAAATAACTTTGAAATGAACATTTTCTCAAGACCAAAACTTGATACTGTAATAACTGCATTTTAAATAAGTGAATCATTGTAAACCAAATAATGGAATAGGCTGTATTTGCTTATTGAAAAATACCAAAAAGTACACAGAAACTGTAAGATGAAGTTTTACTCCTATAATTCCATGACAATATATTTTTTACCTTTGTAGAACGGACATTCCAAAAGTTCTGCATACAACAGTTGAAAATGCCTTTTTGTTTCCAATAAAATGGCAATACACATGCAATATCAGAAAGCAAAACTGATCTCATCAGGAAGTGAATGTCAGATAAAGCTGCACATTTAGAATAAGAGACTTGAAAGAATAACACAGCAATAAAATAGAAAAATGCTCAAATTTCCCAGAGAAATTGCTGCTTAAATACCAACCCAAATTTCCAATAACCTACAATATGAATAAAGCACTTAAGCATATTTGGCGGATCAGATGACTATCAGGATCTTTATAGTTGATGATTTCTGGTTGATAATTGACATCTTAATTGTCATTCAAATTTGGATAGATATTCTTAAATTTTAATGGAAACGTTATTCAACATACAGAATTGACTGCTGAGTTGGATAAACTTAATTTGCTTTGAGGACATTTCTCGCTTTTGCAACGTATTTAGTTTATGACAAAATAGTTAGCTTGTGCTCTGTAATTTAACCAATTGTTTTGTCATATTTCTGTGGATATTTTATGTTGAGGCGGTCAAATCCTGGGGAATAGTTGACAGAGTGAATTTACACTCTATGCGTTTCGTCCTAAAATTACTATTCAAATCTTGAGTTCACACTCAGGGATTTTGATCTTCCACATGCTGTACGTAACAGTCAGATATGAAATAGGTTTAATATACTCAATCCAGTTCACAGTGACCAAAAAAAATGATGTCATAATAAAGCAGAAATTAACACTATTAGCAACATCTCTTAGACAACAAGTTAATATGGGAAACAGAAATACTGAAAATGCAGCTCAGTGTATTCCTCAGGAACATCCTGGAGTTACCAGACACTGAACTGTACTAGCCATATAAATACTGTGTCTACCAGAGCAGGTCAAACACTAGGAATCCTGTGGCAAGTAATTCACCCCGACTCCCCAAAGTCTGTCCACCATCTACAAGGTCCAAATCAGGAGTGTAATGGAATACTCTCCACTTGTCTAGATGAGTGCAGCAACAAGAAGCTTAACAGCCACCTAGGACAAAGCAGCTTGCATGATTCCTACATGATTCTTGCATGATTTCTACAAACATTCACTCCCTCCAAACTGATGAACAATAGCAACCACGTGTACCAGCTACAGGGGCATTGCAGGAATTCACCAAGGTTCCTTAGACAGCATCTTTCATAGAATCATAGAGGTTTGCAGCATGGAAACAGGCCCTTCAGCTCAATTTGTCCAAGCCACCCTTATTTTTTTTTAAAGCCCCGAAGCTAATCCCAATTGCTCGCATTGGCCCACATCCCTCTATACCCATCGCACCCATGTAATTATCTAAATACTTTTTAAAAGATAAAATTGTACCCGCCTCTACTACTACCTCTGGCAGCTTGTTCCAGACACCACTGTGTGTGAAAA
Organism: Carcharhinus amblyrhynchos; assembly: GCF_965287045.1. Classification (NCBI taxonomy): domain Eukaryota; kingdom Metazoa; phylum Chordata; class Chondrichthyes; order Carcharhiniformes; family Carcharhinidae; genus Carcharhinus; species Carcharhinus amblyrhynchos. The sequence continues at coordinate 46,857,902 of NC_137334.1, forward strand.
AATTGCCCCTCTGGACACTTGTGTCTCTCCCCTCATTTTATCTGTTTATTCTATTTGTTCCAATTAATATCTTGAAAAAGATCAACTGACCCACTTAGAACCTTAGAATCTCTACAGTGCAGAAAGAGACCATTTGGCCAATTGAGATTGTGTAATTTCTCATGATGTTACCCTTGGTGTCCAGCTAAATCTACAACACACTTCTTCCCCGTACAGATATTCCTAAGGTGTGGAGCGCAGAATTATTCACAGAGCTTTGTATCATTAAACCATAATGTCTACTCTTCTATTCTCATTCTCTGGATAGAAAGACCAGCATTCCATTAGACTTTTTAATTTTCTGCACCATTTCTGAATGTGGGAATGACCCACATTCCTGGGTAGTAAGTCTCTTTCGAGTTTTTCTAGCTTCTCAACATCTTTACACACACTGTTTATCTTTTCTTCACTCCAAAATGGATAGTCACTTACTCGCCAATCCTGAAATACATTTGCTGATCAACATATTTTCCCAATACCAGATTTTAAAGTTTCATCAGGAATGGAACACTATCAACTCAAAGGTCTGAGATTCCATAAGGAATACACTCAAGTTTTCAAATCCACAACCACTACCATCTAGAAGGAGAAGAGCAGCAGATACCTGGGACCACCACAACGTGGAGGTTAGAGGTTCCCCTCCAAGTCACTCATCATTCTGACTTGGTAAAATATTGCTGTTCCTTCACTGTCGCTGGGTCAAAATCTGGAATTCCCCCCTAACTGCACAGTGGATGTACCTAAACCTCAAGAACTCCAACAGTTCAAGAAAGCAGCTCACCACAAACTTCTGAAGAGCAACAACAGATAGGCAATAAATGTTGGCCTGGCTAACAATGCTCACATCCCATAAATGATTTTTTTTAAAAATTAGGCTCAATTTTAACTCACAGCAGGAACCTGATGGGGTTGGGGGGGGGGGGCGGGGAAATCAAGGAAAGAACTAAATATGAATGACCTCAGTAGTAACAGGTCTAGACACTTAACTCCCCAGCCTCATTTACAGACTTATTATCCCAAGACAGCTCCATATCTGAAACTCAGATAATTAGCAAGGAGGGGGTGTTTTGAGAGATTAGAATGTTTTGAAAAGGGAAAGAACCAGAAATGAGAGGTCTAAGCCTTCCTTGTGTGTCTCATCCAGATTTCATAAAGAAAGTAGAAAAACCCTTTACAAAAATGATGTTTGAGCCTCTTCTATACTTGGTTCCTCTTCCCACTATGTTCACTTGGCAGTAAAGCAATAAGGGGGGGGAAAAGAAACAATCAACATTAAAAAAAACACAAATTAGATACTGAAACCCCAAAGAAAGTAGCAAATTGTCTTCAGTATACTAATGGCCATGGATGGTGGTAGGGTGTAGGTTAAAGTACTTCTTAAAACTTCTATAATCTTTTAAAAATATGACCACTCATTCTTTCAGAAGAACACAATTTCGATCACTTGTTAGAACACAGAAACATAAGCTGTTCTTCCTAAACTAGTTCATTCTGTAATTCAACCTGTGAAAACTAGTTAGCTGTTATTGCACTTCGAGATGTTCACCAGAACATTGTTCTGAATGTTAGGAAGGTAACCGACAAACCAGTGACACATAACCAGTGCTTGGCCTTTGTGCTGTTGAGAGTTTTTTTCCCCCCCAACAAAATTATATTCATTTAATTTGCGTTATTTGAGTTGTTAGATTAATGAAAGTAATATTTTGATTTGAATCGTGTTGTGAAAATCCATTTGAAAATAGACCTAATTAAGTATTTTTGTTTGGTCCAGCAAGCTTGTATGCCACCCACACTTCCCCCTACCCCCTCCTCCAGCAAGTGTGTATGCCACCCATACCTTAGCCCCCCCCCCCAACCCTGCCCCAGCAAGCTTGTATGCCACCCACATCACCACCACCCCCGGAAAAAAAACAGCCCAGGACACTTAAACAGTATTTAAGTTTCACTGATACAAATGTTTGTCCAAATGATCAATCTCTTTAACATTATTAATTTTAAAAATGGCTTCCCACAAGTTGTTTGTGTTATTTGTAACCATGAGTATTAAATTAGTTTATTTTGTACTTTACATTGAAATAATTCTATTTCACTTTATGAAATACAGCATCCTTTTAGTTCAATATCTACAGAATATCAGAACAGACCTCCGTTGCTCTAACAGGTTCCATGCGCTAGATTCTAATCTCAGGCAATCATACAGAAAATTTTCAACTCCTATTTGGAATATTAGGGTTCAACTTTAAAACAAAATCATCACTGTACAGAAGCAAACACTCAACATGTGGTTATACTGAGCCTTCAATAACTAATTCTACCCCTATCAATTCAACACCAATATTGATTAGTCTTGAATCTTCACAACTTCAATGTTTTGAGAGGAATACACGAGAATGTTTTTTGTATCAGTTAAGGAAAATTACTTCCCTTTCCACAAGTAATAACATGCCTAACAGATTTAGGTACAAGAGAGTAGACAACAAAGCAGCTGTGTACCATATTGTCAATTTTTAAAGTAAAATGCTATGTGCTTCATGCTCACTTCAGTCTGGTTTTCATCAATAGATTTCACTCCAGCAGTCTATACAATAAGGGCTCTGCACTAAAGTAGCAGTTACTGCAAAAATGACCAACTATTGTCAATGAACAATGAACACAAGGTTAATGAACCACTGAGTTTTTACTCCAACTTAACATCAAAATTGTGATGTATTTCGTTGAGGTGGAAAGAAAAGCATTGCTGTAAATTAGGCTGCACCCAGCAATAACGATATGAGTGAAGTTACAGTTGTCTAGATGATGTGCTTCTATGGAGCAGGTTAATCAAAGTTAAATCATCTGTGAAATAGCTGTGTTTTGTTAACTTGGATGTATTTGTATCCTTCCAGGCATACAAGGCACTTGACTCATGTTTTATTTCCTAACTACAAATACACAATCAAACATACCTACTTTCGCAGTATTAAATGATTTTAACCAAGAAATAAATTACAATTTCAATGTGTCTTTTAAACTAAATGAAAATTCATAATATAAAAAAAGAATTCCTACTAAACATATCCCTTTCTCTTCTAAAGAGTCTAGCGTAGCTCAGTGTGCAGTACTCTAACTGCAGCCAGAAGGTTGTGGGTTGAAGCCTCTCTCCAGGGCTGCAGCACATAATTGAGGCTGACACTTCAGCACAATGCTGAAGGAGTGCTGCATCATTTCAGGTGTCGCCCTGAGGAGTCTAGGACAAGGGAACATTAAATGAGATGTCAAATTGAGGGCGCATCTATCTGCCTATTTGTGAACAATAAAGATCCCACTGCACTATTCGTGGAAGTGTCCTGCGCAATACACTTCTTTCAACCAACATTGTCAAAAAGTAAACTAACCAATTGTTCACCTCACTGCTATTTATCATGCTGTAAACTGGTTTTAAGTTATGTCCCCTTGTCCTATACTCCTCCCATCAGCAGAAAAAATTCTCTCCATCTACCCTACTAATTCCTTCCAAAATCTTTAAAAAACTTCAATCAAATCATCCCCTTGACCTTGTGCATTCCAGGAAATATAAGCCAAGATATCATCTTCACCATGTAGCCCTGGTAACACATTCTGGCGAATCTTTCCCACATTCCTACCAAGTATATCCTTTCTAAAATGCAGTGTCTAGAACTGTTTATAGTGCTGCAGATGTGGTATAACCAAAATTATTAAGCCAAATCATCCCCCTTCCCCTTATATTCTAGCCCTTTTTGAAAAGGGGCTACCATTCCTTAGCAACTGGCGCTGAAGTATCTTGAAGCAGGCAGAACTTCTAATAAGTCACCGGGAGAGGATCACATGCACAGAAAATACTGAAGGAAGTTAAGGATAGAAATAATGGTGGTACTACTGGTCTTAATCTTGCAATTCTCCTTAGATACGGGGGATGGTGCCAGAGGGCTGGAGAACTGCAAATGTTACACCACTGTTCAAAAAGGGTGCAGGCAAATCAATTTAACCTTGGTGATGGAAAAGTTTTAGAAACCATAAATCAAGGTATAATTAACAGAAAGTTGGACAAATGTAGATCAATTCAGAAAAGATTTGTTAAAAGCAAATCATGTTTAACTAAATTAATACAGCTTTTTTATATGTGTTAACTGTGTTGATGGGAGAGGATGGGGAGGCAATTGATGCGGTATATAGTGACACTCAAAAGGCATTTGATGAAATGCCATTAGACAAGCATATCAATAAAATGGCAGCATGGATACAAAGTGTAGTGGTGAAAGGTCATTTTTTAGATTGGAGGTGGTACATTGTGGGGTAGTAGGACCACAATTTTTCCAAATTCATGTTAATGACCTAGCCTGTACAGGGCACTTTCAAACTTTGCAAATGACATAACTTGCAATGATAGCAAACAGTGAAAATGATCGTGATTGACATCAAGATGACATGACAGGTTGGCAGAATGAGTGGACATGTGGCAGGTGAAATTTAATGTAAAATGCAAAATAGTACAGTTTGGTAGCAAGAATAAGGAAAGGCAATGTAAAATAAAGGATACAATTCTAAAGACAGTGCAAGAACAGAGAAACCTGAGGGAATACATGCACAAGTTATTGAAGGTAGCAAGCCAGGCTGAGGGCACGGTTAAAGCAATATATAGGATCCTGGGCTTTATAAATAAGGGTATAAAATTCAAAAGCAATAATAAATCTGTATAAAACACTGGTTGGCCTCAATTGGAGCAATGTGTCCATTTCTGTGCATATTTTGGGAAGAATGTGAAAGCATTGCAGTGCAGAAAAGAATTGTGTGACTAGCCCCATGTGATGAAAGATGCGTGGATAAATTGCTAGTACTGGGGCTGTTCTCTTCAAAGAGAAGGTTGAGTGCAGATTTTCAAAATGATGGGGTTTTCGTCACAGCCAATAGGGAAAAACTGTTCCAAATGGAAAGATTAGAGGTATTGTAATTTTAAAAAAAAGAGGAATTTTACCACCCCACCCACCACGGGAATCAGAGTGGGTGTGGGGCAGAACATGTCAACAGTCCACTGACCTTGGGTGGGATTTTACAGTTTCGGGACAAACGAGACCATAAAATTCCACCCACTGTGTGCAAGTTAAACGAAAGGAAGATAGCATAGTAGTAGTAACAGTAGTCTCTGAAAATTATTTCATTTGGAGGGCTGAGAGATTGTGCAATGCACTACCAGATTTAGTGACTGAAGCAGAGAGCATGGGCCCTATCTTACCATTTTGATTCAAAGTGCTGGTCGGACTTGAAACTGGGAGTGTTTTAGATACAGCATTTAGACCTGTTTTCAGGCACCCCCATACACACACTGCCTGCAAAAACATCAGCAATTTTGAATCACACTGCACAAGCCTGTGGGCGGGGCTTAACGCACCCAAAATCTCATAACTCCGAGCAGCACCTCCAAGTGCGCACGTGCAAAAAAATATAGAATGCAATTCCCCGCCACATCGCTTCCGGGCCAGATGATGCCTCTCCCCCCACCCCGAGCCCCCACAAACATTGCCTCACCCCCCAACATTACTGACCCCTTTAACCCCCCCCTACTCCCTCTGCTGCTGCTACCCCCCACCAACCAGTCTCAAGTAGAGAGCCGTCCAACCCACTTGCCTCCTCCTCCAGACCAGAACCACCACCACCCCCCCCCCCAAACCAATCTCAAGTAGAGAGCTGTCAGACGTTTGGCACTTACCTCCTCTGTAACTGGAGCGCCCGAATTGAACGTTTGTGGAGCTTGCCTGTTTCGCATCTGGATGGGCGAACGCGGTGGTAAAGGGGGAACTACTGGTAAGATTAAGTCAATTTAAATGCATTTTGAGTATGGTTTCGGGCATGGTTTCAATCGCAGCCATTTTCAAGCCTTGGTTAAGGAGGTGTTAGCGCAGAGGCAGGCACAGATTGCGCTACTCACCTCACGCCTGACTTTACCAAGTTTTCACACTTGAAAATGGGCGCAACTTGATGATTAAAATCGGGCCCTATGAGAATATTTAAAAATAAGTTATTGAAGGAAAGAAAAAAATAAACAGACATGGAACAGGAGATTAGGACAGTGTTACTCAATATTAGCCACTAACCACATGTAGCTAAGATGAAATCCAGACGTTGTTAACTGCAGTTACGATTAGCAAATAGAAGTGAGCAACAGACATTGTGACGGAATTCCATCACATTGTATATGCATGTGTATCTAACGTTTTTGTGCAGTTGGAGCTAAAATGGCAAAAGTAGAATGTACGGGCATTTTATGATAATTGAATATGTTTTACTTCTTCAGTTCCTGCTTGTTAGTTATCTGCTATAACAGGTTGCAGCACAATTAATAATGTCAGACTACAGCACCATGCAAACACCAGCGAAGTATGAAGAAGACAAACTTTCACCGTGGTCAGCCCAATCAATCCAGGTCAGCAGAATGAAGCATATCCAACCAATAGCAAGCAACAAGAATGGGGCAATTATGGCAAAGGAAACGCAATATTTAACCACATTGTGTGTGCAGAACATGGGCATGTCTAGTATATCTCATTTCTGGACGCCAACATTCTTAATCATCACTCTGATGAAGTCAAAATTGCTCAACTGCTGGACAAGACCCAAGAAATTGCAATATGATGTGGTATGTAACTTATGTCAGGATTCCAATTTTTGATAAGAAAAAGATTGCAAAGTTTGGCACAAAATTATGGTACATGTTTGTTAAACAAATATAGACCTACATTTACCTGTACCCATATTGTGTGCAATGCATTTATTAAAGTTTGCACACTAGCCTAAAACATTGTCACCTTGCTCTCACCTATTTTTACTCAGCAAATTCTGTTGAACAACACTGGATTAGGACTGATTAGTTCTGGCCTGAACTCTCCATTCACCTGATGAAGGGCAGACCCCGAAAGCTTGTGAGTTTACTATCAAATAAGTTGGTTGGACTTAAACCTGGTGTTGTCAGACTTCTTACTGGATAAACTTCAACACAGGCTGTTCTGGTTGAACAATCTATTTCAATACTATAATTTCCATTCAAGTCCATATAATAAAGAGGCAAAAAGAAAATATTTCCACACAAGCAAAAAAATTACAAGAGTTTACAATTAGGAGTTTCTCCGTGTTTCCATTAGTACTCAAGTCAGGTGATTTCCAATTAGCATTCAGAATCAGAAGGACTGCTAACCTATATGGAACAAATTCTTATTCAATATTGAGATCCAAACAGAAGCTTCCTAATAAGAGGAAATCAAACTAATATTCTAAATCCTTTTTCAACATTTTTAACATTCTTTCCAAATCAGATCCAAAATCCTACATTCAAAGTAACTGCCTCAGGTTACTTTGAAGGTTAAGAGCATTTATCCTCTTATTTAAAATATATTTTTTCTGTTGCTTTTCACTTTAAAAGTTCATTCATCCCACAATTGGCCTTTTTCTTGTTTCATTTAACTTCATTATTAAAAGACATGAAAATTTTAGGCATTTACTTTTCAGCTTCAAATTATTGCAGTACTGCATGAAGATTCAAACATAAAGACAAACCATCTCATTTAGGCAGCTATAAAATAACACAACGGTTCCTAGTCATTCCAACTTAGCTTCCAGAAATAGCATATCATTTGGATTTGGGCTGTAAGAAGCTGGAGTAAAAACCCTTAGGACAATATTAGAATTTAGTGTTTTCAGATTCTTACAAACAAAGACTTATTAAGATGTCGATACTGAAAGCTGAATCATGTTAGAGCCAATAAACAAGTACTAGATGAAATTATAATGTTATTGGCCTTGGAAACAGTGCTTAATTAAAAACAGCTAAATTGGTTTGATTTCTGAGAAAGTTTTTTGACAACTGGAGCTAAAGTTTCTCTTCACCTAGTTTACAACTTGACTAAATCCTCAGTCATTATAGAGAACCTCCACTTGAAAGCAAAAAGGATGGCCTCTGTGCGTAATAAGGGTCAAACCCTGACCCAGACTATCAGCACAGACAGTCAACTGCATTCAAACCCATGGGAGTTGAAGGCTTTTTGAAATCTTTCTTTGGAAAGGAAATGTTCCAATTATGGGGAAGAAATGATTGACATGCCACAACTGCCCATGCATTTTTTTTCGATCTTGGAATATAAGCAAGGCAGTTCCTGATTAGACAATCATCAAGGACAGGTTGATTTAAGAAAAGAAAGATGTAAGCTTGGCAAAGACAAGAAATTTAATTTGGTTTAAAAGCAGCTACTCTAATGGCAGCTACTAAAATGAATAAGCTTTAAAGTTGTCAGATATACTATAAATTTGTGTATGTAGTCTAAGCAGCGAGGGACAGAGAGAGGAGAAGATGGATACAGAAGAGGGCTTTATGTTGAAAGTATGCCTTCTCCTTTAACCAGCATGTTATAATAGCCAGGAACCATGCTAGGTTAAGCTATTTAAGTTCCAAAATATAAAAGATGGGAGACACTGCAAAATTTTTTTTTAAATGAAAGTTTGCACATTTGCAAACATAGGAGTTAAAAACTATGGTAACACACCAAAGCGCCTCACATTAGTATGCCAGGGGTTTTGTTTTATTATTTACTCACATGATTTGGGCATCAGTAGCAAGGCTAGCATTCATTGCCCATCCCTAATTGCCCCAAAGGATGGGGGTGAACTGCCTGCTTGAACTGCTGCACTTTGTGTGGTGAAGGTATTCCCATCGAGTTATCAAGTTGGGAGTTTAGGGTTTTGAGTGATTGGCAATACATTTCTAAGTGAGTACAGTGTGAGACTTGGGGAGAAATTTAAAGGTGATTGTTAGGTTGCCATATACCTGCTGCTCTCGTCATGCCAGATGGTAGAACTCACAGGTTTAGCTGTTGTTGCAAAGGAGCCTTAGTGAGTTATTGCAATGCATCACGTGGATGGCATATACTGCAGACATGTTGCACCACTGGTGAAGAGGTAGGCATTGACCAAGTGGATTATTTTGTCCTGGATGGTGACAAGCTTCTTGTGCATTGTTGGGAGTTGCATTCATTCAGGCAATTAGACAGTATTCTAGCACACTCCTGAATCTACTGATTCGGGTCAGTAGATGGGCAGGTAATCAACAGCTGGCCCAAAATGCGCAGCAGGAGTTTAGCCCAATCAAAAAGAGGAATTCCACAAGAAAGAGGCTAAACCCAAGAAGGTTAAGGAGAACGTTAAATTGGAAAGTAAGATATACGAAGTGGCAAAGGATAGTGGCAGACCAGAGGACTGGGAAGATTTTAGGATCCAGCAGCAAAAGCCTAAAAAGCTCATAAGAAGGGAGAGTATGAATTTTGAGAGAAACCTTGCAGGTGGTATGAAAACAATCAGTAAGACTTTCTATGGATACATAAATAGGAAGCGGACAGCTAAGTTAAATGTGGGACCTCTACTGAATGAAGTTGGTGAATTGATAACAGCAAACAAAGAAATGGAAGATACACAACTAGTGGAGTACCACAAGGATCAGTTCTTGGCTCGCAATTGTTCACTATTTATATTAATGACCTGGAGGGAGGGGGTGTAAGTTTTCCAAATATGCTGAAGATATGAAGACAGGAGGACAGGACAATACGGATATTGTGATTCTGCAATGGGATATAGGTAGATTGGGTGACTGGGCGAAAACCTGGCAAATGGAGTTTAATGTGGGGAAGTGAGGTCACGCATGTCAGTAGATGGAATCAAAAGGCAGATTATTATCTAAATGGAGAGAGACTACAGGTGAATGAAGTACAGAGGGATCTAGCTGTTCCATTATACGAATCACAAAAAGCTAGCAGGGAGGTCCAACAAATAGTTAAGAAAGTAAACGGCATTTTGACCTTTATTGCAAAGGAGTTGGAGTTTAAAAAAAGGGGGGTTTTGTTGCAATTGTACAGGGTGTTGGTGAGGCTCCACCTGGAATATTGCATAGTGTTGGTCCCCTTACCTAAAAAAGGATATAGTAACGTTGGAGGCACTCCAAACGAGATTCACCAGGCTAATACCTGGGATGTGAGGGTTTTCCTATCAAGAGAGGCTAAACAGTCTGTATTCCTTGGAGTTTACAAGAGTGAGGGGTGACCTTATTCAAACATATAAGATCCTGAGGGGACTCGACAGGGTAAATGGTAAAATGTTTTCACAAGTGGGAGAGTCTCAAACAAGGGGACATAGCTACAAGATAAAGGGCCGCTCATTTAAAACTGAGGTGCATAAAAATTTCTTCTTGTAGTGGATGTTCTTCTTGTGGTGAATGTTTGGAATTCTCTGCCCCAAACAGTGATGGAGGCTGGATCATTAGAAATATAGAAAGTAAAGGTGGATAAATATTTGATAGATTAAGGGATAGAGGGTTATGGGGAAATGGCACAGAAAAGGAGTTGAGGCCTGTATAAATCAGCCATGATTGTATCAAATGTTGAGGCAAACTTGAATTGTTTGGTGGCCTATTCCTACTTCTATTTCTTGCGCTCTTGTGAATTGTGCCTTTTAAATGGTAGAGTGTAACGTACATTTAGGAATTGTGTCACTTCATAGAATACCCAGCCTCTGATGTGCTCTAGAAGCCATAATACTTGATGGCTGGTTAAGTTTCTGAGCAATGGTGACACCACAGGATGTTGCTGGTTGAGGATTCGGTAATGGTAATGCCGTTGAACACTGAAGGAAGGTTGCTGGTTCTCTCTTGTGGGAGATGACTAATACCTAGCACTTGTGAGATGCAAATGTTATTGCCACTCATCAGTGGGCTTGGGTAAGAATTGGTGCACACTCGCTGAGCCAATTAGCCTCTATTGCCCTCCTTTTGCACTGTAGGGATTCTATGGTTCTATTCATGTCAAGTATTCATTGTTAAATCCCAAGTACTAGATACTTCCAGAAGGTTCTCAGTGAACAAAGCAATATCATTCCTGGCTTTTAGCTCTCTGATAGGGCTATCACAGATGGTGGCTATCCACAATTTTAAAAATGAGTTATCAATGTCCCACAGTAAGACCCCAAATCTTGCAATTTTGTATTTACTTTGACAGAAGTATTTTGAGGAAAATGGAAAAATAATACCCTTTAATTTAAATTTAAAAAATGAAGATCTATTCAAATGTAAAAAAAATTTTAGTAATCCAAACTGTGTGAGATGCGAATCTCTGTTGGATGGGCTATGAACAGATCATAGTTTTCAGTGTGCTTGATATGTGGTATTTCCTATAATATGTTGAAACAATCCTAAATGCTGAAGTTCTAATCACATGGTATAATTACAGGCAAATTATTTGATTTCATGTCATTACAGCTGTCACTACAAAAACAACTGTATGAGTATAAATTTAGAGAAACTCTACATGTGTACACAGTAAAAATAACATTGCAAAGGTGCAACCACAAGATTCCAAGAATGGTGACAAAATGCTCATCTGCATTTATGGCGTCCTCCTGCAATGTTATTTTCATATCACACATTTATTTCAGGCCTCATGCTATACTTCTTCAGGTGTATTTGCCACGTATAACATTTCAGAACATAAATTCTGCATTCTTAAGTGTTCTACTTTTAATATTTGTCCTTGCATCATCCATTAAACAGTACAAGAATTTGCTTATTGGAAAATATTACCTGGAAATTCTCTACATATGTCAAAACATTATTGATTAGTGGTATTAAAGTGCTTAATTATTTTTCATACATTTCTAGTAACATATTACATACTTTTTTTTCCCAATCATCTTACCTTCAGCTTTCTGTGCAATCACTGGAGTTTGTGTTTCCTTTGTATATGTAACAATCTCTCGTGGAGGAAAGTCTACCTGTGTGATTTTTGCCATCTCCAGTTTAATTGCTCCTCGTCTGTCAGTAAATGATTGGGAGAGAGAGAGTGTCATGTGAAACTTTTATTGATGTTATAAAATAATCAAATATATACAAAGCAAGAGGAAATGCTACAGAAGATATAAATATTTAAAGCAGAGGTGACGTAACTTTTATCCCCAATGTCTGCATATATTAGTATGTCAAAATTATTATATTAATGACTGAAAAAGTACAAGTAGTAGAAATGAGTTGGCAATACCCAAGGTCAGCTTGAAGCTGCAGAACTGAAGGATCGGTATCCCAGTGAAAGGTCCTAATTGATTGACAAGTCAACCATGCAGCATTGTTAAAAAAAGTTTAAATCAGTGATGTTAGTATTGATGCACATTTATTTCAGACAATTATTTTTCCACAAATGAAATTAACCAATTGAAAACCGTTTCCCAGTGGACTATTTTACAGGTGGATAATAATAAAACTCATATTAATGCTTGTGCAGGAAAGAATGCGAAGCTAAACTAAATTAAACAAAAATCATTTGAGAAAAATACATTTAAGTTAAACATTAGACAGAGGCTACATAAAAACTTATTGCCATTATAATTATCTTAAGCACCACAATTAGCAAGGATATCTTGCAGGCAGGTACTTACCTCAAAGGAAAGAACATAAACAGACTAGTAAGAGAAATAACATACCACTAAAGAAACAAGGAACTACAAAGGATAGAAAGAGATATCACACAATCCAAAGACAGACCAAGTAAGAATGGATAACAAGCTGAACAGATAAACGAAAGGAGAGAAGAGGGAGTTTTCATAGCCAGGTGGCAGCAAAGGTGTTTTTATTTTAAAGAAAAGATCTACTCTCTAACATACAAAAAGAATGACACACATTACAACACTTCTCAAATGCTTTATTAACAGATCTCAAAAGGAGTTTCTTAATTAATTTTCCAGTTCTCAAGTATCAGCTTACCAAGTAATTTAAGTCATATTAAAATTAGAGAAGTTGTATGGATTAGGGTGCCTGGCAAAGGAATCTAAGGAAGAAAAGTGTTAAACAGTGGAAGGTGTATTACAAAAAAAGCATTGACTACTCCCAAAACAGAACAACATGTCAAATGACTTCTTCAAATTTTAACATGTTTTCCAATTACTGATGTCTATCCCAATCTACCTCCTATTTATATTTAGTAATAGGATTTAAAGAACGTTTTAAAGTTTTAAGTTTAAGTTTATTTATTAGTGTCACAAGTAGGTTTACATTAATACTGCATCGAAGTTACTGTGAAAATCCCCTAGTTGCCATACTCTGGTGCCTGTTCAGGTACACTAGGGAGAATTTAGCATGGCCCAGCCAGCATGCCTTTCGGACTGTGGGAGGAAACCGCAGCAGATATGGAGAGAACATGCAGACTCCACACAGTGACCCAAACTGGGAATTGAACTCAGGTCTCTGACTCTGTAAGGCAGCAGTGCTAACCTCTGTGCACAGTATTAGAAAGTCTAACATTTCTCCAATTGCCAAACAAAATATGCAACTTGAAGTAACTTAGCCTGGCAGCACTTACACTCACCCATCCCATATTTCAATTTGTCAGCAGGGTACAGAAGATTGCACCAAATAATATTCCAATCCCAGTAAAACTTGAAAAGCTGCTTTAATCTTTAAGTAAATCACCTTTGCAGGGGGATGTTTAAAAAGTAGTTATGGAGAGCAAATTCCATCAGGAGGCTACATACAACATTTAAGAACCACACCACAAATATATGTATACACTTGCATTTACAGTATCGCTCTCCAGCCAAAGAATTGGAAGAAACAGTTACACCTCCCACTCCCAAGAAGCTGGCTTCCCAGGATTTGGTAAATTTGATCTTAAACTGCCACCTCTGCATGCAGTTAAGAGGTAGAATGCCAAGTCTGAAAAAGGAAGAAACTAGAAAGAGTTGAACACTGAACCCAAAACAGACAAAAACAATACGATTGGATTAAGAACAGATACTGTGCATGCAACACAATGACTCCCATAAGATAATTCCAATGTTTTCAACCCACGGTCTTGTCATTATCCACAATAATGTCGAGAGGTTCCAGAAAGACTTGCTAACTATTCTTCTCTAATCAATTCTCAATACACTCCAGCCAATGCAGAATTACTTCTCAACACAGAATATATATTAACTATTGATTTTTGGCTGACACTGAATCACGCACTGGCCAACTTCCTTTCAGTGTAAAGTCAACATGATCAAAAGCATGCTATTCAGTTCCCACCAATAACACTGCACGATAGCCCCTTGCTCCACATACATACATACATCCATCCTACCCCTCAGTGTTATCATGTTGATCCCATTCATGCAAATGCCAATTAACTAAACCAAGCTTCAAACCACACAGCTTGGCAACTACCCAAACAATTTAATTCTATTGCAATGTCATTTGTCTTCTTCTACCTCATCCTCTTTGTCATTGAAACTGTCTTTAGAATCTTCAAAGTGAATTACTCCAGTATGGCAGTCTGAAGTGTCAATAGTTGTTGCTTCAGTCTTGGAGCTTTCAGATACCTCAACGCCATACTCTCACAGTATCCCTTAATACCATCCCATTCTTCAACATGATCCTCAAAACCATCTTCTAATCATTCTTCCAGTTAATCCATTGTTCATATTTCTCAGTTCCTGGTCATTTTTTTCTTAAAGACATTTTGGCTATGTTTTAGATGAATTGTGCTATAGAACCTCAAGCTGTTTGTGATGGTTGTAATTTATTGGGACAGATTAAATACTGTTAAATTGACATACTAAAATTGATGCAATGGATGAGATTTTCTGCAATAGTTGCTTTTTCAGCGTCTGACAGAGTACAGTAAAAGCAAGACAACAAATACCTACTCCTACAAGAGTAAACCATGCAGCATTCACACTGACCTTCCCTCAGTTTTAATATCATGCAGTAACAGCTGTTTTATAACAACGAATAAGCCCATCTTTGAGTCATCTTGAGTCTCAAAACAAAAGAGTTCAACCATCTCCAGTGAATCATCTATGTGAAATTAAGTCACTACCAGGACCCCATCCTACAGTGACTCCTTTGTTTGGAAACTATTTAGTTCATTGTTAGATATTTTAAGGGAGTTAAAACATCACTGTGTTATAATTTCAAATCCATAAATGGAATATGGAATTCAATGACAATAATTTGAAACTGGGCATGAAATTCAATTGCTTTTATTTTGCCATGCCAGTGATTGAACAAGAGCTTAAGCTGGTTTAATGCTTTACATATGCATCGTCAAGCCAATATAGTTTAAGGAATTCTGTCATTAAACATTATATCACTCTTATGATGGATAACAAGAAATGAAAGATGCGCCTTTTCCACATCCACAGTATTAAAACAGCATTATCATTTCTTTGGGAGTTGTTCTAGCTATCAATTCCCCACTGTCCACTCCGTTAGCTGGTAGCACTCTCACCTATGAGTCAGAAGATTGTAGATTCAAATCTCACACTAAAACTTGAGCATCAAAATCAAAAAGCTGACACTCCAGTGTAATATTGGGGGAGTCCTGAGGTGCTATTCAATCACACAGATGGCACAATAAGGGAAAGTATGGAGTTAATCCAGTAGCCTAACCAATAGTTACCCCTCAATCAACATCACAAAAATAGGTTATCTATTCATTAACACATTGCCTTTTGCAAATTAACGGCCATATTTTCTACATTGCAACAATGGCCCCACTTCAAAAGTACTTAATTTGCTGTAAACACACTTTGGACCATCCTACGGTCATGAGAGGCAATACTTAAATACAAGTCTTTCTCTAATTTCATGTAATAATTTAAGTTTTGTAAACAATAGTTATTTCCATTCAAAACTCCAACCATGTATACAGATGTAACCAAATATAAAGAGAATACATTTCTGGGCAGGGGGAAGAGCAGGTAAATTAGACTATTTGGTCAGCTCTTAAGAACCTGTAGAGGGAAAATGTGCAGAATGGCCTCCTTCTGCATTGTATGATTCCAGCTCGCAAAGGATTAAACAACTATGTAAAAAAACAACAATATTGTTTATCATGATTAACATGACTCAACATAGATTCTGTCAGTGAGCACTTGACTGCAGACCACCTTACAGGCACATTGCATTGTCTGAACCTACTGAATATCGAAAAATACAGTTCACAACACTCATTACTGGGGAAAAAACCAGATAGGTTTATCTATGGACATTCATTCCAACTGTTCTGTGTTTCCAATATTCGTTATGCTCATTCAACCTTGTGCATCTGGGTACAGACCCAGAAAAATCTATTAAAATTGCCGGAATGTGACAACTAGAGGAATTTCACAGTAACTTCATTGCATTGTTAATCTAAGCCTTACTTGTGACTAATAAATAAACTTTAACTTTATTGTCAGTTAATGCATAACTTTCAATCAAATATTTTTGTTCTGTATGGCTGGAATATGGATTTATAATTTATGGTTTGTTGAATATATTTAGTTTTATAAATTTGGACTCTTGAATTTATAAAATTGAATAAACATCCGGTTTTGCTTAAGAGACACAATCTTTGTGTGTAGTTCTTGTATTAATAGTTGCTAAAACTGTAAGTCCATACCTCTTCTGTATGCTTCAGACGTGAGCTAAAAAACTGTCTTTTAATATGTACAACTCAATAAATATATGCTCAGTTCCAGCCCAAATGTGCAATCTTGTATTGTAGAGCACTAACAGTTTGCTTCCATTTAAAAAAATGCAAGCAGCATACAGGAAATTGTAACATTTGTTCAGGAACTGAGTTAACACATAACCCCACAGGTAAGGAGTATCACTGCTACTCTACTGGGATTAAAAAAAACAACAGTTGCAAAGTTATGACACTGAAGTAATTATAGGTTAACTACAGCCTCAGGCTTTAGCAAAAGTTCTGTTTCTGCACCCTTGTCATGGTTCTCTTCCCCCACTTGTAAAGTATGTACCAGACTTAAGGAACAAGGCTTTTCCATTAAAATAAACTGAATAAATTGAACAATATAATCTGACTGAAATAGGATGAGAGTAACACTTCCAATGGTTTTAGCACTGTTTGGCCACTTAAAATATTTCTGCTATTGGGCATTTTACTTTTTCTGTTGACCAGAATCTGAAAAATATATTGAAGTCTTACTATTATACTCCATGAATGTTCAACTGGGCGGAACACAGTAAAATGGATCAACAGCACCTTTACTTTGAAGGACGCGGGGGGACATGGGCTCAAATCCCACAATGGCAGCTGGGGGAATGTAAGTTCAATTAATTAAACTGGTAATTAAAAAGCTAATCTCAGTAATCATGACCATTGAAACTACCATTGTTTGTGCAAGTAGCTGGCAATTCTGGCTTCCAGCACAATCTTCCGCACCTCCATCATCATGGACATAGCATCTAGAACAGCTAGATTATACTCCTGCTCCATATTGAGGGACTCAATAACCCTTGAGATCAGTCTCTTTCTGTAGTGGGTTTTCACGTTGTTATTCATCCCTTGATCCTGTGGTGGGAGCTTGGCCGCAGTGTTGCAAGGCAAGAATATCTTGATGCTATCGAGGCCAAATGATGGGATGAGCAGGACAGTTGTCCGCAACGACGATAATCTTTATTTTCTTTCGCTGGTAAGTTTTGACCACTCTCTGATCTATATCTCAAAAATGCTGGAAGCAGTTTTGTTGGCTGTTTCCTGCATGGGTAATGTTTGACATCTGCAAAGCAATGTGGCTTCCTGGAGCTACTTATCACCAACACACAACAGCTTTTTCGTGTCTTTCATGTTGGTGCAGACCATAACAGCAATACATTCCTTGCTCTGCTTTCCAGAATGACACAGTTCACCATTAAGCATCAAAGTTCAGACTGGCAAAAGACTGTAAAAATCATCCTTGTTAAAAATGTCTCATGTTGCATACTCATTCAAGAAGTGAGTGAGGCCATTTTGGACCCAATTATCTGCCACTGTTGGCATAACTGCCCCCCCCCCCCCCCACTATTTACTGCACAGAAAATGATGCCACGTGCTGCATTAACATCATTCTCTCTCCAATCAACAACACTTTTCACTTCCTCTCAGGTTTAGTCATATTCGCAGGTTGAACATGTCCTTTCAGAGGCAGACCTCGACGTCAAATGATGACTTGCCCAGCATACCGTCATTTTGTATTATGTGGTTTTACTCTGTTGTGATTGGTTGTGTGTCATATGATAAGTTAAAACAAATTCAGCTAATCTGGAGTTACCACTATATAATTTCGGTGAATCATGGAGCATCTATAGGATTTATTATTTTGCTGGTGGGATTGGTTGATGACTACAACATAACTAGAATTTCATATCATCTGAGTTTGATTCATTGCACTAACTGTTTCAACTAATATTCTTCGAATCTTGGTATCCCTTTCTAGCATTACCCCATGGTTCCTACACTCCTGCCAAATTAGCTAAATTAGTTTAGGACTTGGCTGTAACTGCACTTCCCAGATGAACCATCACTTTCATCAGTATCCAGGACTGAATATTGGTTGAACAGTGAGATGTCTCAAAGGACTGTTGCACTACCTATTTCTTCTCAACTGCCTGGTGGTCATCTATTCTCTGTATACTCAAACAGTGGAGTGATCACATCTATAAACATGCTATCCCGAAAACTCAAACGGGGAAAGGGGGTCAGGAATAGGGTCACAATCCTACTGCATGACTTAATAAGCACTGCAACATTTGTGCTAATGTTCACCCCAGAGATTTGTCATACAGTGTCTACTATCTAATTCATGGGATTAAAAACAGATTAACTAGTTTAATACACCTGCATGCTATGAAAGAATACAAGGATAATCTAATCTAACCTACTCCTGAGGAAAGGTTGAAAATGCACTTCTTGTTAAATTAGAGTGAAAAGTGAATGTCTGAAGACACAATCTTTTAACTAGGAAAAAATAACTAGTAAAAGGGCATAGCTTCCAGAATTTGAGGGTGCAGAAACTTGAGACAACATATTTACATTATAGGAACATTTTTGAGCTCGTAAAGCATGCACAAACAAGCAAGGTTCTACCTATTTGGTGTGCTGACTATTCTTAAGTGAAAAAGAATGAACATATCACTTTACCGACAAAGAAATATACCAATGCACACCACCATTCTTCATAATTAAATGACCAATTTGGAAATAGTATCAGGAGAAGGAAGGATATCAAAGGCAACATGCAAATGACAGAATGTGGAATATTTTACTTTGGTAACAAAAGGTCCATCCTAATGATACAAACTGAACATTAATGGCAATTTTATTTTAAACGTAAAATATAACAATGAGGAATTGTCCACATAGCACCACTTCAAGATCCCAATTTGCCTCATCATAACATCAAGCAAAGGAAGGCACTTTACCATAGGTGAAGGAGGAAAAGGAAACTTAAACATTAAAAAGAAAGTAGGCACAAGGCTAAGCATCATATACCATCCAGCAGCTAGCTGGGCTGAAGAATGTCATTTACAACTACCTGCAAAACCACAGATAGTCACTGAAAACTTTAAAAGAGAGGAAAAAAGGATGGAAGTATACACATTTGATGAGAAAGAGTACCAGCATATCAAAATGGAACATTTAGATAATACTTTTGGGACAGTGAAATGATAAAATTCATGCACTTAGGCAAAATTACACACTACACAGGCACTAGAGAAAACACAAAGTAAAACACAATCATAATAAGCAGTCATACCTTGCCCCAAGAGTGCAATCAGCAGAATCCTGGCTTCCAGCCTCACTTGGTGTACTCACCGATTTTGAGGGAGGAGATGTAGGAGGGACTAAATAGTGAAACAGACAGGTATCCGCTGTTACTACCCGTAGTGGATGCACTGGTAATGATGTTTCAAAATTAATTTAACATGAAATATTGAATAAAACAAACGTGATGGCATGAAAGAAAAATACATGAATGAAATGAAATTTAAAAGAGAAAAAGGAAAAGGCAAAGTTAAATTTCATGCGGTGTTTTCATGCATTTTACAATGTATGCTCTCAGTCTGTGGATGAAATAGATTTGGAATCATCTGTGTACTTTAGTCATGCTTTCCCAGGATGCGAAACAGCAGTATCCTGCTGGTTTTCAATGGGCCCAAACATGCACTATCCCTTTTGCTGACTTATACAGATGGTCATGGATCAAAAACTATTACATAGCATTCATATTGAATCTAAAAGATTTTGTTCTACTTCAGGAAGTGATGAAGATGATTGATGCGGACTTCAGTAAGGCCTCTGCCAAGGTCCCTCATGGCAGACTGGTGCAGGAGGTGAAGTCACATGGGATCAGAAGTGAGCTGGCAAGGTGGATACAAAACTGGCTCAGTCAAAGATGACAGAGTGTATCAGTGGAAGGGTGCATTTCTGAATGGAGGATCGTGACAAGTGGTGTTCCTCAGGGATCAGTGCTGGGACCTTTGCTGTTCGTAATATATATAAATGATTTGGAGAAAAAGGTAACTGGATTGATTAGTAAGTTTGCCAACAACACAAAGGTTGGTGGATCTGCAGATAGCGATGAGGACCATTAGCGATACAGCAGGAAACAGATCAGTTGGAGACTTGGGCGGAGAAATGGTAGATAGAGTTTAATCCAGACAAATGAGAGGTCTAATACAGATAGGAAATATACAATAAACAGCAGAACCCTTAGGAGTATTGATAGGCAAAGGGACCTGGGTGTACTGGTACACAGGTCACTGAAAATGGCAATGCAGGTGGAGAAGGTAGTCAAGAAGGCATACAGTATGCTTGCCTTCATCAGCCGGGGTACTGAGTTTAAAAATTGGCAAATCATGTTGACACTTTATAGAACACTGGTGAGGTTGCCCTTGGAATACAGTGTCGCCACACTACCAGAAGGATGTGGAGGTTTTGGAGAAGGTACAGAAAAGATTTATCAGGATGTTGCCTGGTATGGAGGGCATTAGCTGTGAGGAGAGGTTGGAGAAACTTGGTTTGTTCTCACTGGAGTGACGGAGGTTGAGGGGAGACCTGATAGAAGTGTACAAGATTATGAGGGGCATGGACAGAGTGGAGAGTCAGAAGCTTTTTCCCAGGGTGGAAGAGTCAATTACTCAGGGGCATAGGTTTAAGGTGCAAAGGGCAAGTTTTAAAAGAGATGTACGAGGCTGATTTTTTACACAGAGTGTTGGGTGCTTGGAACTCGTGGATAGTGGATGTGGATACAATAGTGATTTCTAAGGGGCGTCTTGACAAGTACATGAATGAGATGGGAATAGAGGGATATGGTCCCTGGAAGCATACGGATTTTTAGTTAAGTCAGGCAGCATGGTCGGTGAAGACTTGGAGGGCTGAAGGGCCTGTTCCTGTCCTGTAATTTTCTTTGTTCTTTGATAAAGAAAAATAATAAAATGCCCAGTCCAGATAGTATGTGAGTTGCTCTTAGACCATATGTCCATCTGCAAATTTATGAAAATAAATACTATGCATATATATTGATTACACACTCATTTATGAAGTGCATTAAGATGTTTTCAAGATCATTTTCAGATCAGGAAAAAGGGGATCATGCTTACTCTATTAGGCTGTATTTTCAGCAATGAGGGGAATTGAAATACAAAGGGTACCATAAATGCAATGCTTTGTTTACAAATTGATGAATAATAGAAGTAAAATGTGATACGATAAAACAATGCAAAATTGTATCATCAACATCAAGAATAATTAATACAGAAACTGTGATGGTACATGCAAAAGAATTCATAAAATTACACCAGGAAATATGGATGACAAGCTTCCAAATGTCAAGAATATGTTTTTTAAAACATATTTCATCATATAGGATATACATCACAAAAACAGGCCATTTGGTGCAACTAACTCATTCAGACATTGAGGTATAGGTATATTTAAACATATCTAGACATATACTGCCACATCGAAGCACTTAAGAAGCCATATTTGGAATACATATGAAAATCTAAGAACAAAAACCTATTTTTATGAATTACATCTACATTTTGCTTAACTTTTTAAATTTAACCAGCATAATGTAATAAAGGAAAAAGACAAGTAAAATAAATTAAAATAAACTTGTTACATATTACAACTTTTGATCAGCAACATTGGTGGTGAAGGCCTCGAGGCATTTTTATTGTTAGTGAATGGATATTAGCCTCATTGAGAATTTTTAATATGTACAGCCAAGCAGGTTTGAACCATACTGTCTTACTCTAAATAAAAACTAGATTCATTTTCTTTGCGCTGGCCACCTAGATATCAACATCATTAAACTTGCATCATCTCAGATATATTTGTAAAACAAGATAGAGTCCCATGGTTTTGGTTATGCTAATGGAAAACTAAATCTGAGTGTCAGGGGACATCAAGAAAATGAATTTCCAAAGAAGGGAAGGTGGGGGGAGTGGTCACCGATCCCTGATACAGAGTGTGCAATGACTATCAACCCCCACCACTGACCAGCTGCCCCCATTCTGCCCCCCCCCCAAACACCCTCAATAGGCCCTGCCCCCTCTGGCTCTGCCCTCTTGGCACTGCGTGGTGCTCGGTGGGCAATGCCAGGGTGCCACTTCCAGGTTGGCAGTGCCCAATAAGCACCCCCTCTTGCCCCCACCTCTCTGGGGGACTTCAATGACCTCCGGTTCTACTATCGAAACCATCATAATTGGTCCCTGTTACTAGGGACCAGCTGTGATTCTCGCCAGAGTGAACCTCCCCCATGAGGTCACGCAGGCTTGCGAGCCCAAACAGGGGCTCATTAAATCAATGTAAATTCATTTTTAAATACAGTTAAAAACAAATTATTCAGTCTCGCATCAGAAATATGCGCGAGGCCAATTGTGCCGGAGATCCGGTTCCAATAAGATTATGAGGGGCAAGAAAATGGATGCGAACTTGACTTCTTGGCTCTCTCATAATTTTACCCACCCATTGGTCGGCATAGCCTAACAATAAGATCATCCCCATTGTCTTTGGCTCCTAGCCATAATCTTCTTTCACTTGCCACCAATTTGATGTTCCTCCATGCCCATTATTTTCACCTCTGCAATCTTGGCATTCTACATGATCCTGAGCAGTGTTCCCAACTCCACAGCCTCGCCATTTTTACAACCACCTCCAATTCCATAACATTACCTGTCTCCACCCCACCTTGGTTACCTGAAACCCTCATCCATGCCTTTGATAACTACAGACTCAAGTATCCTTACACTATTCTGACTGGCATCCCATCCTCCAACCTCTTTCAGTCAAGATCATCCAAAACTCTGCTGCCTGTATCCTAACTTACACCATGGCCAGTTCATCAAGCCCCTCTGTACTCACTAGCCTATGCTGGTTCCCAAGTCCACCAAATCTTTAAAATTCTCCTGTTAGAATTTTGCCATTCCCTATTTCAGTAATCTCTTCCAGCCATACATTGGCCTCACATTCACCGTTCCCTTCATCCAAACACTGGTAGCTGTTATTTCAGCTATTTTATCTTCTGGAGGTCTCTCCATAAACCTTAGTGCCAGTATAGTTAAAACCTACCGCTTTGCCCAACTTTGAGCCACTTATATTAATGTCTGCATCTTTGGCTCACTGCTAACACTTCTCCAATTATGCTCCTGTGACATGCCTTGGGACACTTTACACTAAAAGGTGCTACATAAATGCAAATTGTTGTTTTACCTGTCTTCCCATTCCAGACTCTGGCATCGTGCTCACCCTGTTCCCTCACTAATCCCTGTTGTTATTCACCTTTGCTCTCCTTCCCAACTTGTGCTAGCTCTGGCCCAGGCCTGTTTGCCATCTTTGTTCCCTTACCTGATTTTAATTCATCCCATTCAAAACTCAAAATAAGCTTTAACATTGGTTGTTCTCTTTTCTTCACAAGTTTCTGGGACTAAGCTTAGAAGAGGCAATTTGTTTAAGAGCTTAGAGAGACATATCTGTAGCACAATGAGCTCCTTAAAAGTTAAGGGTTAGCAGCTTAGCCTGACTTTGTTAATAGTACTGTGCAGAAATGGTAAAGATTAAGGAGAATAGTGGGAAAGGGGGAATGAGACCACAGGCATGGGACTGCACATACAGAGCTGGGAGATAGGGGAGCCATCAGGGGAAAGCTAGAATAAAGTAGACTGGAAGTGACACAAGAAAGAGTTCCATAATTGAGGGAGAAAAGAGGGAATAAAACAGTGAGGAGCAATTGAACAAGCCAGGATTAAGAGGAGAAAAATGTGTAAATAACAACAGCAGAATGCAGTTCTAAGAACAGAGGAGGATTCTGTTGCAACTAATCAGGTAAGGCAGTGATGCAGGAAGAAAGGTGGAAGGGGCATGGGGAAGGATTAACGGAAAAGAAGGGGCCTAAAGACAGGACAATTATAAGCAGGATTCAACTCCTGCCAACAAGGGGAGCAAATTAAAATAGGTATGGAGGACATGGAAGCATTAGGGAGTGAGGAAAAGGTGGAGAGGATGCACAAGTTGAACAAGAAATAAGGTATGAGATAGGTATGGTAGCTAGGTGTGACAAGATGATGAAACAGTAATGGGAAGATCGAGGAGTAGAAAACTGAATTATAGCAAGAGGAAAGAAGCAACTGTTGGCTGGATTGTGCATCAAAAAGTGTAGAATCATAGAATCCTACAGAGCAGAAGGATGCCATTTGGCCCATCAAGTCTGCACCAACCACAAAAATCTACCCAAGCCCCATCTCCATAACCCCATACACTTACCCTAGCTAGTCCCCATGACACTAAGGGGCAATTTAACATGGCCACTGCACCTAACTCGCACATCTTTGGGCTAAGGGAGGAAACTGGAATACCTGGCAGAAACCACACAGACATGGGGAGAATGTGCAAATTCCACAGTGACCCAAGCCAGGAATCAAAACTGGGTCCGTGGTGCTGTGAGGCAGCAGTGCTAACCACTGTGCCACCGTGCTGCCTGACATAGCACATGACTGTTTCCATTCTTGTCCCATTACATTATCTAGACCCACCACCTTATGCCCAAAAGAGGAAAAATGAAAGTAGAAGGACAGACAAGATAAAAGAGATAAACAGAAGAGAAAGGCAAAGAAGCACACCAACTTGCATTTATATAGCACCTTTAATATAGGAAACTATTCCACATTATCAACAGGAGCAACTATCGAAACAAAGTCTGACAT
This sequence comes from Carcharhinus amblyrhynchos, assembly GCF_965287045.1. NCBI lineage: Eukaryota > Metazoa > Chordata > Chondrichthyes > Carcharhiniformes > Carcharhinidae > Carcharhinus > Carcharhinus amblyrhynchos. The sequence goes on from NC_137334.1 coordinate 46,882,971, forward strand.
GGAGCCATATAGGAGATTTGAGAAGGTAAGCAAAAGGTTGGCAAAAACGCAGTTTTAGGGAACACCTTAAAAGACGACAGGAAAGAGGTAAGAAACATCAAGAGACCAACAATGATTTAAAGGGAAACCATGCCCTCTGACATTGCAGCATCAAGGGGGAAATCCACTTGTTAATATATTACAGTCTTCACATAACCTGAATTTCCTCTCAATGTAACACTTCACTGTCATGGTTGATAATCCAAATTTAATTTAAAAAAAGCACTTCGTCAAATCATCACAAGCAACCCCACTAGAGATTTGTTATACATCAGTCTATGCCTTTGTAGCAATGAATACAGAGCACTGTCAGGCCCAGTTAACATCTCCAATTAGAACCAGTGTTCTATTTGTGGTATAAGTCAACAAATCACTACTGATGAAACTAAATTATATGTAACACAAATTTGTTTCAACATTGTATTTTACCAGTGTTCCAGTTGAACTTACTTAAATTAAATGCACTTTTATTCATAATTATATCCTGAGTCCAGTGTTACAGAATGATGCTCTACTGCCACCTACTGATAGCCCACCAGTACAATCTGATAAAAATAGCATTTTGGAATGTTAATATTTGCTAATTTATTTGACTGTTATTAAGAAATTGATTAAATAAAATGGTAAAAAAAGCCTTTCATTTTCAATATTTCAGTAAGCCAAAAATAATTAGAATTTGTTAAACTTTCACTCTGATTAAATCTGACATGTTTAGACAGTTATGTCAAACAAATCTAACGTCAGGTAAAAACATAGCAAATGCTACTCCCATTGTACATTATTAGTAGGCACAAGCTTTAGCTTAGTTTTCATGTCTCAGACCCAAGTCTCATTTTGAACTGACTTCCATGAAACAAAATAAAACTAAGCTGCACTGGACTTACTGAAATAGTCGTAAAGAGAAAGATGATGCGTTTCTGAAAATGCAACATACCTTATCAACTAACCCATATACATACCAACAGAGGGTTCAGATGTAATGCCCATGCTCTGTAGCAAGGCCTCAGCTTCTCTCCGTTTCTTTTCGATATCAGATTCTTCATTCTGTACCAACTCCTTTTTTTGATCAGCCTAAAATAGAAATAGTTATGAATACGCCACAGATACAAAAAGTAGCCATGAATTATGATTATACAGTGTAATTCTAATATAAATCTGCAGCATTATTTTCTTTAAGCTACTTTTTTAAAAGCAATTTTCACCCCATTTCCCCTGAATCTGCTGGAAGTAGAGTTATACAGGCTCCATTACCTTGTTGATACCTCACCAAAGTGTTCATTCTTCATATGTTAGCCTAAATTGTAGGAGCTGACAAGTTATTTAGTTGTGAGGAGCATTACAACCAAATCCAAACTATTATTTGCACACACACATGGAACTTACCAGCAGGGATTAAATAATCTTTAGAAAACTGGGTTTTCACTTACAATGATGTAATATTAAAAAAAGTATAAGAGGGATATTAGGGAATTATATTCAGTAATGCACTCAAGTTTCGCAACTGAAAGTTTGAACTTTCAAGTTTAAGCCATCAAATCATTCAACTAAATTACATATTATAATCCTCTCTCAACCATATTGTTTTGAATCGATTTAAATATTTATCATCCCCACTGCAATTTACATCTCTGTGGAAGCCAAAATACTTTAGAAATTACTGTATCTATCACAATTGATACAGTCGCTTTATGGTCAAAAAAGCAGGCAAACAGGAAAGGTAAACATAGAAACCGGGAGGGTCAGTTTCCTCTCTAAGGGAAAAGAGCAAACTGAGGTTTGAAAACCAAAACTTCTAGCAAATTGAACCCAGCCAAAGGATATAAAAAGACACAGATCAGTCCAAGCTGAGCAGTAGCACTTGACGAGCCCGCTGGTGCAGTACAAGCAAGCTGAAGACTGAAGACAACAGAGGCCAGATCCAGAAGCAAAAAAAAACATAGTTGCTGCAACTGTTTCTATTACTTAAAGATAACAATGGTGGGCTTATGTCATCCAAACTGAGTTGAGCACGTTCTGCAGACGTGTGTCATTTGTGGTGAACATTATGCCTGGGAAACTCAGGTTGGTTGCAAGCTGCTGCCAGCTGGGGATCAGAGTAGCTCCTAGAAGAGCTGAAATTCTTCAGGAGGATGACACAATTTTGAAGAACTTTGCAACTAAGTAAGATCACCAAAATCTGAGTAGACTGCTGAGCCAACTTGCAAGATCTGGCTTAGTTGCATCTGTCATTTAATGGGCAAATTATAGTTTGTATTAGACCACAATTTGTCTGATAATTTATCTTTAACTCATGTTAATTCTGGGTGGTAGGTTAGTTATTTGGTAGCACAAAATTTGAGTACTGCTAAAAAAAAAATTAGACATTTTATCAAAGTTTGTCATCTTACTCTTCAGGACAACCCATACAAATACCAATATAAAAAGAAAACAACAAATTTATACTGCATGAGAGTGCTGATTGGTTAGGAGGTGGACTCCGGTTGGCAGAGGTGTGATCATGGAAAATGTCATTTTCCTGGCATTGCAAACTGTTATGACGATAAGCTTCGACAAAATGTCTCAGTTTTTTCTTTTAATTCTTGGGATGTGGCATCGCTAACTAGGCCAACATTTACTGCCCATTCCTATTTGCCCTGGAATTGAGCGCATTTTAAGAGTCAACCACATTGCTGTGGATTTGGAGCCATATGTAGACCAGATGGCAGGATTCATTCTCTAAGGGATATTAGTGAACTGGATGGGTCTTTACAACAATCAGCAATGGTTTCACGATCATCATTAGACTTTTGATTCCAAATTTTTATTGAATTCAATTTCACCATTTACCTTGGTAGGATTCAAATCCCGGTCCCAGAACTTATCCTGAATTGCTGGTCCAGCGACAATAACACCATACCACCTCTTCCCTGTTCAGTTCTGTTTGAAACTGTAAAATCTTGTGGTTTTATTCATTTAGCTAATAACTGGGATTTTGAACTTTGTCTACTTCTTTAAAAAAGGTTTTTGGTCTCTACCAAGACCATAACAACATTCATTTCTTACATAAAACCAGCTTCAAATTCACAAGATATACTTAAAAACAGGAACCAGCTGTGTATTTGCCACTTTAAAATCTCTCAAAAAGCAACATTTAATTTTTAACATATTTACAGGGAGAATACATCCTTGTAGAATGCGAATATACGACTCACAGTTTATGACTTACTTCCTTTTTCTTTCTCTCCTCTTCTTTCCTTTTCTTTTCCTCTCTGATTTGAGCCAAGCGCTGTTTTTTACGCTCCAATTCTGCTTTAAGCTCACTTTTATCTTTGTCCGACATGATTGCAACCCTATTTACAAACAATCACAAGAGAGGTCAGCATAACAGTACCATAAATAAACTTTTGTTTTGGTCTTCAACATTCAAAAATACGACTCAGAGCATATTGCTTTACTTAAACCCTAGAAAAATAAAGCAAGTTGGTCTGTACTTTTTCAGGAAATTACATTCAAATGTATATTACAATGGAAAATCATGCAAACGTAAATGTTTCATTTGAATGTCATGATTAATTTGGAACATTATTTTTGCAGTTTTCAAAGTGCAAGGATGACACGTTTAAACACAAAACAAGGAAGCCAAAAAAGAGCAAGCACAGAAACTTACTACTAAAGTTACCAATTGAAGAAAGGGTGAATAAGGTAGACTTAAAAATGGCTATCGCTTGAATAGAAATATTCACTCGCCAGTTGCATTATTCACAAGTAGATTTGACAATTAGAATAATTTGTAACTTTTTTTGTGCAAAGAGCAATGGCATTTATCTGCAAAACAGTTGTGATATTGAAAAGGGTAAGACCATGAAATTGTGTTCCAATTTAATACTTAAACATCTCTAACACTAAGTGCAATGTTTCATGGGTCTTTAATCAATATACCATCCACTGGCAAACTCTTTCTAAAATTCTTGTAATAACTGAATGAAGAGACAAACATTATTATATTTTTAAATGCTACACTTAACAGAAGCTTTCAGAGCTATCACTTCAACATTATCCTGTTTGTTGAGAAATTTGGAATTTCAGCACTACATAAATATGTCAATTTTTAGATCAGTTTTCATCAAGTGAAAATGAAATTATAACATTTAGAATCTTTTCAGTATCAAAATCTATATCATTGTTCTGAAAAGCTGAAATGTAAATTACCTTAAAAATCTTTAAAATATACAGTAGCTTACAAAACTACAGCGGGTTTAATGTTGTTTATAGAATGGCATTCTTGCTTTTGTTTTACTTTCCTAGGAGCTGAAGGTTGTAACACTTAAGATCACTTCAATTAAACTTACAATTAAATGGAAACTCTCTCTTTCCATATTCACAACTTCACAATATGAACAGTGATGAGGAAAGCCATTCAGCCCACCTTAGCTCATCCATCCAGAAAAATCTATAGTCACCACTCACCATCCAACTATCTCTTAAATGATTGAGGTTCTTGTCTCTACTACAACACCTGGAAGTTCATTTCAAATGTCTATCACTCTACATGCAGAATTCTCGACAGCAGTTGTTAATTTCCCCTGTCAGTTTGAATCAGCACCCTGTTGTCTCACTGTGTCCACTTAACTTGACATAGTATATCCGATTTCTTTCAATCTTCTATGTTCCTCTATGAGGCCTCTTCTAGGTAGTCTTTTTAAAAGTTAAGAGCCAAAGTTTCACCCTTCTTTCCACATAACTCAGTTCTCCAAAACAAAGGATCTTAGAAAATGTCTGAGGAGCAAAAAAGTTATCTTTAATCAAACAGAATTATATAGAATATACGCCACAAAAATGTACCAGTTGATGCTGGCATTCAGGCTCCACTCAAGCCTCCTCTCATCTTTCCTTATCTAATTATATATGCATATCCTTTTACTATACCCTTCTCCTTCATATGCATATTTAGCCTCCCCTCAAATACACCTATACTATTTGTCCCAACAACTCACTGTTGTAGCAGGTTCCACGCTTTCACCACTCTCTAGGTAAAGAAATTTCTTCTGAATTCCTATTTGATTTATTTGTATCCATCTTACATTGACATCCTCATTTTGGTCTTTTCAACAAGGTGTTACGACCAACCCCAGGTGAGGTTCCCCAAAAGTTGTTGATCAGGGCGAGACTCCTTTGATTTATCACCATCCGGCTGGGTACCCCCACATTGCTACAAACCTGTGTGCTGAGGGGTGACTGGCTCCATGTCTTTATTCAGCCCACTCTCTACTGCAGGCAATAGGTTCCATTTTCCTCGGATACTTTTTTTTGGGACCCAATAGTTACGTTTAAAAAAGAGCCAATTTAATCAGATTTTCTTGAATTTATAGTAGGTTTAACAATTAAAAGGAAAATAGAAATGGTAAAACACATGCATCCACAGTCATACTGATTAGAAGAATAGAGTCCAATAGTAAGCAAACGTAAGTAAGAAGTTATACAGAATAGCGTTTCACTTGCAAGGTGTAAGTTGATGAGGCATGCAGCCATTATGAATTGATTCCAGTATATCTGATCTCTGTAAATGAGTAGCTGATTCTTTGATTGGGATGTTCTGTGGTTTGATAGAGATATTTCAGTTCTTTTTTCCAGCCGGATCTCCATTTGCTGGCTGTTTGATTTACACAGTCAGAGAGGGTTTTTAGGTATTCCTTCAAAAGATGGTTATTTTCTTTTTGCAGGGACATTGCGTCTGCTACTGTGTCACACACATTCAGTGTGGAAAACTTCCAGCTGCTTTTCCTCAGACCAGCAGGACAGGCAGGCAGACTGTAGGCAGCTCTCAAATAGCTCCCTTTTTTTATATTCCAACTGGAAACCCAGAATACACTCGTACATGCAGTCAATTAGATGAGATAGTCATTATGTTCCTTTGTCTTTACTGGGATGGTAATCAGTCTTTGGATGCTTTTAGAAGTACCTTGTCTGGAAACAGGAGGGGCTCCATTGTCCCTTTGAGAAACACCCAGAGAAACATCCTGTCAGTGGGTAACCTGTACATTCTCAGCCATCTTCAGAGTTTGTGTCCATTTTAGAATATAAAGCTCAGGTCTTTTTAAACTCCAACATTTCCATGCACAGATCCCATTGCTTTTTTTTCTCCATCATCAGAACAAAGGGAAAAGACACTTTCCATAATTTTAAAGTCCTCCTTGAGTTCACCCCTAAACCATCTCTTTTTCAACAGAAATGAGATGAGACCTGTTCACTCACCCCTGTTAGTTATAACATTGCATTTTTGATATTATCCCTGTAAATTTGTTTTCGCAGACTGGGGAATGCCTCTATATTCTTTTATAATATAGCCAGCAAAATGATGACACAAAGATGAGTGGAAAAGCAAATGCTGATGACACGAAGATGAGTGGAAAAGCGAATTGCGTGGAGAGAGCGAAAAGTCTGCAGAGTGATCTGGATAGGCTGAGTGAGTGGGCAAGGACCTGGCAGATGGAGTATAACTTTAGCAAATGTGAGGTTAGCCACTTTGGTAGAAATAATAGTAGGAAGGATTATTATTTAAAGGGCGAAAAGCTGCAGCATGCTACAGTGCAGAGGGACCTGGGGGTCCTTGTGCACAAATCGCAAAAACTCAGTCTGCAGGTGCAGCAGGTGATCAAGGTGGCAAATGGAATGCTGGCCTTTATAGCGAGGGAGATAGAATATAAAAGCAGGGAGGTCTTGCTGCAACTGTACAGGGCATTGGTGGGGCCGCAACTGGAGTACTGTGTGCAGTTTTGATCCCCATATTTGCGAAAGGATATATTAGCCTCGGAGGGAGCACAGAGAAGGTTCACCAGGCTGATACCGGAGGTGAGGGGGTTAGCTTACGAGGAGAGATTGAATAGACTGGGTCTGTACTCGTTAGAGTTTAGAAGGCTGAGGGGGGATCTTAGAGAGACTTATAAGATAATGAAGGGGCTAGGTAGGGTAGAGATAGAGAGATTCTTCCCGCTTAGAAAGGATAGCAGAACTAGAAGGCAAAGCCTCAAAATAAGGGGCGGGGGGGCAGTTTAGAATGGAGTTGAGGAGGAACTTCTTCACTCAAAGGGTGGTGAATCTCTAGAATTCTCTGGAGGCTACCTCATTGAATATATTTGAGTCACAGGTGGATAGATTTCTGATAGACAAGGGAATTATGGGTTATGGGGAGAAAGCAGGAAAGTGGAACTGATTCACTTCAGATCAGCCATGATCTTATTGAATGGCAGGGCAGGCTCGAAAGGCTAGGTGGCCTACTCTTGCTCCTATTTCTTATGTTCTTAAAACTTCAAACCAGGATTCAATACAAGTTTAGTATAATTTCTAATTCTATCCCTCCAGAAATAAACCCTCATACCTAAGTTTATTCCTATTTTGAAATGGCATTATTAACCTGTGAAATTACCTATGTTAATTTACATATTTGAACACTGTGATTCCTTTATATTCTTCATTTCCAATAATACAGCACTCATTTCTTAAGTTAAATTTTATTACTCAAATATGAAACAGGTAAAAATGAGGTAGTGCTGGGTCAGAGCTCATAGATATAATGCACTACTGCTTTATGATCCAGGCCAGTAGGGAAACCAATCAGCAATAATGCCCGTCCAGACTTACAGTTATAAACAGGAAAGATATCAGTATTCTGATTTAACAGGTTAGTAAGGGCCATGAACAATTAATTTTAGTTTCTTTTTCCAAAGAAATGATGGAACAGCTTAAGAAATGTTGATTGTATTTTGGCAAGAGGAAGGTTGTTATCTTCTGGTAAAATTGTGTTGAATAAATAGAATATTTAGAATATATAGCTCAAATCAGCAGATATCCATATTTCCAGCAGATTGAATACTTTGGCATGTTTACAACAATGTTCTGTACACTCAAGAATTTGAATCCTTTGACTTATCCATCACATGTTGGAAGATATTTCCGCCTAAACACAGTAATCTTCCATGCTCACTAGGCATTTTTTGAAGACTGGCCCAAGAGTTTGGCATCCTTGGTCTCACCAGCTGTGGATAAAGATAACCTCACCCTCTGCTATCAAATTGAGATCGAGAGCCCCTGGGAATGCTATCCACTTCTACAAATACATGAAGAAAAAATAACTATGTTACTATGTTACACTTTAAGCACAATTTCTCAAAGCAGCAGCTCAGCTGAATCAAGTGTTACCAGTCAGCACTGAGTGCCTCTGGTTAATGTTCCTTCATACCTTAATTTGCATGTACACGTCCCGAGCTCTATCATTTCCAATCCGCCTGAAGGAATTAAGTTGTGGAATTTCAAGAGAATCTTAAGACACAGGCAGAATCAGCAGGCATGACAAGTAAGTATTGTGAACATGAAGCGTTTGATTTTATGGACAAGATTCAACGGCACAGATTTTATAGTCAACAGTGAAGGAACAACAGTTGCCTTTCACTTTGATAAAAGACACCCAAATTTTAACAGTTACTAGAATGCAGTCTTTCCCTTTTCTAACATAATTTTAAACTTGGCACCTTCTCCAGCAGTGGGGAGCAACTTGTGGCCTATCGGGGCTCTGAGTGCGGCCCACAAGACATTTTGTTGACTGTTGCCCACACACAGTTACCGCAATCCACTGGTTTCCACCTCTGTAGCAGGTGGTGCAATTTGAATTCAATAAAAATCTGGAATTAAAAGTCTAATGATGACCATTATCAATGTTGTAATAGCCACTTGGTTCACTAACGTCTTGTAGGGAAGGATATCTGCCATCCTTATCTGATCTAGCCTACATGTGACTACAGACCCACAGCAATATCATTGACTCAGATTGTATCAAACTGCTACGAAGTCTCAAAGGAATGGAAGCATCAATCTTGGCAGCAGAAACAACAGCAGCAAATTGTGCCTCCTGTTGAGCTGCAAAGTCCTCTTTACTAGCATCTGGATATTTGTGCCAAAACTGGGACAGCTGCCTCTCAACCTCATCCAATCTGACATTGTCTATAAGGGTATGATACCATGAGTTTGACTATGTCCCAGCCACCACCATCACAATCCCTAGGATGTTCTGTAGCATCAGCAGAACTGACCCAGCAGAGATGGAGGCAGTGGTACACAGCGGGAAGATTCCTCATGAAATTTCATGATATCATGGGCAAGGAAACCTCCTGCTGATTACCATGATGAAGCACTACTCCTCCATGTTGAATACAAGTTGAAGAAAGGACTGAGGGTGGCAAGGACACAGAATTTGCTCTGGATGGGAGCTTCAACATTCATCAAGAGTGTGAGCGGCTGGACAGACAAAGCTGCTAAACTGGGTCTGCAGCAGGTGGTGAGGGAACTAACAAGGAGCAAAACCTATTTGACTTCATCCTCACCAACCTGCCTGCTACAGATGCACCTGTCCATGACAATATCAAGAGGAGGACAGGCACAAAGCCTGTGGAAATGTAGTCCCATCTTCACATTGAGAATAGCTTCCATTGCGTTGAGTGACACTACTTCTGTGCTAAAGGGGATTGTTTTCAAATAGATCTAGCAACTCAAGACTGGACAACCATGAGGTTCTGTGGACCACAGCAGCAGAATTGTACTCAACCACAATTTGTAACCTCATGGTCCAGCATATCCCCTACTCTAAACCATTGCAGCCAAGCCAGGGAATCAATCCTGGCTCAATCAAGGTGCAGGAGGGTAGGCCAGGAACAACACCAGGAATACCTAAAACTGAGGTACCAGTGTGGTGAAGTTACAACATAAGACTACATGCATGCCAAACAGCTTAAGCAGTAAAGAACAAAGAGCTAAGCAATTCCATAACCAATGGATCAGGTCTAAGCTCTGCAATACTGTCACATCCAGCTGTAAATGGTGGTGGGCAATTAAACAACTCACTGGAGGAGGGGGCTCCACAAATATCCCCATCCTCAAAAATGGAAGAACCCAGTACATATGTGCATAACGTAAGGCTGAAGCATTTGCTACAATCTTCAGTCAGAAATTATGACAGGATTATCCATCTCAATGTCTTCCAGAGGTTCCCTGCATCACAGATGTCAGCCTGCAGCCAAATAAATTCACTCCACATGGTATCAAGAAACAACTGAATGCACTCAATGCTCTCATTTTAAGACTGTGCTCCCTTGTTTTGCATTTTCCCAACAAACAGAACAGTTTTGCTGTATCTACCTTGTGGATCATCCCTCAATGTTCTAAACCCAAGGAAATACAAAACATCCTCAAAACCATTTGAAACCATGCAGACTGCTATTTGATAGATTATTTTCATCTGCTAATCCCAAAGTTTGTTCTTAATAATCCAATTCACTATTTGCCAGTTACTGATCAAGACTCGTTACTCAGGTTTTGTTCTTTTAAAAAAAAATCGGCATCTGTCCAGTAACAACTGCCCTGAATCCACTAAATTATTTAGGATGACTGCCAATGTTTTATTCAAGCTTTGGAATTAATTAGCTTTGAGCTGGTCTAGAACCTCATTGCAAATTACGTTAGTCATTAAGTCAAATCTCCTAATACTTTCAGGAAGTAATCATTTAGTGCGCTAGTTTTATCATTTAGCATTTTAGTTTTAAACATGCTTACGTACTTAAAGGCTTAAACCCTCTTTAATAATTCCAAAGCCTCGACACTAGACTGTAGGACTACCAACAGTGGAGCACTTAAAACTGAGAATGCCTAAGAGGCCAGAATTAAATGGGCACATGTATCTGAGGTGCATGGGCTGGAGGAGATTACAAAGTAAGAAGTCTGACAACACCAGGTTTAAGTCCAACCAATTTATTTGATAGTAAACTCACAAGCTTTCGGGGTTTCTCCCTTCATCAGGTGAATGGAGAGTTCCAATTCATTATGAACTCTCCATTCACCTGACGAAGGGAGAAACCCCGAAAGCTTGTGAGTTTACTATCAAATAAATTGGTTGGACTTAAACCTGGTGCTGTCAGACTTCTTACTGTGTTTGCCCCAGTCCAACGCTGGCAACTCCACATCATGGAGATTACAAAGAAAGGGCAAGGTAAATCAAAGAGACTTGAAAACAAGGATGAGAGTTTTAAAATCAAGACTTTGAGTAGGAGCCAATGTAGGTCAGTAAGCGCAGGGATAATAGGTAAATTATCCCTGGTGACCGGTGAGAAAGGAAGCAGAGTTTTGGTTGACCTCAACTTTACAGAAAGTAGAATATGGGAGGCTGCCAGGAACACATTGGAATAGTCAAGTCTAAAGGTAACAAAACATGAACATGGGTTTCAGCAGCAGACAAACTGAGATATGGGTGGCTGGGCAATGTTACAGAGATTGAAACTGGTCTTAGTGTGGATATGTCTTTAGATAATGACCATTCCCCTGACATAATTTTGGGGAGAAGATGCAATTGAGGTTTTCAACTGAGGCTTTCAAACATATGAAAGATTTTATGAGGATAAATAGTTGCCTGTTTACACAGGCTGAATAAACATTATAGTATTACTACTAGCATGTTAAAGGACTCTGCTTTATGATATGAATGTTGTACAGTGCAATGTATACAACAGAATGCTTCTCATTTTTCCTCGGTAAAACATCTCAGATGCATTTCTGCTATTAAGGGCATTACGTTATTTAAGTGAATGATTTTCCTTTTCCAACTGTATTTTTCAGGACAGCCTGCAGGAGAACTGTGTTGAGTATAGCTCATCACTTTCAGGTCAAAGTTAAACTGATAGTTAGAAGCTTGTTTCTGTTAGTCTTTCGATTGCTTGTATTTTAAACAGATAGTCTGAAGTCAAACATTTTCAAAATTTTTGAAGGTAGTAGGATTCATAAATTTAGTACATCAAAGGAAAATATAGTTGCCCCAGAATAAGAAAACTATGTTTGCATTACCTTAATTTAAATTACAAATCATATTTCTTGAACTACAACTAATCAATCTTTTAAATTTTTTCCAAGCAAAATGTACAGCAGTGGATATCTATATACATGGTTGTTTTTATCAAATGCAGTGTCCTTAATTTAACCTTTGTTGTATTTAATTTTCAAGGTCAAAATTTCTCAATAAGTTGTCACCCACTATTTACAATCGGTCAAATTCAAATCACTACTGAAAAATAAGCCACATGAAGATCCCAAAGGAGATCCTTTCTGTTTCTTTAACAATTATAGTTAAAACATTCAATTCATTGTCTAAGAAAGGAAGTAACAGAATAATCTTCCCCAGTGGAAAAGATTTCAACTGACAACATCATTTGCACATCTTTTGTAAACGTGGGTCAAATAATATAGGAACAGCTAGACAAAAACAGACCAAAGTCCATCTATTGGCCATCCTGGTAGTTGCATGGTACATTGATAATGGTGATGTTGACAAATCGTAGTAATCAATCTTTATCAATAAGTCTAAAACATACCTAGAGATGATGCAAGGAAAACACCAATGATGGAAAGCTTTGGGAACCATACTTCTAGGCCTCTCATGCATGCTGCCTTTATGTCACATCTCCAATTTACATACATCCCAAAATTTTATTTTTTGAAAGCAATCTAATTTGCATTTTAAGCAAAATGGTAACTAAATGTTTCCACTATCTTCCTACAGAGCAAGTCTACGGATTTACCATTCGCTCACATTGTTTCTGCATCTTGTTTGGAGTTATCCTGGCTGAGGAGGAAACATGCTAAGGGAATGATGAGGCATCCATTGCTGATGAGGGAAGTCAAGGATAGCATAAAAGCAGAAGAAAAAGCATACAAAGTGGCATGGATTGGTGGGAAGCCTTTAAAAGCAAGCAGAGGACAACTAAAAAAAGCAATTAGAGGGGAGAGAAGATGAAATATGAGTGTAAGCTAGCCAGTAATATAAAACAAAATAGAAAGTTTTTTTTTCAATATATAAGAGGTAAGAGAGAGGCAAAAATAGACATTGGGCCACTGGAAAATGAGGCTGGAGAAGTAATAATAGGAACAAAGAAATGGCAGAGGATGTGAGAAGTTACTTTGCATCAATCTTCACGACGGAGGACACCAGCAGTATGCCAGAGCTCCAGGAGAATTAGGAGGCACAGAGAACTGTAGTGGCCATCACTAAGGAGAAGGTTCTGGGGAAACTGAAAGGTCTGAAGGTGGATAAATCACCTGGATCGGATGGACTACACTCCAGGGTTCTAAAAGAGATAGCTGAGGAAATTGTGGAGGCATTGGTGGTGATCTTTCAATGTGAGCGAGTGGTCAACCCTCACTGGAAGCAGGGAGGGTCCCAGAGGACTGGAAAGTGACTAATGTAATACCACTGTTTAAGAAGGGAGGGAGGCAGCAGTTGGGCAGCAGGCCAGTTAGCCTGACTTTGGTCACTGGCAAGATTTGAGAGTCCATTATTAAAGATGAGACCACAGTGTACTTGGAAGTGCATGCTGAAATAGGACTGAGACACCATAGTTTCATCAAGGGGAGGTCATGTCTGACAAATCTGTTAGAGTTCTTTGAGAAGGTAACAAGGAAGTTAGATAAAGGAGAACCAGTGGATGCGATTTATTTAGATTTCGAGAAGGCCTTTGACAAGGCGCTGCATAGGAGACTGTTAAATAAATTAAGAGTCCATATGTTAAAGGTAAAATCCTGGCATGGAAGGAGGATTGGCTGACTGGCAGACAGAAGGCAGAGAGTGGGGATAAAGGGGTCTTTTTCAGGATGGCAGCCAGTGACTAGTGGTGTGCTTCAGGGGTCAGTGCTGGGACCACAATTTTCACAATATACATTAACAATTTGGAAAAAGAACTGAAAGTAAAGTTTATTTATTAGTCACAAGTAAGGCTTAAATCAACACTGCAATGAAGTTATTGTGAAATTTCCCTGTCGCCACATTCCAGCACCTGTTCGGGTCAATCCACCTAACCAGCACGTCTTTCGGACTGTGGTAGGAAACCAGATCACCTGGAGGAAACCCACGCAGACACGGGGAGAATGTGCAAACTCCACACGGTCAGTGACCCAGGCCGGGAATCAAACCCAGGTCCCTGGCACTGTGAGGCCACTGTGCCACTGTGCCATCCACGGCACTGAAGGCACTGTTGCTAAGTTTGCAGATGACACAAAGATATGTAGAGGTATAGGTAGTATTGAGGAAGCCGGGAGGCTGCAGGAGGACTTGGACAGGCTAGGAAAGTGGGCAAAGAATTGGCAGATGGAATACAATGTGGAAAAATGTGAGGTTATGCACTTTGGAAGGAGGAATGGAGGCATAGTCTATTTTCTACAAGGGGAAATGCTTAGGAAATCAGAAACACAAGATTCCCTTAAGATTAACGTGCAGGTTCAGTCAGCAGTTCGGAAGGCAAATGCAATGTTAGCAGTCACGTCAAGAGGGCAAGAATGTAAGAGTAGGAATATTCGTCTGAGGCTGTATAAGGCTCTGGTCAGACCCCATTTGTAGTACTGTGAGCAGTTTTGAGTCCCACATCTAAGGAAGGACATGCTGGCCTTGGATAGGGTCCAGAGGAGGTTCACAAGAATAATCCCTGGAATGAACAGCTTGTCATAGCTGGACTAGCGCTTAATATAAAAAAGGATAGCAAGAGTTTTTATAAGTATATAAAAAGGAAGAGGCTGGCTAGGGTGAACGTTGGACCCTTAGAGGATGAGAAGGGGGACTTAGTGGTAGGGGATGGGGAAATGGCTGAGGTCTTGAATAACTTTTTTGTTTCGGTCTTCACGGAGGAGGACGTGAATAATTTGCCGGGTGTTAGAGATGGAGAGGTGGTAGGACTGGAGGGTCTCAATGACATTACTGTTACTAGAGAGGCGGTGCTCGACAGACTGGAGGGACTGATTGTGGACAAGTCCCCAGGACCGGATGGAATGCATCCAAGGGTTCTGAAAGAAATGGTGGAGGTGATAGTGGATGCCTTGGTGGTTATTTTCCAGACGTCGCTGGATTCCGGGGAAGTGCCGGAAGATTGGAAAGCGGCTAATGTTACGCCGTTGTTTAAGAAGGGTGCCAGGCAAAAGGCGGGGAATTATAGGCTGGTTAGTTTAACGTCTGTTGTAGGTAAAATGTTAGAATCCGTCATCAAGGAGGAAATAGCGAGGCATCTTGAGGGGAATTGCTTGATAGAGCAGACGCAGCACGGTTTCGTTAAGGGGAAGTCGTGTCTGACAAATTTACTGGAGTTCTATGAGGATGTGTCTAGGGCAGTGGATAGAGGAGAGCTGGTGGATGTGGTCTTTCTTGATTTTCAGAAGGTGTTTGACAAGGTACCTCACAAGAGGTTATTGCAGAAGGTCAGGGGACATGGAGTTGGGGGTAGGGTGTTAGCGTGGATAGAGGACTGGTTGTCAAATAGGAGGCAGAGAGTGGGGGTCAATTGGTGCTATTCGGATTGGCGGTTGGTGACTAGTGGAGTGCCTCAGGGGTCGGTGCTGGGGCCTCAGCTATTTACTATTTATACAGATGATCTGGAGGAGGGAACCGAGTGTATGGTGTCGAAATTTGCTGATGACACCAAGATTGGGGGAACGACAAATTGCGCGGAGGGTGTGGAGAGTCTGCAGAAGGATCTAGATAGGCTGGGCGAATGGGCCAGGAACTGGCAAATGGAATTTAATGTTGGCAAGTGCAAGGTGGTCCACTTTGGTAGGAATAATGGTAGGAAGGATTATTACTTACATGGAGAAAAACTGTAGCAGGCGACGGTGCAGAGGGACCTCGGGGTCCTTGTGCATGAGTCGCAAAAACCCAGCTTGCAGGTACAGCAGGTGGTCAGGAAGGCGAATGGGATGCTGGCCTTCATAGCGAGGGGGATTGAATATAAAAGTAGGGAGGTCTTGCTGCAGCTGTATAGGGCATTGGTGAGGCCGCAGCTGGAGTACTGTGTGCAGTTTTGGGCGCCGTACTTACGCAAGGATATTTTGGCCTTGGAGGGAGTGCAGAGGAGGTTTACTAGGCTGATGCCGGAGTTGAGGGGATTGAGCTATGAGGAGAGGCTGAATAAACTAGGCTTGTACTCGTTAAGAGTTTAGAAGAATGAGGGGAGATCTCATTGAGACGTATAAGATGATGAATGGGATGGATAGGATAGAGGTGGAGAGACTCTTCCCGCTCAGAAAGGACAGTAGGACTAGGGGGCACAGCCTCAAGATAAAGGGGGGGGCGGTTCAGAATGGAGTTGAGGAAGAACTTCTTCACTCAAAGGGTGGTGAATCTCTGGAATTCTCTGCCTGTTGAAGTGGTGGAGGCTACCTCGTTAAATATTTTTAAGACGCGGGTTGATGGGTTTTTGATAAGAGACGGGATTAAGGGTTATGGGGAGAGGGCGGGAATGTGGAACTGAGCCACGACAGATCAGCCATGATCTTATTGAATGGCGGGGCAGGCTCGAAGGGCCAGATGGCCTACTCCTGCTCCTGCTCCTATTTCTTATGTTCTTATGAACAGTTGAGGACTCTGGGTCTGTACTCGTTACAGTTTAGAAGGATGAAGGGGGATCTTATTGAAGCTTACAGGATACTGCAAGGCCTAGATAGAGTGGACGTGGAGAGGATGTTTCCACTAATAAGAAAAACTAGAACCAGAGGGGACAATATTAGGCTAAAGGGACAATCCTTTAAAACAGAGATGTGGAGGAATTTCTTGAGCCAGAGAGTGGAGAATCTGTGAACTCTGCCGCAGAAGGCTGTGGAGGCCAGGTCAATGAGTGTCTTTAAAACAGAGATGGGGGGATTCTTGGTTAATGGGGAAAAGGCAGGAGAATGGGGATGAGAAATAATATCAGCCATGATTGAATGGTGGGGTGGAGCAGATTCAATGGGCTGAGTGGCCCAATTCTGCTCCTATGTCTTATGGTTCTCCAGTTCTACTGTTTTGGATTAGGTCAAATGGTTTGTCATGATCTACAATACCTAGTCCCTTTAGAATCCTTAAAGACAGCATTCATGTCAACTTTCAGTCTTCTATTTTACAATGACAGCGTGCACAATTTATATAACCACCCTTCATAATCCAATTATTCCTTCCTTTTAATTAGTCTGGCTGGTTTCTTCTGTATCCTTTCAATACCCTTTCGCACTGTGATGGCCAAAACTGTATAAAGTATTCCAAGTGTGGTTGTATTAATTATTTACGAGGTGTCAGGATTACTGAACTTGCGATATTTGACTTGCTTTACACGCTGAGCATTGTAGTATTAATTTCAATTTTATCAATCAAGATTAATTGATATTATTATTTTCTTTCAATTCAGGGAATAGTCCTTTCCTGGACAGTTTTTGTCTCTTATATGAAGCACTTTACATTTTTGTACACTGAATTTCATCTACTAATTCCCAAATATATGTCTGATAGCAGAATTGAGAGATTAGACCAAGAAAGATTAAACAGGCTAGAGCTCTTGCCTTTAGGAAAGAGAAGACTGAGGGGTGAACTGATAGATGTCTTCAAGATTCTGAAAAGGTAGATACAGAAATGTTTCTACCTGCAGGCAAACCCAGATTGAAGGACCATAAATTCAGCAGGGAATTTAGGGGAAACTTCTTTACCCGGACAATGATTATAACGTGGAATTTGCTACCACGGGGAGTAGTTGAGGCAAACAGCAAAGATGCATTCAAGGAGAAAAAAGTTAAACAAAAGGGAAATATAAAAGAAAATTACTGCGGATACTGGAATCGAAAACAAAAACAGAAAACGCTGAAAAATCTCAGCAGGTCTGACAGCATTTGTGGCAAGAGAAGAAAGCTAATGTTCCAAAATCTGGATAAAGGGTTGGGGATGGGGGAGGAGTGGTACAGTAAGGGGTTAAAGATAAGGAGCACCAGATACTGATTTCACTATGGATGTAATTATGATACAATATCACATGATTAAGTTACAGATCTGGAAGGAAGAAGCTTTTGTAAAGTTACAGAGATGTATAAAGATCTGCAAATAAATAAGAATGGTTTTCGCGAATTAGAGACAAAAGTAACTTTCTTTATAGAGTCAGAGTCATACAGCGCTGAAAAGGCCATTCAGCCAATCGGGTCTGCACCAACAATAATTGCCACTAAAGATGCACTAATCCCATTTTCCAGCACTTGTCCCATATTCTTGAATGTAATATTTCAAATGCTCAATCAAATACTTCTTCAAGATTGTAAGGTTTCCAGCCTCCTCTGCCTTCCCAGACAGTGAATTCCAGATTCCCACCATCCTTTGAGTGAAAAATCCTTTCTCAAATCCCCTCATCAATCTCTTGCCCCTTCCGTGAAAACTATGGCCTCTTGTGATTGACCCCTCAAATCAAGAGGAACAGGTGATTCATATCCAGACCGTTCATATGCCCCATAACCTTACACACCTCAATCATGTCTCCCCTTAGCCTTCTCTGCTCTAAAGAAAACAATCCAAGCCTATGCAGTCTCTCCTCACAGCCCAAATGCTCTATCTCAGGTGATGTCCTGTTCCCCTTCTTATCCTTCTTATAGTTAGGTGACCAAAACTGCACACTGTGGCTTAGCTAGCACTCTTTACAACTCCAACATTACCTCCTTGCTCTTATACTCTATATCACGACTGATGAAAGCAAGTGCCCCATATGCCTTCTTAACTATCCTATTCATGTGTTCTGCTGCCTTCAGGGATCTGTGAATAATTACCCAATAATTATTCCCCATTCTTCTGAGCTATCTAGTGTCCTGCCATTCATTAAATACTCCCTCACCTTGTTTTTCCTTCCAAAGTGCATCCTCTCACATTTTCATCTATATCATATATGTATATAATAAACATTGGGTCCCAATATTGATCTAGGTGGCCTACCGCTAGACACATCCTTCTACCGCTACCCTTTGTGTCCTATTATTAAGCCAGTTTCTGATCCATCTCACCAGGTTTCCCTGAATTCCATGTGCTTTAACCTTCTCAATCAGTCTCTTGTTTGGGACCTTGTCAAAAGCTTTGCACTACATCAACTGAACTTCCCTTATCCACACATTGATCACATTTTCAAAAAACTCTTAACAAATTTATTAGTATGACCTCCCTCTGACAAAGCTATGCCGGCTATCCCTAATTAACCCAAGTTGACTATATCTCAGAAGCCTATAAAATATTTCCAACGATTGTTAAGGAAATTAGGGAGAAAATCGTAGGAGCAATGTCACTAATCTTTTAGAAATCATTGAATAATGTAGAGTTGAGCGGACACTGGAGAAAGACAAGTGTTAGTCCAATGTGGATATTAATTTCCAAGTGGATATTAATTTCCTCCCTTAGAGTTTTCTCCAGTAGTTTCCCTATCAATGTCGTGAGACTCATCAGTCTGTAATTTCCTGGTTTATCTCTACCACCTTTCTTGAAAAGTGGAACCACATTAGCTGTCCTCCAATCCTCTGGCACTTGCCCCATGATGTGGAGATGCCGTTGCAAAATCTCACTAACTGTCCTGGCTGGAGACAATGCACACCTGTTTAACCTGTGCTCGGCCCTCTCTCCACTCATACTGTCTGTATCTTGAATACTTGATTATCTGTAAAGACTTGCATTCCAACCATTATCTTGTAAATTGAATTTGTGTCTTTATATGCCCTGTTTGTGAACATAAGTCCTCACTCACCTGATGGAGGCTGCTGAGACTCTGAAAGTCAAATAAACCTGTTGAACTTTAACCTGTTGACAGACTTCTTACTGTACTTCCTCCACAGCCAGAGAAGAATTAAAAATTGATGTCAGAGCCCCTGTAATTTTCTGCCTCGCCTCCTGCAGCAGCCTGGAATGTAATTCATCCACGTCAGGGATTTGTCCGTTTTTAAGCTGGTCAGAACTTCCAATACCTTCCCATTTCTTATGTCAAACTGTGCAAGTTCCTTTAGGAGGTAGCTTTCTTAGAGTAATAAGCCCCATCAAGGCGCTAAACACAAGTCAAAACAGAGAAAGGAATAGGGTATGCTGATGGGATTAGAAGAGAGGAGGAGCTTCATGGAGAGCATATGCACTGGCAATGGACTTGATGGGCTGAATGGCCTGTTTCTGTGTTGTAAATACTTTGTATATGCAAATCCTCCTGTAGTTCATCTTGTTCAGCTTTAAAATTGATCACACTTATTAGCTTTGTATCATCCTCAAATTTAGCCAGTGCTACTGATTCATACTCCAAATCATTTATAAAAGATTAAACAAAAGTAATCCCAAAACTGACCACTTCTGTGAAATCCCACGATTTACATTCTGCCAAGCTGATATGCCTGTACCAGTGGGTTCTTTGGGTTCTGTAAAGCAACTTTATACTGAAAGTAAAATATTTCTCAAGGTTTGCAGTCTATTTTCAGTGCCTGGTTTTCAAGTCAAATTATATCAGTGAACTTACTGAAATCCAAATACACCATACTCATTGCTTTCCCTATCCATCTTCTCTGTCACACCATCAAAGAAAACTGGTCATTAAGATTGGACGAAGGGTCGCCCAGACTCAAAACATTCGTTCTATTCTCTCCCTGAAGATGCTGTCATACATGCTGAGATTTTCCAGCATTTTCTGTTTTTGTTGCATTAATATTGGCATGATATACCCCTCCAGGAACCTGTTTTGGCTTTTATTTTATTCTTATCCAGGTGTTCCTACAATGTTAAACACAATGAAAATTAAACTCAGCAGCGTCCTCTGTCACATTTGCTTTTCTTAAAAAAAAATGGACCAGCACTTGTCTTTTTCCAGTTTCCAGTCAACTCTACATTATTCAATGATTTCTAAAAGATTAGCAATATTGCTCCTACCATTTTCTCTCTAATTTCCTTAACAATCATTGGAAATATTTTATAGGCTTCTGAGGTTTAGTCAACTTAAGCCTGCACAGATATTCTACAACTATGCTGGTAGTAAAAAGGATAGTGTCACAACTTACCTGATGGCCCCTTTCCAGATTTTACCTGTTCTTCTCCTTTGTAAAAATGAGGGAAAAAATACGTAGCATCTTTACAACCTCTATAACATTAGTTGTAATGCCCTCACTCAATCCCACTTTAAATGGCTAGATTCCACTTCTTGTTTTCTTAGAATCCTACAGTAGGATTTGCCCCATTGAGTCTGTACTGACTCCCTTTGATAGAGTACCTTACCCAGGCCCTTTCCACTAGCCTATCCCCGTAACCCCACACATTTATCATGGCTAATCCATCTAATCTACAAACCTTAGGACACTAAGGGGCAATTTATCATGGTTAATCCAACTATCCTGCAAATCTTTGGACTTTGAGAGAAAACTGGAGCACACGGAGGAAACCCACAAAAACATGGACAGAACGTGCAACTCCACACAGTCATTCAAGGCCGGAATCGGACCCGGGTGCTGTGAGGCAGCAGTGCTAATCACACTGCCACCATGCCGCTCCATGGGCCCATCTCTTAATATAATTGAAAACAATTTGTAAATTCAAAAAGGTAATTGCCATTTTGATGCTCTTTTCACGCTCTGGGCATGCCTTTTGATACTGAACCTATCTTAATGTTATGCTTCATGGCTTAGATGCTTTTTTCCCCTTGTTCCTGCAGCATTTGCAATGAAAGATGTAGTCATGGAAAAAAAATAATTTTAACCACACATTGGAGAAACATGTGAAGTGACGCAAGTACCAATAGTGAATATATTCTTGTATTCCTACTATTAAAAGAGATAAATGCGAGGTGATACAGATTGAAATAGCACAGGACTTACTCAGTTAATGGTAGGGTGTTGGGGAGGGTCATATAACAAAGAGATCTCGGGCTTCAGGTTCATAGCTCCTTAAAAGAGCAGTCACAAGTGGATAGAGTATTGAAGGCGGCATTCGGCACACTTGGTTTCATTGGTTAGAACATTGAATACAGGAGATGGGATGTCTTGTTGAAATTGTACAAGACATTGGTAATGCCTCACTTGCAATACTGTTTATAGTTCTGGTCACCCGATTATAGAAAGGATATTAAACTAGAAAGAGTGCAAAAAAGATAACATGACGCTATCAGGACTTGATGTTTTGAGTTACAAGGAGAGACTGGATAGATAGAATGGGACTCTTTCCCCTGGAGTGTAGGAGGCTTAGGGATAATCTTACAGAGGTCTATAAATTAATGAGGGGCATAAATCATCTAGGTGGTTGACACTTTTCCCAAAGGTAGGGGAGTCTAAAACTAGACGGCATATGTTTACGGTGAGAGGGAAAAGATACAAAAGGATCCAGAGGGACAATTCTTTCACACAGAAGGTGGTAAGTGTCTAGAATGAGCTGCCAAAAGTAGTAGTAGAGGCGGATACAATTTTGTCTTTTAAAAAGCATTTAGCCAGTTACATGGTGAGGTGAATATAGAGAGATATAGGCTAAACGCGGGCATTTGGGACTAGCTTAGTGGTTAAAAAAGGGTGGCATGGACAAGTTGGACCAAAAGCCTGTTTCCATGCTGTAAACCTCTACGACGCTTTGAGTGAAGTATAACACTGTCTTAGCGGTACAGTAGGAGTGGAAATTGCAAGACAAATCATAACCAGCCATCCTGGTTTCTTGAAGTCTTAGTAGCCAATACTAAAGCACTGACACAGGCCTGTGAGCAGTTCACTCAATCAGTTCACTAGATTTCCAGAAGGCATTTGATAAGGTGCCTCAAAAGTTTGCTACAGAAGGTTAGGGTGCACGGAGTTGGGGGTAAGGTGTTAGCGTGGATAGAGGATTGGCTGTCTAATAGGAAGCAGAGAGTTGGTATCAATGAGTGCTATTCTGGTTGGCAGTTGGTGACTAGTGGAGTGCTGAGGCCTCAACTATTTACCATTTAAATAGATGATCTAGAGGAGGGGCCTGAGTGTAAGGTGACAAAATTTGCTGATGACACGAAGATGAGCGGTAAAGCAAATTGCGTAGATGGTGTGGAAAGTCTGCAGAGAGATCTGGATAGGCTGAGCGAGTGGGCAAGGACCTGGCAGATGGAGCATAATGTTAGCAAGCGTGAGCTTATCTACTTTGGTAGAAATAATAGTAGGAGGGATTATTATTTAAAAGGCGAAAAGCTGCAGCGTGCTACGGTGCAGAGGGACCTGGGGGTCCTTTTGCACGAGTCGCAAAATTCCAGTCTGTAGGTGCAGCAGTGACCAAGAAGGCAAATGGAATGTTGGCCTTTATAGTGAGGGGGATAGAATATAAAAGTAGGGAGGTCTTGCTGCAACTTACAGGGTGCTGGTGAGGCCGCAGCTGGAGTACTGAGTGCAGTTTTGGTTGCCGCACTTGCGGAAGGATATATTGGCCTTGGAGGGAGTGCAGAGGTTCACTAGGCTGACAGTGGAGATGAGGGGGTTGGACTATGAAGAGAGACTAAATAGACTGGGTCTGTACTCGTTGGAGTTTAGAAGGATGAGGGGGGATCTTATAGAGACGTATAAGATAATGAAGGGGATGGATAGGGTAGAGGTAGAGAGATTCTTCTAGAGGGCACAGCCTCAAGATGGGGGTGGGGGGGAAAGAGGACCTTCTTCACTCAAAGGGTGGTGAATATCTGGAATTCTCTGCCCGTTGAAGTGGTGGAGGCTACCTCGCTAAATATATTTAAGTCACGGGTAGATAGGTTTTTGATAGACAGGGGAATTAAGGGTTATGGGGAGAAAGCGGGAAAGTAGAACTGATCAACTTCAGATCAGCCATGATCTTATTGAATGGCGGGGCAGGCTCGAAGGGCTAGATGGCCCACTCCTGCTCCTATTTCTTATGTTCTTATGTTCACTCATTACTTCTGATGCCATATACTCGCCACCAAAACGGCCACCTATCGCCACTTGCTATAATATTAGTTTTTTCCCCTCTGGTTTAGAAAGCATCACTCCCCAATCAAAAACACTGGGGCACTTAGAAACATACGCACTATGTTTCTATATGGGATATTTTGCTTTTTTACTCCCAGACATCATTTGTCTACCAAAAAGATTGACGTAATTTGTCTGACCAATACACTAGGCAGACAATTTCTCCCAGGCCTCAGCCAACAAAATTCTTGAACTGGACATGAAGCACATTCAATCTTCTTTAAACAAGTACATAGTCCCCAATTAATTCCTCACCAAGAGTCCCAGTAGATATTAAACATCAAAATATATTAAACTTGAAAGACCCTGCATATCACAATACTACCTAATGCTAGGTGAAACAGCTGAATTGAGGAACTTTCCAAAGGTGACGGAACGGTGCACAGTAGTTTTAAAGAAAGGCTACTTCCTACCCCCTCAACTCTATTTCCACTAAACTGCTAAATACCCAACACTCTTTGCTGACCCCATGTTTGCTGTTATTGTTAATGGCTCTCACTTTCTTCAGCTCCTGTCCCTTTCTATTAAATCTACCATCCACACCAAAAAAAACCTACATTTGACCTCTCCCCCAACTATCCTTGAAAGCCACACCCATCTTCAACCTCCTGTTTTTTTTCAATGTGCTTCAAAGCATTGTCACCTCCCAAACCCATGCCCATCTTTCCCAGAACTCCATGTTTGAATCCTTCCAATCAGGTTTCTAGGCTGCCACTGTACTGAGACAACTCTTGTGAAAGTAACAAATGTGATAGTGACAAAAGTAAGCTATCCCTTCTTGACCTGTCTGCAGGCTTTGAAATGATTGAAAACAACACCATACTCTTCCAGCACCTCTCTGATAATGTTGATTTGATGCTGAAGCCCTCATCCATGTCTTTGTTGTCTCTAAACCTGGTTATTCCAATGAACTCCTGGCTAGTCTCCCATTTTCCACCCTCCAGTTTTTGATAAGAGAGGGGATTAAGGGTTATGGGGAGAGGGCCGGAAAGTGGAACTGAGCCACGACAGATCAGCCATGATCTTATTGAATGGCGGGACAGGCTCGAAGGGCCAGATGGCCTACTCCTGCTCCTATTTCTTATGTTCTTATGTTAAGTTCAACCAAAGTTCTGCAGTCACGCCTTCATTCACACCAAGCCCTTTCATCCATTACCTCTGTGCTTACCGACCGCCACTGCCTCTCAGACAAGCAATGCCTTGATTTTAAAATTCCCAGCCTTATTTTCAAATCCTTCCCATGCCCTCACAATTGCCTATCACTGTAATTGCCTCCAGTCCCACAATCCTCAATCTCTGTGCACAGCTATTCCTGGCCTCTTGAACATCCCCATTTAATCACTTCACCACTGGTGGGAGTGGGGAGCAGTTTAGATCAGAGTTGAGGAGGAACTTCTTCACTCAAAGGGTGGTGAATCTCTGGAATTCTCTGCCTGTTGAAGTGGTGGAGGCTACCTCACTAAATATATTTAAATCACAGGTAGATAGGTTTTTGATAGACAGGGGAATTAAGGGTTATGGGGAGAAAGCAGGAAAGTGGAACTGATCCACTTCAGATCAGCCATGATCTTACTGAATGGCAGGGCAGGCTCGAAGGGCTAGACAGCCTACTCCTACTCCTATTTCTTATGTTCTTATGTTTTTCTTCCTCCAGAGCTGCTTGTCTTATCTATTAAGTGTTTCCAGCATTTCGTTTATAAACTCAGTTTTTTTTGGTTGACTTCTATTTTTGTCATTATTGATAAAAGAAATCTATGATGTTGTGAAAAAACAAAGGAGAACTGACCAAATCTCTGGTACCAATATGCTATCTTGCACTGAAAAATCCATTACCTCAAGTTCTGCTGACCTATATCAACTCTTCATTCTCACATCAAAACCTTTGCCCTCATCTTTAAATCTTTCCAGAGCCTTCACCCTATCTTTGCAATTTCCTTCAAACACAAGGTTCTGTTGAATTTAGTTTTGTGTGCATCTCCTCCCTCCCCACCCATTCATTAATCATGATTTGGAGATGCTGGCATTGAGACTGGGGTGGCCACAGTAAGAAGTCTCACAACACCAAGTTAAAGTCCAACAGGTTTATCTGGTATCACGAGCTTTCGGAGCGCTGCTTCTTCATCAGGTGAGTGTATCACCAATTAACCTGGTATTGTGAGACTTCTTACCATGCCCATTCATTAGTAGTGAAGCCTTCAAACTGCCTCTCTCCACCATTCTCTCCCTGTTCTACAAACTCTGAAAGTCCATTAAAATTATTACTCAAAATAAAAGTGGAAACTTTTAAGTACATGCAACTCCTTCCACCAAGTTTCCCGTCACCCCTTTTAATTTTACCTTTCTCAATTCAATGCCCACTTTAATTACACCAACATATGAAGGACCTTGAGATTTTTATGTTAAAAGCTGCCATGGAAATACATTACTGTGATTTAACTTTAATTCTCAAATGAGGTCTGTGAGCTTTCCTTTGACAAAGTATACTGTCAGATTGATCATAAGCAAGATGCCAGGAACAAGACTAAAAACGATCGTTTAAAGCTTTTCCAAAATTAACTGGAGAACGGAGTAGCTCATCCATGGCCTAATGTGAAATTGTGCGGCAACGATCACGGACCTTAAGGCAGCGACAACAATTTATTTATACATTGCCTTTGAAGTAATGGAACGTCCCAAGGTACTTCGCAAGAGTTATTATGAAACAAAGTATGACACACAAGAAAATATTGGTTAGATGACCAAACGGTTAATTGGAGAAGCTGGTTGCAAGAATTGATCAAAGGTGGCACAGAAACGAAGCCGGGCACTGAGTTATAAAGCAGCAAGGAGAGGGGCACCGCGCCCTCCCAGGCTCCAGGGAAATCCAATTGCCGGCTGCGGCCTGTCAGCGCCGACACCCTGACCCGCAATACAGCCCCGCTCCCCAATGAAAGGTGTAGCCGACAGGCCTGCTCCCGGAGTCACAGCCTGGAGCTGCCGGGATCCAGTCCCTCTCCCCGGGAAAGGACCCTCCCCCCGGGATCACTGACCGGGATCGAGCCCCCCCTCCCCCCGGGATCACTGACCGGGATCGAGCCCCCCCTCCCCCCGGGATCACTGACCGGGATCGAGCCCCCCCTCCCCCCGGGATCACTGACCGGGATCGAGCCCCCCCTCCCCCCGGGATCACTGACCGGGATCGAGCCCCCCCCCTCCCCCCGGGATCACTGACCGGGATCGAGCCCCCCCCCTCCCCCCGGGATCACTGACCGGGATCGAGCCCCCCCTCCCCCCGGGATCACTGACCGGGATCGAGCCCCCCCTCCCCCCGGGATCACTGACCGGGATCGAGCCCCCCCCTCCCCCCGGGATCACTGACCGGGATCGAGCCCCCCCTCCCCCCGGGATCACTGACCGGGATCGAGCCCCCCCTCCCCCCGGGATCACTGACCGGGATCGAGCCCCCCCTCCCCCCGGGATCACTGACCGGGATCGAGCCCCCCCCTCCCCCCGGGATCACTGACCGGGATCGAGCCCCCCCTCCCCCCGGGATCACTGACCGGGATCGAGCCCCCCCTCCCCCCGGGATCACTGACCGGGATCGAGCCCCCCCTCCCCCCGGGATCACTGACCGGGATCGAGCCCCCCCTCCCCCCGGGATCACTGACCTGAACGATGCTGTCGGCCCCGGGCACCGCCTCAACCCTGACAACCAAACAAGATGGAGCCGGAACCGGAACTCCAGCCGTCACTTCCGGCCAGCTGAGGGAGAGCCGGAGCGGAAAGTTATTAAACCCCAATTATAAAACCAGAGAGGGAGAGGGAGAGCACAAACCAGCACAGATATAAAACCAGCGCACAGAATCACTTTAACTATTGCTTCGATTGCTGATAGCTCACATATTTCTTTAATTTTATATTCACCATCAAGAATGCTGACATAATCAGCCCATGAAGTTCCTGCATCCTTGAAACAGCTACCCATCTAGAATATTCTATAAATCTGATAATGTTCTGAAACATTTTATTGCGATTCGCCATCATAGAATCCCTGTAGTGCAGAAGGAGGCCATTCGGCCCATCGATTCTGCACAGACCACAATCTCACCCAGGTCCTATTCCAGTAAACCCACATATTTACCTGCTAATCCCCCGACACTAGGATCAATTTAGCATAGCCAATCAATCTAACCCGCATATCTTTGGTCTGTGGGAGGAAATCAGATCACCTGGAAGAAACCCATGCAGACAAGGGGAGAATGTGCAAACTCCACACAGAAGACAGTTACCCAAGGTCAGAATTGAGGCCAGGTCCCTGGCACTGTGGGGCAGCAGTGCTAACCACTGTACCACCAAAGCACCCCTTATCAGTCTTAACCAGTCTTAGCAGTTTGGTTTCCGTGCTGCTTTTCACACAGAGTTCCAACATTCAGTAACCACAATGGTGATAGCTTTTTCTCTCCTTGGCATTTGAAATGATTATCACTATTCTCCTCCACGACCCTCTCCTCTGTGACACTACACTCGATGTTTTTCATTGCTTCATTCCTGTTCACATCTTCTGCTCTTTCCACTTTGTTTCACCGTGAAAAATCCCTGCTCTCTACTCTGCCTACACCCATATTGTATTCACTCTATGAATTCTCCCTAAACTCCTCTCCCTTGTTAAACCTCCCCTAGCATGAAAATCTCACTATTGATTGGCTGTAGATGCAACCTAAGTCCATCTATATAGATAAAAGCAAAATACTGCGGATGCTGGAATCTGAAACAAAAACGGAAAATGCTGGAAAATCTCAGCAGGTCTGGCAGCATCTTTGGGGAGAGAATGGAGCAAACATTTCCACAGTTCATATATCTTCAAATCAACCTCTCTCTCTATGTGCCTTAACAGTACAGGTAATAAATGAAGAATATTTAATTTTAAGATCAGACGTAATTATGCGGAACTAGATGTTGGCTTAGAAATTCAGGAACTCCAAACAGATTCCAGTATAGCCTCCAATATGGTGGGGAGGAGGCACATGCTCATTATGGGTAACCCACCATATTGGTAAAAGCCAAAAATCATCACAGCCTTCTTGATTTCATTTAATCACACATTGTTGGCATCACTGTTAGCTTCTTCTCTTCCTCCTCACAGGTGAGTTCCTCGGGGTTAGATGACAACAGCTCACTAGTTGGAAAATAATGAGACCCAAGGCCCAATATCAGGGCCTCAGGTCTTACCATATAGTCAGAGAGATAGTTACTGTGTCGCACTGGCCCAAGTATGTCACAGAATTCTAGCCTGTGGGTTCCACTGCCTGCAGAATATCATTTCCTTGTTCATCTATTTCGCTCCACTTCTCTGATATGGCAATGTATGCACTTCACCTGAAACTGATAAAGGGTGATAGAGAAAAATCTCTCTGTGTCCTGAGAGGAGAAATTTGCACAGCGACAACATTCTAGGCTCCCTACCAAATTTACCAAGTCTTCTTCTGGAACCACGTTGAATATATTTGCAGCGAATATAGTGCTTGAGGTACATTCGTAGAAATTGAGGCTGCGTCAATTACTGTGTGAAACAGGCCTGCTTTCAAGAAAGCTTCCTGATATGCATTCCTTTGTCACCAATTCCAAAAATAGAGCTGTTATATGATTTGTGAAAAGAAAGAGTGGTTACTGATTACACTATGCTAATCATGGTATTTGGATGCAGCCACGGAGCATATAATTAAAGTAAATCTGCTCAACTAAATAGAGATGATGAATTGCTATTTTGAATTGCTTTAATGATGACAGGGTCTTTTCTTTGTAGTTTTTCTATTGTTAACGTTACTGAAGAAGGTTTTGTAAATGATCAGAAAGTTCTTTGTAGCTCTTACTTTCAAAATGTGTTAAGAACAAAGTTAAATGACAGAGGTATTACAGTTAGCAATAGTTCACAGACCAAACCTGTAGATGACATTATTCTTCATTATATATGTGACTGAGAAAAACAATAATGTAGTGATTATATGGAAAAGAAATAGCAAAGTTATTTATAGAATAGAATATAGATAATTATGAGTGATTATAACGTGTTCAGTTCATTGAGAAAGTTCAGATTATCTCGTAAAACAAAAGCACAACACTAGCTTTTTATAACACGAGGAGGTCAAAAGAGACCAAAGGTCAATCACTCTTTCCTCATACCATGCTTTCCCCAGTAACCAACATCTTTCTTTGCCCTGTTGTTTTGCTTCTCTTAGGTGTAATTTGAAGGCTAATATTGTGAGGAATGGTTGAGGCCCTTCCTGCATGGCAGGAGGGGAGAGAGCCACTATAGGCTGGAACAGTTGCCTGGATAATCTGGTTATCCAATTTGGTGCTGGAGCATGGTAACTTCTTGCAAGCTGTGCCCAGCATGCCCTCTAATTCTAACACTACATTCTGCACACTCTTCTTTCCTTCTCTATGTACAGTGCTTTGTATAGTGTGCAAGAAATAATACTTTTCACTGTATACTAATACATGTGACAATAATAAATCAAATCAAATCTGGTTTCCTATCCGAGGTACAGCTTATATGGTGTGCTGTTAGGCAGTTTGACATAATCTGTTGCGCTGAAAAATGAGTCTTATACTGATTTTTTCCAGCCATCATTGTCCGACTGGGCACTGGATATATGGCTGCAAGTTTCACTACGATGGTTGGCATGCAGGATGTTGTCTGTTGGTTCCTCTACTGCCAGCAGAGCTGCTGTCTTTGTTTCTATGAATCACCCGGTTCTACATCCTCAGTAACACTATTTAATTTTGTCAACCAACACCCCCAATGTCACCAATCATTGAAAGTATATGAGCTGGTGCATGTGGGTAATGCAAGGATACTATGGAGAGCATTTGTGGTTAAAAAAAAACATGTGGTATGATGTTAGTCCTGAGACTCCTGCACAATTTTGTCCTCAAAATTCTCTTTATCAAATCACAGACTGGGAATTCCCCAGACCTGATAGTGCTCTGCTACTATATCTTAACCAGAAGTGATTTGACTTGATTTGATTTATTATTGTCACATGTATTGGGATACAATGAAAAGTATAATTTCTTGCACACTATACAGACAAACATATCATTCACAGATTATATAGGGGAGAAGGAAAGGAGAGTGCTGAATAGAGTATTACAGTCACAGCTAGGGTGTAGAGAAGGATCAACTTAATATTAGATTAAGTCCATTCAAAAGTCTGATGGCAGTAGGGAACAATTTTTACACCTGGGAACAGAATACAGAAATCAATACTTTTCACTGCATCCCAATACATATGACAATAACAAATCAAAGTGTGATGAAAATTGAGGAAATTCTTGACTATGTTATATTCCAAAAAGCCAACTGATGAAAGAATAGTACTGTAGCCAATATTTACTCAATTTCATGCTTATTTGCATAGTGAAACAATAAAGCATCCAAATTCAGCCACACCAGTTTCAGTGGGTGTCTCTTTATATCTGCTCAAGTGAAACCCCAATTAATGCCCTCCACCTACCTATAATTAAACACAATTGGTGTATAAGTAACTCTTGACAAAAATGTCTTATTTCCTTGTCTCCTGTTCCTTGTTATCATATATCTCATGTTCTCTATCTTTTTCTGTTTTAAATCTGTAGTAAAATTATGGATAAACTAACAATGGATGAGTATACATTTCTTGGGATTAAAGACACTAAGGAGGTTTGGTGCTATTTCATATAAATAGACGTGCATAAACAAATAGAACAACTGAAATGTCCCTTCAATTTTATTGGTTTAGCTCAGTTGGCTGGAAAACCAGTTAGTGATGCAAAGCCAAAGCAGGTTCAATTCCCGTACCAGCTGAAGCTATTCATGAAGGCCCTGCCTTCCCAACCTTGTCCTTTGCCTGGTTGAGGCAGGTGATCCTCAGGTTGTCACCACCAATCTATGGTCATCTGGGACCATGATGCCTTTACTTTTATACAGCCATATACAATGCTTGCAGCAACTCTAGCATTTAAAGGCTGCATTTCTGATTTTCATAATGCTAATGAGTGCACTGGCTTCATTTTATGTGGGAATTAAGCCACTGGATCACCAGTGGATATCTAAATGTGTTAATCCTGTAAACCACACTTGATTATTTGCTGGAGATGATTGACAGGTGGAGATTCAGAGTTATTATCAACATTAATAATGTTTAAAATTTAAATAACATTTGCAAAGCTTTTGTGGATAAATTTCCAGTTATTTTTGAACAAATATGACCCTCCAATTCCAATGTCCATTTCACATTGACCAACACTCTTGAGGAGGAACTCAGCTGTGGCCGATGCTGGCATTGCAAGCAGGCCATTGGGAAGAACAGCAATGAATTCCAGAGGACCTGGATGAAGCAATTCTCAGGCTTTGAGGGCAGGAAGACATCAGAGAACCAAGGGAGAGGTCGGGGTGTGGATTTTAGAGAGCAGGTGGAGAGGTACAGAGGGAGTATTGCAGAATTAGAGTGTTCAGGGCTGAAAGGATTAATGTGGGGGCTGGAGAAACAGTACCACCCACACATGATGTCATGGCACGAATCAATTCCAACCTCCTAGACTGCCTGGATCCACTACAGTTTGCCCACCAGGTCCACAGTAGACACATCTCCCTGGCCCTGCACTCAACCCAAGAATACCTAGATAATAAAGACACTTATGTAAGATTCTTATTTATTAACTACAGCTCAGCTTTCAACGCCATTATTCCTACAAAACTCACCTCCAAACTCCATGGCCTTGGGCTCGGCACCTCCCTCTGTGACTGGATCATAGACTTCCTAACCCACAGAATGTAATCAGTAAGGATAGACAACAACATGTCCTCCACAATTATCCTCAACACCAGTGCTCCACTAGGCTGTGTCTTTGGCCCCTCATTATACTCCTTATACCCCTATAACAGTGGTCAAATTTTCGATTTTCTCTGAGGGGAGTATTTTCTGGCCTCAGTGAGATGCGCATATATAGTTTGATCAGACATACCAGCCCAGATATTCCACTCAATGGTCATGGGATGGCAGTGGCAGATAGCCATGACTAAAACTATGGCTGTAACTTTTTAACCCTTCCAGCTGGGAAGGAGTGAGATTCTTTTTCAAACTTGCATTGAGAAGAATTTTCCCATTCTGATCATTCATACCCAAATTTTCAACTCGATTTTCAAGTTTGTTAATGACACCACTGTTATGGGTCGGATCTCAAACAATGGTGAGATGGACTACAGGAAAGAGGTAGAAGGTGGGATTTTCCGACCTCACTCAACCCAAGACAGAAAATCCCACTCAAGATCAACGGACCTTCCCATTGTCCTCACCCACTCCGATTCCCATGGCGGGCTGGGTGGTAGAATTCCAGCAAGACAATCTGGTGAACTGATGTGATGACAATAATCTGTCCCTCTATGTCAATAAAACAAAGGAACTAGTCATCAACCTCAGGAAGCATGGTGGAGGACATGACCTTGTCTACATCAACAGGGATAAAGTGAAAGTGGTCGAGAGCTTCAAGTTTTTAGGTGTCCAGATCCCTCCAAGCCACAATATGGCTAAGAAAGCCCACCAATGCCTCTGCATTCTCAGGAGGCTAAGGAAATTTGGCATGTCTATTACATCTCTCACCATCATTTACAGATGTACCATAGAAAACATCCTTTCTTGTTGTATCACGGCTTGGTATGGCTCCTACTCTGTCCAAGACAGCAAGAAACTGCAAAGGTTTGTGAATGAAGCGCAGTCCATCACGCAAACCAGCCTCCCACCCGTTGACACTGTCTACACTTTTCGCTGCCTCAGAAAAGCAGCCAGCATAATCAAGAACCCCACACGCCCCACACATTCTCTCTTCCACCTTCTTCTGTCGGGAAAAAGATACAAAAGTCTGACATCATGTACCAAAAAGATACAAAAGTCTGACATCATTATCAACTGACTCAAGAACAGCTTCTTCCCTTCTGCTGTCAGACTTTTGAATGGACCTACCTTGCATTAAGTTGATCTTTCTCTACACCCAAGCTATGACTATGACATTACATTCTGCACCCTTTCCTTTCCTTCTCTATGAACAATATGCTTTGTCTGTATAGTGTGCAAGAAACAATACTTTTCACTCTACAGTAATACGTGTGACAATAATAAATAAAATTAAATGATGTAAGAGAGAGAGACACACATGACCAAGAGTGGAGGAGGAGAAAGCTCCTAACTTCAACTGGGTAACACCTACAGACCTGTATATCAATGTATAGTTATGTTCATTCAATAGATCAGTTCCTGTTAAGACATTTCTCTGCAATTGTTCCTTAGTCGATTGCAACCAACATACAACACGGTCTTGGAGACGAGATCTTACAACATAATGGCAGCAGTGCAGAACCCCAAAATCTCTTAATGTTTGCAAGTCTGACCCAAAAGTAAGCACCAAAACTGAAGGCTTTGATAAGACAGTTTAAAATCTCCAAAAGTGCTCCATTCAAAATGTGGAGGCTGAAAAGTAGAGACAAATAAAAACAACTCTTCAGTTTACTAAAGGCTACAGCATAACACATGGCGACCCATGAAAAATCCTGATCCAGCAGCTGAATCAAAGAACTCAATGATGATCAAGGAGAAATGCTTGAAATAGATTCAAAAGCTTCAAATTAACAGTGTAGTGAGATGGCAGCTCTGGGCAAACTCCATCCTTAGCGAGCATGTGTTTTGATACACCCTGCAGTCCAAACCTGAGGTCGGATAGAAAAAATGTGGGCTACTTAAGCAAGTTTTCTCAATGTGAAGAATAGTAACTTCTAATGATTATTTTAAAAATCCTGCAGAGTTCATCAACAATTATCAAAAGGGATCAATGATTGCAGTGGAATCGGGGTATGAATGATCAGAATGGGAAAATTCTTCTTAATGCAAGTTTGAAAAAGAATCTCACCCCTTCCCAGCTGGAAGGGTTAAAAAGCTATGGCCATAGTTTTAATCATGGTTACCTGCCACTGCCATCCCATGACCATTGAGTGGAATATCTGGGCTGTTATGTCTGATCAAACTATACATGCGCATCTCACTGAGGCCAGAAAATACTCCCCTCAATGCTGGAAGACCTGGGTGGCGATTCTCCCAAAAATATTCTAAGTGTCAAATTCACATGAAAACTGGAGTAAATCATACTGGTTCTTTTCAGCAGGATTTTCAAAATGCATCTCCCACAATCTGTGCGCGGCAGCGGGCAGTAGCATGAATCACATGAGAAATCCAGGGATAGGGCCTATTCCAGCTGAAGAGGCTGAAATCAGTGTGTTGAGCAGGCCACTGTGCATGTGCCGATCTCTGGGAGATCGCTACACAAGTTCTTCCAGCATTGAGATTACTAGCCTCTCACTCCCCCCACAGACATTGTTGGCTTCATTGCTGGCCCCTCGCCACGCCACCCCCCTCACCAGCACCCCCCCAACCCCTCCACACACCATCCCCACCACCACACTAACATGGACATTGCTGGCCTCATCACAGGCCTCTCAATTCCACCCCCCCCACCCCCCAATGTTACTAGCCTCTCACCCCCTTCCCCTCCACAAGAATATCGCTGGGCTGCTGGCTTCCCCAACCCCATGGCCCCGGCCTCATGGGTGACAGAGTCCAGGCCATCCTGGAGACCCAGCGGGCCATTGCAGTGACACAGGGGCCATGGCTGAGGGTGTTACCGGCATCCTGAAGGCACATCGGTCCATAGTCAGGAGTGTCAGGGGCATGTTGGAGACACTGTTGGCCATGACTGGGGCTTTCGCTGGCATTCTGGAGACATAGCAGGCTGTGGCTGTTAGCCTCAGCAACTTAGCCCAGGCTCAGAGGACTAATGCTGAAGGGCTTCAGAGCTTGGCTCGCTCACAGAATGCTATAGCAGAGAGACTCCAAAGCTTGGCCCAGTCTCAGAGAGCCAGAGCTAAGGGATCGCAGACCATCGGGCAGATGCATCTGGGCCTCCAGGATTGGCAGAGCCAGGTGACGCCAGAGTTTGTGGAGCTCAGTCCAACTACCCTGGTGTCTCATGAGGTGCCCCCGGACCTTCAGGGGATGGCCGCCAAGGGCATCATAGGCAATGGGACGTGGATCACAGCTGGGCCTTTCCACCTCCAATGTGCATCCTGGGGGAGCATCTAGACAAAACAGTAGGCTGCACAGGATTAGAAAGTAGTAGGTTCACTGAGAGGGCACTGTGAAGGTCATGCATATTCAATCTTTTTAGCAAAACAATTAAACTAAATCAAACTAACTGAAGGACAAATCAAAAAGAAGGGAAGCGCCCAAAACAAAAAGCAAAGTAGAAATTAAAATGTGATTCAGGGGGCTGATAATGCACCCCAGCCCCTGCGGGCACGGAAGGCAACAGGTCACCAGTAGTCAGGATACGTTTTTATCAATGTTAGGAGCACAATTAAAAGTTATTTGCCCCTCACAGCTGTAACTAATCTGTCTCTGATTCTTCCCCCACAGAGCTGAGTGTACCCAATCTCACCCAGAGGCTGATACAAGCCCCTCGGCCAGAGTTATAGAATGCCTGCACTTCCTTTCCCAGCATCCACCAGACCTTTAGTTAGACAGGACCCCCTGTCATGCCCCTGACCCATTGCCCCACATGCTTGTGTCCCCAACTCATACTGCTACTTGGGCCTAGGTGGCAGCGTGCATTTGGAGGTAGGAGTCAGACTTGAGTGACACCAGAAGCAGGTCCCAGTATGCCTTACATCGAGTCGTCATCATCCTCCAGCCTTCACCAAAGGCTACCAGTGCCAACCCGGGCCCATTAATCGGTTGTGATATTTCTCAAGGTCAAGGGTTGGGGGTGGGGGTGGGGGGGCGGGGGGTGGGTGGTGTGCTGAGATAGGATGGGGATGCGCTGACAGAGGGTGGGAATGGGTCATCTAGGTTGAGTGGCCAGCTTTGGGTTGTAGGGGATGGCAGCTGCAGAGGCCCCAGGGGTGTGGTAGAAGGATGCTGGGAACAGCCGCCCACACTGACGTCACCAGCTATGTGAAGCGGGCTGTTAACAGGGCCTCCCTTGCAGTCTTACCCTGCCAGATCCATGCCATTGCTGCCTGCCCGCCATCCTCCAGCTCCTTATATGGCAAGTCTTCAAGTTCTGGTGCCGATCCTCCTCCCCTGCCTCCCCCTGCTCCAGCTGGTCTCTCCACTGTTGCGCAGGATGCCGCAGACAATTATAATACATGAAATATGCACAGGGTCATACTGGAGGGCAACTCCAGAGCGGTCCAAATCTTCAACAGGCCCATGCAACGCTCTACTACATACCGGGTGACAGTGTGGGCCGCATTGCAGTGGGTCTCCGCCTTTGTCTGAGGCCTCCACACTGGCGTCACTAGCCATGACCTCCATGGATAATCCTTGTCCCTCACGAGCCATCCTGGTAGCCCCTGTTTTCTATCATCCGCCTCAGCTTTCCTTCCCTCCCTCACCCACCCAGGCCTGGATTTCCAGGTTCCCTGTTATTCTGCACTCCAACCACCCCGCCCTCCATATCCATCCATCTGTGGCCCTGACCTCCACACTCTCTGCCTCTGTTTTCAACCCACTGCACGCCATCCCAAATTTGAGGTTCCTGACACAGGCTTCGAACCAGCGAGCTGATATCCACACTGCCCACATTCTATCAATTATTCCCGAGGATCAACTTTAACCAAAATGAAGTGTTTATTATTTTGACATAAGCTATTCAGCACGTGGAATTGAAAAGTAACTTGCACTATTTGACCCTTTCAGGATTACATTAACTTTCCTATTTTGAACCACAAATAATATTTTTTAAAAGTCATTTTTAAAGGTGGTGCTGCCCAAAATGTTGTTCGGTTCTCTATTTTTCTGTAAGTTTTGAAAAATCCAAAGGAAGTTATATTTGCAACTGTAAAGAACAGAAATATATTTTAAAGTGGGTTCCCTTAGAAATTAAAGGGTTAACAGTTCTTTCCTACTCACACTCTTCCTTGAATGTGCTTTCTGTTAAGATCCCAGCCTGCAGCCACACATTTCCATTTGCAGGCAGGGTTCTGCTGTTTGTTTTGACAGAAGTTTGGGTTATTGATTTGTTTCTCAGCAGTGGGGAGTTGCAGTGAAGAGAAGACCACCAAACAGCAGAAGCAAAGTGCAGCTGGCAGAATCGTAACGTATTCATCACACCTGCAGAGTCCATGAGCTGTGAATGAATGTCAGCCTTTGCTACAACTGATGATCATTTTCACATGACTCCTTAGTCAGGTCACTACACTGCAGGGCCATACCAAAATCTTTCCCAAGTGTTTTTATTTCTTGCGATAAATGTTTTCTAAATCATGTTTTTTTAAAATAAAACTACAAAAGGCTCTTGTTACAAAACTCCGAAAGATGTGCTGATTAGGTGCATTGACCATGCTAAATTCTCCCTCAATGTATCCAAACAGGTGCCAGAGTGTGACAATAGGGGATTTTCACAGTAACTTCATTGCAGTGTGAATGTAAGCCTACTAGTGATTAATAAATAAACTTTAACTTTAACTACTTGCCTGATAAAATAACCTTAACTGAAAATAAAGTCTATCTCTTTCTTATGAGATTATTAGACAAAAAGTTCATGACAAAGGTATTTTTAAATTAGCTTTACGTTGTTTATTAATAGCACCTTACTCACGTAACAAAGTAAAAATTCCATTTTAGTGCATGCTATTTTTATGCGGGATTAAAATGCAGTTGGGCATTTGCTTGTGAGCTTTGCCTGTTGGAAGTCCTGCCCCAGTATTTTCTTTGCTTTCATAATAATCAAAGTACAGTAACTATTGTTTCTTCTTGTACTAAAAGCAAAATATTTAAAATTGTAATACTTATGATAATATTTAATAAGGCCGCAGGAAGGTTGGAAGCAGTGTAAAAAGCTGATGTGTTAAATGTGCATCAAATACAATGACATTTCTTTCACCTTTCTGACTTTTCTCCAGGGTGCTGAGGGCTAGTATTCGGTGAGATGTTTGATTGTTCATGGAACCAATAAAAGCCAGCCTGTCCTAACAGCATGCAGGGATTTACTGCTGAGAGCTTCTTCTTAATGGTGACTCTCAAGATGTCTCTATGCAAGGGGCATAGTCATGATGGGACCTTTAAGGTCAAGGTGCAAGACTAAGATTTCTCCTGCTGGAGGTGATATTACTGAACACCTGTGATATATGGGCATTACTTCCTGCTTGTCAGCACAAAGCTGAAGGTTTCAAAATTCACAGAATGAAGCATATGTGGTCCTGGCAGTGAAAACTTTGTCAAAGATCAGAGACTGGAAAGGAAGTAGGAAATAATCCAAAGCTCAAGAGATATCACAGTTTTTTTTTATTTATTCATTCATGGAAATGGGCGTCACCGGCTGGCTAGTATTTGTTGCCCATCCCTATTTGCCATCATTCAGAAGGCAGTTGAGAGTCAACCACATTGCTGTGGCTTTGGAGTCACATGTAGGCCAAACCAAATAAGGACAGCAGATTTCCTTCCCTAAAGGACATTAGTAAACCAGATGGGTTTTTCCAACAATTGACAATGGTTTCATGGTCATCAATGGATTCTTAATTCCAGATTTTTTTATTGAATTCAAATTCCACCATCTGTCATGGCAGGATTTGAACCTGGGTCCCCAGGACAGTAACTGAGTTTTTGGCTTAATAGTCTAGTGATAATGCCACCAGGCCATTGCCTCAATGATACATGAAAGTTTTCATTAAGAGGCAGCACCAGATATACGTACCCCATGATGGAATGTTACAGTTGTACTTTTTGCTCTTTGCCATAAATGCTACTCCATTGCTAGGGCCTGCATTCCCATTAACAAACACTTGTGCCCAATGAACCATATTGTGGAAAATGTTTGTGTCCTGTTTGATTCAAAATTGAGCTTCAAATATTCTATCCATTGCTAAGTCTATGTCCAGCTACAGAAAATTGCCCGCCTCTATGATTTTAAACCCTGCAAGAGGCCACATAAACCTTTGAACAGCAGGAGAACAAGAATGACAGCAAAATCTGAATCAGGGGCAACTTTTGAGAGAAACGGTCAGAAACAACAAGGGTGCCCAGATTCTCAGACACAGCTCTGGAGATGTTGCTGCTTAAAGTGAGTGTTGGAAGAGAGATTATCTGGAGGCAGGCAGTCAGTGCAGACTCCATGACCTCACTATTGTCACTTAGTGCAGGAAGTCTAATGGCTTCACAAGGTTGAAAAGGAAAGTAACAGCACCGTTGCCAATATGCATGGGGAAGACAACGGCATAATGGTCTTGTCGCTAGTTATGTAATCCAGAGACCCAGGGTTGAGGCTTTGATGACACGGATTTGAATCGCACTTTGGCAAATTGTAGAATTTGAATTCAATAGAAATCTGGAATTAGAAGTAAATTGAAAGATGACCATGAAACCACCCCATTGTCAGTTGTCATAAAAAACACTATCTGGTTCACTCATATCCTTTAGGGGAGGAAATCTGCCGACCTTACCCAGTCTGGCCTACGTGATTCCAGATGCAGAGCAACATGGTTGATACATAAATGCCCTCAGGGATGGGCAGCAAATGCTGGCCTAGTCAGCACTTCCCACATCTCATAAACAAACAAGAAAATCTCTGTCTCTCATAGCTCACCTCATTTTCTATCATGTTCTTTCCCTCAGCATCTGGGTTTCAGGGAATTTATTTTCTCTGACTTACATTGCCTCCATCAAGACTTATTGGCCTAGATGCTCACCCATGAGTCAGGTGCTCAAAACTGGGAGAATTTCTGACTCTGTGAACACTGCTTCTGTGAAAATGTCTGACCAACTGTCAGATTTTTGGTTCAGAAGGTATGAGCTATATTAGGAATCGAGATGGATGACCCCGGAAGTACTGATGGCTTAGGGTCGGCCTGGCGCATGTTGGGAATTTGGTTACAGGTAAGAAGCAGTCTGTTAGAAAGGCTCATTTGAGAGGTTGGTTGTCTATGGTGAAATCCTTGTGTATTGGAGAAGATGTCATTGACTTGTCAGATGAGTGGGAACTCCATAACTGTCCAAATGTTAGCTGACCTTGGAAATTATGGCCCATTATGGTCTTTCCCTAGGAAGGAAACTGTAATTGTTTTTACCTATTCACAATGTATTGTAGAGAAGCACTGAAAGATAGACAGGATTCACAAGACACAGCTATGGCAGTGGTGTCGACCTGCCACCACCTCCCGGTGCAGTCATTCTACAGTCAAGTACTAAGACTTAGGAGATGAACAACAAACAGCACCATGGTCATTATCCCAGCCATTTGTCTGCTTCTTACTCATCTATCAGGATGTGCTCATACAATTGAGACTTGTCCAGGTCCTCACATCTATACACTTTCATGACATAACAGTGTGACTAAGAGGGAGGACAGTCAGTGGTCGCTGAACACAGCATGCTTTCTTGGAGTCATAGCTATGACATACACGGCACTAAGCACAGAACCATTTTCTCCACTAAACCTCAACAGTAATCACCAATGATATGGTGAATATAGTTAGTGCAGGTAAGCATCCAAAAGTGAATGAGCTTTTTGTAACCTGAATGGCTCATGACTCTTTTTGCCTTACATTTTATTGATAGAATCACGCAGGGTGTTGCAGGGGAAGGGTTGGGGTCATCTGCCCCACTCTTTTCCAATCAGGTCCTTCATATTTTTGTGGAAGAGGGCCAGAAGAGGAGAACAGTGTCCTATCCTGCTGGCCACAGTAGTTCACCTGCATCAACCACGAAGTCCTAGATTTGATTAGTGGTTGTGGGGAATGCAACAGGAGACAATACCGGAGATGGGTCAATGACCTGCTGTATTCTATAAAGTGAGAAGCTTGACTCGCCCACACAGAGGTTCAAGGGAAGGTTCCAATCTGGGCACTGCAGCTAAGGTACGCAACCTGGTACGTACCTCTGCATTAGAAACATTGCAACATAGGACTTTGGCGCAGGAACGGGCCATTCAGCCCTATGAGTCTGCCCTACCATTCAAAATAAGAATCTGGCTGACCTGCTAATGGTCTCAACTCCAATTTCCTGCCTGTCCCCCGTAACCCTTTATCTATCGAAGATCTATCTAACACTGCTTTGAATAAATTCAATAATCTAGCCTTTACTCATTTTTTGGACAAGAAAAGTCCTATTGAGCCTCATAAAAAGAAGCATAAAAATTGAGAACAACAGTTACCTTTACAGACATTATAGAGTATGGCTTGAATTGTATGATATATGTCTGTTACCATTTCAAGCTTAGCCTCAGTTGCCTTTGGCACTTTCTCCATAATTTTGATGCTGAGTACCTTAAGTCATACGCTTCCCACAGGGTAGTACCTGGATGTCCTACCTCTACTCCTCCTATTCCCCCTCCTGACATTTTGCCCTCCCTCTGGCCTCCTGTTGCTCATGTCGATTGGCATCCATGGCATTTATGTAAAGGGGTCCAGGCCCATTGTGTATCTTCCTTTGATTGAAATGCAATGCACCCTTCCTCAAGCAAAAATTCCTTCCTGGGACGAAAATGCATGTGTCAGTAGTGTCAGTAGAGTCCAGCAGACCCACCCTCCTACTCTTGGGTTAAAGCAAGAATTGAGAATCTGGGGCAGTTAAGACAATTTTTAAGCAAAGTCCACAGGGGGTATTTATGTGGGCAGCTGCCTCTGTGAAATGAGTATGTACAAACCCTGCCTCCATCTGAATGGTAGGTGCAGTGTTAAGGAGCAGAACATCCACTCCCCAGGCACGTCTGCCAGCTTTGCTCCAAGGGACAGGTTCCCCATTCTGGTGAAATTCAGATCACCAATTCGAGAACATCGCATTTACAAGGATAAAGCACCTCTACATTGCATCATCAAAGGATGCATGCACTGATATGATTAGTGGAGAAAGGAGGAATCCACTTTCTGCACCTGTAAGACACTGTATGTAGCTTTGCAGAATGTACTGACAGCTTAAAGGAATTGCTGCT
This sequence comes from Carcharhinus amblyrhynchos, assembly GCF_965287045.1. Taxonomy (NCBI): domain Eukaryota; kingdom Metazoa; phylum Chordata; class Chondrichthyes; order Carcharhiniformes; family Carcharhinidae; genus Carcharhinus; species Carcharhinus amblyrhynchos. The sequence goes on from NC_137334.1 coordinate 46,925,763, forward strand.
TTCCACTGTGACAGCAAACAGTGCTTCAAAAAAAATGTTTTAAATGGAACTCTTCCACATGCCTTCCAAAATCTGGTTGCAACAATTTGATCTGTACTGACACTGGTCAGTTACACTTCTGAACTGGTGCCAGAACTAATCATCAGCAAGAGTGGATGCAGATGTTAATGTGTCTCTGGAGAGCAACATTTAACCTTCTTTCTTAAGGTCCTGGTGCTTTCACATGAGCTTCAGACTCTGGCCTTATTCTGCTTACACGTGCAGGGGGAACAGACCTACCTCTTATTAAGTTGATCTTTCTCTACAATTCATCTATGACTGTAACACTACATTCTGCATCCTGTCCTTTCCTTCTTTATGAATGGTATGATTTGTCTGTATAGCATGCAAGAAAAAATACCTCTCACTGTATCCCAATACATGTGACAATAATAAATCAAATCAAGTCATATCAAAAAGGAAGACTGCCAGATAATGGTCTATCTGTCACTGCTGTTACCATGTGTGATGATTTGCTTCAGGACTCTAAAACTTCAAGTGGACTACCACACTCTTCAATCTCATCTCACTCAGGAAACACCTTTAGAAGTGATAGCAAATAACGGGTAGGTGCAGAGGGTAAAAATACTTATGGCCAGGGTACTGGCACCCTTTGGAAAATACCTTGTTCTGTAAACCAACATCTGCAAATAGAGTGTTGAGTTCATTTCTGTGTATGTTTTCTCTTTTTGGAAATATGGATGACGATGGAAGAAATGTAGCAAGTAACATTCATGCAACACAAGTGCCAGGCAATGATCGTATCTAGCAAGGCAGACCCTAACCATCTCCCCTTGACATTCAATGGCATTGCTGAATTCCCCACTACCAACTTCCTACGATTGACCAGAAACTGAAATGGACCAGTCAGATAAATACTGTGGCTACCAAAGAAGGTCAGATGCTAGAAATTCTGAAGAGAGTAACTCACATCCTGATATCCCAAGGCCTGTCCAGCATTGACAAGGCACAAGTCAAGAATATAATGGAACTCTCTCCACTCACCTGGATGAATGCCATAAGCATAGATAAGGGTCATGGGTGGAGGGGGGACTGGTAATGTTAAAATGGCAGCACCGGCTTGTTGGGCCGAAGGGCCTGTTTCCCGGGCTGTTTTTGTTCTTTGTTCTTTACAACACTCAATAAGTTTGACACCATTCAACAAAAGCAGCCAGCTTAATTGGCACCCCATCCACCACCTTCAACATTCACTCCCTCCACAACCAATGCACGTTGGTAGAACTGTATACCATCTACAAGATGCACAGCAGCAACTCACCAAGGCCCAATCAATAGAACTTTCTAAACCCACAACCTCTACCATCTAGAAGGACAGGGGCAGCAGATGAATGGGAACATCACCAATTGCAAGTTCCCCTCCAAGTCACACACCACCCTGACTTGGGGCTATATCTCAGTTCCTTCACCGTTGCTGGGTCAAAATCATGGAACTCTCTTCTGAACAGCACTGTGGGTGTTTCATAAATACATTGACTGCAACGGTTCAAGAAGGCCACCGCCTTCTCAATGGCAATTAGGGATGGGCAATAAATGCTGGACTAGACAGTGACAGCCACAACATGCAAATACATTTAAAAAACGACTTGACCTGTTTAGTTAACTTCCTTCTATTGAAAGCACCGGGCTATCAGTTATGCCCGCCTTTCCCTAGCTGTTGCTGCTGACTACCCTGTGCTGCATACTCTTTTACACCTTGCCTTTTCTGTGCATCTTCCACACGCTGAGGCGAGGGACTTCATTCCAACCCATCTTCATCATCATTGCTTCAGCAAACAATTTTTCTTTGCAATATTTTGGGGATAGTGCATTATACAGAGAAACTTAATCGCTGATGATGCCAGTTTAAATCACTTAGTGTTCAAAGAGACGTGGATTTGACCCTGTAACTTTAGAACTGATATCAGGTTGTTTTTTTTAATGCAGATGTTGACAGACGTTTGGAATAGATTTCCAAAGCAATATTTAAAAAACAATTGGACAAAGAAATTTAGTGCATAAAGGATTGTTCTGAATGCATCGTTTATTAAGAAGGGCCATTTGTAAGTCATTTATGATTTGGCATTAATAAATAAAGGATGAAATAGATGATATTGCACAGAAGCTGCATATTAATAGAATGAAAGTCTTTTCCCCTTGATAAAAATGAGGGGATTGTCATATTGGGCTTTGAGCTGCCTGTATATTCTATCAGCTACGAAGGCCGTTGCAGATCAGTCAGCAATTATATGGCCAGCCAAATGGAAAAGAAAATTGAGTGATGTATATAGTGGGCAGTTATTGCTAGGTTTCTGCCACCACTGAAAATTAACATTATCTTTATTACCTTGCAATGCACATCCATCTAAAGGGGTCTCACAAGAGATATTTTTCTGGACATTATTTCCACTTCTGTTATTGCAGCTTTGAAGAACTACTACTAGATGCCTTTTTCTATCTTAAGACCTCAATGCCTGTCTTTCTCTCACAAACATTTGAAAGCAACAGATCAGCTCGTCACTTCCTGGTGAATGCAAGCAGTGAATTTGAGGATCAGCATTAAGTGGTTCACAATGTGCAGCAGAAAAAGAATACTTGACGACAGATGGGAGGAGCGGGAACTTACTGGATGGATGGTTGTGTACACCCTCAAAGACCACCTTTGGGAAGTGCAGCTGTAAAATTTGACAGTCTTTTTATGCTTCCTATTGTTACTAAGTGGACAGAACACCAAAGTGCTGGTCATGATGATAGATGCTTCAATCAGCTGTTTAATACATGAGTGGGCAGCACATTGGCTGATACTGTGGTTGATCTTTATACTAGCCTGAAGAAGACAGAGCCAAACTTTGAGAGCTTCGGTGGCTTTGACTGCCTCCACTACCGTTATTCCTATAGTGCCAGTTGACTATCAGTCTCCTTGTGAAAGATGGCCTGGAATCCGCAGAGCTTGTTGGTCTTACTCATTAGCATGCAGGTGTGCAAAAAAACCTACAGATATGGTTGGTAACCACGTGATTTGGTGCAACCAAGTGTGGTTAGCTGTTACTGATCTGTCAGGTATGCACCTTTTTATTTTGTATCATTTTAACCGTAGAACATTGTATTTGGAGTGGTTTAGATCAAACTTTGATCATTAATTTTCGTTAGATACTGGCCTCTTATTGGATTCTGCAACTTTTAAATATATGCTTTGTCACTCCCAGAATTCCTGTAAATGTAGATATATGAAGAATCCTTGAAATGTCCATACTGTTACATTCTTTATCATTAGGCTGATTTCTAGATGTTTTATTTGCTTTGTTGACAAAATACAGCTTCTGTAGACACGCCTGTAGTTCCTGTACTCTGAAACTTGATATTATGTGTAAATGTCCATGGTTGTTGAGCCCTCCATCTTCTGATCTCTACAGGCTGCCCCAGGCCTGTTGCCAGGTGAGTCCTGACTTGTCCATACTACGTTGGTCTATTATCTCACTGATGGTGCGGATGGTAGGACAGGGGGCATCTGCATCCCATTAATGAGATACAAAATGCTTGTGTTCCAGCTTCAGGTGGGAATGGTGGCCCACCATGATATTCCTGCCATCATTTCACACCAGTGGGAAACCAATTTTTCAGCTCCTGCCACCTTTGTTTCCCCACCCCTCCACTCCATACCCCAGCCCTGCCACGAGTCATTTAATCTGCCATATGTGTGACTGGAAAATTCTGCCAATTTGTCTGTTCTCTGTATTGGGACATATTTTGTTCCATAATTCACATTCTACTGAAGTTATATGAACTATAATTTAGTTTCAATTTGCAATTGTTTGCTGTTTTTCAAATTAGCATAAACATGCCCAATTATAAACCCATTCGGACACTGCAAAGCAAAAAAAAACAAAGTAATTGTTGGAGGCAGGAGCAAGACAGATGAACTACTTCTTTCCTCTCACCACTGTCCGTAAGCAGAAGGTGTTGTGAATTGTTTTTTAAAAAGGCCTGAGTTTGCGTGATCCAATTTACCAATAACTCACAGCAAACTTGTGTTATGAAGAATTCAGAAGGTTAGTTTATTTTACATTCAAAACTCAGGGAAGGATTGTTTACAACTTCCCACTCCACCACAAGCACATATGCAGCAAAGGTGTGCAGAAGAAATGATTTACACTATGGATGGTAATAGTACAAGAACAAGATAAATGAATATTAATTTATATTATTTCCAGACTGTAAGAAGTCAAAGTCCAGAGAATGTTTTCTTCATGGTGGAATTCTGTCCTGCTGAGTTTCTGGTTGAAATAACAACATGAGAAAGAAATGAATGGCATTACAGCATGATTGCATTTCTGTGCATAGGCCACTTGGCAAGCATTGATCAGGGACATTTTAAATCAATCAGACTTCAAGGAGTTGAGATGGGAGCCAGCTGCTTGCTCAGCCAGGCTGCCAGAGCCCTTTTCTCTTGGTAGTAGGACTGGATTCTAAAAATTCCTCAGTTCTCAAAGAAATGTGGAGAGTTCAAAATAGTCCCTTGAGTCATGTGACCTTCTTTCTCCACCATGATTTCAAAAGGGAAATATATCAGTGTCTAGAACTGACTTTGATTTCAGGACTGATTGTGTTCAATCGTTAGCCATTGAAAAAGTTATCATCTATATTGAGGGTCAGGTGTGAGAAGCTATTGTCTCGGCAGACCTCGTGACTCCATTAGCTTATTAGATGCAAATTATGTCCCTTCAATGGTCCCTTTTTGAAAAGGATGTAGTCAGTTCCAGGTATAAGATTAAACAGTGGTTAACAGTGAGGTGGAGTGTCTTGAGCTACAAGAAGATATAGATGGAATGGTCAAATGGGCAGACAAGTGGCAAATGGAATTTAACCTCAAAGTGTGAGATGATACACACTTCATCTCACAGTGAAGGAAGGAGTAATTTGCTAAGAAAGTACTCAATGAATGGTAGGACACTAGGAAGTTATGTTGAACAAAGGGATCTTGGCGTGTTTGTCCACAGATCTCTGAAAGCTGAAGGACATGTTAGTAGAGTGATGAATTAGGCATGTGCAACACTCGCTTTTATCAATCAAGATATAGATTACAAAACCAGGGAGATCATGCTGGAGCCGTACAGAACTTTGATGAGGCCACAGTTAGAGTACTGTGTGCAGTTCTGGTGACCATGTTACTGGAAGGATGTAATTGCACTGGAGGGGGTGCAGAGGAGATTCACCAGGATGCTCACCTGATAAAGGAGCAGCACCCCGAAAATTTGTGATTCCAAATAAACTGCTGGACTTTAACCTGGTGTTGTGAAACTTCTTACTGTGGCCACCCCAGTCCAATGCCGGCATCTCCATATCATGGGATGAAACATTTAAATTACAAAGTGGGGTTGGGTAAGCTTGGGTTATTTTTGATGGAGCAGAGAAGACTGAGAGGCAACCTGATTGAGGTGTACAAAATTATGAGAGACATGAACAGAGAGGATAAGGAGCAGTTGTTCCCCTCAGTTGAAGGGTCAATTCAAGGTGAGGGGCAAGAGGTTTAGTGGAGATGTGAGGAAAACCTTTTCTCCCCAGCGGGTGGTAACAGTCTGAACGCGCTGCCTGGGAGGGTGGTAGAGGTCGGTTGCCTCACATCCTTTAAATAGTAACTGGATGAACACTTAGCACATCATAACTTTCAGGACTATGGGCCAAGTGCTGGCAGATGGGATTAGGTAGGAGTTCTCCAAAAACATTCTGTGTGTTGAAAACTGGAAGAATTCACACTTTTTTCCCCCAGAGTGAGTTCAGAGATGAATATCCCACACTCTGCATTGCAGGGGCCACCAGCTTGAATATCATTAATAACTAGGGTGACTGGCCTATTCCTGCTGCAGAGGCTGAAATCAGCATGCTGAGCAGCCCACTGTGTGCGTGCCAATCTGTCACTGCCGCGATTGGTACATACACAGTAGCTCCACACTGATGGCCTCCCAATTGCTAGCCAGCTCAATCGCTAGCCAGCCCTGCAACCCACATATTGTGGTCCACCATCCCCCCCACAGCCATATTGCTGGCCCCCTCTCCATTCTCAGCCCGCCCCGATCACCAGCAGTGCCCCCCCAACAGTTACCCCCCTCTCACAATCCCGACCCCTCTTGCATTGCTGACCCCCCCCCCCCCCCCCCGCCCGCCCTTGCCCAGTTAGGCCAATTGCACCAGAGGCCTCACACCCATCATGCCTGCCCCCCCTTGGTCATGCCTATGGCCATTGGACAGTGCCAAGATGCCCCCTTGGCATTAGCACTTTGCCCCTTGGGCAGTGCCAGGGGCACAGGTTGGAACTGCTAAGGTGCCAATGCCCAGGGGTACCCCTCCAGCACTTAACCCTCATAGGAGACCCAATTGCCCCCCTTCACTCCAGCAGGATTGGGCCACTATTTCTCTGAAAGTGGAGAACTACTGCAATCCCTGTTGGAGTGACCCACTCTGGCGCTGCAGATGGGCAGGGGTTGGGCGGGGGGGGTGGTGGTGGTGGATGGTCCTAGCAGGCCCAGAGGCTTCAGTCCTGGACCGCTAATTGCATGTAAATCATATGCAAAATAACATTAGAATTACTTATATGCTTCCCTGCCAATTTCCTGGGAGATGCTATCATGGCTGGAATGCATTGGTGTATCCGCTGCAAGATTCTCCTGGCCCTATTGCACTAAACAATTAGCACAGAGGGATGGGAGAATCACAGCCCAGTGCAGACTGGATAGGCTGAAGACCCTTTTCTGCATTTCACAATTCTATGATTTAATGATTCTGAGAGATGATTCTGTTAGAGTTCTATTGGCATAATGAGTTTCAATCTGCATGTCCTCTGGTTTCACAATTACAGGGCGTGAGGTGTGAGATTCCATTGGCTGACAGGGGAATTATTTTGATCTTGGTACCTTCAAGAACAAATTGCCAATCCTGTGGTCATGTGGCCTGTAGCAGCTACCTTTTTTAAGTTCAGCAGAAAATCCATTTTAAAACTAGCAAAAAGAATAAAGTTTTTATACATTCGGGGGGTGATTTTACCATTTTTTCCCTAGGTGCTGGGCGGACTTGAAACTGGAAGAGTTTCAGATCTTTTGGATGGGTTTTTGGGCCACCCATCCACACTCTGCCTCCAAAAATATTAACAAGCCTGTTGCTCGCTGCAGAAGCCTATGGGGAGGGCTTAATGCACTCGAAAGCCTGCAGGGAGAGGCAGTGCACATGTGCACTCCTCTGATGCTGCACATGTGCATTAGCAGGGTTCTGACAGACAGAGAGTGGTCAGGCCCCTGCTAGTGCAGGCTGCCTGAAGTAGCTCCCCCTCCCCCCAGCAATCATGGGGGCCCACAGCCCAAAGTGTAGGCCCTTCTGAACCCTGCCACCACCCAGACCAATCGCCCCCACTATCACAGACACTCCACCCTCCCACACTGATCACTGCAGATTGGCAACAGGCCCCATTTCCCTCCCTGACCCCCATCAATCACTGCAAAGTGACACCAGGCCCCCTCCTCCATTAGCCCCTCCCCATTTTCCACAGCCCACTTGCCCCACCCCCATTATCTCTGCTCCCTGGCTCTGCCCAGTGGACATTGCCCAGGTGCAAGTCTAGCACTGCCCAAGGGGGGCCTCAATGGCCTCCATTTCCACCAGCGAGGCCAAGTCGACTGCTTCCCATTCATGGGGAGCATATCTACTCCTCGCCAACGTGTACCTTTCCTGGTGCTGACAGAAAGGGGGGGGGGGGTGGGTGGCAGTTGCAGGCCTGGATGATTGAGCGCTGGGCTTGCTAATCAAATGTAAAAATAGCATTATAATAAATTTCCATATATTAACCTGCCTCCCATCCATTTCAGGCTGACTGCATTGGAAACCCGGTGCTCATAAAATGGCATCAGTTGCGAAAGCCAATTGCACCAAGCACTTTATGACCACTTTACCAGCACATCATGCCCAGGGACAGGCGCAAAGTGACAGTAAAATCTCCCCCATTGTGTTGAATTTTGTTTCATGTCATGAAACCTGACATAACAGGCTTTTTCCAAGATTAATGCAAAATTATAAAGCACTACAACTATAGAAAAATAAAGCTCAAATGTAATTTTAATAATTGGACGCCCTAGGTCAACTTCAGTCGGGGCACTACACCCTGAGCTCAATGGGGCCCCATGGAACTCTCTACAAGCTTTAGTTAAATAATTTAAAATTATTAAAATTTATATTAAGCTATTGTACCAGGGAGATTTTAGGCAACCCTGATAGCTTCCAAAATTCGATGAACAACTCTGATCTCTCCATTGCCAGGAGATCACACCTAGATAGAATTACTGAGATCCCAGCAAAAACTGATTTATTTCCTTTAAAAGTTTTCTCAAAATAGTATGAGAGAGAATTTATTTTGTTTTGTTTTATTTTGTCCAATTACAAGTAAAAAAATTGTAGAATCATTCATTACATACGCCCACACAAAACAGAAATGTTGGCACAGTTAACTTATTGTATATAAATGTAACAAGGCAGTTAAAGTTCTTATAACAATCTGATTTATGACTTTGAGGCTTCCAAACTATTTTTGCAATGTGCAGGCAAAGTATAGAATCCTGTGTAAAACCTAATACAAGCCTAATGAATGGTCATATAAAGTTGTAGCACTGATAGATATGGGATGGAAAATGTTTTAAGCTTTGTCTTCAGTCCTGGCTATGGAAAAGTTTCATTGTGAGAAATAAAAAAATCAAAATGCAAGTATTCAGACATGCTTACACATTTATCAAAAGCCTTTATCAAAATAATCATCGATGTGCCATTGATTGATCTGAGAGAACAAATTCCTCATTCCTATTCACCGTTTGAGCATTCAGGATTAGGTGATTACACAGGTTGCTATTGAAGATGGATTATGCCCTGTCTCCTCATTGATTGCCACCTCCCTGTCTCAGTATTGATTGAAATCCTCTGTGGGCTTTCATTTTGGTTCAAATCATAAGAAAATGACTGACGTTCTTTTATCTCAAAATTTTATATTCCCTATGTTACTGAGCACTTCGACACTAGGAAATCCACTTGTGCCAGAGATTTTAAATAATGTTGCAAGAATATGATAAAAAAAATTCTATTTGAGCTTAAAATACGTTGAAGATGAGACCTTTTGCTGGATGGTAGATCCTTAAATTTTCTTAGTATCAATCTGAAACACAATTCATTATTTAACCAATTGTGTCAGGTATATTACCTAAATATTCAACAAAAACAAGGAACAAAGAACAAAAACAGCCCGGGAAACAGGCCCTTCGGCCCAAAGAGCCCACGCTGCCATCTTAACACAACCAGTCCCCCCCTCCACCCATGACCCTTATCTAATGTTTTATGGCCATCCACATTGAGGGAAACTAATTTAGGGACAATTTATTACTGCCAATCAGCCTAATAGCACATCTTTGGGGTGTGGGAGGAAACCGGAGCACCTGGAGAAAACCCACGCAAGCACAGGGAGAATGCGCAAACTCCCACAGACACCGGCCCAAATCCATGTGTCTGCACAGCAAACAGTGATAGTCACTGAGCTGTCGTCTTGCCCAGTATCTGGTCCAGTTTAAGCACACACTAACAACATGAAGCACTAGTCCAATCTCGAACAACCAAGAGCAGCCCAAGTACGACCCGTCGCGTGTATGCCCCTCATTGGACACAAGGTGGACCGACTTAAAACCTGTGAATGAAAAGAGAAAAAAACTTAAACATAGCAATATCAAATGCAGTTCACAATCATAATTTCAGACCTTTCAAACAAAGTTTAAGATCAAATTCATAATTTATAGCCCAATCTTTCACCATGAAGTTTAAGTACTCTTATCTAATAACCAGAAATGAATTTCAATCCACATTAATTCATAAGAATTTAGGTATTTATGTCATTTTGAATCATGTTAAAGTTATTCTAATAGTTACGAACACCAAAACTGAGCTCAGAATGAAAACAAAATATGGAAATTTGCCAAATTATAACAAAGTATTGTACTATCAGGAAACAGAGCTAGTTTTAAGAAATCTATATTTGTATTTCTCAGTATTAGATACAAGACATAGTTCTAAGTTAGTTTAGTTTTGTGGTTCTGCACTTGAAAAGGGTGAATGACTTCAGTTTGGTTTCAGATGCCTGTATGTTAAGAGTTTACAACTTGAAAGTAAACAGGGTTTAAAGGAAATCTATGTAGTTGCTTAGCAATGAGGGGCCACCCTAGGTTAAATTGTGAACTGCATTTGATATTGCTATGGTTAAGTTTAGTCTGAAGCTGGACCAAGGGGAAACTGTACAGGACCAGCTAATTGGGCAAAAAACAGACTTCCCAAAAGGAAAAGGCCAGAAACTAGGGAGTCGGGGGCAAAAGAATGTCTCAGGAAGATAGATAAGTTAAGTGAACAAAGAACAAGAAGTTAAACAAGGTCCTGTTGGGTGAAGTTAAAACAAAAAACAGAGAGAGTGCTCTGAGTAAAAGAGACGTCTCAGTGGACCAGAATTAAAGTGAGAAACCAGATATCCAAGGTAAATCAACTGTTTGGTGATGACTTAATGCAGCCTATGAAGCAACAGCGTTTGGTTGATATGCTTGGGCCCCTGAGAAGTTGTGTGGAAGCTTGAATGCATGTAGCAATCCAAGGAAGAGAAATACTGAAAGGAGAGTTTGAAATCCTGGAAATAGATACTTGGGGAAGGCATCTGAGAGAAAGTGTTGTTTGGGAAAAGATTCTGAAGCGTGTTTTTCTGAGAATGGAGTCAGAGTTACAGTGAGACCAGTCGGCTTACAGTATGATGAGCATCTGAGTGTTCTGGTGAGAAATTCACATAAAACATATTGAGTGGCATCTGCCATTCATTTCTGAGTGTGGTATCTGACTGCATTTCACATTTAGGTTAATATGGACTGTGTGCTTACTGAGAACATTGGTGCATAAAATAATTTGTAACTTGTATAATTTTTATAAATCTGTATATGCCTATAAACATGTAATGGGAGTAGAGAGTGTATTAGAGATAATCTCCTATTTAATAGAAGTTTTATTATTTTGTTAAAAGTTCAATGGCAGTCCTATTACTCTGTTCATCCATACTTCCAAACAAAAATTAAACGTTACGATCTATTGAGCCAGGGATCCACTCCAGAATCTGCCTGTCTAGTAGTAACACTAGCTTGGATTGTAACAGTATCATTTTCTGCAATAGATAGAATTTTGAAAATGTTATTATAAGCAAATGCAGTCCTCTGAGAGGCCTACTAAAAGAAAACTAAACCAAAATAACAAGTGATTCCCTTCTATGTGATTTTTAAAAAAAATTATTTTAGAATTTATATAGTTTCATACTTTCAAATCCCCTGTGCCAATAAATAATAACTAGCTGAGTGTAGACAAGTAGCCCATTGCTATTATCGGTTTCTGGGTGATAACCACAATTAGTCTTTCAGCCTTTTTCTCCTACTGTAGATTCATCTTACACTTGCTTACTGCTGAACCAGAACAGCAAGTTATTACTTGTGGAAATAGTAATACAAACTGAGGTAGCATGGTGACACAGAGGTGCCTCATAGCGCCAGTGTTCAATTCCGGCCTAGGGTGACTTTGTGGAGTTTGCACATTCTCCCCATGTCTATGTGGGTTTCCCTAAGGTGCTCCGGTCTCTTCTCACACTCCAAAGATGTCTGGGTTCGGTTGATTGGCCATGCTAAAATTCCCCATTGTGTCAGGGGGTTAGCAAGGTAAATATGTGGAGTTATGGGGATAGGGCCTGGATGGAATCATTGTCACTGCAGACTCAATGAGTCGAATAGCCTCCTTCTGCACTGTAGGGATTCTATGATTCTTTGAAATTGTGCATGTGTGACTAGGCTGCTTCTTTCAGTTAACCACTAGTTACTGTTTTCACTCAATTAATAGGATCTTTTTCCCTTATATTTCCATTTCTTCCTTTGTATAGATAATATTGGCCACCTATTTAGAATGCCTAGGTTATCATTATATGTTTTTTCTTGATTAGTAACTGATGATGCAACTCACTCTTGTCTATCTTGTAAAGCCTGACCCAATGGAAGTATTGATTGGGTTGGGTCAGTATTGACAACACTGGTGCTATGGCAATAAAGTTGGCAAGTCCACAACTGCTGCTACTGCAAAAAAAATGCCAACTTTAAGGGCGTTCAAATGGTCAGTGGATAGGCATATGGATAACATTAGAATAGTTTAGGTTAGAGGGTCATCAGATTGTTGCGCCAACCAGTGGAACCAATGAGGGCCAAAGGGACTGTACTACGCTGTAATGTTCTATGTTCTAATTGCTTTTCTGTATCCCAGGCCACTGTAATCAAATGTAGTGCCCCAATTCCACTCCAGCTGAGAATCATGGAATCCCTACAGTGGAGAGGGAGGTCATTTAGCCCATTGAGTCTGCACTGACTCTCTGACAGAGCTACCCCTATAACCCTACATATTTACCCCACCAATCCCCCTAGACTATGCATCTTGGGACAGGGAGGATCAATTTAGCATGGCCAATCCATTTAACATACACATCTTTGGGCTGTGGGATGAAACTCATTGATTAAGTCTAGGGACCTGGGGGTCCTTGTGCATGAGTCGCAAAAACCCAGTCTGCAGGTGCAGCAGGTGATCAGGAAGGCAAATGGGATGCTGGCCTTTATAGCGAGGGGGATAGAATATAAAAGCAGGGAGGTCTTGCTGCAACTGTACAGGGCATTGGTGAGGCCGCAGCTGGAGTACTGTGTGCAGTTTTGGTCACTGCACTTGCGCAAGGATATTTTGGCCTTGGAAGGAGTGCAGAGAAGGTTCACTAGGCTGATACCGGAGATGAGGGGGTTGGACTATGAAGAGAGGCTGAATAGACTGGGTTTGTACTCACTGGAGTCTAGAAGGTTGAGGGGGGATCTTATAGAGACATATAAGATAATGAAGGGGATGGATAGGGTAGAGGCAGAGAGATTCTTCCCACTCAGAAAGGACAGCAGGACTAGAGGGCACAGCCTCAAGATAAGGGGGGTGCCGTTTAGAATGGAGTTGAGGAGGAACTTCTTCACTCAAAGGGTGGTGAATCTCTGGAATTCTCTACCCGTTGAAATGGTGGAGGCTACCTTGCTAAATATATTTAAGACACAGGTAGGTAGGTTTTTGGTAGGCAAGGGGATTAAGGGTTATGGGGAGAAAGCAGGAAAGTGGAACTGAGCCACTTCAGATCAGCCATGATCTTATTGAATGGCAGGGCAGGCTTGAAGGGCTAGATGGCCTACTCCTACTCCTATTTCTTATGTTATGTTCTTAAACCCATGCAGACAGAGGGAGAATGTGCAAAGATCAACTAACTCAGCACAAAGTAGGCCTTATCCTGCTCTGTTTTGCAAACCTACTCATTGACTAAGTCTAGTGACCTTTAAAGAAGAACATATGCCTGCGGTACTGATAATTTAACAATGTGTGGAAACTATAGTGGTACATGCCTTGTACCTATTGTGAAGAAGTTTGCAGTTTCTAATAAAGGTTTATGGTTTGTAAATAAGTTACCAAATTGCTATTGGAAGAGCAGCAACCGAGGGCATTAATTGAAGAGGAATTGGGAGGAATACATTACAATGTCTACTTGCTCACACGTCAATTTTAAATTTAGCTAACTGAATAAATGACAGGAATGTGGCAATTGCTCCTTTTCCTGTCATGTTTTGAGGAGGTGCAAGAATAAACAAAACATAAGGAATCTCAGGTGCATTGTCTTTCAGGAGATGACTGTGCACTGATCAGGGTTCTGCTCGACAAAGAATGTCAAAACTGAGACCAAAGAGTCTAAGGAGCTCCAGACACGTAAGGCAAGTTTCTGAGTAGTGTCAGATAACAACAGACAATGAGAAGTGCTCTGCCTGTGAATGTCAGAGCTGGTCTGAGTTTTATGCTATTGGATCATTCAAATCAGCAGGTGTTGCCTACGTGCATTCAGGAGGTGACAAATGTCGTGTAACAGAAGTATTGCAGCCTTGCCTACTGTAAAGATGTAAGATCAACAGATGGAGAGTGCTATTTTTCTGGTTCCCATAAGTTCAAAATAATTAAATTTGGACTCAAAATGCTGGAGTTTCTTAAATGTTTTGCTGCGTTTCATGTGGCTGGTACACTTTTATACTGCTACATTGTTACTCACACATGACTGCAGTACAGTGAATGTGGCACCTGGTATAGTTCCCAGCTCTTTATGAATAAAAAAAAATATCCTTTTTTTTAAACATAATGCCACTGTATCAATAAAACTGTTCCAATCATTAGCTTTTTTTCTAAAAAAAGCAAACTGCTGCGTGATCCAAGACAAACACATCTGTAGTAAATGTCTGCAGCAGGAGTAGTTTTGGCTTGGAGTCATTGAGCTGGAGGCTGAGCTGCAGACACTGTGACAAATCAGGGAGGGGGAAAGTTACCTGGACACTTTGTTCCAGGAGTCAGCCACACAACTTTGGAGAACACCATCTGATCTGTCCATGACCATGGACAGAAAGGCACAACTGTGAGAGAGGCAAGTATGGGGCCCAAGAAGGTAGAACTGGAGGAGTCTCAGACCTTGCAATCATACAACAGGTTCAAGGTCCTGGCCGCCTGTATGGTTGAAAGTGGGGGCTCCAGGATGGATGAGCAGACTGACCATGGCACTGTTATACAGGAAGTCATTCAAATACAATGTTAATAAGAATGTAGTAGTAATTGGGGACAGTATAGTCAGGGCGATAGACATCATTCTCTGCAGTCAACAGCAAGAGTCAAGAAGGGTGTGTTGCCTGCCCTGTGCCTGAGTTCATTTGCTCTGACTGGAAAGGAATTTGCAGTGGGAAAGGGAGGATGCAGTTGTTGTGGTCTACGTTGGTATCAACAACATAGAAATGATTAGGAAAGAGGTTGTACCTAGAGAGTATAAGCAGTTAAGGGTTAGATTAAAAAGCAGAACTTCTGGATTATTACCTCGGTCGTGAACAAATTGGAGTGGGATAAATAAGATTAGAGAGTTGAATGGGTAGCTGAAAGATTAGTGCGGGAGAAATGGGACATTGGCACAGTTCTGGGGAAAGTGGGATCTGTGCACTGGGACGTTGTTGGACATGTGAAAGAAGAAGGCCATGGCTATCTTGTTAGGAGTCCTCCTTGTTCTAGAGGAGGATTTGAAGGCTGTCGCTAGGCAGATCAGCACCAAATATTAAAGGAAAGAGGGACATGTTCCTTGAGGCTAAAGAACATCTCTCCTCCTCTATACATCTTCATCCTACAATGATCATTTCCCTCCCACTGGCCTTGAGCCATCATTACAATGTGGTGTTGTGTGACAGCCAGAGTTTCAGTGGAAGTGGATGGGAGGAACCCAAATATCAGGTCTGTGGACCAGTAAAACAGAAAACTATGCTATCACACCAGCCTTCACATCCCCACCTTCCTGCAATTTCATCAGCCAGAAAGGCCAGGGTCCGGCATGGGGCCCAACAGATTTGAACCTGTGGACTGCTGGTCAGTGAAAGAGGGTTGTTCCTCTTTTCTCCCCCTCACAGTTAACCCTTTCCACATCCATCCTCACCTCTGTCCTGTCCAATCACCCAACAGCCCCGTCCACCCCATGACCTTTGCTGGGGCCTGCCACCCCAGAACCAGGCAACATCCCAGATGTAACTAGGAGCCCTGGTCCATTGCTGAATGCCTTCTCCTTCGTACCAGGAGTGTCCACCATGCCCAGTGACACTGACAGTAATTGAGAGCTGCCAGGGTCCAATTGGACGGCAGCTCTCTGAGGCTGAGGCAGGACTTCCTCTGGATGGAAGTGTTGCCTCATGATAATGAAATGCCTGTCAAGCAAAAAGATTAAAGAGAGACAAGCTGGCCAAGGGAAGGCCAGCTCTCCCCAACATTTACAGGGGAAGTGTAAGGAACCCACCCTCAGCATATCATTCAACTAATACTGCTCCAGGAAATTTGCATCTAATAATTGCTTGAGTGTGAAACCTGCAGGTTTCTGGTTAACACCTGAATCACAGCTTCTCACACACTGTAACAGGGTGTCATAGTCTCTGCTCCAAGACCCCCTCTGGCATGAATTCCCCAAATGTGTTGAACTAGTGTGGGCATGGACCAAAATATAGGAACAACCCTCGCACAGGACTTCATAATAAGGTAAGGGGTGAATCCATATGGAGAGCTTTGACCGAACCTTTCATTCTTACCCATACCTTCCCAACATCTACTCCATGAATTTCCACTCTGTCATGTACTGTGACTGGATTTAAAGGAACTGTCACTAAATCAATGCTGGACAAAAATTCCTAATCTGTGTCACAGTTATCAGGCTGATCTAATGATTTCACTTCAAAGGTTATTTAATGTGCAGTAAGCAAAATCTTAGCCCTTTGCCCTCTCATTGTAAGTTTGTGTATAAAATGAACACTGGGTGACTACAAAATACTTACACAAATAGTATTATTTATACACGTGTTTCTATTGGATTAATTTGTCTGCAGATTTTACCCAAATATATGTTAAGCAATTGTAAACTGTTTAAATACAAGCCTTTGTTACAACTACAATAGGAAGTTGAATTGTTTTAAGGAGTTATACCCAGGGCCTGAGTA
Source organism: Carcharhinus amblyrhynchos (assembly GCF_965287045.1). Taxonomy (NCBI): domain Eukaryota; kingdom Metazoa; phylum Chordata; class Chondrichthyes; order Carcharhiniformes; family Carcharhinidae; genus Carcharhinus; species Carcharhinus amblyrhynchos. The sequence continues at coordinate 46,942,445 of NC_137334.1, forward strand.
TAACAACTGTTTCATTATCATCTTGATTTCTGAATGCATTAAATTCATCATTTGAAATGACAGGTATTAATTTTTTTTTAATTCCACTTGAAAAAAGAAACTGTGCTCAGTAATGTATCTCAAAGCTTGATTGGAAATTTGGGTCTTTTGTTTTTTTCAAATTTCTGAATGCTTGATGCTGCATCCATTATATCATTGGAAAGAATCAGGATTATAGAAACTTTGAATAGCCCATTTTGATTAAATCAAATACCATTAAGATACAAACTATATTTCTAGTTCAATTATTCTGTCTAAGGAAGTGAAGAGACGATTGACTGCGATGAAAGAAACTATGAGCTGGTGAGCACCTATAAGAACATAAGAAATAGGAGCAGGAGTAGGCCATCTGGCCCTTCGAGCCTGCCCCGCCATTCAATAAGATCATGGCTGATCTGTCGTGGCTCAGTTCCACATTCCCGCCCTCTCTGGGATTTGTCAGTGACAAAAATCTCATTGGAAATGGACGCTGATTCACACTGAATGTGAAGTGACAGTTCTTCCTACAACCTTTCCAGAGCTGATAGAATTAAGAATTACACTTTTTCATTAGATCCCAGTTGTTTGATGTTTCCTCATCTACCCTTCTCAGTTCAGAACACAGCACCAGACAATGTTCCTGAATACCAGTACATAAGGCAATGGCAATGACAATGGGCATGCATGAGCAGTGCTGAATTTCTACTTTCCTTTTTCCTGAAATAGCAAGCCTTTTGAAGTGAAATCATTAGATCAGCCTGATAACTGTGACACAGATTAGGAATTTTTGTCCAGCATTGATTTAGTGACAGTTCCTTTAAATCCAGCTTGTGAAAATTTATCCTTTCCTCCAAGTATGAGAGTGTTGCTGGTGCTGAGTCAATGGAGAACCATAAAAATAAAATTCATGTGGCCGTGCTCCATTAATTATGCAAACAAAAGCAGGTCACTTTCCTTTTCCTCTAGCTCAGTTTTGGAAGGTTATGGGAAATGGTTCCTATGCTTGCTGGTGCATGTTTGGCCATTCCTCACTGAAATACCAGGCCACATTTTACGCACAAAAATATGTTATTAATTTACTGGTTGGAAAGCACAAGTTGAATTTTTGAAAGGACTAACATCACACTCCAATGTGAAATCACAGTCAAAGATGGCTGAACTTTCCACATTCCAAAACCATTGAAATGGAGACAAGCTGCCTGCAAAGCCTTGCCAGGAACAATTGTCTTGAAGGAGGATGAATGAGGCTATCTCCTACTCCATCAGCAAAGCATTTCAGACGAACATAAGGGCACTCAATTGAGTGAGAACAAACCTTTGGACATAATCATGTGGGCAGTGGGACTCTGGCTATGAAAGAAATCTTCCCAGTTGTCACATAATCATGTAAACCAGACAACTGGGATCTATGAGCCATGACCATATTTGAGTGACTGGGCAGCTGGGGAGGGAGGATCATTTAACAAGGCAGCTAACCCTATGTGCATTTAAGCTTACTTTCCCTGTAGACAGGATCCCAAGCAAATGAGACTTTGAAGAAGCAAGATGTCAGATGGAATTTCACATCCCCTCCCACGGGCAGGTTCTTCTGGTCTCACTAAAGTTGATCTATTACAATTGATTCCCCAATGGTGGAGTGGACAAGCCACATAAAATCCCCAAAACCTCAATGGGACAAGATCTCATCGGTGGCCAAAAACTTGCTGCATCCACCACTGGAAAACCTGCCATTTGAGCGCTCAAAAATCACCCCCGCCCCCCCGCCGCCCGACCTTCCTCCCCAAGTGGCTTCTCTCTCTCTCTCCATCCAACTTTCCAGTTTTGAGCCCTATCTTCATCTATCCATATGCTGCAGGCAGAGAATAAAGAATCAACCGAGCAGCTGGTGCTGCTGGAAGAAGAGATAAATCAATTAATATCATCTCCACCTCGAGACAGAACCCAGAAGCTCGAAACGTGTCAAGCCACAAACTGCAAGAGCTTTAACTTTGTGTGCGTGTGTAAAAGTTGAATCATTTTTATGATTTTTATTTAGATTATTGGGATAACTACAATAAATGCTACTTCCTTTTCAAAATGCAAGGAAACCTGAATGTAAACGTCTTTTACTGTGAAAACACTCAATGAATTGAAAAAACCCTATTTCAAAATAATAAGTGGTGTGAAAAGAGGCAAGTCATTCTAACCCTCCTCACCCTGATCATAACAATACTAATTACATTTGTGTTCTGAAGTATTCATACAATGGTGCATAATTTTGCACTGCTTAAAATAATAAACATATCTATTTTGTATTTAGTGCTATTGTGCTAACAGTGGCATTAGACTATTAGAATGTACAATATGTTTTTCATTTGTTAGCAAAGGTGACCTATGTGTTTGGTAATGTAGCATGTTGGCAGTAGTAGCTTAAGCCATGAAAAGGCATTGGGTAGCAGCCTGTAAAGTGGAGGCTTGACAATTTTTAGCCTGCCCACCTTCTTGCAAACCCCACTAAGGAAGGGCACTCCCTCAGTTGCGATATGGGCAGGAATTCAGGAAAGGGGACATGGGAAGCATTGTCTGCAGACCAGCCTTCACAACACCTTTAAAACAAGACATGAAGGGAAGATAAAGCCTATAAGTGACCTCTGGGCTCCTCCCCCCAATATGGTAGATCTGAGACTCCCACCCTCAGCCCTGAATTGCACTTAACTGGATCTCCCACGTCCTCTCCAGTGCCACCTGCGCAGTAAACATCCCAGAGGGTTCTGGCTGCCTGAGTGCTCACCTCTGAAATCCCCCTCAAAGGTGAGGGCACCAGGTTCACGCTTGTGTGGCGAGTTGTAAATGGCGCCAGCATGACGTCACACCGGTGCCCATTGAATATCTGGTGAGGGAGGGGGGGGTAAGTCCCAAAGAGAATGCTCGTCAGTGACTGCTGAGTGTTGAAGAGGGCGTGGTCCTTTGGGCAAGGGCAGGAAGATGTTTTGGTGGTAGTATCACACTGGATGTGATGGAAATGGGGGCCAATAATGCGCAAATGTGGATGCTGGTGAGGTGGAAGGTGGAGACAAAAGGAATGTTTTTGTGGTTCTGGGAGGACAGGGCAGGGATCAGATTTCAAGGGATGGGATGGATACAACTGAATGCCCTGTCAACCACAATGGGGGAGACTCCTTGGCTGAGAAAAAAGACAGACATTTCAGAAGCATTGGTGTGTATGGAAGAGGTATCAGTGTTGCAATGGAGGGAGAAACTGGGAGAGTCAAATATTTAGAGGAATTAGGTTGTGGGGGGTGGGGAAGCTTGGCCAAGATAATTCATGGAAGTCAGTAAATATGCTAGCAGCAATTAGTTATTTGTTGATTACAACCCACTTCCAGAAACATAAAAGTTTATTTATTAGTCACATTCACACTGCAATGAAGTTATTGTGAAAATCCCCTTATCTCCACACTCTGGCATCTGTTCAGATACACTGTAGGAGAATTTATCATGGCCAATCCATCTAACTGGCACATCTTTGGAATGTGGAGGAAACCAGAGCACCCAGAGGAAACCCACGCAGACATGGAGAGAACGTGCAGATTCCACACAGAAAGTGATCCAAGTTGGAAATTGAACCCAGATCCCTGGTATTGTGAGGCAGCAGTGCTAACCACTGTGCCATTAAAGCACAAAGTTAGAGCTGGACAATAGAAGATGACGGAGGGGTTGAAATTGGAAGCAAAGCTGATTGCATTTTCCAGTTTGTGCCTTGAGCAGAAAGCAACACTGAAGCATCATCAATGCACTGGATAACGAGGTAAAGGAGGTTACCTGTGGAGGATTGGAATAATATCCCATAAAAAGGTCAGCATAACTAGAACTCATGTCTATTTCTATTGAAATACCTTTAATTTGGAGCAAGTGAGTAGGTTTAAAGGAGAATTGTCCAACGCAAGAACATATTCAGCCAGGCGGAGGAGGGAGAGGGACTGACTGGGTCTCTGTTTAAGGAAGGACCAGGGAGATCACAGACAGTCCTGGTGGGAGATGGAGGTGAAGAGGGACATGGTGAAAATGAATTAGTTAGGACTGGGAAACTGAAACTTGGGGCAGAATTTTATGCACTCCTCCCACCAATGGGACCTGCTGGAGTCGTTGGGTTTATAATGAATGGCTAACCACATTTTACAGCCCCAGCCCCAGCACAACCGAGCTGTAAAATTTCCCTCACAAGTGATGGAGCGATTCAGAAGGTAAACAAGAGACTAGTCAAGGAACAAGGAGAAGAGTCAAAATAGAAAGAAATAAGCAAGAACAGGCTGAAACAATGAGTCTGCCAGAGTGTTGTGCTTTTTGATCTTGGGAAGAAAGTAGAAACCAACTGTGCAGGATGGAGAAATCATGAGGCAAAGTTTACATAACTGGCTTCCATTATAAATGTGATCACGGGAATTTATTACAGAAAGGAATTGACACAAAGGTGGGACAAGAGAATGACAACAAGAAATAAGGTTTGTTGACAGGAAATGTGTGCACAAGTATGAGAAAATAAATGAATATATATAAAAATATTTAAAACATGAAACAAACACCATCAAATGTTTTTACTGATGAATGTTGCTAGAAAATGCTATTAATGTGCCAGAGGTTTTAACATGTCATATTCTCCAGAAAGAAAAACAGAAACCATTGGAAATATGTAGTGTGTCACTCTTCTCCTGTAAAGAGAAAAATAAACTGAAAGATAAACAAGCAGAAGAGGAAAGAATGAAGGAAAAGAAGTGAGAAAAAGAGAGAGCAGATGTCCCAGTCACTGGGAGGAAATTATTGTATTGCATGGCTTGTAAGCTGCTTAGTTTAGAAGTATTAAGATGTTAAATGATGCAGGAAATTATATCAACAAGGCCATGAAAAGACTTCTTTAAAAATGCACATTTTAAATATAAACAGCTAATACTCGAAAGAGCACAGGAAACGTATGTAACAGCTGGGTAAAAAACAGAAATCCCTGACACTCTTGCAAGGTTTGTCAATCATAAACCCAGAGAACAAAACAGGATGTTGATGTCCCTAACAGGGGACTTATTGAACAGCCTCAGTACTTAGCACGCTGCTCACCAGGGTAGAATCTTGGCCCTCTTCTTCTTTGTTAACATTCTGTCCTGAAGGCATTGACCTCAAACTGGAATGAATGTCAAGCCATCCCCTCAGTCAGCTCCTCATTAAAGTGGACATTCTTCATGCATGAGCTTTATGTGTTTGCCGGAGGTTGCAATGTCTGTGCTCTGGTGTTTACAGGTAGTATGATAGTAACTTTTGAGGTTGTCTTAGCTTTGCATAGCTTTCTGAAGTGACCCAGCTGTTTGCAGTTGAAATAATGCACTGAGATTGCTGGTCATTGCTTTCACCTGGTGGTCATTTGGTTCCACAGTGCTGATATTATCGTCCAACCTCTTGTGTTGTGTATCACTTTGTTCAGCTTCTGGCTTTTTATCTAATCCTGAAGCAGTCATATATTTTAAGAATCTTTTCTGACAAAGTTCCCAATTCTGTGTTTGGTTTGGTCCTTGGGTCAATCCAGGTTGGTCTGGTCATGTTGATTTGTTGTCCACGGCTGTTTAAAAGTTCAGGTGAGTACAGCTTTAAATGCTGTACAGGTCTTAAAGATGGTGCTGCAGTAAGAAGAGTCTTCCTGCACTTGTCCTGTTTCAGTGGTTTCTCATGGCGATAGCGGTCCTGACCTCTTCGTGTTTCATTTTGTGCAGCGATTTACTAAATCAATTATTCTGGGCCCATCTTGCTATATAGGAGGAGTTTTGGGCATTTTACAATTGATCCCTAGCTTTGGCTGAGGTTTATAAACCCTTTGCTTCTTTTCTTCTTCAAACAGATTCAGTCACCATGTGGCACCAAATCTGAACCCAGGCTGGCCACAATGATTTCGGAGACGGGCTGCTCTTTTACAGCACTGAAGCTTTTTAAACTAGTCCTGACTCAGAACTGAATTTCTTGCTCATCCTTGCTAGCCCCTTTAACCCTGTACTCTCTGGGTATTCATAATGGACATCCACAAAATCTTATGGTGTCCTCAGCTGCAAAGTGGACGTTTTTACTTCTGTCTTTCTGCTTCCAATTCTGAATTGGCGATTCTTTCAGATGGTTCCCTTCTTGACTCTTCGTGTGCTTTCAGGCAGGTCTGCTTTCTGTTAAATTTCTGTTCCAGTTTATTTGAGGTTTTGGTGTTTTTCTTTAGCTGCCACCATGTTGCATATTGTTTATCCATCTCACAAAGATGTTCTGAGTCTTTTATGTTTTAACATTGAGGGATAATTGATAACTCCGTAGATATATACTGGCTACAGCTCAAGCTATGAGCTAACTCCACACTTGCTTCTACACAGGTCTCTATCTTGTCCACAGCTGGTGCTAGTCTCAGGTCATGTGTTTCTTTACATCAATTGTGGGTGGGACTGTTGCCCAGTCTGACAATAATCCTTGCTATGCCAATTACCCTTACACTATGACGTTTGCCTTATTTTGTCTGTATGCACATGCGTGAGTACATGAACCACCTTATAGAACTAGGGACAGGTTTTCAACTTTTTAATCCTTGGTGAAATTAACTAGTTTTCCTGCCAAATCTATCATCCTTACTGAGCTCAGCTAACTCAATCCAGACCCAGAATAGGATCTGAGACCAGGCTGGTTGGCATAACACAGCTAATCACTTAAGCTTAATCGCTTAAACAACCATACCATTGTGTGGGGGGGGTGGGGTGGGCATACGTTTAATGTGATTGGATGTTGTGCCTTTGAAGTGCTGTCCTTTATTTAAGATCTTCTTCAAGGGAATAAAGTCTCTCTCGCTGTCTCTCAGCAATAAAACCAAATAACTGAATTTAATGACAATTCAAATACACTTCCCTGTGGATGCCACAGCTCATTAATCAGCACTAGTTGTGCAATCACCCTTGGAGGTTGATGTGAGAAATAGATATATATTAATCCTTCACTAAGTGGTGCTTGCAAATGTATCTCATGTATTAGAAATTTTAATAAATTTGAATAGCATTACACTTGCCCAGGGGAATATTTCATACCAAGCGATATTCAACATCACAGATGAAGTTACATGAAGCTATCACTGGGTGCATAATAATTTTAAAAATCACTTCATTGGGATTGTCATTATTTACCACCACAAGCTCAAAAGGTCATCAATATGATATAAAACTCAATATTAATTCTGCCCACCTGAGGGGTAGAGAATTATGTAGGTTTATGACATGTCCTGAACAGATCCCACCGGCCATCCTAACTGACCTCAGGTCAGGTGCAGGACAGCAACAGGAGCAGCATGAAGATTTACTCTTCATACGGCATCAGCCAACCATATTGAATAACATTTTGTTACAAAAATAAAAACAGTTGTGTGTACCAGTTATCTGGAAGCTGAAAATCGGGTTCAAGTGAGAGGAGTTGATTTGCTAAAATGGTAGCAATAATAACTTGGCATTTTGCAATCTTACATATCAAAGTAAAACTTTCCATTTTTTCATGTAAATTATCTGAGCTGATATTTTGCAATGAAAATATAATGTTGATGTGAAGTTGTATTCAACCTGTTGGTTAAGTTAAGTTTACTGCTGCTAAAGATTTGTCTTATATTCTTCTATTCTGTCAGTTTGATAGGGTTATGATACAGTCTAAGCTTCTGAGTAATTCTGTGCAGTACTACCTTTAAAAGTTAAATATTTTGCAGGTATTTTGTTAAGATGTGACAATTAAGTTTATAACGTAAATCATTCAGAAATGTACTTCCAATGGGTGGTTCGACACTTACGAACTGTTGGAGTCTAGAAGCTGTATTTTTTGATCCAGACGGATTCCTGCTGGAAGTGTGTTGGGGTGGGACTTATCCCCAACCAGTGTAACCTCTCTCTGACTAAGTCAAATTTCAGTGGGCATAATTTATAATAATGAAGACCCCTCCTGCATTCCCTGGCTCTGCCCTGTGTTTCAGGGACAGATCCTGACACCCTGGAGCCTTCTGGACCACAGGCCCCGGCTACAGCTCCCATCCATCCTGAGGACGATAGCTCGGACAAGTCCTTGGAGGATATGGGTGAAGGGACCTCCGAGGGTGACACTGTTTATCCTTCACCTTGTACCTCACAACTCACCGTCGCAGAAACAGACACATTGGTGGGTCCAGTTTGTGTTGAGGCTTCTGGGTCACAATCTGGTGAGCACGATGCATCTGCTGATGTACATCAGGTGGAAGAGGAAATGTCCAAGGCCTTTGTCATGCGGGGGCCTGCTGGAGGTGAGGACTCAGCTAGCCCCAGGCTACATGCTGGTCCTCTGAGATCACTTCTCCCTCAGCTGCTGGAGATGCAGCAACAGAGCCAGGGAATGCAGGAGGGGCTGACAGCAACATTGGACCAACTGTGAGGCTGCTGGGCAGAGTCCCAAAGCTTTCAGGCGGACCAGATATTGCCTGCCATGTGTGCTTCCAATGCCAACACTGCAAGGGTGGCATCTGCAGTGGAAAGCCTGGGGCAGGGAATTATCACCATGGGTGGAGGGCTCCAAGCAATGGCTAAGTCACAGCAGGCCACAGCAGAGGGACTGAGCAGGCTTCTTGAGATTCTGCAGCCCATGGCAAGAGGCTTGAGAGCTTGCAGGAGACGCGGAGGACAGCACTGAGACACAGCAGGCAATGGCAGCAACCCTTGAGAAGGTGGTCCCGGTCTCAAAGAGCCACGGCTTAGGGCTTGCAGAGCATGGCCCAGTCTCACAGGGCAGTTGCTGCAGCCATTGAGAGGTGGCCATCGCAGAGGGGTCGACCACCATGGCAGGTAGTCCTCCAGGACTGGCAGTGCCAGGTGACGCTGGAGCTTCTGGAGCTCACTGCAGGAGCACCAGTGTCCATGGAGTGGCCCAGAGGCCAAAAGTGACCCGAAGGGAGGATGAAGGGTTTGGGCCGAGGCCAGGACCTTCCAACCAGGAGACTGTGGCTATGGCTATGATTGTGGAACCCACAATCACCATCCTCTAGCAACTGAGCCGCCTGGTAATCAGAGCCTCCCCAGCCACCTTCACATGCCTTAGCTGAGATGCCAGACCTCCACCACTTGGCTGGCGTTCCAAGGTGTTCTCATCCTCCTCTTCCTCCTCCTCCTCCTGTTGGTCATCCTCGACAGTAACGGCCGGCTAGTCATCCTCCATGTCCTCTTCTCCAACAGGTTACCTCGCTGCAGAGCCAGATTGTGCAAGGCACAGCACACCACCACTACGTGGGGGGCGATCAGGGGGCTGTACTGGAGGGCCCCTCCGGATCGGTCCAAGCACATCTCAAGGAGCCCAATGCACCTCTCTACTGTCACTACACGGGTGGCTATGTGGGCCTCATTATAGCGGGTCCCTGCCTCAGTCATAGGCCTCCGCGCAGGCGTCATCAGCCATGTCCAAAGTGTGTAACCATATCACCCAAGAGCCTCCCCCACCACCCCCAGCAGCCTGGACTCCTCCTCAAATGCTTGCGGGATGTCTGAGCTCCTGACAATGAAGATGTCATGCACGCTGCCTGGATGTCTGGCACAGATGTGCATGATGGTGTGGTCACACTCGATTTTTGTACATTCAGGGAGTGGATCCCCTTCCTTTTAACAAATAGTCATGGATTCTGTAGGGGTGCCGCAAGGGTGACATGGGTGCAGCCGACTGCCCCCTGCACATTCGGCATCCCCGCAATTGCAGCAAACCCCACAGCCGGGCTTCCTGATGGGCTTTGTCCAGGTTGAATTTGATGTACTGCCCAGCGCGGGCATTCAAGGCTTGACACAGGTATGCACTGAAGACTGGGAGATGCCACAGACATCTCCACTTGGGCTCTGAAAGGTACCAGTCGCATATAAGTTCACAGTGGCCATCAATCTGACAGCCACTGAGAGTGGGTGCCCCTCCGCCCCTAGGTGCCAGGCCCTGCAACAGGTTGTACAGGTGTCACACAGTATCCTTTCAGAGTCAAAGACGGCATACGGTGTCCGACATGTCCTCGAAGGACATTCGTGCACGGAACTGCCGGGATGTCTGCTCCCTCCTTCTCCTAATGCCCCTGCTCTGGGTGAATGGCCACCACCTCCTGCCTCTGGTGGTTGTCTCCCTCCGGTCCTGCTGGTGGTAAGGCCCGGGCCTCCTGGTCCCGCAATTCTTCCTCCAGTTCCAGTTCCAGTTACTATTTAAAGGGCGAAAAGCTGCAGCATGCTATGGTGCAGAGGGACCTGGGGGTCTTTGTGCACGAGTTGCAAAAACCCAGTCTGCAGGTGCAGCAGGTGATCAAGAAGGTGAATGGAATGTTGGCCTTTACAGCGAGGGGGATAGAATATAAAAGCAGGGACGTCTTGCTGCAACTGTACAGGGTACTGGTGAGGCCGCAACTGGAGAACTGTGTGCAGTTTTGGTCGCCACACCTGCGCAAGGATATATTGGCCTTGGAGGGAGTGCAGAGGAGGTTCACTAGGCTGATACCGGAGATGAGGGGGTTGGACTATGAAGAGAGACTAAATAGACTGGGTCTGTACTCATTGGAGTTTAGAAGGATGAGGGGGGATCTTATAGAGATGTATAAGATAATGAAGGGGATGGATAGGGTAGAGGTAGAGAGATTCTTCCCGCTCAGAAAGGATAGCAGGACTAGAGGGCACAGCCTCAAGATAAAGGGGGGGGGCACAGTTTAGAACAGAGTTGAGGAGGAACTTCTTCACTCAAAGGGTGGTGAATCTCTGGAATTCTCTGCCCGTTGAAGTGGTGGAGGCTGCCTCGCTAAATACATTTAAGTCACGGGTAGATGGGCTTTTTACAGACAAGGGAATTAAGGGTTATAGGGAGAAAGCAGGAAAGTGGAACTGAGACACGACAGATCAGCCATGATCTTATTGAATGGTGGGGCAGGCTCGAAGGGCTAGATGGCCCACTCCTGCTCCTATTTCTTATGTTCTTATGTTCCTCCACCTCAGCTCCAGCAGCAACCAAAAGAGCAGCAAGATTGATTGGTTGCATTGTAAAAGTCATCTCATCGCTCTGAAAGTGGAGTAGGGGTGTGGGGGTTGGGGGGAGGTGGAGATGAATAAATGTGGAAGTCATGCAACGTCGCTTGCCCAGCACATCGACAATCACTGCCCCTCCATGTCCCCCAATACCCCCACTCACATGCTCCACACAATCACAGCTTCTGATAAAGTTGAGAGGCTGCAGCAGTGCGATTTGCAAAGGCTTTGTGCACATCCTTCAGCTTGAAGTGAGCCTGGCACCCAGCAGCACTGAGACTTGGGTCCATGCTGCTAGATAAACATCGGAGACCGTGCACAGCGACAGCCCCCCTCCCACCACTCCCACAGTCCCACACACTCGCAGAGCTGTCACAAACCCGAGACAGAAAATGGCCGCAACAACAGAACACCTCTAAGTAGCAGACAGCCATAGGATACCATGCATTTACCTCCTCGCCAACCCTCACTGATGAAGCGCTCAATTCAGACTTTTATTTAGCAGTCCATTACAGCACAGTTCCAGATTGGCAAACGCGCTGGTAAAGGGGGAAATGCTGATAAAGTTGCGCAGGCAGTTCATTAATTCAATTTAAATACATGCAAATGCATTTAAATCGCCATCACGCCTGTTTTGGGCATGAAGCGGGTCACTGCATTCCTGGGTTTCAGTAAAGTGGCAAGCTGTACAGACGCAGACACGGATTGCATTAATGGCCTCACACCCGACTTTATCACATTTTTGCACCCGTTAAAATCGGGCCTAGTGTCTCGACTTTAATTCTTTTGCTTAGACAGATACTCAGGATCAAGATGAGTTTCTTCCATTCTGCTTTGATGTTCTGTTATGAACTCCACTGATGTTCAAAATTCCAGAAGGGAATCTTGGAATGCTGGTTCTTAACTATTTATTTTTGCGATTTGGAAAAATGTGAAGAGATTGAATCCAGTGAGGAAAGGGATCAATTGTATTGTAAATTATTCAAATAACAAGACGTTTATAAAACTTTAAAACAAACAAGGAAGGTAACAGTGAAAAACAACATTTACGATTAATTACAAGCATGGTTACCCAGACAGTATGCTTAAATTATCCGCCAATCCAAATCTATCTACTTTCCTAAACTCTGAGAATACTCCCCAAAACAACATCTCAGGCTTTAATTCTATGAGCCAAAATTAGGAAGTAGTTACCACAAGAAACCACACAACAAATTGTCCTGTAATTGGATCTCCCTTAATTTGGCATAAATGTCACCCTCTAAATTTCCACCCTCGTCATTATGAAGGGTTTCGTGCACTCGGTACGGACAACCTAGCTCATCAGTAAACCCATTTTAGATCTGGGATGACTCTAGACAGCTAGTTATACCATCTCTAGCTTAGACAACAGCTCATGTTCCTCAATCAAGATCAGTGGGCCCTTGACTGTGGTTCCACTAGAGGTAGTCAAAACCGTCGACGAGCGACGTAAAGACTCGAACAAGGCACTCAATGAGTGTGTTAAAATAGCTTTCCTTCCAGAATCTATCTTCTAGTTTAGCGTAGCATGTATGGGGGTCTGACACAGGCAGACTTCTGCTGCTTTCTTCTTTACACCGCAGCTTGATTCTCTCTGAGGGAACTCTGCTTTGTAACTGGGTGAGGCTAAGATACAAGCCTCTAGACTGTGAGTCTTCACTTTGCTTAACAAAGATCTGTTTCACCCAACTACAATTCTAATCTACATCTCAGAATTCCTCAGTGTAGCTAAAACCCTATCAGTCTTTTTTTTAACTCAATTCCTTACTTTTCATTTAATTTCAACTTCCTATTCTGAAATGGTTGATAAATCCAATGTGTGATCTGCATTCTCCAATGCCTCAACTTTGCCTGTGCATGCTCCTGATGAAGTCTTTCAATCAAGTGCCTTCCTGAATAACCGTTCTCCACTTTGGTTAGCCACAAGCTTTGGAATGCCATAAATCATCGGCGATGTTTGATTCCTCCAGAATGGAGGAATCAAATTGTTTTTGCTGTCCTCCTAGGAGTTTAATATTGAATCACTCACTGCAGATGCAGAGGAAGCTTTATGACTAAACTGACTATTTCTTCCCAGATTCCTTTGTTCTGCTTTTTTCACACTTTAATTGTGGTTGAAACAGAGAACAAATAATTTGTTCATTCCTTCTGATTCACATTGTTAGGAAACAGCCATCAGGAAATATATGAAAGTAGTTAAAAATAATCCCCACTTGGTCCAGACCAGTAGTTAGAGTGTCCTTACAGTACTGTGAACAGTTCTGGTCTTTGCATTATGAAGAGGTCGCAGAAACACTGGAAAAGCTTCACAAAATAATTGCTAAAGTGATAAGAGATTGGAGAGATTGTCCATTGGGAAAGGTTAGGCAGGCTGGTGCTCTTTTCTCTCATAGATTAAGATGGAAAAATATACTAATCAAACTTTTGAAGGTTGTGAAGGGTTTTTTATAAGGTAGATATAGAGAAGATGTTTCTATTTATAGGAGAGACCTTAACTAGGGACCATAACTGTAAGGTAGTGTGACAGTACTGTGTTTTTAAGAAATGTATTTTTTCATATTCCCTGTAGTTTCATTGTGGCATTGGCCTGCTTGGATGTCTTTTTATTGCTGCTTAAATGGTTTAAATGGGGTTTTGTTTATTTTTAATCTGAGTTTAAGGCAATGTCCTATGACCCTTTGTTTATGACCCTTTTGAATTGTTAGGGGGAGGAATTATTGACAGGTCAGGTGACTAGCGTTCTTTTAATTTAAGTTTGGCTGTTGGCTGCTGTTTTTGTTAGAAGGTGTTTGGACTTCAGACTGAAAGGCAGCATTTCTGATCCTCACTCCCTGGTATTAGAAATTCTGCTATATTGGAAGCAGTTTTTCTTACCTTCCTGCAGTGAAAAATTCTGATGCTAGTTGTTTGCTTGCCAGAGGCCAGTCCTGGCATTATCTCTACCTCAAGGTGCTAGAAGTTTTCAGAATGGGGAAGTCAGAGTTTCAATTCCCTATCCAAAGGACTAATTCACAGCAGGTATTGCTGAGCTGCAAAACCAGATGAGCATTCTTATTTTCTGTACTAAACCTGTGGCAGGTGTATGTTTATAAGGAAGTTTGTTGAATTGGAACAGTGCATTTAGTTGTTAAGGTTTACACAGTATCATGGTTTTGTTTTCTTGTTTGTAATTGGTAAAAGTTTTTGTTAATTTTCTTTCTATGTGTTAACTGTATTCTTAATTAAACTTTGTTTGACAAAAGCTCCTTTGTGGTTCATTTGAATCATACCTAAAGTGAAACATCTTACGCATATCCTAGCCAAATTCGAAGTGCAAAATTTATGGTCTAAGCAGATTTCACAAAATACCTTGGAGTTTCTGATCTGGATTATAACAGCAGTCACTAATCACATCTATAGAATATTCAGAAGAAGCTTCTGCACCAATAGAGTATCCATCTCTATCATGTTGGGTAGAACAGAAATGGAAATCCATCTAATGTAATTACCTACAGCCATTTCTATTTGGTCAGGTTTTTCTAGCTGATGCTATTAAGTCTAGTGAAAAAATTATCTTCAGCATGACGTTGTAGTGTTACCATCAGTCCCCAGGCAAGGTTCCCTCAATTTGTTACCATCTGGCTGGGATACCCCCAAATTATTATGCCCTGGGCGAGGAGGGATGAACTTGTTTATTCAACCCCCTCTGCTGGTCACAACAAGATTCATCCGGAAAGGATCCCTCCCACTGCAAACACATTTTCCCAGTCCCAATATTTATTTTGTAGAATGAGCTAATTTAACCAGGCTTTTTTGAGTTAAAGATAAAATGAGTTTATTAACTACTAAAGGTAAGAAAATAGTAAAACACATATGTGTACATTGATACAGATTGGAAGTCAGAATTGAGTCCAAAGTAAGCAAATTACAAAAAAGTATATGAAACAGTCCTTGACTCATAAGAAGTAGGTGATTGAGTGCTCTGGCCATTGCAATTTGAGATTCCACTAGTGCTGACTTCAGCAAGAAAATGGTCAGTTTCAGATTGGCGGAGAAGTCTCTGTTTCAGATTCAGCTGTGGCCTTAGTTCAACAGTCAGTTTAAATTTATTTATTAGTGTTACAAGTAGGTTTCCATTAACACTGCAATGAAGTTACTGTGAAAATCCCTGAATCGCCACATTCCAGCGCCTGTTCGGGTACACTGAGGGAGAATTTAGCATGACCAATGCACCCAACCAGCACGTCTTTCGGACCACCAGAGCACCTGGAGGAAACCCACACAGATATGGAGAGAAAGTACAGATTCCACACTGACAGTGACCCAAGCTGGGAATTGAACCTCGGTTCCTGGCACTGTGCTATACCTACAAAAAGCTTTTGCAAGGGTGTTGCTGCTGGCTGACTTTTTGATTGTGTCACACATGATCTGACATCCCAGCACTAGTTCACACATACACAAACATACTTAAGGCAGCTTTTCAGCTGGCTTTTATCCCAGTCTTTGTATATATTATTTCTGGAAGACAGAATCCACAAATCTGTTTGGACATTACTCACAGGATTATTTCTTGATGAGATAGCACTCATCACCCATTATGTCATATTGTCTTCACTGGAAATGGAAATTAGTTTCTGTATGCTTTAGAAGTACCTTGTCTGGAAACAGGTCGGTGTCCATTGCCTCTTAAAGTATAGCTCACCAGTAATTCGACCTGTGATTGACTTAACCATCTTTGGCTTGTATGTCCGTTTAAAAAAAAGACTCTCAGGTCTTATTTAAAATTCAATATTCCGGACTTGGGTGGGATTTTCCAGCCTTTCTCACTGGAGGGATCTTCCAGTCTCAATGACGGTGAACCACCCCCGCTTCCCACTCCCCCCACAGGTTCTCCAGCGGCAGAGGGTGCAAACTACGAGAAACCCATTGGCCAATGACAGGTTGCCTCTGCGAGCACAATACACACAGTGGGAGCGCGGGTGTGCAGAAAATCCCATCCATACTTTGGTGTTTTTCCTTCATGATTATGACAGTAGTGTTCCACGTCCCAGCCACATTTTGCACCCAGCTGTGTTAGACGGGTGTTAGAAGATCCTGTACTAAAGCTGAACTGAAAAATTCTGTGAAAACGTACTAAACTTGAACAAGAACACAATTGTACAATATTAACTAATGCCCTGAACAGAAAGTTACCATGGCTCTCCCGCCTCATTCGAAACAGAGGGGGTGAGGATCAGTGCCAGAGGATATTCAAACAGGTCATTGTTTTATTTTTTGTGTGGGGCCAGGAAGAGCAGAAATGACATTACTGAGCAACACCAAGAAAACTTAAACATTCCCTACCGCAGATGTGCCACCCCCCCCCTCCCCACAACCGCACCCTGCCCTTACTCCAATTGCAGGATTCCCATGAGACTTTCCTGGTAGCTGAACCCACCAGCTACTTGGTGTTGGCAGGCAGCCTGTGAGCCATGGAATTCTTTTGTGCTTCCTGTCACATACAAATGAGACCTGGCTGTTAAAATCATTCGACAGTGGGTGAGTAATAAATTAAGTCACTTGCGTGGCTCCTCAGGGAACTCCCATTGGGAATTAAAATCCAAACTTTTCTTTTTTTTTACAGATACATTGGTGGCACATCAGCAGTGGATTATATCAAAGATTTAGAGAAAAAAATCTTTGATGATTCACAGCTTCTGCTTCACATGTGGCTTTGTGAAAAAAAAGCATTTTGTTAAACAATTTATCATTCAGAGCTTGAATGAAGGCTGTCAGAATTTAACTGCTTATCATCTTGATATTAATTTTAGCTATTGTAATAATCCTTGTTATCGGAAAAGAATGAATTGATATTAAACACTATGGAGCTGGAACATTCAGAGTGATGTACAAAGGGAAATATTTATGAGCTTTTTAAATATTTATAGCATATTAAGGCCAAAATATAGATCTGAATTATGGAAATCTTTGTAATCACATTTTATGCTATCTTAAACTACATAAGGACAGAAACTAAACAGTTTTAGTTTAAAATGTTGGTATATTTTTGAATTCTCCCACTGGAAAAGTAAAGTACAAAAAATTTTTGTTTTCACAATCACACATAATCTGCCTCAGGTCATCATTATTTGGATCCCAGGGAATCAGAGAAAAGGAACTATAATGAGCACATACCTAATAAATGCCAGCATTTTCCATAGGAGCTGTGTGTGTAGATTTCTTCATGTCTTACTCTATTCAATAGAATATTTGTACAACTCATGCAATATGAAGACCTTCTATAAAGAGCCAATCAAAGCCCTTCCATGCTATTGAAACAAAATACTTATTTGAACCAGCACACAACATTCACAACATAATGTTCACAGAGTGTGACTTAAAAACCTTGAATGTTGTTCACAAAACCTGACTTAAATATACTAGAGCATTTCTTTAAATTCAAAAGTGCTCCATAGAAAAAGGGGAACAATTTTGTAATACAATATTGCCACAAATGTTGCCCTACATTTATTAGTTTCCATTCCCTGTTAGTCCTTCTGTATGAAGTTGATCCTGTAATTAACCTTGTAGACTGCAACCTTCCGGAGAGCAGATTGCTTGCAGCACTATTTTGAGTGAACAGTAAAACATTTCCAGATGTGCCTACGGTAACAAATTACACGACCCCCCGATATACTTCACGTGGAAAACATCACAACACTGCATTTATTCACAAAGCAGTCTGTGGGATCTGAGAAGAGTAAGGAATGTTTAAAAAAGTCTTGATATTCTACTCCAGTCAAACCCTTTAACAGCCAGGAATGAGTTCACTAAAAGGACAACAAATAGGGCAATGAGGATTGTGCCATCAGATGAAACTACTTCCAGTGTTAAAAAATATTTATTATTTTCTTCATCAAACTGTTACAGCACCTTAAAAATAAATGCAAAGGCCAAAGAGAATTATTGATTACACACAGCCCCGATTTTATAAAGTGCCTGAGTTGCAAGTTGACCAATTTTGCAGCAATGATCTGAGCTATGAAAATGAGGCCACAATACAGACATGTGCAGACATTATTCCAACATCGGGGAAAAGAAAATTCCAACATGCTGAACTGCACACATTTTGTGAAAATTCCACTCCCTGTTTCCCTGCCCATTCCTGGTATGAGTCAAGTAAATCTTCTCTGAACTGCTTCCAATGCATTTACATCCTTTCTTAAATAAGGAGACCAATACTGTGCAGAGTACTGCAGGTGTGGTCTCACCAATGTCTTGTATAACTGAAGCATAATCTTCCTATTTTCTATTCAATTTCCCTCACAATAAACAATTACATTATGTTAGCTTTCCTAATTACTTGCTGTATCTACATACTGACCTTTTGCAATTCATGCACTGGACACCCAGACCCCCGTGTCTCGGGGTTCTGCAATCTCTCAGCATTTACATAATAGGCTTCTTTGTTATTTTTCTCGCCAAAATGGAAAATTTCACACTTCCCCACATTATACTCCATTTTCCAGGTCTTTGTCCACTCATTTAACCTATCTAAATCCCATTGTATCCTCCTTGTGTCCTCTTCACAACTTACTACCCTACCTATCTTTGATGCTGGCACCACACTTTCAAATTTACCCTTCCATTGCTATTTAGATTCTCATACTATCAGGGCTATTACCTCTTACTAGGAAAACTTCTTCAGAACAGTTGTTCAATGATCTATTTTGGTTCTTACCCAATGGTTGTGAACAGCTGTTGCCTGCAAACCACACTCTGTAATGGTGATACCAGCCAGTCCTTTGACAGCAACCATATCTATTAACAACCTCCAACTGTACATTCAGAAACCTCGGCTTTTGGGAGATGCAAAAAAACCAGACAGAAAAGACCATTTAGAGGATAAATTAGGTATTCTTTTGGGGAAAAATGTTTAAATCCTAAATTTCAAGATGAGAAATTTCAGTTACTTACAAAATTAGTGGATGAAAATTTTTCAGAAGTTTGTAGGGAAATGAAAATCTAGAGCCACCTGGTGGACAGATTGTATAACCACAGTGTGAAACGCTTCCAGTAAATCTTTGCAGAAGTCACATGTTAAGACTGTAAATACAATCTCCCCCTTACCTGTCTCTGCTACTCTATGTTGCTACATCTATGTCCACTTTTGCTTCTATGTTTCCTTTCCTTTATTTCTCCCTACCCCTTTCTGTCTAGCTTTGTCTTTTTTCTTTTTGATTGTTACCTGGGACTGGATTTTCTGGTAGGCATCAGGACCGCAAAGTTGGGCCCATGAAGGGGGCAGTTATCACCCCATCCATGTTGGTAGCACGCCCTATATTCCAGGAGGCAGCCTCCTCATTGGCTGTGGGCTCCTGACATTTCATTATTTTCCTTCAAATAACTTTACAAAACAAGTTGCTGGAATGTAACAAAATATTCCATCACTGCTATAGACACTTACCCATCTTGGGGAAAAGGCATTCAAAGTGGGTTAAATGATCCTAATACAGCTCACAGTGTTATAGTTTTGTGAAGAAATATCATAATAGATGGAAACTTTTAGGTAAATATTTTAATGAAGACAGTAAATGGAGTTCAATCAATCTGTTTCAATATATTATGACTTTTCTAAAATAGGTATTTTATTTTTGGTTTAAACTTTATTTTGGATACAGCTGTTTGAATTTGTAACAAAGAAATGGCAGTTCTTTCAAAAGCTAGAAGAAATATTACTTGACAGCATTTGGAGGAAGAAACTCTACCATCGTGTGGCCAGATTGTGCAGTGACAGGTTGAAAAGTTTCTACAGTGCAATATGCTTTGCAGACAGTTAACTGGCACATGACCAGACCCACCTTCAATAGCTCTGGATCTGAAAAAAACAGTGATCTTGTTTTTCAGCATAGTTCACTGGAGGGACAAGTTTTGAATGTTTGTGTTTTGATTCCCAGTTCAACATATTCAACATCACCGAAGTCACATCTGAGAATTTCCTCAATCATGTGCAACTTTGGTCAACTGTCCCATTTACTTCTTTCCTAATATATTGGAAAATAGTTGTTTCATATATTGAATTTTTCTTGGGAGTAAAGTCAGTTGTTACTGCGCTTTTGACTGAGTTGTGGTTAATTCGCTCAGGTGTAAGTGTCTCAAACAAACTTTACTTTCATTTGCAAGGTGGAGAATTAAGGCCTTTTTACTTTCATCACCTGTGATTGCGAAACATGCCAAGGCATCTTCAAAATGCCACAGCCACTTTTGGTAACATGGAACACAGATGATGGCTCCAAATGCACATCAAAATGTGGCAGATTGGACACAGATGCTGTTGCTGTGCAAAGATAGCATATGAACAAGGGTTCCGGGCCACATTCCCCCCAAAAAGAAAACTTCTCTGTAATGATTAAAGATAACTTTTTTCGGTTTGGATTGTTATTTTTGTGAGATTCGTATGTATGCACAATGTACAGGCTTTACCGCTGCTAATCTGGAGCTGGAGTATCTCCCGCATGTGTCTAACACAACCTCAATATGTTCCCCATACCTCCAATTGAAAATACTATCTGCAGAAAATAGACAAACATCTTCTGAAGGTCTCATAATGAAAGCAATGTTTCCTATTTTTCATCCTCTACATTACCATTGTTAAGTTATTGGGCAACAATAGGAAGATTCAGTAAGGAGCAATCAGAATCACAACTGTGCATGCTTTAAAATTTGAAGTCTTTGATTCTCCAGGACTCCCTCTTTTAGTATATATGTATGGTAGCCTTAAATGAACAAAATGCACATCCAATTTTCAATAAACTACATGTACTGCAGAATACAGTCATTAGAATGCAACTGATCTATGTTTGTGGGCGACAAGTATGAACAAACCATGGACTAGGTTTAATCCATGTGGTGAATAGAATTGGAGCCAATCTTTACATGCTTTTGCAATACTTAAATATATATTACAATACACTTTCTAACTTAATCACCATAGTTTCTGCCCCTTCTTATTTATAGGAGTACAAATGAATTCATAGTCAATAATCATCTGTGTACAGTTAAACACAATTAATATACAATGAACAGATGATCTCTCTTTAAATGAAGACTAAAGTTTATGTTTATAACAGGAATGTCAAAACAAATTAAATCAATTGATGTGGGAAACTTCTAACAAATCAATAAGGTTTTTTGATAGTAGACGTTAAGGCACTGATAGAATTACCAGCAAACATTTAAATGATTCTTAAAACAAGATTATATGCTAATGAGAGAATAGTTTACACACGTGAATGCAGTAAGATAATTAAACAAGTAATTATGATTTGAAACATATATACTGGTAATTTAAATGTAAGTTAAGTACAATATGAATCATTATTCACTTTAGCTGAAGGCAAGTTACCGCAAGGTCTGATGATAAAGGTGGATAGTTCAGAAGCGAAACCCTGGGAACGCTATAGTTAACTAAATTCATATCAGAAAGCTTTCTTGTGTGGGAACACATATTGCAACTTCATGAACAGGTGCATTCATCGTCCAGACTCAGGATGGAAATGTGCCCAGATGCAGGATCACATGTCTATCCAGTTTGGCAATGATCCGGTGGGAACATTTCCTTTGACCCCTATAGTGAGCATTTAGAGTAACCTGGCAATGGGGAAGTGACTTCAGCCAAGATGGGAGTTAGCATCTGGATTTAATGGACAAATAAGATATCATTATGCTGGATGGTGAGATGCAATTGGCTGAGGTGCAAAACAGGGATTACTATTGATGATCTCCTAGCTGCTTAAATAAAGTTACACCTTTGGTTCAGAAACACTGGCTTCATGAGTTTTATATTGTCTGAGTTTTCCTAACAGTACTGGCACCCCACCAACACAAATGATCTCCATATTCTATATGAAGGATTACATTGTGAGAACCCAAATGATTTCTTCAAACATACAATTTTTTCATAAAACAATGGGTGAAATTTAATGCTGACCCCAGGAAACTGGTTTGGAGATGGCAGGGGAGGACTGTGATTGCGGGGAAGAAGTAGGGTGGAGACATTGCTGTCTTCCTGCTTCCCTCTGATTAAGTCTAGGCCAGGAAGGTTTGATGAGGGCCTTCCCACTCAGAAGCCAATTAAGACTACTTAATTAATTAACCAGTGGTGGGTTGGAGCCACGCACTATGGACTTACTGCCAGAAATACTGAGGCAAAAAGGCTTAGGAACTGGTAGACACCTCCAGGCCAACAGAACAGAGGGATCCTGGTAAGAGTCTCCTTTGTGCTTCAAATTGACCCCCTTTCCACCCCCCCCCCCCCCCCCCCCGGGTCCTCGCTCTCAGGCCTTGGCAAACCCGCACTACTCGCCTTCCCTGGGGGTCCAGCTTCAATCCCTGGTGTCAGCTGCACTGCAATATCGGCAGTGACCACCACACCCACTTGCGCTGCTAGCACAGGAGAACTGCCAGCCTCTGATTAGCTAATAGCTCTCAGACACGCGACATCTGACCCACATTTCTCAGTGGGTATTTCTCTCACAGAAACCAAGAAACCTGACAATAGAAAGATAAGGGCCCAATTGGCACTTAAGCCCACTGGGTCTGCTGAAAAAGGTGGCAGCAGAGCTGCCACTGGCTTTCCTGCCAATGAGGTGGGGGGTGTGGCCGGGTTGGGTAGAACCACCAGTTAAATTCTGCCCAATGAGACAGTTGGTGACTTTCAACAGACAATTAATAGTTTCAGAAATTCTCTTTTACTCCAGGATTTGTTTTAGGACAATGAGGACAATCCATAACTTTTTACTTCTCACATATTTCATAGAGTGTACATTACTCCATAATGAATGATTATCTACATATCATTCAATGAGTGTGCTATCATATAAGAAGGTGGTTCAAGAAGGCAGCTCCTCACTACCTTCCCAAGAGCGATTGGTTACAATCATTGGCCCTAGCCAGTGACGCCCACATCTGTGAAAGGAGAAAAAGATCTTGATTCTTATGTTTAAATTCTACACTAATCTTATGAATAACAGATTTCTCAAAGTCCACAGTATCATTACATGAGAAAGCACCAATGTGCGACCTGAAGGTGTCTGAAAGCTTTCTTTTATGAAGTAAATAAAACGTTCTGGGATCTGCTTTTAGTGGAACACAACTTATTTTCAGCAAAACAGATCTCATTGAAAAATGCCACAACAGGAAAGCAACATTCAGGCCATAGATACAAATGTTTAGTTTCCAGAGTTTTCCTTTTACATGTGCTGCCTCTCCAGGCAATTTCAGAAACGTTTCTCTTGGAGTAGTATTTCCCTGCTTTGATGCTGATTGATCTATACTTCCAGGGCACGGCTAATAGTATTTTATACAAGAAACACATCCACAAGCCAAAGGCAAAATTGCAGTGTAACATACATCAAAAAAATTCATATAATCAGGGTGGAAACATGCAAACATGAAACAATCATGTAGTTATAAATGTGGTGGAGATGGTGTAACTGAGTCTTCACTCTTCTCCAGGGACTTCACCTGTATCCCATTGAAGTTTGGGTTGCAGATCAGCAGAACACATGAAATCAAATAGCTGGTCATTTTTTAAAATTTGAAGCATATGCATATCTAATAAAAATAAATTAATGGATACATACTGTGATCTACATTCACCTTGATCCCATAAAACAGAGCCAACTAATATGTTTATCATTTCCTATTAAATCTGGGAACACTCAATATCTGTTTGCACTAACTCCTTCTGCTGTCTAAATGTAGCATTAATTAAAAAGCTTAAATGAAAGATTCTTTTATGTGTTTACATTTATGAAAAGAAATACAAACATTATAATGCACTTTGTAGGAAAGTCTTTCAATGTCATAATTATTCAATATATCACTTATTTACATTGTGATTAACCACCTAATTAACTGTAGTTTTAATTTTAAAAAGTTTAATTGACAGAAATGTTACAGGCGGCATGCAACTTGAACACACACACAAAACTGACACCACAAACAATGTTTTAATTAAAATAATTTTACATCCTGCGTGCACTGAAACAGATAAAAAGAAAACGAAGTTAATATATAAACTCATCCTGGATTTAACTACGTCTATTGATGTAATTGCATCTATAAATTACTTTTCTTGTAGTAAAACAGAACATTTAACACTTACAACAAGGAAACAGCTGTCACAAATTATACAATCGCAACTTTCAGTAGATTTGTACATCACACTGACAAAATTAAAGAATAGGCCTCCAATGGTGACTCAGTGGGTTTACACAATGAGTAACAGCAGAACTGCACTGCCCACATCCTGTACTGTGCTAAACCCTGCTCATACCTCACTCCCAATCTTGACATCTTCATTGTTTCCCCATCCATTAGGGTATATCAAAATTCTCATTTTAATTTACTGAATGCTTCATGGTCTCTCTCCACCACTGCTCCTTTCTTGACTCACATATCCCAGTAATGCTGTGGTAATTAAGGCCATTACCTACAGATTGCCCTCCAACGCATACACCATCCTGTCTTTAATATATATTGATGGGGGAAGGAAAAATAAATGTAATTGTAATTAGTATAGTTGGGGCATTGACACTGTTCTCTATGACCGGGATCAAGAATCGCAAATGTGGTTTTGCCTGCCTGGTGTTCAGGTTTGGAATATCTCATCTGGACTGCAGAGGAACTTGGAGTGACAGGATAAAGACCCAGTTATTTTTGTCCATGTAGGTACCAATGACATAGGTAGAACAGGAACAAAGGTTCTGCTAAGAGAGTATGAATAGCTAGGAGCTAAATTAAAATTTTAATTGTTGAGATGGCAGTGCGGGCTCGTTGGGCCGAAGGGCCTGTTTCCCGTGCTGTTTTTGTTCTTTGTTCTTTGTTCTTTGTTCTTAAAAAGCAGAATCAAAAAGGTAATAATCTCTGGATTACTACCTGAGCCATGAGCTAATTGGCACGAGGTCAATAAACTTAAGGACGTAAATGTGTGGCTCAAAGGTTGGTGTGGGAAGAATGGGTTTGAATTCAAAGAACAAAGAACAAAGAACAGGACAGCACAGGAAACAGGCCTTTTGGCCCTACAAGCCCGTGTCGCCCATTTTAACACAGAGTGAGTGCCTTAGTCAAGTCTTTCATTGCTCGTTGACGTTTTTGTCTACCTCTAGTGGAACTCCACAAGAAAAGGGGTGAAAATTTAGGGAATTATATGTACGCCAGATTAAGAGAGATCCAATTCAGGGACAATTTATTGACACCAATCAGCCTAAAAAGCATGTTTTTGGGATGTGGGAGGAAACCGGAGCGCCCAGAGAAAACCCACGCAAGCACGGGGAGAATGTGCAAACTCCCACAGACATTGATCCAAGCCAGAGACTCTCGAAGCAACATCCAAGAGCAACCCTTGCACGACCCACCGCGTGTATGCACCTTGTTGGCCAACAAGGCTGACCGAATCACCTGTGGATGTAAAAGGAGATATCAATAAATATAAATAGACATACAACAGGCTATAGAGACATTAATGGAAGATCCCCAACAGCTCCAATGTAAGTGACAAGGTGAGCCTTAAAATTTGTTGGACGACTGGTAGGAATCTATTAATTCCCAGGAATGTCCTGAGGCTCTTGATCTTCTACTACAACATTCCTTTGTATCCCTCCATTTCCATTCTGCTCATGTGACTATCCAGGTAAGTCTTAAACAACCCTAGCGTGTCTGCCTCCACCACCCTACTTGGCAGTGCACTCCAGGCCCCCACAACCCTCTGTGTAAAAAACATCCCTCTAACATCTGAGTTACACCTTGCCCCTCTCACCTCAAGTCCGTGACCCCTCGTGATCGTCACCTCCAACATGGGAAAAAGCTTCCCACTGTTCACCCTATCTATACCCTTCATAATCTTATACACCTCTATTAGGTCTCCCCTCATTCTCTGTCTTTCCAGGGAGAACAACCCCAGTTTGCCCAATCTCTCCTTATAGCTAAGCCCCTCCATACCAGACAGCATCCTGGTAAACCTCCTCTGCACTCTCTCCAAGGCCTCCACGTCCTTCCCGTAGTGCGGCGACCAGAACTGGGCACAGTACTCTAAATGTGGTCTAACCAACATTCTATACAACTGCAACATCAGACTCCAGCTTTTATACTCTATACCCCTTCCTATAAAGGCAAGCATACCATATGCCTTCTTCACCACCTTCTCCACCTGTGCTGCCACCTTCAAGGACTTGTGAACTTGCACACCTAGGTCCCTCTGTGTTTCTATACTCTTAATTGTCTTACCATTTATTGTATAACTCCCCCCTACATTAGTTCTTCCAAAATGCATCACCTTGCATTTATCTGGATTAAATTCCATCTGCCATTTCACCGCCCAATTTACCAGCCTACCTATATCATGCTGTATTGTCCAACACTGTTCATCACTACCAGCAATTCCAGCCATCTTCGTGTCATCCACAAATTTGCTGATCACACCACTTACTCCCTCTTCCAAGTCATTTATGTATATTACAAATAGCAGGGGTCCCAGTACTGAGCCCTGTGGAACACCACTAGCCACAGACCTCCAGCTAGAAAAAGACCCTTCCACTGCTACCCTCTGTCTCCTGTGGCCAAGCTAGTTCTCAACCCACCTAGTCACCTGTCCTTGTATCCCATGAGCCCTAATCTTTTTCACCAACATGCCACGAAGGCATTTTGTCAAATGCCTTCCTGAAATCCACATAGACGACATCCACTGCCTTTCCTTCATCAACTGTTTTTGTCAACTCCTTAAAAAATTCCACCAGATTTGTAAGGCACGACCTCCCTCTCACAAAACCATGCTGTCTGTCACTAATGAGATTGTTCCGTTCTAAATGCGCATATATCCTATCTCTAAGAATCCTCTCCAACAACTTCCCTACCATGGGCGTCAAGCTCACCGGCCTGTAATTACCCAGGTTATCCCTGCTACCCTTTTTAAATAACGGTACCACATTCGCTATCCTCCAATCCTCTGGGACCTCACCTGTGTCCAAAGAAGAGACAAAGATTTCCGTCAGAGGCCCAGCAATTTCATCTCTTGTCTCCCTGAGCAGTCTAGGATAAATGCCATCAGGCCCTGGAGATTTATCAGTTTTAACGTTCCCTAAAAAACCTAACACTTCCTCCCTTGTAATGGAGATTTTCTCCAACAGGTCAACAACTCCCTCTGAGACACTCCTAGACAACAAGTCCCTCTCCTTTGTGAATACTGACACAAAGTATTCATTCAGGATCTCCCCTACTCCCCTGGGCTCTAAACATAATTCCCATCCTTTGTCCCTGAGAGGTCCAATTTTTTCTCTAACAACTCTTTTGTTCCTAACATATGAACAAAATACCTTTGGATTCTCCTTAATCCTGTCTGCCAAGAACATTTCATGACCTCTTTTCGCCCTTCTAACTCCCCATTTGAATTCTTTCCTATTTTCTCTGTATTCCTCCAGAGCTCTGTCCGTTTTCAGTCGCCTGGACCTAATGTACGCCTCTCTTTTCTTTGTGATCAAGCCCTCAATATCCCTGGTTATCCACAGCTCTCGAATCCTGCCTTTCCTATCCTTCCTTCTTACAGGCACATGTCTGTCCTGCAGCCTTATCAGATGTTCCTTAAAAGACTCCCACATACCAGACGTGGACTTACCCTCAAACATCCTCTCCCAATCTACGGCCACCAATTCCTGCCTAATCCAGTTATAGCTAGCCTTCCCCCAAGTTAGCACCCTACCCTTAGGACAACACTCATACCTACATAATGACCATTTATGATTCATGTACCAAGATACCGAAATACTTCTGAATCTCAGAGTCCAGCAATCTTGCTCCATTTAAATATTATGCTTTTTTTATTCTCCTTGCCAAAGTGGACAAATTTACATTTTCCCACATTGTAGTCCATCTGCCACATTGTTGCCCACTCTCTCAGCCTATCTATGTCCTTTGCAGATTCCCTATATCCTTTTTGCAACTTATTGTCCTATATGCCTTTTTTCATCAACATATTTAGCAACTATACATTTGGTGCATTTATCCAAGTCATTTATATAAATTGTAAATAGTTGAGGCCCCAGCACTGATCCATGTGGCACTACACTCATCACAACTTGCCAACCCCAAATTCGCCCATTTATGCCTACTCTCTGCTAACCAATGCTCTATCCACGCTAAAAGGTTAGCCCCTACACCATGCTCTTATTTTATGTAGTAATCTTTGATATGGCATTTTGTCAAATACCTTCTGGAAATCTAGATATACCACATCCAGTTTCCCCTTTATCCATGCTGTTTGTTATATCCTCAAAGAATGCCAATAAATTAATCAAACATAATTTTGCCTCTCACAAAATCATGTTGATTCTCCTGATTGCATTTAGACTTTCTAAGTGCCCCACATAACCTCCTTAATAATAGATTCCAGCAATTTCCATCTGATATTTGTAAAGCTAACTCATCTGTAGTTTCTGTACTGTAATGAGTAAATAGAATGGATATACAAATGAGTGACATTGATGATGATGTACTAGCAACATCAGTTGTCATGTGTTAGAGATTCTGTATGGCAGACAGGTGGCTCTCGGAGCTGTTCAGTACTTACTCAATAACTCATTTTATAAATATTGTATACAGTGCGTGCAAACTGATGTTAAGTAAAGGGTTGGTGCCAAACAACAAATACCCACAGTCCACAACATTGATCCCTGGTCAGATTGACAAATTGCAAATGTGCACAACAACAGGCAAGTTGAAGGAGGCAGTACAGTACAAGCAGTCACTGTTCCAACCAAAACTGTTCAAAAGTCTTGAGGACATACACAGAATTCACCACTGGAAGATATGGTGCTGTGACATTTTGAAGTACCAAGTAGCTGAGCGCATATTTACCAAAATACTGCAAATCCAGCTCTATTTGTTCTTTGGCTAGTCACCAACTATACATTTAACAGCCAGAGGCTCGGTGGAACCTCTATAGATTTTCAGTCTATATTAAGCTGTGAAGTTTATTTACTAGTGTCGCAAGTAGGCTTACATTAACACTGCAATGAAGTTACAGAGCAAATCCCTTAATCACCACACTCCGGCGCCTGCTCGGGTACACTGAGGGAGAATTTAGCATGGCCAATGCACCTAACCAGCACATTTTTTGGAATTTGGGAGGAAACCACAGCACCCAGAAGAAATCCACGCAAACACGGGGAGAACATGCAAACTCTGAGCGGACACTGACCCAAAATGGGAATTGGACCCAGTTCCTGGTGCTGTGAGGCAGCAGTGTCGACCACTGTGCCACCACCCCACCTCACCCCAACCCACCCCACCCCACCCCATCCCATCAAAAGCCTTGGATGCATTTTTCACTTCATCCTGGGATCCACTGTAGGGTGAATATGCTACAATCACAAACCAAAAGGACTAGTTGAATTGTTTTTTATCACCTTGTGCCCAGCAGCTGGGCCTCATCGACAGGAAGCCATGGCAGATGATCACATTCTCCCTTGTTCATCTGGCAATAAGAATCCTCCAGTAGCAAACAATAATAAACAAAAAAACAACTTCACAAAGTAAATCCAAAATAAAGGTCTTTAATAAAGAAACTTCAGAGGCAATTCTCCCATTGCGACCCGCAATATTTCTGGCAGGTTGGGATGGGAGATGCGCATCGCCGGCCTTATTCCAGGATTTGTGCGTGCACCGGCTACGCACGTGCATCTCCCAGAGCCAGAGAACAGTCGGAGACCAGACCATGCTGGAAACCGGCCGGAAGACAGGTAAGTCATTTAAGTCTTTTTTTAATATGTTTTAAGTGTATTCTAACTGTAATTACCGGGAACTTACTGGTCCCATTGAATCTCTCATGCTGCCAGGAGTACTTCATTCTGTCAGGGTTTAGAGTAGCTCCCCACATTCAGGGGACCAGCAAGAGGAATAAAGGGGGACAATCGGGGCTCCCCAGAGGGTCCCCTGGGCATGGGCACCCTGGCAGTGCCAGCCTATGTCCCCTGGCAGTACCCAAGGGACAAAGTGTCCATGTCCAAGGGGCACCTTGGCACTGCCCACTGGGCATCGGGCAGAGCCAGGGGGGTGGGGCCTATTGTGAATGGGGCCTGGGGTGATTGGTGGGGTTGGGGGAATCCTGCTGCCACTCTGCATGGTGATCTGTCTGGGATTGGGGGAGGGGGAGTGATTTGGGCAGGCCAGGGGTGGAGGGAGTTGGTCTGCTGGGAGGGGCCTGCCTCCCGGGGGGGTCTAACCCCAAGGGGGGGGTCAGCGGAGGGGGTCAGTTGCCAGGGTGAGAAGGGTGCGGGAACACCACTGCTGGGGGCGATGGGCTGGATATTGAGGAGCTGGATACAAGGGGGGGGTTCAGGGCTTTTCTGGGAATTGCTGTGGGGGCCGCGAACAGGCAATGGGGGGGCTGCACACGAAGAACTACAGGGGTCCTGGGCTGGCCAGCAAACAGGGAGACTGATGGATTGAGACCACTGCACATGTGCAGAGTTTCAGAACTGTCAGACTCTGGTGTGAATTGGCCCCGCCTCTGGTTTTTAATGAGATTCACAATTGTGGTGCACCGAGTGGGGAAATCCAGTGAGAAGTTGAACTGAGAAAACAGTTGTGATCTAGAACAGTTTTCCCACCAATTCAGCACTTTTGGGAGAATCACCCTCTTCGTTACACACCCACTTGGGCCATGCCCCGGGCCACAAATGCTTTCCCCACAATCCCCATCTGCTACCTATTTCTATCAGATCAGCTGGTCAGCTAACCACAGCATATTGTCATTGGTTGCATTTTAACATCACTCAAGCATCTCAAAGCATCAGGTCAGGCCACCCCAATCATGCGAACTTGGCCAATTATACCACAACACACCGAGACATCAGCAGAGTCCACTTATTCTGTAGGTCCAAGCATGGTAGCCTTGTCCGCACTGAAGCCTGCCAAACTGGGCAAAAAGGCAGGAACCCAGTCCATCGCCATCTTGAAGTATTTACACTGCAGCACAAGAGACGACACAAATGTCAGGACTGCCCAGCAAGTGGTGCAGAGGACAGGGCACTTGCAATGCTTCTGTTCATTTAAAATCTCTAACAAGTAGAGAAAACATCAGAATAACTGAAGCTCACCAACAAACGACCATAAACAGACAAATCTCCTCTTGGGCTTCCTAGGGGAAGTACAAGATCATTCCCAAGACTTCTGGTTGATCACTTTAGAGGTTAGCTCACCTCAAACTCAATACCGGCACTGGGCTAATCATACTGACTGATCACTTAGCAGGACATAACCCAGCTCTTGCCCAGCCATCAAATATTAAACTCCAAGGTCCAGGGGGAACTAAACTGGAGGTCAAAACTCAGATCACAACCACTCCGTGCCACAGATCACAAAGACCCTCTACATTCTGCAGAATCAAAGTATCTTTTTACTCAGCAGGAATGTGATTATAAAATTGGGCATCCTACAGAAAGTCCTTCCATCAGATACCAGGGCTGAATTCCATCAGGAATTTCCATGACTCTTCCAGGAGCTAGGTGAGATAAAAACTGTATGTCACTTATCACCTGTATCAAATATCAGTGTTCCTGTCCATCCCCAGTAGAGTACCACATCCCCCACTACCAATGGTCAAAGAGGAACTAGACCACAAGCTGCATAGAGATGTCATTTCATTGGCCACACAACCAATTCAATAGGGTTCTAGACTCATTACAGTTTCCAAAACCAACGATCAATTCCATCTCTGCATGGACCTCATGCAATTAAATAAAACAGTCCAGAGGCAAGTCCACTCATTGGTGTCTGTAAGTGACAGCTGGGCAAAGTTTGCTATTAGCAAATTCATCAAACTCAACACCAATTGTGAGTTTTGGTAAATACATCACAACTAGGAGTGCCAACTGCTGATGACATTTATCACACAGTTGGGCTGGCATTGTGTAAATTGTCTTTCCTTTAACATCTTATCAGCCCCTGAGATGTTCCAATGCACCATGACCACAATCCTAGAAAACAAACAAGATGTCATCTGCCATAGGGATGGCATCCTCATCCACAACTTCACAATAGTTGCACTTTACCATAGAAGTCCTTAAAACCTTTCAGGAATCAGGTCTCATGCTGAATAACAAGCATGAATTCTCACAGACCACCATAAAATTCCCCAGCCATATCATCCATTGACACGGGATTATGGTGCGGCGCACTAAACAAAGGCCATTACCATCTTTCCCCGACTGACACAAATCACAGGCGTTCAACAATTTCTAGGGATGGTAAACCATACTGGCAATTTAATCCTGAATTTAGCCACTCTCTCAGAGCCGCTACAAGAACTCTTACAGAAAGGCCAGTGTTGGCCCTGGGGCATTGAACAACACAATCCCATCAATCTATTAAAAACAGATTAGTCTCTCTGGATGTCCTGGTACTAAAACCCCACATTGCCCACAATAGTGGCTGCTGATACTTCCTTCACAGACCCCGGTGCTATTCTTATCCAACTGTAATGAATGGTGACAAGAAACTACTGTGCTTTGCAATCAGAGTCTTAACGTAAGTGGGATGAAGGTACACCATCATCAAGAAAGAGGCACATGGGCCGTTGACAGACTCATGGATTACCTGATAGGTTTGCCTTCCATGTAGAGACAAACCACAAGCTTCTCATTACCCTCCTGAATTCCATGGAGATTGTTAAACTGTGCCTCCACATTCACTTGATGCACTGTCAATACACATCTGTCTACATTCCAGGGAAGTCACAAACCATGGCTGATGTTCTCACCAGAGCTACATTAAACCAACCATTGCCCTGTATTTCACACTTGTCTCAGAAACAGAAGCATGCTCCTTGACTGTATGTAAACATATTATCCATCTCCACCACAAATCTCTACGATACCTGACTTGGCCAAAAAAAAGGATGCCTGGTGTTCAAGATGGGAGTTCTGTTAGCACAGAGTGGTCCAAAGATAGTTCAGCAGACTGGCTCATCTTTAAACACCATGAGCAACATCAAGGCCTTATCAAACACAGAGAAAGAGTGCTACAATCTCTGTGGTAACCAGCCACCAGACAGGTTGTTCATGGTTTCATCTTTTCCTGAAGCACTTGCCACTTCAACAGTCAGATACCCATGGAATATTTAGTGCCATTCTTTTTTCCTCATCAACCATGGCAGAAGTTGGGGTTCAACCTCTATGATCATCAAGGCAAGACATCGCTTGTTGCCATGGATTACTCTAGATGGCTAGAAGTAGTCAAACTCCACACAACCACAGTGGAGTCAGTGATCAGAGCACTACAGACAATCTTTTATATCAATGGATTTCCCAGTGAAATCACCTTGGATAACAGTGCACAATTTTCTGACAAACACTCCTGGAAATTCACTGCTGACAGTGGAATCACTCATTTCATCAGCTCCCCTTTTCATCCACAATCCAACAGGACAGCTGAGCAAGTGGTCAGGATTAGCAAAGATCTGATATCTAAGAATCCAGACTGACATCCAGCCTTGATGCATTTTCGAACCAGTCCTCTGGCTAATGGATTTTCTCCAACTGAATTGCTCATGGGCTGACCAATCCAAGACCAGAAAATCCCACCTGCGGTCAGCGGAGTTTCCCATTGTCCGCCCCTCGCCTGCTCTGATTCCCATGGTAGGTGGGACAGTAGAATTCCGGTGGAGGAATCACATTCACAAATCTCCAATCTGATGGGACATTTGCAGAATCTATGGAATTTAGGAAAATTCTAACCAATGTATTTACTTCCTCAGCAGCCACTTCTTGTAAGACTCTAGAATGATGTTCATCGGGACCTGGGGACTTGTCAATGTTTAGTTCTAATAATTCTCTTAGTTCCCTTTCCCTGATAATTATAATCACTTTAAGTTCCTCCCTCCCTTTCACTTCTTAATTCACAATTATTTCTGGGATGTTATTTGTATTTTCTACAGTCAAGATAAATGCAAAATATTTGCTCAATTCATCTACCACTTCCTTAGTTTCAATTGTTAATTCCCAGACTCACTCTCTAGAGGACCAACACTCACTTTAGCTACTCTTTTCCTTTTAAATACCTGTAGATACTATTATCTGCAATATATTTCTAGCCAGCTTTTTATTTCATAAGTAATTTCTCCCTCCCTATTAATCTTTTAGCCATTCTTTGCTATTCTGTGTGTTCTGACCTGACACTCATCTTTGCAGACTTATACACATTTTCTTTCAATTTGACACCATCTTTAACTTTTTTAGTTAGCAACAGATCATGTGTCCTTCTCTTAGAGTTTTTCTTTCTCACTGAAATATATCTTTTCTGAATATTCTGAAATGTCACCTTAAATATCTGCCACTGCACCTTTATTAATCTATCCCTTAACCCTAATTCCCAATTCACTTTAGCTAGCTCTGTCTTCACATCCTCATAACAGTCTTTATTTAAGTTTAAAAACACTAGTCCTAGTGCAGTGAAGTGGGTTAAAATCCCACTGTAGCATGAAGTTCAAATAAATTCTGGAAATAAATATTATTAGAAATAAAAGCTGGCACCAGTAGTAACCATGAGCTGTCATACTGGTAGAAAAAAATCCCAACTAATTGACAAATATGCTTGAGGAAATGAGTCCTGCCATTCTTAGATGATCTGTATATGAGAACAGTTCCATGTATAGGGGAGGCAATAGCCAAGTGGTATATTTGCTAGATTATTAATCCAGAAACTCAGCTGATGTTCTGGGGACCTGGGTTCGAATCCTGCCAATAAAAAAAATCTGGAATTAACAGTCTATTGATGAAAATGAAACCATTGTCAATTGTTGGAAAAATTAATCTGGCTTACTAACGTCCTCTAGGGAAGGAAATCTGCCATCCTTAGGAAATCCTGATCTGGCCTACATGTGACTCCAGAGCCACAGCACTGTGGTTGACACTCAACTGCCCTCGAGCAAAGAGGGGTGGGCAATAAATGCTGGCCAGCCAGCAATGCCCATGCCCCATGAATGGGGTTGATGCTTAACTACCCCTTGAAATATGCAACCCATACTGTTAAACGCAAATAGGAATGGATGAAACTAGTCATGCAAACTGAAATCTTTAAGTTTTTTAAAAAAATGTTAAGATGAGACAAGCAGGTCCACTGTGCAACTAGTGAGAGTGGCTCAGATTATAGCTCATTCTTCTTCTCAGTCCTGAAAACAGCCCTCTAACCTTTTCCCTTCTAAAATTGGGACATTTTGGAAATATCCTGTGCCATTACTGTTCAATGGCCTAAATACATTTGCCTTATATAGACAGCTGATTTAGAATCCAATCAAATTAAATCAGCTTCACAAGAGGTAGTAGCAATAAAATAATATGCAGTGGAGCATAAAACATGCTCCACATGTCACATTAGAATATAAGTTTTACATTAAGCATTCATGAATCTTCTGTTTTTTGAGAGTCACTTCTGCTTTGTTATTACTCATATGATTATTATAAAACTCTTCTAAATTTTCTGAAGGCAAATAGTTATATTTTAAATGAGCATAATGAATGCTTTCATGTTACTGTATTATATTTGCATTGCAGAGTCATAATCATAGTCACAGAGCACAGAAAAGGCCCTTTGACCCATCGAGTCTACACTGACAATAATTACCACTAAAGATGCACTAATCCCATTTTCCTGCACTTGTCCCATATCCTTGAATGTCATGATATTTCAAGAGCTCATCCAAATATTTTTTAAAGGTGATAAGGTTTCCAGCCTCCACTATCTTCCCAGGTTGTGCATTCCAGATTTCCACCACCTTCTGAGTGAAAAGTTTTTTCTCAAATCCCTGCTGAATCTCCTGCCCCTCACCCTAAAACTATACCCCCTCGTGACTGACCCCTCAACTAAGGGGAACAGCTGCTCCCTATTCATCCTGTCCATATCTGTCATAACCTTATACACCTCAATCATGTGCCCCCTTCTCACATATTCCATCAAAAAGTATTGATGTACCAGTTTTTCTGATTTAGGCTCTCTGCACTGTATAGCATCCTCCGGACAAGGTGATAAAAATATTACCTTTAAAAAGCTTCTACCAGTGCTGGTCTTGCACACAGATTAAATCACTATACACTATTTACACCTGCCAGCATCAGTGTGACTTCTGTCAGATTTCCTCCACACTTGTCATGTTGAAGATTTTTCATTAACTGGGGCAAAATCAAGATAGAAGGTTAAATTGGGGTCCATTCTTCACCTCTTGTTTCCGCAAATCTCTTGTGATTAGTCATATAACAACAGTCCTGGAAAAGCGATCTGCATGCAGTACAATGCAATGAGAACATGAGGTAGACCTCCATATTATCCACTGCATGTTAGCTTTAATTAATTATAAGTTTATTGACCGTGATCTTTGTTTCGCAACCATCTCATCTTGAAGTGTGAACATGACAACAGTGAAATTAAAATAGTAAAAGAATGAGTTACATTCAGCTTCTTGCCTGAGGCCCGCTTGATGCAATTTTGGAACAGTCCTTGATTCAGGCAGCCAAAATTCCGATCAGAAACTACCAGGAGTCTCATAATTGCATGCAAATTGGTGTCTGCTGATATCTTTTGGATTGCAGTTCCTTTTTACCCCATTTTACTGTCATCGCATAGCCACCTGCTTGGTGGTAAACCTACCTACAGTGCATGGGTGTTGCAGGGCAGGAAACAGCAGGACAAGGGTGGCACAAGATTAGCACTGCTGCCTCACAGCACCAGGAACCTGGGTTCAATTCTGACCTTGGGTTATTGCCTGTATGGAGTCTGAACAATCTCTCTGTGTCTGTGTGGACTTCTTCCAAGTGCTCTAGTTTCTTCCCACAGTCCAAGATGTGTGGGTTAGGTTGAGAGACTATGCTAAAAAATTGCCCCTTAGTGTCATGGGGATTAGTGAGGTGAATACATCAGGTTGTGGGGATAGGGCCTGTTGTCAATGCAAGCTCAATGAGCCAAGTGGCCTCCTTCTGCACTATGAGGATTCTGTAATTCTGTGAAGGTCAATCAGCAACATGAACCTGTAAATTAAAGGAATCACTGGAGGCAGGACTGATTATTTTACTGATTTCATAACTTTGAGATTTTAGAATTATCAAATTAACCTCCACGTGCCTTCATGCAAAACCTTCAATCCTTTAAATTATACTCTTTGCTACCTATGTCAGTCCAGCCCTACAGTACTGCTGCAGCTCCCTGCTCAGTGACTGCACTTACTGATTGCCCTCTTTCCCAAATGGTGAACTGCTCTTGAAACCCATTGACAGCTGCTTAACACATAAAAAATAGTTTCAGTGCCTGAAAGTGTTCCAGCCTCTTGCCAATAACCTCAGTTGGACATTGTGATCATGATATCCACCACGTGAATGGAATACAAGAAAAACCAAAATCAAGACCATTGCTTGTAAATCTGTTTATGAATTTCTTGAAACTGTGACAGAGATTTTCAGTCCCAGACTTGAAAAGGTTCATTCACACATTAAATATAATCAGAAATCTAAGTATTATTCCTTAAGTTTCGTTAATCTTTCTGATATACAGATATTTGTTGTTGATCATTTCCAGACTATTATGTTGCCAGTATGTTTAATGAATTTATAATTATAGAAGCAATCATAGAATCCCTACAGTGCAGAAGGAGGCCATCGGTTCTGCATTGGCTTTCCAAAACAGCATCTCACCCAGGCCCAGCCCATGCCCTAATCCTGCAACCCCACACATTTACCCCGCTAATCCCCCTAACCTACAGATCTTTAGGTAGCAATGGGCAATTTAGCATGGCCAATCCACCTAACCGGCACATCTTTGGACTGGGAAATGATGGGAAATATACCATAATTAGATACTTCAGAGCTGACCAAACTGTTAGTTTGTAGTAGAGGCTGAAAAAACAAAGTTCAAATCCGTTTTTGTTTGACGTTCATATTTGTGTAAGTCTCACACGGTGAGTTGCTGATTTTAGTTTGATTCTCTGACATACACCCAGTTCAGGCAAATTATCAAACTGACTAAAGGTCAGGAAATCAATAATTTCACTCTGTACACTTTAGCAATCTTAGCAACTAACTAAAAAGTGTCATTTACATAAAAAAGTCTCCTCTTCAGAACACATAGGTTGTCAGCCAGAAGACAAACAGTATTGGCCAGAGGATGCAGAGAGAATAAAATACAAGATTAAGGCATATGATGCACACAGTGCTGTCAGTTTATTTAAAAGAAAGGCAATTTAATTCAACTAATACACTTTCATTCACTTTTAGAGGTGTAAAAATATGGCACAACATGGATGATATTAAGGTAAATAGATCTGGTAACAAGAATTACATCCCAACAAAGATTATATTTTCACAATTAAGTTTTGAATCATTTTATATATCAGTATTTAGTCACATTGAAGTAGGGAAAGGATTAATGGATTTTGTACCTAGAATATGTCACAAACATAACCCTTCATCATTACTGATCTTCTCAAGCTTATATTGCTCCTGGCAGTAATATAAGTTATTTGTTCACGTCTTACATGCTTTAACTCTTATTTTTATAAAGACAGATAGTTTTATGTGGCTGTTATTTCACAGACTTTGCAACTCTTATTTATTTGTGTTAATTGGACATCGTTACACAGATGGTAGTTTACAGTACCGGCTTTTGATAGCTGCTGATGGCAGATCGTGATGCTGACTTTTAACAGGGAGATCCTGCTGGGACAGCCGCGATCACATAAGTAACTTCAAAGACAGGGATGCCAGTACTGCTGCAGAAGGGTTTTGAATTGTGACTAGATTGAAGACTGTGTCATGATGCAGGATTGTAATTCCTGATTGAATCTGGGGCTGTATCATGACCAAGGAAGGAAGACCTGGAGGTCTGGCAGGAATTGAAACTTTGAATCGTGATTACTGCTGGAGCTCATGATGTATAAATGCCCACTTGTGTTTGTGTTCTATGAGAAGTTTGGTAGTCCCTGCTTCTCCCAAAACCCTTGAATAAATGCCAGAGCTTTGAAATAAAAAACACTGTATTTTGACTCACTAACAGTCTCAGAGGTATTATTTTACCTACAAAAACATTGATTACCTTCTTGTACTGAGGAAGTGAGTCCATAGTTTGATTGTTGATACGTCACTTTTAGCCAGATGCCACAAATTTAATTAGCTAATGAAATGTGCTTTGAAAACAGCTGCACATTTTTCAGTAAGCAATTGAAAAAAAAACACGTGGAACCCATCTACAAGTGAATAATCAGAGTAAATCAGGTTTAAGGACCTTGACCTGTTTGTATGTTCCTAACATTCAAAGTGTTTGCTGTTATGAACATTGTTATCGGACAATAAATTTTATGAAATTGGGCACACAAAATGGAAGCAGACTAAAGTTACACTCAGAGCCTCTCCACTAAATATCACAAGTAACAGACACCGATCAATAGGCAAGAGCATGCTTTTAGAATGCAAATGAGGGCTAGCACATAAGGGAAGCTGGGCAGGATGGCACAGCTATATATGCTATGTCTGAGGCCAGAACTCTCCATTCACCTGACGAAGAGGGTGTCCCTCGAAAGCTTGTGAGTATATTATCAAATAAATAGGTTGGACTAAAACCTGGTGTTGTCAGACTTTTTACAGGATGGCACCTACAGGAACTAAATCCCCACCCCATCAAAATCAGCACTTTTAAAACAGTCAAACAACCCATGGACACACCTAAAATTAGCATTCCTGGCCCCTCAAAACCTCTTTTGAGATCAATGACACACCTATGGTTCAGACCCCAGAGATTTTAGACTATTAAATAACCAATCAGACAAAACAATTAACACACACCTAAAACAATTTCCTCAACATTTGGAAACATCGAGACAGGATGGCTAAGGTCGAATACTGTAATAAAGTTTTAGCATTTGAATCGATACTGCACCAAAGTTCAGGTGTAACTATAGCCTGCTACGAGGGACGGGCAGAGCGCTTTTGGGACAGTCCAATTGTATGTCCTGACTGTGCTTCTCTGTCGACATAAAAGAAAATAAAGCTGTGCCGTTATTGAACTTCACCCTGAGTCCGTAGTGGTCGTTTCGCCCACTTGCACTAACAAACATCTAGTTCATAGTTTATTTATTAGTGTCACAGAGAGGCCTACATTAACACTGCAATGAAGATCCCGTAGTTACCACACTCCGGTGCCTGTTTGGGTATACCGAGGGGGAATTTAACATGATCAATTCACCTAACCAGCACATCTTTTGGACTGTGGGAGGAAACCGGAGCACCCGGAGGAAATCCATGCAGACACAGGGAGAACATGCAAACTCTACACAGACAGTCATTTAAGCTGGGAATTGAACACAGGACCCTGGTGCTGTGAGGCAGCAGTATTAATCACTGTGCCACCATGCAGCTGGCGTGAACATAATTCATGTTAATATGTTTAGTTTTGGGAAAATTAAAGTTTAATTGTAAAAAACAGAATTAATACAACTAACGTAGTTTGAAGACTATTACACATAATAGTTAGGGACCATGTTGACTCAAGGGGTTAACAGGAAGAAAGGCAAGATCCTAAAACAGCAGGTGGACTTACTTAGCTGGAGAACCAAAGACATGGGCCAGGATTGTCAAGTTGTCTTTAAACATTGTATTTGCTTCTACCACCTCCTTTAGCAGCTCATTCCAGGCACTTACCACCCTCTGTGTAAAAAACTTGCCTCTCACATCCCCTTTAAACTTTCCCCCTCTTATCTTAAACCTGTGTCCCTATGTAATTATCATTTCTCCCTAGGGAAAAGGCTCTGGCTATCCACTGTACCCATGCCTCTCATAATTTTTAAACTTCTATCAGGTCGCCTCCTCAGCCTCCAGCGTTCAAGTGAAAACAAACTAAATTTATCCAATCTCTCCTCACAGTTAATATCCTTCAAACCAGGCAACATCCTACTAAACCTTTTCTGTACCCTCTCCAAATCCTCCACATC
The DNA here is from genome assembly GCF_965287045.1 of Carcharhinus amblyrhynchos. NCBI lineage: Eukaryota > Metazoa > Chordata > Chondrichthyes > Carcharhiniformes > Carcharhinidae > Carcharhinus > Carcharhinus amblyrhynchos. The sequence goes on from NC_137334.1 coordinate 46,983,482, forward strand.
CTTCTGGTAGAGTAGCGACCAGAACTGTATGCAATACTCCAAATGTGGCCTAACTAAAATTCTTTATAGCTGCAACATGATTTTCCAATTTTTACACTCCTATGTCTCAACCCAATGAAAGCAAACATGCTTTATGTCTTCTTAACCATCTTGTGTTGCCACTTTCTGGGAACTGTGGACCTATACGTGTAGATCCCTTTGTATATGTTAATGCTCCTAAGTGATTTGCCATTTACTTCCCCCCTGCATTAGACCTTCCACCTGGCATTTGTGTGGATTAAATTCCATCTGTCATTTCTCTGCCCAAGTCTCTAGTTTATCTATATCCTGTTGTATCCTCTGGCAATCCTCCTCACTATCCGGAGCTCCCTCAGTCTTCGTGTCATCCGCAATCTTACTGACCAGACCGCCTACATTTTCCTCCAAATCATTTATATACGTTATGAACAACAGGTGCTCCAGCACCGATCCCTATGGAACCCCACTGATCACAGATCTCCAGTCAGAAAAACACCCTTCCATCATGTTTTTGTTTATCCCACTTTGGGCAGGATTTTCCGGTCGCGCTCACCCCAAGACAGGAATACCCCACCTGAGGTCAACGGACCTTTGCATGGTCCTGTCAAGCCCACTACAATTCCCGTGGCAGGCAGGATGGTAAAATTCCGCCCTTTGAGTTCGGGTATCATTCTGTTAAAACTATGCTGCATTCCCTCCAAGTCTTCGCCAGCACAAACCCATGCTGCCTATTGGAAAATAAGTCCATATTTTTCAAAATGTAAGCATATCCTGTTCCTAAGAATCTTCTCTAATAATTTCCCTACCATTGGTGTAAGGCTCACTGGCCTATAATTTCCCAAATTATCCTTGTTGCCTTCTTAAAAAAAGAACAACATTAGCTATTCTCCAGTCCTCTGGGACCTCTCCTGTGTCGAAAAAAGATACAAAGATTTTGTATCAGGCTCCAGCAATTTCCACCATTCAATTTCCATCCAGGTAAAAGAAGTATTCCATTACACTTTTGACTTTTGCCATGTAGATAGTGAACAGCCTTTGGAGAGTCAGGCGGTGAGTTATTAGGCGCATAATTCCCAGCCACTATTCTGCTCTTGTAGCCACAGCATTTATATGGCTGGTCCAGTTCAGTTTCTGATCAATGGTAAACCATGAGATGTTGATTCAGTGATAATAATGTCACTGAATGTTAAGAGGAGATGGTTAGGTTTTCTACAGTTGGAGATTGTTTCTGCCTGGCCCAAGCCTGAATGTTATCCAGGTTTTGATGCATATGGACATGGATTTCTTCAGCATCTGAAGAGCTATGAATGGCGCTGAACATTGTACAATAATCCATAAATATAGTTCATAAGTTCAGAAGTTCATAAGATATCGGAGAAGAATTAGGCCATTTGGCCCATTGTGTCCATTAGAAATGGCAGTTGTTTTTGCTACCAAAGTGAATAACCTCACATTTATCCAAATTATACTGTATCTGCTATGCATTTGCCCACTCACTCAGTCTGTCCAAATCACAATGCATCTCTGCATCCTCCTCACAAATCATGCTCCCACCCAGTGTTGTGTCATCTGAAAATTTGGAGATAATACATTTAGTTCCCTCATCTGAATCATTAATATATAAAGTGAATAGCTGGGGTTCCAGCACAGATTCCTGCACTATCCCACTTGTCACTGACTGCCATTTGGAAAAAGACCTGTTTACTTTGGCTAATATGATAAGTATCAATGATCTACTCATGTGTGGTTATATTTAATGCAAATAAGCATGGTGTTACCATGATCAGAATTCACCCTGAAAGCAACATAGAATCATACAGTGCAGAACGAGGCCATTCGGCCTATCAAGTCTGCACCAGCCACAATCCCACTCGGCCCTATCTCCACTACCCCATGTATTTTCCCTACTAGTCTGCCTGACACTAAGGGGCAATTTAGCATGGCCAATCCACCTAACTCACACATCTTGTGGGAGGAAACCAGAGCACCCAGAGAAAATCCATGCAGACACAGAGAGAATGTGCAAATTCCACACAGACAGTGACCCAAGCCAGGAGTTGACCCTGGGCCCCTGGTGCTGTGAGGCAGCAGTGCTAGCCATTGTGTCATCATGCTGCCCATAGTTAAATATGTGTAAAAAATAAGCTTATGTAGATACCTTTTGTTATGAGCCAACAGGATTACATATTTCCGCATAATTTCTACAATAGAATTTCTTTAAACCTTGTTCATTTAATAATGCACAATGTCACCTTTTGATTGACTGTGAATATGTTGTTGCTATGCTACAATCTGCCCACTTTTCAAAGAGATGGACAGCGTGGGTTTTTCTCCCTTCATCTCGGGGAGACACTGGGGAGTGACTCAGCAGGTAACAGGATGCAAGACAACTTGCAGCCAGTGCCGGCAGCGAACTGTGTGCCAGTCAGTGCTGCATTCAGCTAAAGCTGTGAACGTGACTCTAAAATAAACTTCTGGATGCCTGGAATGCACTACTGGCTACTGTCGCCCTGCCGGCTAGATCTAACAACTGGTATAAGATGATGAATGGGATGGATAGGATAGAGGTGGAGAGACTCTTCCCGCTCAAAAAAGACAGTAGGACTAGGGGGCACAGCCTCAAGATAAAGGGGGGGCGGTTTAGAACGGAGTTGAGGAGGAACTTCTTCACTCAAAGGGTGGTGAATCTCTGGAATTCTCTGCCCGTTGAAGTGGTGGAGGCTGCCTCGCTAATTATTTTTAAGAAGCGGGTTGATGGGTTCTTGATAAGAGAGGGGATTAAGGGTTATGGGGAGAGGGCGGGAAAGTGGAACTGAGCCACGACAGATCAGCCATGATCTTATTGAATGGCGGGGCAGGCTCGAAGGGCTAGATGGCCTACTCCTGCTCCTATTTCTTATGTTCTTATGTTCTTAAGATCAGAGACTTTGGTATTTACAATATTTATGTGTGGTATGAATGAATTCGCTATCATTTAAAAGCTGCCTTCAAATGTTAAACATAGTCAATATATTCTTTGCGTGTAATTCAATGGTGTTACCAGGTTTCCCGGGCAGATTCTGGTACTTGCTGATAACCGACTCTAAATAATAATAAGCTGGATCATCTGGGGAGTCATGATGTGGAGATGCCGGTGTTGGACTGGGGTAAACACAGTAAGAAGTCTCACAACACCAGGTTAAAGTCCAACAGGTTTATTTGGTAGTAAATGCCACTAGCTTTTGGAGCGCTGCTACTCACCTGACAAAGGAGCAGCGCTCCGAAAGCTAGTGGCATTTATTATCAAATATACCAGTTGGACTTTAACCTGGTGTTGTGAGACTTCTTACTCTGGGGAGTGGCAGTCATCCTCATATTACCAATCCGCCTCTCTTTCCTTACCCAACACTGGAGCTCTGCACTTCTGGCACAGACTTCCGAACTCTTCAGGAATGTGGAATGTACTTACTGTGGGAGCCCTTCCTCATAGTGCGGGATCACCAAGTCACCACCCCTTTTTAATAGCAGTAGTTACCTTATTCTGGTAAATCCTCAGGATCCCATCACAACTTTCAGTTTTTGGTGTTCAAGGAGCCCAGGTTACTCCTGAGCACCTCATAAATTAGAATTTTTTTGTGTTGTTTTTGATATGCCTTGCAAGTTTCATTTCCTTATTCCCTTTTTGTAGCTCTGTTTTGTCATTCTTTGCTATTCTTTGTACCTTTCCTATTTACCAACATCTGTGCCAGTTTCTGCATTATGTATGCTTTTTCTGTTGGTTTTATATTGTCCCTCCTTTTGTTTGCCAACCATGGCTGTTTTTTGGCAAACACCTTAGAGCTAGAAACTGGTTCTGCACATTTTAATTCTTTTTCAATCATCTCCAATAACTTTTTAACCATTTTACCCAATACTGATTTGGCCCCAGTCAACACTCTGTTCATTGAAGTCAGCTTTAGGCGTTCAGTCAGAACCTATCATAACTCCCTGATAACATCTAAGTAGAAACTTTGGACTGAATGTTTTAAGAACCATTAGGAACCCGATGTCAGGATCCTTTCCAGGTCTCAAACCCACTCAACATCACTGCATGATGTGCAGCTAAATTTTGCAGAAGGAGATCAAATAGTGGGCCACCTCCTCAATCACTCCAATGACAAAGGGCAGGCATGTTCATGAGGTGGGAACTGGGTGTGGTGGACCCCAATTAAGAGATGCCCATCAATGTGGCACTAGAGAGACTGCTTAATAGTAGAGTGTACATATGTTCAGGGCAGCAACATGATAGATAGTTGTAAAAGGATGACCCCAATTTTATTTAAGATGTGGTTGGAACCCTCAGGATTGTCTTATTCCTAAGAGGAGCAGTGGGGGGCCAGCCAGCCAAACTTATCATGCATGGCTGAAGGTCAATTGAGAGGTGGGAAGCTGCTGTAGTGAGCAGAACCTGCTCCCAATGCAGGAAACCTTTCTATACCCCCCTGATGACTGACAAAATGAATAACTTGCAACAATGAGCTGGGCTTCTATTCTCCTTACACTGATTACTCTTCAATAAGCAACTCTATTAAGCAATATTAATGGACAATTCAAATATAATTTCATAATTTGTCCAGTTACTCATGTATTTACCCAGTTCTGGTCCATTTTCTGGATTAACTGTCCTTATGTTCACATGGATGAGAAATAGAAAGAGGTCAAGGATAGATCCTTGGGAGCATCTGGAAATAATTATGTGGGAACAGGGAAGAGAAGCCATTGCAGGTGATTCAGCAGATGGGACTAGAACAAAGGAACTGAAGTCCCATCCAACTGGACAACACTGGAAAGGTTTTGGAGGAAGTAGTATGATGAACTATGTCAAAACCTGCAAACATGTTGAGAAGGAGTAGGGATAGAACAGCGATACTGTTACATATGATTTAATTTGTGGCTTTGATAATAACCATTTCAATACTGCGGTGAGGCAGAAACCTGACGGAGCAATCCTAATGTGCAGTTCAAAGCAGCAATTGCAAATCTGGTGTTTAAAACTCCTGCAGCTTTATCTTTACTAAAGTAAATAACAACTGTTTGCTCCTTCCTTGCTGCTTCTGTGGAAGTGTATGAAATTACAGCAAAATAATTGCGGCATGTTACAACAATAAAGATGATGTCACAGTGGATATAATTATTCAAAAAATGATTTTGTAAACATACAGCTTTTGCAACCTTTTGTATCCTCAAAGTATCCAATGCATAAATAACATAGCAGGATTGTGAGACCAGGGAAACAAAGGACATTAAGTTCCATTGTCATTCTTATTTTTGAACACAGAAAGCTTTTTGATATACCATACCATTCCAGCAAATTCTTCTCTGGACAATGCTCATGTAGAATGATTGAATGGCTCTTATTTAAATTCCCCAGTTGTAAAACTCAGCTCCAATATGTGACTTTTGTTTGTAAAACCCTAATATCCAATGATCCTAAATTGACCCACATTGGGAAGAAGTTTATTCATCACAACCAAAACTTGATACATCACAATATCTGAGCAATAACATACTAGGTATAATTGAGTCTTATGTTATCCCATAATACCTTGTGTTGACCCTTCTTGTCTCTTGAGAGCATCTTAGTTTCCAATTATTGTGTTAGACCAAGACCCCAGACTGTAAATTGATTCAACTTCTAGTTTATTAATAATACTTGAGCATATAAAACACACAAATAATCAAAAAAGCCTCCCTTTTTAAAAATTATGGCTGGAATTTTACCAGCACACCTGTTCCAGAATCAGGGTGGGCAAGGCTCACAGAATAACATTCTCTGGTGGCCTCAGACAGGAGTTTACAAGCTTTAAGCGCGCAAGGCAGTACAATTCTGGCATTTATGTTTAGCTCACTACTCTACTTAGCATTTATCTATAATAGGTCACAAGGCTCCCAATTTGGACTTAAAATACCACCCTTGTGTAATGAATTGGCCAGGTTCATTCTGTTGGGCTGTAGTCTTCTCTGAGTTCTGAGGGCTGCCTTCATGATGATTAATCCCGGCTGTCACTGTAGAACTTCAGGTGGAATTTTCCAATCCCGCCTGCCTTGGGAATCATAGCGGGCGGGATGTGGACCATGCAAAAGTCCATTGACCTTGGGCAGAATCTTCTGGCCTTGGAATGAACGCAGCTGGAAAATCCTGCCCTTTAGTCTCTCACTTTTATACAGTCCTCCAGGATGTTGATGATTCTTGTCTGTCAAAGGGTCATGAAAACAGGACATATCTGTCCCATTGTTCCCTATCAATAGTAACCTTTGTAACTATGAAGGTCAACCAACCCCTATTCCAGGGCTTCATTAGTTAGCAATCTCATTTCACTTCTCATTTTCTTCTTGCTGTAGACTGAGCCACAAACTCAACGTCTTATAGTTCTGATGTTGGTAAACTCAATTATGCCCATTGTGCTTTGAAGAAGTCTTGCTGTTAGCCACATGGCTACACTTGAGAAAAAGTCATGGCTACAAGTGCCAGCACTGTTTGGTCTAAACCTCTGCTTCATCCTCTGACAATTGCCCTCAATTTCTCTGAAGTCTTCTACATCTTTTGAATATTTGAACCCCTTTCTATAACTCAAAATCACTGAATTTCACCAAACCGTAATTGATTTAACACCCATCAGGTTACTATCCAGTTACAGGAATGTCATATACATAAGTTTCCATCTTCTGAGCTCTGACATCACTGTTCTGAGCATTGAGGTTAATATTGCAGTTGTGGGTGCACAAAAGGGCACGTAAAACATGTGTCCAGTATTCTGGCTGGAGAAGCCCCCTTACCCTGTACTGAACCTAGGCACTAGACCTCTCCTTACTCCTTATCACTTTCTAATTCATGTGTCTAGCTGTGGTTCCCATGGGAACATAGCTACCTCTGTGTGCTATCCTCTTATTTCTTATTTCTGATGTTTTATAAAAAGTAGTTAGCCATCTAACCAGTACCTCTCTTTTGATCATCTCATTTTTGTTTCTACTCTTGTCAGCTTGCTGCGTGCGTGTGTGTGTGTGTGTGTGTGTGTGTGTATATATACACATAAACATTTTTATATTTATATATTCTTGGAATTACTGGAGCAGCATATGTTCTAATTAAGCCTTTATCCTCATAAGCAACTAGTAAATATATTGGAGGAATTACAGAAAATGTCACATGTGCTTGATTTACAGAAACTTTACAAATTTCTAATTTAGAACAGCAAAATAGGTCACATTAAAACTTAGCAAATGTCACTGCTTGTAGTATTTATTGAAAAATGCTCCAGTCAACTGGTATTGGCATAGATTTTATGATTTGTATTCAATATAGATTATCAGATATATCATTACTTTTTATAAGTATTACTTACTATTGTGGGGAAAATGAGAAGAAATCGGATACAGATTAGTGTAATAAATTACAAGGGACAAACTACAAATGTGGAAATCAGATTAAAAATAGCAAAGGAGTCAATTTCTGTTAAATTGTTTAAAGGATTTATACAATCCAAACAACCATGAATTTATATACCGGTTGTAGATTATGAAATTTAATTTAATCACTTGAAGGCTAGCATTGTGAAAAATTACCAAGTTGCAAATATTCAAATTGTTTACTGAAATCCTTCAGGGAATGGTACAAGTCACATTCAGTCCACAGGCTGGGCAATTAAGAATGACAACTGAATGCTATCTTTTCAGTGTTGTCCACATCCCAAATGTATTTGTAAAACCTGTAAAATGACAATTCATTGCCTGCTATTTTTTGCTGAGAGAACATTTTTGCAGCAACTGCACAGGACTGAAGATTCTCAATTTAGTTTCTTGCTTTTCGACACTTATCGGTCTATACTGATATGCTACCGTCTGCAGAAATGGGGTGTCACGGTAGAATAGTTGTTAGCATTGCTGTTTCACAGCACCAGGGACCTGGGTTCGATTCCCGGCTTGGGTCACTGTCTGTGTGGAGTTTGCATGTGTCTGTGTGGGTTTCTGCTTGGTGCTCTGGTTTCCTCCCACAATCCGTAAGACGTGCTGGTTAGGTGCATTGACCCGAACAGGTGCCGGAGTGTGGGGATTAGGGGAATTTCACAGTAACTTCATTGCAGTGTTAATGTAAGCCTTACTTGTGACTAATAAATAAACTTTAAATGTTATAATAAAGCCCAAGCTATATCTAAGACAGCAATGATTCTCATTAGAGATATGACTCTACTGAGATATGAGCCATATCTCATTAGAGTCATATCTCTCATGAGTATCAGTCTAATGAGATATGACTCATATCTCATTAGATTGTTAAGTAATCTGTTCCATATTACACCGATCGACTGAATGAAAGCTGCAGTGAAACCAAGTCAAACCCGGATTGCAAGTGCACAGACCGCTCGGGGCATTTCACCAATTTATCCTGACCTTGTTTAAAGGTTTTAGAAAGTGGACGCTTTCTCCCAATTCCTCAAAACATTTACCAATCGCCTGGGATGGAGAGTAGCGCATAAACGAAACACAGAGCATCTGAATCACGAACACTACCATCAGCATCAAGGCGCTGCTGTTTTTCAACTGATGCTGCGAATAGTGGTTAGCAATAGTATAACTGCACGCTGAATTTGTTCAACTCAGGACAGTGTCCAAACTTAAGAAGTAAAAGCCGCAGTATTTTTCCCTACACATGGTTATTTGTCAAGTCACTTTCAAAGTCAAAGTCAATTAAATATAGATATTACACGAAAAAAACACAAGTTATTCAAATAGAAAGTCTTGCTAAACCGCAACAGATCTGAGAAAAATAAATTAACATTCAATTGGAATAGGACTCTTTTACCTGCTCTAATTAAGAAGCAACGTTAACATTTCTTTCTCTCTCAGATGCTCATTTACCTGCATTTCTTTTTGTTTTATGTTCCTAAGATCGTTTCTAACGGTTAATCTGACCGTCATATGTCGATAAAGAAACCTCTTCAATAATATTTAGCAATTGACTGGATAGTTACCAAGATGACAACTGCGCCAGAGCACAGCTTCCTTTTAATATTAGAAGTAAAACTCTTCTAGGGTGTGTTCAAATAAATACTCTGGACAAAACCAATCAGACAAGAATGATGTAAAACGCTATAGTGAAGAAAACCGTGTGTTCGTTTTATGCTTAACGTCAGTAAATTGTATTTGCGGTGTCTGAATGTTCAGTTGTGGCGTATTGTTGTTGTTTCCATATAATCAGTGCGAGATCTAAACAAATGACACATTAGTGATTGAAACATTGTTTTAATTGGAATTTGCTGAGGATTATTGTTCCTCTGTGAACTAATCCCTAAGGAAATGAATCACAAATAGTAACGTTTCACCAGGATCACCAGGGTATCCACATGTTGCATCGGAGTGATGAAACGAGATGCTGCTCCCAACAGTGTCTGGCCCCTCCCCGGAAAGCAACCCAGGACTATTAATACTGTCCCTATCCGTCCCCAGTCTCTGAAATCTTCAGGGTGAAATCGCACCCCCGACCAGGTAACTGCACCGCGCACATTCCAATCACTTGAGTTGTGTACTTGGGTTAGAGATGAATATAAGACTACTGTCTCTGTTTTTTGTTCACAGCAATCTCTCGTGCTCGGAAGTTTCCAGGATGATGAGGGCGATTGTGTTGGCTGCTGTCTTCTCGGTCTTAATAACGGAGGCAATGGGCTGGCGGGAGGATCAGGAAGTGCCTGAACTGCCAAACCAGGTAAAGATAAGAGAATGAAAGAAAAAGTGAACAATGGTCAAAAAAAGGCGGAGTAGGGTCATAGATATGTGAAAAATGTTATTTATTTTTAAATGTAAAGAATCATATGAATACATCTATTTTTAGAAGTTGCATCTGGACAGTCAGGGCATTTAGAGCCCAGGCCCTGTTTTGGGATCAGCCATGTCTTTCGGATCCCAACTTCTCCTGTCACTGAAATTTGAAATTGGAAGCCTGTGTTTTTCCCCATTGACTACTCCCGTCCTCAGGCAATGCGGTTTACTTCTCAAGTCTAGCCCGTCCTTTTCTCTTCAAGCAATATGGTACATAACTACAGAAATCGTTTTTATTATATATATACTTTTAAGAAAAACTAGAAATGCTGAAATTGACACCTGTAGGTCAGCGATAGTTAAACGTACCCGACTGATGGCGCCATATCTCCCTGTTTAAACAGCAATGTCCAGACTAGCCCACATCGCGCGGCTTGTTCAATAACCTTTGCTGAGAATGTTTCAGACAAACAAACCTTAGTGAAATCCCCCCTAAAGAAGGGATATTTTCGGAAGGTGTGGATAAAGTCATTGCATGGATGCCTTGTGTCGAATTTGTCAGCTTACTCCAGTAGGCAGTAATAGTTGTCCTGTGTGGGAATGGTTCGCGGAGGTGCTAACGGACCTGTAAGCGAGGCAGAATTAACAGGAGTTTGCTGTTCCTCCAGCGCCGCACTGCGGCCACACAACCAACTGGGCAGAACCCAACCTGATGTGGAGATGCCGGCGTTGGACTGGGGTAAGCACACTAAGAAGTCTCACAATAGATATACAGATAAACCTGTTGGATTTTAACCTGGTGATGTGAGATTTCTTACTGTCTGAACCCAGCAGCCAGCTCGTGCGGCGGTGCATTCCGGTAAAATATGTTTATGTGTTTATACACATGTTTCACCCTCCCCCACCCCCATTTAAACAAATCTAATGTTAGGATCATCCTACCTATCTTGCCCTTTTACAAATGGCAAGTATCACTGGTTATTTCACCATCACTCACACATTAGAAATGGTCCCAAAATCCCACCAATCTATTTCAATGTGGGCATTCACTCTGTTAAGGGTTCACTGTTTTCTCCCGCCTCCCCAGGTAAGGTCTTTGACTGTTTCAAAGGTAAATATCCCCCCAGCCAGGTAAGGGCAGCGACAACAAGATAATTCTTGATTCTATTGTCAAGGACATTCTCAGTCCAGTTTCCAATCTTTGCCCTTTGCCCCAGTAAATCATTGTTACCTGCTTCAGGTCAAGTGTTATGATGTTAAGGCTGAACGATGGCAGAAAGCTCCTTTCCGCTATATTTCTGTCTGCTTTTCCTTTTCTTTTCCAGATGACAGGAAATTTTGGCCAATGGTCGGCAGGAGCTAAGAAATACGGAGATTTGATGAGACGGTCTAACCCCGACTGTCCGGACTGTTTTGTGGCTTTAATGGGCCGGAGATCATTGGAAAGAACAGCAGGTAGGTCTGGTAAATTGCAGAGATTTGGGCAACATTGCGTTGATGGTTATTGTGAGATTAAATCAAATAATAACACAATTGTCAACGTGAGAGATCCTGTGATAAACTAAAAGATTTTTTTAAAACCAAAATTTTAGTCAGCATGTAACTCTGGCCCTCGAAGTTACAGCACCGTATGTTTTGCACAATGAATCAAGATGTCAACACAAAGTTTAATGCTTCTCTGATGTATTTGTGCTATCACAGCCGCGCTATATTATTATAATAATCCATCGTTCTTTCATACTGCAGTTTCTAGTTTGTAAACTGCCAGATGAAACAGCAATGCCCAGTTCTTCAACTTGTCTTCCCCATTATTGCACAGGACTGAATAAAGTTTGTTTGTTTATTTATTTATTAGTGTCACAAGTAGGCTTACAATAACACTGCAATGAAGCCACTGTGAAAATCCCCTGGTTACCTCACTCCAGCGCCTGTTCGGGTGCACTGAGGGAGATTTTAGCATGGCCAATGCACCTAACCAGCACGTCTTTCAGACTTGTAGGAGGAAACCAGAGCACCCGGAGGAAACTCACGTACACACAGGGAGTATGTGCAAACTCTACACAGATAGTGACCCACGCCAGGAATCGAACCCGGATCTCTGACGCTGTGAGGCAGCAGTGCTAACCATTGTGTCACCATGCCACCCTAATTCGCCAGGGTTGAAATTTGATTTTCGTCAATGGCAAATACCAGCTTTGAAACAGCATCAACTGTTTTTAAGCTGCCAATTTTAAACTTCCTTGGCCATCAATATAAACAAGGATTAGTTTCCCTGATGTGCCCCGAATCTTGCACTCAATGCCTGAAAATACAATGTAACTACTGAAGTGAATCATCTAGGATTAATCTGTTTAAATTCATACTCCTGAACAGTGGTCTAGCAACAGCAATGACATTACATATTACAATGCAGAGGGCGTTGTGTACGATCTCCATGTGTGACTGGCGACTTTATGTTTAAGTTTAAATTTATTTATTAGTGTCACAAGTAGACTTACATTGACACTGCAAGGAAGCTACTGTGAAAATCTCTGAGTTGCTTCACTCCGGCACCTGTTCTGGTACACTGAGGGAGTATTTAGCATGGCCAGTACACCTAACCAGCATGTCTTTCTGACTGTGATTGGAAACAGAACCCAGAGGAAATCCATGCAGTCACAGGAAGAATGTGCAGACTCTGCACAGTCACCCAAGCCAGGAATTGAATCCAGGTCCCTGGCGCTGTGAGGCAGCAGTGATAACCACCGTGCTGCCATGTAGGAAACATGATTGACCCAGCACAGGTGACATTAATTAACTTAAAAAAAGACAAATCCCAATGCCTGAGACATGAACCGGGATTTTACAGCCTGGCTCATCTTGAAACTGTAAAATCCCGCCCGAGATCAATGGACCTTTCCACTTTCTCTGATTTCTGTGGCAGGCAGGACGGTAAAGTTCCAGCCATGTTATTTGACTAAAATACCTGAGTACTCTGGCCCTTCAGAGGCAGAACCAGTGAAGGACTGTTCTCTGCTTTAATCATAGTAAATTAGCTACTTGCAGATGTTTATAGGCAAGTTCAGAATTGAGGCATAGGTAAGGAGTGTGATTTTTCCGTAAATAGTGACTTAAGTAACAAAATCAGATGCAAGTCATCCTTCTTAGTAGGAAAATCAAAGTTTATGACAGGCTTATGATCTTTAAAAGAGGCAAGTTCAACTATCACTAACCAACCAGTGTTTTGGATCATCTCTGGGTAGAGTGGTGATGGCAATGTTTTCTAGATTTAAACAAACTTGCATTCGAAGTGGCGTTAGAAATAAACTTTATAAGTTGGTTCTAGTAACCATTAGTTACTTCATATAATGCCAAACACTTATTTTTAAAACGTGACAAACAAAAAGGGATATTGTGTAGCATTATATTACTCAAATTTTAGAGGTACATCTGAATCTGATTAATTTATGATCAGAACAAATCATTATTGACTCCAGTTCACAATGAAATGTGGAATCAAAGTGACTGTTTGGTCTTTTGCTTTTATAGTTTATTTATTAGCATGACAATTCAGCTAACATCAATGCTGCAATGAAGCCACTGTGAAATCCCCTAGTTGCCACACTCCGGCACCTGTTCGGGTACACTGAGGGAGAATTTAGCATGAACAATGCATCTAACCAGCACATCGTTTGGACTGTGAGAGGAAACTGGAGCACCCAGAGGAAACCTATGCAGACACAGGGAGAATGTACAGATTCCACACAGACAGTGACCCAAGCCAGGAATTGAACCTGAGTCATTGGCACTGTGGGATAGCAGTGCTAATCACTGTGCCACTGTGATTTAGGACAACTATAGCTTAACTAAAAAAAGTCAAAATCCCAAGCTCTGCCATTATGACAAAAGTTATTTTGACAAAATAAAGCCCAAGCATAGGCAATTAATGGTAAAGCAGGTTGGTGCATCAGTGCACTGAATTATAAAGATGACACAAGGCTGCTGGTAAAGTCCCATGCAAAATGTTCGTCTCCCTGACTGGATGTCAGAGGAAGATGCCTTATGGAGTTTAGATACTGCCCACCACTCTGTCCCTCATCATACCAAGGCTAATTTATGTCTTTTTGAAATCTATTGTGGAAAATATTATCTCATGAAGGATTTGACACCTTTCCTTGCCAGAATTTATTTCTTACATGCATCCCATTAACGTAAGTAGTAATTGGAGAAGTTGTTGTACCATAGGTAAGAATAACATAATTAATGATTCATTGCAAGCTGCCTTTATTTAATTATTCAGAAGATCTAACAAAATATACAGAAACACAATTGCTTAACTATAAATGGAAAGACTATTAATTTCAGCTTTTCTTGATACGAAAAAAACATGTACTACACATCTTGTATGTAATGAGTATCTGTGTGGGCCTCATTTAAAACTCCAACTCTGGTTAAAGGTGTCACTGAGGACTATTCATAGATTTAATCTCCTGACAGGTCCACGTATGATCAATGGAAAATAAATGTAATGTGGTCAAATTTTAAATTAGTGACTATGTGACATGTAGTCAAAATATTAGTAGTTTAAATATTACTTGTCCATACTCCTTTATTAAACACATTTGGTCAAGTCCTATTTTCATATTTCGTTGAACCAATGGAGCTGCTTAGTGTTTGGCTTACTTTCGATACATTAGAATGTTTTATTAAGTGCTTCTAAGTCGCAAAGATATTGTAAACTGCAAATGCACTTAATTTTCACTAGGGGACTCCAGCATCCCAATTCAAAAGAGTTGAGCAGCAATCTCGCTGATGTTGTGTACTGGTTGAAGAAACCTAACTGCAGATGTTTACTGCATTTAAAAAATCATTTCAATTCAGCCAGCTCCTAATTAATGCATTTTCTTGTTTGCTTTTTCTAGGTTTAGACATAGGAAAGTTTTTAAGAGGTCTGAAGAACTACAACTTGAACCCACAATACGTTGAATAACATGATACTGATGTCCTGGAATGAATGCATCAAAAGACATAAACTAAGTTCAATCTAGATTTTATATGATAAAGAAATTGATTTGTAATAAGTACAATTGCTTGGTGCATATCACAGAATTTGTTAAATTAAAACTGTTTGGTTGATCTTACTAAACTATTTCAGCTTTCCTTGTTTGACTCAGGCTTTAAAGCTACCATAAAAATAAGTTAAATTTACTTATTATTTCATTATTTAGTATGCTGCATGTAAAATAGTTTCCTTTAGTTACCTGAAGGATTCTGCTGTATGATGTGAACTAGAACTATTTCCAAACAATTATTAAAGGCACAACTTCTGCAACATTATTTTGTGGCTGCACTTAAAGTATTTTAACAATGACATAAAAAATGTGGGTACACAATATATTAAGCAATCCATTTATGAATTAGTTTGGACTAGATTTACGTTGCTTTCTTGTCTGTGTTTGTACTTCAAAATTCAAATTATTATTGCCAGGAGAATTATATATATAATTAAAAATTACACACTGAACATTAAATATGGATTGCTCAGGGCATTTAATTTAGATTTCCATATTTTACATCTTATGCTACAAAAATTGAGTTTCCGAAAAAAACCGTATTCAAATTTTAAAAACTTTCATAAACTCTGCTCACTTGGATACCCACTTAAAATGTTAAAAAAAAACAGATTAGTATGTAAACTATAAAACTATTAGTAAATATTTGCATCATGCACCAAAGTCCAATGTGTTAGTGAAATAAAGTCATCTTCACTTAGTGTGAAAATGGCAATGGCTGTTTTTTCAATGACCTATGAAATTGATTGAAGTAAATTGTTTTGCAACATCTTTTTTTTACAATACTCACGAAGTAAACAAGATGCCATAAGAATTTTTCATTTGATCCATGACAACTTATTAAAACTACTATTTTTACATGCAATTTCTTAGTCGTAAACACAAACTGAGTGTCTAATCTCATTGTCCTTCTCATTGCGTGGTATCATACACCTAAACACTTCCCTGGTAACCTTGGGTATCATTACTGTTCTTAATGTATGATACAAATACTATCATATGAAAAATACTATTAAAAGCCATAAACCTATACAAATATTTATAGAAACCTATGGCAATGATGAAGTGTGATGCTCAGAATTGCTCACAATACTCCAAGCGAGTGCTTTGTATAGCTGAAATATTACTTATACCCTCTTGAATTCTAGCCCCCTAAACTTAGAGACCAACATTTCATTAACATTTGTCATTATTTGCTGTACCTGTTCATGACATTTTAATAATCTGCGTACCTAGATCCTTAAGTTTCTTTGAACCTGCACTTTTTCTAGCTTTCTGTCTTTTTTTTTCCATTTTTACGGCTATAGTGGATGACCACACATCTACCTAAACAGAAATCAATTTGTCAGAAATTTGCCCATTCACATGGTCATTCAATATCTCTTTGTAATTTTCTGTTATGATGGCCATGAAGGCCACAGGGGATCATTGATGAATCTCAATGATTTGTCATTGAGACAAATCATTGTCTCAGTATGAGCATCCTTACTGAGCAAGCGAGAGCTTGCTCAATGAGAAGTGGGGGTTTTTAACTTGCTGCTCAACCTGGATCGATGTTGCAGGTCCCAAGGTGTGGACTGTCTAGCTGTAAAGCTTCAGGTGCAGCTGTTCTCTTTGTTACACAACAAAGGATGTTTGGTGACAGAAAACTGGTGTTTGGTTGAATTACAACAGCTTCCATCCATACTGCTTAAAATGCCACCTACCTTTGTGTCATCGAAAAATTTGGATATGTGCCTATCTAGTTCATCATTTAAGTCATCAATAAATATGGTGACTATTTGAGGTCTCAACAGAGACCTTTGCAGAAAACAACTAATTAATTCCCACCAATTACAGCCCCTGTCCATTCTTCCTATCCTCTGTCTCCAGCCATGCTGTCAATTTCTTATGATGTGGAGATGCCAGCATTGGACTGGGGTGGGCACAGAAAGGAGTCTCACAATACCTGGTTAAAGTCCAACAGGCTGATTGGCATCACGAGCTTTTGGAGCACTGCTCCTTCATTAGATGAAGGAGAGTTTGGTTCACAACATGGCATATTGCCCTCAATTACCCTCAACGGGCAAGACTCAAAGGCAATTGAGTCTGTGTCTACATATGGCATGTTTGTGAACCCAACTCTCTACTCACCTGATGAAGGAGCAGTGCTCCAAAAGCTCATGATTCCAAATAAATCTGCTGGACTTTAACCTGGTGTTATGAGACTTCTTTCTGTGTCAATTTCTTAATCTGCGAAGAAAGGTTGCCTTCAATTCCACAAGCATGAACATTAGCAAAGAGTCTCTTCTAAGGGATTTTAACCAATGCCTTCTGGATGTCCATTCATTGACAATTTCTCATTCCACTAGAATCATAGAATCATACAGTGCAGAAGAAACCATTCAGCCCATCAAGGCCACACTGACACATTAGAACACCTGGACTCCCACCTAACCCCATCTGCCAGCACCTGGCCCATAGCACTACTTCTGTCACTTCAAAAAACCCAAACAATTTAATCTGACATGATTTACCTTTTACAAATTCATGTTCACTCTGATCAGTTGAAAATTGTCAAGGCATTCATTCACTCTATCCTTAATTATAGACTCTATTAACAATGGTTAGACTAACTGGTCTATAATGCCCTGGTTTCTCTCTTTCATCTTTCTGAAATAGCACAGTGGCAGGCACAATTTTCCAATCCGTAGGAACAGTTCCCAAATCGAGAAGCAGCAGTGGCCCAACCTCAGTTTGTAGCATCTGGACATATTGGAAGACAGCAGGGGAGGGGGCTGCTCTTAGAAGCCGTATCTAGCCCAGGGGTATATAGGCCAAGAATTGCTTCCTTCAATCTATCCAATGAGCAGTGCATCAGGAAGCTGTAATTCTACAGGCCAGCTGCTGCAGACCTTTGCATCCTCCTCCAACAGAATCAGCTGTCTGTTAAACCAGCAGGCATCAAAGTCGGCACAGCTCTCAGTTCCTCATTCCAGTGAAAGGCCCATAACCCATTTCTCTCTGTCTGCTATACATAGCTTTATCAAGCAGGTCACCAAATGTACTCTTTTCCACAGTTTGTTAGTAGTCGATATAAAAGAACTCTTACATTTATAATCGTAGCTAGCTTCCCCCACATTCAAATTTGCTGATATTTTCAAGCTGGGTAGGCGAGTAAGCTGTGGGGAGGACACAGAGAGACTGAAACAAGATATATCTGATTAATTGAGTGAACAACAAGATGGCAGATGGGGTATAAAGTTGGGAAGTGAGAAGTCATTCACTTTGATCATAAAAATAGAAAAGTAGAATATTTTTTAAAATAACTGCAACTTACAGGTATTGATGGCCAAAGAGATAAAGTTAGCATGCAGGTGTGGCAAGCAGTTAGGAAGGCAAATGGGACTTATTGCTAGGGAATTGGAGTACATGAATGAAGACATCTTACTACTATTCTACAGAGTTTTATTGTGCCCACATCTGGAGTTATGGTCTCCACATTTAAGAAAGGATACTTCTTAAAGCATTGGAGGCAGTGGTCCCTGGGATGAGGGAGTTATACAGTCATGCAGTTGTCTTATGATGAGAGGCTGAGCATATTGGTATTTATAATCTGTGGAGTTTAGAAGAATGAGAGGTAATCTCACTGAATTCTAAAAGGGTTTGACAGCGTTGGTGCTGGTCAGGGTGTTTAACACAGAGGGACACAATCTCAGAATAAGAGGCCGATGATTTAGGATTGAGATGAGGAGAAATTACTTCACTCAACGTGTTGCGAACCTTTGATCTAACCCAGAGCGTTGTGGATGCTCCATCATTGAGCATATTTAAAGCTGGGATAGGTAGATTTTGGTCTCTCCAGGAATTAAGAGATATGAGGAGCAGGCAGGAATATGAAGCCGAAAATCAGCCATGATCATATTTTGATTGGTGGAGCAGACACAGGCTATATGGTCTATTTCAGCCCTTAATTCTTGTGACTGCTCACATCAGGCCACTAGCACACCAGTCAGCAACATATTAATATCCAGATAGATCCATCTGATTGTAACAATATGTTTATTCTACAAGATTCTACCATCCTCCCCAATATTTGTCCCTTCCAACAATATGATAAAATAGCTCATGAACTGCCCACGTGACTCATGGCACTGTTATGGTCAGGATGAGCGAGTACTACATGAAACCCCTATTCCTTCCTCACTGTCCATAATCAGTAAGCTTTTGAAACAAATGTGTAGGTGTTTCTTAAACCCTGAGCGTGGCGACAAGCTGAATAACCAGCAGCAAACTTTCTATCAAATTAAACAGAGAGGATTGCTTATTCATGCACTTTCTCCAAAATCTAACGCTATTGGCACTCAACCACACAGTCTCAGGATGCGTAAATGAAGACATGCCGCATTGCACATCACCAGGGATGAAGTGGAAATGGTCGAGAGCTTCATGTTTCTAAATGTCCAGATTACCAACAACTTGTCCTGGTTAAGAAAGCCCACCAACTCTATTTCCTCAGAAGGCTAAGGAAATTTGACTGTCTGCTACAACTCTCACCAATTTTTACAGATACACCAATAGAAAGCATCCTTTTTGGATGTATCACAGCTTGGTGTGGTTCCTGCTCTATCCAAGATCACAGGAAACTACAAAAGGCTGTGAATGGAGCCCAATCCATCATGCAAACCAGTCTCCCATCCACTGACTCCATCGAGAAAGCAGTTGGCATAATCAAGGACCTCACACACCCTGGACATACCCTCTTCCATCTTCTTCTGTCGAGAAAAAGATACAAGAGTCTAAAAGCATATACTAACAAGCTCAAGAACAGCTTCACAGCTGTCATCAGACTTTTGAATGGTCCCTTCATATATTAAGGTGATCTTTCACTTCACCCTAACTGTAATTGCAACTCTATATCCTGCATCCTATCCTTTCCTTCTCCCCTATGTATTACATGAGTGATGCACTTTGACTGTAGAGTGCACAAGAAACAATATTTTTCACTGTATCCCAATAATAAATCAAATCAAATCAAACATGTACAAACACATTCAGGGAAAGTACAGTTGAAGAGAATACTGCAATTTTATAAGTTATAAACAAAAGAAATAGTTATAATTCATGTGATTGTTGAGTTCTGGAAAACATCAATCGCAGGCCTATTAGAAAATACATCTTTACTCCTAAAGATGTAACTCCTGTAGTCATAGCTGTATTCACATGCCAAAGTGGTTCTGAAGATTCTCTCAAAGAGATGAAGGTGAAATTCTCTTATTTTGAGACCAAGCAGTGCCTTTCCCGTTGGTCAGAATTGCAGGATCCCACATCAGATTCTGTACGGAATCACGTTCATTTTTTAAAATATTCATTCATGGGACATGGGCATCATTGACTGACCATCATTTATTGCCCATCCCTAGTTGCCTGAGACCAGTTGAGAATCAACCACATTGCTGTGGCTCTGGAGAAGATTTCCTTCCCTAAAAGACATTAATGAACCCACATGGGTCTTTCCGACAATTGACAATGGTTTCATGGTCATCAGTAGATTGTTAACTCCAGATATTTTTTATTGAATTCAAATTCTGCCATCTGCTGTGGCAGGATTCAAACCCAGATCCCCAGAACATTAGCTGAGTTTCTGGGTTAATAGTCTAGCAATAGTACTATTAGCAGAATCACGAGTTTTACACAACCTTTGTTGACCTCGCAAAAGCCTTCAACACTGTAAGCCGACAAGACCTACAGAGGATCATGGCAAAGTTCAGCTGACAACCGCCCCCCCCAAAATTCATTCAGATGGTACCCCAGCTCCATTATGGCATGATGGCCAGAGTACTAGATGGCGGAAAATCCTCTGTGGCATTCCCAGTCACCAATGGCATCAAACAGGGGGGCTGTGTGCTTGCACCACATTGTTCAGCATGATGTTTACTGCCATGATGAATGATGCCTTCCAGGACAGTGTTGCTGGAATCAGCCTCAAGTACAGAGTGGATGGGAAGCTCTTCAACCTGAGGAGACTTCAAGCTATTACCTAAACGAAGAAGACTGTCCTGAGGGACTTCCCCTTTGCCAATGACTGGGCCCTGTCTATTGGCTCAGAGCCAGAGATGCAAGTCAGTATGGACAAACTTTCCACAGCTTGTGACAACTTTGGACTCACCATCAACACAAAAAAGACTGAAGTCATGCACCAGCCTGCTCCTCATGCACCATACACAGAACCCATAATCACAATCAAAGGGCAGAAACTACAGACAGTGGACCAGTTCACTTATCTTGGCAGTACCCTCTCCCAAGCAGTGACTATTGATACAGAAGTTAACTGCAGAATAGCAAAGGCAAGTCCTGCTTTCGGTAGACTGCGCTGCACTGTATGGGAACGTTGAGGAATCAGCCACAAAACTGAAGGTCTACAGTGCCACGGTACTCACTACCCTCCTGTATGCCTGTGAAACATGGACTGTGTATCAAAGGTATGCAAGACAGCTCAATCAGTTCCACATGACTTGTCTTTGCAGTATATTACGCATCAGATGGCAAGACAAAGTACCAGACACTGAAGTTCTCTCTAGAGCAAGTCTGCCATCAGTCCACACACTACTGATGAGAACACAGACCCGGTGGGCAGGTCATGTCATCTGTATGTCAGACGAGTGCATATCCGAGCTGCTCCTCTTTGGGGAACTCTCTGCTGGAAGGTGCTCGCATGGAGGGTAGAAGAAACATTTCAAAGACACACTCAAGGCCTCCCTGAAGTTGCTTGATATAGATACGACCACTTGGGAAATACTGATACAAAACCACCCTACCTGGCACTGCCTCATCCACAAAGGCTGTCAAGTTTACGAAGCAAGGTGTATTGCTGAAGCACAACTTAAGCGCGAGCTGCGCAAGTCCAGAGCCACCAGCGCAACAAGTACAGTGCCTACACAAGCCTGTCCAATATGTGCCAAGGCATTCCATGCCCGAATTGGCCTGATCAGTCATCTTCGGACACACCGCAACAAGCCTCAAAATAACTAATGGTGTCGAGGTCCTCATCGATGACAATGGACGAACAACACGTCATAGCCTCCTCTATGCACGAGCACATTCCTCTCCAAATCATCTTGCAGGCTGACAGCTGATTTACCACCCACCATTAGCTGATGTGTTCAAAAGTCTTGGTGCCATATTTAAACACCAGCCCAGTACACTCATATCACTCTCTCTCCAGCAGACTTGTTTTCACCAGACAGTGCAGGATTTCAGCAATTCAGCAATCCAGCAGTCTCATGAAGAAATTTGGAACAGTGCCATGACTTCAGTCTTTCATATCCAGCTGAGATGAATGCCTCAGTTTAATGTCTCACCTGAAAACAACATCACCGACAGTGAAGTACGCCCTTAGTACTGAACTGAGGTGTTAGCCTGGATTACGTGGTGAAGTCTCTGGAGTGAGACTTGGACTGGAATTTTACCAGCACACCTGCCCCAATTTGGTGGGAGGGCGAGACTGTGAGAATGGCATTCTGTGTTGGCCTCAGGCAGGATCGTACAAACCTTGGGCGGACGTGCCAATAAAATTCTGCCCTTGTATTCAAAACATTCTAATTCAGAGGTTATTTGATCAAGATTAACACCTCATAAGTTGTTTAACGGCTTTTGTAAAATGGTTGAGACTCTAAAAAAATTAGAAAGAGGGAGGCAGGTAGAGTAACATTACAAAAAGAAACACAAAATAATCTTTTTTAGTTCTGTCTGCAAATTATACCATAAAAAATCTACTAGTCCTGAAAATGTGTTTGGATTGATCATCACCTCCCTTGCAAATTGCATTGCCTTCACTGTAGGTATCAAATTCTGGAGAGTCACAGCTGATTAAAAAGTAAAAACGTACTTAAATCATTGCAAGAGATTTTCGAAAATATTTTAAACAAGAGATATTTTGTACTAAAAAATAAAGTTTAGAAATGCCCTTTATCAGATTCAGCAATTGGAAGGTGAATTTATTTCTCATGACAACATCCACTTTTTCGATTATCAACAGCTCATTCTGAATAGAATCATTCTATTTGCAGGCAATTGATGTATCCCCAGTGAGCTATTATTAGAATGATTGCCTTGCTTTGCTTTTTTAAAATTAAACCCACAGTCTAAAAACTAAATTGCCAATTGATAGTCAATGTATGCCAGCTTGATTTACTTGGCCATTATATTCTCTGATGTAAAATAAAGTCATGTCTTACTGAAAATAAAGATGAAGACATTGTTTGCTTTGTTCTGTTTGACTGCCTGGAAATAATCAGCTTTCCATAATATAATGCCTTGCTTAAATTTGTAATTGTCTTTATTGGAGCTTTGGACATTTCCATTGCCATAATTTTATGTTTAAAATATCAAGCTGTCAGATTAAATCTGTATCACCATTCTTCATGGTCATTGTGTTTTGTCAGGTTTCCACCGAGGCATTCAAAAGTGAACATTTTCTGTAACATAAATTTAATATTAAATGTTAAATTTGCTTGGATTGTTTAATAACGTAAAATAAATTAAAACAAAATGCTTGGAATTTTAAGAAGCAAACCATTTTCAAAAACTTCAGAAGACACATGAGAGTTTATAATTTGGCTAACTACTAGATGGCAAACATCAGTAAACTCTTTGAAACCCAAGACTTTTGTACTCAGCAAAGCTGTACTTTGAGGAGGGGGAGGTGGCTGCGTTGTGATATTGTAATTGGATTAGTAATCTGGAGGCCTAGACTCTGGGGATGCAGGTTCAAATCCCACCATAGTAGATGGCAAAATTTGAATTAAATAAAAAAATCTGGAATTAAAAGATGACTATGAAACCATTGATATTATCATCAAAACCCAACTGATTTAGTGAAGGAAATCTGCCAAAACTGGTCTGGAATTGAGGGCAATTAGGGATGGGCAATAAATATTGGCCCATGCAGTGCACCCATATCCCAAGAAATAATTTTTTTAAAGATGTATTGCTCGTAACCAATAGTCATTTATAAAAATCCAGTTTGGCTCCTGTTCCAGAGACTGTGGCCGGTATTTTACTGGCTCAGAGAATGGCATTCTCCATTGGCCTCGGGCTGGATCGTACAAACCTCAGGCGGACGTGCCGGTAAAATTCTGCCCTATGTTGTCCTACATAGTGGCAAACAGACAAACGGTGTTATTTCAAGCATTGTACAGATGTTCTGATCATTTGAATGACAAGAAACAGATACCTGACGCAAGACAATAACATTGTGGGCTTGAATATCTGACCTGCTCCTGCTGACAATGCAAATACCCATTGGAAACACAGGCTGATTGCTTTCTCCTTTACTTTTCCTGTTGCTGGTGGCTTCACATTATCACAGAGTTCTTTTTCACTCCTATGTTAATCATATTGATTTTTGGTCCATTACGGAGCAGTTTCCCATGCATTGTAGCAACAATCTTCAGGAAAATTAACCGAGCCTATTACTAATAACTGTAGTAATCACGGTCTGAAAAACAAATTGTTTTTTGAAAATTTGAGTTCCAGTTTCATCATCAACATCCAAAATACTTGCCCTCAGTAACCATTTATAATCCCGACACCGACTGGCTGGAAACCGTGACCTCAACGTGGCAGTGATTACATTCAAATATGCTTCAAGAGATAAGACCTTCATTGACCTCCATAAAGTCATATAATCAAACTGAACGACATAGATAGATGCCAATTGTACTATCACTTTGTTAACACTAAAAGCAGTTTGTGATTATCAAATCAATCTCTTTTACTTCATCACAAACATCTCAGATGACTAGTGGATTAATGCAAGTCCCCTTCACTAACGCATTCAAGATGTTGTGTCGGAAGCAAATGGACAAAATACAACTCAATGACAGAGACTATCAGACTGATTAATGAGATGGTGGGGTTGTTAACAGAAACAGTGAGGTCAGCTCTTCAGATGCAACTTTAGATAAACTGAGCCACTAACATATTACTCAGACTCTTAAAGATATTGGGATCTTTCCAGCAATTAATTCTACTACCATAGGAAGTGATTATAGATGGTAATGGGGTTACCACATGTTTATAAATGGCGAGGCCGTTCCCTGTCAATTTCAGAAGGAAGTCACAAAATACAATGTTTGCCTTTATTGAATTTAATGTTTGTTACATTTGGTCCAATAAATTTACGAGAAAGTCCTAGTTAATTTCAGTTTGAAATCAATGGGCAACAGTTCTGTCAATTGCAATAATACAATATAGAGGATTTTTTAAAAAATCCTTTGAGACATATATACATTAATAATAATCAGACTAAATATCAGGATGGGTGTGTGCTTCAGTAAGCCAATATCTTACTTAATGCTTTCATTTAATTTGTTTCCCAACGTTTGGATCTTAAATCTCAGCATTTCATGCCCACAGATCTAGATACGAGAAAGATCAGCTTCATTATATAGAATTAAAGTTAAGTTTATTCAGTAGTCACTAGTAGACTTACATTAACACTGCAATGAAGTTACTGTGAAAATTCAGAACTTGGAGTAATTATACGTAATATATGACACAGTGGCACAGTAGTTAGCACTGCTGCCTCACAGCGCCAGGGGCTCAAGTTCAACTTCTGATTTGGGTCACTGTCTGTGTGGAGTTTGCATGTTCTCCTCATGTCTACATGGGTTTCCTTCAGGTACTCTGGTTTCCTCTCACAGTCCCGAAAGACATGCTGGTTTTGTGTATTGACCTGAACAGGCACCAAAGTGTGGTAGCTAGGACAATTTCACAGTAACTTCATTGCAGTGTTAATGTAAGCCTTATTTGTGATGTAATAAATAAACTTTACTTTAACTCATAAACTGCATGTTTTCAAATAGTTTAATCAAAGTATTTGTTTTGTGGTTCGCACTGTGTTCATTTTGTACTGAGATATATGGAGCAGAACCTAATGGTCTTGGTGGTGAGTCCATCCATGGGTTAGAGAGGCAGTGGCAACTCTGCCATGGCCATTTCTTGAAGAATGTTGATGTTAAGTACTGATTAGTCCTGCTAGCTATCGGAGTTCCCGGCTTTGCCAGAAGAAACTTTCAGCCAGATTTTTTGCTGAAGGGTAGTGTTCCTTCTCCCTGAACTGTCCAAATTCCCCTGCACTGACAGCACCACCAAGAGCAGTGGCCACTCCTATAATGCAATAAGCCCAAAGATTAGATCATTGTTAGAGACCCAGAGTGTAAGTGAGTGGGCCGGGAATGTTGGTGCCAGTCATGTAGAAAAGGAGGGAGGTCAGTGTAAAGGACTCTGGGTCTCTCCTTTCTGCTAGTGCATCCCTACATTGAGTGCAGAATTCCCAAGAATTCTATCCCCCACCCTAACAGCCTCAGACATGTCCACCAGGATTTATCTGGAGTTTTTGCCAATGGTGTGGCTTCTGCCGCAGTGGGATAAACACTTAAGTGACTCTTAACAGACCACTCAGTAGGGCGGCAGGAGGAAAGGCCACTCATGAGCAATCCAGCCCTGGACTTGAGTGATAAGAGTCAGGAAGGTGACAGGATCTCAACCATGCATCTTCATGTCCCATTACATGGCCACCCCCCCCAAATCTCCCAAATGACACTCCAGGGTGTATTAAATTTCACCCATGGTCTCAGTAGTTTCCTGTTTGTAAAGTAAGTTTTAGAAAATAAAAATATGAATAAACTTGTTTTTTAGCAAGAATAAAAATAATAAGCACAAGGTATATACAATTTAATGCCATGTTGGTTTGTCACTGAAAGGAACGTTTCATTGTGCCAGTTATTTAATGGATATAACTTTGTGACTGAGTGGATTTGAGGTTAGAAGCTCAACTCAACAGTTGCAAGCAGTTTGCTTTAGTTGAAACAGTGACTGGGAGGGGGTTGTGGTGGCTGAGCTCAGCAAATGGCTGTAGCCTTTCTGATCTTTTTATTTGCCAGCCTTAAATTCACTTCAGGGCTATAGAATTCCTTACTTTAGCTCTCGATTACTTTTTCAGATATCAGGATGATAAAGAGACTTTCCATCATCATATGCAGAAATTGCATATATGAAGCTTCTGAAAACATTAGCCAAAGATATTCCTTGAGAATTCCAGAATGTACTCCCTGCAAGATACCATGCAGACATTTAACACTCTGCGTTTCTTCATAAAACACAAACCACTGACATCTAGATTCGTTATAAATTCCACAGATAGTTTCACTGCATCTGGAATTTGTCCATGCATTTCAGGTATATGATCTCAAGACATTTTTCACACTTCCATTTTTCTCTGATGTTCCATGATATTTTTATTAAATGACAGCTGACAGGTAAAACTCTGGCTACTTTGTGTATGGCTAACATATATTGATCCTTATTTCTGTTCTGGATCATTTATCTTTTAATTTTCTCACCCATTCTAATTATCATTCTCATTTTAATCTGACTCCCAAGCCTGAGTTTTATTTCAAAGCAAGGGTAGGAGCAGAAGTGGATAGATGAAATCAAAACACAGTAAGTACAATCCAAAGAGAGCGAGAAGAAGCAATTCACCCAAAAGATATAAATGTCCTGTTAAGGTTATCAATGAGTTTGTTGAGGAAGAGAATGAGGGAAAGGAGGATGGGGACTAGAGTGAGGCTTAAGGAGAATGAGAATAGTGCTCATGTTTTACACGGATGGTAGGCTTAGGTGCCTGTGGCTCATGACTGTTGGGAACAGTTCAGATAACGCTTACTAGAGTAGGAATTGGAGGGCTGTCTTATGGAGAAAGGTTGGACAGACTAGGCTTGTGTCCACTGCAGTCTAGAAGAGCAAAAAGTGACTTGATTGAAACATATGTGAACCTGAGAGGCTTTGAAAGTGTGGATGTGGAAAGGATGGTCCCTCTTTTGGGAGAATCTAAAACTAGGGATTAACCACCAGCAAGAAAAGGGGTCTGCAAGCCACCAGCCAGCCCATTGGTCCCAACCTCCACACCACCTCAGTGAGGATCCTGAGGACCCACTGAATGCAGAGCCACTGCTGCATTCACCCACACTCCCCAACTGCGCAGAGATACAGACCTCACTTCAGAGCATACTGGGGCCACCATCTGGCCAGCATAGCATAGCACAGATTTGGGTCCAAATCAGACAGAGACAGTGACAGCCAAGGTCACTGACACTCGGAGGCCGGCTGGAAACTAAGTTCCTGCTGAGTCCGACTCTAATAACAGGCCTTTGGAATCGGCCCACAAAGGGATGTTGGCGCTCCAAAGACAAGTAGGGGTATAGTAGGCAGTGCTGTCAGAGGCCATCTATAAATTAGAATGGAGGATGGGGAAGTCTATCCACATTCTGTCTGATGTAGAGGCACCAACATGTGAGCATGTGAAGGTCACTATTGGAAGGATTACAACTGCCACAGAAACCGTACTCCAACATTTGGTGTCAGGTATGTGCTTGGACCGGCACACCCATCTCTGTAGACATCAGCAGGAGGACTTTGGTCTCCCTTGATCTCCCTCAAGGAGTTGTGGAAAGGCCCTCAAGTGTCCACAGGAAGGGGAAGCATCAGTCAGATACCTCGGGGCAATGCACCCAGGACTCTCCAGCCAGTCCAAGTCTCCTTTTGCCTGTGACTGCTCAGATCCAGATATTCAGGCAGAGGAGGGTGCATTGGCCAAACAGCAGGAGATCCAAAATAGGCCAGGGCCCTCCAAGTCTCAGCCCTTAAGAGCTTGTCTACCAAGGAGATCACAAACAATAGAGCATAGCAGTCAGCAGGCTGCCTTCACTTCTCTTCTGGATGTTGGGGATGTACATAGACATAGCGGTCATGTAAGAAAAATTAAGAAACATGGGGAGAACAATGGTGGCAGGGGTGTTCACTACCAATGTATACTTTGCACTTATGTAAATACTTATCTGTTACCTGATACAATGCTCCGGTGTCATACAAATTTAACATACACCCTCTCTCCTCACTTATCTCCCGTCATATCTCACACAATCTCAGTACGGTGAACAATTTTTCTGTCCACAGCAGTGACAGAAGTCTTTTCCTCTATCAACAACGTGGTTAGGCAATGTATATCTCAGATTTACATCAGAGGATCATTCATTTGACTTCATAAGTATAGATCTAGTATTGTTTATTTTCCTGATGTTGCTGCACTGAAATCTGTTCTATGTGGATACAATAGGATTTAATGGTGATCTACATTGGAGTCATTCTAACTCAGTGGATCTTTCAATGGCTTTGATGCAACGTAAATAGTGCAGGTGGTGGGAGGTGTTCAGTTTCATGGAACTTTTAAAAATCAAAGTGTAAGGAGAACGTATGAGTACAGGTTAGTGATGGGGCTAATTGTTACCAGATAATGAAAGAAAGAGACAGAGCACATGAACCTCATATTACACCTGGGAATTGTACAAAGGAATTGATATTAGCACTGGAGATCAAGATGTGGAACCAGCCTGGGTAGAAATAAGAAATAGCAAGAGAAAGAAGTCCCAAGTAGGAATAACTAATAATAATAGTAGTTTCTAATAGTAGTTCAGAAGCAGGGCACAGTAAAAACCAAGAAATGCTGAGGGCTTATAAGAAAGGTATGGCAATAATTGTTGATGATTTCAATACGCATCTAGACTGGATTAAACAAATTAGCAAGGGTAGCCTTGAGAGAGAATTCATAAAGTGTATTAGAAATTGTTTCTTGGAACAATATGTTGCCGAACCAAACAGGGAACAGGCTAATTTGGATTTTACACTGTGTAAAGAAGTGGGATTAATAAATAGTCTTGTAAAGGATCCTCTAGGGAAGAGTGATCATTGCTTGCTTGAATTTCAAATTCAGATTGAGGGTAATAAGCTTGAATCCCAGAGGGATAAAAAGGCAATTTATTATCTAAATAGAGGGAAACTTCAAAATGCTTCAGTGCAGAAGGATCTGGGATTCCTTATGTATGTTAGTATGCAGGCGCAGCTGGTAATAAGGAAGGCAAATGGAATCTTGGATTGTGCCAACCACCTCCATGGAATTGGTCTCTCCACCTCAGCGTCTGGGTCTTCATGGGGCCAGGCATGTTCCTCTGGGTGAGGCTCTTCCTTTTGACCTTCTCCTCCTCAATTGCACAAGAGTCTGCCTGCCAAACATTACAGCAATGACTGATCTTCTACATCAATTCCACTTTCCCACCTGCTCTCCCTATCCCTGTGATTCCCTAAGACCAAAAAAATCTGTCTTTCTTAGTCTTAGCTATATTCAACAAAGCAACATCCACAGACCTCTGTGGTCAACAATTCCAAAGACTGATAGCTCTGGGAATGAAGAAATTTCTTCCGTGTCCTTAATGATCAATTGTTCCTGCATCTTTGCCCCCATATTCTAGATTTCCCAACCAAGGGAAACCACCCCTCAGTGACTACCCAGTTTTCATAGAGATATTTTTGATCTGCTGTAATCAAGAGATACGCAACGTTTTGTTATCTGTTTTCGTCTGCTGACAAAATGATTCTTGTTTTCCTAAACCTTCCCAGTTAGCGTAACGTAAGGGCAAGAGAAAGGGAAGAAAAGGGCCCCAAGTGTGCCTTTCAGTGATTAATGGGGAACTACCTGCTATCCAAGAAATAAGCAAATCACTTATGACAATATGCATTTTCATAAAGCAAACACTTCAAATAATGACAACCAAAAGGAGGCAATGGCCCAGCAGTATTATCACTAGATTATTAATCCAGGAACTCAACTAACGTCCAGAGAACCTGAGTTCAAACCCCACTAGGGTGGATGGTGGAATTTGAATTCAATAAAAGATATCTGGAATTAAGAGTCTACTGATGATCATGAAACAATTGCTGATTGTCAGGATAAGCCCATCTGGTTCACTAATGTCCTTTAGTGGAGGAAACCTGCCATCCTTACCTGGTCAGACTTCAGAGCCACAGCAATGTAATTGACTCTTAACTGTCTCCAAGGGCAACTAGGGATGCAAAATAAATTCTGGCCAATCAGCAACATCCATATCCCACAAATGAATAAAAGATTCAATTATACAATGAGTGGGCCATTATTTTCAAACAAAAGTGGACATTTTTCATTTTCCATCAAACAAATTTGGGGCCCAAAGTTACTTTTCCTTGGAATTTCAACACTTTGAAGCGTTGTTTTGCTGACATATTAATGGAATAATACAAATACACTTGTGCAATGGATAATTTCTTGAGTATTCATTCTCAAGAAAACTCAACAATAGCAAAACAACTTCTGTTAACTTTTCACCTGGATCATTCTGATGTTACTGTCAGTTCACAGCAGGCTGTCGACAGCTGCATATTACAAAGAGGAGCATGTCAGAACCCGTAGCAACAGGTGATCACAGTCATTTCCAGTGACAGAGGAAGCTGATAGAGCAGATAATGTAATGAAGCAGAAAGGTATTTAGAGAAAAATACAGTTGGGCTGAAGCGATGAAATCTTTTTGCTCTTTTTGTGCTGATTTATTCTGTAAAGAACTGCTGTAAATAAACATTACACAGTGAAGATAAATGACAAATGAATATCTTCTTCTTTAGTTGAAGATTAATTTTGGCGCTATGTACCTCGCCTGTGAATAGGGAAAGTTATCACTTCACTAACGTCAAGGTAGCATCTAGTCACAGAAACAGGATTATGCCAGGCTACTAGCAGGATGACTTTATTTTGCATCACTCAATAATTACCCCATTTTGATCCTTTCACCAGTGTTACTGAAAGCTTGCAGAGGGGATCACCCCTAAACACAACTTATGACATCCCTCTGCAACCCCATCATGCCTGAGTACCACAGGTATAATCATAACCAAAGGACAACAGGATGATTACTGAGCAAACCACAATGGTTACTAAAATTCCAAGTTTCGGTATCTGGGCAATACTAGAGATTCCCTACTAAATGCTCCACACAGAATCTCCTGTGGTGTGTTCTATCCTGGACAGTTTAACCACCTTGTAAGCCCAACATTTGGGAGGAGTTACAGGAGGAGCAGCACTCCTCATCTGCTGAGGAAGACTGGGCTGGGGATAGTGGAGTTCTGGTCACCACACTATAGGAAGGACATGATTGCACTAGAAAGGGTGCAGAGGGGATTCACCAGAATGTTGCCTGGGCTGGAGCATTTCAGCTGTAAAGAGAGGCTGGATAGTCTAGGGTTGATTTCCTTAGAGCAGAGAAGACTGAGGGGGGACTTCATTGGGGTGCACAAAATTATGAAGGACATCGATAGGAATATATTTTCCCTCTTAGTTGAGGGGTCAATAACAAAGAGGCGTAGTTCGAAGGTATTCATAAAATTCCTACAGTGCAGAAGGAGGCCAGTTGAGCCTGCATTGACACTCTGACAACAATCCGACCCAGGCCATATTTCTGTAACTCCACATATTCACTCCGCTAATTTCCCAACATTTCTTGCTAGCTTTTCATCCTTGAATCGGAGCTTAGGGCATCCTACTGGTCTCTTGGTACTGGCTACCGTCCCATAGTCTTGGGATGAGTCCTTCCTCCATCCTGCGCTGATGCCCATGCCAGCAATATGCAGGATCACCCCTGTATGTGGAAATGCCCTGGTATCCATCAACTAGGTCCCAGCTATGTGTTAAATGTACCCATTGCCTCGTGGGTCCAGTTTGAGACAGCCAAAGGCACTAATGAAGTGCTATGGGTGGCTGGTAATACCTCACCAATTTCACTGAAACAAATGATCTGGTTATTATCATACAGCTCTTTATGAAAGTTTGCTGTATGCAAATTGACTCTTCTGTTTCCTATGTTATGAGTGGGCGGGGGTCTGATGGGGAGGGGGTTGGAGAATCTTAATAGGTATTGTCAGTTGGAAACTCATTGCTTACCTCTTAAAGGTACAGAAATCTTGACTGCTGGCAATTACCTCCTTAATGCTTGTAAAATGTAGTCAGAGCACCCAGAACCAAGGATGAGGCAGGGTTACCCCCAGCTTTCCCACCAGTGGATTGGATTGCTGCACCCTTGAAAACCCACTCATTTACTGAAATAATCTTGGCATGTTTTAAAATCTTACCAATGTGAGGAAAGAACAAAGGATCAACTAATCTTTGCCATTCTGCAAACTGCACCATTTTCCCTTTGTGTTCTACATACAAATTACAGAGATCTATCATTTGATCCAGAATGTGAACTTGTCTGGTCTTCCAGCACATCTTGTCAACAGCAAGAAACCTTTTGCGAACCTGAAGGTTAACAATATGGTCTTAAGGGCTCAGCGTAATGCCAGTAAGTGAGAAAATGCTTCCTGATGGGCACATTGATCAGGTAAAAATAATTATTTTTTCAATAATGCGAAAACCTAGAATATTAACACCTGACAAACAATTGCACAAATTTATTTATTCACAACTAAAAATTTTTATCAGTTAGTTACCTGTTATTTCTGCTGAGAATTTATTGTTACTCTTTTTTAGAAATCTGCTAGATTCTATAAATATAGAAGTGAAATCAGTAAAGTTAAGACACGTCTTAAAACTGTCACTAACGGGTTAGTTGTCATTGCACTTCTACATTTTAACATAAATTTTGTTCTCTTTACAATTTTTTTTGAAGTTTCTACAATGCCCATCATGATTTTTAGATTAGTGTGCTCTTATCAATGGATACCTTCAATGTAACTTTAGTCAGATCACCAGGGATCAGGCCTAACTAATTGTGAAAGAGATAGATAGTTTTCCACCTTCTTTAACAGCAATTAGACTAGGAACAGCAAACCCATGGCAGCCAGATATGAAGGGCTGCAAATCAAATCTGATTCCTAGCACTTCTAATCCTATGGTTGCTAGTCATTAGCTATCACTGTGGAATGAAGACTGAGTTTGGTTCTATTATTATATCTGCACGATTGATTAAATCACAACAAAAACAATGGCTTATTGCTAAATTTGATTGTTGTTATTGGATATTAGAATCCAAAAGTGCAGAAGGAGGCCATTCAGGAGTCTGCACTGACCACAATCCCACCAAGCCCTACAACCCCCTAACTAGTTCCCCTGACACTAAGGGGCAATTTAGCATGGCCAATCCATCTAACCTGCACATCCTTGGTTTGTGGGAGAAAACCCGAAGACCCAGAGGAAACCCTCGCAGACATGAGGAGAACATGCAAACTCCACACAGACAGTGACCCAAGCCGGGAATCGAACCCGGGTCACTGACACTGTGAGGCAGCAGTGCTAAACAATGTGCTACCATGCTGCCCCTGAATATTGGGCTTCCTTTGAGCCAACCAGCCAACCTAAGGATCTACAGTCCTCCGCTGTACCAGCTGAGCTATCGAAGGAGTTGTTCCTCTCCCCACACCTAGTGGTGTATAGGGCAGACTTCCATCTATTCCCAGAGCCAACTTTTTCCTGGAATAGGTCACTTGTCTGTTATCAGAATTTGAGGGTGCCATTCTGGATCAAGCAGGCAGATGCCACTCTGACATCTGCCATTGGTGTATCGGAAGGATTTTGCAGGTTGACACTCAACCTGCTAGCCATGTTATGAACACACCTTCCTTGGCCATGAAGTTCTGGGGTGAAACTCAAACACAAAGCTCAGACTCAGAAGCAGAGATGCTACCCACTGTGCCACATGACCTCTGTGGCTAAATTTGATGCTGGTCTGATATTAGAACTTTTTACATTGATGATTTACAAAGGGTTTATCATTGTTTGGTCAAAATCCTGGAGCACTGTGGGTGTTCCTACTGCACATGGACTGCAGCAGTCACAGAAGGCAGCTCACCAATCACCTTCTCAAGGGCAAATAGGAAAGGGCAATAAATGCTGGTCATGTCAGCGACACCCATATCCCTTGAATGAATAAAAAAAAATTTGTAGACAACAACAAGAGCCCAGAAAGCCTGATGCCTGTATTCAGGGCATCTGCTCAGGGCTGGAGAAGATCTTGCAGTAGGAGGGAGAGGATCCAGTTTTCGTGGCCCAAATACATACCAAGGACATAGATAGGACTAAGAATAAAACTCTACTTAGGGAGTAATAGGAGCTAGGGATTAAATTATAAAGCGGAACCTCAAAGATAATAAGCATGGAATTGTTACCTGAGCCATGAGCAAATTGACACAGGCTGAATAAGATCAGAGATTCAAATGCATGGCATAAAGATCGGTGTGGGGGAAATGGGTTTCAATTAATGGGGCACTGGTACCAGAAATTAAAGAATTGAAGAAATTGAAATATAATTCCAGGGTCAAAATTCTGGAATTCCCTCCCTAACGGCATTGTGGGTCAGCCCACAGCACATGGACTGCAGCGATTCAAGAAGGCAGCTCACAAACACCTTCTCAAGGGCAACTAGGGATGGGCAATAAATGCTGGCCAGCCAGCGACACCTATGTCCCACAAATGAATAAAACAAACACAAGGTTTTAACTGTAATATCAAGCCCCATGGAATGCTCCCCCCTCCCCCCAGTGGCATGATTTACTATTGACTTTTGATAATGAAAACCAGTTGAGATGACAATGCCAGGGGTATGGAGGCGCCTGGAAGCCCCAGGGGTTGAGGACCAAGGATAGCATTATGGCAGTGCCCCTGACATTCTCCCAGTGCCAGGGGCACTGAGGTGGGAACTACCATTGGGTTGCCCTCCTCCATTTGTGGGGGGGATGGTTTCCGTTATGTGTAGTGGGAGGGGAGAGGGATGTGCATTGACAGCAGCACAGGGGAGAAGGGGGGTGACATTGCTTCCCTGTTCCTTCTGTGGTTGAGGGGGTCACCCTGAAGTTTGTGATGATGTCCTCCATGGTGCAGGGAGATGGAAGGGATTCTATTATTTTTGCTCTATAAAGATGATGCCCGATCTCTGTGGAGTCAGTCTCGCCAGCTCTCAGGCCCCGCCCTGCTTGAGTGATGTTATAAACCACATCTACTGATTTTCTTTGTAACAGAGTCCCAGAGCGTCTGAAGAGAAAACCCGGCTGTGTTTCTGGAGAAAAATACATCCAATTTCAGTCAGAACCTGACACCTTTTGTGTTGACCATTTTTTTTGGAAATTTCCGCCCAAAGGGTCTGCAAAGATATATAGATAGATTCCGAAGTGGGCAAAAATGTGGCAGATGGAATACAATTTGGGAAAATGTGAACCTGTCCACTTTAACAAGAAAAAAATATTTAAATTAAGAGAGGTTGCAGAACTCTATGATACACAGGGATATGAGTGTCTTGGTACATGAATCACAAAAAGGTTAGTATGTAGGTACAGCGAGTGATTGGGAAGGCAAATGAAATGTTGTCATTTATTGCAAGGTGAATGGAATATAAAAGAAGGGAAGTTTTCCTGTATTGTCTCCTTACTTCAGCATTGTATCAGGAGCAGTACAAAAAAAAACTCAGTTTGCTGCTTTCTGGGTGAAAGGGCTATTGTAAGAGGGAGGGAAGGCTGGGCAAGTTAGGTCTATGTTCATTGGAGTTTAGAAGAATGAGAGGTGATCTTATTGAAACATTTAAGATGCTGAAGGGACCTTACAGGGCAGACACTGAAGGAATGTTTCCCCTGTGGAAGTGACTAGAAAGGGATGGGGAGCACAGTTTAAAAATAAGGAGTCTCCCATTTTAAGACAGAGGTGTGTGGAGTTATTTTCTCAGAGGGTCATTACTCAGGGGAATTCTTTTTCTCAGACTGCAATGGAGACAGGGTCATTGAATATTTTTAAGGTTGAGTATGGAATATTCTTGATTGACAAGAGAGTAAAAGGGTACTAGGGTTAACAGGAATGCAGAGTTGAGACCACAATCCAAATAGCCATGATGTTATCAGATGGAAATGCAGGCTCAAGGGCCCGAGTGGCCTATTCCTGTTCCTAATTCATATGTTCATCTGGTTGTACATTGAATCTTTAAATCTTTAAAATATTCAGAAATTCTACTTGCTTTTTAAAATGCATCCATTTATTTTTAATTCTGAACAACATGAAAGGATATTTTATGCTGTGGTGCTATTTAATTTTTTAATAATTCTATATAATTTTTGTCAATCTTTTAAACTGTCATCACTTTGGCACATCTGGTTCACCTTTGTTATCTGATCTACTTTCCTGAACCTGAACCCTGACCTATTGTGCAGTTCAGAGGAGGAATGTGAAAGGTAAAATGCACCAGAAGCTGAAGGTTTAGAAAGATACAGAACTACTGGACAAGCCATGTATTTTAAAAAAATTCTAGCTGAACTAAACAATAAGTAAGTGATTAGCCATAGTGCACAATTATAAATGGAAACATTCAAATTCTGAGGTTCACCTCACATTTTAACATGAGTGGAGGAAAGATTTGTTCCACTTGTGGAGAAATATTTTGCCTCTCCTGAGGAGAATTTTGGAAATTGTGTGATTGTTGATAACGTTGATATCAATCTATAAAATGATAATATTTGTCTGATACAACAAATATCAAATTAAATGGAAGCTACTTTATCACTAATATTTGCACAGCAATTTAGAAAACAGTGATTTTTTGTTGCACATACCAAATTCTTATTTTGGCCTTCAGCATGTTCAGCTTGTTCAGTTCTGGCTTGTCTGATTCATTTACACCTGGATTTATTTGTATTCGAACACCCTTAAATGAGTGATACTATACATAATTCAGAGTCTACCTTCACCACAGCAGTAGGAAGGTAGGGAAGTCAAGTCAAGCTTTGCCTTGAATCATAAACCTTATAAGCTATGGGGATGATCACACAATTCCATATTCCCAGAGAAGAAGCTGCTTTTGAAAGGAGCTTTGACCAACAATAGTGCAAAATCAACCTGGCATGCATTCTCCAACTTCAACTTAGACCAAACCATTGAAGACAATGTCAGGAATCACCTCTTGTCACATAGGGTAGAGGAGCTCTGGAATTCTTTCCCCAAAATGTTTCTGAAGCTCTATCAATAGAAAATTTCAAAGCTAAGGATGATGAATTGTCTTATAGGCAAGGGTATTAAATCTTATGGAACTAAGGCTCATACATGGGCTTAAGATACAGAGTAGCCATTATTTAATGGAATAGCAGAACAGGCTCAAGAAGCTGAATGGCCCACCCCTGTTCCTATGTTCTTAGGTTCTTTCCCTTAAGTCAGAATTTTCTGAAAAAGCAGTTCCCTGCTGGCCATGCAGAATCACAAAATTATCCCTAAATTGCAGAGTTTTCAGCCTGGATTCTCAGTTCAGACCACGTTCCTCGGGAGGAAGTGCACACAAGGATGAGCTTTCCATTAGGGAGACTGGGTGCAGACTGCAGTCAGACTAATCAACTCAGGAAAAGGTTTAGTGACAGCCACAGGGCTACGGGGTGCTGAGGTGGGTTGGTTCAAAGGCCCTCCTCAGTGCTGTGGACTTCTTCCCAATTAAAGTAAAAACAGATGGAACGAGCTGCCCTCGCCCTTCATACCCCCACACTATCTCCCCTCCCTATCTCTGTAACCTCCTTCCCCATACCCCTACATATCTCCTGTGCACCATCCATGTCAAGCCATGCCCCCACCCATCCATCATGGTTCCTCATGGTCCCATGTGAATGTATGTTCCCATGCCAATCTATAGCCTCTTATGCACTCCATGCCAAGCTATGGCACTTCCATGCCCATTTACCTACTACACGCTAAAGAGATCTAACTAACACTTTTGTGACAATAGGATTTGAAAACAAAACTCGAAAACAATTGCCTTTCATTGATAACTTTCCACTGTGTTTAGAAAAGTTCTTTAATTACAGGGTAATGAAGTGTCAATCATCTAGAACTTTTAAAGTTTCAATAGCTGAAACTGCAAACATTTGAAACCTCTTAAACTTGTGTAAAAAATATTGTGAAATTTCGGCAGAAATTAGCAGTCAAGCGATGTTTGCTCTAGGGCTCAGCCTAATGGGTTTCTGGAACAAGAATAGTGAATGCAGGAAAAACTCATCAGGTCTTGCAGTATCTGTAGGGAGAGAAAACAGAGTTCACATTTCCAGTCTGTTTAACTCTTCATCAGAATTAAAGAGAAGATATTAAGCTGTAACTGTGAGAGATTGCAACTAGATGTAGCAACATTAAGAACATAAGACAGCTGGCCTGATATGAGGGGGAAGATACTTGCTTTAAGGCAATAAATTTATGACATTTTGTTTTTAAGACGGAAGAGGGAGGTCCCATTCTAAAGTTGATGAATCAATGCTGAGTCCTCAGGGCTGCAATACGCCAATCAGGAGATGAGGTAATGCTCCTCCAGCTTGCATTGGGCTTCACTGGAGCATTGCAGCAGGCCAAGGATGGACATGTGGGCAATGTGAGCAAGGTGCTGAATTAAAATAGCAGGCAACAGGAAGGTTGGGGTCATGCTAGCAGACCGAGCGATGGTATTCTACAATGTGGTCACCCAGTCTACACTTAGTCTCCCAGCGTCGAGAAAACCACGCTGGGAGCAGAGAGTCCAATAGACCAAATTGAAGCAAATGCAAATAAAACACTGCTTAACCTGAGAGGAGTGTCTGGGGCCTTGAATGGTGAGCTGACCACAGCCAGTTCAGTCATGACTTTTTTGAATGGAAGAGGAGGCTTGAAGGGCCTATGCTCCTATGCTCCTATCAAGGAGAGAAAAAGTTAAGAAAACATAATGATCAGCTATTTCAAGAAACTGAAATAATAGTCAATAATTATGAAATGTCTTTGTCCACTGAAACCACACAAATCATCTGCATTATTGTTAAAGCTCCTTTCCTGTGAGTTGGGGCTTCACATGGAAACAATTTTGCTTTGATATGGTGGCTGATGCCTGGCCACCTATGCCAATGTTAACCTGTTTGGGCTGTCATTCCCTGGCGCCCATCATAGACTCATCCAGAAATGTTGCTCTCCATTATAGCAGGAAATGCAGTCCTTCTTTAGCACACAAATAATTAGTCATTAGTGGGTGGGTTTCTCCTTGAATAGGAACACAGGAATACAGGTCTTAGGGACAGGAGCAGGCCATTTGGCCCTTTGAACCTCCTCTTCCATTCAGCAGGATATTGCTGATCTTGTTGCGGTCTCAATTCCACTTTCCTGTCTGCACCCCCACATTACCACACCCACCACCCTAACCTTATGTCCTCCACCACCACCACCTCCCTCCCCCCCCCCCACCCCCCGGGGCTCACATAGCACTTAGGGTGGCACAGCGGCATCATGGTTAGCACTGCTTCCTCACAGATCCAGGGACCAGGGTTCAATTCCTGGCTTGGGTGACTGTCTGTGTGGAGTTTGCACATTCTGCCCGTGTCTGCATGGGTTTTCTCTGGGTGCTCCAGTTTCCTCCCACAGTCTGAAGATGCGCTGGTTAGGTGCTAAATTGCCACTTAGTGTCCCGGGCTGTGGGGATTAGCAGGGTAAATATATGGGGTTATGGGGATAGGGCCTGAGTGGGATTTTGGTTGGTGCAGACTCGATGGGCCGAACAATCTCATTCTGCACTGAAGGGACTCTATAATCGGTATAACTCCATCAAAAACCTTAAAGAAAGCCAATGAATAATGTAACACTTTCTCAATTCATCAGGAATATTTTAACATATGGCATAGTGGCATAGCGGTTAGCACTGCTGCCTCACAGCGCCAGGGATCTGGCCTTGAGTCACTGTCTATGGGGAGTTTGCACATTCTCCCCGTGTCTGCATTGGTTTCCTCCGGGTGCTCCAGTTTCCTCCCATGCCATAAAGATGTGCAGGTTAGGTTGGTGGGCCATGCAAAAATTGCCCCATACTGTCGGGAGACTAGCAGGGTAAATACATGGAGTGATAGGTATAGAGCTTGGGTGGGATTGTTGTTGAATGCAGGCATGATGGACTGAATGGCCTCTTTCTGCACTGTATTGATTCTCTGATTTAGGCCACACTGCTTAGTGTTTTTGAAAGGCAGTTGAGGGTTTCTAGCTGCAATTGTTGATTCCCTAGAAGTTTAAATATTTCCCGAGAAATTGGTTTGCTTCATTATTCATAGGATCATTGAATCCCTACAGCACAGAAGGAGATCATTTGGCCCATCAAATCTGCATCGACCATGAACCCACCCAGACCCTTTCCCCATAATCCCATATATTTATCCTAGCTAGTCCCCTTGACACTAAGGGGAAATTTTAGTGTGGCCAATCCACCGAACCCGCACATCCTTGGACTGTGGGAGGAAACCAGAGCACCCGAAGGAAATCCACACAGACATGGGGAGAAAATGCAAACTCCACACAGACAGTGACCCAAGCTAGGAAATGAATTCAGGTCCCTGGCGCTGAGGCAGCAGTGCTAATCACTGTACCACCATGCCGTGCAAGAGGATGGTTTTGATCAATCAACCATTGGGTTATGGGCCCAGCACGCTTCCGCTGCACCTCTCTACTCCATTAAAGCTTTTTGCCAGCATCTGGTCCACTTGAGTCTGGAGACACTTTCCTGCATAGTGTATCTGCTGCAAAGAACTCTCTACTTATACATATTCCCTCTTTATGTTTAACTACATAAATCCCATCAGAAAATTGACATCATTGGGCTACTTTTCCCAAATAGTAGCTTTTGAGTATAGTGATATTAAGAGTCTAAACACTACATGGAGACTCTAATCCATACAAATACCTGGCAAACATCTCACAAATTCTTCTACCTGTAAGACACTCTCTCAATTTCAGTATGCCTTCTTCTCATTTTTTTCAAAGTTTTGGAGCAAAACACAGCTAGTAAAATTTACTTCTATGGGACACTAATGGGGCAGCATGGTGGCACAGTGGTTAGCACTGCTGCCTTACATTGCCAGGGACCCGGGTTCAACTCTGGCCTCAGGTGACTGTGTGGAGTTTGCACATTCTCCCCATGTCTGCATCAGTTTCCTCTGGGTGCTCTGGTTTCCTCCCACAGTCCAAAGGTTTGCAGGTTAGGTGGATTGGCCAAGCTAAAGTGCCAGTTATTGTCAGGGGACTAGCTAGAGTAAATGCATGGGAATTATGGGGATAGGGGCTGGGTGGGATTGTGGTTAGTGCTGGCTTGATGGGTTGAATGGCCTCCTTTTGCAGTATAGGGATTCTTTGATTCTATTGTAATAATACAGTTCTTGTACCCGCATATCAAGAAGTTAGGTTAAATTTGTATTGAGCATTGAGCAAAGTGCTGTGTAAAGTTTAGGGACAGTTACACAAATGATAATAAGGCACTGGAGAAGGTGTAAAAAAGATTCACAAGGATGATCCCAGAACTGTGAGGTTAGACAAATCAGGAAAGGTTGAACAGGCTGTGTTTCTTTTCTCTTAAAAAAGAAGTATGGAGGGATAACCCAATACTGTTTTTGAAAATTATATATAGTAGTCACAGTGGCCTCAATTTTACTGTCCCACCCGCCACGGGAATCAGAGCAGGTGAGGGGTGGACAAGGAAAGGTCCATTGACCTTGGGCAGGATTTTACAGTTTTGGGATAATTGAGGCCATAAAATCCTGCCCAGGGTGTGTTTTTGTATGGAAAACAGATCTAGATGCATATATAAAATAGTCAATAAGAAATTGAATAAGGAGTTCAGAAAAAATGTCTTTACCCAAAGAATGTTAAAAATGAGGAGCTTGCTACCAAGGAAGTGATTGAATCAAATATATTAGATGCATTCAAGTGGAAGCTAGATATGCAGAGGGAGACTGATACAGAGTTAAATTGATAGGGCTGGTTGCAGGAAGTTCAAATGGGGTGTAAACATCAGCATGATCAGCATCAGTATAAACACCAGATTTGGCCATATGGCCTGTTCTTGTATTGCATAATCTGCATAATCCTGCATCTGCTTTAGTAAACCAATGACTTAATATACAGCAAAAGACCAATTCCTTAAAATTTAGGCAAACACAAAAAATTCTTGAGGCAGGAATATCTGTAACACCCTTAACTTTACTTGGATCCACTTTCCCCACAAACGAAGTTTACAAACAGCTCAAACACATGTATATTTAATTGCTGTACGCTCATTCAGTCACACTCCTTACTCAGGGACATTGACCAATCTTATTTTCAGATATAAGTTATGAACATCTAATATATGAAGGCTGCTGTCAGTTTAATTGTTCAAAATGAACATGGTTGTCAAAAATATCCTCAAATATATTCCATGCATATTTTAAAGTTGGATTATAAACCTGATGATGTGTGATAGATAACAAATAACCATGGAAGATGCTAGTAAGCACTACTGACAAAGCACTTTCAGAATTGGATCTTAGGTCAAATGCCGACCCTGGAGTTATAATAAACTACATGCCTCAGACCAATCCAGTTGAAGAAATGTGAATGAAAATGCAAGGAATGCTGAAAGAGTTTGGAAGGACCATTACCTCCAAGATTTTTTTTCTTTTAGAGTTAATGAACACACAAACATGTTCATAACCCTGGTGATCCTCATTTGATTCCTGAAATTATTAATTTTTAAAATAATTTTTAAGATTAATTTATTAATTTGGTGACCCTGCTCCTTTGACCATTGTAAACAAAATTGAGGGTATAATCTTCACTCTGCTATTTTTAAATGAGCAAACTTTTGCTGATGGAATGTGTCCTGCATAGCCTTAAAATAGTGAGATGGTTTCTGTTTTATCCTGATTATTACTTCTTGTGCTGTTTCAAATGATATTATTGTCTGCACATTTGCTGAAAAAGGAAATATGTCAAAGCTTTTCATCCTTTTTTTCATTCATTCACGAGATGTGGGCATCACTGGCTAGGCCAGCATTTATTGCCCATCACTAATTGTCCTTGATAAGGTGGTGGTGAGTTGCATCCTTGAACTGCTACAGTCCCAAAGGTGTAGGTACACCCAGAGTGCTGTTAGGGGGGAAGTTTTGACTCAGGATTTTGACCTAGTGACAGTGAAGGAACACCTCTATATTTCCAAGTCAGGATGGTGAGTGGCTTGGAGGGGGACATCCAGGTAATGGTATAGCCAGGTATCTGCTGCCCTTGTCTTTCTAGATGGTAGTAGTCATGGGTTTGGAGGCTGCTGACTAAGGAGCTTGGTGAGTTTCTGCATTTATCAGGACAGACACAAGGATATCAAATTTCAAAGGGAACAACTGTTTATCCTGCATGAGAAAAGGGTGGCGTACAGACTTTCTGAGCAATACATTACAACAGAAATTGTACCTTTGCTTATCTTACAAGTAATTTGCATATATCAATCACAAGTATACATTTGTTCTGAAGCCAATGACAATCCAATTACAGTTAAAAGTTCTAATTATTTCATTTATGTCAGATGAATATAGTTAACATAGCCTCTAAATGCTTGATTAATTATAATATTCAATTACTAACAAAATACGCCTACATGACAACACCATCCAAATATCCACATCGGCAGATCTTGGCTGTTATA
The DNA here is from genome assembly GCF_965287045.1 of Carcharhinus amblyrhynchos. NCBI lineage: Eukaryota > Metazoa > Chordata > Chondrichthyes > Carcharhiniformes > Carcharhinidae > Carcharhinus > Carcharhinus amblyrhynchos. The sequence continues at coordinate 47,027,679 of NC_137334.1, forward strand.
CAATCATAGAAGCCCCATAGTGCAGAAGGAGGTAATTCAGCCCATCAAGTTTGCACCAACAACAATCCCACCTGTCCCTATCCCCCAGACCCCATGTATTTATCCCACTAGTCCCCCTGTTACTGGCTATTATTCTTGTGGTTATCAAAGTTTCCATTCTCTTGTCCCTTGTTTATCTTGTTTATGCAGCCTGTGGGACCTTCACAGAAACAACTTCAGAGCAGCTTTCCAGGAGAATTCTGCTGCCCTCAATTCACAGAGAATTCTATTACATTTAATGAACTTAACACCTTCAGGGTCTTTCCATCAAAAATGTGTTTCTTGTCGAAATCAAAGAAATGGTCAGCGAGAGCTAGGCTTAGAGAGGATTTCATGGTGCTGCATAATTTCAGTAAGTATCATTTAGAACTGGAGGCCATTGAGGCCCCCAAGGAGGTCAGGGCAGGAAGGCAGTGTCCCTTGGGCATTGCCAGCCTGGCACTGCCAGCCTGGCATCCTGGCACTGCCAGCCTGGCACCCTGGTAGTGTCCATCAGGCAGCAGGCAGTGCAAAGGGGTGGGGCATGAGGGACAGCTAATAAGGAGTGGGGTGGGGCCTAGATGGGGTGGAGCCTGAGGAGAGATGGGAGGTGGGAAAGCTGCATACTCTGCAACTGGGATTGGGTGGGGTGGGGGGGGCAAGGGGGAAATCTGGGCACTCTGCAACTGGCAATTGACTGGGGGACCAGGTGAAGGCAGCAATCAACTGGGTCGGGCCAGGAGTGGACAACTGACTGGGTTGCGGGGAGAGTGGGGGGTGATTGACTGGACTGGGAGGTATGGGGCAATCGATCAGGCCAAGGGAAGGCGGAGGATGCATGGGGGGCATATCCAGGGGATGGGAGGGCATCAGCAATCGTGGGGTGGGGAGTTGGGTGGGTGGTATCTAAGTGGTGGAAGTGACTGACAAATCTCTATTCTATGCATAGCACAAAAAGATCTGCGCATGTGTGATTGCACCATCTACAATGAATAGCTGGCTTTCCAGCGAGCTTAGGCCCTGCTCCCTCTCCCTACTGGCAAGAAACAAATTGTGCATTTTTTTTCACAGAGTGGCTTAGGATTGGACTTGTGGCCTCACTGAAAAAAGAACGGATTTAAAACTCTCCCATTGTCACATTCATTCAAGACAGAATATTTTTGGTAAGGTCGTCCCTAGTGACATTTGTAACCACACCACTTTTAAAAGGAAAATTATTCATTTACTTTAAACAAGTTACTCCTTGTGTTGGAAAAGTGTGCTGAGAAATGTCATGTACTAGGATTAAATATTCTGCTGCCAGTATTAACAAAAATGATTTCAGCCTATTTTGTGCATTAATTTTCCATGTTGGATTCAGCAAAAGGTTTCTCCATAAAACACCAACAATTATGTCATAAAAGAATGCTGTGCTTGTCAATTTTGCTGCAATAGAATGAGTGTTTGAGCAAAACCGGGGCAAAAATGATGGAGCTTTCATAAATATTATATTCAAAGAGGCAAGACAACAGAAAGGGAAAAACACCCAGAAGGATTATTTCAATAATACAAAACACATCTCTGAAGCAGGCTGATTTAAAAAGCTCTGACTATGCACTGTGATAATACTGGATCTCCCAACTTCACCAGGCTGGGAATGCACGGACTGAAAAAGTGGGCTGAGTTTCCAGAAGAGCTCATCAGGTTAGGCATGTCCTGGGAAATCGACTGTAAACTTGTTCTTTCTGAGACTATTCCTGTTCTATTTTCCAGATAGACAATGTAATGTATTAGGCAAGGATTCCAGTTTGTATTCAGACAATATAACTTAAAGTAATTCATCAATTTCACTGAAAAATTATTAAACACAACTTCAATCATGATTTTTATTGGTATCAATAAACAAACATTACTGTTACCCTCCTTGTCTCTGTGTTTCGCTTTTTTTGTCTCTGTTACCCGTCCTGTCTCCTTGCTACACTGTTGCCTTCTCTCTTTCTGTCATTCTTTCCCTCTGTCTCTATGTATCTTTTTTCTCTCTCTCTTTATCTCACTACTCTGCAAACATTCTGAGTTGTTCCAGTAACCTGCTGCCTTTTCCTCTAATTATCTCTCAAAACTATTCTCCCAATCCCATCTATTTCCTTGAATGGCTTATTTCTGTTTAAAACACTAATCCATTGTTTTTTGGAGTTACATCACATATCTATCAGTTCTGGGGTCCTTGAACAACCAGCCTTTGATTTGATTTGATTTATTATTGTCACATGTATAGTATACAGTGAAAAGTATTGTGTCTTGGATGCTATACAGACAAAGCATACTGTTCATAGAGAAGGAAAGGAAAGAGTGCAGAATGTAGTGTTACAGTCATAGCTGTAGAAAGATAAATTTAGTGTGAGGTAGATTCTTTCAAAAGTCTGATGCAGAGGGAAGAAGCTGTTCTTAAGTTGGTTGGTACCTGACCTCGGACATTTGTATCTTTTTCCCGAAGCAAGAAGGTGGAAGAGAGAATGTCTGGGGTGAGTGGGGTCCTTGATTATGTTGGCTGCTTTTCTGAGGCAGCGGAAGTATAGACAGAGTCAATGGATGGGAGACTGGTTTGTGTGTTGGTCTAGGCTTTGTCCACGACTCTTTGTAGTTTCTTATGATCTTGGGCAGAGCAGGAGCCATACCAAGCTGTGATACAATAGGAAAGAATGCTTTCCATGCTGCATCTGTAAAAGTTGGTGAGAGTCGTAGCTGATATGCCAAATTTCCTCAGTCTTCTGAGAAAGTAGAGGCATTAGTAGGCTTTCTTAACTATAATGTTGGTATGTTAATATAAGATGCTCCTTCACATGCAGGACTCTTGAACAATTGTTCTGGGGGCGAACTTTTATTCAGCAACTTCGCAAGATCTAAAAGATAAATTAAATCTCCATGTGTTTAATATTGCTTGTCTTTATGACAAGGACTCTGTAAGTGTGGATTTTAAAGATGACATATGCCAATCCTATCATTAGATTGCAATGTTATTTTGTAGTCTACTAATCAAAAGTAGGAGTAACATTTTCCTTCTAACCTGATGACAAAGCCCCTTTAGCATACAATGGAAAGAATATATATCCTGTGAAATAACAAATATAAATACAAACTGGTGTCATGGAAATATTTTACATGTTTCCTACTTCTACATACAGCTGGCGGGGATCCTGATGCCCCGGTGAATGGGGCATTGGCCAAAAATCTGGATTTGCGATAGGTGTGGAGGTTCTCAGGATTCACCTGACCCACCCCCTGGACCTGATCGCATTCCCACCCAGAGCAGGCAGTAGCCCAATAATTATATAAACCCACTAATTTGAATGCCAGTAGCAGGTATGACAGCCAATTCATCAGCCTCCCACCATTCACCCAGCCCCCCATTGGAAACGGCATCAGGTAGGCTTTATAATTGCTACCCACAAGCGGGGACACAGTGTGCTGGACCCCAAGGGTCCACAGGGCACACACCAACTCCTCAGAAAAAAGGGGCATCCTCCCTCCCACCACTCAATCACCCCCTCCCCCATACACACACACCAGGCACACACCCAAACTTCTCAACCCTCCAGACCACCTCTCAGACTCCCCCAGGCTCTCCTCCACAGTTCCCTTCACCCTCAGATCCCTCCCTCAGACCATGCACCTTGGAAGTGCTGATAGTGCACTACTTCCTGGCACCCTTGCACTGAAACCCTGGCCTGACACCTTGGGCACCAATGGGACTCAAGGAGGCAGGTCCAATGGCCATTTGCCCATCTATTGCTGCTAGGCTGTAGAGGAAGAGTCATGCAAGGGTTTTGGGGGATGGGTGGGCTCAGGCTGGGAGAAGGGAGTTGACTTCATCACTCTCCTTTGGGATGAGGGTCTTGTAGATGGACTGCCCAATTCTAGTCCTGACAAGAAATTGTTGACATTGGGCTGGGGTGGACACAGTTAGAAGTCTCACAACATCAGGTTAAAGTCCAACAGGTTTATTTAGTATCACGACCTTTCGGAGCACTTCATTCTAGCCCTGGCAGACCTGAAGATCAACATTTGAGTTCCTGCCTGTCGGCTGTGAACATTTTGAAGTGACTTGGTCACTTTAATCTCCCTGATCACCGAGCAGGATTTTAACTCCCAGCAGCACTCCATTCTGCAGCAAAGATTTCCCTTCTTCCTGTCAGAAGTTGCAGGTGTGAGCAGAGCCCTTTGAAGTCCTTTGACAAAAATTCACTTGGGGTGGAGGGGGTGAAGTTCCATTCTGCACGGCTGCGCACTCAGCCCCAGTGTATGCCCACAGCTTTGATTTGAAGTCGTTGAGGCTTCCTAACAAGTTGAATTTTTTGAAACCCTTTCCATTCCAATGGAAGAGTTTGTGGTTTCATTTCCTTCTTTATAAACCGCTGTCATTTGAAGAAATCACAGTTGTCAATCAGGCTTAATCTCTGTCCACATTGCAGTCAGGATCAATGGGGTACTTGACATGCATTCAAGCATGATGGGAAATGAAAATAAACTTAGGTACTGGACAATGATAGAAACCCATTGATCCATCATTGGAAGTCCTTTTCAAAGCACATCATGTTGAATTTTTTAGTGAAAAAAGGGTTCCATTGGAATGGAGAAGGTTTCAGAGAATTCAACTTGCCAGGAAGTGTCAGCAACTCCTAATCAAAGTTGTGTACATACATTGGGGCTGAGTGGACAGCTGTGCAGAGGTGCATGGCCCTAAGGGGGGCTGAGTAGGGAGTCTGAAGAGGGAAAGGGGCTGTGGGGAATTGAAGGGGGAAGGGGGGCTTGTGCGGGGGGGCATCTGAGGGGGAAGGGAGGCTGATTGCAGGGTCTGAGGGGGAAGGGGCCTGAGTGGGTAGTCTGAAAGATGGGGGCTGAGTCGAGTGCCTGGGAGGGGGAAGGGGGCTAAGCAAGAGGTCTGGAGGAGGGTGGCTGAGTGGGGATTTGATAGGGAGGGGGGGTTAAGTGGGACTCAGAGGGAGGAAGGATGCTGAGTTATGAGGAGAAGGGTGGCTGAGCAGGAAGTCTGAGGGGGATGGAACTGAAGGGAAAGAGGGACTGAGAGGGAGGTCTGAGGAGAAAGGGGGGATGAATGGGGGAGGGGTCGTTGGCTCATCCTCATGTCTGCATGGTGTGGGCAGAGGGGTTACTTATTATTTGTGGGTGGGGGGAGTATGCCTCACTTTGGTGAGGAGTTGGTGATTCTCCCTTGGTCAGCAGGAATAGGAGGATGGCGAGCACTGCTTCATTTTGAGGGTGGGGGGCAGTGCAGTGTCTCCAAGAAATCAAGGAGACATTTAAAAATGGCAGTCCGGCCTCAGAAGAGAGAAGATGGCTGGTGGGTTGCACAAAAGGAGCCCTTTAGCATCTTTTAGGTGGGGGAATCCCATCTGACTGATGCTGCCAGCACCAGTGGGAAGCAGTCTCATTTTCCCACTGGTGTGGGCACTTAACCTCAAAGTGGGAGAATCGGGCCTATTATTCATGAAAAATGATACCAAAGCCTTCATGATTTACATCACAGTTTGAAGCACGTAACTGCTGGTAAATGGTCATTATTCTATGTGTCTTGACTGTGTAGGCGTATTGGAGATGATACAATTTGAATTGTAGGACCAGAGGCAACTATTGATTTTTAGTCATAACTTTCCAGTTTATCATTCCTATCTGACAGTTTCATTATGCTGATTGCTTCAAGCCTACAGGAGATAATGAAACTCTACAGCTCAGAACACACCTGTCTGAGGTAATGGTGACAGCCGGACCTTTGCTAGACAGCAATATTCGGACCAAATACGCATGATATCAGACACATAGCAGCAACCTATATGCTGATTAACCCCTGACCCCGCAGATGTTCACTTTAAACTAGATTGTAACCTGAAATACTAGCCAGAATGCAGTGCTAAATTCCACATGGCAAATGGTTTCAGGTAACCAGTTATTAGATAAATAACTACTCCAATTATACTTGTCTTTACTAGTGTGAGACACTGAACAGCACTGTTTATTGCTGCATCCATTGAAATCAATCACTAATTTATTTTCTACAGATTTACACTGAGAAATTACATATTATAACTATTTGATCTTCAGAGACAAAGGAGCTGTACAACATAAATATTGACTGCAGTTGAAGGCGATAATTTAACAATAATTAAAATACTATTTTTATTATTGCCCAGTCTCATAGATGCCTTTATTATGCTCATCAGCCTGATGAAGATTAGTTTATTTATGAGTCTCACAAGTAGGCTTATATCATCACTGCAATTAAGTTCTTGTGAAAATCCCCGGTCACTACACTGCGGCATACACTGAGGGAGTATTTAGCATGGCCAGTGCACCTAACCGGATTGTGGGAAGAAACTGGAGCACCTGGAGGAAACCCACACAGACATGGAGAGAACATGCAGACTCCACACAGAAAGTGATCCAAGCCAGATTCAAACCCACATGTCTGGCAATGTGACACAGCAGTGCTAACCACTGTGATACCGTGCCATCTATATATTAATAGCTTTCAGGCACTCAATGTCAGCATCATTCATTTCGAGGTTTCTACACTTTAGTCTGCTTCACTTTCAGAGGAACAAACCCTACTGTACCAGTTAATGTTTTCCTATTTTTCTTGACATGGTCTGTGTGACTGAAGTGTAAATTAGTGCCATTTTGTATTGGGATCCTAAGTCCTTGATGGACTGAACTGAAGCAGTCTGACTGATTCCAGAATGCCCTTATATTCAAAAGGCAGACGAGACTTCCATCTTACATTGAATTTGAATGGGGAGTGCTATCTACCACACCACCAAGGCCTTCATAAATCCTTCACTTAAAAAGGCCCAATGATAGAAAATCAACCACGAGAAATGGATACATTATATTGACAATCAGTAAAGTAAATCTTCCTGGAAAGTGTTTGTTATTTTCAGTATTTCTTTTAAATTAAACATTACATTGATTGCTCTGCAAAACCATCAATTACGTGGCAATCTATATTGGTGGGCAGTTTGTGAAAAACAAAGGCATTTGAAAAATTCTCAGCATTATTATTGTGCATTTCAGACAGCGACCTGTACTGAGGAAGCAATACTTCATCAATTCTGAATCGCCTGTTGTGAATCACAGTTCCTGGCCAACTTGCACAATTCCACCATTAGCTTCCCAAAAATGGAATCTTGGCTTAATGATCCCATGAGCTTTAGGAAGTTGCCACATTTTCATATTAATTAACCTTGGCACAGAAAGTTGTGCCTTGCAATTAACAGCTTAAGTACCACCCATGGTAATTATTAAAGACCTTGAGCGAACCTCTCTGGCCCAGAAAGCAAACTGTCATAAGTGTGGAATTTGTTTTCTTCAGGTTACAAACTAATTCAGGAGATTTAAACATTTTATGTAATGATTTAAGCAGGTTAATAAAACCAGTGTTGCATTCTTTTTCAATTCTGTTTCTTTTTTCTCTCTCTCTGATGACACCAAGATTGGTGGAAAGGCAAATTGCGCGGAGGGTGTGGAGAGTCTGCAGAAGGACCTAGATAGGCTGGGCGAATGGGCCAGGAAATGGCAAATGGAATTTAATGTTGGCGAGTGCGAGGTGGTCCACTTTGGTAGGAATAATGGTCAGAAGGACTATTACTTACGTGGCGAAAAACTGCAGCAGGCGACGGTGCAGAGGGACCTCGGGGTCCTTGTGCATGAGTCGCAAAAACCCAGCCTGCAGGTGCAGCAGGTGGTCAGGAAGGCTAATGGGATGCTGGCCTTCATAGCGAGGGGGATTGAATATAAAAGTAGGGAGGTCTTGCTGCAGCTGTATAGGGCACTGGTGAGGCTGCAGCTGGAGTACTGTGTGCAGTTTTGGTCGCTGCACTTACGCAAGGATATCTTGGCCTTGGAGGGAGTGCAGAGGAGGTTTACTAGGCTGATGCTGGTGTTGAGAGGGTTGAGCTATGAGGAGAGGCTGAATAAACTAGGCTTGTACTCGTTAGAGTTTAGAAGAATGAGGGGAGATCTCATTGAGACATATAAGATGATGAATGGGATAGATAGGATAGAGGTGGAGAGACTCTTCCCGCTCAGAAAGGACAGTAGGACTAGGGGGCACAGCCTCAAGATAAAGGGGGGGCGGTTTAGAACGGAGTTGAGGAGAAACTTCTTCACTCAAAGGGTGGTGAATCTCTGGAATTCTCTGCCCGTTGAAGTGGTGGAGGCTGCCTCGCTAAATCTTTTTAAGACGCGGGTTGATGGGTTTTTGATAAGAGAGGGGATTAAGGGTTATGGGGAGAGGGCGGGAATGTGGAACTGAGCCACGACAGATCAGCCATGATCTTATTGAATGGCGGGGCAGGCTCGAAGGGCTAGATGGCCTACTCCTGCTCCTATTTCTTATGTTCTTATGTTCTTAATCTGATCTTTTTTTCCTTCACTTTGGGTGGAACCTTCAAGGTACCACAAAAGTTTAAAAGTATGAATGAGAGGAAATTCAGAAATTCTGGCATTGTGTCAGTGGTCTGTTGAGTTCTCACTTCCTTGCCTTTTTCCCAGAAGCAGTTAATCACCACCAGAAGCTATGGTGATTGAATCAATGGCAGCCAGTTTATGAGCTGATTGGAGGCACACCAGGATCTTCCCAGCAGCAGACACGGTGCATGTAGGCGGCTTACCAACACTGGGGGCAGCTTGACATTGGCTAGCCAATTGGTTGCCTGCAAGGCCTCCTATATTCTGGCCTACATGCGACTCCAGAGCCACAGCGATGTGGTTCACTCTCAACAGCCCTCCAGGGGAACTCAGGATGGGCAATATGCTGGCCAGCCAGTGATGCCCATGTCCCAGGAGTGATTAAAAAAAAACAGACCCACAACCCACTGGAGCAGTACTGAATAGTGGGCCACATCCGCAGTTACACTTCTGGAGGGGTGGTCAAACAGCTGTGGCCAGAATTTATCTTTGAAAAATTTTAACTTTGAGGCACAGCAATCTGGAAATTCCCTCGTGATACCTATCCAGCAGTGGCAGTGCCTATCTCTGTGGTGGATAAAATGGCTTCACTCTCAATCCTTTACTTAGAAAGAAATTACATCAGGGGTCATTTGACTCAGAGGTTACCTTATTCTGGCAAGTGTTTGTCTTTCTCCACACATGCATTGCACACATAGGCCTGAACTTCATGCTTGGTGTGTGTATGTGACATTGACAGGTCTGAGAGTGAATGTAGAACCTGTTCTTGGATGAAATCACGTTCTCAATGCATTTCCATGCTGGGTACTGATTAAGGCCTACCCAGCATGAAACCCACTTTCAGGTTGGCTGGCAATTCGGGCTAGGATGGGAACAAGTTGGATGCAAGGTTCAGTGGTTTCCCCCCAAAGAACTTGGTGACTTTAGTTAAACTTCAAGTGGAAAAACTGATAGATACTGCAACATGGAAACAAATTTGATGTTAATACTGTGGCTTTTCAATGATGAACTGACCCTGACTAAAACCTTTACTGACTCAATAGTATCTGTATACAATAGCTTTGAAATATGCCTTGAAAATCTACAGGTCCTGTCCAGCATCTGCTACTGATCCAACTAAATTTTGTGGCAGTCATGAGGGAGCTATGGGAGGGGAGGGGGAGAGTTGGGGAGAGTGTTTCTTTCATCTATTTTCATCAGTAAAGAAAGAAAAATAATAAATAAACATTTCTACAGCAGCTATCAGGACATCCCAGAGTGCTTCATTGCTTTTTGAAGTGTAATTGCTGCTCTAATGTGAAAAATTTGTAAATCAGCTACTTTGCGCACAGCAAGCCCCCATGGACCAGCAATATTGGAACTTTCACATCCATTTGAGGGTAAATGTGGTTTCAGATTAACATCTCACCTGAACACTGGCACCACTGACAGTGGTGCACTCTCTTTTTGTTGCAATTGTAAGCCCACGTACTCAACTTTCTGCAATGGGTTTTGAGCCCAAAGCTTACTGAATCGAGAGCAGAATGCTACAACATAAGAACATAAGAACTAGAAGCAGAAGAAGGCCATCTGGCCCCTCGAGCCTGCTCCGCCATTCAATAAGATCAAGGCTGATCTTTTTGTGGACTCAGCTCCACTTACCCCCCCCACTCACCATAACCCTTAATTCCTTTACTGTTCAAAAATTTATCTATCCTTGCCTTAAAAACATTCAATGAGGTAGCCTCAACTGCTTCACTAGGCAGGGAATTCCACAGTTTCACAACTGTTCGTGTGAAGAAGTTCCTCCTCAACTCAGTCCTAAATCTGCTTCTCCTTATTTTGAGGTTATGCCTCCTAGGTCTAGTTTCACCCGCCAGTGGAAACAACTTCCCTGCTTCTATCTTGTCTCTTCCCTTCATAATTTTATATGTTTCTATAAGATCTCCCCTCATTCCAAAGAATATAGCCCCAGTCTACTCAGTCTCTCCTCATAAGCCAACCCTCTCAATTCCGGAATCAACCTAGTGAATATCCTCTGCACCCCCTCCAGTACCATTATATCTTTTCTCCAGTAAGGAGACCAAAATTGTACACAGTACTCTAGTTGTGGCTTCACCAGCACCTCATACAGCTGCAACATAATCTCGCTGTTTTTAAACTCCATCCCTCTAGCAATGAAGGATAAAATTCCATTTGCCTTCTTAATTATCTGCTGCACCTACAAACCAACTCCTTGAGATTCCTGATAGACACCCATGCATCAAGTCTGTATCTGTTTCACCTGCTATTGCAGCAGCTCTAAATTGCCTGGCTGAGATGGTGCAGCAAGGACTAGTGACCAGAGTGAGGGTAGGGGATGAAATGAGGGACTGGGTGCCAGGAGCCGCAAACAAAAAAGTTATTTTTTTAAGGGAATCCTTTTTAAAAATCTGTTTTTAATTATGCACAGATATGGTCAAATTCTATATCTACTGCTAGATCAGATGGTTCACCTCTGATGATAAACATGTAGTATTTGTATCCTGGGTCATAATGATGGTCTGGGTCATGGGGAGTCTGATGGTCAGTGAACCCTGGCCCCTGGCTCAACTCCACCCCGCAGACCCCATATAATTACAGAGGCAATATGCTAAATGGCCATGGATTTTCAAGGACATTTTGTAAACATTAATGTTTCCCATTATTTGTACAGGCTGATTTATTTTGATACAAGTTTGGCACAGATTTATAGGTGAATCAGCTTAGAAAGCTAAGAATTGAAAGAAAATCTGGCAAAACTCAGAAATATAACAGCAGCAAAATCACAAATAAAATGAGAGTGCTTATGTTCCGGGGGCCTTCTATCCCACCCTTGAATAACAAATTGATAAAAATGTAATGCCCGCCTATCCTTTTTGTGCATGTGATGAATGCAAAATCATATGAGCAACATAAAACCTGGGCTTTTCAATGGTCTTAGCCCTTTAATTGTTGGTGGGTGCAGATCAGATTTATGCGCTGTACTGCTGACCACAATATTGCATGCGTGTGCAGTCATGTCAGGTCACACACATGGCACTATCTTGTACAACTTTACAGGCATTCAGATCAGGCACATGCCTGGTGATATATTATAAAATTCTGACCAAGTTCAGGTCTTCTAATGTACACCTGTGGGTTTTTATCAGATGTTTTTATCAGATGTTTGATGGTAAATATTCGTCATGGAGTTCGGTTACGAGTGGTGTGCCTCAGGGATCTGTTTTGGGGCCACTGCTGTTTGTAATTTTTATTAATGATCTGGATGAGGGTATAGTTGGGTGGATTAGTAAGTTTGCTGATGACACCAAAGTCGGAGGTGTGGTAGATTGTGAGGAAGGGTGTCATAGTTTGCAGGGTGACTTAGAAAGGTTGCAGAGCTGGGCCGCGAGGTAGCGGATGGAGTTTAATGTGGAGAAGTGTGAGGTAATTCATTTCGGTAGGAATAACAGATGTGTTGAGTATAGGGCTAACGGGAGGACTTTGAATAGTGTGGAGGAGCAGAGGGATCTAGGTGTATGTGTACATAGATCCCTGAAAGTTGGGAATCAAGTAGATAAGGTTGTTAAGAAGGCATACGGTGTCTTGGCGTTTATTGGTAGGGGGATTGAATTTAGGAGTCGCAGCGTCATGATGCAACTGTACACAACTCTGGTGCGGCCGCACTTGGAGTATTGTGTGCAGTTCTGGTCCCCACATTACAGGAAGGATGTAGAGGCTTTGGAGAGGGTGCAGAGGAGGTTTACCAGGATGTTGCCTGGTATGGAGGGGAGATCCTATGAGGAGAGACTGAGAGATTTGGGGTTGTTTTCGCTGGAAAGAAGGCGGCTAAGAGGGGACCTTATTGAAACATATAAGATGATTAGAGGTTTAGACAGGGTGGATAGTGATAGCCTTTTTCCTAGGATGGAGAAAGCTAGCACGAGGGGACACGGCTTTAAATTAAGGGGGGGTAGTTATAGGACTGATGTCAGGGGTAGGTTCTTTACCCAGAGGGTGGTGAGGGACTGGAATGCCCTGCCAGCTGCAGTTGTAAATGCGCCTAGTTTGGGGGCGTTTAAGAGATCTGTGGATAGGTTTATGGACGAAATGGGATTGGTTTAGATTAGTGGGTTAGTGTTGTTTTTTTTTTAAAAGCTGGTCGGCGCAACATCATGGGCCGAAGGGCCTGTTCTGCGCTGTAATGTTCTATGTTCTATGTTCTATGTTCATCTGGTGTTTGCTGGTTTCTGAGCTGACTTTGCCTCTCCAGGAAATGTCGTTGCCATGGTGAGTGTTTCTCCTAACCGGTTAGATTTGTTGGAATGAAGTTGACATCTGAGACTGATGGTCATTCTGTTATTTGTTCAGTTGGCAAAATCAAGTCCTCCTCATCAGCTGTCTGCTCTGAGGAAGCAGCTTCTCTGGTTGCACAGATATGTCTGCGGCAGTGACGATATATCTTGTTGCTCACTTTTACAGTGTACAATCAAGGTGACAACTGTCTTACACAGGTTCCAGGTTGTCAAGTAGCCTGACTTTTGTTGAGTTCATTGAACGTTTACACTCTTCTGCTCTCAGTTCTGGCAGTAATTTGGCAACTTTATCAGAGTAACATTTGGTTTTCTGTCGTTTCACTTTGATTTTGTTATTCAATCCTGTTGCTGCTTCTGGCTTCAGTAATTTTTTAGGTATTGGAAGAGTAATTGGGTAAGGTATGATATTAATATTAGTCTAGAGTACTTTCCCTGCCTTCACTAGGTATATTTCTCCATCTTGTACTCAGCTGTGCTGGAGCTACTCAAAGATCCCTTTGGCAATTTTCACTGCTGTTTAAGCCTTTCCATTTGACTGGGAATAATGTGGAGATGATGTGGTGCTGAATTTCCCAATCAGTAACGAAATGTCTGAATTCTTCACTCGTGAGCTGAGAGTCATTATCACTCATCACGGCATCAGGAATGCCATGATGACTGAACTGTGCTTTCAGGCATTCTGCAATCTCACTGACAGTCATTGACATTAGCTTGTCCAACTCACAGTAATCTGAATAGTAGTTGATGGTGACGTGATAGTCAGTTCCAAAAAAAATGAAGAGGTCTACTTCCTCCATGATCTATCTGGGATAGCATGAGTGACTCTTTAGCTTGTTGTTCATTAAAAGCACTGCACTGACTGATATGGTCCTTAATCTCATCGTTCATGTTTGATCAGGAGAACAGTTCTCTTGCCTCCCACAGACTAGAGAGCCAATTCCTTGATGGTTTTCATGGATGCACTTCAGCATCTCTTTTCTCATCCACTGAGGAATAACGACTCTTGTTGCTTTGTATAAGATGTCACCTTGGGCAGTCACTGTCTGTCCAATACACTCTTATAATAATATCTTATCTTTCATCACTACTTCCTGCAGCATTAGGAGAGTTGTATGTTTTTGCTTAGTTTTCTTGAACTGAAGCAAGATGCTTACCTGCCTGATTCAATGAGCTGCATTTTACATACCCCCATTGGGTGTGTTTTCAATGGGTTGGCATATATGATAGGGTGGGCCTAAGGTGGAGGGTGCCAGGTGCCCCCCCCCCCCCACCCCCACTCTATCACCTTTCTTCCCCTGAGCTCACTCCCAAAATATACGGTTTTGGTACCAACCCATCCGCCATATTTAAATAGGTAATCAAAGGTCAATGAGACATGTTACCAAGCCAATTGACCCTGTTAATGCACTGCCCATGCTATAAACTGTTTTTGGCATGGGCACCTTTGTTGGGGGCAAGCAGCCCAATTCTTTAAATTAAACCTTCAAAGTGCAGGAAGTAAGGAGAGGGGTTCGATCATCAGGGGCTGCCATTTGTGAGTGGTTGCTCTAAGATTGAACTTCCCCTTCTTCCTAAACTCCCAGCCTCAGCCCAAAGTCCCCAGCATCCCCCTCACCCCACCCCCCACTCCCAAACAGCTGAATGACTTCCTGGCCAAGACTCTGGACAATCCAGCTTCCGAGGAGCCCCAGGCTTTCTGCTGCTTCTTCTTGCAGTCCCGACATCCAGACAAGGGTTAGGAGCCCCAGAGGGTGATACTTCCTTTCCAATGAGGGGCAGAAGACTCACTTGTTAAGCTAGTCCGCAGCAGGTTAAGGCCGTGGAGCAGGACAGCTCCACACCAATTTTCCTTTTGGGGGGGGGGGGTGGGGGGGGGGGGGGGGGAGCGGTGGATAGGGCGGGGGAGGGCATCACTTTCTTCAAAGCGAGTGCAGCTCATGACAGCATGCTAATGATGTACATCTGCATCCCCTGATTGTATTTCACTTCTGAATGATATATCAGCAAATTAAGTAACAGCCTTTGTAGATGCTTTGGAGTAGATACAGGCAATTTCAGAAAGATGTTTTGAAGTGATTTGTGATCAGCCTCTACTGTCACCTTGTCTCTCCAAACAGGTGCTGATTAAAACATTGACAAATGCAAAGACAACAGCTAGGCACCCTTTCTCAGTTGGTGCATAGCACTGCTCAGTTTGCATGAATGCTCTGGATGCAAGACCAATTGGTTGGCCTCGCTGCAGGAGGGTTGTTCCCAGTCCTGTTTTACTGGCATCACACTGCAAAGTCATTGACATCATAGAACTTCAGCAGTGATGCCGTTGTCAGGAGTTGTTTGATATGAATGAAAGCTGTTACTTGTTCTGTGCCTCATACTGAGATTCATACTGATGACCATTGGGCGAGCACTTTGCTAGGTATGGCCTTAAATCCAACAAACCATTACACTGCATTCACATCTGTTGGTTACTGCAACTCTGCCACAACTCGCTGTACATCAGGATCAGCATGAAGTCCTTTCACTGTCAGTACACAACCTATATTCTTGACTTTGGTCATCCTCAATTGCAGTCTTTTTCTTGTTCAGCTTCAATTTCATCTGGTGAGTTCTCTTGAGCAGTCTCACAAGATTCTGATCATGACCTGTGACGATCTTTTCCATCTTATCTCCACATCCATAGACTAGCAGATCATCCACAAACACTTCTACTATGCAAGATCATTCAATATCTCTTGCTGTCAGTACTACTACTCTTCCAGAGGAATAGTATGTAGTCAAGAAACTAGTGCTTTCATCCAACATTATTTGCCAGTATCCATCCTTCAAGTCGAGGGTGGTAAAGATCTTTGCCTTGGCAAATTGTAGCAAAATGTCTTCAATGGTTGGCACTGAGAGTGAGATCTCTTTAAAGCTTTATTGAGGTTCTTCAGATCTCAGCTTTCTAGGTTTATTCACTGCTCCCATGCTGCCAGTCCAGTCTGTAAGAGTTGTCATTTTCTTCATCACTCTCATCTTGTCAAGGTCCTCTACTCTTGTCTTTCAGAGTGGATTTGAGGGCAGTTGGAATTCTTCTCAGAAGATGCTGAGACGGTCACACAATCTCATCTACTGCCAGATAATATTAATCAGGATGATATCCAAGACCTGTGAAAACATCTTTATCCAAATCAGCTCAGCTGTCAATAACTTTATGTCATGTGAAACTCTACAAATCTGTTCTGATACATTGGATGGTTACAGTCCAAGCTTTTGACTGGTTTCAGCTGAGACGAGGGGAGTTTGCTTAGCGTCTACTATCTGGAACTGAAGATCTTTTTTCTTCCCATTGCACTGGGCCCTCAGCTTAGTTTGTCATCTTGGGAGGAGCATTGTTCTATCAGAGAGTCTCAAACTTACTTTTGGCTTCATTTTCGGGTCACCATTTTGAGCAACTTCACACAGATCTATGAAGCTCATGACGTTTCATGTAACACCGGTGTCTATCTGACACTTTAATAACTTGATGCAGTAATCATTCCAACAGTCACAAACTATGTTTTACTTTGAGACTTGATGGTGCCAATCTGTTCTAGTGTGTAGAGTGATTAATGGGCATCATCGTCTGCCATCTCTCTAACAACTACCTTAATGGGCTTGTTTCCCTTCTTTCCAGCAAAATGCTTGCATGCAAAGTGATTCAGCTTCTTGCAGTTCTATGCTTTTCCTATGGTGCACATGCTTCCTTTTCTTTTGTATCGTGTTCTTTTAGATACTTATGCCCAGTACTCTGGTCTTGATCTTTCTGCTGACCCTTCCTGTAAATACTTCTTCTTTTTCACCATTATCTTGTGCTCGGAAAGCCTGATCTATCTTTCAGCACAGGGAAAAGCTGCACCAATTCTCCTATTGATAGTTTTCGGCTGATGATTAATCACTTCAGAGCTCCTACGTGAATCAGTAACCTCGGGAGGAAGTTTCTCTTCTCTCAGCAGCCATGCTGTCATGGCAGAACCTCTTGTTCTGAAGACAATACTAACGCTGATCAGATCATCCTTCAGTTGCTGAAACTCATGAGCTTCAGACAGACATCTCAGTGCAGTCACACACTGATCAGTATACTTCCCCTGTATCTGAGCTCTGGTGTTGAAAACATTGTGTTCATAAGTCATATTATTACAATGTTCAAAGTCAGTCTAGAGGGTCTTCAAAAATTCCACAAGACTGTCTTTTCTGCTTCTTACAGAGTAGTACTCTTTTCCCGGGACTGATAACAAAGTTGCTACCTTTATTTATTCAGATTACTTATTTAACACTGTGACAATTTCATAATTCTGCCATTGAGATTGGAGGAATTTCCAATTTATTCTCAAATCTGCCTTCATTGTTCATAGGAGCTGGTATTGAAATATTTAAAGCCATACTATTTTACCAAGCAGTCAATGTTCTGTCCAAAGATGCAGACTGAAAATTGAATTATTCTCTGCTGTTGTTTACGGTAGCTAGTCCTCTTCCAGCTATCAAAATCCCCCCAAATCTCAGCCACAGACCTCTGACACCATTTCCATCTGGTGGATAAAATGGCTTCCACCACACTCTTTTACCCACAAAGAAATGACATCAGAAGGTGTGGATTCAGAGGTCACATGACTATGGCAAGTCACAGTTCACATCCTCTGCTGGTGGGCAGCCATCCTTCCAAAGTTTCTTCATCAGTACAGCGGATAAGGAGCAGCCTCTTAATTGGAGCTGAACATACCTCTCCCAACACCCTGCACCTCCAAACCCTACCCCAATTAATTATTTTTAAAGGGGACAAGATTCTGTCCTTCGTTTTTTTATTGCACTGATTTTACATTGGAATTTACCTACTTTAATTTACCCCTCTCAGTCCTTCTGCTGTTTATTTCCCAATCCATAAATCTCATTGGTAATGTAAATTGACTGCTGATCCTGTTCTTTACTAACATCCCAGATGTTCTGTTGCACCCCCTGTACTGTTAGCAACTTCCAGAAAATCACATGGCAAAAATGTTCATTTCGCTTAGAAAAACCCAGTCAAAATAACGGGGCAGGCCATGAAGTGTCCTTCTCCAGCATAATTTGGTCCCACCAGTTTACTTCATCCGTTTGTCTGTAGAGAACTGCAAATGTCACATTCTCGTTCAAAATCAATAAGGGGAAGGATAAGTCCAGCAATGACAGGCCAGTCACTTTAACCTTGGTACTTTGGCGATAGGAAAATTTTGGTGAAAGACATACCCATAGGGAGACAATTTATTGCAAAATCAAGTCATTGGATAAATGTGAATTAATTAAGGAAAGCCAACATGGATTTATGAAGGGCAAATTGTGTTTAACTAAATTACATACTTTTTTAATAAGGTAACAGAGAGGTTGATGAGGATAATGCAGTTGATGTGATGTGCATGGACTTTTAAAGGATTTGATAAAATGCCGCAGAACACATTTGTCAGCCTGGAAAAATATGAAATTGGCTGAGTTACAAGAAATAAAGAGTAGTGGCAAATTTTTTTTTGACTGGAGGAAGGAATATAATGGGGTTCTCTAGAGATTGGTGTTAGGACCCCTGTTTTTCTTTATACATATTACTGACTGAGACTTACGTATACAGAGCACAATTAGAAAATTCACGGATGACACAAAACTTAGAAGTTTTAATTTATTTATTAGCGTCACAAGTAGGCTGACATTAACACTGCAATGAAGTTGCTGTGAAAATCCCCTAGTCACCACACTCTGGTACCTGTTTGGGAGAACTTAGCATGGCCAATGCCCCCAACCTGCACGTCTTTCAGATTGTGGGAGAAAACTGGAGCACACGGAGGAAACCCACAGACACAGGAGAACATGCAAACTTCACACTAACATTGGCCCCAGCTAGGAATCAAACCCAGGCCCCTGGTGCTGTGAGCCAGCAGTGCTAACCACTCTGCCAGCTTGTTGCCCTATGGTGAACTCTGGGGAGGAGAATGATAAACTTCAAGAGGACATAAGCAGACTGGTGGAACAGGTGGTCATCTGGGAGATGAAATTTAATGCAGAGAAGTGTGAAGTGATTCATTTCAGTCAGAAGAACAAGGAGAGGAAATGTAAAATGAATATTGAAATTCTAAAGAGGATGCAGAACCAGAGGGACCTGAAGGTATATGAGCACAAGTCAGTGAAGGTGGCAGGTTAGGCTGAGAAAGCAAGTAATAGAGCATACTGGACCATGGGCTTTATAAATAGGGGCAGAGAGTGGAGAGGCAAGGAAGTTATAAAAAACCTGTATAAAACATTGGTTCCACCTTAAGTGGAGTATTGCATCTAGTTCTGGGGACAATGCTTTAGGAGGAAAGCTCTGGCCAGGGTACAGAAAACATTCACAAGAAAGGTTCTGGGGGATGAAGAACTTCTGCTATGCAACTAGATTGGAGAACTTAGGGCCACTGTCCTTGGAAAGGAGAAGATTAAGAGGAGATTTGATTGAGGATTTTGTATTCATGAGGGAGTCTGCACAGAGTAGATAGGGATTAAATGTTCTGTTGGTAAAAGAATTGAGAAGCAGATAACATTGGTTTAAGGTGATTGGCAAAAGAAGCAATGTAGCCATGAAAAATATCTGTGGCATAGTGGTTAGCGCTGCTGCCTCACAGTTCCAGGGAGCTGGGTTCAATTCTGGTCTCGAGGTTGTCTGTGTGGAGTTTGCACATTCTCCCCATGTCTGTGTGGGTTTCCTCCGGGTGTTCCAGTTTCCTGCCACAGTCCGAAGATGTACAGGGTAAGCAGACCGGCCATGCTAAATTGCCCTTTCGTATCCCAAGATGTATGGTTTAAGGGGATTAGCAGGGTAAATACGTGAGGTTTTAGGAATAGGGTCTGGGTGGGATTGTTGTCAGTGCAGACTCGATAGGCCAAATAGACCAAATCTCTTGTGCACCGGAGGGATTCTATGATCTTGATGCAATTAATGGTTAGAATCTAGTTTGCGCTAGCTCAGGGCATGGAGGAGGCAAACTCAATTCCTCCTTCAAAGGGAATTGGATAATTATTTGAAGAGAAATAAATTGGCAGGTGACAGGAAATAGTGAGGGAGTGGTAATAAGTGCAGAGTGCCCTCACAGACATGATGGGCCAAATGGTCTCCTGTGCTATAACCATCCTGTGATTCTATGCTTTGTTTCCTGGCTTCCCTCCTCCTGAGCACATTTTCACCTGGAATGTGATTAACAAACAGAATGCATGCCTGGGCTGAAGAATGGCCTGAGCACCCTGCAATCATTAAACGAATGATTAAATGCTATGATGACTTATAATGAATGGAAATTTAAGTTATTTTCAATGGGTGATCTAAAATGGGCTATCTGTCAATTTTATGACATGAATATTGACACCCAGTCTCCTGGTGTCCAATGGATCAAGCGTTACTCCTACTATGAAAGAACTTTATCGTCCCTTTCATGACCTCAGGGCCTGCAGAGTTTTACAGTCAATGAAATAGCTCTGAGCTTTAAACCGGGTTGAGAGTCACGGCGGTTGTTATCAGACATTCTAACTTCTCTCTTGAAGTTTTTTGATATAATTCGAAAGGGATTGAGTAAGATTCACGGCCTATTCGTTTATTAATTAAATAATTATCGCAATTCCAACTGTATTTTTCTCCCTTTTCCCTTTTTTTGCAAATTAAATTGCAGCTTCGCCGTTGCAGCCAATTGTCTTCGGCAGTTCAGTACCATCCTCGGGCTATCCCGCCTTCATTTATAAAGCAGGCGAAGTTTAAAACCGAGACACATTGCCCCAGATAATGAATTGACACCGGGACAGTGTTAACCTGCAAATAAATACCTGCTTTGTTTAGCAGTCCAGGGAAAAGGCGAGAACAGGTAAATGTCATACTGTGCAATATCTTATCTCAAATCATTTACAGTAATTACAACTTATTTCCTTTTTCAAATTCATTGGAGCCTGCGATATACTTCCAATGCACTTTTCAGCATCTTATCAGTCTTTGCCGCGGGTTTCCTCTGCTCTGTTCGCAGAGTTAACTTTAAACAGTTCCTGAAGTTGGAATCTACCTCTCCTCCCAACTCCTTCAGAGTATGTCCGCTGAATGTGGCAAACCGGAGTTTGCAATCTAACCGTTTCATTTCATTTTTGAGAATGTGTGTTTGTGAACTGGATAAGCTGTAAGGACTTTTCTGAATGCAGATGTCTCGTGATTTCAGGGAGAATGAAGGCGTTCAGGCAGTTCTGCTGGCTACTGGTGTGGGCGGGATGCCAGCACGTTTTATCGCAGGAGTATGAAGAACGCGGGGACGGACATTTGGTCCGAAGGCAAAGGATTAAATATCTCTCATCCAATGCACCAGGAGAAAATGAACAAGGTCATATCAACATTTATTTCACTTTGTTGTTTATTTCTCGCATTCATTGCTTCCAGTAGCTTTCTGCCCATTTGCTTTATGTTTACTGGATATAGGGTCAAGTTTAAGTTTATTTATTAGTGTCACATCTAGGCTTACACGACAATGAAGTTATTCGGAAAATCCCCTAGTCGCCACACTCAGGTACATTGAGGGAGAATTTATTATGGCCAGTGCACCTAGCCAGCACACCTTTCGGTCTGTAGGAGGAGACCAGAGCACCCGGAGGAAACCCGTGCAGATACAGGTACACTCCACACAGTGATCCAAACCAGGAATCGAACCCGGGTCCCTGGCGCTGTGAAGCAGCAGTGCTAACCACTATGCCGCAGCTTAATAATCTGATAGTTCCGATTGTTTTACAGTAATAGTTACCCGTAAAAAGTTAAAAGAATTAAAATCATTTCCAGGTGACGATTGTACAGACTCACCTAGTTCCCCCCAACCCCCCAGCCATATCCTCCATGTGTCCAATTCTACAGAAGACCACTGGAGCGCTTTGTATTGCACAATTTGCATCCAACCTGCTTCAAAAGGTCAGGGGCGAGAAAGAATGAGAAAAATTTGGAAGTATGAGAGTAGCAGAGGAGCGCAGACTGCTACTCTGTGGAAGTTCAGACCCAATGTATTTGAAATACTGTACTGCACTTGTGCAGCACTGTGCATTCCTCGCTGAAATAACATACAGGTTAGAAGAAATCATTGAATTTAATAGAAATACTAAATTAATTCAAGTTAGATAACACCAAATCACTCAAAACAAGTCCTGAGTAGCACAGCTTCTATGCCTCAGTCACAATTCAGCTAAATGTTTTGTCTGTTTTCCTTTCACACTTCGTCTGTCTCTTCTTTCTCACCCACTCTTTGACTACCTCTTCTCCCACACTATCTCTGCCCCTCTCTCCCTCACCTTCCTACACTGGCTCTGTCTGTCTCTCCTTTCCCACATTATCTCTCTCTCCCTCTGACTCTCTCCTTTCTCTCTCTGTCTCTCTCCTTTCTCTCTCTGTCTGTCTCCTTTCATAGAAAATTGATGTAGGAGTAGGTCCATTGAGCCTGCACCACTATAGCTGATCAGCTATAACTTTACTCTCAGTATCTCACTCCGGCTTTCTCTCCATACCCCTTTAGCCGCAAGGGCCACGTCCAGCTGCCTCTTGAACATATTTAATGAACTAGCCCCAACAGCTTTCCGTGGTAGAGAATTCCACAGGGTCACAGTTCTTCTCATCTCAGTCTGAATGGCTTACCCCTTATTCTTAGACTGTGACCCCTAGTTGTGGACTTCCCCAATATTGGGAACATTCTTCCTGCCTCTAGCCTGTCCAATCAGGATTTCATGTGTTTCTATGAGATCCCCTCTTATTCTTTTAAATTCCAGTGAGTACAAGCCCAGTCAATCCAATCTCTCTTCATGTGCCATTCTGGGAATCAGTCTGGTGAACCTGTGCTGGACTGCCTCAATAGCAAGAATGTCATTCCTCAGACTAGGAGACCAAAACTGCACACAATATCAAGATGTGGCCTCACCCATGCCCTATATAACTACAGCAAGACATCTTTACTCCTATACTCAAATCCTCTGTAATAAAGGCTAGCATGCCATTAGCTTTCCTCACTGCCTGCTGTAGCTGCATGCTAATCTTCAACAACTGTTCCACCATGACATCCAGGTCACGTTGCACTTCCCCTTTTCCTAAACTGCCACCATTCCATTAATAATCTTCCTTCCTGTTTTTGCCACCAAAATGGATAACCTCACATTTATCCACATTTATATTGTATTTACCCACTCAGACAGTCTGTTCAAGTCATACCTTAGCACCTTCCTCTCAGCACACACTGCTGCCCAGCTTCGTGTCATCTGCAAATTTGGAGATATTGCATTCAATTCCTTCATCCAAATCATTAATATATATAGTGAATAGCTGGGGTCCCAGGACTGAACCCTGCAGTACCCCACTATTCATTGTCTGCCACTCTGAAAAGAATCCGATCATTCTCACTGTCTGCTTCCTGTCTGCCAACCAGTTCTCTATCCACATTAATGCATTACCTGCAATACCATGAGCTTTAATTTTTCTCACTGATCTTTTGTGTGGGACTTTGTCAAAATCCCTTTGAAAGTCCAGATACACAACATCCATTGGTTCACCCTTGTCCATTCTACTGGTCACACCTCAAAAAAATTCCAGAGGATTTAACGAGCATGATTTCCCTTCAATGAATCCGTGCTGACTTGGACTGGTCCTGTCATCATTTTCCAAATGCTCAATTATTGCATCCTCAATAATTGACCTCAGTTTTTTCCCCATCACCGATGTCAGGCTAACTGGTCTATAAATTCCCGATTTTCTCTTCCCTCCTTTTTTTAAGAAAGGTTACATTAGCTACTCTCCAATCCACGGAAACTCTCCCAGAGACTAAAGAATGTTCTTTTCCCACTCTGTCCCTCTCCTTTTTCCCACTCTGTCCCCCTCCCTTTTCTCACTCTGTCTCTCTTTCTCTCTCTCTTTGAAGCCTGGGGCCTGTATGTGGGAGGAGGGGTATGGAGTCTCAAAGGAGTCAGGGTAGAGGTGGGCAGATTGGAGAGGGGGAGAGGATTGACTGGTGCAGATGGTGTCAGGTTTGGGGGGGATGGGGTGTGGATAAAGCTGGCTGGGGGAATGGGGGTGGGTTGTGTTGGCTTTTGTGTGTCAATTGGAGGTACAGATGGAGCTGTGGGGCAGGGTGCTGCAGATGGAGCTGAGGTGCAGATGAAAGGCTGTTGAGAAGGGTGGGGTTGGGGGAGGAGTGTGTAGGGAGCCGGGGTGTGAGGGGGCACGGGTGGAGTTGGTGGGGTAGGACCATGGAAGTTGAGAGCCTCATTCCCTCTCACCCCCACCTTCCAACATCGTTTCACATTCCTTACCGTTCATCACCTGATCAGTAGCCAGTAGCTTCTCTTTCCTGCGCTCCTGCTCCCAGTTCTGGGTCCTCACACTCCCTGCAGCCTTAGCTTCTGGTGACAGTGACTCTGGCATTAGCGGCTAACCCAGGGAGCTGGTGATGGAAAACCCGAATGATGACACAAATCGACAAAAAATCCAGAGAGAATAAACGACGTTAAAATGGGGCAACTGGGGTGAAATGAGATGATGGAAAATGGGGTGAAGATTTACTGTACAAAACACCTGGTGCAATATAGACCCATAGACAAGAAGAGCCCACTATCAAAACTATATCAACATGAAGAACCTACAGTGTGCTAACAAACTGCTTGTGTTCCTGTGTTGGATTGTAAAGTGAAGCCGAGTGAAATTATTGACAAACTGTGTTATTTTTGTTTCTCTTCATCCCAATGTTGCTATTCCTCACTCACTAAAGACGTTAACAATGCCAAGGATCAATCTGTCTTTCTTTCCTGTTTTTCAGAGGAGGATTGCAGTTTGGAGATCGCATTCCTGTTGGACAGTTCCGAAAGTGCTAAGGACTTTAACCACAACCGGGAGAAGAGTTTTGTTCTGGACTTTGTGGAGCGACTGCAGCAGATGCAGGTGTCGAGTGGCCGCAGGTTGGTGCCCAGAGTAGCGCTGCTCCAGTACAGCAGCACAGTGCTCATTGAACAGACATTCCGCGACTGGAGCGGCCCTGCCGCTTTCCGGGCCCGAGTTGCCCCCATTAGCTACATAGGGCACGGCACCTACACCACATACGCTATCACCAACCTGACACAGCTCTACCTGAACGAGGCAGCCCCGGGAAGCATCCGGGTGGCCGTGCTCATGACTGATGGTGTGGATCACCCAAGGAACCCAGACATCTACGCAGCCACGGCTGAAGCCAAGAACCAAGGTATCAAATTCTTCACAGTGGGCATGTCACCCGTGGCTACCGAGCCACCCAACGCAGCCAAACTACGCCTTTTAGCCAGTCCACCTGCTTCCCGCTTTGTACACAACCTGCAAGACAGCAGCGCCCTGGGCAAACTCTTCCTAGAAGTGGTAAGTATTCAATTTGATTTGATTTATTACTGTCACATATATTGGGATACAATGAAAAGTCTTGTGTCTTGCGCACTATACAGACAAAGCATATCATTCATAGACTACATAGGAAGAAGGAAAGGAGAGGGTGCAGAATGTAATGTTACAGTCGTAGCTAGGATGTAGAGAAAGATCAACTTAATATAAGGTACATCCATTCAAAAGTCTGATGGCAGCAGGGAAGAAATTATTCTTGAGTTGGTAGGTACATGGCCTCAGACTTTTGTATCTTTTTCCCCGCGGAAGAGAGAATGTCCTGGATGTGTACAGTCCTTAATTAGGCTGGCTGCTTTTCTGAGGCAGCGGGAAGTGTAGACAGTGATAATGGATGGGAGGCTGTTTTGCGTGATGGACTGGGTTTCATTCACAATCCTTTGTAGTTTCTTGCAGTCTTACGCAGAACAGGAGCCATATCAAGAAAGAATGCTTTCTATGGTGCATCTGTAAAAGTTGATGAGAGCCTTAGTGGACATGCCAAATTTCCTTAGTTTGCTGAAAAAGTAGAGGTTGGTGGGCTTTCTTAACTATAGTGTCAGCATGGGGGAATCAGGACAGGTTGTTGGTGATCAGCACACCTAAAAACTTGAAGCTCACGATCATTTCTACTTCATTCCCATTGATGTAGACAGGGCATGTTCTCCTCTGAAGTCGATCACTATCTCTTTTGTTTTACTGACAGTAAAGATTAACTGAAGTGTGCCAAAACACACTAAACCCATCCTCACATCCATTGGTTCATATGTACAGGAGCACTCACAAGAACACAGACACACACATCTCAGCATCAGCACAAACAGGAACAGATCCACAGATGCAAATTTCCACATTCATTGGAACACAGACACACTCTGATGCACTAATTCAATCACACTCACAGGAACACGGACACATGTTGACATACTGACACACTCACAGGGACAGAGACCTCACAGTAACACAGACACACACCAACACACTGATACACTCACAGGAACACAGACACACACCAACACACTGATACACTCATGGAAACACGGACACACACCTCCACATCAACACAGCCATACCCACAGGAACAATCTTGTGATTTTACTTGATTGGATTTATTATTGTCACATTGAAAAGTATTGTGTTGCATCCTATACAGACAAAACATACCGTTCATGGTGTACATAGGACAGAAGTAAAGCAGAGAGTGAAGAATATAGTGTTACAGTCACAGCTAGGGTGTAGACAAAGATCAGCTTCATGTATGGTAGGTCCATTCAAAAGCCTAGTGGCAGCAGGGGAGAAACTGTTCTTAAGTCAGTTGGGACGTGATCACAAACTTTTGTATCTTTTTCCTGACAGAGAAAGGTAGAAGAGAATGTGTCTGGGATGTGTGGGGTTGATTATGTTGGCTGCTTTTCTGAGGCAGCAGAAGTTAAGATGGAGTCAATGGATGGGAGGCTGGTCTGTGCGATGGACTGGCTTTCTTCACAATCCTTTGTAGTTTCTTGTGGCCTTGGTTAGAGCAGGAGCCATACCAAGCTGTGATACATCGAAAGAGGATGCTTTCTATGGTGCATCTGTAAAAGTTGGTGAGAGTCGTAGTGGACATGCCAAATATCCTTAGCCTTCTGAGAAAGTAGAGGCATTGGTGGGTGTCAACATGGAGAGACAGGACAGATTGTTGGTGATCAGGACACCTAGAAACTTGAAGCTCTTGATCATCTCCACTTTACCACTATTAATGTAGACATGAACATCTCCTCCACTACACTTCCTGAAGTTGATGACTATCTCCTTTTCTTTTTAACTGACATTGAGGGAAAGATTACTGTTGTCACACCATTTCAGCATGTTAAAAGAACCCAGATTCACACAGCTACTTACACTGGATGCTCTGGTCATCAGCTCCTTCCACTCAGTACTATAGAAAGCATCCTTTTCGGATGTTTCACAGCTTGATATGGCTCCTGCTCTGACCAAGACACCCTGTTCAAAACATTCCTACTTTTATATTTGATTCCTCTTGCAATAATGATAACATTCCATTTTCCCTTCCTGATCACCCTCTGTACCTGTGTATTAAGTTTTCCTGATTCATGTACCAGGATACCCAGATCCTTCTGTACTTTATAGAGTTCTCCATTTAAACAATATGCTGTTTGTCTATCCTTCCTGACAAAATGGACAAGTTCACATTTGTCCACATTTTACACCATCTGTCAAATTTTTGCCCACTCACTTAATCTACCCATGTCCCTTTGCAGACTCCTTGTCGTCTTCACAACTTACTTTCCAACTTATCTTTTATGTCATCAGCAACCATATATTTTGTCCCTTCAAACAAGTCACTGAAATACATTGTAAATAATTCAGGCCCCAGCACTGATCCTGGAGGCACACCACTCATCACATCTTGCCAATATAAAAGATACACATTTCTCCCTGCTTTCTGCTTCCTGTTAGCTAACTAATCCTATTTCCATGATGATATGTTATCCCCTGTACCATTTTGCTTGGTACCCTTTGATGTGACACATTGTCCAATGCCTTCTAGAAATCTAAGAACTGTCCTTCTTCAGGTTCCCCTTTATCCACATCATTTGTTATTTCCTCAAAGAGCTCCAATAAATTGATTATATGTGATTTGCCTTTCACAAAACCATGTTGACTCTGTTTGATTGCATTGGGATTTTCTACGTATCCTACTATAGCCTCCTTAATAATAGATTCTATCAATTTCCCTATGACAGATGTTGTGACAAGTTAATTTGGCTTTCTGAGCCTTTTTTGAATAGAGAAGTCATACCCTATTTTCCAATCTGATGGGATCTTTCTAAAGTCTAGGAATTTTTGGAAAATTGAAACTAATGCATCAAATTGATGAACACTTGCCTGTTTTGAAGGCAGTGCACACACATTCTGAGAGAGATACCCACATCAAAAGATGCACCAGCACCTGTGTCTCAAATATACGTTAGTGCTTTTGCATCTACCCAATCTGAGGCACAATGCCTACTTTATAGTCTGCTGCTCTACCCTCCCGTTGTGCAATTAGCTCACCTGGAATGACTTGAGTGATCAGATTGAATGATGGGAGCTTGAACAACCAATACCTGTTCCTATCCCTTACATTAAAGTAAGTTTTATTAACTGGTAAATAAACAATATATATCACAAAGGAGGCATGTCTCTAGAAGTATCAGTAAAATGTTTAATATTTTTACAGAATGCCTGTTGTGTGATATCTCATGTGATATGTTACTTCATTAAATTTGCCCCATTCTGGTGTGTGGCAAACCAATGACACATCCAAGATACAGCAGGACCAAAAGGATACAAGTGATACAATTGGCTGCATCATGTCTGAATGGGATAAGCGAGATAGATTGCCTTTTTATGCCCTCTTTTCATTTGTTTGTAATAGACACTAAATGTAAGGCAATAGACTACCTGTTAGTAACTTCATAGCAATATTACTGGTAAATGATTTTATTTCAGAAACAGTTTTTCATGTTTAATTATTTTACATATCTTTAAACTAAAACATACCATAGCGTTAGTTGCAACGTACTTTTGTCAACTGCTCTTCAAAAAACACCATCACTTCCTATCCAGAGAGGATCATCAGAGAGGAAATAAAGTATGTTACCGACAAGCATTTGATACTTTATGCTATCAGAAATAGCACTGTGAGAAACTGGGAGAAACGTATAAAGGGAGCTGAATTGGTACTGCCCGCTCTCCACTCCCACTTAAAGTCAAAATTGATCCTGGTTGCACTTAAATTCAGGGTAGAATTCTTTTCTCCAAAGTTCTTTGTGGATTTGTTTAGATAGGCTGTTTTCCGGCAATAGCTGCGCATCTTAAGAATGAAACAATGTTGTTGGATTAAACCTGATTCATTACACTGCAAATTGAATTGCAAATTGGTGTCATCTTAGGCAGTGAGTGCTCGCTATAAGTTACTTTGTATTAAATGCACTATTCTGGCAAATGCTGCACCAAAATAGCAAATGTAGCTTCCCAACCCTGTACTTTTAACAGGAGTGCTGATTCTCTGACCTGTCTGCTCCTCAAGCATTGCTGTGTACTGGGATCCAGCAATGAGGTTCTATAGTGCAATTCAATTGCAGAAAGCTAATTTTTGTACCTTGTCTTTGCAGGCAGATTTGGCTGATGAAGGAGTGAGTATGACTTGTTTCCAAAGAAATTAATTTGTAGATATGTTATGATATATAAAATTTTCTTTGTATATGGAATAGTAGGTTAATCATTCAAATTTTCACATGATTGAGAGGCAAGGTCAGTAGAATGAGCCAGCTAATTGTCTTTTTGGGATGAGAAATAACCCATAAGATTAGCCCCACTTCTTATTGGACTCTTTCCTATATCTGTCACACTTTCTTCCACACACTCTTCACTTCCTGGAAGAAGCAGACCTATGTCCAATAAGAAACTCACTATTAAAGGGGGCGATGCTCCCAAAATCGCTGAATTAATGAGAAAACTGTTCTAGATCACGACTGTTTTCTCATTCAACTTCACACTCGAATCTCCGCAGTCTGTGCACAGCAGAGATCCCAGTCATGAATATCATTAAAAACCCAAGAAGGTGAGGCTTATTAGCGCTGGAGTCTGACAGCTCTGGAACTTTGCACATGCACAGCGGCCCCGATCTGTCAGTCTCTCCGTTTGCCGGCCAACCTGGGACCCCCACAGTGCTGTCCCGTCAGTGCGCCCCCTCCGCCCGCTACGGCCTGTTGCGGCCTCCACAATTCCTGGGCCAGCCCTCGATCCCCACCCCCTGCCCTGGAGAGCCCCGATGTCCAGCCCCAGCAGTGGCGATCCCCTCACCCTGAAAGAAACCTCCTTGCTGACTCCCCCCCTGGGGTCAGACCCCCACCCCCAAGAAGGCACATCCCCCCCTGCCAGCCCACCCCAATTGCTGCCCTCCCTCCATCCCAGACCAATTTCCATGCAGCATGGCAGCAGGACCTCCCATTCCCATCAATCACCATAGGTCCTGCCCACAGTAGGCCTTGCCCCCTTGGCACTGCCCAATGCCCAATGGACAGTATCAAGGTGCCCCCGGGCATGGGCAATTTGCCCTTTGGGCAGTGCCAGGGTACAAAGGCTGGCACTAGCAGGGTGCCCATGTCCAGGGACACCATTCCCCGCCGACCCACCCCAAATCACTTTGTGTCCAGAAAAGGGGCCAATCAGGAGGGCTCCGAAGCCAGCGACCCATGTCAGTGAGGGGCAGGGAAACATGCTGGCCACCAATGAGCGGTGGGGGGATGATTCCCGATGCACTGTGAGATCAGGGTGCCCTTATGAAACGGCACCGGAGCTTTCTGCAGCCGGCTCACCGGTGTGTTTAGGCCCCACTCCCCTCAGTACTGGCACGAAAGTCCCAACTCTCCAAAAAAGTGACTGAGTGTTGACTGTAATGCAGAATGCGCCTGAGAGACTGGCATTTTCCTCACCATTTAAAAATTTTGGGGGAGACTTCTGCCCTTTATATCATTGAAACCCTGAATTACTTTAAATACCAGAATCAAATCCCTTTGCTGTCCTTCTCCATAACGCTTCACATTAACAAATCTTTATATATTCTTCCTATCATAGCCTGAGACTGAACAACCTTTAGCCTGAGCCATCTGAGCATAGATCCAGAACCCAGTTCACTTTCTGTCAATCACCTGGCATTTTGGCTGAATGTCTGTCACTCCCAACCCTATATTCTCTGGTCAAAAATTGTTCTTTTTCTTCATGGAGATTGTTGTGGCATCGAATGTAGCATTAATGTAAATATAACATGATTTGTACATGTATGTCTTTCTAATCATTTTCATTTATTTCAGTGCCCAAAAACACCAAAATGTATTTGTGAAAAAGGAGAAAGAGGTCCACCTGGTTCTTCTGTAAGTTTCTTGTTTTGAATACCATTTATTACCTCTGCTAACTCAAACTGAGGATAAATTTATAGATTTGATATAGCTATCGTGACATTAATAGCAAGAAGGCAAGAGCCCTGAGAAGCTATGCATGTAAGAATGTTATGTGTTCAAACACTGCTCCACCAAATACACTCCATCAAATACACAGCTTCATCGAACACAGCTCCATCAAATATAATTTGAATCCTGTTTGTACAGAAAGTATTTTTCAGTTACTTTAGCAACACACTGTACCACCCTGGAACAGCACACTGTAGAATAATAGAACAGTACAGCATGGAAGGAGGGTCATCAAGCCTGCTCTGACTCTTTGAAGAACAGTTTAAGTTAGTTTCATTCTCCCTCTTTGCTCCATATCCTTGCAATTTTTTTATATTCAATATTTATCCAGTTCCCTTTTGAGGGCTGCCATTGAATTCTGCATTGTTTTGGGGAGTGGGGGTGGAGGCAGAGGAACAGGCTGAAGGTTTCATGGTGGAGAGTATCCAGGTACAAGAGCTTGACAAAGCAAGGCACTTAACTCCTGGATATGTCAGACTTGGACAGGCGACCAGCCAGCTTTAAATTGGAATTGGTGGGTAAATATCAGAACACAGCTCACTGTAATATTTAAATTGTCAAGTTGCTTCCTGTGACCTGGCTGGCTGCCCACCCCCCTCCCTCATCCCTGCACCAATAAAACCAGAAGTGGATGGGTTGGATGGGGAATTCAGATTTTTAACATTTTAACCTTTAACCCTGCCCAAACTCAACCAGTTTCTTTCAGGATAAAACTCTGCCCATGTCTCTATTAATAAAGCCCAGGATCCTTGTGTTTTATTAGCTGCTTGTCACCTACAAATATTTCTGCATGGACACCCATAGGGCGCACTCTTATTGCACCTGCTTTGAAATTATACCATTTAGCTTGTATTGTCTCTTATAACAAAAGATGCAATCTTACACTTTCTGCATTGAGCTTTATCCACCCATTATACAAGTTTGACAATATTCCCTTGGAGCCTTATTATGTTCTAGACTGTTCGCTGCACTTCCAAGTTTCATGTGATCTTCACATTTTTAAATTGTGCCCTATGCCTGTAAGTCCACTTGATTGCTGTATATCAAAAACAATAGTGGTCCTGGGGCCCAGATCTTGAAGAACTCTACTGAGTGCTTCATTCCAGCCATTCACTATTTCCTATCCATACTGCTACACAGGAGCAGAGAAAGAAAGCCACGTGACCCTTGGTTTTGTTCTGCCAATCAGTGAGACCAGGGCTGATCTGCTAACTGACTCTATACAGTTATGGTTTACCTGTATCCCTTCATACCTTTGGTTAACACAAATCTATTAATCTCAGATTTAAAATTAACAAGTAATCTAGTGTCAGTTGCTGCTTGTGGAGGAGATTTCCGAATTGCTCTGACCATTCATGTGCAGAAACGTTTCCTAATTTCACTCCTAAAAAGTCTGGCTCTAATTTTTGGCCCACATTCCCTTGTCTGGATTCTTCAACCAACAGAAACAGTTTCTCTTTATATCCTTAATAACTTGAAAATTTTGATCAAACCACCACTTAACATCCAGGTAATACAATGCTAGTTTGTGTAAGCACTTGCTGCTTGTTATTTAACCCTTGGAGGCCAGTGCCGAAATTTTACTGCCTCACCCGTTGGAGGCCAATGGAGAATGCCATTCTGTGAGCCCCAGTTCTGGGATGGGTGTGCCAGTAAAATTCTGGCCCAGGTATCATTCTGATAAATCTAAACTGTGCTCCTTTCAAGGCCAGTGCAACCTCTCTAAGATATGGTGCCCAAACCTGGTCAGCACTTGGAGTATGGTTTACCCACCACTTTGTATATGTAATGCAACATCTACTTCCTGAACTCTAGCCCTCTAGATACCAAGTCTGTTTGGATCGCCACTGTTCCTAGCTTTTCAACATTTAGAAAGTATACAGTTCTCTTTTTAGATTCAAGGTTGATAGCCTCACACTTACCTAGATTGAAATCCATTTGTCATTTCATTGATTAATATCACTTTGTAATTTTAAGCTTCCATCTGCTGTGCTTAAAATGCCATATATCTTAGTGTTAACCTTTATGCTTTTTTAAATTTTTCTGCTACACCCCTTTTCTCTCATGGATCTCAATCTTTTCAACAAGCCTATTACGTGGGACCTTGAGATATCTTCTAAATGGACTGCATCAACTGTCCTCATCCACCCTCTCTGTTACTTATCAAAAACATCAGATTAGATTTTCCCTTAATAAATTGCAATCTCTGTTCTTTATTAAACCATCCTTGTCCAATTGGCTATCAACTTTCTCCTAGATTAGTGTCTCTAAAGGCTTCCCAACCACTTACATCCAACAGAATGAATTGTAATTGTCAGGTTAATATTTTTATTGAACAAGGGTGTATTGGGTAGTAGAATGTGTTGTTCTCCAGCACCTGCCCCATATTTAAGGAAGACTGAAAGATTGAGGAAGGCACCATTGTAACTCCTATCCATACTTTCTTCAGCCACCTAGGATGTGTCACTTTCCGATTAAATGATCTGACTACTTTAAGAACTCCCAGTTTTTCTAGTACCTGCTCTTTATATATTTTTATCTCCCTCAGTATCCCATCATCATCCTTGTTTACCAGAGCTTTGGCAATGTTATTGGTAAATGTGGATGCAACATACTCATCGCTCTTTGTCATTTCCCCCACCATTTTGGTCCTTTCCTAAATGGACCATACGGCTCCTCTGGCAACTGTTTTACCACAAACATGCTGATCAAAGACCTTTAGATTCTCTTTTACGTTAGCCAATCTATTTTTGTATTTGCTCTTTCCTCTTCTTATTTCCCTTTCCTATTCAGCCTGAATCTCCCTTCAGTTATCAAGCTGACATCTGACATAAACTTCCTTTTTCTTCTTCTTCCTATTCTGTAACTCCTTTGTCATCCAAGGAGTTCCCCTTTGTTTGCCTTGCTTTCTCCAGGGTTGCAGATAATTTTTGATTCCAATTTGTCTGAGACAGATTCCTTCCTAATTCACCAAAATTACTCTCCTCAAATTAAGTATTTTTATTCTAAATTCCTTTTTGTCCTTCATCACTAACAATCTAAACCTTCTAATACTATGATCACTATTCCTAAGATGATCCCCAACATTGAGTCATTCTCCACTTGACCCATTTCATTCCCCAGCCTCTATTACCCTGCTACACAGTATATTGTACCAGCCTGCTACTCAGCACATGATATCACCCAGGGTATAGTACCACCCTTAGACACAGCATGCTGCACCATTCTGCACGTTATGCCACCATCTTACATAGCATGTTTGGAGGCACAGTAGTTAGCACTGCTGCCTCACAGAATCAGGGGCCTGGGTTCAATTCCAGTCTTGGGTGACTGGCTATGTGGAGTTTGCGCATTCTCCCCATGTCTGCGTGAGTTTCCTCCCAATGTTCTGGTTTCCTCCCACACTCTAAAGATGTGCAGATTAGGTGTTTGACCAGACTAAATTGACCTTTAGTGTCAGGGTAATTAGCTGGGTAAATATGTGGGGGTTACAGTGATGGAGCCTGGGTTGGATTGTTGCCAATGCAGGCTCAACGGGCTGAATGGCCTCCTTCTGCACTGTAGGGATTCTACAATTTTATGTTATATTGACCTATGACATGGCATATTGGACAATCTGTAATATGGTGCATTGACCATTTTGTGATGCAGTAGGTGGAATTTTCCAGGCCCGCCCACCATGGAAATCGTAGCGGGTGTGGGCAGACCATGCAAACATCTGTTGACCTCGGGCGGGA
This sequence comes from Carcharhinus amblyrhynchos, assembly GCF_965287045.1. NCBI lineage: Eukaryota > Metazoa > Chordata > Chondrichthyes > Carcharhiniformes > Carcharhinidae > Carcharhinus > Carcharhinus amblyrhynchos. Next base: position 47,062,606 of record NC_137334.1, read on the forward strand.
ATTTCCGGCCTTGGGGTGAGCACAGCCAGGAAGTCCCGCCCAGTGTGTTGTACACCTTATGGCATAGTACATTATACATCATGAGACACAACATATTGTACACCTTTTGATATAGCACATTGTACATCCCTTCGCAGCTAGAATTTTGTACTGGTCAGTGATATCGGACATCGGGCCATTCTGTGGCAAAACACCTTATATCCTTCTCTGCCAGAATGCATCTTGCCTGTCCATGACATGGTATTTTGTGCCAGCCTGTAACACCAAATTCTGACATATTACATTCAGCCACATTATATTACTTTAGTCCAGCAAAATACTAAATGTTGTATCAGCCTGGTATGCCCTTTATGCACTTACTCCCTTTTGTAAGACTAATTTGTTACCTTATTAACAAAAAGGAAAACTCTGCTTTCTATATTTTTCCAGACCATACAAGTGTGTTCTGTTCATCAAACACTGATTTATTTCAAAATAGACAGGTCATTTGTCCTGTTAGTTTGCTGCAAGAAACAATAAATCACCACGGTAACTTCAAGTATTTCATCAGTTTTAATCAAAAGCTGCAAGCGTTCCCTTGTTACCAGCCTGGCTCCCTTTGAAAATGTTATTGCTTGAAAATTCAAATAATACAAATAAATACTTTCTGTTGACAGTGAGATTCCCTTGTGTATTATTTTTATACATTAAAAAATTGTACATCTACTGTTTGCCAAAATTAACTCAGAAGTAGATGAAAGGTAATTTGGGATTTATTAGATTTAATAATTCTGTCTATAATATATTTCAATAATGTCTGTGAAAACTGTTTGTCGGCATTCATGTAAAGGACTCAAGTTGAGACTTGTGTTGGCTTGCAATAATAAATTCCACTGATACTGTTACAAATCATTCAACAGTATCAAGTTAACTGGTGTTTGTGGAGCTAGGCAGCTGCAGTACCATAAAACAGGTGTTCAGAAGTGAGATTCCTGACATTTTCTCACATCTAATTTGAAGTCTTACAATTAGAATGTCATCTGCTAATAGCCAGAAAAAGACTATCAACCGCTGAAAGACAACATTTACAACTTAACCCAGGTGTTTCTAAATCGTTTTCTCGTTAACTATTGCTTTATCTTGAGAAGTGTGATGGTGCTATTGAGAAAAGTGATGCCACACCAGACTAGGGAATTCTAATATGTTTGATTAACTCAAGTACATTAGATTCCCATCAGGCCCTTCTTCCCAATCTGCCCAACATAGAAATGTGCCTAGGAATGCTTAGGAATTTGATTTACCAAAGGTGATACTTGTTGAATTCATTTCAGATTCTCATGATGAAAAGTGATAAGCTCAAGTTATCACTGGAATGGTATACTGTTATAATTTGTTCTCAAGACATTGCCAGGTCTGAGTCATGAGTTAAAGCAACCTGATGCTAACTGTATCTGTGCTCAAGTGTATCCTTTCCTCCCTGGTGTGTGTGCATGTGTTGTCGACATGTGGGGCAGAACTTGACCAGCCCCTAGGTGGCTGGAAGAACAGTAAGATAGTGGAGGGCCACATCGGGTCAGCTTTGCCATGCAGCCCTTGTGGGTTTTCCCAGCTGTGGTATGGATTGGTTGGCCTCAGCGCCCAGGAGACAGGCAGCTGATCTGCACAATTAAATGCCCTACCGAAGGCCATTTTATGCAGTTGCCAGCAATTTGGCAATAGTGGGGCAAATGCCAGTCACATGGAGGGGAGGAGGGGGCCACCAGCTTAATGAATGCAGCATCCCTGCAGCTGTATGGGGTGACCAATGGAGCCAGAGGCCTGGGGAACGCCGGGCAGAGATTAAGGCACTCTTTGCAGCAATAATAATTATCCTGAAGGCATTTTCTTTCCAACCCCCAGCTGGGCCTGAACTTTTCCTTTTTTTTAACTTACCTGGAGGCGCCGCCAATGTAGTCTCCTGTGTGCCTGGGCAGCATCATCTCTCTTGGTGAGGATTCAAAACTTCTAGCCTTCTCTTTAGGCTGGCAGCCTCTGGAGCCTTCCCGCAGTCCTTATTTCGATAAAGAGACTCATGGGAGCCTCTCGATGAGTCCAGGTGGGGTAAAATTGCCCATCCCACTGCCGGTGAGTGGCGGCTGATGCCCTAATTTCACCCCAATGTCAGGGTCCCAAAGCCTGCAATAAAATTCAGCCCATGGTTGCTGCAGGTAATGCATCTCAATGGTAACGGTTTTGTGACTTGTACAATAATAAGCAAAATGTCTCTTAGGTTTTGGTCATTTACATGCATAGTTCATTGGCCTATAATTGTTAAATGACATGAGTGTTGACATGCATCATTCAAGCTATAGAAAAATCGAACTGTGAAAGTTGACCAGGATTTTCTACTTTTTAAAGAAATGTTTATGTTCATTCTGTAGGGGAAAAAAGGGCGCCCCGGGGATGATGGTGCTCCAGGTGTAAAAGGACAAAAGGTAGATTTATTTAAGTAAATGAACTGAATGAAGTAATTTGACTATCTGCCTTTTTGAAGTATGTTTATTGTAATATGCTTCTCAATACCTTTTAGCTGATATTTTTTAAATTGTGTTTAACAGGGTGAATCTGGTTTGAGTGGAATACCAGGAAGGGATGGAATGGAGGTACAATCTATACCATTTGAAAATACAACCTCGTCACAATATCTTATTTTGTCCAGTTTGTGAAAATGAACATAAACTGTTCGAGAATTAGTTGTTTCCAAACAACATGTAAAAGAAGACACTTCAGAAACCTATATAACCTGCTTTGATGAGAAATAGGAGAGAAAGGTGCTGTCAAAACAAAGCTCTCAATGATTAGATGCTTCATTTCAATGACAACATTACTTGCACTGGGGAAAGAATCATGTGGAATAAAATACAATTATCACAGTAAAGCTTAAGGTAAATTTTGCAAATTCACACTTCTCACATGCAGATCTTCATATCAGGAGCACAAATTCACAAAATTACCCTTCACATTCCATTAGTTTGAGCAAGAGATTTCCATCACACTCACTTTCAGTTATACAAAATATATGTTGCAAGAAGTTTAAGTTCCATTTGATGAAATTTCATGCAAATTTCTACTAATTTAAATGAATATTATGGGCTGCATGATGGCACAGTTGTTAGCACTTTTGTCTCACAGCACCAGAGACTGGATTGACTGTCTATGTGGATTTTGCTCATTCTCCCCATGTCTGCGTGGGTTTTCTCTGTGTGCTCCGGTTTCATCCCACAGTCCAAAGATGTGTGGACTAGGTTGATTTGCCATGCTAAATTGCTACTTAGAGTCTGGGGTAAATGCTTGGAATTGCGGAGATAGAGCCTGGGTGAGATTATTGTTGGTGCAGGTTCAGTGGGCTGAATGGCTTCCTTCTCCACTATAGGGATACAATAATTCCATGAATATTCTATAAGAAGCCGTTTCCTTATGGAGGAACTGTTTGAAAATTTGTGTAAAAAAAAAGAGTACTGATAAAATGTTTGTCTGAAACACCTGGATGATAATCTGGTGGAATAAATGGTTTATCCACTGTAGATCCTACTCGATTTTCATCCATCAACAAGAATGGCTTTCACTTGCGGAATGTACAGGTTCTACATATCTAGAATGTAGAATTCTACATATCTATGCAAGATATGCCATGTGCAGTTGTATAAAATCGTATCAACAGATGACTTGTTTGTTGCAAAGCCTATTCATTCTACCAATGGCCCTACTAAAAGTGGCCTAAAATGTAGCAACGGAGGAGTACAGTGGGCCCATGCCTCTAAAAGATTGACCATTTAGCCACAAATTTCTTACCTTCCAAATGAATGTGAAACTCTACCATGTTATGATCACTCTTGCTTAGAGGATCCTTTATTGTGAGATCATTAATTAATCGTGCCTCAGTACACATTAACGGACCTAAATAGCTTGTTCCCTAGTTGATTTCATAAGCCTTCCTGCCACCTAATTGGGATCCCTACCTACCATGCTAATGCCCAAACCCACCAGAGGGGAGGTGTTAAATTCCACCCCAAATGTTAGAATTAATGAATTGTTGTTTATTGCAAAGATCTTGATTGCTGACTTGTTAATTTTATTTACAATTATAGGGAAGAGCTGGATACAAAGGTGAACAGGTTAGTAGGATTATCAAGGACATTTTTTTGGAAGGATAGATCAAGGTCCTAGGCCCAGGATTCGAGGCAGCAATAGAATGGGAAAAAAAGAAATCAGGATAACTCTGGGAACAGCAGTTTAGTGGCCTTAAATCTGGGCTTCAGAAAACTTACCTGAGTAAAATAAACTGATTATAAATTAACAAATGTTTTATTCAGTACAATTTGGAGGTGAAATTAGATGTAGATTGAAATTTAAAAGCGGACACTATTGCATTGGTTGCACATCATACGCCACACGTAATGTTATATAACAAAGGGCAAATGTGATTTCAACTTTTCTTGCCTTCTGCCATGTCCAAGTTCACCCTTTCTTTCAAAATAAAAATTACTCAAAGTAATAACGTGCATCTAATTGTGATAGGAAATATATATTGTCCCCTTATAAGAATGTTCCAATTTTTTCCCATCAGTTTCACACTACATATTTGTTCAAATATAAATATCATTAAACTGGAGTGCTCGTTCAAGAAATTCAATGCCATAGGTTTAATCCAAAGGAAGATTAAACCCGGGCTATTTATAAGTCAGATAAGGTAATAATCAAAATTTAGAGTTGCCTGATTAGACCATACCTCAAATTCTGGCCCCCAAGAAATAAGATAGCCACTTAAGACGAAAGGACATGAACAAGTTGGTGGAGTGGGCAGTTAAGTGGCAGATGAAGAAGTGTGAGGTGGTGCATTTTGGTAGGAAGAACGTGGAGAGACAACATAAAATAAAGAGTAAAATTCTGAAAGGACTGCAGGAGAGACCTATACGACCATAAGACATAGGAACAGAATTAGGTCACTTCGCTAATTGAGTCTGCTCTGCCATTCAATCATGGTTGATATTTTTCTCATCCCCATTCTCCTGCCTTTTGCTCAAAACCCCTGATCCCTTTATCTACCTCTGTCTTAAAGACACTTAATGACCTGGCCTCCACAGCCTTCTTCGGCAAAGAGTTCCACAGATTCACCACTGACAAAATTTCTCCTCATCTCTGTTTTAAAGGATCGTCCTTTTAGCCTGAGGTTGTGCCCTCTGGTTCCAGTTTTTCCTACTAGTGGAAACATCCTCTCCACATCCACTCACAGTATCCTGTAAGTTTCAATAAGATCCCCCTTCTTCCTTCTAAATTCCATTGAGTACAGACTCAGAATCCTGAACTCATATGACAAGCACTTCATTCCAGGGACCATTCTTGTGAACCTCCTGTGGATCCTTACCAGGGCCAGCACATCCTTCCTTAGATATGAGGCCCAAAACTGCTCACAATCCTCCAATGGGAGTCTGACCACAGCCTCATACGGCCTCAGGCGTACATCCCTGCTCTTGTATTCTAATCCTCTCGACATGAATGCTAACATTGCATTTGCCTCCCTAACTGCTGACTGAACCTGCACGTTAACCTTCAGAGAATCTTGAACAATGACTCGCAAGTCCCTTTGTGTTTCTGATTTCCTAAGCATTTTCCCATTTAGAAAACAATCTGTGTCTCCATTCCTCCTTCAAAAGTGCATAAGCTCACACTTTTCCACACTGTATTCCATCTGCCAATTCTTTGCCGACTTTCCTAACCTGTCCAAGTCCTTTTGCAGCCTCCCCCCCCCACCGCGCCCACCCCGCTTCCTCAATGCTACTTGTCCATATATCATCTGCAAACTTAGCAACAGTGCCTTTAGTTCCTTCTTCCAAATCATTAATGAATATTGTGAAAAATTGTGGTCCCAGCACTGAGCCCTGAGCACACCATGAGTCATTGACTGCCATCCTGAGACAGCCTCCCTTATCCCCACTCTCTGCCTTTGCCAGTTAGCCAATTCTCTTTCCATGCTAGGATCTTACCCTTAACACTATGGGCTCTTAACTTATTTAACAGTTTCCTTTGCAACACATTGTCAAAGGCCTTTTGGAAATCTAAATAAATCATGTTCAGTGGTTCTCCTTTATCTAACTTCTTTGTTATCTCCTCAAAGAACTGTAACAGATTTGTCAGACATGACCTCCCCTTGATGAAGCCGCGCTGACTCAGTCCTATTTTATCATGCACTTCCAAGTACATTGTTATCTCGTCTTTAATAATGGACTGTAAAATCTTGCCAATGGCTGAAGTCAGGCTAACTGACCTATAATTTCCCAACTGCTGCCTCCCTCCCTTCTTAAACAGCTGTGTTACATCAGCTACTTTCCAGTCCTCTGGGACCCTCGCTGCCTCCAGTGATTGGTGAAAGATCACCACCAATGCCTCCACAATTTTCTCAGCTATCTCTTTTAGAACTGTGGGGCGTATTCCATCTGGTCCAGGTGATTTAGCCACCTTCAGACCTTTCAATTTCCCCAGAACCTTCTCCTTAGTGATGGCCACTACACTCACCTATGCCCCCAATTCTCCTGGAGCTCTGGCATCCCACTGGCATCTTCCACATGAAGACTGATGCAAAGTAACTCTTCAGTTCCTCTGCCATTTCTTTGTTTCCTATTATTTTTTCTTCAGCCTCATTTTCCAGTGGCCCAATGTCTATTTTTGCCTCTCTCTTCCTATCTTCTTTTATATTACTAGCGAACTTACACATATTTCATCTTCACCCCCTTTTGCTGTTTTAGTTGTCTTCTGCATACTTTTAAAGGCCTCCCAATCCTCTGGCTTCCCACTAATCCTCACCATTTTGTATGCTTTTTCTTTCGCTTTTATGCTGTCCTTGACTTCCCTCGTCAGCCATAGATGCTTCATCCTCCCCTTAGCATGCTCCCTCCTACTTGGAATGAACTTCTGTTGACCTGGTTGAATATATGCATGGATATTTGAAGGAGACAGGACAAGTGGAGAGAGCAGTTAATAAAGCGTATAGCATTCTGGGCTTCATTAGTAGAAGCATAGAATACAAGAGCAAGGTGGTTATACTGAACTTATGCAGGACACTAGTTAGACCTCAGCTCGAGTATTGTGTACGTTGGGTGCCACACTATAGGAAGAATGGAAACACATTGGAGAGAGCGCACATGAAATTTACAAGAATAGTTCCAGGGTTGAGAAACTTCAGTTCTGAGGGTAGATTGGAGAGATTGGCACTGTTCTCCTCGGAGAGAAGAAGGCTAAAAGGAGATTTGATAGAGATGTTCAGAATCACGAGGGGGCTGGATGGAGCAGATAGGGAGAATTAAGAACAAGAGGGCATAGATTTAAAATGATTAGCAAAAGAAGCAAATATGATGCAAGAAAAAATATATTCACGTAATGAGCGGTTTGGCCCTGGAATGCTCTACCTGGAGGTCTGATGGAGGCAGGTTCAATCAAGGCACTCAAGAGGGCATTAGATGATTACTTGAATAGGAACAAAGTTCAGGGCTATGGAGTAATGGCATTAAGTCATGATGCTCGTTTGGTGAGCCAGGTGCAAACACGATGGACTGAATGGTCTCCTGTTGCGCTGTAACAATTGTGATTCTGAAGGTCTGGAGGCAGTGCAGAGAAGCAGCATTCAAACTTGTGAGACACAAGGAAACTTCAGAAAGCATTGGGCTTTTCAGTCAGGAGAAATGACAAATAAAGTGGAAAATGGGATAGAATAAACAAATTCAAAACATTATTTTAAATCGTATTGTGGAATTAGGACATTGGGATGCTAGTTTAAGGTGGCAAAAAGTTTCCTTACAATTAGTGTTGGGAAATTCTTCCCACAAGGAATCAACATTTTAAATGGGCTTCCAGAGTGCTGGTGAACTCATTTGGAATCACTTAAGAAAGAACTAAATGGTACAGCAGAGAAATTTTAGAATTATTTTGAATGGATGAATTAAGGTGAGCTTAATGGCTTTCCATCTGTATTTGTCTTGTAATCTCCTATTTATAAACTAAAGTTAAAGTTAGTACTTACTTTTTTATGATTGTCTTGTAATCTCCTATTTATTGGGAGATTAATGCATTTTGTAAAGAAATACCAGGCCTCAATTGCAAAGGGAAATCTGGATAATGTAGCAATCCCATATTTCTTCAAATAATAAATAATTTGAGTTCTAACATTGTTTTTAATTCTAAGGGTGAAAGAGGTGAATGTGGGCTCCCAGGGACGAAAGGTGACAGGGTATGCACCCTTTTTACTCTTCAGTCATAAGCTTGTTTATTATAAGCATTTTCAGTGCAACATAATACGCTTTGCCATTGTTTATACATTTAACAATTAATTAAAGCAGATTCACAAATGTGTTCACTTCTAAAGCAAAAATAGAATAAAACTTTATGCCAATGCTACAGTTCTAATATTTTATCTTTGTTTTTACAGGGACCAGAAGGTCCAGTAGGCCCAAGGGGACTGAGAGGAGTGCAGGTAAAAAAGGAATTAAACAAACTATTGAATGTATCTTTGGCTATATTCTAACTGGTTACATGGTCACAGTTAAAAGCTCAGTACCATGGAAATGACTGATACTGTATTATAGCAGGTTAAATGTTTAAAATCACAGCTCAGTAATTCAAACATTGAATATCTAAATTCTAAACAAGTTTAATTATTCAGTGTCTCCTGCTGCTAAATGCATCTGCGAGCATTAGGTGATGAAAACATCATGCTTGGCTGTGGTGCCCTTAACTCTCAGTAGGCTGTGGATATTCAACAGCTGTGCTCACACATAAAGAACAGCTATGTGGAGTTAGGTCTCACCTAGGACCCATGGAATCAGAGGGCATCCAGGAACCATGGAATGAAAGGATTGTCAGGGCCCATGGAACTGTATTTGTCAGTGCTTCTAGGGCAGATGAGGAAAAGGCATCTTGGCAATTAAAGTTCATCTGTTGTCAACTGACACTGAATGACAAAATGGAGAAATTAGCATTCTAATATATGAAGTTGGCAAAACTAGTGGATCCCAAAGCTGTAATAATACAGTTTGAGCTTTGTTTAAAGCTATAAGAGTTAATGAGTGATACAATACCATGTGCAGAGGACCTGACTGCAGAGTCCATGAGGTTAGCATATGCTCGGGGAAGACTGCAGAGTGCTAATGTCAGTGGCCAGAATGCTGGAGTTGCAATCCTCAACATTGTCAGAAGTGCTTTGGCAACTCCCAGCCAGGCTGTCCACTACCTCCAATAATATCTAGTGCATATCAAGCAGTTACCTTTGTAGTGTGGGACTCTGAGGTTGGTATCCCTATCCTCCACAGCAGAACTCAAACTCTGTTTACCCATTGACAAGTTTTCCCCATGTTGTGTTTTACATTAGCTCCTGCTCTGTTGCAGTCTGTGAATTGCCTCCCCTCTAGCTCACTATCTATCCCCAACCAGCTGCTGATTTCTATGCTTTGTAATGATAAAGTGTAACAGTGATTCTTGTGGGGGGCTTATCACTCCCAGGACTTCTCTTGCATGGCCCGAGTGATGGGAAATGCCTAAAGGGGCTAAGTGTCATGGCAGAAAAAGGTTTGGTAGCAGCAGATGCTGGCATTTTTAGGCAACATAAGGGGGCTGTGCTGCCTATTTGCATGATGGCTGGAGAAAAGTGAAACGGTAAAATGAAAAGGCAAGAAAGCTGCTGAGCTGTGCCACGGACAGCTCTATCGCAGGCAGTCCCCACATGGGAGACCTCAGGGTGGATGCTTGGCCCCTTCAGAAGAATATTCATGTACCCCTATGAACATTGTGGCCAAATAATTCACCAATCAAGGCCCATCAACCTTTCTATATGTGAGGGCTAGGATGGAGTCTTCCCCCTTTCTCTGTTGTAGTCTGTTCTTTCTTGTGGGTTAATTTGTGTGCAAAAAGATATAGAGAGGTTAGTTTGTGAATTTTGTAATGTGCTGTTTAACTCTGTGTGAATCATGTGCTGAGATGGTAAAGTTGGGAGAAGGACAGGGAGGTAATCATCTGCAAAAGTGTGTCTTCAGTAAGAAATCTGAAATTGGTTGGAAGAGTGAGAAGTCTTTTAGTTGTGATCAATTGAACACACATTGGTGGCTACACACATCAGCAGCAGGTGAGTGTAAAAAGGAGAAGAGAGGAAGGCTCAGCTTTCCATTCCCAGGTTGGGTGTGCAGAGACGAGAATCCCCTTCAGTAATGCTGCTGTGAATAATTTGCAATGGGCGGAAAGATGCCTTTTGTTTAAGAAATATTTTCATTTTTTTAATCTTCACCGGAACCAGAGATAATCCCAATGTCCAATCTGATGGATTCCCTATCACAGCTGCAAACATGTCAGTAATCCAGCAATGAGATACAAATTAGTCTTGACATCAAAACCAATCAGGCCTTGGTGCTAACTCGATCAGACAGCCAGCCCAATGATCCAGCCCACCAGCTACCCTCGTCAAAGCCTACCTCATCAATGTTTCAGAATCAGCTACAGATTGCAGTAGCATTGGTGAGAAACAGATAAAAGACTGAGTGAAATTCTCACCAGTGGTACGAATACTGACTTTCCTGTGATGGTCAAGGATAATATTCAACGGGCAACTGAGGCATTTACACAAAATTCATTCTTCTGCCATTTTAATGGAAGAATCAGCCTGCTTTAATTTAGGATTAAATATGGGTCAACGGGTGCTATTCGGATTGGCGGATGGTGACTAGCAGAGTGCCCCAGGGGTCGGTGCTGGGGCCTCAGCTTTTTACCATTTATATAGATGATCTGGAGGAGGGAACCGAGTGTAGGGTGTCGAAATTTGCTGATGACACCAAGATTGGGGGAACGGCAAATTGTGCGGAGGGTGTGGAGAGTCTGCAGAAGGATCTAGATAGGCTGGGCGAATGGGCCAGGAAATGGCAAATGGAATTTAATGTTGGCAAGTGTGAGGTGGTCCACTTTGGTAGGAATAATGGTAGGAAGGACTATTACTTACGTGGCGAAAAACTGCAGCAGGCGACGGTGCAGAGGGACCTCGGGGTCCTTGTGCATGAGTCGCAAAAACCCAGCTTGCAAGTGCAGCAGGTGGTCAGGAAGGCAAATGGGATGCTGGCCTTCATAGCGAGGGGGATTGAATATAAAAGTAGGGAGGTCTTGCTGCAGCTGCATTGGTGAGGCCGCAGCTGGAGTACTGTGTGCAGTTTTGGGCGCCGCACCTGCGCAAAGATATTTTGGTCTTGGAGGGAGTGCAGAGGAGGTTTACTAGGCTGATACCAGAGTTGAGGAGGTTGAGCTATGAGGAGAGGCTGAATAAATTAGGCTTGTACTCGTTAGAGTTTAGAAGAATGAGGGGAGATCTCATTGAGACGTATAAGATGATGAATGGGATGGATAGGATAGAGGTGGAGAGACTCTTCCCGCTCAAAAAAGACAGTAGGACTAGGGGGCACAGCCTCAAGATAAAGGGGGGGCGGTTTAGAACGGAGTTGAGGAGGAACTTCTTCACTCAAAGGGTGGTGAATCTCTGGAATTCTCTGCCCGTTGAAGTGGTGGAGGCTGCCTCGCTAAATATTTTTAAGACACAGGTTGATGGGTTTTTGATAAGAGAGGGGATTAAGGGTTACGGGGAGAGGGCAGGAAAGTGGAACTGAGCCACAACAGATCAGCCATGATCTTATTGAATGGCGGGGCAGGCTCGAGGGGTTAGATGGCCTACTCCTGCTCCTATTTCTTATGTTCTTATGTTCTTATAAAAGTTGATGAAAGCTAAATATTGTCCTAAATATTTTCGAAGAAATAATAAATGGTAAAGCAAGGTCCTCAATGACTATTGTTTTACTGTTAATAATTTTCTTGAACACGTCGACTGTGCACATTTCATTAGGAGCAGTAGGCATGACTCCCAACTCCCAACTCCCACCTCCCCACCCTGATCCAACCACCCACCTCTGACTCAACCGGATGCCCCTCCGACCCAACCCCCCCCTCCAATATCTGGCCTTGCTCCATTTCTATTCCCTCCATCCCCAAATCCTATCCATGTACCTTCGCCCTGTTTATTTCAGTTGAGTCTTTAGACCTACCTGGTGTGCGCGCAGCCCAGGTTGTGCCCTCCTTCAATATGACTCTGCTGTGCTGCGACACTGAGCTTCAGAGGCAGCTAGCTGCCTGGATCTTGTTCAGCCTGAGTCAGAAGGTCGGGTGAAACAAACAGGGCAGAAATTTGGTGGAGATAAGTGGGCACAGAGTGGCAATTTGACACTGATTATCACTCCAAAGAAGTTATGGGATTAATTTTGTCTGTTTCTATTTAACTATTGGACCATTTTTGAAATTAGCATTGCATAAAACACCTGATAGTCTAATGTGAGGCTTACTTGTTTGACACTATTTCAACTTGTGACGTGAGTTATCTATACTAAGTATTTAGTAAGTAAATATTCTCACATTTTCATGGAACAAAACTCCATCTGAAATAAATTCTGCAATATGTTGCACTACTATTCACAATATGCTATGTTCGTTTTTACATTCTAGGGGTACTCTGGATCCCCTGGGGACCAAGGACCTGCAGGTTTTCAAGGGAAGAAGGTAATTTGTTTTTAGATTTTGTTACATTAAAACACAGAGAGAGGACATGAAAAATAAAGTTCAATTCATGTTATCAGCAAAATATTGCATCACCCCTTTGCCAAAGCCTGAATTCGTAATAAACTAAATAATTTTTTATTGCCTTTGGCATCTCCTGTTTTTAGTATGCAACTTTATAGTTTTATTGAAGAATCTGATTAGGGCTGCAGTTATATTGTTATAATCTGTTTGCTGTTTAATCAAATCTTCCAGTCCTGTCGATATGAACAGAGATTTCAATATTTCACCAGCCCCACCACAGGGGAACTCATCAGGAAGGGTGGGGGCTGGAAAATTTCAGCCAAGATTACCCACAGTGGGCAGAATTTTCTGAAATTTACTGAAAGTGCTGGCTGGGGAGCTGCACACCAGTTTTCTCACCAGATAATGCTGCACTTGGAGTAAAACAATGTTGCAGATGTCTCTGACATTGTAACGCCGGCAGTGGGGGAACTGATAGAGCGGGCAGCTCCACAGAAAACAGGGTGCCATGTTTAAAGGGTGTCCCAAATCCGCACAATAAAATACAGAAAATAATCAGAAAACGAGATCTCACTGGCAAGATTCTTCCAGGTCTCAAGAGATTTTATGCCCGAGTCGCTGTTTATGTCCATAACAAACTTGGACTCAAAATCGCTCCCAGTGTGTCTGTTCTGTAACTTGCCTTGTTATTACATTGGTCTGTACTGTCAGATTTCCTGGAAAGTTCCAGCCTACACTTGTGACAGAAGAGTGTGTGTAATTGTGAATAATCTGAAGATGTGGACTCAGAATATTTGCCAGTTAAAATATTGTAGATCCTGTAAAGCTGAAATCAAAATAACAAAGTGGACACAACCAGGTCTAGTCTCCATCCTAAAGAGTTCTTAGGTCTTTAGATAAGTTATTAATGTTATTTAAAGAATGTGGATCATGTTCTGTTGCCTGGAGCTACACTGGCAGAATCTGGATAGATTACTTCCTCTGATGTTATCAGTTTTGTTCCTTTATCCTTTTTTTTGCATTTATTATGTCTTTTCATAAAGCATGCCAATTAGAAGTGACTTACCTGATTTATTTCTGAGTATAATCATCTGCAAAGTTGGTTATTCAGCACTGGGTACAACTTTATTTTTCTTGTCGAAATATTGGAAATGATTTGGATTACTTTGATTCATGGTACTAGCTTATGTCTGTTTTAAACCACAACGTCATCTCATTGAGGCAATTTTAAATTACGACACCAAAATGAAGGGCTTCATCTCACAGCGCAGGATGCCACTGAGTTTGAACGAAGTTTTAAAAAAGAAAGCAAATTATGAGGTAGTGAAAAATTGGAACAAAGCTTAGATTTTAGAAACCTAAAACTTGCTGAGGGAAAGCACGGGTGAGGGAAGGAAAGAATTCCACAATTTGAGGTGTTGGGGAAAAATGAGTTGGAATAGGAGACTATTATCAGTCTCGATGTGGGCTGGTGGAAATGTTCAACTATATATGGAGCTTATTGGAGTTTGACGGAGTAGACAAGAAGTGCTCAAAGCGACAATATTGTTAAGAAAGTAGAGGCAATGAAAGAGTTGGGGAGTAGCAATAAAGAAAAGAATTAACGATTATGGTTTGCAAAAGAGGTGTCCTGCGAGCTTCTAGGAAATTATTTCTAGTTGTCCACGGCTTAAAACTTTCAAAAGCACAAAGAACAACTGTAGAACAAAGATCTGCTTGGCATGGAAGAGGAAACAGTTACAGCCTCTTCAGGTTAAGAAGTTGAAATTCCATTTGATGTCAGGGGAGAAAGGAAATCCAAGTATTTCAAGAAATGAAGACTAAAATCTAACTTACACTGTGGCAGCTGTTAATTAGATTTGGGTAAGACATGAGGAACTGTAACTGTCATTCAACTATGCCAAAAATGGGCATAAAAGTCAGCAATGCTCTGCTTGCCAATGGTGTTGACATGAGTCTAAAAACAATTTTTTGTTCAGAACTCATCCCATTTCACAGTGAGCTGCAGGATCCCAGAGGCTTAACTGGTCTATAGAAAGATGGGCTTACATTAATGTGGAATCCCCCCTGCCTCCACAGGAGTACTGTGGGCCATTTCAGTGCCACACCTCTTGTTGACCTCCCCATCTAGCACCCCAATATATCACCCCAGTACCTGCTGCAGTCAGGACCGACCTATAGAATGGCTGAGCGTTGAATTTTGAGAAGGCTGTGACTGGCAAGTTGCATTGAGGTATCCAGTTTCCAACACAACATCAATTGTCTGCCATTGATGTATAAAGGCAGTATCACTTACTCAGTTATCTGCATTATGAAGATTGTAGGACCCCCGGCATCACAGTACATTAGCTCAATTTTTTAAAGTAATAATTAAATATTTGGAATTTTTTGTTGAAAGGATTTAACTAATAAACATCATTAGAACTGTTTTAAACTGTTGGATATCAATCATGCGTCACTTTACTACAAGTATGCATACTTAATTTTTCAACTAAAAATATAGCTGCTTTCTTTTTCCTTATGGTTATCTTTACAGGCAATGAGGATGTCCACGGTTCTTTTTATATTTTTTTTTATTCTCATACATGTAGAACATTTTCAGTAATGTGTACATTTCATATGAATGTTAAAATAGACACTTTTCAAATGAAGGTAGTGTTCTCCAAAGGGATTGGAAATTTGTTGGCAAGTTCAAGATCAGCATTTGCCTTCAAGTATAGAATTTGTAAATCAATGTTTCTAACTCTCAGACTTACCAGACTTTTTCAAACTTAGCCAAATATAACATGCAAACTATTTGCATTTCACTGCAAAGCAAAACTTAGTGAACTGAAATATTACTGTCCCTGCCATAAGTGAAACTGATCAACTTTATTTAAATGTTAGGAGAAATTGTGGTCTTGGCAGCACCGTAGGATTGAACCCAATTTAAATGGTGGTGGCTATGTTACAGATCATTCAGTCAATACAGTTGCTGTGGTAACATACATTTTTACATGCATGTTGTAGCCTGGAGTTATGGATGTTGATAGATATGGATATGGACTTCTTTCCATAACATGGCTGGCCAGGAATTTCCCCTGCTCATACTTCCTGCCGTCTTGTTGGAAGGATCAGCATTCAACCTGTTTGGTCACATTCTGGATATACTTTCTTTGGCCATCAAATCCTGAGGTGGGACTTGAACCTGGAGCTTCAAGCTCAGAGGCAGGGGCACTACCCCCTATGGCACAAGACCTCCTCCCAACTCAGATGGTTTGAAATTCCAGTGTCTCTCTCTCTCTCTGAGCCCTACCAACTCTCATTTTTGAAAATTGGGGCCTTAGAGCAGTGCAGGTGCTGACACAGTGCTGTGTGAATTGAAAATCTGGAATCTCATCTGTCTGCATTGAGGCATTCTGGAGGAGCATTCACACTTTTTCCAGAGTTGTTTTGCTTTGTGACATGGCCAGACTGTCATCTTAAATAAAGCTGGAGCAAAAAGCTTTGGAGCAGAAACCTAGAACATCTTAAAAGGGGCACTCATGAAGTTGAGTTTTATGACTTAAATGAATTTAATTACTTTATCTACTCACTTCCGCTTTGCACACTGAGCTGATAGTGGGAGATGAGATTAATTTGCTCTGTAACCCTGCCAGGTGACTAGACAACTTTGAGGCAAATATTGCTGTGCCCTATATAAATCAACTTTCCTCTGCTGCACCTCATTTGGAAGATCCAACAGGAATCACTGTAAACCGAGAGCCCCTCGCCCTCTCATACCTGTTGGTCTAGACCTCCTTCCATCTTAAATCTTCAATTGCCCTGACCAAATTCCAGCCTTCTGATAGTGCAGTGCACATTTTAATGACATCACTGTTATAATGTATAGCCAAATGGAGAAGGAAAAGACTAGAGCCTAGTCCTTATCTGCTTGCAAACTTTTATTTACAAAGAACATATGATATGGGTGGCATGGTGGCATAGTTGTTAGCACTGCTGCCTCACAGCAGCAGGGACCTGGTTCAATTCCCAGCTTGGGTTACTGTCCGTCTGTGTGGACTTTGCACGTTCTCCTCATGTCTGCATGAGTTTCCTCTGGGTGCTCCAGTTTCCTCCTACAGTCCAAAGGTGTGAAGGTTAGGTTGATTAACCATGCTGAATTGCCCCTTTGTGTCTAAGGATGTGTAGATTAGGGGAATAATAGGTAAATATATGGGGTTACTGGGATAGCACCTGAGTAAGCTGCTCTGTCAAGGAGTCAGTGCAAACTCAGTGGGCTGAATGGACTCCTTCTGCACTGTAGGGGTTCTATGATATAACAAACACTTTTAAGATTCAGTCACCATTGTTTCAGATTTCTCCTATATATGAGCATAGGTTGATGCCCACCACCTAAACACAATCAAACAACAAGTTACTGTACAACAAACAAGCAGCAGTTCCTTATAAATTGCTGTTTCATTTGATCTACTACAACACTAGAGAGAGAACCTTAACACCTTCTGGCTGGTGGAGATGAGGCTGCAGCAGGGTTAAAATTGAGGTTCCAATTCTGTCACCATTTTAACTCCGATCTTGTGGAAGCTGCTTCAGGTACCCGCTTGAATCAAGTGGGAGCGTCATTAATTAATACAAATTAGGACCCTTGAGTCCTAAGATGTCAAAGGATCCCAGGGCCTGCTGGGCGCTGTGTGTGTGCTGTAGATGTTCAGCTCAATAACACCTGGCAGTAAAGGTAGAGAACCAAAAGGTGAATGTAAAGTTGTTTTTGTGGGACCAGGAGAAGTGGGAGTGTGGGAGGAGCTCATATATACATTGATGCCCTGCACAATCTGCCCCATCGCTTTGACTTTCCTTAGACCTAAATTTCAGCCAGTAAAATACAACATACAATCTGCACAGTGTTGCATCAGCCTGTAATCAGCAAATTGGAGTTGGGTACCCATTTGGAGGGTGCTGCCCCCTGCTGCAGCTACTAGGACCCAAGCATGGAAATGTTTAGTTCCGACAGTAAGAAGTCTAACAACCCCAGGTTTAAGTCCAACTGATTTATTTGATAGTAAACTCACAAGATTTCGAGGTTTCCCTCTTCATCAGGTGAATGGAGAGTACTGGCCTCAGACAGAGCATATAACAGCACAGACAGTTTACAGATTACTGATTAGAATGCGAATCTTTACACCTAACCTGCTATTCAAGTCTTAAAGTGGCTAACAATGTGAGTGGAAGGAGATTGAGCACAGGTTAAAGAGATGTGTATTGTCTTCAGACAGTACAGTAAGTGAGGTGTTGCAAACCCAGACAAGTCATGGGGGTTACAGATAGTGCGACATGAACCCAAGATCCCTGTTGAGACCGTCCACATGTGCGCAAAACTTGGCTATCAGCCTCTGCTCAGCGACTCTGCGCTGTCGTGTGTCGTGAAGGCCGCCTTGCAGAATGCTTACCCGAAGGTCAGAGGCTGAATGCCTGTGACCACTGAAGTGTTCGCCAACAGGAAGGGAACAGTCTTGCCTGGTGATTGTCGAGTATTTACCGTGTACCTGGTGGATGGTGTTCTCACGTGTGATGATGTCATCCATGTCGATGATCCGGCATGTCTTGCAGAGGTTGCTGTGGCAG
The DNA here is from genome assembly GCF_965287045.1 of Carcharhinus amblyrhynchos. Taxonomy (NCBI): domain Eukaryota; kingdom Metazoa; phylum Chordata; class Chondrichthyes; order Carcharhiniformes; family Carcharhinidae; genus Carcharhinus; species Carcharhinus amblyrhynchos. The sequence continues at coordinate 47,080,816 of NC_137334.1, forward strand.
GGTTGTGTGGTATTGTGGTCACTGTTCTCCTGAAGGCTGGGTAGTTTGCTGCGAACAATGGTCTGTTTGAGGTTGTGCGGTTCAGTTCTCACAGAGATGGTTTCACAGTCAACTGCCTGCAAGTTGATATCAATTCCCTATCGTGCTTCTGTAGCAACTGGTAGAGGCCCAAATCAGCCTAGGAACTGTGAAAAAGGAAGTGAATGAGCATACCTAGAAATATTACAGAAAATCCACTCAATATGCTGTCATTGTAAATCACCCTTGTGGAGTTCTGGGCCACACTAGTAGAGTTAAAAAAATCTAAATTGTAGAATTCCCTTCTAACAACATCAGGGTATAATTCACACCATTATATTTGTTCCATATTTTGTTTCAGTCAAAAATGTAGAATTGTGGATTGGCATTATACATTTCCAGTCACTAGAAAAAAATTGCAACCCCAATAGATATTAACGATAGCTCCACAACCGACAATTTGATATTCAACTCATAATCTAATATACCTTTTTTTCTCTTTTTAGAATTCACCTGACACTAATCAAGATTCCCTTGCTTAAGGAAATAATCCAGAATCTTCTGTTTCATTAGGGTGAACGTGGGCTCCCTGGACCACCTGGACTGATTGGTGAAACTGGAATCGGCTTTCCTGGTCCCAAGGTAATGAAATAAGTTTTTAATGACACCTTTACAGGTCACTGAAATAAAACTTAGACATGCACTGAAATTATATTTACTAATCAAAATCAACATTTCTTAATATCTCCATCTTAGTCATAAAGTCTGGAAATTTGTTTCTGATTCCACATTTTCAATTTGAAACACAGAGTATGAAAGTAAGAAATTATGATGAACCTTTAGAATAATGAAACTGAACTAGCTTGACCTCTGCTGAAATACTTGCCGGAATTTTTCAGGCCATTGTGCTGGCAGGAACTTACAATCCCGCCAACATGAATGGAGATTTCAAAGGCTCACAAGACCCAAGAGCTGGGGGACTCGAAAGTCCCAGCCATCTTGTCCAATTCTGGGCATTGCACTTGAGGAAGTATGAGAATGCCTTAGAGAGTTTTGTTTCAATCCCCGTTAGTGTTACTACTGGACGGGAAGATTCGGAATGTCTCAAAACATTATGGGGGCAATCTTTCCAGCTTAGCACATTGGTCAATTGGCTTGGGGAGCTGTAACATCGGGCAAGAAGGCAGAAAACCAGGTTTGTACCTGGTATCTTGCCTCTCGCGATATCAGCCCCACTCTGCTGATACCGTCCAAGAAGGCCAGTGCAAGGGATTCAGGAGTGAGGTGGGGGCAGAATAGGGGGCAGTGGGAGCGGGGGGGGGTTGTTGAGGTAAGTCCAGCAGGTTATCTTCCTCAGACCTCATGCAGGAGGTGGGGTCATCCCCGTTACTGGCCCCATTTCGAGATTCGATGCCACACTGGCGGAGGGTGCAGGTGAATCAGGTGAATGCTGTGACAGCTCCACAGGTCAAAGTTCATCCTCGTCTGAGCTCTCGTGGGAGCTGGGGCTGAGTTCAGATGCAGGGGCTGTCCTTACCCTCCTCACCCCTTCCCCCCCATAACCGCCCCCGCCCCCCTGCCCCGCCACCCCGTTCCAGCCCTCTGTGGGCTGGCACCCAGAGTGGAGAGAGTTGAGAGTGAGTGAGTGCCCAGGCTGCCTCCTACATTACACAGACCCTCACGCTCAAGTTCTGATTGAGTGAACATGTTTCCTCATAGGATGGCTGGGGGAGACCAACATCACCCTCAGCACGGGCATAGTCACAGTCCTACCCTGCCAGCCCAGCAGCCTGCTGCTCATACTGTGTGAGGGGCCAGAAGTTGGGCATGCCGCCTCCTGTCTTCTCCCTCTATTGCCTGCTCTGCACTGTCCTCTCCTGCATAGAGATAGATAGATGGACTGTGAACGATTCTAATGCAGGAGCAATTCACACGCTGCTAATTCTGTAGCTGGGAAGACTTGTGACTCCCCAAAGCTTGTCCACTATCCACAAGTTACAATGAGGAGATTGAGGGAAAATGGTCCAGGTACTTGGATAAATGTCACTCCAATGGTGCTCAGGAAGCTAGACACCATCCAGGACAAAAGTAGGCTGCATGATTGATACCCCACCCAGCACCATCAACATTGAGTCCACCACCGATCCATTGGTATTTTTGTGAAAGATGCACTGCTGTTAGTCCCCAAGCTACTTCAACAGCTCCTCTTAGACATGTGAGTTCCAGCAGCTGGAGGAACAAGGGCAACAGTAGCATGGGATTAGCAGCCCTTTACTCCAATCTCCCCACCCCCAAATGGTTGTACTTCCAGTGTGGCTGGGTCAGCAAACCATCATTAGCTCCCTACCAGCTGACCAGATAGACTTCAATGAGGGAATGAGGCAGCATCCCAGCCCTTAAGGGCATTTAGATGTGGGCAGTCCATGACAAATTCAGAAACTAATGAGGTGAGAGTAGAGAGTAGAAGGTTCACCTACCCTGGGTGCGTAAAGTGTTCAAGTATTTTTTGTACTGTAGAGTGCTCCTCCTTTTCACTCCTGCACCACTGACCACCGTGGCGACCTCCTCCCTAGCCACTGTGGTGAGTAGGTCTCCTGCTCCCATCTCTGGGAAAGAGGAAAACCTCCTGTCCTCCTGAACCTCCAGGGAGGCAGTCCTGAACTGTGGGGCTGGTGATTGCTGCTTGCTGGAAGCCATCCCAATGTCCTGGATTCCTGTGCAATGAATTACTTGTTGTCCAGGTGCCTCTTAAATATGGCACCCAGACACGACAGCAGGGTGATAGCTTCCTGCCCACTCTGCCATGCCATGCCCACAATGTAATGCACCCGGTTGCATAATTAGTCATGTGAGCAGCACACAACTGAAAGTGCACCCTGGGAATGGGAGTCCCTCCCAACTTCCTGCTCCTGCCACTGGACTAAGGCCGGAGTAGAAAACCCCAGCAATCTAGCGGTTTGTCCTCCAGGAACACATATTGAGAATATGGGTTCAAAGGCTGGTGGAACATCAAATGATTTTTCACTAATCAAAATTATTAGAGCAAAATGGTACAAGGCCTGTTGACATCCACACTTGGATTTCTGACATTCACTTATAGCGCATGAAGCTTTTCACCAGAGGCACCAATTTGTAAAGTGTACCCTTATCCATTCACAGGTTTAGTATTACTGCATAGAAGGCAATTATAGTAATAATGTCTTAACATTTGAGTAGCACTGTTGGTTTAATGCCAGATGACATGTTAAAATGCACGCTCTCCCCGTGTCTGCATGGGTTTCCTCCAGGTGCTCCTGTTTTCTTCCACAGTCCAAAGATGTGCGGGTTAGGTTGATTGGCCATGCTAAATTAACCCTACCGTCAGAGGGGTTAGCAAGGTAAATATGAGGGGGTTACAGGAATAGGAGCTGAGTGGGATTGTGATTGATGCAGACTCATTGGGCCGAATGGCCTCCTTCTGCACTGTAGGGATTCTGTGAATTCTATGAAACGTAATGTTTGCAACATTCCCTCATCCAGAGAGTAAAGGATTCCCTGACTTGTTGCTTGTCTAGTGATTAAAAGTAACTTCTCAATTTTCTTTTATCATGGTGTAGATTCACAACATAGATGCTATAAATACAAAAAAAACTATAGCTTAAGTCAAAAACACTTCAAACCTATAATGAAATTAGCTACCAAGCTTAGTACTTTTGCTGCAAGTCATTATATCATATGAATGGTATTCATCCTAAGAGAACACAATCCAAGTGTTACTTTTTAATAAATATGCCTTGTGTTATGCTAAGAGTTTGAGCATGAATTGTTGCAACAAGTGTTGTTCACTACTGGAAGTGCAAGTTTGGAAAATCTACCCGTAGGCGTCCTACGATGAAAACGTTAGATTACCTACCATTCATGACATTAACGATATAAGTTATATTCACTTTGTGAGAATACGTTTTGTCAAAAACATTTTTGAAATAATCTTGTGTTGAGTCAGTGCTAAAATCTGCTCTTTCATGAAGTGTAATTACAAAAGATTTATAACATGTTAAATTGAAGCTCCAAAGTTTATTTTACGAACAATTGAATGTCAATCAATTCTTTATTCCAACTCAACAAGAGGTAATTCTATTTTTAAGAGGAATAAACAAGATTTGTCAACACGTAAGAATAAATTGATGTTGTTCTGTATTTAATTCATCTTTCTTTGTTTAGGGTGATATTGGTTTCATAGGAAGACCAGGCCCTGTTGGCCCACCTGGGATTGGTGAACCTGGATTACCAGTAAGTTGTCTAATTGTGTTTGAATGTTTTGCCCAGAATTTAAACTAGACTATTGAATAGATAAAATGAAAATATTTCCAACTGATGCAGACTGCAAAAATATTGAATATTGGAGTGGATTCTGTCAGTAAGACCCAAATGTGTAACATTTTGTGTGCATAAAGGAAGGCAACCAATCTTCCCAACTCTATATGATTCTATAATTTTGTCTTTTAAAAAGCATTTAGACAGTTACATGAGTAAGATGGATATAGAGGGATATGGGCCAAATGTGGGCAAATGGGACAAGTTTCAAGGTTTTAAAACAAAGGGTGCATGGACAAGTTGGCTGAAGGGCTTATTTCCATGCTGTAAAACTCTATGACTCTATATTCTATAATACATTAAATTGGAGGGAAAAGAAGGTGGAATCTATTGTGAGTTGCCATCTTTCCCACCTGATCTGAGATGGAGCATCCCAGAATGAGAATCAATGGTAGCAACAGCTGAACTGAGAACTTGAATGTGCAAATCTTTAAAATTCTTCATTCATGCCCTTTTTCTATTTGCTTGCAAGAGAAAATTGCACATGTGTAGACTGGAGGAGATGTGTCTCACTTACCATCTTCTACAAAGGTAGGGCTGATTTTGATTTTTTGCCACAGTGGAAGATGGACAATAGTGAGCAATCAGCCTATTTACATCACGACTGATTTTTCTTTCCGTCAACTTCAGCTAGCAACTGAAGAATTAACAAATCTAGGAGCCCATCCTGCTGCTAGCCATCCCCGCATGGCCACTTCACCACTATTGCTTGTGTGTCTTTTAATAAGCGATAGCATTTTAAGTGATTACATCCACTCTTCTATGGCTCAGTTAGCAGAATTTTTGCCTCTGAGGTCAAAGGTTGTGGAATCATGTCTCATTTCAGAACTTGAGCACGAAAGTCAAAGCTCCAGTGCAGTACTGAGGGACTGTTGCACTTTGAAAGAGATTTTAAACCAAGGCCCTGTCTAAGGTAGATATAAAAGATCTTATGGAAAATTTTGAAATGAGTTATTGCCAATGTCCTAGCCAATATTTATGTATCAATAACATCATAAAAACAGATTATCACATTGCTTTCTGTATGGGAACTTGCGATATACAAAGTGGCAACTATGTTTCTATCTTACAGAAGTGACTACGCTTCAACAGTACTCAATTAGCTATGAAGTGTTTTGGGACGTCCTGTGGTTATAAAGGGTCTATATAAATGCTAGTCTTTCTTTTCCTGCCAAACAGACGGCAGCATAGTGAACCAGATGAGTTTTTACAGCAATCAGAAATGGTTGTCATTAGACTTTTAGTTCCAGGTTTTTATTGAATTCAAATTTCACCACCTGCTGTGGTGGGATTTGAACCCAGGTCTCTAGAACCTGGGTCCCCATTACCCTGGGTCTCGCTAGTAATCCAGAGACCCAGGATAATGGGGACCCAGGCTGGGAACTGAATATTCCCAGCCTCTGATGTGAACAGCTGCCACATCCTTTTTGATGCAGAGCCTTTGCCCACTCTGAACATCATTCTTCCGCATCGAAAGAAACACACTGATGGCTGATGTGAGGCAAAGGATTTTTAACCAGGAAGTTACCTTGGTTCTTGCTTGGAAAACCCCAGGTGGTCTGTGGGCCAGGTGAAATAGGCACATTTTCTTCCCGGTTGTCAAAAGGGGATGGTATGGTTGGTCTAGGCTGGGCCATGGCCTCGTCCTCACAGTGGGGGAGTGACAATCTCCCTAAATTCATTGCAGTGTTAGCATAAGCCTACTTGTGACACTAATAAATAAACTTTAAACATAGTACAATGGGAGATTAAGGCGCATGCGCAATAGTGACCTCTAGCAATCAGCAGCTGGCTTCCTAGCATTTATAGATTCCATCTACCTCTCCTACTGGCAAGAATCATTATTTGCCTCATTTTGTTTCTAAGTGCCATAAGATTTGATTTTTTTTCCTTTCGCCAGAAAAAGGGGTCTGAAAATCTCCCGTTTTCATGCTCATTCAGCATTTCAAATTGTTTTTGATAAGATTGCCACCCCACCCCCACACTTAGTTTCTTCACATTAACACCAAGCATGCAGTTTCATGGTTTCTTGAATCTGAAGTAATTTACTGTTCCTGATCTGATAAATGAGTTTATAAAGAAATTTATTTTGCAGTGGAAGCAACTTCTATTCCAGTTGAGTTCAAGTGATGAAATAATGATGTTGATGTCATGTTATAGAGACTCTTTCCCTGGAAACAGACTCCCACTGGAAGGGTTAGGTGGCTGGACCACTTAGTATTGGCTACCCAAAATTCATCCTGTATGTTCTATGGTATGCTGTGATGTTGAGCAGCTGATAGAATCACTGTGTGAAATCAAGAGATTTATTGTGGCTGGGCCACTGTTAAAAGAGGTTAACAGAAACCACACAGATCAAATGAAGGCGATAACTGTCCTCAATATTGGGTACTGTTATTCCTCATACTAAAGAACAGCAATTGAGAGACTCCACTGGTAGTGAAGAACTGGTCTTCCTGTACCGGCATCTAGCAAGAATACACACTGGAAATGAATCCTTATTTTTTGTGTATGAGTGTTACACATTTAATAACTATAGCTGTGAATTATGTAATCTCTCAAGGTTATCACAGCCTCTGTCCATTCACTCATTCACAATAAACAAAGGTCCCGAACATCTGAAAGCCTTTGATCCGGACCAAAGTACTGACATCAGCCCATGGAAATCTGCCTAGCTGACCACACAGGAATATCCACGATTAGGGGAGCGTCTCCCTTTTAAAGATTATTTGCAGAGTCAGGGGAGAGGAGAGAAGTGCGCTAACTAACCACGCTCTGCATCTCAGGATCTTACAGTAAGATATCTCATAACACCAGGTTAAAGTCCAACAGATTTATTTGTAGCACAAGCTTTCGGAGCGCTGCTCCTTCATCAGATGATATTGTGAGACTTGTTACTGTGCCTACCTCAGTCCAACACTGGCAGTTCCACATCAGGATCTTAGGCTGGAGAGAAAACCCAGGGGTCCCATCCATTTATTGAGGATGAGGCCATTACCCAGGCCCAGACCAGTCATGCCGTCCCCTTTTGATAACCGGGAAGAAGATGTGCCAAGTTTCACCTGGTCCTTTGACCGCCTGGGGTTTTCCAAGCAAGAACCAAGGTAACCTCCTGGCTGAGAATCCTTTGCCTTGCACCAGCCATCAGCAAACTTCTTCTGATGTGGAGAAACAATGTTCAGAGAGGGCAAAGGTTCTGCTCAAACAGGACGTGGCCACTGCTCACATCAGAGGCCAAGAATATTCAGATCCCAACCTCATTCGCAAATGTTTCCCCTAAGCCAGCTTGATTCACAGCAGAGTCTCCTAGAAGATTCAGTGATTTTCTGGACTAAAGCTTTGGAGGGAGGTGATTGGCAGAATCATAGAATCACCAAATTGTTAAAACATAGAACAATTCTGCGATTCTTCCCAACATCTCAGTCAATAGGTGCCTGCTATCTTCCAAAAGCAGATTTTGTGTGTCACAATTCACCAAGTAGAGGTAATTTGATTGCTTGCAAGTCTAATTCTAGTAAATTGAACATTTTCCATTATTGTTATTGTAAGTAACACTGGTTATTGCTTTATTAAAACGCAGTTCATGAATTGATTTTATGTTTCTTTTGTACAGGGTCCTCCAGGGCCTCAAGGTCTTCAAGGAGATAGAGGTTTACCTGGAGAAGGTTTGCCAGGATTGAAGGTATGAATAATTCTAAGTGTATCTTACACACAGTTTCTGTCATTCCCTGTAAAAGAATCACCTAAAATCGCTGGAACATTGTTTCAACATGCAGGAAAGGAATTCCACCCCCTTCCCCCTCCCTCCCCATAGGGTATATATAACAAGATATGTTTTTGTTCAGGAGATATTGCCAGTGTAATAGTTAATGCTAGAGTTGTTGAACAAAGTAGTAAATGCAACAAAGTAGTAAATGTACGCTGTGCAATGCCGTAAAAGAAACTGAATGGAGATAAAGCTAAGAAAAGATACTTCATCACATTGTGATTTATTACTGCCTACAGTGCTATTAAGAATCCATCAAAATATACACTCTTCCACTCCAACACACAGTGTTCAATCAAACACAATACCATCACCATCTTCATGCTTCTGGCAAATTTAAGACAGATATGATGTAAAAGTATAGGAATGTATCCTGAAGAGTGACACCATAGGTAGGTTGTTAATACTAATGCTGCACTGTTAGATAGTTAGGTACTGTAACATTACTGCCTATATACCTGGCAGACATTATTGATGTATATCCATATGATCCATATTGATCTGTTTTCTTTGAGCTGATATTCTGACAATTTCTTCTGTATTGTTTTACTCTTTACCTTTTCCTTTGTTCACTTCAATAGTCTATTACTGAGGCTGATTAGACTATTATATTACAGTGGCAGAATGATTCTTCACTATTTATACAGATTGCATGCAAGTAGTGGAACTGCTGACCTTGCACTATTTTGCAATGTTGACTCATTTTAATGATTTCCATATGCTCACTGCACAGATTGGTTGACTGCACAGAGGATGCATTGGAGTTGATTTTAATTTTTGGATTGCTGATTGAGGGAATAGCACACCCATTCCTGTACCTGTGACAAAGTGTCCTCATGACTTTGAAGCCTAGGCCTTATATGTATAAGCCAGCCAACCATGGACACCAAACAGGTCCCAAGGCTGCTCATTGGCTTTGGTCCTCAAGAATGTTGGCGAGCTGAAATGCTGCACCATTGACTAGGGAAGGAGGAAGGCGGTGATCTTCAGGAGCGCAGTCTGGACCAGTAGTGGGGAAGAGCAAATGTGCCCTTGGGGACTCCAGAAAACATCCTCAACAATACTGACTTATCCCAACGCTAGGTAGAAGTATCTGAGCTGGAACAGAGGCAAGTAATTCAGGGCATGAGTTCAGATGGATTGAGGGAGGGAAATTTGGATTGAAGAGTCTGTGCACAAATGTATGTGTGGCTTAGAGTCTGATTTCAATTCCCTTTTCAAAATCATCAGCTTCACCTTCCTGATTGTCATCATTCAAAAGAAGATCATTAAGTTTCCATTCCAGTTCCTTATCATCATCATCCTCTTCCTCCTCCTGTACTTCCCATCCGATCATCCATTATTGGGGTGGACCTGCAGCAAACAACAATTCAAATTAAGGATGCTTGAACATTATCCCCTGGCATTGAGGATTCAGAGAAGGGGAGCAGAAGACTGTGGCTATGTAGATCATCCAGGGGATGTCACAGTATCATTGCAGGCATTCAGAGGGCGATTTAAAAATTTTCTTTTCTAAATGCTGGGTACATTTGAAACAGGGAGAGTTTCAGATCCGTGTTTTCGGTGTGTTTTCAGCCCCCTTCCCCCCTTCGCACTCTGCCTGCAAAGTTTTGTGCAAGTCTGTTGCTCACAGCAGAAGCCAGTGGGCAGGGCTTGCTTCACCCAAGGGCCTGCAGAGGGAGGTGGTGTGCATGCAGGCCTCTGATCCTACACATGTGCATTAGCAGTAGCAGGGGTCTGGCAGGAAAGAGAAAGCTCTCAGGCTCTTTCTACTACAGGCAGCATGAAGCAGCCTCGCAATCATGGGGGCCTGGAACCTGAGATACAGCCTGCTGATCCCCTCCCCTCCACCCCACCCCCCACTGCCCAGGCAGATCATGGACCCCCTCCCTCTCCATCGATCACAGCCCCGCTGCCCTCCACCCACTGATCACTGCAGAGTGGCAGCGGGCCCCCACCCCCATTAGTTCTGCTCCAGCACTGCCCAGCAGGCATTGCCCAGGTGCCAGGGTGGCTCTGCCTAAGGGACACCCTCTCACCCTCTGCCTCTCTGGAGGGCCTCAATGGCCTCCAGTTCCACTAGCAAGGCCAAGTCGACTGTTCCCTGTTCATGGGGAACATGTCTATTCTTTGCCAGTGAGAACCTTTCCTGGCGAGGTCACAGGGGTGGGGGAGCGCGGATGAATGAGCACCAGGACCACTAAGCAGATGGTAAACAGCATTTAAATGAATTTCCATACATTAATCTACCTTTCACTCATTTCCAGTGAGAGGCTGACCGCATCGGAAATTCGGCACTCGTGAGATGGTGCCAGTTGCAAAAACCAGCGCCGATCACACTAAGCACTTTACGCCCCACTTTATGACCACGTCGTGCCTGAAAATGGGTGCAATGCAATAATAAAATCGCCCGCTTAGTCACTCACCTGGTGCTGGGCCAATGCTTGAACTATGCCATCTATCTCGGAAAAGGCAGGGAGCCTCCCAATGAGCTTATGACCTGCTCCTCATGAGGCATTGGATGTTCCAGCTTGAATGTGCACCCACTTTGGTTTGCCTCTGAAAGGCATTGTGCCATTTTCTCCTGCACAACTGAGTATGTAAGGTGAAGACTAGTAATGAACAGCTTGTGTCAAAGGGCTTGCAAGAACTGAAATAAAAGATGTGGTGATCTCATTCTGTTAAAGTGAAGGAACAGGTTTTAGGCTTAGGCAGGCAAGTAATTGCTGTTCGGAGAAATGACAACTATGCTGTAAGGTCTCCTGTAAGTGTTCCCTTATTTTGAGTACATTGTAAAAGGTTGTTTGAATAATTGTTTTCTTTTGGAAGAAAGAGAATGTGCTGTTGTCTAATGAAGAAAGGAGAGAGTGGCCAGTGTATCACCTTGCCTGCCCTGGTCAGGACATTGAATTTTTTATGACACTGGTCTGTGGTCTTGAGTGTGAGAGAATTGATGCTCAGTTCTTATCTCCTGGGTTCAGTTTTAACCAGGACAGTTTTCAGGACCAGAGTGAAATATCCTTTTCTGGCATTCTGTCTTTGTCCCTTCATTTTTTTCATCCTGTGACTGGTGTGTGAGAAGGCAATGAATGCACTTGCCCGTTTACAACAAGATGCAATGAGGGAAATGTAATTAATGTAAATTCTGTCATTTGTATTCTAGTAATGATGAGCAATAGGGACATCCAGCCTTGACAAGAGCCTAAGGGTAGATTTGCACTTTGATCGATTGGATTCCCAAAAGAGACCAAATGTAGAACAATCAGCTGCTTTCAGGAAACTCAAGTTACAGTAACAGCATGAGGAATAGGATTTTCTTTGAAACTTTTGAGCCAGTAATTTAGATGGATTTACATTGGGAACGGGCTCTGCAGCTAAATACATTCATCGCAACATGGGTTGGTGCCATAACTTTTTGTAATATTGGCTGGTCCAGCATTCATTGCCCTTGAGAAGGGGGTGGTAAGCTGCAGTCTTGAACCGCTGCAGTCCAATGCACACACCCACAGTGCTGTTATGGAGGGAGTTCCAGGATTTTGACCCAGTGATAATGAAAGAACAATGATATATTTCCAAATCAGGATGGTGAGTTGCTTGGAAAGGAACTTTGAGGTGGTGATGTTCCCATGTGCTTGCTGCACTTGCCTTCTAGATTCTAGCGATTATGTGTCTGGAAGGTGCAGTGTGAGGAGCCTTAGTGAGTTCCTGACATCTGCATTATGCAAATATTCCTGACTCAGGATGAAGCAAGGAATAAAGCCAAGGGTAAGTAGTCATTTCTGTCCCTCAGAAGGCTATGCTGTTATCGAGTGCAGTTTCAGTCATTGTGACATTAAGAATCTATTCCATTCCATGACTGTGATGCCAAATTCTGCTTCAACTAGATTTTCAAGTTTGCTGATGACACCATGGTAGTGAGTCGGATCTCGAACAATAATGAGCCAGAGTACAAGAAAGAGAGAAAGAATCTGATGAAATGGTGCAATGACAATACTCTTTCTCTCAATGTCAGTAAAATGGAGATAATCATTGACTTCAGGAAAGTAGTGGAAGACATGCCCCTGTCTACATCAATGGGGATGAAGTGGAAATGGTCGAGAGCTTCAAGTTTCTAGGTGTCCAGATCACCAACAACTTTTCCTGGTCCGCCCCATGCTAACATTACAGTTAAGAAAGCCCATCAACACCTCTACTTTCCATATATTTGCTCCAACTCTCACCAATTTTTATAGATGCACCATAGGAAGCATTCTTTCTGGATGTATCACAGCTTGGTTTGGCTCCTGCTCTGACCAAGATGGCAAGAAACTACAAGGGTTCAGAACGAAGCCCAGTCCATCACGCAAACCAGCGTCCCATCCATTGACTCCGTCTACATTTTCTGCTGCCTCAGAAAAGCAGCTAGCATAATCAAGGATCCCACACGCCCAAGACATACTCTCTTCCATCTTCTTCCATTGGGAAAAAGATACGAAAGTCTGAGATCACGTACCAACCGACTCAAGAATAGATTTTTCCCTGCTGCCAACAGACTTTTGAATGGACCCACCATATAATAAGTTGATCTTTCTCTACACCCTAGCTGCGACTGTAACAAGATATTCTGCACTCTCTCCTTTCCTTCTCCTCTTTGCACTCTATGACAGTATGTTTTGTCTGTACAGCGTGCAAAAAAGAATACTCTTCACTATATACTAATACATGTGACAATAATAAATCCAATCAAATCATTTCCATCTTCCACCTTAACCTAATCATAGCATGCAACCCAGCAAAATACATGCATTGGCTGCAGCACAAATGGTACATCAACCTCTAAGTTCTTTTACTGGCAGTTGTGTAACTTAGTAAACTAGGCAGCAACACTTGGAGAGGAGAGACTATCAGAAGGCCAGTCACCACTTGTTCTTTTGTCATCTCATTGTGCCAGTTCTGGCCTCAGGCACGGTGGTCTGATTGAATTGTATTGCTCTATGTATCATTTTGCCATCTGAAGTGGCAGTAACAGAGACTCAAAGACAAGTTTCCAGTTAAGAAAGTTATATGGCCCAGAAAAAAAGGATTGAGGGAGCTGAGGAGAAATATTATCATGCACTGTAGTTATAGTAATACAGGAATCAGTAACAGTTAACATCATAATCTAATTCTGTTTTACCAGAACCACTTCGACAGCAGCTGCTTACAGTGAGGTTTCTATAAGTCTCAGAAAGCACTTACATATTAATACTGTTCCTCTGAATGACCAACTCCACCCTGGAGATCCGAATGTTCTATGTACCTTTTCACCTTGGTTTTGTGGAGCCTACCCCAATGAGCAAACAGAAGGAAAGGCTGTCAGGACCCACTGGTTAGAAGGGTGTCCCCCTGATTGGAAGCACAAGAGTTCACCTCCTTAATGCTGATAGTGTTTCATTTGCTGCAAAAGAAATGGGCTTGTTAGCAATAAATTACCAATGCAAATTGCCCAGAGATATAGAAATAACAGGTATTGAGTACAATCTGATGAATGTTAAACTTACAGTAGCTGCCCCAGGTCTGTCTGTGAGACTTTCTGACAACATGCCAGTTTTCTGTCTTCATTCTTGAACAACACTGAAACAACGCTGCATCTTTTCAGCCTCAGGCACTGCGCAGTTGCTCAGTTTGTATGTTTCTGGGGCCACTAGGAGACCATTTTGAATACTGTTTCTCTAATTCTTATACCCTGCTGCTATCTGAGTGAGATTTTTGTGGTCCTTTCTTCTTTAAGCATCAATTGGTTATTTCATCTTTTTCAAACAAACTTTATCAAGGATATTTTGTTAAAGATAAAAAATAGCACAATCACTATCATGTTTTGTATTGTGTTGCAGGGTGATCGTGGGTATGACGGACCAAAGGGACCTCGTGGAGCTCCAGGCGTTGGTGCTAAGGGTGATAAGGTAAGGCTTGGCTAGGTCAGATTTATAATGCAACACTATTTGCGATGGCAGCAATTGATGCAGTGAACTAACGCAAAGTTTTAAGAACAAAAAAGGCGAGTTATGGCTGGTTAGTCTTTGTAGTGTTTGTTTTTGAGTTGAGATGGTGGAAGCTGATGTTTATGAAATTATTTTCTGCAAGGCATGGAATCTTCATACTTTGTTTTAATTTTTCCTAAAAAAAAGTGAAACGACTTGTCCAACACCAGGATACTCAATTAAATAGTACATACTTCAGGAGCAATGGCTTCCACTGGTGCAGTGAGAGTCTGCAATCACTAAATGGCTATCACCATTTCTGAAATGGATCCTGAGGTAAAATACTGCAGGTGGAATTGTTCCAGCAAGGACTAGGCCCCCTGACAGGGCCAGGATTGGGAGGTGTTTCCCGTTATGGAGGCCAGCAAGAAACCACACCACATCTTCCAGCCCTGACCTCATTAATTATACATCTGGGAGTTTAGCACCATATTCAATGGTGGGACAGGTTTGACCGCATGTATCTCACTGTCATATCTGGATGCCATATTGAAAAGGTACCCAACATCACTGACCCACCACTGAAGAAAGAAAATGGATTTCTAGGATCACATTGAGGCTGGAAGATGAACCTCCTCAATGACATGGAAGCTGGAAGGTCCACCTGATCAGTGTACACTCTGCCCACTGCTGTGATTTTCCGAGGTTCAGGATGGCTGGCGCCCTCCATCCTGAACTCCAGAGGCAGCTCCAGTATTCTTCAGTAAGTCCTGACTTCTGCATACCACATTGTTCCAGACAGGTTCTGGACCAACATGTCACGATGAGCAAACAGAAGGAAAGGCTGTCAGGACCCCCTGGTTAGAAGGGTGTCCCGTTTCCAGTCGGGCCTTCATCTGCATCCCTTTAGTTGGATGCAAATCAGTTTCATGCTGGCAACCAGTGGGATTCCTGTTCTGCCTCGGTTGGCACCAGAGGAAAATCCCGTGAGAAATTCACGCCGATGTAGGACTGATTTTTGGATTTCCCACTGAATTTTCTCCTTGCACCCGCCGCTGAATCCACTGGCGAGGGCATGGGAGAGTCCTGCCCTACGTTATAAGTAAACTTGGCTATGGTTGAAGGAACCTTACCAATTGTCCAAGGGACCCAGGAACGCTAAGAACATTGAAGCTGAACACAGGAACATTTTTGCTTTTTTTCTCTTTGGATCCCCCATACCATTGGCAATGTAGTAGTGATGAGATCCAGCATCCAGCCATCATGTCTGCTCTGATTCCCTGGATCAAGATTGTTTATGTATTTAAGGTAGGTGCAGCATCATTTAGGGTGCTGCTAATATGCTCATCCCAGGTGCTTAAAAGAGAAACTGTTTCAGTGTTGCTGACATGGCCAGCTGAAGAGAAACTATTTTGAATTTGAAAGAGTAAAATTGCCCACTTTTATTCTCATTCAATTGTCTTAGTCTAAAAGGCTATGCAAGAATACAGAGATCTGTCTTTGTCTTCTGATTTTATGTCAGGGTTATTTCTCTGCGGGGGACACATCCATGCTAAGCTGATGGTCTGAATCTAGAATACACACAGGTTCAGAATCATTCACATGGAAGTAAACAGAATACTGAGATGAAAGTTTTGCCCTTTTGTCAAAATTCAACAATGCAGAGCACAGATACTATCTCAATGCAAACACAACAACTAACTTGGCTCAGTTCAGCAAAAACTTGTTTAGTTGTCAAGTAGAGCTTAATTTTAATGTTAATATAGAAAGAGACCCATAAGCCATTAAGGGACTCTTATAGGCAGAAGTTCTGTTGGGAGAAATGTGGGAAATAAACAGTAGTTTTGAGGTATGAACGCCTCATCTTACAAATTGTAATGACTGTTAACATCCCAGATTCTCCCTTTATTTCAAAGACATATACAAGAACTCCTAGCACAGTAGTCAGAGCTGTGAGGGTTTTGATCCAGTAAAGTAACCTAACATTTGTGTACAATAAGACAAGGCCACCAACGCCTCTACTTTTTCAGAAGACTAAGGAAACTTGGCATGTCCACATGACTCTCACTTTTACAGATGGACCATAGAAAGCATTATTTCTTATATGAAAGTTTGGTATGGCTCCTGTCCTGTCCAAGACCCAAGAAACTACAAAGGGTAGTGAACAAAGCCCAGTCCATCACTCAAATCAGCCTCTCACCCATTGACACTGTTGACACTGGCCGCTGCCTTAGAAAAGCAACCAGCATAATTAAGGACCCCATGCACCTTGAACATAGTCACTTCCACCTTCTTCCATAGGGAAAAAGATACAACAGTCTGAGGAAACACACCAACTGACTCAAAAACAGATTCTTCCTTGCTGCTATCAGACTTTTGAATAGACCCACCTTGCATTAAGTTGATCTTTCTCTACACCCTAGCTATGACTGTAACGCTTCATTCTGTACCCTCTGCTTTCCTCCTCAATGAAAGGCATGCTTTGTCTGTATAGCACAGAAGAATCATGCTTGGCATGCCTTTCATTATATACTAATACATGAGACAATAATAAATCAAATCAAGTCTTCTTGAAGATCAGGCAAGATGCAAACATTCTGCATTTAACAGACTCTATAGCAAACACCATTCTTAAAAGTTTAATTAATCCTCTGTGGATTGATTTTAGCCCATTGTTTCTAAGCATTGTACCATTGGGTTTAGGTTGGGATTTTTCAGCCCCACTGTGGCAGGGCCCACTGTGGGAATGCAACAGGCCAGCCAAAAGTCCATTAACTTCTGGCTGGACTGGGCAAACCTGGTGGCAGGCAGGGCCCTAATATCCCACCCTTTGACTTCTGTATGTTCTTTAACCTGTGAATAAATCCAATAGTTTTAACACTTATACATTTATCGGTAAATTTCCCACTTTTCAGAAGTTAGTAGCTAGTCTATATAGAATAAGCTCAAACTTCAACAACTTCAATAACGTTAATAGATCTGGCTGTTCACATATCTTGAATGGTCTGAGGGTGAGCTCTATTTTAATGAATAGCTAATTAAGTATTGCCATTGATGACAAACATGATGTGAAGAACATTACCTATTTTTCCATATAAATCTGAGAAAATGGCTGCTGGATGCAAAAATGATCAAATAATTCTGTTCAAAGCCATCAAAGTAAAGCAACAGCAAATGCATTATATTTCTGGCTGCAGAATGGGGCAATAAGGCTTTAGGAAAATTTGTTATTCAAGAATAAATATGAACAGAAGACATGTGAAATCTGTGTGGCATAGAGATAATTTCAACAGTTTAAAACTATTTTTATTGTATTGTGTTAAAGTGCTTTCTCAGTTTTATTGTCTTTGGTACTACATTAGGGTGAAGTTGGTTTTCCTGGATTACCTGGCCCTATTGGTCCATCCGGTATTGGATTCCAAGGTGAAAAGGTGAACATTTGATTTACATTTTTAATAGAACCAGGAATTCCCCACACTGTATCCATGACATCCAACTCAAGCACTAATTTTGTGTAAATATTTTAGTTATGTGTTCACACCAGACCATTTAGACAGCTGCTGGGACACAGAAAGCTGTGACATTGGACAGCGACATAGGAAGGCCCTTCCTGAGTGGGGGATAAAACTTTCAGCAGCAGATTCGAACCTGGTAACTTCCTGCTGTGCTTAAATTCAAGTTAAAATAACCGCCTTGAAATTCCAACATCCTGCACAATTTTCCTCCACCAAGCAATCTGCTTGTAACAACTTATCCCCTCCCTTCACTCTGTCCCAACCCTGAGGATATTCTGGATGGATTTTTGTTTCAAAGTTGTTCCAGTTCTTATCATGACTGAACTATGTTACTATTTCAGAGACACAGGAACAAGAATAGGCCTTTCAGTTGAATCATGGCTGATCTGTACTTGAACTCTATCTCCAAGCCTTATCTCCTAACTAATAAGAATATGCCCATTAGACGTAGAAGAAAAAGTAGGCCATTCAGCCCATTGAATCTGCACTGCCATTTAACGAGATCACAACTGATCTAATATAATCCTCAACTCCACTTTCCTGCCTTATCTCCATAATCTGTGATTCTTATACTGGAAATCTGTCTACCTCAGCCATGAACATACTTAACAACCCAACCTTTACTGCTGTCTGTGGTAAAGAATTCCATAGATTCACTACTTCTTGAGAGAAGAAATTTCTCCTCATATTTGTCTTAAATGGGTGATCCTTTATTCTGCAATTATGCCCTCTGGTCCTTGATTCTGCCACAAGGGGATACAATCTCTCTGCAACCACATTGTCAAGTCTCCAGAGAATCCTAAGATCATTTCTCATTCTTCTAAACTCCAGTGAGTACAAGCCCAAACTACTAAACCTCTCCTCATAAGAAAATCCCACAATACCTGGGATCAGTCTATTGAACCTTCTCTGGGCTGCTTCCAATGTCAATATATCTTCCTTTAGATGTGGACCAAAACTGTTCACAATGTTCCAAGTCTGGTCTAACTAGAGCCTTGTATAGTTTTAGCAAGACTGCCCTACTTTAACATCAATTCCCTTTGAAATAAAGGCCAACATACAATTTGCCTTCCAATTACCTGCTGAACTTGCGTGCTAGCTCTTTGTGGTTTATGCACGAGGTCTCCCAAGTCCCTCTGTGCTGTAGTTTTCTGCAGTCTTTCCCCATTTAAATAATATTCAGCTCTGTTATTCTTCCTATCAAAGTACATAACTTCACATTGTCCTACATTGTATTCCATCTGCCAAGGTTTTGCCCACTCATCTATGTCTATATCCCTCTGTAGATTCTTTGTGTTATCCTCACCACTTGCTTTCCCATCTATTTTTGTGTCATCTGCAAACTTGGCAATAGTACATAATTCCCACATTATTTAATATATTTGTAAATAATTGTGGCCCCAGCACTGATCTCTGTGACACTTCACTATTTCACAGGTTGCCATTCTGAAAATGCTCCTCATATCCCAACTCTCTGTCTTCTATCAGTTAGCCAATCCTCTCTCCATGCTTACCCTCATAATTTAACCCTCTGGCATCATCCAGGTGAATATCTGCAGTTACCTTTCTATGTTTCCTGATGTTCACTGCCGAAGACATAATGCAGTACCCAAATTAATTTGATTGCAATAAAAATCATAAACATCAAGAGAGGTAAAATGGATGACTGATTCATTATCATGTTTTACGCAATCATACGAGGTCAAAATTACTCATAAGTATATTTTAAAACTTTTACTCAGCTTTGATTTCCCTTGCAGGTTTTATTCACATTCCTTTTGCACTTTTTATTACATCTTTTGCGTTCCTTTGCTGTTTTTGTAGGTCTCCCAGTCTTCTGCACTTCCACTCTTCTTTCCATTTGTGTAAGCCTTTTCTTTAAACTTGATATGTCTCTTACTTTTTTCATTAACAATGGGTTTTAAACTGCACAAGGAGAGTTTTCATATCTTGTGGGTATCTGCTGCTTGTCTGCTGTACTGAAAGCTGTTTGAATATTTCCAACTATTTCTTAGTAGGTTTGATTACCCATTAACAGCTCAACTCAACTGAAATGACAAATCTAATTCCCATCTACTCCAAATTTAAAATCTTGCTTTGTGACTCTCACTTCTCCCTCTCAAACCTCTAACCTATATTAATCTTTCATAGAATTACACTAATCGAATTGCAGTAAATTAATTATGCATTATGAATTATGCATCTTATTTGCATAAATTAACAGGGAGTACAGGGTCCACAAGGTCCACCCGGCCCAAAAGGACCTCCAGGTGAAGGGCTACCCGGATTGAAGGTAAGAAAATCCTAAAAATAGTAAAGAAATGCATAATTTTTACAGACTTAAATACAAGCTTCCAATTCAACCACCACTGCTCATTCCTAGACAGCATTTGGGAGATCAATTAAGCACATCTTCAATATATTTGATTTTGCAAAATCCATTGAGGCCCAAGAAAACAGTTTAAAAAGTGCAGAAAATCTACCAAAATCAGCAGCCAAGCAAATTCATTAATCCCGTATAAGGGGCTGTGTTACAAATGAATTAAAGTCGAATCCATGGAAGCTACCCAAATTTGTTTCATATCCTGAGTAAGGATTCTGCTCAGTTTCTCACTGCTGCAGTAATGCTGAAACGAATGCCCAGAAATTTCACTTTGTTGGACCTCTGCATAATATTTATTCTTGGGGGGCTGTCTTCCTTGCCTGACTTTGCCATCCCAAAACCTCAATTACCTCGGTAATGGTGAACAGTAACTCTGTTTCTGTCTGCACAGATGTTTCCAGACCCTTCACCTTAAACGTGCACATTATTTTGCAATGAATCAATCTTCTTTCTAACTAGATAATTAATTTTAAAGATACAAGTAATTCTTTTGCAATCGCTAGATGTTAATATTTAATGTCAGCAATTATGAATGCATCTAAATCCATTTAAGCACTCTTTCTCTGACATTCTTAAGAGAGCAGAAAATCCAATTCCTCCCTGGGAGATCCAGGTATATGAGGCAGAACCTTGTTCCACCTGGTATTCTGACCCATTGAAACTGACTCTTTGAAGTATAATGGGTGGATCTCTTACCAACAACTCCTAATCAAGACACTTATTTGCTGGAGGCTCTAAGCTTCCCTGAAAAATCCAGTTTGTCATCTCCAAAGGCCTCAGTGGAACCCATGACAGAAGGCATGAATATCGCCGAGACAACATGGGCTCCACAGCTGCCAAGAGAATGGAAATCAATTGCAAAAGTATCTGTTATTTTTTGAATAGCACTTAGCTGTGTTAGGAACTGAAGACATTCTTATCATTTTTCGCCTTTGACCCCAGAATTGACCTCTGGTTTGTCCCTCTGTAAAATGGCTGTAGGCCACTCCACCTACTGTCAAGCACACTCTGGAGGAGGTCATTGCTGAAGTGCCTTGCAGACACAATGTGCCACTCTAGTCATCTATATGACCCCATCCCAGGGATTGAAGACTGTCTCTTTGCTCAGGGCTAAGTTGGCGTTTCAGTCCCTTGGATTTATAATAGTAGGCCAGGCCCCCAAGAATTTTGGAGTTTTGATACAATTCTGCCAGTGAGATTTTACTGCTCCTGATTAATATGAAATGTACAATTTGCTGTGATGTATGCTTCAGCTAAAAATATTTTCAACGCACAGGATTCTCTGAAAGCACATATGCACTGTCCCTTAGTGCTTATTCCTATTGATTAATGTTATAATAGAAAGGTAGATCACTGTTAGCTGAATTTATGTACAATGTAGATATATTGACTTCTGAGTAATGTCAAAGTTTGTTGAGCTTGCCAAGTTTCTCGTTAATTTTAGCCTGGAGCCTGTTAGCCTAACTGACAGTGCAATTATTCCACATGATGTAAGTTTCTACCGTAAGTGTGCTGTGTCTGCTCTGATTTTAGGTAAAGATCAGTTCATGTGATTGTGATGCAGAGGAGCTCTAATTGACACCGGAACCCAGATACCCCAGGTTTCTGCCTCATTGGTAAAGAAATGACATTCCAAGAGGATATGTGCTTCTTCCCCCTTGCCCTCAATAGTTCACACCTGTAGATTTGGGAATTTCCAGTGGTATTCCTAGGCTTCATCACAAACTCACCCAAAGTGACCCAGTAGGTTGGGTGGCACTTTTGGCTGCTGCAAGTGGCTGTAGGTCTCATTGCGGACCTAAGGTGGGCCAGAAACTGGAAAGGCAGTCGATGCCAGAAAGATTAATTGCTGCTGTTTTAGCACTGTTAATGGGTCCAGTAGGAAATACCAAAACTTTTTAGAGATTTGTCTTCAGCCTGATCTAAGCCACAGGCTTCCTTTTGAACTGATGTAGTGGTGCTGTGAGGTACACTGTTTCCAAGGGGTTGGCACCTCAGTTGATCATAAAGTAGAATCATAGAACCTCTACAGTACAGAAGAGGCCATATGGCCCATTGAGTCTGTACCGACTATAATCCCCTATCCCCATAGCCCCACATATTTATCCTGCTAATCCCGCTGATACTAAGGGGCAATTTACCATGGTCAATCAACCTAACCTGCACATCTTTGAACTGCGGGTGGAAACCACACAGACATGGGGAGAACATACAAATGCCACACAGAAGTGACCCTAGGCTGGAATTGAACCCAGGTTCCTGACACTGTGAGGCAGCAGTGCTAATCACTGTGCCACCTTGCCACCACTACTGACAAGAGTACCCACCTTGATTATTAAGCGATCCTATCTCCTGGATTGGGGATAGAGTCACAAGCGTGCAGAAGTATCAGACAGATGTCTGGTGCCTCAATATTCCTGCAGCTCCTCTGATGTATTGATTACCTGGCCCTGATGTTGATGACACTTCCCCTTTCAGCCTCTGTAGGTGTTTAAACCTTTGGCAGCTTCACTCTTTCCAAGCCTGCTCCTTCCCCCAGCTACAAGCCCAATCACAAGTGGATTGAGACCACTGCAAAAGCACCTCAGGAAATCTGGCCCCCTGTTTCAGGAAGTCAGGTTAATTCAATTTGGAATTGAGTTTTATTTATAAATGTGTAGCATTATTTTGTGCTGGGTTTATTTGAATGAAGCATGTACTTTCCTTAGATTTGAACATAATTTTAAAATCTGATTTATATAGGGTGATCAAGGCTTGCCTGGAGAAGTTGGAGCTCCAGGAGAAAGAGGACTTGGAGAACCAGGACCAAAGGTATGTGGTTGAAAATGCAATTGTAATAATGAATGCAGGCATCAATAAGTATCGGAAGTTTTATTAATGGAAAATATATAACACCTGTAAGAAATATGGCTGGAGTAACTTGACCATTAACTCTCTCATTCAATTGTGCAATGCATTACAACACAGAACTATTAACAGGTATGTACTCAAAAGAGCTAAAATATCTGTCTTTGTTAATTTTAGCAAAAACAGAGATGTGATTGTTTTTTTTCCTAATCATTAACATGATGGATTTCAGCCAGTTAGGTTCTTGTGTCCTTTGACAGTGCACTGTTAGGGCTGGATTTCAGAGGGCACCTGGATCCTGGTTTTAAAAGTTGAGAGAAGGAGCCTGCTCACAATCCTGATGTCTGCCCTGTAGCAATTTATCAATGGGCACAGTATTAATTAATTTAAGGCAAGACTCTTGCACCTATCTTGGGGGAAAGTCCCACTTTAGAGAGTTGCTGGCCAGATCGGCAGCTCTGTACTCCCAGTAGGGGCAGTTGGGAATAATGGCAACTTATAGGATTACAGTCAGCCTCACCACCCCAAGAAACCCAGGTTAGTCAAGGATCATGGGGAGGAGGATGGGGGGAACTGAGTTCAAGAGGCCAGTGGGGAGGATTAAATGCAGGGTGAGGGATAAAGCAATGGACTTTGTTGAGGTGCCTCTAGTTGGTACAGCAGGCTCACAATAGAGATCTTTCTTGTCCTTGCTCGGCCCTAACTCATGCAACTAATGCTGCTGGGGTGTCCACATGGCAATGGCCTCTGTCTCCACAGGGGGAAGGATAAGGCCCTAAGTAGCCATCAATAGGCCACATAAGGACCTCAATATGGCCAAGGTAAGTAAGGCCATGCAATGCCTACCCACTGCCCCATAACATTCAGATAGGCTGCATGTAGCCAGATAGGCTGTGGGAAGGTCACCTATTGGATTTTACACATGATGTGGAGATGCCGGCGCTGGACTGGGGTAAACACAGTAAGAAGTCTCACAACACCAGGTTAAAGTCCAACAGGTTTATTTGGTAGCAAAAATCACTAGCTTTTGGAGCACTGTTCCTTCACCAGGTAAGTAGGAGTTCTGTTCACAAACAGGGCATATAAAAACACAAACTCAATTTACAAAATAATGGTTGGAATGTGAGCCTTTACAGGTAATTTTATACACACAGCCTTTAAACCAGCCAGCGAGCAACCTTAAAATCCAGCCCTTAAACTCTGCAATAGCTTTTGCTTTTACACATTTTTAAAATCTAATTCAATCAAATCAAGTCCAATTCAGAGTCTCAACAAGTGAGACATTCCCAATCCAAGCTGACAAGACAGTGCTCTCACTGCCTGTCTTGGCTTCATCTACATGATCACATTGTTCCATCTACTGGCCATTTATAGGGAGTGCGCTTGTGGATCCTAATTGAGGGGGACATATATTTCTGCAGCATGCTTTCACATTTAACACGTTTTAGCTCCACCTTAAATTGTTCTGAAATTAATACAAAAGATACTTTTTGATTGTACATTTACAAGGACAGCATTAATCATTGGCCTTTGGCTATTTCAACAAGTACATATTTTCATTACTATATGAAAATAAATGACCACCTGTAAATTTCTTTAAGGTTAACTATATAATGTGCATGATAAATCACTATCTGAAATTTTCACTCCTATTATTTATTTTATAGCCCCAATCACAGAAAAGAAATATTACTAAACTTTTGAGTTTACACTTTACCCCACATAGGACAGAATGTATTTGAGCCCAGCAGAGTGAGCATAATGATAGGGTGCTGGGGGGGTGCAGGTCAGAGAATTCGGCAAAATAGATTCCTGGCAAGAGGAAAACTGACCCCAATTAAGTTGGACAGTGGTTGGGGGAGGGGGTTGTTGGCAAGGGAACAATGCAGGATCATTAAATCCCACCCATGGTTTTATTCATTTGCTTTTTCATTCCTTTTTTCATTCATTTTACAAGTTTTCTTTAATCGACCAATATCACTTCATTAGTTTTAATAAGTGGGTACTGCATTGAATCTATCAGACGTCAATGACTGCAGACTCAAATTTACGCTCTTGCTATAAGTCGAAGCAATATTTGGACATTCTCATCTGTTGTCCTTCTTCCCCAATCCCCGATACCATGACTCACTGTCATCAATGTTTCTTTGCCCAGTGGTCTCCCCCATCTTCTCATTGTATCATGTGACAACTGGAATAATAGAAGGTGAGCTAGAAAGACCTTGGTCTGCTTTAGCAGTTCCTATATTTCATATTCTTATTTTCACTTGAACCCAGAACACAAACAACAGTAAAAACTGGGATATGAGAATACTGGCTTGAACAGGTCTCGTATACTTTAAAATGGAACACCAGTAAAAACCAAGCAATAGGAATACTGGTCCAAACTGTTACCTCACTCCCTATTGAGAAAGCAGCAAGTCCACAACACATAACTGGAGGGCCTTCAGTGGCCTCTGCTGCCCAGATGTGTGGTGATGGTTTATTAATGCTTCATAAGAGACGTACCCAGAGCTACAGTAAGTTATGACAATTGGCTGACCTCACTTTATCCACCAAAGGTGGACCAGTTTGCGTTGAAGCATGTAGCACCTGCATGGTGCTGGTGCCGTACACACTAAATGACAAAACTATGGGCCCAATATGTTGTTATTTTCTCCACGGGGGTGTTGATTTTGTCTTTATCAGGGTGAACCGGGCTCCTCAGGATTGGCAGGTCTCCCCGGTCTTCCAGGAGAAGATGGTGCTCCAGGACAAAAGGTAATTCTAAATCCACATTACTGTTGCTTAAAAATGGTTTCTATTCTCCTTAGGATGGTAATCAGACCTATTTTCTGAGAGCTTTGACAAAGCGTTGCCTGGACTCGAAATGTCAGCTCTTTTCCCTCCTTACAGATGCTGCCAGACCTGCTGAGATTTTTCAGTATTTTCTCTTTTGGTAGTCAGACCCATGCCTGCTTAAAAACTAAATATAATGATGGAATGTAGAAGTGTAAAAGAAGCTTGAGATTGTGAAATCTGATACAGGTGCGAATCAGTATGAACTAAAATTTCCATTCTTTCCCTAACTTGCACAAATTCTGGTCACAGAAAGAGTATAATTATTGTGGGAGCAATTAAAAGTTAAAAAAGTTTATTTATTAGTGTCACAAGTAGGCTTACATTAATACTGCAATGAAGTTACTGTGAAAATCCCCTAGTCCTACACTCTAGTGCCTCTCAGGTACATTCAAGGAGAACTTAGCGTGATCAATGCACTTAACCAGTGCATTTTTCAGACTGTGGGAGTAAATCGAGCATCTGGAGGAAAAGAGGAGGACGTACAAGCTCCACACAGACAGTGACCCAAGCCGGGAATCGAACCCTGGCACTGTGAAGCAGCAGTGCTAACCACAGTGCCACCATGCCACTCCCATATTATAGGATCACCCCATAATTTCATCTATTGTTTTCCTTCCCGGGCTCACTGGGATACCATTTACCTTGAACTTCTCAAGCAATGATTGGGAAAATGACAGGGGTGGGGTTCCGTTGTTAGAAACTGAAGCACTCCAATCATCGTTCCTCAGTTGTCTGGTGAATTAATGACTCTTTCAGTGGTGGGAAGGGGTAGAGATTGATTAGGAGAATGGCAAGTGAGCTTTCTGTCAGATTGGGGTGGCTTCACAATGATATATTTAGACAGATGTCTGTGACTGAGTTAACAATTTGACATCTGATCAGGTAGAACAACATTATTTGAAGGTGGTGATAATGATTGACCAGCCAGCCTGGCTCATTACTGAAAGCTGGTGAGGGAGACTTGTCTCTGTAGGTGGGGTGAGATTTAATTTGCTTGCCTCCAAATAATCTTGTAAACCCAATACCGAAACCAGTAAGGTGATCTTAGCTGGTCAGTATCGTAAATTGCAGTGTATAAGTCAACTGTATTAAACAATCCCGCTTCTCAGGCCTCAAAAATTATGTCTTTGCAAACACTCAGCATAAAAGTCAGCCCTCCCTTTTCAGCCACGATGTGCAGTACTCGTATTAGAAGTCAGCCTCAATTTTTCATCACACACAAACAAAAATTCTACCTTCTAACCAGATGCAAGGGATCAAGCCGATGATATGGGCTGTTGTTGTGAGGATGTGTGAGAGTTTAACACATGCCCACTCTTTGCACTGAATGCTGATGAAATTTTAAAATGGCGCCACTCACCCCCAAGCCAGCAGTTCACTTTTATACTTAGCGTAGCACCCATGTTTGAAAGAATTAGTTGAAGCTTCAATAGTTGACTTAAACACAGGCACCTACGATGAGTTTATCAGCGCCCCATTGTAACACATGACCTGGTTTTGACTCATTGAATTCCAGCACCATTTGTACTTATGTTTTTTGGGTAGGTGGGTGGGCACCAATCACTGACTCATTTTGCCAAGGTAAATGAGATGTTATGCCCGTATACTGACAGAATGTGCACTCTATTGGATTAATAATATTCTATCTGTGTGTGTTTTTCAGTCACCTTTAAATACAATGAGGTCTTTTGCATGTGACAGACACGTGGCTGAGAAATTGTATGTAGAATTGAAGAGATCAAGAATGACTTGCAAATCTGGTGCAGAGTGTGCAACAACACTGCAGTCAGCTGCAAACTGAACATCATATATATCTATGTATCTATGTTGGCACTGAAGTGACAGAGATTAAAGAGTGTTCTATCGTGGCAGTATTTAATACACCAAAGTGGCAGTTGATCTTTGATAAGCTGTATAGCCACTGCCAGGTAGATTGTAAATAGCATGAGCCTGTCACACAGCCATGCTTGACACTGGTCTGGATTTTGAAGGTGCCTATTTCAGACTTCCTATTCAGAGGAGACATGCAGCTTTTCCATCTCCCCCTCAGCCAGATCCTTCCCCCCATTGCAGTGCCAGATTTGGTAGCACGTAGTTCCCTATGAGGCTGCTTGACACCTTCGGGGGACTATACTGCGGTGCTCCACTGGAGCTGCCGAAAGCTCATTTTCAAAATGCAACTGTGTGCTTCAGCAAAGTCTGGGTTGCAGCATGGGGCTCACTATACCATCTCGCCTGCCATTGGCCATATCCTCAGCCCTTGTCCCTGAGGAGCCAATCCTGCAACCTCTATGGACCCTGGAAGATGTCAGGGATGTTGAGGATGTAGGAATTGTAGATGCTTCTGGGGTATGTGTGCAGACCTGCATGATGCATTTACTTATGTCGTGGAGCAGCTGAAAATTGAGCAAGTGGGAACTATTACGATTCACATACTGGACTGCTTGTTGCTATAGAAATCTAAGTGCCATGTGAGTGCAGTCACTCTGCACCTGAGGGATCTCCATAAATTCCAGGAAGCTCTTCCTGGCTTTCCTCATCCAGTTGAAATGCACAATGTTCTGTGCCTTCACAAAGAAATTTAGGGAAGCGCTTCAATTGTTTGGCACTCATGCAGCTAAAAGCACGGCCACCAACGTTGGAGCAATTTTAAAGTCAATAATGCTTGAGAAAGCAGAATTGGAGGAGTGCAAATATCTCAGAGGTAGAAGAGGAGGAAGGCAGAGTTGTAGGACTGGAGGAAGTTTACAGAGATGGGGAAAAACATGGCCATGAAGTGATTTGAAAACTAGAATGAGAATTTTCAAAGTCTAGAGATTGCTTAACTGCAAGCCAGTGTTGAACAACTGGCACCGGAGTGATGGGTGAATGGAACATTGTGCACATTAGGAGATGGGTAGCAAAGGTTTAGGTAACAGAGAATACCCAGTCGCTACATAGACAGTGATGATAGACACAGATTGCAGCCTCTGAAGGGATAGGGGTGAGAGATGGGCAGATCTCCCTATACAAAATGCATAGCTAAACAAGTTCAAGAGAGGCCAAAAGGTAACAGAAACATATGACATATTTTGTCAAATAGACAGCTGTACATTCCTAACCCACTCAGTCCAGATCGATTGCTGTGAGAGATATTACAGAAAATCTATTCGTACCTGAGACACACCTGGAGATCTGGGAGTGGATATAAACTACAGCAACTGTCTATGCAGCTGCCCATGTTGTAAATTATGGTGTTGACAAGGATAGAAAGCACTACAGTGCTTTGAATTGATCTTTATCATTGTGTAGTGTGTGCTTGGTTCACCACTATATTATAGCCAAAAAACATAAAACACTTACAAAATGAATTTTAAACATTGTCACTCAACTTCCAAATGGGAAAAGTAAAGTGGGTCTCATCTGAATCACCTTGCATTATTATGCAAAATAATATTAATTGGACCAGATTCAAGTGAGAGTTGGGGCTGTTTCTGGTTGTGGGAGAGGTCATCTTGTACACAAAGTCAGTAGAGTATAAGCATTATCTGGGCCAAAGTGATTCCTGACTTGCTCGGATCACATGGGGCAGGGATGGGGGTGGACGGAGAGGAATTTCCCAGATCCTCTTCCTTTATGATCATGGCTGATCATCCAACTCAGTAACCACTTTCCCCCGATATCCTTTGAACTCTGGAGCCCCAAGAACTATATCTAACTCCTTGAAAATGTACTGGGTGGAATTTTCTCAAAAAAATTCTAAGTGTCAAACTGGCAAGAAAATGGTGAGTCTTCTCGTTGGATTTTTCAGCAAGGTAAGTAACGCAAATTTACGGCACCTTGGGCAAAATAGAAGCCATCGTGCGATTCGCGCCAGTAGGAGGTTATGGAGTCTCAGTTTGCTGTGAAGTCGGCTGCTGAACTCTACCATTGCGTGGTGCCCTGATCTCCCAGTATACTGTGTAAATCTCGCATCACACACCCCCCCCACCCAATTGCTGCTCCGGACATCGCAACCCTGCCCTTTGCCCCTCCCCCAATCACCATCCCAGTCATCACCCCCCTGCCCCCCAGCCCCAGAACACTGCCAAGCTATGTCCCTACCCCCGGGGGCTCTGCACACTTTTATGTCCCCGGGGGATCCCACGATGTTCACATTTGGGTGAACCTATTGTAAGCTGTTTGAATATATGCCTGGGGATCAATATCTGACTGAGGGGAGAGGAGGGGGGTTGTGTTAATCACACATTAAAATATATGTTAATCAGGATCACAGCCATTGTGGGCACAAACCTAATGTATGTCACTGCTAAGGGCAGTGAAAATCAGAAGTCGTAATCTCACTGGTGAGATCTGCAACTTCCATGTTTCGCCACATCTTGAATCCACGCTGGTAATCTTGCGGATAGTGAGAGTGGGCTCAAGGTATGCCTCTAGTCTCAGAATCAACTACATGTCTCTCCATCTTGATGAAGAATTCGATCATATTATGGTCGCTCATCCCCGAGGAGCCCCACATAACTAGATTGCCAATTATTCCTTTCTCTTTTCACAATACTCAGATGGCTTGTCTCTAATTGGTTCCTCATGTATTGCTCCAGAAAACCATCCCATATACATTCCAGGAATTCCTCCTCTACAGTATTGTTACTAATTTGATTTGCCCAATCCATATGCAGATTAAAATCACCCATTATTACAGATGTTCCTTTATCACTCGCATCTCTAATTTCCTGTTTAATGCCATCCCCACTACAGTTTGGGAAATTATATACAACTCTCACTGCTGGTTTTTGCCCCTTAGTGTTTTTCAGCTCTACCTATGTAGATTCCACATCGTCAGAGTTAATCATGCTGATCTTTGATCAGTAATGCAACCCCACTTTTGTTTTTTGTCTGTTCTTCCTAAACACTGAATATCACCAGATGTTCAGTTCTCATTCCTGGTCACCCTGCAGTCATGTCTCTGCAATCCTGACTATGTCATACCCGTTTAAATCTATTTGCGCAATTAATTCATCCACTTTATTATGAATGCTCTACACATTAAGGCACAAAGCTTTAAGGCTTGTCTCTTTAACACTCCTTATCCCATTCTCATTAATTTTCACTGTGGCCCAGATTCATCTGGCCGTTGATTTCTCTGCTTACCACTTTTCTGATTCCCCTTTCTATCTTTTGTTCTTATCCTTGTTTCCCCCTCCTTTGACTCATTGCTTAGGTTACCATCCCCCAGCCATTTTAATTTAAACTCTCCCAACTACTCTAGCAAATATTCCCCCAGAACATCAGTCCCGGTCCTGTCCAGCTTGTACAGATCCCACCTCCACCAGAACCGGTCTCAATGCCCCAGGAATCTCAAACCCTCCCCCGCATACCATCTCTTCAGCTGAATACTCATCCAATATATCCTGCTATTTTTGCTCTGACTAGCACATGGCACTGGTAGTAATCTGGAGATCATGACCTTTGAGGTCCTACTTTTCAACTGATTTCCTCATTCCCTGTATTCTGCTTTAAGGACCTCATCCATTTTTTACCAATCTTGCTTGTAAAAATTTGTATCAGTGCTTCTGGCTATTCACCCTCCCCCTTCAGAATGTCCTGTAGTCATTCTGAGACATCCTTGACCCTAGCACTAGGGAGGCAACATACTATCCTGGAGTCTAGTTTGCAGCCCCAGAAATGCCTATCTATTCCCCTTACAATTCAATCCCTGATAATTGTTGCATTCCCATACTTGTTACTCCTGCAACAGAGCCAACCGTGGTACAGCCAATTTGCCTGTTACTGCTTTCACCTGAGAGGCCATTCTCCCCAACAGTATCCAAAGCAGTATATCCGTTTTGCAGAGGAATGGTCACAGGAGGTTCCTGCACCACTTGCCTAGTCTTCTCGCTCGATCTGGTGATTACGCAAACCCTTCCGCCTTTTCGAGTCCTAGCCTGTGGTGTGGCCAGCTCTCTATCTGTGCTATCCACAATACTCTCTGCCTTACTGATGCTGCAGAGTGTCCCCAGCCATCTCTCTAGCTTTGAAACCCAGGCTTCCAGGAGCTGCAGCTGGAGACATGTCCTGCACACATGCTGTCCCAGACACTGGAAAGGTTCCCAGAGCAGGAGGAGCACACCACAGCTTTGAGCTCTCCTGCCACAACTTACCCTTTTGGAAGATGTCTAAAATCAAAAAATATCAATTAGTCTTCAGTCCTTCTTCCCAGGCTGTTGTTACTATAGACTATAGCCCTTACAAACACAAAATAAAGACCTTACAAACAAAAAGCAATAAAAGTGGTGAATACTTACTCCACCGTATTCACCCAAGCAGCTGTTTCCACTTGCCCCACATCACTTTTGAATGATGCTGAGTCCTCAGGAGTTGCAAACTTTTAGCTAAACTTCGATTTCTCACTGCACTATTGCGCTGTTTTCAGTCTCCCAACAATCAGCTCTCTCTCTCTCTCGCTCTCTTGTAGCCTCTACTCCAGCTCCCACCATTCAGCATATTTTCTATGCTAAGTGCAGATGACGCTACTGCCACTGAGTCTCTGTGTTACAATTCGTCCTTCCTGACTCTTCCAGAAGTTCCTCCAGGGAGCCATACCAGAAGCAGCCCTCTGTCTCTTTACCACCAAGATGATTGCCTCCATGCTGTTTAAATGAAGTGTAAAAGCAGACGATTCCTTTAAAGGGTTTTGGCTGCTTTCTGTTGAAAGCCTGCATCCAGCACCCCCAAACTGGCCAGCCCCATTGCAGAGTTTTTGTGTTACTATCGCAGTTTATTAACATTGCACTGTTGGGCTCCTGGCTGCTGCTGCCGCTGAGACTACAGAACAGCTGGCCAAATGGATGGCTCCCAGCAATAAACGCTGTGGGACACCCATCAGGATCATGGGCATATGGGTGGGTTTTGCCACTCGCCCCTCATGTTTTAGAAGAGGAGCTAAGACTACAGGGCCTCATAAAATGCAGTTCAATGCGCCTGAGAGACAAACAGATAAAAAGAGTAATTTGATTCTCTGTACTAACATTCATACACTCAAGTATCTCAAGTTTACACATGCGTAGGGGTGTTTTAGGTTTGATAATATGGCCAGGTAATCCCAATTATTCATTGCATCTTTGAGAGCAGACAACTGATATCCAAATAGTATTGGAACTATTATTTGACTTGATTTATTATCATCACAGGTATTGGTATACAGTGAAAAGTATTGTTTATTGTGCGCTAGCCAGACAAAACATATCGTTCATAAAGTACGTGAGGCGAAGGAAAGGAGAGGATGCAGTGCCCTCTCAGAAATAAGTGATCTTGAGAACATGTTCATCATTCAGGCATTTCTTTTATTACCATAGGGTGAATCAGGATTGTCAGGTCCTCGAGGGGCTGAAGGTGCCCCTGGCATTGGAATTCAAGGAGAGAAGGTAAAAACCTTTTCATTTGAAGCGTACACGACATGAACTTTGAACTGAGATATGGGGATAGTCTTTACCACTTAGACGGTAACCTAGCAGAGTGATATGCCCGCCCACCTCTTATAGAACACACAGAATTTACATTTATGTCATCTCTAATAAAGCAGAAGGTCGGGTCGGCTAGGTGACCACCAATGTGGCGAAGGTTCATGGCTCAGTAATACAAAATGGAAAATGCTGTGGCTCTTTCTTAATTTTTTTTGTTTCCTGTAGGGTGATATAGGTCAGAGAGGACTCCGAGGTTTGGTTGGCCCACCTGGAATAACAGGACCAATGGGACCAAAGGCAAGTTCACTTCGGTGCTGATTGTAGTACACATCAGCATTTTGGAATTTCATCGAGTTTTGCTGTCTAGTAGCTTTTGACATTTTTGTGTGCACGCTTCAAATGCAGAAATGTTCATGCTGGGATAAATCTACAATGTTACATTCCATTGAAACAATGGCTTTTAGCATAACAGGGGAGGTGATGGCCAAGTGGTATTATAGTGAGACTATTAATGCAGAAACTCAGCTAATGTTCTGGGGACCCAGGTTTGAATCCCACCAAGGCAGATGGTGGAATTTGAATTCAATAAAAAAAATCTGGAATTAAGAATCTACTGATGACCATAAAACCATTGTCGATTGTTGGAAAAACGCATCTGGTTCATTAATAACGTTTAGGGAAGGAAATCTGCCATCCTTACCTGATCTGGCTGACATGGGAGTCCAGAGCCACAGCAATGTGGCTGATTCTCACTTGCCCTCTGAAATAGTCTAGCAAGCCACTCAGTTCAAGGACAACTAGGCATGGGCAGAAATACTGGCCAGCCAACAACGCCCATATCCCATGAATGAACAAAAAAGAAAGTCCCCACTTCCTTAACAATCTGGAAATAAATGTGAAATCAAACACTGACTCAGTAAAGAAAGGAGATCTTAGAGTAGGTAGCTGACAGCTTGACTGAAAATGCAATTTGAGAAAGAAGTGGAAGAGTTGAAGAAGAAAATTCCAGAAAGTAGAAATCATTGCCATTGACAGGGGCATAAAGTTGAGTGAGGCACAGAAATTCTTCGTCAGAGAAATTAAGAGTATGCATTAGGGAGCAGACAGCAGGAGAACATTATGGAGTTAGTTAGGCAACAACATCAAGAGGCTCAAAGGCAAAGGCAAGGATTTTGGATTGAATGAGTTTGGGGATAGCAGCCATTATCTGTCAGAGGGGCCAGCATACTGGATACAGTCTAACAACATGCAAGTGATTTGTGAGGCAAAGGTAGTGAGGAAGGGGGAGAGGTGTCACCATCCAATACAGGATTATGTGAAAAGATTAGCATGTTACAATGCTGTGAGCATACTATTTAATCCAAACTAAAATATTAAAGATCAGCAAAAGCAAACTCACATCAGCAATTTGACATTGACACTGAAATGTGGACAAATGACCAGATCTACTGTTTCTACCATCTGTAGGACAGAAGTGAACATAATCACCCATTAGCAATTTCATTCCTTTGGTGGAGAATGGCTGCACATATTCCTGCAGCTAACAACAACACTCTACAACTGTCTCCATGCTGAACCATATTTGAACCTAAAGTTCTTTCATCAAGGAAGTGAAACACAATTTAAAAGGATTATGTGTTAAGGTTGAAGCAATCCATATCCAAATGCAGCATGACCTGGACAATATCCAGGCTTGGGCTGATTAGTGGCTAGTAACAATCGTGCCACAAAAGTGCCAGACAATGACCATCTACAAGAAAAGAAAATATAACGCTCTCCCCTTGACATTCAATGGCATTACCATTGCTAAATTCCCCCACCATCAACATCCTGGGGACTACCAGAAACTAAGTTGGACCAGCCATCTAAATACTGGGATTACGAGAACAGGTCAGGAGCTGGGAATTCTCTGGCAAGAATCTCACCAACTGACTCTCCAAACCTGTCCACCAGCCACAAATTAGGATTGTGATAGAATATGCTCCACTTGCCTGGATGAATGCAGCTCCAACAATACTTGAAAAGCTTGACACCAACCAGGACAAAGCACCCTACTTGATTGGCACCCCATCCACCATCTTAATCATTCACTCCCTCGATTATGGGTGCACAATGGCAGCAGTGTGCATCAGCTGAAGGTGCACTACAGCAACTCACAAAGGTTCCTTCAACATCACCTTCCATACCCACAAACTGTGCCACCTAGAAAGCTAAGGGCTGCAGACACACGGGAACACCACTATCTGCAAGTTACCCTCCAGGTCACATATCATCCTGATTTGGAAATATATTACTGCTCCTTTACTGTCGTTGGGTCAAAATCCTGGAACTCTCTCTCTAATGACACTTTGTGTGTTTCTGCAGCATATGGACTGTAGCAGTTCAAGAAGGCGGCTCATCACCACCTTCTCAAGGTCAATAGGAATGGGGATTATACGCTGGTCTACCCAGCAATGCTGGATCGCATGAACAATTTAAAAAAAAGATAATTTGCTCATTTTATCTTTCATCGGATTTCTGATATGTTTTGTTTTGATTCACATTGCAGGGTGAGCCTGGTGCAGTGGGCCGACTCGGAATGCCAGGTCTTCCAGGACGTGGCATTATGGGCCTTAAGGTATTCACAAACATTTAACATTATTTTAGTAGCCTATTAAAATTCCTTTTTGTGAAGCAAGTTGGTGAATAATTCAAAGAACAGCTGTTTTCCAACAGTCTGTGTAAGTCAGCTTTTCAAGTATTTTGTTTTGCATGCGGTATGTGATAAAATACTATACATCTACCATATAACTAACCACAGTTCCAGACTATAACATCTATGTGTTACAATCCCAGTTGATGGACAAGTGCCCTGAGTGAAAACTGCTTGATAGATCCTAACATTTTTAAGAAACTGTGGAGGAAATCTCTGAACAAATTCACAGGTGTCTACTGATGAACACAACACAAAGAATAAAATATTTATTAAAACAAGGAAAGTAACTATATATGCAGACAAAAGTGTTGTAAAGATTTCAATACAACCACAAGAAGATTCAATTTCCCAATATTCCTTTACCCAGCAACATCTTTCCAGACACACAAACCAGTAAAGAACCTAGCTTGACATATAAATGCCTTGCTTGGGACTGGCACATATGCAAACAGTTTTCTTCCAGTGAATTATTGAGCAGTCACTTGATGCTTCTCACCCAACTTGTATCTCTTCCTGAAACAACCAAAAATCACTGCATGTGAAACTCACTGTTTCAGTAGCAACACTACTAAACTGACCATGTTACTGAGTCCTATAACTGATTATTCAGTTCACTACTGTCCCACTGGCCTCAGATTTTTCAGCTCTTTGAGAAAAGTATATGTCTTCGCTCTGACATACCCTGAGCTCTCCCCCGTTTTTCTCTGTCACTGTGTCACTTGATCTCTGTCATGAAGCTACTTTCTGCTTTTTTTTCCGAAGTCACTAAAATCCTAACTTCATCTAAACCCATTTAACTTTAGGGGTTGTAAAACCTCACTCTGAGGTCACATACCAACTGACTCAAGAACAGCTTCTTCCCTGCTGCCATTCAAAAGTAAGACTTTTGAATGGGTCCACCTCACATTAAGTTGATCTTTCTCTACACTCTAGCTATGACTGTAACATCACATTCTACACCCTTTTGCTTCATCTCTCTGAATGGCATGCTTTGTCTGTATAGCGTGCAAGAAACAATACTTTTCACTGTATGCTAATACGTGTGACAATAATAAATCAAATCAAATATTCATAAACAAATCCAAAACACTTATCTTTCAGTGATAGGTCCACTCAGACTTCTAGACACAAAGGCTCATGCCAAACCTACAAGAACCGATACCCTTTTTACCTTAACAGACAAATATATATATGTCTTCAACTTAGAAATTATACATTGTTCCTAACATAGGTAGAATTGCTTGTTACCACAGTATTCAGACTTCCTGAGTGATCTATAACCCACTACCATTAAATGGTAAAATGCTGGACTAAATTTCATGACAGCAACAGATAAAATAGTTTTAACATTACTTAGTTTAATTTCTGATACCAGCAAAATTGATCAAAATGACTGATCATTCAGCAAGTTAATTACTATAACAGTTTAAAACTGACATTTAAATAATTATATGGTTCTGTCCATTCAGCATTATTTGGAGTTACAGAGGTCTACAGCACAGAAAAGGCCCTTTGGCCTAATGCATCTGTGCCAGTCAAAAACAAGCACCTAACTATTGTAATCCCATTTCCCAGCACTTGGTCCATAGCCTTGTATCCCTTAACAACACAAAGTGCACATCCAAAAACCTCTTAAATGTTTCTTGCGCACTATACAGACAAAGCATACCATTTAGAGAGAGGAGGCAAGAGAATGCAGAATGTAGTGTTACAGTCATAACTAGGGTGTAGAGCAAGATCAACTTATTGCAAGGTAGATCCATTCAAAAGTCCTGCTTTTGAATGGCAGCAGGGAAGAAGCTCTATCACCCTTTCAGGCAGTGAACTCCAGACTCCCACCACTCTCTGGGTGAAAAAGTTTTTCCTCACACCCCCCTCTAAATCTCCTGCCCCTTACCTTAAGTCTATGCTCCCCATTATTGATCCCTCCACCAAGGGGAAAGGTTTTTTTCCTGTCTATCTATGCCCGTCATAACTTTATATGTCTCAACCATGACTGCTTCAGTCTCCTCTGCTTCAAGGAAAGCAGCTCCATTTCATCCAATCTCTCTTCATAACTAAAACTCTCAGGCCAGGCAACACCCTGGTAAATCTCCTCTGCACCCTTTCCAAAGCTATCACATCCTTCCAGAACTGTACACAACAGTCTAGCTGTGGCCTAACCAACATAACCTCCCTGCTCTTAAATTTTATGCTTCGGCTAATGAAGGAAAGTATATCGTATGCCTTCTTAACCACTTTATCCATCTGTCCTATTACCTTCAGGGACCAGTGTACATGTACATCAAGGTCCATTGATTCTTGGTGATTCTCAGGGTCCTGCCGTTCATCATGTATTCACTTGACTTGTTTATGTTGCCCCTTGCCCGAGGTGTGGTTTTCCTCAGGTTAGATCACTACCTGTCAGTTCTCCTCAAAGGGGAGAGCAGCCTATGATCACCTGGAACTATGCTGATATTTTTTACTTTTTATTATTTACATTTATTGAAAACAGAAATCACACATTAAGCTGATCTTTCTCTTCACCCTATCAGTGACTGCAACACTATATTATGCACTCTATCCTTTCCTTCTCCCCTATGTACTCTATGAATGATATGTTTTATCAGTATAGCTGGCAAGAAACAATACTTTTCACTGTACCCCAATACATGTGATAATAGTAATTCAATTCAAGTTGTTTTTTAGTTAACTTTCTAAATTGAGTTCCAAACAACAAACCAGAATATTTGAAAACTATTGTAAACAAAATATCACTCAGCATAAAACAAAAATGATTATTTTTCATCATCAATGGATCGGATTTGGTGTTCACTACAACATACTAAGTCCAAAAACTGAAATCGGGCATGTCAGCATTTTTGCAACATAAAATGTGAAAGTCAGCTCCTTCAGTGTAAAACACACATTAAAGGCAGTGACTAACACTCAGAGAAAATTAAGGGACATCTTGGTAAGGGGTCCCTTAGAACAAGGAGGGGATATGGGGGTTGCTGTCTGAACTGCGGGAGTGGGGGTTGGGGGGATGTGGTACTGCCAGAAATGTGAGAGCAGTACCTGAGCTGTCAAAACACACAGTTAAAACACGCAGAGTAGGTACTGTGCATACAGATGGTTAAAATACATCCAAGCAAGGAGACAGGTCAGTGGGCTGAATTATGGAACAGTTTCGTAAAGTAAGGGACATTGGTCATTTGGATACTTTTTTATTCAAATGCATTTATTAGCCTTACAAGAAATGCCCAGGAACCCTTTTCTCTACCTTGACACCAGGGAACAAAGCTTAAACCTTTTCTATTTGATCAATAAATATTATTAAATATATGTTTGTTATAGGGTGATCCAGGGCCCCCTGGTCCCATTGGCCCTGTAGGTGAAACTGGAATTGGAATTCCTGGTCCCAAGGTAAGAGTTACTTAACATTTTTTTTAGAATAAAATATATCATGGATTTCTGGTTCCGGTGAACTATCAAAATGCTTCTGTTTACCACTAGGGCTGTAAATTTTACCTGTTCACATATTTTAATTTCCATTGGAATTAGGAACCAACGGATCACTGAATAACACTATATACCTTTAATTATGATGTGGATGTGCCGGCGTTGGACTGGGGTAAACACAGTAAAAAGTCTGACAACACCAGGTTTAAGTCCAACCGATTTATTTGATAGTACACTCACTAGCTTTCAGGTTAGTCCCTTCACCTGACAAAGGGACTAACCCGAAAGCTAGTGAGTGTACTATCAAATAAATTGGTTGGACTTAAACCTGTTGTTGTCAGACTTTTTACTGTGTTTACCTTTAATTATCCACTTAGAATTATTGATGCGAAATTTTAAAATAGTAGCGATAGATTTTTGTTAATCAAACATATGAAAGTGAATACATGGTATTAGGTCACAGATCTGCCACAATTTCATTAATTGGGAGAACAGGCTAGAAGGACAAAAAGGCCTATTCCAATTCCTAAGGTACTCCATTGGATAAATGTAGGTTCTGAAAAGCCACAGAGCTATTTATACCGTTTAGTGTTGCACACCAGCGGTAGTGCTTCCAACCAACTATTCTCTCCAGTGCAAATCCAATGATCAAAGGTACAGCTCATAAATATCTATAAGCATTCCACTGAGGAATGGAAATTGCCAGTGGAGGCATTTATAAAAAGAGTGTCTGAGGATTTGTATAGTAGGCTAAAAAGTAGCAGGTAAGTAAGAAAGCCCACACTCTGTGACTTCAGTTGTCAAGGCAGCCTTGTGCAGCAGCACACAACCATAAACTTTTGTACTCTTAGTTATCTTCTGAATCCGAAGAGGATAATTCTCCTAATTGAATCACAAGGAGGAACAACTTGAGATATTTGTACTTCACTAAGGATGTCCTCACTGGAATCTGTTACCTGCTGCAGCCACACCAGTGGCTGTGATGGTGATCATGACAATGAATTTTTATGTATCTAGCCCCTTCCAGGCTGAACATACAGATATTGAATAAAGCCATTTAAATACAATGGACACAAGGGCAGGTCAGAGGCTGGAAATTCCAAGGCAAGTAACTCATCTCCTAATTCTCCAAAACCTGTCCACTATCTGCTAGGCACAATTATTGCAATACTGTCTCCACTTGGCTACTTGTGTGCAGCTCCATCAACACTCACCAAGCAGGACAAAGCAAACTGTTGTTTAGCACCCTATCCACTACCTTCGATATCCACTCCCTCCACCACTGACAGTTGCAGCGGCGTGAACCATCCACAAGATGCACTACAGCAACTCACCACTGCTCCTTCAACTGTCCCTTTCAGCCTGTGATCTGTGCCATCTGGAAGGACAAGGGCAGCAGATGCATAGGAACACCACCTGCAAATTCCCCTCCAAGCCCCACCCCATCCAGATTTGGAAATATATTGCAGAGGCCCAAAAAGGTGGCTCACAACCACCTTCACAAGTAAAATTAGGGATGGGTAATAAATGCTGGTCACACCAGAAAGAATTACAACATTTTGAAGTTTATTGTCTACTGTTGTGTAAGAGGGGTTACTGAGAATCTTTACTCAAAGACTAATTACATTTCATTTTGTTTTACCAAAGAAAACCAAACAGAGCAAGCACATGGCTTTGCTGGAATTGTACATGGCACATGGCACAGACTGCACACACATCACTTTTCAAGCACCATATATAAACTCTGTCCTATACTAGAATTGAAAGGGATCCCATTGCCTCAACATCCAGCCGATGTGTAAATTTTGCAGGTCAGAGCCCAGTATCCTGACAGAGGTCATCATACCTTCATTCTGACACAGTCCGTTGTGTCAACAGTATTGGAGCCACCACAGGAACCAAAAGCTGGCTACTAGCAACTATTCACTGACAACACACCTGGTGAACCCAGTGTACAATTCATTCAAATGTACAGAGTGCATATAATCAAAGCCAGGCTGTCCAAGAAAGTGTGATAGCATGGACCATTGGCATTTTGAAACAATGCCTCTGTTACATGGACACTCTGGAGGAGCCCTGCAATACTTAACAGAGGGGTTTAAATATTTGTGGAGATCTGTTATGTGCTACAAAACCTTACCAATATATGGGACTGCCCTCATCGTCAGATATAAAGTGGAGCACCTCACAAACTAGAGCATGGGACATGCAGGGTGAGGAAAAACCTAGGGTGCCTGTTGTGGCCAGGCTGTCCATGAAGACCTCAACCAAGTGTGTTACCAGTAACTGCAACTTAATTCTCCGTTCACCAACTGTCCCACACCTTACCTGCTCTCTCACTCATCATGATAACATTTCGTTAGTCATAACGCAAAAATACCATCTCAAAATAAATGTTCCAAACCCAATTTCTAAATTATTGCATACAACTAATTGCCATTGTGCATAGAAATCATAGAATCCCTACAGTGCAGAAGGAGCTCATCAAATCTGCACTGACAACAATCCCACCCCAGGCCCTATCCCCACAAATATATCCTGCTAATCCCTCTAACCTACAAATCCCAGGACACTAAGGGGCAATTTAGTATGATCAATCAACTTAACCCATACAGCTTTGGACCGTGGGAGGAAACCGAAGTACCCGAAGGGAACTCACACAGACACGAGAAGAATGTGCAAACTCCACAGAGACAGTGACCCAAGCCGGAAAGCAAACCCTGGAGCTGTGAGGCTGCAGTGTTAACCATGCCGCCCATTCTCCTATGCCCCACCACCACTGCTAATGAGAATGGAGAATTTAGCACTCAGCCAAATCTCCATTCACAGCAGCGGTACCGGAGAATCCCAGCAGTGGACAAGGCCGGAGAATCCTCGCCTTAGATTCTTATTTTCCTTTCAATTTTCTTCTTACATTAGGATTGTGAAGGACTAATAGCTTGGAATAACAAAACTATTTTACAACAAAAATCTGTGCGACCTATTGCCATGTTAAATGTGACTTTTTTTTATATCAATGACATTCAATATTAGGGGGACCGTGGCTTCCCAGGACCACCAGGGCCATTCGGACAGAAAGGAGATGGTTATCCAGGAGCACCTGTAAGTCTTTATGCTTTGAGACCTAACATTGCAACACTGATTCACATGTGTATTTGTCATCTTTCATAACAAGTTCTTTTAATATTATGGCAACTTTATATCAGAATGGATGAATAATGAAATATTTTAATAGTAACTGTGAAACAGAAATAATTTCTGAGTTGTGATGGATTGAATAAATGTGATGAAATTTCTTAACATTGCTGCACAATAGTTTCTATCATAATTATCTTGAAAACAGCAAAACTAATTCCACTCAACATTACTGTTAGATGAGTTGAAAATTTCCTTATTTACCTTCTCCTCTTGGTAGATTTTGCTAGAAGTGTATAGGGCTTTGGTGAGAACATATCTGGAGTATTATTTTGGTGAGAAAATACCTGGAGCACAGTTTTGGTTTTCATATATAAGAAAGGATTTCATGTCCAACAGGCAACACAGCAAATATTCAATACACCTAATCCTGTGATGACTGGGTTGTCCAGCTTTGAGAGTAAACTGGGCCTACACCTTTGAGAGTTGATCTCATTGAAATTATACAGGCT
Source organism: Carcharhinus amblyrhynchos (assembly GCF_965287045.1). NCBI lineage: Eukaryota > Metazoa > Chordata > Chondrichthyes > Carcharhiniformes > Carcharhinidae > Carcharhinus > Carcharhinus amblyrhynchos. The sequence goes on from NC_137334.1 coordinate 47,123,703, forward strand.
TTTGAAGATCCTGACAGGCTATAGATACTGCAAAGTTGTTTCCCTGGATGGGGGAATCCAGAACACATTCTCAGGCTAAGGATTTTATCATTTAGAACTGAGGTACAGAGAAATTTCTTCACTCAGAAAATTGTGAATCGAGGGACAGTGCAGTCTATACCTTTTCTTAGCTCTTAAGTTCCTACATCCTTATCAAAAAATCACTTTTGTGGATATCTGGCAGTGTTATTAGTCTTTAATGGAAATGTAATGGTTATTGGTGGAGAAAACCTAAATATATTTTATATTTTATTCTAACTGAAAGGGTTTGCCAGGCCTTCCAGGCCCTGCAGGTGAACAGGGGCCTACAGGAATTGGATTCCCAGGACCTAAGGTATATAAACATACTTGTTTATTTATTAATATCAGAAATAATTCTTATTTCAGTGTCTTCCTGACTAATTATACAAGTCCAACTAGCAATATGTAATGATAGAAGTAAAACTTTACATGTAATTCAAAGTTCTAATTATTTATTTGCCATTCAAGTTATGTGACAGTTCGAAATTAGTTAAAGTGAGCAGCTTGAACAAAAAATGCATAGCTTATTAAATATTAAAATAAAAATACTAGAATATACATTAAAATATGTTTTATTTTATATGCTGTACACCTTGTCCTCCTGTCATCAATTGTAGCATTATGCAGAGGAGAGTGGAAATTACTTCCTGAGTCAGATAATATATTGTAAATTTTGTCTTGTTGTACAGTGATAATGGGAAAACATTTCCGGTTAATTTTTGATCCATCTAGTTTGACAGCAACAGACCTAAAATAGTGACTTTAAAATATCTCCCACTCCATTTTCCACTGGAATTCCCCAGTCACCATTTTAGCTGGTTACTAGTTAGCTGAAACCACCACGACAAAGAGATGGGAGCCTCAGGATCAGATTCCAATTACATCAATAAGATCCCAGTTGAGTTCACCCTGGATATCATAGATAAAAGCAGATCAGCTGTCATTGGAAGAATGAAGAACAACCCCACCAACCCCTATTCTGTACTGTAAGGATTCTAAGTTCTAAGTTTCTAAGTATCTCTCTGCCCCATCCAAGATAAACGGTAAACTTTCCATTATAGAACCAGGTGGAGATTATCTGAGCGCCACAGGAAAGTCAGAGTCTCTGCTGCCTCAGGTCAGTTTTCTCCAGCTGGCATCGCTCCACTCAAAGCCTATACTTTTCTAAACAGATTGGCAAGATCATAAGAGAAGGTCCCATTGGAAAGCTGTTTCTGCCCTGTGAATGAATTTCATTAACTTCCAATGCAAAAATAAACTACATTTATATCATAGTTTTCATTTATTTATAATAATCACTGTATGTCACATTCTTTCTCCTGTCTTCTTTGAATATGAATTCTTACTGATAAATCTTCATGTTTTAGGGAGATCCAGGTACAAGAGGACCAAGTGGCATAACTGGACCTCCAGGAGAAGGACTTCAAGGTCAGAAGGTACCTGTGTTTATGGCTTATTTCCTCATTAAAATCTCTTGCAGTGGCACTAGCTAGGAGTTTACAGCAGACATGTACTGACTTGTCAGGGGTCAGAAAGCTACATGATTATTAATTAAGCAATTAATTAAGGAGCTAAACTTTATGCAGGACAAGAAGATAGCCTAAAATTTTATGTTTTTTTTGTGCTTTTCCCAGTTGTTTCACTCTTCCCTGCATTTCACCCATCCCCCCAACTTGCAATTTGGCCGCATATGGTAAATACTTAAGTTTATTTATTAGTGTCACAAGGGTGGGCTTACATTAACATTGCAATGAAGTTACTGTGAAAATTCCTTGATTTGCTACATTCCAATGCCTGTTTGGATTCATTGAGGGTGAATTTAGCATAGTCAATGCACCTAACTGGCACGTCTTTCGAACTGTGGGAAGAAACCAGAGAACCTGAGGAAACCCACGCAGGCACTGAGAGAATGTGCAGACTCCACACAGACAGTGACCCAACCCGGGAATCAAACCCGGGTTCCTGGCACTGTGGGGCAGCAGTGCTAACCACTGTGCCACCGTGCCACCCAAGGGCAGTGCTGTCCAGCTTGTGAACATGTGCTTCTCCAATAGCTCAGTGACTTTATCCAGTGAATAGCAGATTCAGATAAAACTTCAGGATAAGTTTAATTATTAGTATCACAAGTAGACTTACATTAACACTGCAATGAAGTTACTATGAAAATCCCCTGGTCGCCACACTTGGTTAGGTATACTGAGGGAGAATTTAGCCTGGCTAATCCACCTAATCAGCACATCTTTTGGACTGTGGGAGGAAACCTGAGCACCCAGAGGAAACTCGCGCAGACGCGGAGAACATGCAGACTTCACAAAGACCCAAATCTGGAATTGAACCCAGGTCCCTGGTCTGTGAGGCAGCACTGCTAACCACTGTGCCACCGTGCCACCCTATGGTCAGCATGGACCCAGCACTCTCTTGCCATACACTGAGTTGCCTGTTCCCATCGAAGCCAGGATGGGTGTTCAATCAACAAAATAGATTCAAGAACAAATGCATTTGCAGGAAGGAAACATCCAAGCAAATGAGTAAGTTACACAAATGCAATCGCAGTTGAACATGTGTAAGTCTTGTTTTATTTTCTGTGAAACAAATTGATTATAATTTTCTCTTACAATTTAGGGAATAGCCGGGAGACAAGGACCACCTGGTCCTCAAGGCCCTCCAGGTGAAGGCATTCAGGGACCTAAGGTATGCAGAATGTCTCAAACAAAATTAAATGTCTTGAGTGGAATTTGTGATTACAATGGACATTATAATTGATCTTTGAAAGTAGACTGATGGTGTTAGTAATATTGTATCAATGTTGAATACAGAACTGAAACTAACATTATTATCTAACAGGGTGACCAAGGTGTTCAAGGATTGCCCGGACCTCGTGGTCCACCAGGAGAAGGACAAATGGGACCTAAGGTATAAGGACAACTTAAAACTTCATGTTAAATTCTTCTTGATCAGCACCCAGAATTGCCACCTCTCCATTGGAAAAACAAAACCTCCCCCTTCCACTGTCAAGTTGGAGGAATTGTTAAAGCCTCCTGTGAGATGATATGAAACCCCCATGATAATGGAGTGCAATCTCTCCTCAAGCATACTTGTGACTGAACCACATGTGAGATATATTCCAGGCACAATGAGCAATGTATAGACACCATCTGGAACTCAGAGACTACCAGGCAGATGGAGCAATTTGCAGGAAAGCCACAGGACCCTGCCCCCACTACCTGCCTCAAAGAAAGTAAACTCTGCCAGTCTTCTCAAAACGGATCAAGTGAAAACCAAACCCATTCATCCTTTTGATGTAGGGTGTTGCAATGCCAGATTAGGGTCAGTGTAGAGCAGATCGATATTAACCAACATCAGGTGGGAGTTAAAGAACAGCAGAAACACAATACAACAGAGGGAATACAATGAACTGTTAAAGTGATGAATCCCAAAGTGACCTCCTCACCTTACTGTTCTGGTGCTCCACATATAGATTGTTCAAGTGCTGTTATAGTATCTTGAAATATGTGTTCAAAGTGTCTGCCCAGGTGTATTAACCTTAGCTTGGATATGGCAAATTCCTCAGACTTGAGGAAGAATAACACAATGGTCTTTAAAATAATAAGTAAAAATAAAGTTATGAGTTGTTGGATAAAGTAATGAGGCTGGACTTTCATGAAGGAGGGTGAAAAATCAAGTCTATTCTTTGCAGACAGAAAGAGCATACATACATTGTGCCTGTTTCAGCTAATCAAATTAATTGATAGCTATTTGCTGGTTCATTCCTTAGGGCAATGCCTTGACCAGAGTCAAAATGCCTGGCTTAAATTTCAAACAATGTTTGACAATTAACTGCCAATCACCATCAACTGGTACATTCTCCATGGCAGTGCCTCTACTCAATCAGAGTTCACTTGCCAACCAATCCGCACTCTCTTCTCATTTAGTATAATGTTGTTGCTTCCCTGACATTGATATTCTTGTGAGTGTCTTCATGAGTTCAAGATGACAAAATACCCAGGATTTTCCATGTGCAAAACACAATCGTCTTTCTTTATACAAGGTATGATTGAAATCAGGCGAGGTTTTTCCCTCTGATTCCCATTGACTCCAGTTTTGGTAGGGGTCCTTGATGCCACACTCAGTCAAATGCTGCCTTGATATCAAAGACAGCCACACTTGTCTCACCTCAGGGGTTCAGCTCTTGTATCCATGTTTGAACCAAGCTGTAATGCAGTCAGGAGTTGAGTGACCCTAACAAAATCCAAACTGAGCATCCATCAGCAGATTATTGTCAAGTAAGCGCCACTTGATTGCACTGTTGATGACCCCTTCCATCACTTTACTGATCATCAAGAGTTGATTAATGGAGCAGCAATTGGTGGGGTTGGATTTGTCTTGCTTTTTGTGTACATGACATACCTGGGTAATTTTCACATTGCTGGGTAGGTGCCAGTATTGTAACTGTACTGGAACAGGGGCATAGCAAGTTCTGGAGTGCGAGTCTTCAGTAGCATTATGGAATATTAACAGGGCCCGTAGCCTTTGGAATATCCAGTGCCTTCAGCTATTTCTTGATATCACATGGAGTGAATCAACTTGGCTGAAGACTGGCATCTGTGATGCTGATGACCTTTGGATGAGGCTAAGATAGATTATCTACTTGATAACTCCGGCTGGAGATTGTTGAGAATGCTTCAGCCTTATATTTTGTATTGACGTGCTGGGCTCCCCCATCATTGAGGTTGGGGACATTAATGGAGTCTCCTCCTCCAGTCAGTTGATTAATTGTCCACCACCATTCAGGACTTGATGTAGAAGGACTACAGAGCTCAGTTGTGATCCACAGGTTGTGGAGTTGCATCTGCCTGTCACTTGCTGTTTATCCTGTTCAACATGCAAGTAGTCCTGTGTTGTAGCTTCATTAGGTTGACACCTCATTTTTTAGGTATGTTTGGTGTTGCTTCTGATATGCCCTCCTGCACTCTTCATCAAACTAGGGTTGATCCCTTGGCTTGGTGGTTTGGGTAGAGATAAAAAATAGAAAAGGTAAGAGGTCACTTGCAGGTGTAGTTTATAAGCCTCCTAACAGTGGTTACAACGTAGGACAGGGTAAACAGGGGAAAAAAAACAAATGGAGTGTACAAGAGAGGTACTGCGATAATCAAAGATGAATTTAATCGATGTAGATTTGGCAAATTAGATTGGCAAAAGGTAGCCTTGAAAATGGGTTCAGAGAGTATATGCTAGACAGTTTCTTAGAGGAGTACCCTCTAATGCCAATCAGAGAATAGACTATTCTAGACCTGATAAAGTGCAATGCAACAGGATTCATCGATAACCTCAACAAAGCAGCCTGTAGGTCAGAGAAATCATAACATGATCAAATTTCACGTTGAGTTTGAAGATGAGAAGTGTGGATCTAAGACTGGTGTTTTAAATCTTAATAAAGGTAATTAGAAGGATGTGAAGGCAGTGTTTGCTCAAATGAACTGGGAAACAGTAGGACAGTTGAGATGCAGTGGCAGACTTTTAATAAAGTATTTAATAACTCTTAGTAACAATTTACCCCAGTGAGAAAAAAAGACTCTGAGAAGAATGCATCATTCATTGCTAAATAAAGAAGTTAATAGTATCAAATTGAAAGAAACACTGTACAAATCTGCAAAGTTTAGTGGAAATTGCAGTGTAGATTGGAAAGACTTCAAGAATAAATGATAAAATAAAAATGAATAAGTTAGCATATAAAAGAAAGGTAGCTAAAAATATTTTTAAAAAGTAAGAGTTTCTCTAAGTATTTAAATAGGAATAAAAAGGTAATTAAAACGAATGTTGGTCCTCCAGAGAGTGAGTCTGAGGAATTAATAACAGAAATCAAAGAAATGGCAGAAGCATTGAACAGCTATTTTGTGTCTGCATTCACTTTAAAAGACTTGGGAAACTTACGGGCAACACGTCAGCTCAGTGACTATCACTGTCTGCTGTATAGTTACAGGGACCCGGGTCGGATCTCCGGCTTGGATCAATGTCTGTGGGAGTTTGCACATTCTCCCCATGCTTGTGTGGGTTTTCTCCAGATGCTCCGGTTTCCTCCCACATCCCAAAAACGTGCTTTTTAGGCTGATTGGCGTCAATAAATTGTCCTTAATCGGATCTCCCTTAATCTGGCATGCATACAATTCCCTAAATTTCCACTCCCTTTATTGTGGAGTTCCACTAGAGGTAGACAAAAATGTCAACGAGTGATGAAAGACTTGAATAAGGCACTCACTGAGTGTGTTAAAATGGGCGGCACGGGCTTGTAGGGCCGAAGGGCCTGTTTCCTGTCCTGTGCTGTTCTTTGTTCTTTGTTCCCAAAGATACTTGAAAATAAAGTGGCAAAATTAGGCCTAAAGGTTGACAAGTCCCTAGGGCCTGGTGACCTGCATCCTGGGATCATAATGGCTGCAGAGATAGAAGAGGCATTGGTTATAACCTTCCAAAATTCCTTAGATTCACATCTCTGCAAATTGGAAAATAGCAAATGTAACACCTCTATTCAAGAAAGAAGGGCAACAGAAAGCAGGAAACTATAGGTCAGTTAGCCAAACATTTGTTAAAAGGAAACTGCTAAAATCTATTATAAAGGTGGTTACAGTAAGATTCTTAGAAAATCATAATGGGATCAGGCAGAGTGAACAGAGGTTGGTGAAGGGGAATTGTGTTTAATTCATGTTTAGAATTCCTCCAAAAAGTAACAAGCAAGTCAAATAGATGTGGTGTATTTGGATTTCCAGAAGGCATTTGACAATGTGCCACATCAAAGGCTACTACACAAAATAAGAGCTCATGGAGTCGACAGTAACATATTAGCACAGATAAAGGATTGGTTAACTAACACTCCGGTGCTTTTTCACACTCCGGCGCCTGTTCCCTGTTTGAACAGGCGCCGGAATGTTGAACAAGTGCCAGAGTTTGGCAACCCGGGGAATTTCACAGTAACTTCATTGCAGTATTAATGTAAGCCTTACTTGTGACTATTAAATACATTTTACTTTTACTTTTTTAACAGGAAGCCAAGAGTAAGGATAAATAATTATTTTTCAGGTTGGCAAGATGTAACAAGTGGCATGGTCAGTGCTGCGGCCTTAACTATTTACGATCTATGCACCCTATTTTATCATTGCATCGTGCCCTTTTCTGGCACGAAAACATGGTAAAGTTGGGTGTGAGGCCATTAACGTGATCTATGTCCGCACAGATGGCCATTTTACTGAGACCCGGGAATGGCCGCAATCTGATTCGTGCCTGAAACAGGCGCAATGGCGATTTAAATGCATTTGCATTAATTTAAATTGAATTATTGAACTGCACGCCCAACTTTGTCAGCATTTCCCCTTTTACAATTGCATTCGCCAATCCAGAATCACGCCGAAACATGAATGCTGAATAAAAGTCTGAATCGGGCGCTCCAGTTGCTGAAGAGGCAAGTTCAGAGCTTCCAACAGCTCTCTGACTCAGATTGGTGGTGGGGGGGAGGCGGGCCAAATCATTCGCTGGTTGGAGGGGGGTGAGAGGAAGAGGTGGGTCATTCTCTGGGGGAGGAGGGGCGAGATAGGAGGGAGGACCGATTGTCTGGTTGGGGGGAGGGAGGCGGGTCAGATCATTCTCTGGTTGGGGGGGGAGGGGAGTGAAGCCAGATCGTTCTCGTGGCCGGGGGTGGGGGGGGAGGAGGCGGGTAAGATGTATCTCTAGTGGGGGAGGAGGGAGAGGCCCAATCGCTCAATGGTGGGGACGAGGGATCCGCTGCCACTTTGCGGACGATAGGTGGGAAGGGAAGCAGGCAGGGAGTTGCGATCGACCTGGGTAGTGGGGGGTAGGTAAATAAGGGGGACAGTGATGTCTGTGGAGGCCACAGCTCCCGCTTTTCGCTCCCGGGCCGCTTTCTGCAACTCGGGAACGATCTGACCTGGGTGCACTTTTTCAAATTTTTTTTCTAACTGCGCATGCGCACTTCAGCGCTCCAATCTGACCAGCAGTGTTTCACACGCGCTAAGCCCTGCCCATTGTGCGATTCGGACCTGTATTTTTTTTAAGCTAAGTGCTAATGGAGGTGCCTGAAAGCAGATTTCCAAGTCAGATCTGAATTGTGCCAGATTCAGCACTTAGAATGAAAATGGTAAAATCAGGCCCTGTGTCAATGACTTGGACGAAGGGACCAAATGTTTGGTAGCTAAATTTACTAAGATAGGTGGGAAAGTAAGTTGTCACAAGGCAATAAAGAGTCTACAAAGTGATAGACAGACTAAGTGAGTGGGCAAAAATTTGGCAGATGGAGAATGATGTGGGTAAATGTGAACTTGACCACTTTATAGAGAAGAGGTATACAGTTTAAAGGGAGAGAGATTGTGTGTCTGAGTACATAAATCACAAAATATTACTACACAAGTACAGCAAGTGATTAGAAAGACAAATGGTCATCAAGAGGTTATCAGGAGTAGGTGGAGTGCAGATTTGAGGTTACTATCAGATCAAGAATGGTCTAGTTAAATGCAGAGCAGGTTGAGGGACTGAATGGCCTACTGCTCCTCATTCATATGTTTGCATTCATAATGTACCCTGGAAAATCTTTCAGCTATTTCCAATAATATGTCTAACATAAATGAAAAGGATAGTTAAACTTAGCCAATACATTGTAACTTATTATGTAGCAAATGTAGAATCAAAATCTTGAATTCAACATTACTTTATATTGCAGGGTGACCGTGGCCTGACTGGTGAAAGAGGACAGAAGGGAGGTAAAGGAGATGTGGGTGATTCTGGTTCTCCTGGTGTACCTGTAAGTGCATAATTGTTCCAATATTGAATGAAGCATTTTTGTTATTTCATGCTAACATTTCAGTGAAAATGAAAAGTAATAGCAATCAGATCCTCTGTAAATGAACTATTTAATATTCATTGAACATTGACTGGTGGTTATTTCCTTCCTGTCTCTTCCCACTAACAGCGATTAAGTTGTGCCATGTCCTCTCCCTGTGGACTTAAAATTGACACATGGTTGTAGTCTCATACAGGAGGGGCAGAGAAAAATTCTGATGGGTGTTTCTGGGCAGGATTTCCTCTCTTTTGTCGTACAATTGGACATTTTTGTTGTTCCTTCATTGGCAGTTGAATTTTTCAATGAGAACAGGCTTTGCACATTTCTGTGTCACAATCTTTATTCTACTTTTTAGTAACATATTGCTTTATTAGTAATAACAACATTCCTAAAAACTTTATTAATGCGCGAGTGATTCTTCGACACTGCACGCCCAGATTCAAATCACATCATGGTTGGAGAATCTCGTAGGAGGGGCTTTTACATGATTTGTGCTGGGAAGAACCCTTTTGGGACACTTCCCACACCTCCCTGTGGTGACGTCATCTGGTTCATGCCAAGCAAGGGTGTGAACCAGATTAGCATATTTAAATCTACACTTAAATGTGCATTTCCAGGTTTTAGGTGGATTCCCCCAGCTGCTGCTTTTCAGCAACCGGCCTGCGCAACGCAAATCATTATTGGACTCTAGGGTCTAGGCATGATGACCACTATGAGGGGCTCAGCTGGGCAGTAACTTGATACCCTGGCACTGCTACATTGGCACTGCCAAGGGACAGGACCTGAAGGGGGGAGGGGAATCTGAAGGGGGGGAGGCCTGAAGGATGAGGGGCTGTTAGCAATCCCATAGAGGGGTTTTGCACACTTGGAGAGGTTGCTGCTGATGGTAACAGCAATTGGGAGGTGGGCCTGATGCCACTGAGTGGGGGAAGGGGGAGGTGTTCTTTAGAGTTGTCTGGAGTTTGGAAGCGTGCTGCAGTCTCTGAAGAGCTAACCTTGCCAGTGTCATTGGGTCCTGCACATCTCTGCCGGCAGGAAGTTTCCCATGCTCTAAAAGAATGACTAAACATGGGGGGAGTCATGCTGACCCACCAGCAGGAATCTCACCAATTTTCCAACCAGGAACAATTTTTTTGGAGAATGATTCCCTGTATTTTTGGAATACATTTTTGGGAGACAATTGTTATTTACTCATCTCAGTAAGTTTATTTTTAATTTCCTGAAAAATGATTAATTAATTCCCCACATTAATCATTGGAAAGAAGACCGCAAGTGAAATGCTTGCAAAATGTCAGCTCAAGAACCACTGGGGGAAGTGTGCACATGAAAATATTTTCCAATAGTAATTTTCATGGGAGGTCAGGAAATAGGAGGACTTCAGTAGGCTTTGGAAAGTCAGCTTTTTAAAGAGTATTGTTGGGCATAAACTGCTGGGCCTTCTGCTTCACCAGACTGTCGCCCATGCAGTGAAAATGAAAATATTTTATATATGAAGGCATACCAAGGCACCATAACCAGACTGGCACAAACCAAATCTACAGACTCTGTTATCTAGATGGCAATGACTGAGGAACTATGAAACCCCATTACTACAAGGCACACCCCCACTGTGATGCTGAGGGAGTGTTTTCAACTGAGGTGTTAAAACTGAGACTTCTACGAGCTGAAGCAAGCAATAAAGGTCTCATGGCATTAATCAAAGAAGACACTTTTCACTCGTCCAAATGATGATTAACTGGTTATTTGTTTTGTTACTTTTTGTGTTGAGTTCTTGCTGAGATTTGCCCATAACCTCTACGGAAAGAGGACAAATTTAACCCATCCTGCCAGGCAGAAACAAAATGTGTGGATGTTAAAATTGTGCAAATGCACAATTGGTGCCTGCTGCCATTTTAGCTGTCAGGTTTGTGGCAGCAGGACAGTTCCGTATCACAGGCAGACAAAGGTCTTACCAATCTTTTAAGTGAGGATGTCAGGTAATGCAACTCAGACCCGAATGTAATTTTAATGGTTGTGACTAAGATACCATGATAAAGCTTCTTTTGAAAATGGAGAGGCCCACAAAATTGAATTTTTTTTATTACTTGTAGGTTTTCACATTGTAGGGAGAAGTAAGAGTACCTATAGTTTAATAGATACACACAGTTAACCTGCTTAAGATGACAAAAACTTAATTAAGATCCACCGAATGGTATCCAACAGCCTACAACACATTGCTCCAGAGGAGAACTTTGGATCTTCCTCCCTCGATTGTGATCAATTCTGGCCTTCTACCCCTCACTTCTTCCTTTGTGCCATTGTCTGTTCCCTCCACTCCCCAGTCATTATCTCCATCCACCGGCTGCCTTGTCATTTCCGCGGGAGTCTGCACTGCCGCACAGTAAAGAAACAAATCAGCCAGTTCACATCAATTTTCTCTTCCAGAGCCACTGCAAGTGGCAAACAGCTTCACACATTGATCGCGCTCCAAGTTAAAATTATTTTCAATATCTTTGTAATATTTTGTTACAATTATATCTATAGGTAATGTGTTAAAATAGTTCAGGTACTTTATTATATTACTTGCTTTTATTCTAACAATTTTTACAATTGCTTAGGGTAGACCTGGAGTAAAGGGAGATCCTGGCTTAACAGTAAGTAATACTTCTTTTCATGCACAATTGTGTACACGTATCAAAATGCATTTCACAAAGTGCCAAGTAATAGATGTTAGTAAAATTAAAGCCCCTGCAATTAAAGAGACACTGGCAGTGCGGATACAAAATTGACAATAGGACTGGAAGCAGAAATTAATGATGAAAGTATGTTTCTCAGAATTGAGGAAAGTGCTACTCCTCAGGGGCTGATGCTAGGATCAGTGCTGTTTTTGATATATTTCATACATGTTATGGCCCCATGGTAAATTAGGAGTCACACATATTCCAAGGAAGACATTGCTGGACGATCCCAGGTAACTGTTGGAATCATGACATAACCTTCTCTCTCTAACCTTGATATCGTTTCTAAAATGTGATGCCCAGAATTGAAAAAAAAGATATATATTACTTGTAGATACAGGACACAATTTAAAAATGCAGAGGTGACACAAAACTCAGAAATACGGTTAACAATGAAGAGCATAGTGAGAGACTTCAGGAGGACATAGATTTATGAAAGGGAGAGATGAAAGGTGATGCAGAGATGTGTGAAGTGATAATATTGACTCTCTACATCAAAATGTAAGTAAATGATGCATCTTTAAAGTGAGTGGAGGAATAGAGAATCCTTGGAGTCCTTGTATATAAATCTTTGAAGATAGCAGTACAAGTTGAAAAAAACTTCAGCCAAGGTCTAGTTAGTATTTTATAAAGGATTAGCATAACTTCCTTGTGATTTTACCCAATGTTTATATAAATAAAATCAAGGATCACATATATTTTACAACAGCCTTGGAGGGTTTGGGCTGCAGGGGTGGGACGTCGAAGCTGGCAGGGAGGGGGGAGGGATGGGGTCAGGGCTGTCCCAGAGGTGTCCAGGAGGCCAGCAATCGGGTGGGGGGGGGGGGGGTCACATAGCCAGCTATAAAGGACTGCTGTGCTAGTCAGCAATTAAGCAATCAGGAGGCCAGCAGTGTGGGACTACTGCGCATGCACCGATCTCAACATTGACAGATTGGTTCAGGCACAGTGGCCCGCTCAGTGCTATGCTGATGGCCTCTCCAGTGGGACTAGGCCCCGCCCACAGATTTTTCACACTCGGGCACTTTGTGATGCACAGAGTGTGGTAGATTCATTTTGAAAATCCCGCTGAAAAAAAAGCAGCATTTACTCCAGTTTTTACATGAATTCGGCACTTGAATTTTTTGGGAGGGAAATCCCACCCATCCAATTTCCCAGCACTGTCATTCTTCATTATCACCAAATTCATAAACTTCATTTTTTAAAAAAGTGGATCAAAGACTAGCTTGTGAATGTTTTTACTTTGTGTAAATTGTTTGCAGAGTTTTTGTTAAAAAAACATCTTTCCAGAAATTTTCTATTCATGACATATATAATGAATATACATGCCTGATTTTAACAAAATAAAGTTGTATTAAAATATATTAATTATGTTCATATTTAATTTATATAAATATAATTAGAGGGAGGACATCATCAGAATGATAAAGGAAATTTGTGGTAAGTTGTTGATCTTCTTTTGAACTACTGATTATTTTAAGTTTTCATACTGCTAACTATCCTCAGTAGATATAATTGGTAAAACCATATAGTGAAGGTGAGCCTTACCAAATAAAAACTTAAAAATTTGTTCCGTATTTTACCTCCTAGATATTCAAATCAAGAAGGAGATTTTTTAAAATTCTATTTGTGTTCCTTCAAATGTTTTTAACTATGCTCCATGTGTGGTCGATTTCACTAACCAAATTGTTACTTTCATAAATGACAAAGTTTATATGGAAGTTGTTAATCTGTTATTTCTAATGCACCATTCTAATTATCAACTTCTTTAATATTTTCACTTCTTTAATATTTTAAATACCGCTTTGAGATACTAACAGTATTTGAAATAGTTTCTATTCATGTTTAGTGACATATATTTCAATTCTTTTACTTACAGGTTGTGGAATTAAATGTAAAGAAAGACCAATGGAACTTGTCTTTGTAATTGATAGCTCAGAGAGTGTGGGACCAGATAACTTTGAAATTATAAAAGATTTTGTCACTGCACTCGTTGACAAAGTAACAGTTGGTAGAAATGCCACCCGAATTGGTCTTGTGCTGTACAGCTTGGAGGTGCGATTAGAATTTGGTCTAAGTCGATACTTGACACAGCAAGATGTCAAACAGGCAATTAGGAAAATGTTATACATGGGAGAAGGTACGCACACAGGAACCGCCATCCGCAAAGCAACACAGGAGGGATTCTATGGAGCTCGGCCTGGCGTGAAGAAAGTTGCTATAGTATTAACAGATGGACAGGCAGACAGAAGGGAGACTGTCAAACTGGATGTTGCTGTGCGCGAGGCCCATGCTGCAAACATCGAGATGTTTGCAATTGGTATTGTCAATACCACAGACCCAACTCAAGCTGAATTCTTGCGTGAACTGAACCTAATTGCTTCAGATCCTGATTCTGAGCACATGTACCTCATTGATGATTTCAACACTCTTGCAGGTTTGTGCCATGTTTGTTTTTCACCACATGATACTTTTTCAACAGTAAGGGTATTGAGAAGAAAATACTCATACTTAGGTGGGAAACAGAATAATTACTGCTTACCAAACAAAAAACCAATACTAATCATACTATAGTATCAGATCTCCAAACCGGAGATAAAGCTTCAACTTTAGTCTCCATTTCGTAGTTACTTTTCTTATCTTTGCCAAGTCAGGACTTTGCATTTGCAAAGTTTAGAGGAGGTCCCTCTTAAGATCACTTAAGCACATCTGCTCGTGGTCAACCAGAGTGGCATCTGTAGAAAAATAAAATAATTGCATGATCTTCACTTCTGACCAATAAGAATAATATGATTGGAGGAGGATAACTTGGGCAAAGAGGAAAAATTGTGATGTGGAATGGTTAGATTATTGAAATATATTAACTGTCGGTATATTTCCTCATTTGTAACTGCTTTTTCTCAAATTTTTTAATGTTAATAAAAATGTTAATTTCAGAAATTTGCCAGATGAGTTGAATAATACTAAGTAGGCAATCGCTTTTTCCTCAGGGAACAGAAATTGAATGGGCAGGTATCCCACTAATTATGCATCCTCCAGTCACCCAATCATGGTGTATTGTGGCTCTTGCTGTGATTATAGCGGGCCGTGCTGACTAAAAAGTGATTTTCATTAAAATAGGGAGAATACAATAGGAATTGAAGGAAATGAAAAGTTTTTCCTTTCTCCCATTTTTAGCTCTGGAGTTGAAATTGGTCAGACAGTTCTGTGAAGATGAAAATGGTGCATTGGTTTACAATCGAATTAGAAATGGAGTAATGACAAACAGAAGTCCATTATATTCAATTCCTAGTTCTTCACATGCCAGAAATGAGATTGAATTAAGTTCTACAAAACCTAGGCAAACAATTGTATCTGGAAAGATGAAAGTAACTGCACAAGTGAAGCCATCTCCATCTGTATCCGTCTCTACGGGAAAAATTTCAAAGGTTGGTGAACTGGTACCAATTGATCTTGTCAATTCTGTATTTTATTTTGTATTGTTATATTTTATTCACCAGAGTGCCTCTATTCAGATAGCAGAGTTGTTTTCAATGTATCAAGTCAAAACTGAAATCAACAGAATTGGGGATGAAACATTTTTAAAACAACTAAAATGAACAGGAGAATTGTCCCCAATACTGATTTTGATTTCATTTTCATATGTAATCAGTTGTTGATGCTTCATGTCATGCAGGTGAACCAAAGTCCAGAAGCACACAAAAAGAAGAAAGAAGACCTGAAACTTGTAACCTCATCATCTCAGTCAAAGGGCAGTAACTTTCTTCCAATCGGCAAACAAGTTCCAGGTCTACACTCGCAACCTGTTAAATCAGTGAAAGAATCCACATTGTCAGTTTCCTCAACAGTAAAAACTCCAATTTCAGGTAAGGTCTTAATTTTGTATCTATGGCATAAATTATGGTTAAAGTTTGATAACTGGAGCAGTCAGATGCAAGGTACATAACAGTGTAGCACATTTACATCAGAGATGGGTATGGATTTCATATTTGATTACTAGAATTATTGAGGGAGATGTTAAGTACCACAGGGAAGTCTGGATGAATATTGCAGTTGGAAGATATTTTTGAGATTGAGAGTCCAGTGAAGGAGGGGGTGTTTTTCTACACCAGAAAACACATGCTAAAAACATATAAAATCCTGGATAACTTTCTCCTTCAACTAATATCAGCAAAAAGGCAGATTCCTTACTATTACAAATAAAATGCTAACAACTTTGTCTTGATAAAAGTCACTGCACTTCATACATTTGACAAAGTGACAAGACCTTTATAGAAGCAAATCAGCAGATGGAAAAGCCATATAGTGCCTCCCCCCACAATATGTTTTCCAGCAGAGGATTCAGCTCACCATCTTCTGGTCCTGCCCATGTCTACAGCTTTTTGCATGTCTCACTCATCCCATGGTGGGAGAGCCCATCAAGGGGAGTCCCCTTATGTGGGACCAGGAGATCTTGCCAGTAAGAGGGACCAGAAAGTCCCACCCTATGATTGAAAATATAAATATGCACTGCTAAAATATTATCTTTCAAACATATTTCAATTATTTCAGTTGATGAATTTTTAAAGTCCACCTATTTTTCAACTTATGATGAAAATATGCTAATTCCGTTTTTTTCTAGATCCTCTCTGTCAACTGCGTTTAGACCAAGGAACATGCCGTGACTATGTGATTAAATGGTATTATGACAAACAAGCAAATGCTTGTGCACAATTTTGGTATGGTGGCTGCAGTGGAAATGCTAATCGTTTTGACACTGAAGATAAGTGCAGGAAGACCTGTGTAATTTCCAGTGCTGGTATGATCTCTAATCTTTAAACTACATTTCATGTATTTATTTAAAAAATCATTTATTTCCAACATAAGGGTATGGTGAAACTATTATAACAATGTAAAGAACAATTCTCTTCATCTTCCTGGGTTCTGGTTATCAATGTTCTGTCTCATTAAAACCTCCTTCATCATCATAAGCTAGTCCCTTTTATAAAGACTTGTCTCAGAATAATTTCCCCCTTCATTATCATATAATGTTTAGATTGGCAATAGAAAAAGACAAAGTATAATCTAGAATTAAAAAAGCTAAGTTTAAGGAAAGTCAATCTATGCGAGAACTGACCTGTGACGATATTGTGCCTTTAAGAAATGTATTTTGTGTCTTGTTTCTTGGGAAGGATATGTTAAAATTTAACTCTGTTAAACGGTGCTACTTTGTCTGACCCAGGCATTCCACCTGCTGAAAATACAGAAGAACAATTGGTCCTAGATATTGGGATACTTGTTTTAATCTGAGCCAATGCAGTTTTTGTTTTTTTTTGGGTTGTCCTCAGGGTTTCAGGGTAGGGATTTAATTAGATGGATTGACAAGACCGTGTCATGTGCTAATGGGAGGAGCTAGGCTTACAGGGGAAAACAGCAGGCACATTCTGTTTGGATTTGGAATTAGCAGCAGCTCTTCTCTCTCTCTCTCTCTGAAGATTGAAATCTGGAATCTTCTAACAATTACATATCTCTCTCCAGAGGTGTTCTGGAGGTTTGAGGACTAGCATCCAGCATTTAAGCATGTAAGCCTCTTGTTTGCTAACTGATTTTGAAGAGGAATTTACGTCTATGCGGAATATTCCTTAAATTGGAACTAATAGAGGCTAGCAGTTAAGAATTATATCTTGTTCCCTTTAAGGGCGTGAGGCTAATTCAAATATTTTTATCATAACTTACATCTGTTGCATTTCTGACCTCATTGGTGGAGGTCCTCAGTGGTGAGGATCATAACTGGTCCCCACCAACGGGGACCAGACCTGATGGCCTCACCAGGGGAATCGGGGCAGGGGTGCAAGCTGTGGTCCTCACCAACAGAATCATTACAAACAATATCTCAGTGAAAACTGGGGTCAAACAAGGTTCTTTCATTGCATCAATTCGCTTCTGCATTTTCCTTGCTGCAAAAGTGCACCAGAATTTCAGCAAATTACCCACAGGTGTGGAGATAATCTACAGAACAGATGGGAATCTGCTCAAGTAGACAGCTTCAATCCAAAACCAAAACTAGTCCAGTTTAAGTCATGCAGATAACCCTTGTGTGTGTTCAGAAGCTGCACTCCAGGTCATTGTCGATTCCTTCTCCAAAGCATACGAGAAAGCGGGATTGAGAAAACAGGCCTTTCATTAAACACCAGTTCCAACCAGTTCCCACAGCAAAATAGTCTCAGCGTTTTTATGGAGCCTTCATGATCTACCTTTAAAGTGGATAATTGTTGCAGCTTTATGTCTACTCTATTGATCACAGCAAATTCCACAACCAAACTTCAGTTCCCAAATTCAAAGCCCACTTTCTAAGTATTTTTTGTCTTAATTTTTCATTTGAGGTAGCATAAGAATAGCCAGAGCCAGATGTTTGTCAAAATACTAACAGGGTGAATAGGAACATGTTTGGTCGATTTTGAAGGATAAATGAAAGTTTTCATCTGTTAATGCAAGTAACATTCAGGGTAAAGTTTCAAAATTAAGGAAGACAGATAATGAAAATTTGTCTGAGATACAAAATCTTCAGTCAGAGGATGGTGAATCTTTGGAATTCTCTACCCCAGAGAGCTGTGGAGGATCAGTCATTGAGTACATTGAAAGCAGGTTTTAATAGATTCCTAGATACTGATGACATGAAGGGACACAGAGATAGCGAGGGAAGATGGTGATGACATAGTAGATCATCAACGATCTAGTTAAATGGCAGAGAAGGCTCAATGGGCTGAATGGCTTACTCCTGCTCCTGTAAGTTATAACAACAGGCAGATAGAAATCGGTGATTTGATTTGATTTATTTATGTCACATATAATGGGATACAGTGAAAAATATTGTTTCTTGCATGTTATATAGACAAAACATCCTGTTCATTGAGTACTTAGGGAGAAGGAAGCAGAATGTAGTATTACAATCATAGCTAGAGTTCAGAGAAAGATCAGCTTAATATAAGGCAGGTACATTCAAAAGTCTGATGGCAGCAGGGATGAAACTGTTCTTGAATTAGTTGGTACGTGATCTCAGACTTTTGTAAGGTTTTTCTCGACAGAAGAAGGTGGAAGAGTGTGCGTGGGGTCCTTGATTATGTTGGCTGCTTTTCTGAGGCAGCAAAAAGTGTAGACAGAGTCAATGGATGGGAGGCTGGTTTGTATGATGAACTGGGCATGTTCACAACACTTTGTAGTTTCTTGCAATCTTGATCAGAGCAG
This sequence comes from Carcharhinus amblyrhynchos, assembly GCF_965287045.1. Lineage (NCBI taxonomy): Eukaryota > Metazoa > Chordata > Chondrichthyes > Carcharhiniformes > Carcharhinidae > Carcharhinus > Carcharhinus amblyrhynchos. Next base: position 47,142,546 of record NC_137334.1, read on the forward strand.
GAGCCATTCCATCCTGTGATGTAATCAGATAGGATGCTTTCTATGGTACATCTGTAAAAAAATTGCTGAGAGTCACAGCGAACATGCCGAATTTTAGCCTCCTGAGAAAGTAGAGGAGTTGGTGGCTTTCTTAACTATAGCATCAGCATGGAGGGACCAGAACAGGTTGTTGGTGAACTGGACACCTAAAAACTTGAAGCTCTTGATCAGTTCTGCTCCATCACCATTAATGTAGACAGGGGCACGTCCTCCACTATCAGTTCAAAGAGATTCTATTTTTTAAAAGTGCTGTCAAAGCACTGTGTATAAATATATTTGATATAAGTAGAGGATATACAACATGACTCAATGGTTTGGGAAACATTCTAGTAATGTTAGCCGATGAATTATGTTGGCCAATTGTAGTATATCTACCATAACTGGGCGGCATGGTGGCACAGTGGTTAGCATTGCTGCCTCACAGCGCCAAGGACCCTAGTTCAATTCCCGGCTCGGGTCACTATCTGCGTGGAGTTTGCACATTCTCCTCATGTCTGTGTGGGTTTCCTCCCACAGTCTGAAAGACGTGCTGGTTAGGTGCATTGACCTGAACAGGTGCTGGAACGTGGTGACTCGGAAACACAGTAACTTAATTGCAGTGTCAATGTAAGCCTTACTTATGACTAATAAGTAAACTTTAATTCATCATTTCCTAATATATTCTGGTTATGTTGCCTCTTTGTATTCAGCTCTACATTTATAAGAACATGCATTTATCCCAAAACCCTTTTTCTTGGAAGTAAAAAAAATGATTTTTAACTCATCACACTGATGTTTGTACATCTGTGCTCAGTAATATATTACATTTTCCATGTACATGCAGACATTGATCTGGCTAGACAGTTTTGTGTGTGAGCACCAAGTAGAATTTTATGAAATAGTTATACAACATTTCATGGAGATAGAACAAGTCACAAAAAAAACTGAAGGAAACGGGGAGAAAAATATATGGCACTGTGTAACAAAAGGGCAAAAAAGGGAGATAGTGAAGCTAGAACAGAAAATAAAACAGTTTTCATTTATTATTGTCATGTGTGTTAGTATACAGTGGAAAGTATTGTTTCCTGTGCCCTATACAGACAAATATAGAGAAGGAAAGGAGAGAGTGCAGAATGTAGTGTTACAGAGCAGGCAAATGAAAAATAAAAACCATAAATAATATTTTCCCTCACACCAGAATCTGCACCAAAGTTCCAAAACATTCCAGAAGTTGTACCCAAGACAACAAAACACAGAGCCAGAATTCTAATCTCCCTTGGGGGCAGCATGGCAGACAAGGTTGGGGGAGTTGATGCCATAAAATTGGGTGCCATGACTGTGACATTTGTGCCTGCCACGTACCTATCCCAGCTGCAATTTTACCTGCGGCAGGGAAGGCATCAGGCAGCCTACTTATCTCCTTAGGCCAACTGAATCTCGTAAGTGGCCAATTAATGACTGCTTAAGGATTTACTGCTGCTATCACTGAGATTTTCCCAACTGCATGAGAGGTAGCATCAAGTATCCAGCCCGCCAGTCTAAAATAGGCAGACTGGTAGCCAGGCAAGGTGCCTCCTTTTCGAGGCTCCGGTGCTCCCCCAGTGTATTCCCCACAACGTACATCCCCTCATCCCTGCTCTGTCCGTACCAGCCCCACGACCCTCATTGTGGCCTGTCAGCCTTGCCCCAGAGAGACCCTGGACTTGTATTCATCCTGGCTCAATGACAAAGCACTCCCAGCAATGGCCACTGCTTTTGGTTGGTATTGCAAGGACAAGAAAGCTGTTGACCATATAATTTGCCCATTAGCTCTTGGAGGCAGAACTTCCTCCCCAATGGGGGTGAAAGCCCTACTCAACCAAATGGTTGTTAAATGACTATGGAGCGAGCCAGTCAAAAGGGGCAGGTTGGTCTCTGACCTTTATGCCAAGGGGCGGAGATGCTGCCTCTGGCAAAATATTCAGTAAGAAGACTCACAACACCAGGTTAAAGTCCAACAGATTTATTTGTAGCAAACGCCACTTGCTTTCAGAACTGGCTATTCCTTCATCAGGTGGGTGGGAGTTCTGATCACAAATAGGGCATATAAAGACACAAACTCAATTTATATGAATAATGATTGGAATGTGAGTTTTTACAGCTAATCAAATCTTAAAGGTACAGACAGTGTGAGTAGAGAGAGCATTAAGCACAGGTTAAAAAGATGTGTATTGGCTCAGACAGGAAAGTTAGTGAGATTTTTCAAGTCTAAGCAAGTCATGGGGGTTACAGATAGTGTGGCATAAACCCAAGATCCCAATTGAGGCCGTCCTCTCGTGTGCAGAACTTGGCTATCAGTCTCTGCTCAGCGACTCTGTGCTGTCGTGTGTCATAAAGGCCACCTTGGAGGATGTTTACAGGCGTCCTCCAAGTAAGCGTCCAAGTAAGGAGTAAGTGTCCTCCAAGACATGCATTTAAATTGAATTGATGAACTGCCTGCCCAACTTTATCAGCATTTCCCCCTTTACCATCGCATTCGCCGACCCAGAATCACGCCAAAATGGACACGCTGAAGAAAAGTGATAGAAAAGGTGCTCCGGTTTCCTCCCACATCCCCCAAAGATGTGCTTTTAGGCTGATTGATTGGGTACTAAAATTGTCCCTAAATTGGACCTCCCTGATCCTCGCACGTTAGGCGTAGACTAAAATCATGAATAGGTCACTGAGATAGTAGGACGGCGGCGCGGGCTCGTTGGGCCGAAGGGCCTGTTTCCCGTGCTGTGTTGTTCTTTGTTCTTTGTTCTTTGTTAAAAGTCTGAATTGGCCGCTCCAGCTGCTGAAGGTGGGGGGCGGGGGGGGTCAGATGTACCTCGGGGGAGGGAAGTGAGGTTGGATCATTCTTTGGGGGTGGAGGGGAGGCAGGTAAAATGGATCTCTGGTGAGCAGGACGGGGAGAGCAGGGGGGTCTGCTGCCACTTTGCGCGTGATCGGTAGGGGGGAAGAGGGCAGGGGTTGCGATCGGTCTGGTTGGGGAGGGCGTGGGTGCCATCGCTCCCGCTTTTCATACTCAGGCCAGTTTCTCCGCTTTTTGTGGCTCAGGAGCGATGTGACACGGGCGCACTTTTTCAAATTTTTTTCTAACTGCGCACGCGCAATTCAGAGCTCTGATCATTTCGGGCGCGCTAAACCCTGCCCACAGCACAATTCAGACTCACAATTCTTTTTCAGGCTAAGTGCTAATGGAGATGCCTGAAAGCAGATTTCCAAGTCGGATTTGAATTGTGCCCAGATTCAGCACTTAGAATAAAAATGGTAAAATCAGGCCCTAAGTCTCTGAAAGTCATTGTTACATCATCACATGGTTATTTGTGGGAGTTTGCTGAGCGTATATTGCCTGCTACATTTATTATACTACACTTAAAGTATTTTGAGATACTCAGTGGTCTTGCTAAGTGCTATATAAATGCAAGTCTTTTTTTCTTTTAACAACAGAATCCTGATATGGATCCCAGGATGATTGTATTTCAGCCAGTCCTAGTGAGATACTGGAAGAAGACAGAAAACTATCTTTTGTGCATTTGTTACATTATGAACAATATTTTAATATTTTGGTAGCTATTCATAAAATTCAATTTGTATAAAGATGTTAATACAGATGATACCCTTTTTGTTAATTTGTCTATATAAATGCAATTCTCAGGGGTGAAAATGAAAAGTAGAAATATTTTACAGTACGTCTGAAACACTATCTTCGCAATAATTGCAAATCAAGAATATAGAGATTAGGAAAGATATTTTTGTTTGCCTTTAAGTTTTGTTCTATCCTATGCCAAAAACATTAATTTGACTAGTTGCTAAGAAGGAACATTTAAGCAGTTACAGCTGCAACAATGGAGTTTGTGCAAGAACTCTAGTTTTATTTGTTTCTCTTCCAAAGTACATAAAATGGTCTAGACCATAAAGTTTAAAATGGTATTGACATGTATTTTTATGTGATCGCCTGATAAAGACTGAAATCACTGGACTGTTTTTTCCTTTCCACTGTGCACCACAGTACTTTGTACAGTTGATGAAATCAGTCAAATTTATTTGAACTTTGTTTAGCTGGCTGCAAGTACAATAATTGGAAACTAACATCAAAAGCAAGTCAACACAACTGATTGCTTTGACTGGTTGTTGTGCTAAAACTCCAAAGACCTGCTACAGAAAATAGGAGATGACACTGTTCACACGTTGCAGGAGCTATTGGGAGCATAGCTTTTTTTCTAGTCACTGTGATATGATTTGTTTAAAAATGACAAATATTTGTTTTGTTGCGCTTAGCACGTGGACAAGAATTTGCAGTTACATTTTTTTATTATATCTCAAAAATGTACCAATGGTATAGACTTTATAAAGTAACTATCCACTTTGATTGCATAGTGCTCATTGGAGGACTGTTGTGATACATCCATTGTTTCCTCTGGTGCTGGGAGAAATTTGTTTGTTTTTGGTTTTGTGGATTATTTACTTGGGAAAAGGGAGTAGGAAACGCTGAATGCTAATGGTCATGGCATTACCTTGCTGTTCAATGGGGGACTCACTGTGTAATGAGGGAGCTTCAGCTGAGTGAACATTCAGGATGAATCCCACGCTGTTTATTATTTCTCTAGTTTACCTCTTCTGATTAGGATATGTCTCCCTAATATGCTTCAGCAACAGGTTTATTGTATGGAGGACTTGTCACAGAGAGGGAACACATCCCATGTAACTAATTGTGCTGGCCTGCACATTGGGGAAATGTTGGGATGAAGTGTCTTGCCCTCCACTGAGTTAATAAAGTAAACACTCAGCTGGATGCTGTGGAATTTCAGAAATTACCAGAATCTTTATGATCCTGAAGAATGGATAAATATTGGGATGTGACTGGATTATACCTTGGAAGGTGAATGTAGTCTATTGGTCATCTGGCAGGAGAAATTAAAGTTATGCAGTTTGTGTTGGGTTCAGCACATGCAATATATGATACATGTCCTTCACATAGCTGCAGGCAGACCATGTAAGTGGCACGGTCATGAAGTTCACCAGGTATGTGGATGGGAGCGGTGCTGGGGGGCGGTTTACATGCAAGGATGCAAGGAAAGATTAAGGAAGATTAAGAAGACAGTGAATTCAGAAGACAGTTTGATGAGCTGAGATGGAGGTTGAAGTCACTGAGGATGAAAAATCAAAAACAAAATATTGTGGATGCTGAAAATCTGAAATAAATGTGGAAAATGCTGAAAATGTTCATCACTTCTGGAAGAATCTGTGTAGAGAGCATAGAGTTGTGTGCTTGATTTTTAGGGGCGCTACAGTCTCCAGCCTAGGCCTAAATGCAGGTATAGACGAAAGGCTGCCCCACAGTCATTTTGATTGGCCATTTTCAGACTTGAAGCAGGACTTCAGCCTCTCAGAGATGGAAAGTGTCACCTCAGAGAGCTGCCAGCCAATCTCCGGTACTGGCAGCAGTTGAGAGCAGTGGCCACAGCCATTACTGACACTAAGGGCTTGACAAGACATTCAGCACCAGATCAGGACTTGCTAAATATTTGGAGGTTTGGTCAGGCCTTGGCAAATTAGGGTAGAGGCCAACGTCTGAGAGGCCATTGGAGGAAGAGAACATGAGGGAGGAGAGTTAACACACAGTGAGCCCATTAAGGAGGGACCTACCCATCCTCTCAGCCACTAGCCATGCAGGGAAACTGTTGTGGCTTGACATGAACCTCTCCCACGGCTCATTAATTCCTGGTGGCAGTGTGGGACGAAGTCCTTAAGTGGGGCTTTAATTGGGGATGCCTAATGCAATCAACACCACTGGTAAACTTGCAGTTGGCCAGGGACAGGTGCATATGTGGTGGGCAGGCCATCTATTGCACTTTACATGCTTCTGTCCCACTTTCAAACCTGAAGTCCAGCCCAGTATTTCAAAACAGTGACTTTCATCAGAACTCAATCCATCGGATAAGGAGTCATTCAACTTAGAGGCCAAGGGAGGAAAGCAGTGAAGAAATCTCACTAAGAAAACTACAGCTAGAATTGTATTTATATCACATCATTCACAAATTAAACAATTCAGGGAGAACACCCATATACTGTCCTCTGGGGTTGAATAATGCACATTGCTGGCTTATGTTGGATACTTTTGCCAGATAGTCCTCTTAAAAAACTGCTTTAAAAGTGCCTAGAAGAATGACACAACAGCTACCCGTGACTTCTTGATCAACTAATATTTGATTTTGTTGAATATTTTATAATGTACCTGCTGCTCCCTGAACCTTCTGCTCCAATCTTCAGCAATTCACAGCATTTTAAATGCTTCACTCCTAATATTGCTGCCTCTCCCCTGCATTATTTCCATGTTGTACAGAAGTTGTGCTATGGAACCACCAACTATTATTTAAATGAGCAATTTATTGCAGTGTTAACACTGGAGAGATCAGTAGGCAAAAATGCCTTGTTTGGGGCACAATATCGCCATAGAACATAGAAAACTACAGCACAAACAGGCTCTTTGACCCACAAGTTGCATTGATCATATCCCTATCTACTAGGCCTACATATAACCCTCAACCCATTAAATCCCATGTACTCATCCAGAAGTCTCTTAAAAGACCCCAACGAGTTTGCCTCCACCACCACCGATGGCAGCCAATTCCACTCACCCGCCACCCTCTGAGTGAAAAACTTACCCCTGACATCTCCTCTGTACCTACTCCCCAGCACCTTAAACCTGTGTCCTCTTGTAGCAACCATTTCAGACCTGGGAAATAGCCTCTGAGAATCCACCCGATCTATACCTCTCAACATCTTATAAACCTCTATCAGGTCACCTCTCATCCTTCGTCTCTCCATGGAGAAAAGACCTAGCTCCCTCAACCTATTCTCATAAGGCATGCCACCCAATCCGGGCAACATCCTTGTAAATCTACAAGGATTTACAATTATCTTGTAAATTTAACAAGCCATCAGTGGCTCGTTAAATTTTCAGGTCCTTTCATTTCAAAATCACATCATTTTTGTGTTAACATCTTTGTGTTAAAATCAAACTGAAAAATTTCAAATGACTCAGAAGCTTCTAGAAACAGCTAGAAGTATGGATTGATTATTCCAAATCCATGTAATTAAAGATTAAAACTGTAATGTGTACAAGAACGATGAACAAGCAAAGTAACTAAAACAAATGTTTTATTTCAGCAGTCTTGCTTTTGTCACTTCACATTGTAGGGATGGCTATATAGATAAGACTAACTTCTGACTTTTTCAGGAATTATATGCACAGTTCAATGAAATGCAAAGGAGGTTATTTGGTCTTCTGGCTATAACATTAAAGCTTATTTAAATACAATTTAATATGCTACATACAATTGTCTAGGTCAATGAGACAAACAAAAGGAACTTGTTCTTTTTAGATTTGAAACTGATAACGGTGTGTTAATATCCTTAAAACAGACAAATTAATCTGTAAAATTATACTATTAAATTAATTCATTGCTTTCTAACTTAATCATCTTTTTAAAATGATTGACAACAATAATTGTTCAAGTTCTGTGAGGTGATGTGATAATTCTGGCAACCTAAGGTATCCAAGGTTAACATAAAAGACAGCTTTACAAAGAAATCGCATATGTTTTGGAAGAAATTTAAAGAACATTATTGGAACAATAACTTAAAAATGAATGCTTGGAAGACCAGAAAGAAAATTGGCAAGCTGGAGGAAGATGAAAAGATATAACTGAAACCAATTGAACCATCTGATGATCTAATTAGTCTGTTCCGACAGGAAAAAGACTTAAAAGCACATTAGTGTTGTTTCAGCTCTGCTAAGAACGTGCTGCAACCTTGAAAATTAATTTGTAATATTACTATTAAGTTAAACACCACTCATAGGGCCCGATTTTACCATTTTCACTCTAAGTGCTGAATCTGGGCATAATGTAGATCCGACTTAGAAATCTACTTTCAGACGCCCCCATACGCACTCAGCCTGAAAAAAAATCACCAGTCCCATTCGCGCTGTGAGCGGGGCTTAGTACGGCCAAAATGATCAGAACTCTGAACTGCGCATGTGCAGTGCGAAAACAAATTGTAAAAGAGCACCCGTGTCAGATCGCTCCCAGGCTGCAGAAAGCAGCAGCGAAACATGGGAGCGATGGCCCCCCCCACAGACATCACTGTCCCCTTCACCCACCCCTCTCACTACCCACACACATCCCTGTCCCCATTATCAAACCCCCCCGCCATCCAGACTGATCGCCATCCCTGCCCCCCTCCACCCTCACCGACTGCCCACAGAGTGGCAGTGGACCCCCCTGCCCCTCCCGCGTCCCCACCAGAGATCCATCTGACCTCCCCACAACAGTGAGTGATTGGGCCTCCCCTCACCAGAGACACAATTTACCCACCTCCCTCCTCCCCCCACCTCCAGGCAACAATTTGGCCTCAATCATCCCTCCCACCCCAAAAAAATGGTCTGGCCTCACTCAGCCCCTACCCCCCAGAGGAACACTGACTCGCCTCCTCCTCCCTCCCCACTAGACAACGATCGGCCCTTCCCCCCCCCGCCCCCACCAGAAATACATCTGACCCACCTCTTCCTCCTCCCCGCTCCAACCTGACAACGATCTAGCCTCCCTCCCCCCACCCTGCAACCAGAGAATGATCTGACCCGTCCACGCACCCCCCCCCCCCCCCCCCACCCCGCCCCCGCCACTGATCTGAGTCAGACAGCCGCTGGAAGCTCTGAACGTGCTCTTCAGTAGCTGGAGCGCCTGATTCAGACTTTTATTTAGCAGGTTCATTGTGGCGTAGTTCCAGATTGACAAACGCAGTGGTAAAGTGAGAAATGATGATAAAAGTGGGCAGTTCATTAATTCAATTTAAATTCATGCAAATGCGTTTTAATTGCCGTTGCATCCGTTTTGGGCATGAAGCAGATTGCTGCCATTCCTGAGTTTTGGTAAAGCGGCAATCTAAGCAAACGAGGGCGCAGATCGCGTTAATGGCCTCACACCTGAACTTACCACGTTTTCGCACCTGAAAACGGGCATGACGCAATGGTAAAATGGGGCCCATACTATTTTATTTTGTCAGATTCTGTTGACTATACTAAATATAAGTAAGTTTTAAAATGATTATTGTTGCTCAGTGACATTAATTGTGGTGTTGTTGATGTAATTAAATAAAGTAGTTTGTAATCCATTACATTTTGTGCCATATCCTTAAGATTTCCTAAGTGTGATGAGAGTTAATGGAAAAAAGCACCATGTCAGACTTACTTAAATGCAGCTTGTGTAATCTTTATAAGTGTAACCTTATAAAATTACAATACTGTTGAGTATACACCCATTTATGGGAATGGTGGTTGAAGTTGAAAACGAAAAAATTGAATACATGCCTCAACTTCAACACTTCCGTTTTGGTCTTATACCTGCCTGGAATAACCTTTCCTTCAAAGGTGCCTCCTAATCTATCAAACAAAACACTTATAAATCACAGATCGAATGAATTGGGAAAAAAGAGAATGAAATACAAAGAAAATGAGATAGAAGAGAAAGATGAGGAAAGACAGAGTAATTAAAAAAATCAATACCACTCGATTGCCCCTTGTAATAGGAACAGAACGTTACTTTTATCTCATTTATCTTTAAATATAAATTGATTTCTTGGGGTTATTGCTTAAAACTGAGGATCTAATTCCTTAGATTTAAGCAATGCTCAGAGCTCTATGGCAAATTAAATTTTTGTCTATGGTGATAACTCATCGAAAACTTTCTTGTGCTTATTGATAATTTTGAAAATTAAAATATTATCACATTCATGTGAGGGAGGGTAGATGTCTCTCTTTTCCCATTCCTCTTTTGACCACAACAGATTTTAGAAAAAGAATACTTGTCAATTCAGTGAGTGTTTACATGCTGTGATCATAAGACACACAATCATACAAGTTTTCCTGCATTTTGACAAAGAAAAAAAATAGCTATTACTGTACTTAACCTGGTCTAAGGGAAATAACATAATACGCTATTCTTTGCATAGATACACACACACACAAAGTTCACACTGACACAAATTGATTACGAAATGGGGAAGGGTTAATAAAGCAAGTTTGAATCCAGTAAAAATTACAGGGTTATAGTTTGTGGAAATTGGTGACGTGACTGGCTTGAGGTTGTGTTCAGTGGTCCTGTTGCTCTTCTTCGTTGAGATGATTTAAAGATGTTGTCTGGTGATTTGTCTGTGCTTCTAGAGATAGCAGTATAGGGTTAAGTTCCTATTAGAAATCTCTGCCTGCAGCACTTTATGTTCCTACTAAACTTTGAACTATCAGGAAACTCTAAACAAATTTACTTTTTAAACTGTAACATTCATTTTCTTCTGAAAAAATGAGACTCCATAATTATTTTGTTTCATGACCTGAAAGGTTATTTAGAAGTAATGAAGACTTACTACAACATTAAAAACAGTTGCTCATGATTTAATAATGCTTAAGCTTTTCATCTGTCTTTCATGCAATAGTATTAAGTAATTATCATAGATTTACAGCTTAACTGTGATTTCTGTGTAGATTTATCAGTGGAGACATCAACATTGATTGGTTGGTTGCAATCATCAAATGGGTTGGAAAGCTTGCAAGTTGGGCTGGATAGCGAGAAGGAAGGACCTTACTTGGGTCTTCTTCTTTAAGCATCTTGACTGCTGGTGCTGTACTGCAAAGGAACCATGCTTAAATGACACAAAGGCATGGGCTTCCCACATAACCATCTCTCTCTAAATGATCAGGAATTCAAACATGGTTGTGACTAGTGTATTCCATTGTAATTTGGTTAGTTCAGCCAGAAGCCCCATTGTCCAAGTGATAGGTTTAATCGATTATCTGTACGAACTGAATTCCTGGATGTTGTCTTGCTGATGGAGACAGGAGATGTGGTTTATTCATACTCTCCTGAGTTTATTGTCATTGATGAGTTTTTGCAAACATGGGGGGAGCAAAATTTACTGGCTCGCCCCATTCAATGATGGATTGAACGAGCCGGTAAAATCACGCAAGAGCTGAGAAATCAGGATCACGCCTGATTTCTCAACTCTCGCAATTTTACGAGAGCAGAAAATGGGTGAGAGACTGAGTAATTTATTCAAATGTATTTAAATAAGGATTTACATGTGCTTAGCGAGCCCAGCGCTCAATTATCCACGTTCACTTGTCTTTATGGCCTGGCCGGGAGAGGTTCTCTCCAGCAAGGAATACACGTGCTCCCCATGAACAGGAGCAGTCATGTTGGCCTCGCCAGTGGAACTGGAGGCCTCAACATCAAGCATGATGGGTGAAAGGCAGGTAAATCTAATAGGTGACAAAGATGATGGGCGAAATCTTACCACCTTTGAACACTTTCTAGGGTCAAGACTAAAAGCATATCTCAACTCCACTGATGCAGCTGGGTCTCTCACTTTCTCAATCTTACTGTGGACAGATGATTTAACAGGGGAAACATCAAATTAGAGAGGGCTAGTGGGGTAGGCATCCAGCTGGCCTAATGGGAGGGCCTGCAATATTGTCCTGCTTGTATAAGCCACCAGGAGAAGTGAAGACGCTGCAGCAGGCAGGAAAACTCAAGGGCACCTCAAAATGGATATGCCCCTTAGAATATGTGCTTAAAAATGTTTGTGGCCACAGCTGCCAGGCCTTCATTGGTGGAGGAACTTTCTCCACTGGATGGTTATAACCACAGCTCTGGCTCTGTGACAGATGCAGTTCTGGTGCAAGTGCCACCAACTGGGTTTTGCCGTGCAGGAGTGAAGGTTGGGGGTGCAGTGGGAGGTGGGGACCTGTCTGCTGCCAGGAAGATTTCAATGACATTGCCAATCAGCCCACAAGTGGGTCGGTAAATATTCAAATTGACTCCTGCTACTGGATGGATAACCTTGGACTCACACACTTCTCCTCCATGGGGCAGGAACTCATTGGTGCACCAACCCAATGCCCTCCCATTCTACCTTGTTCTTGGTCCTTCCTTCAAGCCTGCCTCCATGGGACAGGGAAGATTCCATCAGATGGTGCAAGGCCAGTGGTAATGGGACAAGTAAAGGCAATTAAAGGGTCTGTCTGGAATGGATATAAAAGGCAGAATCATGTATCATTTTAAAGCAAACCAAAAAGAAAAACAAGAAAATGGAATCAAAGTGGGGCCAAAGGTTATGATCTAAAATGTTGAACTCAGTGTTAAGTCCAGAAGGCTGTAAAGTGCTGGGTCAAAAGATGAGGTGATGTTCCTCAAACTTGTGTTGAACTTCACTGGAACATTGCAGCAGGATATGGAGCAGAAAGGTCAAAGTGGAACAAGGTGGAGAATTAAAATGACAGGTAACTGGAAGTTTGGAGTCAGACTCCAAACGATACTACAGTATCATTTTGCTTTTGCCAATTATCTTAAATCTGTGCCCTCTCGTTCTCTATCCTTTCATAAGTTGGAACATTTTCTCCCTGTCTACTCTGACCAGACCTCTCATAATTTTGAAAATCTCCTCTTAGCCTTGCCCTCTCCAGGAGAACAAGTTCGAACTACTCCAATTTACTTTCATAACTGAAGTTCCTCATCCCAGGAACCATTCTGGTGAATCTGTGCTCTCTCCAATGCTTTGGCATCTCTCTTGAAGTGTGGCCCTCAGAACTGGATGCAATACTCCAACTGAGATTGAGGACTTATACAAGTTAAACATAACCTTCTACCTCTTGTACTCTATTAATGTAGCTTAGGATACTGTATATTTTACTAACTGATTACGTTGAGAAAAAAAACATACTTGATGGCTGTAATCTTCCTACTCTGTGCTACTTCCTGTTGTGGTCACCCGAAAACTGAGGAGAGGCACCTCCCAGCGCTGCAGTCCCATCTCTGGTCGCTGGCGGGTGCTGCGCTGTAGTTTCCTCCTCTCCCTCCCCCCCGCCCCCCGACTCATTCGTGGCACTGTCTTGCAGTCCCACCTCCGGACATTGACGGCGCTGTTGCCGCAGTACCCCTTAGGTCACTGTTTGCCCTGTGCTGCAGTCCCACTCCGGTACCCAATGGCGCTGAGATACAGTTCCCCCTCTGTTCACTGGCGGTGCTGTGCTGCAGTTCCCCTCTGATCACTGGCGGCGTTGTGCTACAGTTCCCCCTGCAGTCACTACCTGTGGCGCTGTGCTGCAGTCCAACCTCCAGTACCCGATAGCCCTCTGCTGCAGTTCCCCATCTGGTCACTGGCGGCAGGATGCTGCAGTTCCTCCTCCAGTCATTGGCGGCGCTGTTCTGCAGTTTTCCCCCTCCGGTCACTGACAGGGTTGTGCTGCAGTTCCTCCTCCGGTCACTGGCGGCGCTGTGCTGCAGTTCTTCCTCTGGTCATTGACGGCGCTGTGCTGCAGTTTCCCCCTCCGGTCACTGGCGGCGCTGTGCTGCAGTTATTCCTCAGGTCATTGACGGCGCTGTGCTGCAGTTTCCCCCTCCGGGCACTGGCGGCGTTGTGCTGCAGTTCTCCCTCCGGTCACTGGCGGCGTTGTGCTGCAGTTCTCCCTCCGGTCATTGGCGGCGCTGTGAAGCGCTCCTGCTGTTGCTGTGGTGACACTGGCTGGGGGCGAGGCCTGAGGCCGGTCAGCGGTAACTGAAGCCATGGTGCCCGTTTTGGATGCGCTTTGGGAGGATCGGGATGTTAGATTTGACATTTCGCCTCAGTGAGTATCTGCAGCGGTGTCTGCTAATGTCCTGTCGGAGAGTCTAAGATGGAGGTCGGCTGCAGCGTCCAGTCTTTAACTGACTCCGCCTGCGACGCACCTCAATATTTATCAAATGAAACATTACGACTCGAAACATTGGCTCTGTTCGCTCTCCACAGAGGCTGTCAGACCTGCTGAGATTTGCGGCATTTTCTGTTTTTGAAGCATAAAACTTTACAGACTGCAGCCTTGGCGCTGCTGTACCACAGGAACACTGCGCTGCTTCAAAAATAAAATCAGGGACGCGAAAGTAAATGTAACAAAACTAACCAACATTTTAAGAATAAGTGCTTGGAGATACTCTTCAGCTTTGGCAGTGTTTGTGGAGAGAAATAAACGTTTCAGATCGATTGCCTTCACTGGTGAATGCTGGAGGCAACAAAAATTGAAAGACGTTATGGCATCAGCTAAGTGGTGCCGGAGGGGGTGAGGAGGGGTTGTCAGGGGTAGGGGGTGGGGAGGGGTTGTCAGGGGTGGGGGGTGGGGAGGGGCTGTCGGGGTAGGGGGTGGGGAGGGGCTGTCGGTGCTGGGGGTGGGGGGTGGGGAGGGGCTGTGAGGGGTGGGGGTGGGGAGGGGCTGTGAGGGGTGGGGGGTGGGGAGGGGCTGTCGGTGCTGGGGGTGGGGAGGGGCTGTCGGTGCTGGGGGTGGGGAGGGGCTGCTGGGGCTGGGGGTGGGGAGGGGCAGTCGGTGCTGGGGGTGGGGAGGGGCTGTCAGTGCTGGGGGCGGGGAGTGGGGGGGTGGGGAGAGGCTGTCGGTGTTGGAGTGGGGAGGGGCTGTCGGGGCTGGGGAGAGGCTGTCGGTGCTGGGGTGGGGAGGGGCTGGTGGGGGTGGGGAGGTGGGGTGGGGGTGGGGAGGTGGGGAGGGGCTGTCGGGGTGGGGAGGGGCTGGTGGGGGGGTGGGTGGGGCTGGTGGGGGTGGGGAGGGGCTGTCGGTGCTGGGGGATGGGGCTGTCGGTGCTGGGGGGTGGGGGGGATGGGGCTGTCGGTGCTGGGGGGTGGGTGGGATGGGTCTGTCGGTGCTGGGGGGGGGTGTATGGGTGGGTGGGGCTGTCGGTGCCGGGGGTGGGGGACAGGCTGGCAGGGGTGAGGGAAGAGGGGCTGTCAGTGCTCGGTCTGGGAGGAGGGGCTGGGGGGGGAGGTGGGGCTGTCGGTGCTGGGGAGGGTGAGGGGCTGTTGATGCTGGGGGTGGGTGAGGACGGACTGTAGGTGCTGGAGGAGGGGCTGGAGGAGGGGAAGAGGAGGGGCTGTCAGTGCTGGGGAGGGGGAGGAGGGGCTGTCAGTGCTGGGGAGGGGGAGGAGGGGCTGTCAGTGCTGGGGTGAGAGAGGTGCTGTTGGTGCTTGGAGTGGGGAGGAGGTGCTGGGGATGGGGGAGGAGGGGCTGTCAGTGCTGGTGGGGGGGAGGCTGTTGGTGCTGGGGGTGTAGGAGGAGGGGCTGTTGGTGTTGGGGGTGGGGGCCGAGGGCCAGTCGGTGCTGGGGAGAGGAGGGGCTGGTGAGGAGGGTCTGTGAGTGCTGGGGTGGGGGAGGGCTGTCAGTCGCCAAATCCGGGACAATTAGTAACGCTGGTCATAATACATATAAGAATGATATGGCAACATATCCAGACTGAATTATAGATTGTGGTTGGTGATATTTTTGTTTTGTCTTCAGACAAATGAAGATGAGACCTGGAGAGGTCCTAATTGACTGTTTGGACTCCATTGAAGATACTAAAGGAAATAATGGAGATAAAGGTAGAAATATATATATATTAGAAATGAAAAGTTTTCTCAGCATATTTTATTTTGTTAAGTTTTGTTAGCACTATAATATACTTGAATTATTAAACTAATGCTTTGCTGAGCCTGTTGTGGTATGTAAACTACTAACAAACTGCAGGCTACATCTACATCTTATCACAAAGTTGTGCAGAGAGTGCAAGATCATTTGATACAGTCAGAGACATAAAAGATTTACAGCACAGAAACAGGCCCTTGGGCCCATCATGTTTGCGCTAGCCATCAAGTTCCTATTCATTCTAGATCCATTTTCCAGCACTTGGTTCATCCCCTCATATGCTACGGCATTTCGAGTGCTCATCTAAATGCTTCTTAAATGTTGTGAGGGTTTCAGTCTCTGCCACACTTTCGAGCAGTTAATTCCAGATTCCCACCACACAGTGGGTAAAAATGTATTTCCTCAAATCCCCCCTAAATCTCCTCCCCCTTATCTTAAATCTGTGCCCCCTGGTCATTAATCTCTCTGCTAAAAGGACAAGTTTCTTCCTATCTATGTTCCTTATGCATTTCAATCAGGTCCCTCTTCTGCCTTCTCTGTTCTAAGGAAAATAATCCCAGCCTAACCAGCCTCTTCATAGCTGAAACATTCCAGCCCCGGCAACATCCCGGTGAACCTCCTTTGCACCCTTTCTGGTGTAATCACATCCTTCCTATAGTGTGTTGACAAGAACTGCACACTATACTCTAGATGTGGCCTAACAAGCATTTTATACAGCTACATCATAATTTCCCTGCTCTCATAGAACCATAGAAAATTACAGCTCAGAAACAGATCTTTTGGCCCTTCTTGTCTGTGCCGAACCATTTTTTGCCTAGTCCCACTGGACTTGGACTATATCCCTCCACACCACTCTCATCCATGAACCCGTCCAAGTTTTTCTTAAATGTTAAAAGTGACCCCGCATTTACCACTTTATCCGGCAACTCATTCCACATTCCCACCACTCTCTCCATGAAGAAGCCCCGTCTAATATTCCCTTTAAATGTTTCTCCTTTCACTCTTAACTCATGCCCTCTGGTTTTTTTTCTCCCCTAGCCTCAGTGGAAAAAGCCTGCTTGCATTCACTCTATCTATACCCATCAAAATCTTATAAACCTCTGTCAAATCTCCCCTCGTCGTTCTACGCTCTAGGGAATAAAGTCCTAACCTATTCGATCTCTCTCTGTAACTCAGCTTCTCAAGTCCCGGCAACATCCTTGTGAACCTTCTCTGCACTCTTTCAACCTTATTTGCATCCTTCCTGTAACTAGGTGACCAAAACTGTACACAATACTCTAAATTCAGCCTCACCAATGCGTTATATAACCTTACCATAACACTCCAACTTATATTTGATACTCCGATTTATAAAGGCCAATGTACCAAAAGCACTCTTTACGATCCTATCCACCTGTGACTTCACTTTTAGGGAATCCTGTACCTGTATTCCCAGATCCCTCTGTTCAACTGCACTCTTCAGAGTCCTACCATTTAGTCTGTATGTTCTACTTTGGTTTGTCCTTCCAAAGTGCAATACCTCACACTTGTCTGCATTAAATTCCATTTGCCATTTTACAGCCCATTTTTCTAGTTGGTCCAAGGCCCTTTGCAAGCTTTGAAAACCTTCCTCACTGTCCACTACACCTCCAATCTTTGTATCATCAGCAAATTTGCTGACCCAATTTACCACATTATCATCCAGATCATTGATATAGATGATCATATTGGCTCATAAAGGCATGTATCCCATGTGTCTTCTTAGCCCCCTTATCTACCTGTTCTGCTGGCTTCAGAGGTCTTTGGACATGCACCCAAGATTCCTCTGGCCCTCTGTACTTCCTAGCAACCTATTGTTCCCTTGTATTGTTAGTTCTTCCAAAATGTGTCATCTCGCACTTTTCAGGGTTATGTTCCATTTGCCACTGTTCTACCCATCTGACCAGCCCATCTATATCATCCTGTAACCTAAGGCTTCTCTCCTCGCTATTTACCATATCAATATTTGACGTAATCTGTGAATTTACTGATCATACCTCCCACATTCATAGATCATTAATGTACATTACACTACAAGGGACCCAGCACCAATCCCTGCTGTACACCACTTAACACATGCTAACAGTCATAAAAATAACTTTAGACCATCACCTCGGCCTCGTGCCACTAAGCCAGTTTTGGATCCAATTTGCCAAATTGCACTGGATCCCATAAGCTCCTAATTTCTTGATCAGTCTCCTATGTGGGAGCTTGTCAGAAGCCTTACTGCAGTCCATATAGACTACATTAACTGCACTGCCCTCATCTACACACGTAGTCACCTCCTTGAAAGATTCAATCGAACTTGTTAGCTATGATCACTCCCTGACAATTCTTGATTAATCCTCGGCTTTCCAAATGACAATTAATCCTGTCTCTCAGAATTTGTTCCTATGATTTCCCTACCAGTGATGTTAGACTCACTGGTCTGTAATTACCTGTTTTTTTGCCCCCTACTTCCCTTCCCAACATCAGCTGTCCTGCAGACCTCTAGCACCTCTCCTGTGGCGAGAGAAAATTTGAAAGTTAGTGCCAGAGCCTCACACAGCAGCCTAGGATAAAACTCATTTGGACCTGGGGATTTATCCACTTTTAAGTCCGCTAAAACCGCATCTACCTCCTACGCCTCAATGCGAATCTGTTTAATTATATCCTTGCTTTCTATAGCTACATTATCCTTCTCTATATTGAACACGGTTACAAAATACTCATTTGAAACTCCATGCACACATTGCCACTTTGATCCATAACAGGCTGTATATTTTTCCTGGTTACCCTCCAGCCTTTAATATACCTAAATACTTGGGATTTTCTGTTTTTTTGCCTGCCAATGTCTCTATGCCTATTCTTTCCTCTGTTAATTTCTTTTTAAGTACCCCTGTGCACTTTCTGTACCCCTCTAAGACATCTACTGTTTTCAGCCCCCTGAATATGTCATAAAGCTCTTTTTTTTCCCCTTATCCAATCCTGTATATACCTTGACATCCAAGATTCTTTGGATTTTTTGATCCCACCCTTTACAGGAACATGTTGGCCCTATCATAGAATCCCTGCAGTGCAGAAGAAGGCCTTTCAGCCCATCTGGTTTGCACTAAATCTCTGACAAACTATCTTACACAGAACCAACCCCTGTAAGCCACATATTTACCCTACTATTCCCCCTGACCTACATATCTTGGGACATTAAGGGCACATCTGCACTTTTTTGGACTGTGGGAGGAAATCAGAGCCCCTGGAGGAAACCCATACAGACACAGGGAGAATGCGCAAGCTCCACATCGACAGTCACCCAAGGCTGGAATCGAACGCTGGCATTGTAAGGCAGCAGTGCTAACCACTGTACCACCATACCATCCTATACTCTCTTTTTGAATGAGTCTCTCTGCTCTGATGTGGATGTGATGTTGCATTACTTCCTGTGATGATGTACACCGTATCTAATTAGCATAACGTACAATTAGAATTAACCCCTTGTACTACAAGTCATTCATTTTGACTTAAAATCATAGAAAATATAAAGTGTAACACAGAAGGAGGACGCCTTTTGGCCCATTGAGCCTGAGAGGTGATCTTATGGCCGAAGTGTTACAGCAAAACAGAATTCTCCGTTGGTCTCGAGTGGGATTTTACGAGCCTCGCTCAAGCAAGGTCATAAAATTCTGGCATATATGTTACCTCAAGATCTTATATGTCCAATAGGTGTGGATACTGAAAAGCTGTTCTCACTAATCGGAGAGACTAAGACTAGGGAACTCAGTTTAAAAAAATGACCCTCCCATTTAAGACATAAATAAGAATTGTTTTCTCTAAGAGATGTTAATCTGTATAATTCTCTTCCCCACAAAGCAGTGGAGGCAAGGTCAGTAAATATGTTTAAGATTGAGTTAGATAGATTCTTGATTGACTGGAAAATCAACAGGGATGTATCGAAAAGTAGAGTTGAGGTCACAGTCTTCTCAAATTGCAGAGCAAGCTCAAGAGGCCAAATGATCTGCTCCCAATTTGTATGACTTGTGTCCATGCCAGTTAATAATTAAGATGTCTAATCTATTCATTTGCCTATTTATTTGGAGATATTGTCATGTAATTGTGAATACAATTGTAAAATATGAAATATAAAAATATTTCTTTGTTTGGTTAAGAGAATTAACTTTAAAATATGTATATTTTAGCCTTAGTTGTCCCTGCTGACAAATTCTGTATGAATGATGGCCATCTCTAGACAGCCTTGTCTTGATTCCAGTGGATGCAAAACCTCAAGCCAAAATTTTCAACACATTATCACAAAATTTGGCTTAAAAGTAACTGAACTGGGAAATGGAAAATGTGATCTTTTTATTTGGGATTTAAGGAGCATTACTAAGATATTTGTCCAGCCACAAATGAGAATTTTCCTTGTTAAATTGAAGCAAGTATGAAATCAAGGGATCTATTCATTTCAAAGGCAAATTCATAGATTTCCCCATTCACATCAATCCTGAGATTTATCAGTTACACCACGCCTCTTAAAATCTTTGTGATTGTGGGACCCCATCGTTGACCCATCATTTTCTAGATTCACTGAGCCAGTAGTAAGACGGGTTGTGCTGCTGTTGAAACCGATCAAGTCAGCATCAAAACCAGGTGGTCATCATTTCTTAGTTCACTGTCAACATCCTGGGGGTTACCATTGACCAGAAACTGAACTGGACTAGCCACATCAATACAGTAGCTACCAGAGCAAGACAAAGGCTATGAATCCTGTGGTAAGTAACTTGCCTGCTGACTCTGCAAAGCACAGCTCAGGAATGTGATTCAATACTCTGCAGCAGTTGTCTGGGTGAGTGCAGCTCTATAACACTGAAGAAGTTTGACAACATCCAGGGCAAAGCAACTCACTTGATTTCTACCACTTCCACAAATATTCAATCCCTCCACCACAGATGGACAGCGACAGCAGTGTGTACTGTGACAATATTGTGTCTTTAAGAAAAGTATTTATGTCATGTTTCTTACGAAGAGAATATTTTAAAGTTCAGATCTGGTTTATGGTGCCGTCTTGTCTGCTCCAGACAGCTCACCTGTTGAGAATGCAGAAGAATAATTGCTTCTAGTTATTTGGTAGCATTCCGTCCTGTTTACAGTAGAACTTTCCAGACATAAATCGATCTTTGCAGTCACCTTTGCAAACACCCTAGAAAATTAACATTGTCACTAAAGGATGTTCTGGTGAGAATGACATCTTGTAACAATATGCTAATTGCCTATATTAATTTTCTTTGATATTTGTAACAATATAACAATAATGGTCAAATTGGGACTGTCGCTGGATCAAAATCTTGGAACTCCCTTTCTAACAACACCACATAGACTGCAGTGGTTAAAGAAGTTGGCTCACCACTGCCTTCTCAAGGATAATTAGAAGGGGAGTTAGAAGGGCGAAAAGGGGGCACGAAATGGTCTTGGCAGACAGGATTAAGGAAAATCCAAAAGCATTTTACTCCCATGTTAGGAATAAAAGGGTCGTTAGAGGAAAAATTGGTCCTCTTAGGGACAGAGGAGGGGAATTATGCCTAGAGCCCAAGGGAATGGGGGAGATCCTGAATGAATACTTTGCGTCAGTATTCACGAAGGACAGGGGCCTGTTTTCAGGTACTGTCTTGGAGGGAGTTGTAGACCCGTTAGAGGAAATATCTATTACGAGGGAGGAAGCGTTAGGATTTTTAGGTAATATTAAAACTGATAAATCTCCGGGGCCTGATGGCATTTATCCTAGGCTGCTTAGGTAGACGAGGGATGAAATTGCTGGGCCTCTGACGCAAATCTTTGTCTCTTCTTTGGACACAGGTGAGGTCCAGGAGGACTGGAGGATAGCAAATGTGGTACTGTTGTTTAAAAAGGGTAGTAGGGATAACCCAGGTAATTATAGGCCGGTGAGTTTGACGTCAGTGGTAGGGAAGTTGTTGGAAAGGATTCTTAGGGATAGGATGTATAAGCATTTACAGTGTGGCAATTTGATTAGTGATAGACAGCATGGATTTGTACAGGGGAGGTCGTGCCTTATGAATCTGGTAGAATTTTTTGAGGAGATGACAAAAACGGTCGACGAAGGACGAGCCGTGGATATCGTCTACATGGAGTTCAGTAAGGCATTTGACAAAGTCCCTCGTGGTAGGTTAATGGAAAAGGTTAAGGCTCATAGGATACAAGAACAGGTGTCTAGATGGATTGAGAACTGGCTTGGTAATAGGAGACAGAGAGTAGTAGTGGAAGGGTCCTTTCTAGCTGGAGGTCTGTAACTAGTGGTGTGCCGCAGGGCTCAGTACTGGGACCTTTGTTATTTGTAATATACATAAATGACTTGGAAGAGGGAGTAAGTGGTGTGATCAGCAAGTTTGCAGATGATATGAAGATGGCTGGACTTGCTGATAGTGAGGAGCAGTGTCAGGCAATACAGTGGGATATAGATAGGCTGGTATATTGGGCAGAGAAATGGCAGATGGAATTTAATCCAGATAAATGCAAGGTGATGCATTTTGGAAGAAATAACGTCGGGGGGAGTTACACGATAAATGGTAGGTCTATTAAGAGTATAGAAACGCAGAGGGACCTGGGGGTGCAAGTACCCAAGTCTTTGAAGGTGGCAGTACAGGCGGAGAAAGTGACGAAGAAGGCCTATGGTATGCTTGCCTTTATAGGGAGGGGTATAGAGTATAAAAGCTGGCGTATAATGTTGCAGTTGTATAGAACGTTGGTTCGCCCGCATTTGGAGTACTTCGTCCAGTTTGGTAGGAATAATGGTAGGAAGGATTATTACTTACGTGGCGAAAAACTGCAGCAGGCGGCGGTGCAGAGGGACCTTGGGGTCCTTGTGCATGAGTCTCAAAAACCCAGCTTGCAGGTGCAGCAGGTGGTCAGGAAGGCGAATGGGACGCTGGCCTTCGTAGCGAGGGGGATTGAATATAAAAGTAGGGAGGTCTTGCTGCGGCTGTATAGGGCATTGGTGAGGCCGCAGCTGGAGTACTGTGTGCAGTTTTGGGCGCCATACCTACGCAAGGATATTTTGGCCTTGGAGGGAGTGCAGAGGAGGTTTACTAGGCTGATGCCGGAGTTGAGGGGGTTGAGCTATGAGGAGAGGCTGAATAAATTAGGCTTGTACTCGTTAGAGTTTAGAAGAATGAGGGGAGATCTCATTGAGACGTATAAGATGATGAATGGGATGGATAGGTTAGAGGTGGAGAGACTCTTCCCGCTCAGAAAGGACAGTAGGACTAGGGGGCACAGCCTCAAGATAAAGGGGGGGCGGTTTAGAACGGAGTTGAGGAGGAACTTCTTCACTCAAAGGGCGGTGAATCTCTGGAATTCTCTACCTGTTGAAGTGGTGGAGGCTGCCTCGCTAAATGTTTTTACGACACGGGTTGATGGGTTTTTGATAAGAGAGGGGATTAAGGGTTATGGGGAGAGGGCGGGAATGTGGAACTGAGCCACGACAGATCAGCCATGATCTTATTGAATGGCGGGGCAGGCTCGAAGGGTTAAATGGCCTACTCCTGCTCCTATTTCTTATGTTCTTATGTTCTGCTCGCCTTACTACCAGAAGGACGTGGAGACCCTGGAGAGAGTGCAGAGGAGGTTTACCAGGATGTTGCCTGGTATGGAAGGACTGAGCTACGAGGAAAGATTGGGCAATTTGGGGCTGTTCTCCTTAGAAAGGCCGAGAATGAGGGGAGATCTAATAGAGGTGTATAAGATTATGAAGGGTATAGATAAAGTGAGCAATGGTAAGCTTTTTCCTAGGTTGGATACAATAATTACGTGAGGCCATGGGCTGAGGGTGAGGGGGGCGAGGTATAACTCGGATGTTAGAGGAAGATTTTTCACACAGAGAGTGGTGGGGGCCTGGAATGCACTGCCAAGTAGGGTGGTGGAGGCAGGCACGCTAGAGTTGTTTAAGGCTTACTTAGACAGGCACATGAGCGGACTAGAGATGGAGGGATACAGGAGACTTTTCTAAATAAAGATCAAGAGCTTTGGGACGTCCCTGGGAATCAATTGATTCCTATGGACCATCCAACATATTTCATGGCTCACTTGCTTTATTTCTGCGCTTCTGGGGATTCCGTAAATGTCTGTCTAAGTTTTGCATGTTTATTGATGTCTTTTCTTTTACTTCACAGGTGATTCGGTCCACCTTGTTGACCAACAAGGGGCATACACGCGGTGGGTCGTGCAAGGGCTGCTCTTGGATGTTGCTTCGAGAGTTGCCTAGTGCTTCACATCGTTAGTGTAGGCTTAAACTGGACCATCTGATGGGCAACATGACAGCTCAGTGACTATCACTGTTTTCTGTGCAGATAAATGGATTTAGGCCGGTGTCTGTGGGAGTTTGCACATTCTTCCCGTGATTGCATGGGTTTTCTCCGGGTGCTGTGGTTTCCTCCCACATCCCAAAGATGTGCTGATTGGTGTAACAAATTGTCCTTAAATTAGTCTTCCCTCAATCTTCCCCAGGAGGTGTAGACAAAGGTCATGGGTAGAGGAGGGCACTCATAATGTTAAAATGGCGGCATGGGCTCGTTGGGCCGAAGGGCCTGTTTCCCGTGCTGTGTTGTTCTTTGTTCTTAATTAGGCACGCGCAGTAAATGTTGGCCTTGCTAGCGAAGATTACATTCCATGAACAAATAAAAGAAAACAGTAGCAGATGACCTGAGGTAGGGACAGGGGCAGGCAGTGCTACAGTTTGGAAATTCATGCTTCTAATGAAGGTGCAATTATGTGGTTGAAATCTCATCTTGGGGACAAATATTATACAAGGATTACGAAGTCTGGCTCCGCCTTAGTTGCCAGAGAGATGGAATCAGTGACGGGAACTGCTTGCCCAGTAATTAACTGGAAGAAATTTCTGTTCTCTTCATCCAGTACTGAATGTCAGATAAACAGTCTGGCAATTCAGAGACAGTGGAGGGAACAAGAGAGGTGGGGCAGAATTTACGTTCCTCTGCCATTGAATTTGTAGGTGTAGGGTGGACATAGAATTCTTTACATGGCCTTCCAGTGGGGTCGTGGCCATCTGACCTCTCCACAATTTTATGCTGGAACAAGCAAGGTCTAGTTCGGCCTGCCTGCCTTTGCCCAGGTTGAAGCTGTTAAGTGACCAATTATTGATAACTTAATGGCAACTTCCTGCCAAGCCTCAATTTTTGGGCTAGCAGGAGGAGATCAGGGCAGGGAGAAAGGCTGAAAAGTAAAACTGTTCAGGCCTCAAGTATGAAGGAGCAGGTGCCTCCATCAACAGCCTTTTTTTAAATCTGAAGCCACCACTGCCCCCTGTGCTGCAGCCCACCTCTTCCATTGCTTCCTCACCTCCCCTTCCCATTGTTCACATGCCCCCTTCCAGTCTTTTCGTCAGAATGCTACATTTGACATTAACATTAGCATTCAATAACTAAAGGAACTGTTACAATAACTATTGATATTACAATAATTGAATAAAATGTCCCATGATGCAAAATATAGAATTAGGCTATTGTTTAATTATAGTTTTGACATTCATTTAACCAAGTTTGCTTTTATGGTTGCTATTTCTTTTCTAGGTAGACTGCTTGTGACCAATTTGCGAATTATCTGGCATTCACTGGCTCTTCCACGTGTTAACTTATGTAAGTAAAGCTATGTTTTGACTTAATAAAATGGTTTGCTGTGGAATTAACCTGAAACCAAAGGAAACAAGGATAATTATTTTGTTCTCTGTGATTCTTTGCATGATTTGAATTTTTAAATACTGGAGAAGCATTTAGATTTTAAAAATAGCGGCATAACCTGCAATGTTTTGAAGTGCAAGAAACTACAATTGTTAAGTTTAAATTTTCATATTAAAAAAATCTTTTGTTCTGTCTTATTTCTAAATCTTCTATTGATTTTCAGATATGTTTGAACAGTAAATTTTTGCTGCAATAGGTTTGCACCAAGCCTGGTCGTACTATTTAGTGCCACTGTCATCCTTGTAAATCATCAGAGAGTCTTAAAGCATATAACTAATACCATTTGCAGTTCTCTCACAAGATAGAACTCTGAATTTGCTCTCCATTCCATAAGTAGGATTTGCAGTCTAGACAAAATTATTTTCCAGTGTTTTAAAAATCAGGAATTGGTGTCAGCTTGCATATTATTACATGAAAATATTCCTCATTGAAATCCTTTTTACTCTTGGCAATACTGCCTGCTTAAATTGTTGATTTCTGTGCAACACTATCAGTGGCTAATATATCCTAAACAAAATTTTTAATGTTTTAATTTTTATGTTTCTGTTAAAAATGTTTTTATACTTTGTAAATCTATCTACTTGCCATAGTGGCATAATGAATAATACAAAATGACTGTGATACATCGACAAAAATGAAGAGCATAAATTAAATGCAGTATTACAAATTACTAATATTTAAAAACAATAGATCAAAAACAAACTTGGAATAGAACAAACTTTATAATGTCAAATAAACTGGACTGAATAAAAGGATTAAGAGAAGCAACTGATGTGATGATAACTGGATTTAAGAAGAAAATAGGTGAGGTGACATTTGAAATTCTATAATGCAATGAAGATTTAATAACAAATAAAAAGTGCAACTTAAAAAATATCAGGTCATTTTAAAATCAGAGCAACGTTTTACTCTCCCGTTTTTACAGATTACACAAAGTTTTGTAATTTGGATGTGCTGCGTGCGACGTGAACTCACATCAGGAATGTCCCACATTACTGAACTGCTAGTGACACTAATGCTGTCATTGGGAGCGTTTATGATTCAGGCTTTTGTCCAACATTTTGTTAGTGTGAAAAGACTTTTCATCAGAATACCAAATCTCCAATGAATTAAAATTTCCATCCATAGTGGTCATAACATAATGAGGCTTATGATGAAGATTGAAATGTGCGCAACCATGGCAAAGCGCAAAATAATAAATTGGAAAAAGATGTAATTTTAACGGGATGAGAACAGAGTACGGAAAACAAATCGCAGAATTTTATGCCGCAGAAGGAAACCATTTGGCTCATCATGTGCACCAGCTCTGCAAATGAGTGCCATTTCCCTGCCTTTTCCCCATACTTCTGCATATTATTTCTATTCAAATAGCCATCTAACACCCTCTTCAATGCCTTGATTGAATCTGCCTCCACCACAGTTCCAGGCAGTGCATTCCAGACCTGAACCACTCACTGTTTGAAAAACACTTTTTCTCACATCACATTTGCTTCTTTTGCAAGTCACTTTAAATCTGTGCCCTCTCATTCTTGGTCCTTTTAGAGTGGGAACAGTTTCTCCCTATTTACTCTGTCCAAACCCCTCATGATTTTGAACAGCTCTGTCAAATTTACTCTTAGCTTTCTTCTCTCCAAGGAGAACTGTCCCAAACTTTCCACTGTTATCTCAGAACTGAAGAGCCCGATTCTCCCAAAAAATTTCTAAGCGCTGAATTGGTGAGAAAACTGGCGTAAATCAGGATTTCTTTTTATTGCGAGTTTAGACTCAAATCTCCCACACTCTGTGCACTGCAGAGGACACAATTGTGAATACCATGAAAAGGTTAGGGGGATGGGGCCTATTCATGCCAGAGCCTGATAGTTCCGAGCTTCTGCATGTGCAGTGATCAGAATCTATCAGATCGCAGTTTGCTGGCCGGCTCAATTGCTGGCCTTCTGCGGCAAATAGTTCCATGGATTCACCACTCTCTGGCTGAAGAAATCCCTCCTCATTTTTGCCTCCTGCCCAGGGGGCGCCACCCCCCACTGCCTGACCCACTGGAGGGCACAGATTGCTCTCCCCTTCGTTCTGGCGGAGCCTCCTGTTAGTTCCCCTCAAGTGAAGAGCTACTCTAAACCCATCAGAGTGAAGTACTCCTGGTGGGATGGGAGATGCTATCGGACCTGGAAAATTCCATGCCAAGCCCGATAATGACATTTAAAATACATGGAAAACAGATTTAAATGACTTGTCTCTCTTCCTGCCGATTTCAAGCATGGTTCTGACTCCGCCTGCTCTCTGGCTGTGGGAGACCTGCATGCGTCGGGAATGCATGTGCGAATCCCGCGAAATGGCCAACACAGGATTCTCCCATCCCGATGCACAAAAAACTTGCGCATCGGGATGGGAGAATCGGACCCAAAGTTTCTCATACTTGGAACATAAAATGGAAACATTTACTTACAAGAAAAGAAATTGAACAGCAGTGGAAAACATTTAAAATTGTGATCGACAGAATTCAGGAGAACTGATCCCATTAAAAAGCAAGAACTAACTAATAACGACATACCATATATGAAGTTAAAAAAATGGGAAAAATTTAAATAAAGTGGAAATAGGGCATATTCCTTTTGTGATTTCATTGAAATGTTTAAAATTACAAATGGAAGTTATTCCTGCGATAGGGGAAATCCAGAACAAGAATTAGGCCACGAAGAATTGAAATAAAGAAGCATTTTATTACACAATGGATAGTAAGAATCTGGAAAGCCGTGTACCTCGAGTAATTGGAATTTCAAAACTGTGACGAAGAGATATTTTTTGTTCTCTCGAGTATCGTGGGATATGGAGAAAAAGGTAGGTAAGTGATGTTGAGGTAAAAGTCAGCCATGATTTAACTGAACGGTTGAACAGGCTCAAACAGCTCAGATGTACTTCTGTTCTCAAGTTCCTATAATCTTATCTAAGTGGTTAAAAGTAATCTAAGAGCTTCAAACCGATGTCTAGTAGTCTACATAAATTCACATTTAACGTTCTCAAACCAACTTTGTCAATTGTACTTGCCAGTAAATCACCAGTTTCTATGAAGTGATCTTCTCATTTATAAAGGTATATAGATGCAGGTTTAGTATTACATTTGGCTATTTATTGTGTTTTGTACAACTTTAAATTTAAGTCAGAATAAATTTAGACATTTTGCTCAGTTATAATTAAGCCAAGAAGACGTTGTTTGGGAGTTGTGAACAACTTCAGAGGATCATTCACTCTCGGTCTCTACTTTTTTCAGAATTTATTGAGCTTTTTGAGCTGTAACCTGAACATGCATTATTTTACATCTACGTGAAAACTTCTATAACCTTCAGGAAAATCAAAAACAAATGAGGTATTTACGCCTTTGATGTGTGGAACTCGAGATTGAGAGAGATGGGACTCCAGAACTGCCCTGAGAGGGACTGAACCAAAAGCTTGTGCTAGAAAGAATTGTAACCTGTTGGCAAAACTCTCTTTGTTAATTCAACTCATTTGTTACATGCTGAGGGTAAAATTTATAGTTAGCAAATGTCTTACAACCCTACATAAAATTCATCTGTTAATTTTCGTACTGAGCTAATTTCGTAAATTCTTAGTAAAATGGCCAAATTATTTATTTTGTCCTTTTTTTCTCTTTTAGCTGTTGGCTATAACTGCATTATAAACATTACAACCAGAACAGCCAATTCGGTAAGATTATTTTAAAACTTGGTACTTTAAAGCAAGTGAAGTATACGTTCTATAAATGGGGAATTTTATGGTCTTATCAAATCTGCACCCTCTGCACATCATTGGAATGTCCTATTAAGATGTTTTATGATGCCAAACAATTCTCTGACCTCAGTGACCCCGACGTAAATCATGCCATTTCCAGAGAATAGTGCATGAACCTAAAAAATCGGTTTTGCACCTAGCCAAACATTTTGTGATTCTCCCAGTCCCTTTCTAGTGGCGCAAACCAGATCACACCCAAAAACAGCATGAGGGCATATTTAAAGTAGCATTTAACTATGTGTACCCTGTTCGAATCCCAGTGCACAGAATTCTCCGGCCTTCAGGCATAGCACGAGAATGACGAGAATCACTATTGGTCTCCATCAGCCAGATGGGCACTCCCAGTGTGCCAGGGGCAGTGCCGAGGAGTTGGGGCCTGAGTGGGGCCCACGAGGATGTGAAATCTGAGGGTGCTATATGAGTGGGGTGGTGTCTGATGGGGAAAGTTTTGCAGAGGTGGATCACGAAGGCAGGTGGTCATGATGGGAGGCATATCAGGGATCAGGCAGAGAGACCCATCAGGAGGGCCTAGGTGCCCCACTGCTATTGACGCATGTCGGGAAGGGATGGGGGAACATGCCGCCGCTGATTGGAGGTGGGGTACGGGGTGGACGATGTCTTTGGGGGGAGAGGAGGAGTCTCCCAGTGCACTGTGAGATTGGGGCACCCTTACGAATCAGCGCTCGAGCACTCTGAAGCCAGGCTCATTAGTGTGTTTATCTCCTTGCCCAGTACTGGCACAAAACTCTCAACTTTCCAGAAAAGTGACTTGAGTGTGGGAGGATTGTGGGTGTGATGCGTACCTGAGAGATCAGCATGGATCGCTCCATTATTCTTGCCGTTATGACACTTAAGACATTTTTTGGGAGAATTCAACCCATAGTCTGAAAAATTTCACATCCTCATTTTTCCATTCCCTTGTTTGCATGGCCATTATTGATTTGACCTCCCGGGATCCCTAGCCTTCACTACTGGTTTTGCCTGATTAATTTTTAAAGCCCTTATCTCCTCTGAAAGACAGTTAAAAGTCAATGAATAATCAAGAGAAACAGTTTGATGATGAAGTGCCAGCCTTGCTTACCAGCCGCTGCAGGATCTATTGAGTTACAAAGGCAAAATACTGGAGATGCTGGAAATTTGAAATACAATCTGAAAGTGCTGGAAATACCCAGCAGGTCAGACAGCATCTGTGGAAAGAAACAAAGTTAACATTTCAGGCTGATGATTCTTCATCAGAACTCCTCATCAGGAAGGGTTGGGGCCTCCTATCATGAACTCCATTCTCAGGAGTTTTGATGAAGGGGACCTTAAATGTTAACTTTGTTTCTCTCCACAGATGCTGCCCGATCTGGGTATTTCCAGCATTGTTTGTTTTTATGTAAAATTATTTTGATAATTTCAGACAGTGAAATCCTTGAACTGGTGGTGGACACGTTTCAATTGATCTTAATGACTTTTGGCTGGTAAAGTGAAAAAGCACTTCTCTTGATCGCTATAGTAATCTTTGGAAAGTAATACTGTGTACCTTTTGAGAACATATGAAACTTGGCTACAGTGCAACTCCCCCCTTCCTCCTGTGATCAATTAATTCACAGAGCATGGTTCATATTAAGGCCTTGATGGTGAGTACCACACCATACAGTATGGTTGCTCACTGAGCCATAATAGAAGGCCTCACAGATACTTTTAAGTGCACTGACATTTAAAATTTGATGTTACAGAAACTTCGGGGTCAAACTGAAGCTCTTTACATCCTGACAAAATGTAACAACACACGATTTGAGTTCATCTTTACCAGCGTGGTTCCAGGAAGTCCTCGACTATTCACCACTGTCATTGCAGTGCATAGGTAGTATTGCAAGACTATTTGTGAATTTATGATGGATTAGAACATGTCAACAGACCATTTCTGAATCAGTTTTTATTTAAATCTTCAATTTTGTATTAAGGCATTCCTTGTATGAAGAAATGTTGTGTTCAGTTCTATTAAATATAGAGCATTGAAAAACTACAGCAGAAACAGGCCCTTCGGCCCACAAGTTGCGCCGCTGATATCCATACCTACTAGGCTTACCTATAACCCTCAATTCTATTAAGTTCCATGTACTCATCCAGAAGCCTCTTGAAAGACCCTATCGAATTTGCCTCCACCACTACTGACAGTGGCCGATTCCACTTACCCACCACCCTCTGAGTGAAAAGCTTAATCCAATATCTCTTCTGTACCTACTCCCTAGCGCCTTAAACCTGTGTCCTCTCATAGTAACCATTCCAGCCCTTGAAAAAAGCCTCTGAGAATCCACCCGATCTATACCTCTCAACATCTTATACACTTCTATCAGGTCACCTCTGATCCTTCGTCTCTCTAAGGAGAAAAGACTGAGCTCCCTCAACCTATCCTCATAAGGCATGCCACCCAATCCAGGCAACATCCTTATAAATCTCCTCTGCACCCTTTCATTAGCTTCCACATCCTTCTTGTAATGAGGCGACCAGACTGAGCACAGTATTCCGAGAGAGGTCTGACTAGGGTCTTATAAAGCTGCAACAGTATCTCCCGACTCCTAAACTCAATCCCTCGATTGATGAAGGCTAGTACACCATACGCCTTCTTAATCACATCCTCTACCTGCGAGTTCGATTTAAGAGTCCTATGGACCCAGACCCCAAGGTCCTTCTGATCCTCTACACTGCTAAGAGTCTTACCCTTGATATTATACTCCTTCATCCCATTTGACCTGCCAAAATGGACCACTACACATTTATCCGGGTTGAAGTCCATCTGCCACTTCTCTGCCTAGCCTTGCATCCTATCTATGTCACGCTGCAACCTCTGACATCCCTCCAGACTATCTACAGCACCACCAACCTTCGTGTCATCAGCAAACTTACCAACCCATCCCTCCACTTCCTCATCCAGGTCATTTATGAAAATTACAAACAGCAAGGGTCCCCTGGGGCACTCCACTGGTGACCGACCTCCATGCAGAAAAAGACCCTTTTTTCAATAATAAAAATATTATCTAGAATATTGTTTGTTTACAGTGTTTCTGTACCCCGTGTAAATAATATGAGTCAAGAATATTCATTCTAGCAGAACAGAAGTTCAGGGATGTAGATTGGTTAGAATGTGTCCCCATTGTCTTGTCTAAATTGTATCCTTGCAAAAATATTTTTTCAAAACAGCATTCAATTTCCTGCCACAGAGACCTCCCATGAGACATCTCCCTTCCAGAGTTATGAAGGAAGCCTTTCTGCAAATGCCATTAACAGTAGATTAACTTTGTGTAGTCCCATTCAATTTAATAAGGACTGTAAATTTGAACAAGTGTTTTAAAGCTCTCAGAGCTGGGGAAAACATTACATGCGGCAGGTGGAAGTTGGTTAAGATTTGAGTTCTGCCGACTCCCAGTCCAGTCTGAATTACTGAGCTTTCTTTCCCCTTTATACCATTCATATAAAAACTAATGGCAATATGAATGCCTTAAACCAAGGGCATAAATACTACGTGCTGAGAGTTTGAAAAAAAGTTTAAATGTCTTTTTTACAATCATAAAGTGAATTTAAAACCATAGTATTCGTATTTAAATATCAAAATACTAGCTTTCCAATCCATTTTGTATATCAGTGCAAAACCAGAATTGATTCAAATAGCTTTAGCAATAAAAGCAAAATGCTGCAAAATCAGACATAAGTTTTTTTTTTACTAATGCGAAATTAATTGTAAAGCTTGTTCTGTAATGTTCATTACCACAATTTATATCTGAACTATTTCACCTACCTCCTTATTTCAACCAGCTGCTGGTTGACTTCTAATTCAAATTATTCAATTGTCTCTTTCACACTCATGTAAACACTCGTGTTACTATGAAGCTGGGCTAGCGCTTAATATAAAAAAGGATAGCAAGAGTTTTTATAAATATATAAAAAGGAAGAGGCTGGCTAGGGTGAACGTTGGTCCCTTAGAGGATGGGAAGGGGGACTTAGTGGTAGAGGATGGGGATATGGCTGAGGTCTTGAATAACTTTTTTGTTTCAGTCTTCACGGAGGAGGACGTGAATAATTTGCCGGATGTTAGAGATGGAAAGGCGGTAGGACTGGAGGGTCTCGATGACATTACTGTTATTAGAGAGGTGGTGCTCGACAGACTGGAGGGGCTGATTGTGGACAAGTCCCCAGGACCGGATGGAATGCATCCGAGGATCCTGAAAGAAATGGCGGAGGTGATAGTGGATGCCTTGGTGGTTATTTTCCAGACGTCGCTGGATTCCGGGGAAGTGCCGGAAGATTGGATAACGGCTAATGTTACGCCATTGTTTAAGAAGGGTGCCAGGCAAAAGGCGGGGAATTATAGGCCTGTTAGTTTAACGTCTGTTGTAGGTAAAATGTTAGAATCCGTCATCAAGGAGGAAATAGCGAGGCATCTTGAGGGGAACTGCTTGATAGAGCAGACGCAGCACGGTTTCGTTAAAGGGAAGTCGTGTCTGACAAATTTACTGAAGTTCTATGAGGATGTGTCTAGGGCGGTGGATAGAGGAGAGCCGGTGGATGTGGTCTTTCTTGATTTTCAGAAGGCGTTTGACAAGGTACCTCACAAGAGGTTATTGCAGAAGGTCAGGGGGCATGGAGTTGGGGGTAGGGTGTTAGCGTGGATAGAGGACTGGTTGTCAAATAGGAGGCAGAGAGTGGGGGTCAATGGGTGCTATTCGGATTGGCGGATGGTGACTAGTGGAGTGCCCCAGGGGTCGGTGCTGGGGCCTCAGCTATTTACCATTTATATAGATGATCTGGAGGAGGGAACTGAGTGTAGGGTGTCGAAATTTGCTGATGACACCAAAATTGGGGGAAAGGCAAATTGTGCAGAGGGTGGGGAGAGTCTACAGAAGGATCTAGATAGGCTGGGCGAATGGGCCAGGAAATGGCAAATGGAATTTAATGTTGGCAAGTGCGAGGTGGTCCACTTTGGTAGGAATAATGGTAGGAAGGATTATTACTTACGTGGAGAAAAACTGCAGCAGGCGACGGTGCAGAGGGACCTCGGGGTCCTTGTTCATGAGTCGCAAAAACCCAGCTTGCAAGTGCAGCAGGTGGTCAGGAAGGCGAATGGGATGCTGGCCTTCATTGCAAGGGGGATTGAATATAAAAGCAGGGAGGTCTTGCTGGGCTGTATAGGGCATTGGTGAGGCCGCAGCTGGAGTACTGTGTGCAGTTTTGGGCGCCATACCTACGCAAGGATATTTTGGCCTTGGAGGGAGTGCAGAGGAGGTTTACTAGGCTGATGCCGGAGTTGAGGGGGTTGAGCTATGAGGAGAGGCTGAATAAATTAGGCTTGTACTCGTCAGAGTTTAGAAGAATGAGGGGAGATCTCATTGAGACGTATAAGATGATGAACGGGATGGATAGGATAGAGGTGGAGAGACTCTTCCCACTCAGAAAGGATAGCAGGACTAGGGGGCACAGCCTCAAGATAAAGGGGGGGGAGCGGTTTAGAACAGAGTTGAGGAGGAACTTCTTCACTCAAAGGGTGGTGAATCTCTGGAATTCTCTGCCCATTGAAGTGGTGGAGGCTGCCTCGCTAAATATTTTTAAGACGCGGGTTGATGGGTTTTTGATAAGAGAGGGGATTAAGGGTTATGGGGAGAGGGCGGGAATGTGGAACTGAGCCACGACAGATCAGCCATGATCTTATTGAATGGCGGGGCAGGCTCGAAGGGCTAGTTGGCCTACTCCTGCTCCTATTTCTTATGTTCTTATCGATAACACTGGTGCTCGTATCCTTTTTTGTACTAAATTCTCCCTTGCTTATTATTCTATCCTATTTAATAGCCACTGGCTAATCCTCCTCAACTAAATTGTAATAAAATCTCATCCTCGCTTACATTGCTCCATGGCCTTACTTCTGCAAATTCTTCCGGCTCTGCGTTGTGCTCATTTCCTCCATTATTCTTACTCTTGTTTATTATGCCCAATCCTCCATCTACCCTACTGTTGGTGCAGAATCTTTATGCACTTGCTTCTTTTCTCTGTTTTTTTTAGAAACTCTGCTTTGCACCATCTCTCCCTATCTATAAATACCTCATTAAAACTCTTCACCCTTATTTTCAATTGTCTGTCCAAATCTAATCAAAATTCAGTTCATTATCCAGATTTCACCTTTGCCCCCATTGTGTCTTGAGATAGCTACTTTGCAATAAGGGTGCTATATATTGTATCTGTTGCATGCATTTTAATGAATTCCATTTTCACAAATATGATGTAAAATTTAGTATTATAAATGCTCTTGTTGTGTTTTGTGAACTGAAATTAGATATTTTGGAGGTGACACTGATAAATGCCAATAACACAAAATGGAATTCTATGGAAAAGAGTTGGGCACTCTATAAATAATGCGACTATTTCATTATCAGCCTGCTATACTTATTGGCAGTGACCAATTTACCCAGTGTGTGTTAAAAGAAAAAGTATGCCATGTCAACGTTTCTGAAATGTTTGAATCGATTTATTCTTTCTTATTTTATCCCACCTCTTCTGAATGAAAGTAATCTATTTTTTGCAAGTAAACCAAACTTTGATAGCTCCACCAGTGATTTAACTGACTAAAGTGGACTCAGTTAGGACAAGTTTTCATTTGGTCCCTGCATTTGAGTTAAAGAAGGAAAAATTGGGCAGGGTTTCCACTGCTAATCATTGTAGTAATCACTCTGCTCATGTATAAAGTTTGAATGAGAACAGATTCAGACTTGGCATCAAATACCCTGATGACATTCATTGTGTAAACTGGCACATAAAGCTTGAGCATTTACACAAGGCACAGGAACACAATTACAGAATTGCATCAAAAAGGTAGGGGGCGATGCTCCCAAGAAGATTTTTAAGTGTTGATTTGTGTAAAAACTGGAGTAAATCATGCTGTTTTTTTTCAGCAGGAGTTTCAAAATGTATCTGCCACACTCTGTGCATTGCAAAGTGCACTAGTGTCAATCAGTTCAAAAATCAGTGGGCGGGACCTATTCCTGCTGGAGAGGATGTCAGCATAGTGCTGAGCGGTCTACTGCGCATGCGCTGACTTGTCAGCACCAAGATCGGCGCATGTCAGTGGCCCCTGTCTGCCAGCCTCCCGATCGCTGGCCAGCTCAATCATTTGCTAGCTCTGCGAACTCGCATCGCTGGCCATGCGGTCACCTGCAGTCCTGACACCCCCCTAGCAGGCTGCCCCTCACCCCGATGGCCAGCCCCAATCACTAGCCTTCATACCTCTGTCACTCAGCTTGACTGCAAAGTGGCAATGGGACCCCACCATTCCTCACCTCCTCCCCCCCACCCCACCTGGCCCCACAGATCACCATCTCCCAATCAGGCTTCACACCCCATTAGGCCTCACCCCTTTGGCACAGCGTGATGTCTCGTGGACAGTGCTAAGATGCCCCCGGGTATTGGCATTTTGCCCCTTGGCTAGTGCCAGGGACCCAGGCTGGCACTGCCAAGGTACCAATGCCCAGAGGGCATCCTTCCCCAGTGCCCAACCCTCTGGAGGCCTCAAATGCTCCCCTTTCACTCAAGCGGATTGGGATACCAGCTGCCCGCAAGTGGGGAGCTATATAAACCCTGCCGAAGTGAAATACTCCTGGCAGGCCTGGAAATTTTAGTCCCAAGCTCGTTAATAACATTTAAAGTATATTTAAATCAGTGTCTGCATATATTAATCAGCTCCGCACTGATTTCTGGCACGGAGCTGTCGGTGCTGGAAATCTAGGTCTGAGAAATGTGGCTAGGCCGTAGCGCCCAGCCCTGTGAAACAATCTCTGCCAGTCTCCCAGCCTGCTGCGCTACAAAGTCAGCGCAATGGGATGGAAGATACACCCCCCAATATATCCTTCAGAAGCAGAGAGGAGGGGAGAAGGGTGGTAGAGATTGTGTCTCTGATATAGTTTTATTTTTGCAATGATGCAAGAGATTTTCCTGAAGCTATAAATTTTGCTTTTAACAAAATAGTTATAAAATGGAAATATTTTTGTCAAAGTTTGAACAATTTAAAGTCTAAATTTTGAATAATGATCTGATGAGACTCCTAGAAGCTTATTGCTTTTGAAGTGTTTTATGTCATTGCTACGCCACGAACATGAGTGAATTGGTGTTCAATTGGTCTGCTTCTTCACTTGGTCTTCTAAGATGACCTTATTGAGTTAAAACTGCCATTATAATGACCCGACTTAATTTTAAGAATTCTGAACTATTTCAATTTTTATAGGGCGTATGAGACATCGAAAATTTACAGGGATCTTAAATTAAGAGGAGCTCTCATTCAAAACAAGCAGTTACGACTTCTGCCACAGGAACAGGTGTATGATAAAATTAATGGTGTCTGGAATCTATCGAGTGATCAGGTACTTTATAGCTTATACCTTATGTTAAGTAAAGAGTGCCAACACTGGCTATGGTTAACTTATGTCTGCACATTTTGCTTTTGGTTCTCTGTTACTTTAAATAATATTCATGTATGTTTTTCTTCCCCTACAGGGCAATCTGGGAACCTTTTTCATTACAAATGTCCGAATAGTATGGCATGCAAACATGAATGATAGTTTTAATGTTAGCATTCCCTATCTGCAAATTGTAAGTTTTTGGTTTGTTTTTCAATCATGCATGCATTCTCAAACTATTTTATAACTAAATTTGTGTTAATGAGTGCCTGGAAGGGGTTTGTGGGAAGCAGGAGTGTATTCTGATTGGAGAATATGTTGCTGCTACCAGCTTTCACACTGGTATTTTTCATAGCTAGATTATAACAGCAAATTGGGCGGTTAGCCCCAAGGAGTGGTTTTTATTTTCAAAAGAGAAAATGCTGGAAAATCTCAGCAGATCTGGCAGCATCGATAAGGAGGGAAAAGAGCTGACGTTTCGAGTCTAGATGACACCTTTGACAAAGGGTCATCTGGACTCGAAACATCAGCTCTATTCTCTCCCTACAGATGCTACCAGACCTGCTGAAATTTTCCAGCATTTTCTCTTTTTGTTTCAGATTCCTGCATCCACAATAATTTGCTTTTATCCAATGGATTTTATTTGCTGCAGGTAGTACTTTCCCGGATCCTATGATTTCAAACCAGGCTGGTTCAAGTTTACAACCTCTGATAATTTTTTTAGGGATTCTTTAACCAATTGATGATGTGGGTCTCTCACACCCACCAAATGTGAGTATAC
Organism: Carcharhinus amblyrhynchos; assembly: GCF_965287045.1. Taxonomy (NCBI): domain Eukaryota; kingdom Metazoa; phylum Chordata; class Chondrichthyes; order Carcharhiniformes; family Carcharhinidae; genus Carcharhinus; species Carcharhinus amblyrhynchos. Next base: position 47,180,823 of record NC_137334.1, read on the forward strand.
CACTGCATATCAGCCCAGAATATAGATCCATAACTCTAGCCTCCACTTGTCAGGCTACCGGAATCTTGGACCTACTGACCTGCAGGCGAATACTAATCATGTGGCAAGCACGTGCTCTTAGAAGGAATTGAAAAATTGTAACGTAATAACAATATTGAAGTGATATCGTAAACAATTAACTTGAACCATGAAAGCAGCACTTATTGCTTCAATTGCATAAGGGAGGAAGAGTATACAGAATTTTGATTCAGTATGGTGTCTTCTACAGTTGTCAATGTGTTCTACAGTCTGAACTCTAGTTGACATTTATGAAAAGGAACCAATAATAATAACAGTGCTATTGATCTGTCAAGAAATATTGTTTTCTGCACTAGCTACAGAATATTCCATGTCCCAAATATTTACACCAACGTTTTTCATAATCAGTAATCGTTAATTAGATCAATATGGTTAAAATCTGCAGAGTTATTAATATGACTTTTGTTATCCTCTAATGCATGCATGCATAAAGTTTATTTTGCTTTGTTCCAGCGATCAATAAAAATCAGGGACTCAAAGTTTGGGCTAGCACTTGTTATTGAAAGTTCACAACAGGTAAGCCTTTTTAAATATTTATTTTGCTAAATGTATTTAAATAAGCTATATACTATATGCTATTCTTCCTGCATAAATCTACATTTATTTATGTTTTTACAAAATAACTAAAGAAAATTTTGCTTAAAAATGCTTATACAGACAATGAAAATTTAAGTATTGCTTAAAAAAAAGAGATATAGTGTTAAAATATTTCATCTAGCACTCATCAGGACAAATGCAAGAATGCTAAATTTCAAAGGGAGGAACAATGTATATTTCATGAGCAAAAGGTGCTGATTGGTTGATAAGTCATTTCGGATTGGTCAGGGTATTTCCATAGAGAATGTATCAAGGGACTATTGTTCCCATACTTTTCAATTCAAAAAGATTCAATGCCTGGACGTATTTTTTTCCTACAAAGGAAAGATTCCTGCATATGAATATATGTAACGTTTAACAAGCATAACTGAGATGTAATCAGATCTAATGATAGTCTTAAATTAGTGGTTAATGTAATTCTTAGAACAATCGGGATTATTCAGCAAGTACTGCCCAATTGCCAAATTACATCTCAAGTTAGACATTATGCTCTGAGTTTCGCAAGCACAATCCAGTTGCATATGGTCAATATTCTGCATATCGTAAATAGTAGAAGAAATGTGCTATTTGATACAATTCACCAGTCATTAGGATCGCAGAAGCACTGAAATTCATATTCTCCTTTACTCATTTGCTTGGTAGACAGAATGCCTTTTAGCTTGATGGCAGCATCTTGTTAGTGGAAAATACCACTGGTGTTGCTCCTGCCCCAGTAGCAGCATGAAACAGCTAGCTCAAATTTTTTATATTCTTTAACCTTCCAGGATAATTTGAAGTGTACTGGGCACTTTTCAGGTCCAAAAGTGGTGGCTTTAAGGCCACATGTATACACAATATACTGTGAACAATCATCTGATCAGGATTACTATTATTCAGCAGGATAGTTTTGATGTGTCCTATTTTGGTGTCAAGTTTGCACACTGAACAAATGGCTTAAGCCCTATTTACAAGATTGCCAACAAGGCTGATCTTATAATGTGTGGAGCTGCAGGCACTCCAACATGTATTTTACAGACAAAGGTGGGCTTTAGATAGAAATAGAGAATCTAATAGCAGATTTCTCAACTAGCACATTGAGGAATGGGAGCTCATTAGACTCCTCCATTTCAAAGGTGAATTTGAGAATGGGTGGAGCCTATTAAGGCATATAAGGAAACTCTTGCATGTAGCTGCAGATTCAAATATAGCAAACATGTCATCTGTATTTCAGAGATAGGAAGGTTAGTAGCTATGCTATTGAAGACGCATTTCTCCTGGAAAATATGATTGAGAGCTGGCTGTGATAGTGAGTGCTTGACAACATAATCGGTTTGGGGGGGACAGTGATATTAAAGCTGAATTCAACTGTGCAAATTGGCAAATTCATAAGTTCAATAAATACAGTATCAGAAAATGGCAACAGGTCTGGATTGCCTTTATAGTGACATGGCACAAATGTCTATAGCTCCCTTGCGCAGCACATTAGTGAATAATCTCTCAATGTTGAACACATAGCCATGACATTATTATCAGTATGCTGGACACTATATATATTCATGTGTGGGGACCTGTCCTCTGCAGGCAAAAGAAATATGTCCAGGCATTACAACTTTTTTGAATTAAACTAAAGCATAGGGGACAATAGCTACCTGGTGCATTATCTATGGCAACGCCTCAACCAATCTTAGCTGACTGACCAGCTGATCAACACTCTTTTCTCATGCAGTATAAATTGTTGCTCCGTTTGAAATTAAGCAATCCTTAATTGGTCCTGATAAAAGCAAGATGAAAAACGTTGACACACTGTCTCATTTTCAATGATACTCAATTTCTGTAGTACAAGTGTGATGAAAGTATGCCAGTGATTTTTTTTGATGTTTCAGGTGAATGTTTTAATATTCAGCTTTTTTCTACAGGTAGCTAGTATGTTTGAGGGGAATAGAGCTTTAGATGCTGGGAGAGCAGAATAATTACTCATTTCAGCTTTGCAAATTATTATGTTAAATAGGGTTAATGGACTTTTGTTTATTTAAGTTTCCCTGGGACATCAGATTAAAGTGATTGACAGGGTCATGTGATATTGTGGTTTATGTGCTGTTCTGGATGTGTAGCAAAGAAAGAAGCAGGCTTTTTGCAGAAAGGAGTTGGGTTTGGCTGCTCTTGTTGAAGTTAGGAAAATTTTACAGGCTTCTGAAAGCTCCATATCTCTCTGAAAATTCCAAAGCTGCCTACACTCATTATACAAGTATATATATGATAGCCAGCTGTACTGAAAATGTGTTTTAAATTTCTGCTTGTTTGGAACTTAAATAGTGATAAGTTCAAAATTAGAGTTGTTTCTTTCCATGTTTCAAGATTATTCAACTGTTAAGAGTTAAGCTGCTTCATTTTGTTAGAGTTATACTTAAACTGTGTTATTAATAAAGTTTGTTTTGATAAAAGGGCCCTGATTTGTCAGTGGAATTACTCCTGGATTGAAGTATCTTTTCCTCACATTTATGCTAAAATAGAAAAATTGCTGGAGTCTTGCTTCACAGCATACCTAGGTTCTGGTCTGGGGCCCTAACACAACCAGAGTTGTTAATGTAGTGCCTTTTTCATTATCTTTAGAGTGGCGGTTATGTGCTTGGCTTTAAAATTGATCCTGTGGAGAAACTTCAAGAGGCAATAAAGGAGATCAATTCTTTGCATAAAGTTTACTCCGCCTGTCCTATCTTTGGCGTTCAGTATGAAATGGAGGAAAAGGTGATTATATGTTAAATTCTAATATCAAAATATATAATAGTTATAATTTAGATCTGATAAGTTGTGTTTAATTTTAAGTTTAAAAGAGAAACCTAATTGTTGCAGTGGGCTGAAGGTAATGACATAGTTGCAGCCATAACCAGGAACCTTGATGTGATTAAGTGCCAATTAGGAACTCACCTGACTGCCTTTGGAATTCTCATGCCTTTAAAGATGAGCCCACCTCTCAGAGTTGCTGGCCAATTTGAGGGTCAGCAATTCTTCAGTCCTAGCAGCGCAACCAGGCATGGTGACTATTGCTGGGACTGCAGGAGATCTGGAGCAACAGAAGGCAATAAAGCCTTAAGAATAAGGTCAATGGGGATGATTTGCCGGTGTTTGTTAGGTAGCCCTGGCAAATGGAGGAATGAGGGGGGCTTTTCTACTGGGCTGGCACTTATCAGTAGGGAAATATTTTGTGGGACATCGGCTGCCCAATTGGAAAGAAGCTCCCCCTCCTTGGAGCCCAGAAGTGGGCTACCAGAATATCCCGTGGCCTCCCCATGTGATGTGGGCCCCGACCTTTGATAGAGACCAGGGATAGTGAGGTGATATCCTTGATTAGCCATTAGCTGGCCATTTAAGGGCCTTGGTTGGCCTCTAGGCATGAAGGTGGTCCTCGACCGTCCCTGTCTATGACTTAATCAGTGGCATTCAGGTCCACCCATGCCTTTGCACCCAATGATATGGAACCCCAAATACCAGTAGCACAGGGGCGGCACAGTAATTAGCACTGCTGCTTCACAGATCCAGGGATCTGGGTTCGATTCCTGGCTTGGGTCACTGTGTAGCGTTTGCACATTCTTCTCTTGTCTGCGTGGGTTTCCTCCGAGTGCTCTGGTTTCCTCCCACAGTTCAAAGACGTGTGGGTTAGGTTGATTGGCAATGCTAAAATTGCCCCTTAGTGTCCTGAGATGTGTAGGTCAGAGGGATTAGTGGGTAAGTACGTAGGGATATGGGGGTAGGGTCTGGGTGGGATTGTGGTCGGCGCATACTCGATGGGCCGAATGGCCTCTTTCTGTACTGTAGGATTTCTATGATTTCTACTACCCAGCCTGTCTCTCTGGAGCCAGGGAATTCAGTTCTGTCCAATATGTACAAGAGAGGCCTATACAGCTATGGAATCAAAATACATTTTGGGACTGATAATACATTCCATGTAAAGCATATGTCTATGCCACTCTATTATCCTTTACAAATTACAATAGGTACAAAATCTGACCATCCATTTTTGTACAAAGCGAAAGTGATTGGAGAATTAGCTACATGGTAATATACTTCTACTCTCAACTCATACCGTCTATTTGTGGTGCTCTTCATTTGAAGTTAATGACTTTTCATAGCTGTTTGTTATGTCCTCAGAGTTTTTTTCCTTTGAGACAGATTAAGGTAATTACTGAGAATGAATTTAACGTTTCCATTGTTAAGGCCCGAGCAATGGAGTCAAGCTTTTATTTAACTAAGGTGTTAAGTATATACAGAAAATTCAGTATAGTTGTGCTTTAGCTGTGTCATGCATTGAAATAAACATGTTGTCAGTGCCATAAAGTACTGCTTTAGTTCAAAAGTGACTTTGAGTTTTAAAAAGATTGAAACTGCATTCCAATGGTTTGAAAGAGTAGTTTCAATGACAAAAATATTTGCATCACTGTATGTCATAAATTCCAAAGCCATAAATGAACTAACCTGTTTAGGAAAACACTATCAGAGACAATTACCCTGGAGAAATTTTAAATGAGCCAAATCTCCATTCACAGAGCATCTGGATAGACCCTAAATGGGAACACATATAAGACATAAACACTTCAGATGAAGGGCTCTTTGTTTGAGGAAAAAAAACTTTGCCATATTCTAGTCATGTTAAAACCACTTACTTGGAATCCATTAGCCAAATCATATTTGAGTAACTGGTCAGTTGGAAAGAGGGAGGATTAATGCAATAAGCCAACTAACTCTATTTTGTGAATAAGACACTGTTTTCCCCTAGCCACAGCCCAGATAAGAATAGAAAGTCCCAAAGTGGATTCTCTCACCCTCTCCCTCTTCCCATTTTGCAAGCTTGAGCTCTTTCTGTTGTTTGACTATCCATGATTTAAGGTGCAGGGAAGCAAGTACAGAGGTGATGTTAGGGGTAAGTTTTTCACTCAGAGGGTGGTGAGTGAATGGAATCGGCTGCCGTCAGTGGTGGTGGAGGTAAACTCGCTGGGGTCTTTTAAAAGACTTCTGGATGAGTATATGGGATTTAATGGGATTGGGGGTTATAGATAGGTCTATGGATTGGTAGGTATTGATGCGATCGGTGCAACTTGTGGGCCGAAGGGCCTGTTTGTGCTGTAGTGTTCAATGTTCTATGTGTCACAGTCAGTTTATTTTTAAATCTGCTGTCACCGGAAGAAAAGATCATCTGTCAACATACTTAAATAATCTCAGCACCAGATCCAGCGAGACCACCAAACTCCATCTGAAACCATCCAAATTATCAACGACAAGATGCATATATCTTTACCTTTTACTGGACTTTAAAAAGAGTAATTGATCAATTCTCCTCAATTTATAGCTTACTGGTGTGTGAACCTTGAAAATGTGTGTATGTGGAAGTGAGAGCATTTTTACTATTTTCCTTTAGCTGGGGTTAAGTATAATAAATACTATCCTCTTTGCTTTTAAAAAACTCAAGGAAAACCTGTCCATGTGTATTTTTTATAGTCACAGCACTTAAACAGTTCAAAACTCAGTGGCAAGCGTGTCCTCTTTAAAAAAAACCCTGTTGCAGTCAAAAGAGGAGGGGTCAAAGGAGTATGAGCCATACTATTCTTCCACGCCAAATCGTAACATAAGTAAAACTGATGGAGCACTTGTTTGGGAAGACATCTGACTCTATCTAGATATCATCAACTGAGCTTAGCTGAGACTGCCTGCACTTCCTGCAGCCTGTTCAATGCCACAGTTTATCTGCAGGAAAAGTGAGCATCCTTAGCCGTGCAAATATCTGATCAATGATCCAGGATTCCAATAGCGTACTTAGCCAAGACTATGGTAGCAATGTGTCCCTTATTCTCTCAGTTTAGAATCTAAGTGCCCATGAAGCAGGGAGCCTGTACCCAATGTGCAGTAAAACTACAGGTGTCAAAGATGATATGGTTGAACAATTAACATAGTTTAAGGTAAATCCAGCTGCTGCTTGGTAAAATCACAATAATTTATATAAATATGGCTATATTTCTTTGTTTTTGTCGACATTGGGTTGGATTTCATTCTACTGATTATTGAGGAAACAGAACAAAACTAATTGAAAACTAATTTATTCTCGGATGTCTCAATGGCTAAACGATACAGATATAATCATGGATCTGTATGTACTGTGTCAATGGTTGTGTTACAGCCTGAGCCACTTGAAGATTTGACAGTTGAGCAAGTTCAAGATGATGTTGAAATTGAAGCAGAGGAACAGACTGATGCATTTGTGGTGAGTGTTCATTCAAAATAAATGTAGTTAATGCTTGAAAAGAGTCTGGAGGGTATGTAGAATTTTATATTATTCAATGTTAAATTTAAATTTTTGGAAAATATATATTTTAATTGAAAACAAAAATATTGGCTGAATGTTATACTTGGTGTTATGAATATAAAAAATGCCCTCTATTACAATAGTCGTGTATATTTCAATTTGCAATTCCTTAATAAAATAGTGTGATTTCTGTGTATTAAGATCATTTTTGCAAATAGGCAAAGATAAGAAAAGTGCCTAAGTGTGTTACTCTTCCTCGTAATGAGAAGTATTTATTATCCATTGTAACTCTTTCCTTCATTTTGCAATTAAAATAATGTATGTTCAGGTGAGCTACAGGTTTTTGTTCTTCCTTAATTTATGGCCAGAATGTGTGCAGGTAGTTCTGCCACTCATATGTACAAATCCCAAAACCACGGGAAGCCTTATGCAGGTCTAGCTTATTTTGCATTGTGTCAACCTGCAAAAAAGGGTTAAAAAAATAGAAGATGTCGAAAATGCTCAAAAGGTCTTGCAGAGAGAGAAACAGGTTAATGTTTCAGGCCAGTGACCCTTCTTCAGGACAAAAAGTCATAAATGTAAGTTATTTTTCTGTTTGTTACTATAACATTTTATGGTATAAATTTAATTTTTGTTTTCTTTTCTAGGCTTACTTTGCTGATACTAATAAGGTATTGCTATCTTTTTCTGATCTTATCGCAATTATATCTTAAACATGGCTTGCTATATTTTGTGGAACTGAATTTAATAATGTTATATATTTTCTTTCCATAAGCAACAGGATCGTGAGCCAGTTTATTCAGAGGAACTGGGGATTGCAATCGAAAAATTGAAAGATGGTTTCACTCTTCAAGGACTTTGGGAAGTGATGGGTTGAGCTTCAAGTTCATTTTTCTATTAGTTTACTTTGGGAAGTTATTACACAGATTACATCTTGCAAATTCCAGTAATCATTGCTATTCAAAACTAAAATCTAACAATTAAAAATTGGTTTCCTATCTTTCTATTTCATAATTATTAAAAATATCAAGATTAATGTTGGTTGTAAGTTTCTGTCACCTTTCCCTTATTCAATTACTGTTTGCTGTCTTTTTAAAGTTTAAAGAATAATTTCAAATTTTAAGAATAACCAGAAAGAAAATAGGACCCCTCAAGGACCAAAGTGGACACAGATGTGTGGAACTGCAGGGGATGGTTGAGGTTCTCAATTAATATATCTCCTCCCTGTTTACCGTGGAGAAACACAGTAAAAAGTCTGACAACACCAGGTTTTAGTCCAACCTATTTATTTGATAATATTCTCACAAGCTTTCGAGGGGTTACCCTCTTCGTCAGGTGAATGGAGAGTTCTGGCCTCAGACAGAGCATATAAAGCAATCTCTAAACTGTCTGTGCTTTATATGCTCTGTCTGAGGCCAGAACTCTCCATTCACCTGACGAAGAGGGTAACCCCTCGAAAGCTTGTGAGAATATTATCAAATAAATAGGTTGGACTAAAACCTGGTGTTGTCAGACTTTTTACTGTGTTTACACCAGTCCAACGCCGGCATACCCACATCATGACCGTGGAGAAAGACATGAAGACTTGGGAACCTGGGCAAGTTAGTAGCAATATATTGGGGACAGTTCACATTACAGCCAAAGAGGAGATGGACGAATTAAAAAGTATAAAGTTGGATAAATCTGGCCCAGACCAGGTATATCCAAGAACACTGCGTGAGGCTAGACAAGAAATTGTGGGAGTCCTGCTGAGATATTTGCATCATCATTAGCCATGGGTGAGGTACCAGAAAACTGGAGAGTAGCAAATGTTGTACCCTTATTTAAGAAGGCTGCAAAGAAAAGCCTGGGAATTATAGACCAGTAAGCCTAACATCTGTGGTGGTAAGTTACTAGAAAGGAGTCTGACGAATAAGATATACAGGCATTTGGAAAGACAGAGTTTGATTAGAAGTGGTCAGCATGGCTTTTTGCATGGGAGATCATGCCATACAAACTTGTTAAGAGTTTTTTGAAGAAGTAACAAAGAAGGTTGATTGAGGGCAGGGCGATAGACATAGTCTATATGGATTTCAGTAAGGCCTTAAAAAAGTTCCACAGGGTTGGCTGCTCTGGAAGGTTAGGTCACTCGGAATATAGGGAGAGCTGAAAAATTGGATATACAATTGGCTTGATGGTAGGAAGCAGAGGGTAATGGTGGAAGGATGCTTATTGGACTGGAGGCGTATGACTAGTGGTGTGCCTCAGGGTCAGTGCTGGGCCCGTTGCTGCTTGTTATCTATATCAACGACTTGGATACAAACGTACAAGGCAAGATCAGTAAGTTTGTGGATAACACTAAAATATGTGGTATTGTAGACAGTAAAAAAGGTTATCAAAAATTGCACAGGATCTTTACCAGCTGGGAAAGTTGACCGAGAAATGGCAATGGACATCAATACAGGTAAGTGTAAGGTGTTGCGTTTTGGAAAGGCAAATCAAGGTAAATGGTAGAACCTTAGGGAGTATCATGGAACAGAGGGACCTTTGAGTTCAGGTGCACAATTCTCTAAAGATGGAGTCACAGGTAGACAGGGCAGTGAAGAAGGCTTTTGGCATGCTGATCCTCATCAGTCAAGACATTGACTATAGAAGTTGGGAGGTTATGCTGCAGGTGTCCAGGATGTTGGTGAGGCCACACCTCAAGTATTGTGTTCTGTTTTGGTCACCTTCCTATAAGAAAGATCTTATTAAACTGGAGAGATTGCAGAAGGGATTTACAAGGATGTTGCCAGGACTCGAGGGACTGAGTTATAGGGAGAAATTGAACAGGCCAGGATTTTTTTCTTTAGAGCATAGGAGACTGAGAGGTGATCGCACAGAGGTGTATAAGATCATGAGAGGCATGGATGGGGGAATGCAGTCAGTCTTTTTCTCAGGGTTGGGGAATCAAGAAATAGAACGCACAGATTTAAGTTGAGAGGGGGAAAGAATTATTGGGAACCTGAAGAGCAACTTTTTTACACAGAAGGTGGTACGTATATGGAATGAACTGCTAGAGGAAGAGGTTGAGGCAGGGACATTGACAACATTTAAAAGACGTTAGGACAGATACATGGATAAGAAAGGTTTAGAGAGATATGGACCAGATGCGGACAAATGGCATTAGCTTAGATGGGCATTTTGGTTGACATGGACCAGTTTGGTCTGAAGGATCTGTCTCTGTCCTGTAGATTCTATGATTCGAAACCCTCATAAGAATTTAGCTGCTGTGAACACTAGATAATATTTGAAAATGCTCAGCCCAAAGCTTTCAAGTCAGAATTGAATGATAATAGAAGGAAACTTCATCTGATTAAGGCAGCATTAGAGAGACCAAAAAAAAAAGTTTTAAAAATCTGTCTAATCATTTAAATTGTAGGTTTACTTTCCAAATGTTAGGAAATCAAAGGTTCAATTTAAAAAAAACTCATTGGGATATGGCTAAAATGACATTCTACTCTTGCTAAACTGTGGTCCTGCAACCACAGCTAAGTCACATGATTGCCTTTCTGTCCTTTTATGGCCTGACTTTTGTAGTGGTAATGACAGTGAAACTGTCAACATTTATCATTACTGCAGTGAAACTGACAGCAACTTTGGAAGTTTACACTTGTGCAGAATAACACAAGAATCCAGAGGTTGTTCTTGGTGGTTTTATGATTTTCTTGTGTGTGTGTGTCTGTGCTTCCCCCATGCTACGAAAAATACCCCCCTCCCCCACCCTCCAAGTGCATTCCTAGGCAATTAAGTAATTGAAGAAAACTTATACTTTTATCCTGCTAGCCTCACTCTAAAAATTCTTGGAAAAGTTAAACTTTGTTAAATGCAATGTAACCGGGCTTTTAGGGGAATACTAAGCTCATAACTGCTGAAATATTGTATGTATTTGCTTCTGCCATTATTGGTGGGAGTTATTATATGTTCAGCATGTGAAAAATATGTGTGTTTTCCCAAATATTTTTGGAGCTGATTCTCCTTTGCAAAGGCATAATACTACCTGAAAGGTAACACAGTTGTACACTGTCCAGTGCTATTGAAAAGGAATTTTTTTTCCTCATTACAAATGACTGGGCAACTAAATCACACTCTTAGAGGCCATGTGATTCCATGGAATTATGAGCTCCTAGTAACCTAGTTCCATTTTGTAATGAAGAATTCAGGGCCTCATGATGTTAATCATGCATACATAAATACATACGTACATATGAATTAAGAGCGGAGTAGACCACTTAACCCTGCCAGCTGGCTCTGCCATTCATTGAAGAAGTCTAAAAAGTAGTCAATGACCATGGAAGAGAGATTCTAAAATGAATTGAATTCCTATGTGAAGTTGTTAATCTTGTTTAAGGGCTCCACAAATGATTCTTAAGCAAAATTAACTGAAATCACCTGAGTAGTTGCTGAGCTGAGTGAAAAGATTGACAAACTTTGACAAGAATTGGAAAATGAGAGAGTAAACAACACTTGATAGAATTGTGAAAGAAGCAGAAATAGAAGTTCCACTATTGAAATGTCAATGGGAAGAATATGAATATGTGCAGAAGACCGGAACGTCTCATGGATAAAGTAGAAAATTATTTGACTAAAAAGAGGAAAGGTCATTGCATGTTTATTCATCTGATGATCAAAACAATGAAAAAATATCTGTTATGGAAGAAATGAATGAAAAGAAGAATTTTGAGGTTGCTAGTCAGATTTACAGGATGTCCATCACAAACAAAGGACAAATTGAAGGTGTGTTTCTATGAACTGAGGAAGAGAATAAGAAATATCCCATGGTCTTCTGTATTAAAGTTGAGAAATCTAGGCAAAAGTAATTTGTATCACATGATATGGCTGACATGTATCCACATTTGAAGAGTGGAAAACCAGAGTATTGGTTTGTAGTCACACCTGTTAGATTGAAAACCCTGGTATAAAATAGAAATACAAGCTGGCCATGATATTGCAAAGAAAACATATCTTCACTGTCTTTGGTTGACCATGAAAAAATTATGGCCAAAAACCATGAAATTATTGGTGTTCTATTCAGAATGCAAAGAAAAGGTATAGGAGAAAAGGCAAACTCCGAGTTATGATAATCCTATCACGTTTAAATTCTGCTAATCATACTTATTACATGTATTGATCTATGTTTTGGTTAAACCTTTATAATTGTATGATGTGTAGTTGTTAAACAAAATGAAAAGATTATCTGCCTAATATATCATTAGATACTTGTTGGAAGTTAATGCTGCGAAGTTCTTGTAAAGAAAGTATAAAGCCATTGTGAAGAAACCTTACGATAAAGGTATATCCGAATCCGATACTTACCTTAGTTCTGAATAGAAATTATAGTTTGGGCTTTTTTTAATGATTTTAGGTCTGCTACATAACTGTCAGCCACACAATGGGCATACATTCAAAGTGAGTGGTTTTTGTGTTCTTGGGGCTGGGGGGTGGCTCCATGCACCTGCATAGAAGGAAAAGATTAAAGGAAGTGAAATTGCAGGTCAGGTGATGAGAACCAGAGGGTCATCCCAGAGAAGGTGTTCCAGGGAGTAGGACACCAGTGATGGATGAACAGGGAGAGATCCCAGGAGAAAGTCACAGGCAGGAATAAAGACAAGGATCAGAAAGAGGATGCACAACAATCTTCCCTCTTCTACTCAGCAAGTTCCACTCCAAGCCCTGAGCAGATGTCTTGAATCCTGGCACCCAGCAGACAACACAACCTTCTGGGCTCCTGCTCTTTGCTGCAGAAAATAGTGACAATCCCCCTCACTGTACTGTACCTTACAACCAATTCATTTCTTTCTAATCTTTCACTTGAATGGGTTTGTATAGCACAGTACCGTGGTCAGTCAGCTCATCCACCTTGTAGCCCCCACTCTCATCCAAACAAGTTGAGATAACCTCAAACCTGTCAGACAACTGCAAAGGCTGAACTCCTGCCCTCTGGGTTCCCTTACTTGCCTTACTCACACCCTTTTGTCCCTGAGCACTGACCAAATCAGAAGATCCTATCCTAAGGGATGTGACTACAAAGTGTCCAGGTAACTTATCTCACCCCAGTTGCATTGCAGACTCTGCAGCTCAGCCTCCAGCTCAATGGATGCACCTATCCAATTGAAGGCACAGCCACCAACGATGGGGAAGTTACAAATGGTAGAATCAGGACTGCAGAGATCCCATGGTTGTAATACTGGAGGACGTTCTTCTTCTCAGACAGTCCCTCAAGATTGGTTCCTAGATGGATGATGAGTCCAATGTGTGATCTGCAAATTCTGCCATATGCTGGTTGGGTATGGCTGGTAAACAAGTTGTTTGGAGTTTGGTTCTCTTTCTTCACTGCATCAACTTATAAGAAATAGGAGTAGGCCATCTAGCCCTTCGAGCCTGCCCCGCCATTCAATAAGATCATGGCTGATCTGTCGTGGCTCAGTTCCACATTCCCGCCCTCTCCCCATAACCCTTAATCCCCTCTCTTATCAAGAACCCATCAACCTGTGTCTTAAAAATATTTAGCGAGGTAGCCTCCACCACTTCAACGGGCAGAGAATTCCAGAGATTCACCACCCTTTGAGTGAAGAAGTTCCTCTTCAACTCCGTTCTATACCGCCCCCCCTTTATCTTGAGGCTGTGCCCCCTAGTCCTACTATCCTTTCTGAGCGGGAAGAGTCTCTCCACCTCTATCCTATCCTTCCCATTCATCATCTTATACGTCTCAATGAGATCTCCCCTCATTCTTCTAAACTCTAATGAGTACAAGCCTAGTTTATTCAGCCTCTCCTCATAGCTCAACCCCCTCAACTCCGGCATCAGCCTAGTAAACCTCCTCTGCACTCCCTCCAAGGCCAAAATATCCTTGCATAAGTATGGCGCCCAGAACTGCACACAGTACTCCAGCTGCGGCCTCACCAATGCCCTATACAGCCGCAGCAAGACCTCTCTACTTTTATATTCAATCCCCCTCGCTATGAAGGCCAGCATCCCATTCGCCTTCCTGACCACCTGCTGCACTTGCAAGCTGGGTTTTTGCGACTCATGCACAAGGACCCCAAGGTCCCTCTGCACCGTCGCCTGCTGCAGTTTTTTGCCACGTAAGTAATAATAACTTCACCTCTTGTTCCAAAGTCTCACCATTTGTTCAATGCCTTCCAAAATGAGCCTTCACCACTTTTTCAGTCACATGCTTGGATCTCCCATGAGTCAATGGGAATGCTTGATCTCTTCAAGGATTCTCCAAGGACATTTCTGAGTGTTTCTGCCATCATCCTGAGAGTTTTCCTCACAGCCAAGTTCTGAGAAGAGTAGTTACTTTGAGAATCTGGTGTCAGACATACAATGGACACGTGCCATCCAGCAGTGTGATTAGTGCCTTGATGCTGGGCGTATTGTTTTGGGTGAGGATGCTGCTGTTGGACCATCTTTCTTGCCACTGGATTTGTAGAATCTTTATAGGGCACTGCTGGTGATACTGCTCCAGTGCTTCGAAATGGTAAATAGTTCAAGCCTGCAAAGCATAAATGAACTCATTATTGCACAGTAAACCATGATGTGAATTAGTCCAGAAGATGATACAGAGATAGAGAGAGAGTGAAGAGGGATTTATGAGCAAGGGTGAAAAATTTTAAATGTAAGATTGGAATATCCAGCAAATACCTACAGTGATCCTACTGCAAATCGACATTTACTCTCAGAAAACAAGTGTTTCCCTATATTGAAATATCACTCAATTGCCTGAAAAAAGCAGGGTTGCTCAAATAGAAAAATATGTCCATAAAAGATGCAACTTTTGAGGAGACTATCTCTGATCAAGTAGCAAAATTAATAATTATTGTCAAATTCTCATGGAATTTACAACATGGCAATATGACAATGTTTATGTTCCACTTGAACTCTTCCCACCAGATCTCCGTCATCTAGTATCCTCTGAAGTACATCAGTACTAAATGCCTCAAGCACTCCATGTTTCACATCCTGAGTAAAGAGATTGATTTAGGGCTGGGGGCATTTAGAAGAGAGTGGACTTTGACTGCTCTAGAGACCAAGAACACAACATTGGTTTGCAGTCTTCATTTGGGAGGACATGGACATGACTGAGCTCTGGTGGCATTCATGAGGAGTGATGAGCTAAGGAATAATTATGGAGCAGGATGTTATTAGATCTGAAGGAAATGGGAGAAAAAGGCCTGGTGCAGGCAAAGACTAGAGTAAACCTGAGCACTCTGAATTTCTGCACAGTCAAGAGACTGGGTGTTGGCAGGCTGAAAGATCAATGAGGGATGGCTAGGATATAGAACAAATACAGTGTGCTGAGATATGCAGATTGTTATGTGAGTTTGAGGTAATGTTAGAAATTGCAAGCACTGAGATGGGTTTTGGGAGTATTGAGAAGGGAAACTGGAAGCATTAAGATGGACTAATAAAATAGGAGAAGGTACTGGTTGCTAGAATCAGTGAATCTCCCTTTCTTTCAACCAGTCACACACGCTCTTTCTTTTTCCCATCTCAAGTGGTTCCTATACTTACTTTCACTGCCTTGCTTTTATCCTTCATTTCTTGTTCTTCCACTTTTCTTTCACAGCCTCCTTCAGCTCTCTATCCTCTTTCATCATTCATCAGGCTGAGTAGTTGAGTGAGTAGATTAATTTGTAAACATGGGAGGTGGATTAAAAAACACTGAGGAAGGTAAGTGCCAAGTGACACACTGGGGACAAAGTGGGTGAATGGAGAATCATTCCTGGGAGGATCAGCAAGCAGGGTAACAAAGGCTTTGGGCTGCAAGCAAATGGACTGAAAAGCACAAATGGAACTGAGGAATCTGGAAGGTCAGAGGGGAAGGCAGCAGGCAATAATTCAGTTGTTTTTAAACTTTGGTTCTGTACTTTTCTGACTATAATCCCAACTACTATCAGTCAATTACAATGGAAAAGCAAATAAAACTGTCTGTGCACCAGAACTGATACACCAGGCTGAACTGGGAAAGAAGTGGAGTGAAAAGACAAGACTAGACTAAAGCGCTGATGAAAAGGGAATCAGATCATTGTCAACCTGATAGCCCCAGTACAGGCTGCCCAGTTTGCTCTCAGCCTGCAATTTCGGAATAGTTGAATCTCTGAAGTCAGGTGCAGCATATACAGTAATTAAGATCCAAACAAGACATTATTCACTTCAAAATTACTGAGTAGAAAGCACTAAAAAAGATGGTTCATTCTGAGCTTGTGAAATTCACAGCACTGTCTTCCAACTATACTCTTGATTATTAAATTATTTATAAAATAATTACATATATGAAAGTTACATTATACATTTGCCAAGCATGAGGACGCTAAAATATATGGTGTGCTGGGAAAATTGGACATACTGTTCTATTAAGGTGGTGAGATAAATGTTAATTTTACTAATGAGTAAGATTGATCAAGTTTTAAACCTAAAAATGGACATGAGCCGAGGTGATCACTACCCTCAGCTGTTCACCAATTGACCTTGCTTCCAGAAAACTCCAGTGAGTAAGTAACTTGAGGATAAAAACAGGGTGACCACAAGAGCAATTTCAGAGCTAAAATAAAAAGCAATATGTATTTTAAGTGGGTTAGGGGGGGCTGGTTTATAAAAGTTCAAAATATTTCCCGGATGAGTTCTGAGTTCCACAATAGGGTGTCGGCAAATGATTTTGCTTCGCGTCTAATGTCAACTTGTCATTCCGTATTTATATTTGAGAAATGTAAACATATTTAACTAAAAATCTATTCTATCCATGACAAAAAAAGTGGTATCCCTAATATAGGCAAATAACAAATGGCAACTGTGTATGTATACACCATCTGTTACGATCCGGTTTTCAAAACGAGTTCTCTATAGCTTGATTTTATCTGTGGATTGAAATATTTAATATTTTTATTTCGTTTAATATTGACGGTAGCAATCCACAAACATCACGCTATTAGTCAGGTTTATAAATATTTAGGATGAATAATTGAAAAGTATGTTTGTAAGCTCCAGCTACCTGAAGACTAAATTTTACATCAATAAACGATAAATCTGAGCAGATTACATTCCATTCTAGTCGCGACTAGTGTTTTCAGAATTTAGTTTGCAAATGTTAAAATCGATACTAAGAACTCCAAAAATCATAAATCAGCACCCAAAGAGCAGTTGTGATTAACTGGTGGCAGCTGTATGGGAGTCAGTTGTATGAGTCAGTTCCTACGAGAAGTTTGTGGAAGGATTTATTCAGTAATGTGTGATATTCGTGTCTGTGATATACACTAGGCTATGACGCTGCCTCAATATGATAAAAATAACTTAATTTAATTCCCCCAGTAGTGACTGCCCGTTTTACTCCGAAGCTGATCACAGTTGTCTCTTTCCGTCTGCAGCAGCTGCCAAAGTGAGCTTTATTTTCCACATTGGTTAATCGGAATTCCAGCGTGCAGCCTCTCTCTATATATTTAGACTGGGGGAGTTAAATTACAAGCCCTTCAAGTGCAGCAAGCCACTGCGATCTGCCTTTTCTTCAGCCAGACCCGAGTGCGGCAAACGCCACCTGCTCGCCTTCAAAGTGACATTACCATGGATCCTACTAAAGACATGAAGGAAGAATCTCGGCTTTATCAAACCACCCTTCTCCAGGATGGACTGAGAAGGTTACTGGATGAGAACAAATTTGTCGACTGTGCCCTGAAGGTGGGCAATAAGTCTTTCCCTTGCCATCGCCTAATCCTGGCAGCCTGCAGCCCTTACTTCCGCGAGTATTTCTTTTCGGAGGAAAGTGAGGAGAAGAAACGCGAAGTGATTTTGGAAGATGTGGAAGAAAATGTAATGGAACTGATCCTCAAGTACCTGTATTCCTCGGAGATAGAACTGACAGACCAGAACGTGCAGAATATCTTTGCTGCGGCCAGCCGCTTCCAGATCCCCTCGGTTTTCACACTGTGTGTCACCTACCTTCAGGAGAAGCTATCAGTTAATAACTGCCTGGCTATATTCAGGCTGGGATTGCTGCTGGATTGCCCCCGGCTTGCTGTTGCTGCCCGCGAGTACGCGTCCGCTCGCTTTGAGCGCATCTGCAAAGAAGAAGATTTTCTGCAACTTGCCCCACACGAGCTGATCGGCCTCGTCGCCAATGACGCTTTGAACGTGGAGAAGGAAGAGGTTGTATTCGAAGCTGTGATCAGATGGGTCCGAAGCGATAAGGAGAACAGGGTCAAAAGTTTAGGGGAAATCTTCGACTGCGTCCGCTTCCGTCTGATGCCTGAGAAATATATCAAGGAGCACGTGGAAAAAAACGACATTGTCAAGGCCAGTCCAGATCTGATGAAGAAAGTGCAAACCATCAAGGATGCCTTTGCTGGGAAACTCCCCACGTCCGCCAAAGGAGGGGACAAAAACGCAAAGAAAGGAGAGGGCGGTAAAGATTTGGTCAACGGGGATGTGGGTGATGAAGATCTGCTCCCTGGTTTCCTGAATGACATTCCCAGGCATGGCATGTTCGTCAAGGAGATGATCATGTTCATTAATGACACGGTGGCGGTGGCCTATGATCCAAACCTCAATCAGTGCTTTCTGGCTGCCATGGATGATCAGATTCCCAGAAACCATGTCAGTCTGGTCACTAAGGGAAACCGAATTTTTGTAGTCGGTGGGTTATATATGGATGAAGAAGTTAAGGAACATCCTTATCATTGCTACTTCTATGAGGTATACACCAATCTACCCATTTTCTGGTTCGTGAATGTTAATTTATTTCAAAAGCTTTCTAGCAAAACTCCGCAAAATAAGTTTATTCATATTTTTAAGCGACCAAAGCATTTTCTCCCCCTTTATTCTGTCGCGTTCTGTAATAATTGGCTGTGTTTAAAGATCTTGAGTAAAATTTAGTGAAATAGAAATGTCGCGTCCCCAACTTCTTTCAAAGCTCATCGTATTTCTGAATACGCGTGTAAATGAATTAAATCTGTAGCGAACAAGATTACAAGTTAAAAGTGAATTGTCTGACGCTTCAGTTTGACAGCATCGCTGGTGAATGGAGTGGTTTGCCGCCGCTGCCTTCAGCAAGGTGTCTCTTCGGGATTGGCGAAACAGAAAAATTCCTTTATGTGATTGGTGGCAAGGATCTTCCAAATGAGCAACCGCTGGATTCCGTATTTTGCTATGACATGAAGTAAAGTCAGATTGTTTTTTTTTAACCTAAATGTTATCTTTGAATTACTTTTTTTATGGGCATTACTTATTAATGCATAAAACGACGTGTAACAAAATGCTGTTACAAAATCCTGGTGGCCAATTACAGCCATTCTTTTCAATGAAAGATCGTATACTTTTGGCTGTCATTCATATGATTGCCCCATTCCCCAACCCAAGTTAATATTACCAGAGTAAATTACATTGAGTGAGAAGACCTGTCCGTATAAAATAACACTGACATTGAGAACGCGAGCCCCACCCATCCGTAATAGGATTATTTTATCCTCGATCAGCATATTTAAATAGTCAAGTCGACAATCGGATGGGTTGCAAAAACAGAAAATGCTGGAAAACCTCAGCAAATCTGACAACATCTGTGGAGCGAGAATAGATTCAAAGTTTATGAAGAATCATCCTGACCCAGTACTGGTTCTATTCTCTCTCCACAGGTGCTGTCAGACCCGCGGAGATTTTCCAGCATTTTCTGTTTTTTGTTTCAGATTCCAGCATCTGTAGTGATTTGCCCTTATGGGGTGTGTTTGGTTAGTTTGGGGAATTGACTGCAATATTTAAATTGCGTGACTTGTATTTTATGTGGCATTCACACAAGGTGTAGTTCGGGAGAAAAACAGGTGAGCCGCAATGGGAAAGCTAGTCCTTCAGATACAGCTCTGAGCATCTTTGCCGTTGGGACCAGTAGCTTTAACCTGCTCCGTCTCCCTCAAATTAAACTGACAAAGCAACTCAAACAATTGAACAATAGGCTAAAGAAGCCGTGGCAAGTTGCTATGCCGCAATGGCTACATCAGATGTATTTTCCGCTGACTGAACGCTCGCTGCCACCAGTCCAGAAAGACCTGCTGTCTACCACACTATAGGGTAACGCGGGTGTATGAATTTCAGTGCAGGTACAATGCCAGATATGTGACTGGCTGGTCAACTCAAACAGCAGTCTTTGGGTTGTTCAGAATAAGCAGGATGCAGAAATTATTCAACTAGTCTGTGCTTGCAAAATCCAGGTGAGACTGTACCTGGAGTATTGCATATAGTTTGTCTCCTTACCTAATAAAGGATATATTTACCATAGAGGGAGAGCAACAATCCTGCCTGCTCTGCTAGCTACACTAACATGATGTGGTGATGCCAGTGTTGGACTGGGGTAAACATAGTAAGAATACAACACCCGGTTAAAGTCCAACAGGTTTATTTGGAAGCAAAAGCCACTAGCTTTCGGAGTGCAGCCCCTTCATCAGGTGAAGGGAGTTCTATTCACAAACAGGGCATATAAAGACACAAACTCAATTTACAAAATAATGGTTGGAATGAAAGTCTTTATAGGTAATCAAGTCTTAAAGGTACAGACAATATGAGTGGAGAGAGCGTTAAGCACAGGTTAAAGAGATGTGCATTGTCTCCAGACAGGACAGCTAGTGAGATTTTGCAAGCCCAGGCAAGTCATGGGAGTTACAGTTAGTGTGACTGGCATTCCAACCATTATTTTGTAAATTGAGTTTTGTGTCTTTATATGCCCTGTTTGTGAACAGAACTCCCACTCACCTGATGAAGGGGCAGTGCTCTGACAGCTAGTGGCTTTAGCTACCAAATAAACCTGTTGGACTTTAACCTAGTATTGTGAGACTTCTTACTGTAGCTACACTAACAACTAATTTAAGCCAAACTCTTAAGATGGCTCGATTACACTTGCTGGAAGGGGCATAAAGTGATAGTCAGAGTTCCATTCTCTGCTAACAAAACAAATAGGCTCCAACTTTGTGCCTTTTTTGAATTATCTGGGAGATTGGCCATTATAGTTCCTCCTTATTTCCCTCAGCCAATCAGAGTCAACTTAGCAACCAATAAGCATTCTTTTCTCTTGTGGTATTAACTGTTGCAATCCTTTGAAATTTGCTCTTCCTGTCAAATGCAAGATGAAAAATTTTGGTGACTTGTCTCTTTTGAGCAATATTCAGGAACTAATATTGTAATTTTAAAATCTGATACATGTTATCTTGATTGCTGAATTGCACAATAAGAATTTAATGTTGATGCAAATTTTACTTTTTTTTCAGCGAACTAAAATGGAACGAATCCAAAGCATTCCCACTTAAGATTTATGGCCACGGTGTTGTTTCACATAATGGATTAATCTATGTTATTGGTGGGAAAACTGATGACACGTAAGTACTATATACATTTCCTTATTGAGGATTAATTCCAAGCAGGCATAATTGATCATTTCAATCATATTTTTAAATTTATCCACAGTAAGTGTATCAACAAATTATTTGTCTTCAATCCTAAAAAGTCTGAGTGGAGGGAGCTCGCAGCAATGAAGACAGCACGTGCCATGTTTGGAGCTGCAGTGCACCAAAGCAAAATCTGGGTTGTTGGAGGAGTCACTGATGATGGTCTGACAGCTGCGGTTGAAGCTTATAACATCATGAATAATAAGTGAGTGAAGCAAAAAAGAGTTATAAAACATGACCTTTTCAACCTGCAGAGGGAATACCTGAGATGTGATTTTTTAATTTATTTGTGGGACATGGCATCACTGGCTGGCCAGCATTTCTTGCCCATCCCTAGTTGCCTTTGTTCAGAGGGCAGTTGAGAGTCAACCACATCACTGTGGCTCTGGAGTCACATGTAGGCCAGATCAGGTAAGGACAGCAGATTTCCTTCCCTAAATGACATTAGTGAACCAGATGGGTTTTTCCAATAATCGACAATGGTTTCATGGTCATCAGTAGATTCTTAATTCCAGATTTTTTTTTTATTGAATTCAAATTCCACCATCTGCCATAGTGGGATTCGAACCCAGATCCCCAGAACATTAGCTGGATTAATAATCTAATGATAATACCACTAGGTTATCACCTCCCATAGTAAAGTAGTTAAAGGACTGGGATCTGAAATACTATTTAAATTATGAGAGAAATATAGAGAAGCACTGATTTAAACTGAAAAAAGATACATTTAACTTGATGTCCAAAATTTTTCTTGACACAGAGGATGAATAACTAAACCAGTCCTCTGCTTTAAATGTTTCTCATCAATTGATTTCTACAGAAAAGTAATGAAGGCAAAAAAAATTTGAATGTTGCAATGGTGGGACTGTAGCATCTTTCTAAAAATGTTAATTATACTGTAAACTTAATTTAAAAATACTACTTTTTAATAATAGATGTCAACAACATTAGAGAAACAGTAGAACATTGGGGTTAAAAATCAGGGTTCTGAAATAGAACGAAGGAAATTATTCCATGTTGCGGGGTGAAGACGTGACTAGTGCGGTAGACAGAGGGGAAGCAGTGGATGTGGTGTTTTTAGATTTCCAGAAGGCGTTCGACAAGGTGCCTCACAAAAGGCTGCTGCAAAAGGTTAGGGTACACGGAGCTGGGGGTAAAATGTTAGCGTGGATTGAGGATTGGCTATCTAACAGGAAGCAGAGAGTTGGAATAAATGGGTGCTTTTCTGGTTGGCAGTTGGTGACTAGTGGAGTGCCGCAGGGATCGGTGTGGGGGCCTCAACTGTTTACCAAATACATAGATGACCTGGAGGAGGGGGTTGAGTGTAGGGTAACAAAATTTGCTGATGATATGAAGATGAGTGGAAAAGCGAATTGCATGGAGGATGTGAAAAGTCTGCAGAGAGATTTGGGTAGGCTGAGTGAGTGGGCGAGGACCTGGCAGATGGAGTATAATGTTAACGAATGTGAGGTTATCCACTTTGGAAGGAATAATAGTAGGATGGAATATTATTTAAATGGTGAAAAGTTGCAGCATGCTACTGTGCAGAGGGACCTGGGGGTTCTTGTGCACGAATCGCAAAAACTCAGTCTGCAGGTGCAGCAGGTGATCAAGAAGGCAAATGGAATGTTGGCCTTTATCGCGAGGGGGATAGAATATAAAAGCAGGGAGGTCTTGCTGCAACTGTACAAGGCACTGGTGAAGTCACAACTGGAGTACTGTGTGCAGTTATGGTCCCCTTATTTGCGAAAGAATATATTAGTCTTGGAGGGAGTACAGAGAAGGTTCATCAGGCTGATACCGGAGATGAGGGGGTTAGCTTATGAGGAGAGGTTGAATAGACTGGGCCCGTACTTGTTGGAGTTTAGAAGGCTGAGGGGGGGATCTTATGGAGACTTACAAGATAATGAAGGGGCTGGATAGAGTAGAGGTAGAGAGATTCTTTCCACTTGGAAAGGAAACCAGAATGAGAGGGCACTGCCTCAAAATAAGTGTGGGGGGGGGGGGGGGTGACAGAGCTGAGGAGGAACTTCTTCTCTCAGAGGGTGGTGAATCTCTGGAATTCTCTGCCCATTGAAGTGGTGGAGGCTACCTCGTTGAGTATGTTTAAGTCATGGTTAGATAGATTTCTGATCGATAAGGGAATTAAGGGATATGGGGAGCAGACGGGTAAGTGGAGCTGATCCACTTCAGATCAGCCATGATATTATTGAATGGTGGGGCAGGCTCGAAGGGCTAGATGGCCTCCTCCTGCTCCTGTTTCTTATGTTCAAAGAGAATTGGGGTGAAATACTCAGGCTACTAAACTAAGGAGAGGGATAATGCGATGTCATTTGCCATATTACCCTTGATCCTGCCATGTAATATTATAAGAGGTCATGGTAACTGTTGAATATAATCTTGGAAATGAAAATTCATGTTAAAAATATGAAGACTGGGATACAATCAGGCTTGGACTGATTAGTGGAAATTAACATTTGTGTCACAGAGTTGCCAGGTAACGATCATCTTCAACAAGAGAGAATCTAATAATCTCCCCTTGGCTTCTAACTTTATTACCGTCACTGAATTGGTCACCATCAACATCTGGGGGTTACCATTGACTAGAAACCTCACTGGACTAGACATATTAATACTGTTGAATACAAGAACATTTCAACTACTTGGAATTCCATAACAAGTCAATCCTGTCCTGACTCCCCAGTGTTTGTTCACCAAGGCACAAGCCAGGCATGTGATGGAATACTCTCCACTTGTCTGAATGAATGCAGCTTCAACATCAAAGATAAAGCTTGATCAGTGTTCCATCCATCACCTTAAATATTCACTCTTGCCATTGTGCATGAATGGTGGAGGAAGTATGTACCATTTACAAGATGCATTGCAACAACTTACCAAGGCTTCTGTGACAGCACTTTGCAGCAGCACAGTGGTTAGCACTGCTGCCTCACAGCTCCTGGGTCCTGGATTTGATTCCTGGCTTGGGTTACTGTCTGCGTGGAGTTTGCATGTTCTCCCCATCTCTGTGTAGGTTTCCTCCAGGTGCTCCGGTTTCTTCCCACAGTCCAAAGATGTGCAGGTTAGGAGCATTGCTATGCTGAATTGCCCCTTAGTGTCCCGGGAGGCATAGATTAGAGGCATTAGCTGGGTAAATATGGGGGATTATGGGGATAGGGCCTAGGTGAGATTGTTGTCGGTGCAGACTCGATGGGCCCAAAAGGCCTCCTTCTGCACTATAGGGATTCAATGAAAACTGTAGCCCCTACCATCTTGAAGGAGAGCAGAGATACGAAAACACCACCATCCACAATCCAACCCATACAGCATCCTGACTAGAAACCATATTGTTGTTCCTTCATTGGGTCAAAATCCT
Source organism: Carcharhinus amblyrhynchos (assembly GCF_965287045.1). Classification (NCBI taxonomy): domain Eukaryota; kingdom Metazoa; phylum Chordata; class Chondrichthyes; order Carcharhiniformes; family Carcharhinidae; genus Carcharhinus; species Carcharhinus amblyrhynchos. The sequence goes on from NC_137334.1 coordinate 47,205,580, forward strand.
GGGAAATCCTTACTAATAGGACTAAGTGCTTTTAAAAAAAATGAAAAGATAGAAATGAGAAATACTTAATTTAAATTTGACAGTAAAAGCTATTCCATATTGAGCAGCTTTATTGCAGTGATATTAATATTAGGTCATGGTCAAGCATGATTTAAAAACTTCCTTTTCTGGCCCTGCCTTTGGTCTTAAGGTTAAGAAATAAATTGTAATCATGGAGTAGATTTTTCAAGTCCTCACCTGTTGTACCTGCCCCACAACCAGCAAAGGCAAAGAAAATCACAACAGCATACCTATAATTTTTTGATCATTGAAATAAATGTCTGATTTCCCCCATTGTATCTCAGATAGGTACTTTGCCCTTTATTCACCAAGGCATTTCTGCAACTACTGATCTGCTCATTCACACTTGCGTCTCCACTTCTCATGTCTTAATCTGCACTAAAACCAGTACACACACACACACAACCTGATTGTTGCCCAGAAACAACTCTTAGCTTGGTTTCCTTAAGTTCAATGGATAAAGACTGGAACATTTACAGCAACTGGTTTCACTATTCATTGCCATATTTGACTGGATTTTATAAGGCACTCTTGTGTCCTGCTTTTCTTTGCCAAAACTGCTAACTACCTCAGGGTGAGATGGTCCTTGGCTTCTTTTTCCCACAACAAACCATCTTCTTAAACTCCTTGCCCTACCTCCACATCAGTTGATAATTTTATTGGTTCCTTTCCCTCAGGTAGTGTGGCCCTTCCTCCTAATCTGCCATATTAATCTGAAAAAAACACTCTTCATCTCTGTGCTCTTGCAAACTACTCTTTTGTCTCAAAGCCCTTGAAGGTGTTGTCATCCCCCAAATTCATGCCCATCTTTCTCACAGCTTCACAATTCAATCCCCTTCAATCAGGATTCCTCCCTGTTGTAACAATGAAACAGTTCCTATCAAAAATCACAAATTAAATTCTCCATTTGGAATAAGCACTCAGGGTAAACAAGGGCATAGAATTTATGTTGGATATCAGATTTTAGTGTTCATCATCAATAGTCAAAGCAGCACGAACGTTGAGATAAAGTCCTATCTTCATACAAAGGCCACATTCCAATTTGCTCTGTGAGATTACAGTTATGCTAAATGGAATAGACTCAGAACAGATTCAGCAATTCAAAACCAGACACCCACAAGGCATTGTGGGACTATCAGCAGCACTCCAACAGAAATCAGTCAAGGATTCCCAGCTCCTTTATAGGCTGCTCTATCGAAGACCCGGTAGGTGGAATTATTTTGGAATCATTTAAGTTGATGTGAACTTCTGCTTAATTGCCACTTCTGCTGTAAAGATCCTTAAAAGAATTAAGGTTTGTTGAGTAATGTGTATCTGGGCTAGCATACTAAATTCATAAACTCTGTGACCCTGAAAAAAACTGGTTTTATATTCGTGGAATGTAAAACTGAAGCTGGAGTAAGCTATTTGGACCTTACTGTCTGCTTTGCCATTCAATAAATTTTTGGCTGATCTGTGCCTCAACTCTACCTTCCCTTAATGTCCTTTGAACCCAAATATCTTGTGACCGCTGCCTTGAATATACTCAATAATTTAGCATCCACAAGTCTCTGGATACAGAATTCCAAAGATTCATAACTCTCTTGACTGAAGACATTTTTCCTCATCTCAGTCCTAAATCGTCAACCTACTTTTCTGAGATTAGAACATGGGAATCTCAGATCTCTCAGATGGGAAAACATTTTCACATCATCACACCCTGTCAAACCCTTAAGAATGCTATTTGTTGCAATTCCCATTCTTGAAAACTCCAGGAAAAATGGGCTTAGTTTACTTAATCTCCCTCTTGGCACAATCCCCTCATCCTAGGAACTAGTCTAATGAATCTAAGGAGAGGAAATCTCCAGTCTTTACTCAAATAAAAGAAACCAAAACTGCACACAGTGCTCCAAGTGTGGTCTCATCAATGCCCCGTGTAACTGCAGCAAGATTTCTTTACAGTCATATCCCAATCCCTTTGTAACATGCCACATGCCTGCCCAATTGCGGTACCTAAACATTAACTTTGTAATTCCTAGGACATCCACCAGTTTTCCCAGTCTCTCACCAATCAAAACATGCTTTTTTTTACCAAAATGGATAAACACTTCACCAGTGTCTTCTGTTATGTTCTTGTCCATTCACACAAACTGTCTAAAAGCCCTTGTAAGCCTCATCATCAATTTTTTACAAAAAGTTTCATATTTTAGCTTCTTCTTAATGCCACATGGATGTCTCGATCTTTATCTCACTCAGGAAAATGATTAAGAGGATAATTACTGGTTTGTCCTGTAAGAATTCTTTAATGTGATTGCTGTTTAGTCTACTTAGTGACATCATTGTTGCTAGACACACAGATCCCCTATTAAATCAAATTCACATTTCACATAGAATCCTTACAGTGCAGAAGAGGCCATTCAACCCATCAAGTCTACAACAACTCTCTGACAGAGTATTTTACCCAGAACCCCCCCTCCTTCACCCTATCCCAGTAATCCCACACATTTACCAAGGCCAATCCACCTAACCTACATTTCTTTGACCGTGGGAAGAAACTGGAGCACCCAAAGAAAACTTATGCAGACACAGGTAGAATGTGTAAACTCCACACAAAGTCATCCAAGGCTGGAATTGAACCCGGGTCCCTGGAGCTGTGAGGCAGCAGTGCTGACCCATCGTCTTAACGTTAGAAAAGATAAAATCTCTGCCAATGAGAACACTGGCTCGTTATGGGCAGTTTAAGGTCACCATCACTTCTCCTCTGATATAAATTCTGGGTCACTGTTGGGTTCCAGCCAACAGCAAATTTTACCCCACCACTTTGCCATGAGCTGCCCAAGCCTCAAGCTCTGAAATTCCTTCCCTAAATTGTTCTGCTATTTTCTCTTAAAATCTTTTGGCCACCTATTGTAACAGCTACTCGTGGCTTTCTGTCAAACTTTGACAACACCCCTATGTTATACAAATTAAAATTGTTGTTGGCATTGTTGCTGTTGCCTCCACCTGGGGCAAAGGCTCAGCAAAATACACAAGTGTATAAATGCTTTCGGAAACCTACAAATGTGTAAAAATACTTTGCACATGTATCAACATTTATAATGAAGTTTAAAAAATTGTTGCATTTAAAAAAGCCCTCTAGTAACATCTGAATACTAATCAATTTCTCTGCCAAGCTACACTTTATACTACACTCTGCATGATACACTAGCAGACAGGGTCATTAATATATTTTGTTACAAATAATGATTTAACTAGCATGTGCTGGTGCAACTTTACAATCGGTGCACTTCTGTTGGTTGATCAGTTTGAAGGAAATAATAAGTACAAATAAAAATTCTTAAACTACATACCATCTTCATACATCTCTAAATGAAAGATGTTCAGATAGATTTTGATGCCTATCTTAGGAACAGAGAAGCTAAAAAGCCATGCAAGAGTTCATAGAAAGTGATCATATCCATTTGTACATGTACTATTGTAATATATTATTCTATTGTTTGGCTATCACAGATGGGAAACTATGCCTGAATTCCCGCAAGAGCGAAGTTCTATAAATGTCATCACTATGGCTGGATCACTTTATGCTATTGGAGGTTTTGCTATGATTCAGTTGGAAAATAAAGAATTTGCTCCCTCAGAATTCACTGATGTATGGAAGTAAGTCTTTATTGAAGGACTGCCGGCCCTGCATTTCTTTCAGCATAGATAGTTCAGAAAATAATTGCAATGTTTAACTGCTCTGGAGCAGATGCGGTCAACTGTGGACAAGTGCTCTGAATAAAATTGTTCTGAAAATTATTGTGGCTGCTGGAAAAGATTGTTCAGGAATGACAGTTTGAGACTCTTCAAATTTTCCTCAGGAAAAAAATCATTTTTATCTGATTCCAAGCCTACATGCCTAAACTGGACCAGATACTGGGCAAGATGACAGCTCAGTGACTATCGCTGATTGCTGTGCAGACACATGGATTTGGGCCGGTGTCTATGGGAGTTTGCGCATTCTCCCCGTGCTTGTGTGGGTTTTCTCCGGGTGCTCCGGTTTCCTCCCACACCCCAAAGATGTGCTGTTAGGCTGATTGGCAGGAATAAATTGTCCCTAAATCAGATTCCCTCAATCTGGATGGCCATAAAACATTAGACAGGGGTCGTGGGTGGAGAGGGGGACTGGTGGTGTTGAGATGGCAACGCAGGCTCATTGGGCCGAAGGGCCTGTTTCCCGGGCTGATTTTTGTCCTTCTTTACATCACATTTCTTCTTTTAAGCTTTTGAGTAGATTTCTTCAGTCCTCTCTACTTCAGCGGAACTAACCAATATTTTCTCAATAGATTCCGATTCCTGGCAACAAATCTTGATGAATCTACCCCGTACATGCTCAATGGTTTTGATACTCTCTCTGTAATAGGACATCCAAAACTATACATCAGTGTCTATGATTTACTCAATGCTTAACGCAACTTCGTTTAATGTTTATAAATCCCAATTTATGTATTTGCTTATTCGTAGGTTTAGATTTGATGGAGGTCCAAGGTAACTTTCACACCTTGTTCCCCTCTCTTGGTTAGAATCCAGCCTGATTTAAGTATTTCCAGCATTTTGTTTTTATTTGGGAATCTTGTCTAAGTTTCTAAGTTAAAAAAAATCCTACCAAAACTCAAAATAGTAACTTTAATTAAATTTGATATTTAAATTTTTTTGAAACTTCAAATCTATTTTCTCTAGTTATATCAAGGTTCTTAGATCCAAATTAAGTGTTTAGATTATGTACAAAATGAAATCCCTTACTATAACAAAGATTTAAAAGGTAGAAAAAAAATTAAGCATATCTATAATGCTGTACATACTTTTCTAAATTCTACATGAATTGTTATACAAAACCTAAGCCTTTGAATGCACTAAAATGTAAATTGTACTTTTTGTTTAGGTATGAAGATGACAAGAAGGAATGGTGTGGCATGGTGAAGGAAATTAACTATGCTGCAGGAGCCACATGTCTTGCTGTGCGTCTCAACATGTTCAGACTTACCAAATTATAAATAGCTCCATAGAGTTATTAATACTGCTGCTATGTTAAAGATAAACATAATTGGTGTATGGTACTAACTGGAATTATTACTCCATTTAAGTTTACTCTATATAAAACCAGTGTGATAATTAAATGAGTTAATGTTGCACCATACCCAATGAACCCGTGAAGATATCAGGTAGTGACACACTGAAGGAGTGCAGAATATATGCATGCTGTAGAGGCTGAAAACACTAGAGTACAAGATTATTTGCAATGCAACATAACAAATGCATACAATATTTCGGCAATTATGAAAGTTAATTTAAATGATGTAGATTCAACCTGTTCCCTCTACAGTTCACCTACACTTTGCCTTATTAATTCTATTGGCCGTGACTTTGTTTAAAATAGGATTTGTGGCTTTCACAAGCCTTTTGTAAAATTATATTTCCTCTCTATTTTTCATTCACTAAATGAATTTCCTTTCCAATTTTGAAAATTCCAAAATATTTGCAGCACAACTCGTGATTTTAAAGTTCCACCTGTTAGCAATTTTATTCATAACACTTAATTCACTGGGTTTTCTTAAATTGTTCGTGAAAATTCCCTTGATTAAAAAGTCTATGTTTCTTTTTAGAACATCAAACAACTCATTACTCTCCAGTACATTTGTCGATATACTTTATTCTCCAACAGTGTACAGAAATTTAAACCAAGATACTGAATATTCAATATGGCCAACGTCCAATCTTGGAGCTTCTTACTGATATAGGATACATTCCTTAAATATCGTCTCTGCTTATATTACTTTGAAATACTGGTATGTAATTTCCATGTCTTCAACAATTGAATTAAGATTCAGGATTTAGGAAATTGTTTTAAAAAAAAGTACAAGAATAAAACGGCTTTATTAAAACATTCAATATATTTTCAATGGATCATTTCATAATCACTTCTGTTTTGATTTGGTTCATGATTTCAAGATTTTTCTGCAAATATCTTTTGTTTAAGGTATTCTACCCATGCATCCTTTGTTGAAAATTCCATGGAATTCCATTCAAAATGAGGGATCTATAAAGATAATTTCAAAGAAGACATTATAAAACTACAATATATATCTTATTGACAAATTGCATTGCAAGAAATAATGCTACAAAACTGGAATAATATTAATAAAAACGGGATGAAAGAAACCTTTTACATTGCAAAGTATTAAAGTCAATTTTACTTTTTTAAAATCACTTATTAGCTAAGCTATGCTTCAAATAAAAATAAAATGAAGAATGTACAGACAAGGCATTATAATGATAATTGGTGAAACAATAAAATTACCCGAATCTTCTATCAGAAGCATTTCATTAATTTAGCAGTTTAGTAAATGGAAACTAAGCTAAAGCTCTTGATGACAATTGTGATAAATCCATCACAGCAAATTTCAAAGTTCACAGAATGTAACAAGCCATAATTCAGCACCTCATTTTGCCAATCCTGCAGATTAGAGCTGTGTCTCAATATTCTAACCTGATGCATTTTGATTTAAATTGTTCCTGATAGATTTTGGTCTTGCCAGCTCACCAATACCAGCAATTATCAGCTGAAGTCACACTTTGCCTGGTGCAAAGTGTACCATGCAATGCGGTCTTTTAAATTTTGAGGCCCACTTTATTGCCTTAGCAATGGCATGCATCTCATTGCTGACAACTGCTCACGCATTACAGATAGAAGATTCACTGGATAATATATTCTTATTTCATTTTTACCAAGCTCACCAAAAATATAAAAAGCACATTTTGAATCTAGTCATTTCCAATGGAAAATTCTGAAAAAGATGGATGAAGCCAGGGAGGCATTCTGCAGCATTTCATGCTCATTTTCATTTAGAAACTGCTGCAAAATGGTGGCAAATCTAGGCCAATCATGATATTACATGTTTTTAAAAATATATATATATTTAGCATATAAGTCATTGTCTCACAGAAATTGCAATGTACCTGTACTACATGGTACCCCAAAATCTCCAAGTGTCGCTTTTTCATAACAGTTTCCCCTTTAATGTGATGAGAGTTCTTGCAGAAAGCTTTGGAGTCAAGAAATTCTATTGCAACCCTGTACGAATGACAACACCATGGTTTATTTTTAAGTCATAATATAACGCCATAAATTACTCTGTCATTTAAGCATGAGCCTTCTGTACTGTGGTTTAAAAAAGACAATATGTGTACGTACGTTTAGTTTTGTCCAAACTAATCCTGACCTAAACATCCCAATTTACATAACTGCTAACCACGATAATTCTGTTTCAGACAGACGGTCAGGTGCAAGAGACTTATAGTTTTCCTGGGATTCCATGGCTCAGTTAGTAAAAGACACATTTGCCCCAGATAGAGGCTCTGCAGTGAACTGACGAGAAGAATTATACAAAGAGGTTAGCTGATCCATCATTATGTTTTACTGAAATTTATATACTGAAGCTTACTAAATTAACTTTGAGCAAACAGGTAAAGCTAGCTGTTTCACGCTGCCACTACACAGCAGCAACATGAGTGGTATTCATCTTTAACAGGATTTTGCTGTCAAACCAAAAAGATTTGAGTCATCCCAAAATTGAATAATGCAGCATGTGAATTTCAGTGCCAGTGTGATGCTAGATATGCAATCCGTATGTCCCAAAGACTGGCGTATCATATCAAGCAGCACATCCCAGCCACTGTTTGCAATAGACAAGGTACAAACCATAGCCAACCAACCCATGCTTGCAAAGCCCAAACCTGTGCCCAATTTTAAATGTGATTCCACTAAATAATCCTCAGAATGCTAATACACTGACAACCAATTTAAGATCGTCAGTTGGGCTTGCAGTGAAGCACATCTGCATGTTCTGGAAACTACATACATGACGCCCCTGTTCTTTTCAGAAAGGAAGTTTACAGAGATTGTGCCTGCTACCAGTGACAGCCGTTCATTGATTCATTCCTCAAGGCAATATCTTAACCAATCAGGTTTAAGCTGGAGGAAATGCTATTGAAGTTGTAATGTAGGAAGCGTGGCAACGAATTTGCGCATAGTAAAAGCCTGCAATCAGGAACGTTATAATGACCTTGTAATCTGTTTTGTGATGCTGATTGAGGGATAAATATTGAGCAGGATGCCTGGAATAATTCCTCTGCTTTTCTGCAAAATAGTGCAATGGTTTCTTATGTTCACCTGAGAGAACAGACCGGTGTCTCATCCAAAATAGACACTTCCTACAGGGTTGCGCTTCTCACATTACACTGGCTATTCTTGAATTTTATGCTCAAGTCCTGGAGTGGTACTGGAAAACTTGAGACTCAGGCAAAGAGTATAACCAATGGAGCCATAGCTCACGAGTATGAATCAAATAGAAATTAATCAGGAGGCGGGGGAAAAGTGAGAGATTATAAACCATGCCTTTCACAGAAAGGAGCATGCTGTCCCTATTACATGTGGTGTGCATGGATTGGTGTGCCATAATATCTGGTTGTATGATAATGAGGATTTATGATATAAAAGCAAACTGTGGGTGGGGGCATTTCCAGCCTCCCAGCTGCGTGTTTCTTGTTGGTGCACTGTTCACTGGCAGCAGGATTCTCTGGTCCCAGCCACCGTGAAAAATGCGATAGGGGGTGCACTGGCATTGTGACCGAAGAATTCCCCCTCAGGTTTAAAAGGGAACAAGGCTCCATCCTAGGTCAAAGAATTTTTGGATTAATTATAAGCTAGGCCAAAGAGAAGCTCCAGGACAAAGGAGCTGCAGAAAACAGTCTTCCCAAATGAACAACAGTCCAAAAAAAACAGGGATTGGGGTCAAAACCAATGTCTCAGGAAGACAGTTAAATTAAAAGAATGAAGAACAAGAATTAGAACAAGATCCTTTCAGGAAAATTCAAGTAAAAAGTAAAGAAAGTGCTTTGAGTTATAGAAACAGCTGCAAGAACCAGAGTTAACATCAGTTAACTGAGACGGCAGATATCCGAGGCAATTTAAAAATTTGGTGACACTTTAATACAGCCTTTGAAGCAGTGGTGTTCTGTTGGCATGGAACCGAGAGATTCTGTGAAAGCTGGAATGCAATCCAAGGCACAGGAATATTGAAAAAGAGATTGAAATTCTAGAGTGAAGTCTTGGCGAAGGCATCAAAAAAAAAATACATTGTTTGGCAGAAGATTCAAAGGCATGTTTTTTTCAAGAGTGGAACTAGGAAACACTCATGTGGAAGTCAGAGTTCCAATGAGGCCAGTTGCCTCACAGTGTGACAAACATCTGGGGGGAGTAGATGAGAAATACCCAGAAGTTGTAATAGGTGGCATCTGCCACTTAGTTTCAGAGCGTATTGTGTCTGACCACAGCTCACCTGTTGGATCACATGGCATGTCCATGTGTGCTCAGTGTGCTTACTGAGAACATTAGGGCATAAGATTTATTTTTTAACTTATGTTATCCTTAACAATCCATGTACAGCTGTAAAATATAGGTGGGGTGACGAGTAGGGTTTTATAGTTAAACTTTTCTTGTTTAATAAAGATTTTATTCCTTTTTTAACAAGTTAATCAGATTCCTGCTACTACTCTGTACCTCCACGACTCTAAACAATAAAAACAATAAAATGAGCCTGGTCCTGACAATTCAGTAGCATCAGCTTGGATTGTAACAAGTGATACAAATGTTCACACCAAACACACAAAATAGGCCATTTACTGTTCTGTTTAAAATGTAAGGTTTAAAACATACATATGTTAACATAGAACACTTTCTGGAATTGAGCATAATTTCAAAACCAACTAAAGCTACAATAAGTCTATAATAAAATACTTATTGAGACAATCTCAATTTAAGAGAAGACATTGTGCCAAATTGACATTCTGGTGTTATGTAAAAGAGGTGCAAGTTTTATATGAAATAAAGGGAGGAAAGTTAAAGTGCGCAGAAGCAGTGCACCACTTACGCCAACCTGCATTTATACAGCATCAATATCATAGTAAAATATCCCAAGGCAATCCACAGGAGCATAATTAGACAAAATATTTTACATCCAGCTAAAAAACGCAACATTAGGACAGCCGTCCAAAAGCTTGGTCAGCATGGTAGGTTTTAAAGGAATGTCTTACAAACATGTGAATTAGAAGCAGACACAGCCATCTGATAAAACCTTTGTGACAAAGAACTCTATTTCATAGTAAAGAGAAAAAATTCAGCACTGCTATTCTTTGGCAAACTAAATTTATTACATAAAATAGATTGGAGAGCAATACTGAAAGAGGCTATAGAGAAGTGATCATACATAAGGTTTCACAATTCCGGCTATTGTACTAGTTTCTTCAGTTAGAAAGGAGCACATGGAAAGTGAATTACATTCAAAAGTTTTAAATATTAAGCAATTACAAACTCATTAAAAAAGTGCAGATTACGGGCAGGATTTTCTGGCTGTGCTCACCCCATGCCAGAAATTCTGACCCAACGTCAAGGGACCTCTGCATGGTCGGCCCCCACCCACTACAATTCCTAAGGCGCGTGGGACAGGAAATTTCTGCTTTATACCTTGAAAGGATGACCTTTTTTGCAAATATTTTAAGAAGTATGGTTTGAGAACACAGGGATATTTCAGGAATATATTTATGAAAACACACAAACTGGCTGTGCACAAACCTTTGTGCTCCTGGTGGTAATTGTTTCTCTCCAATAAATTTGTTGTCTGGTTCCCAAGGTATTCTTTCTTTTTTAGAAAGTAGCATTGTACTCTGATCCACAAATGGAAGAGGTTTTTGGTGTTTGTCAAGGACACATTCAAAGTCTGCAGGAAATAATATAGCAAATTCAATTAAAAAAAAAATCACCACCAACTTGGAGATTTGTAATATGAAAATAATTGTCAGTTTAGCTGTCATTAAGTATTGCTGAATCAGAGCTTAACATTGGACTCAGAAGGAAATCTCTGCTTAAATTTTGAAATGAAAGACCAATTGCAGACTTAGTGGTCCTATTAACAACAAAATGTGCTCAAAAATAATGAACTGTCACATCAAAATCCAAGAACACACAGAATCCAGAAATTAATGCAACAAGAAATTTATATTATCTTTCCTCCAAAAGACAAAATACAATGATTATAACTAAAGGAGGCTGCAAAAGATTAAATAACATACCTATGAAATAATAATATGGTGTGTATACAGAGGCTTTGGCATAGATACTTCCTCCCAGTAACTGTCCTAATATTTCTTGGATTTGCTGTTGGAGCGGACTGACCGAAATATTGCCTTTAAAATAAATAACATATTGCATAATATCAATGTATTGTACTTATAAATTGGCATATTTGAATACATAGTATACAAAATGTATAAATTCAAATGTACCAAATGAGGTTTCAACACACTTATTGAAAATATAAGATCAAAAAATAAAACGATGGCAGTCACCACCACTTACAGCACCCATTGTTACGACAGTTGACTGTCCAAACGGAGGTGTGAACAGTAATCTTTTCCCTCACAACAGAAATGATCATTGTTCCACCTCTGATTAAAATCAGTGGAGACATCAAATTTGCTGAATCAACTCAAGTGTGATTACTACAACCACTTAAGACTATTAAAGAATAGTATTGCAAGTAGCTTAATAATTAGCAAAATATTCAATTCAATTTTCACTCTAGGACAACATTTTTACTGACATGTTGAGAGAACTTCACTGGAATTTTAAACTTTAATTATGTAATAAAATATAAAAGCCAATCTTGTCCTAATATTTTAATATTCCATTTATTGAACTTGTATGCTGAATATGTACTGCAATCTGTAATGAAATATAGCATGGGAACACATCACGTGTGATTGACAAGACAATTTTATCCATATAGGATCCCTTCTTAAACCAGAACATTGTACAGCCTCAATGGTATTAAAGCAATAAAGCAAATCTGGACAGTCTATTCATACATGCTGTGACACCCACCTCCCATCCACATTATCAGATTGGAACCAATGCACTTTCATCTGTTCCTGCTAAATACACTGATGCTCAATTTTGTGCCTATACCCAGTGCCTTGATTATTCATCAAACCCTGGCTGCACTGCTTTTATTCTCACTATGGCATATTTCAATTATTTTCCTAGCAGTTTGCCACTGGAAGATCAGAAAGCACAACAATTAAATTTATGGCATGTGTCACTGATAATGCCACGCAGCAAATCTTCAATCTGTTTACAGGATGAATCGTAAGAGTACATTAAAATGGGACTTATAACTGCAAACTTGCAGCCCAATATATGTGTTGATAAAACAGATGTAGAAAATCTGGCAACCAGTGTTTTGAATTTGTCCCGCTTTGCACTGTAAGTGTGATTATGGATATTCCCAAGAGATAAAGTTTCTTATTTCGGATCAATACTGGATTTTTGACAGCCTTACGTCCCTCAAGGAATGAAGAGGATAGGCACATACTGGATATTTGGCTCATGCAACCAGACACAATCTAGCCAAAAGGCTGCAATTATTAGCTGTCCTTGCCATGGTAGCATAGACCCAGGTGAAAAAGCATTAAAGGAAGAGGGAAAAAGCTGAGCAAAAAGGTTCAAAAATACAGTTCTATTTATTGTAGCAATCACCAACCTTTATTTAGCAACTGCTGACAGTAACGGTCATGAAACCATGGGATCTGGAATTCCGGACACTCCAAACAGACAGCTCTGTTCAGCTCCATTAAACGTAACCGAATCCGCATATTCAGAGCATCGGGCAGTGCTGGTATTAGAAACCATATTATAATAACAGATTTCAGCATTTTCCTTTTCCATCAATTTTCTTAAGGAACAGTCTTCACCGGGAATGACAAGCTATTTGACTACGGTTGAGTCTGATAGGATCCTCACACAATGGCCACATGCAATTAACAGATAACAATCAGATGTGTGATTTTTTTGTCCATTACCCAGGAGCATCAAGGCAAAATGTTGTACTATACAATGAAGATTAACCAATAATATTAGAAAAAACCTTCATCAGTTGTTAACTGGCTTAGTCAGTTGGTCTGGTTGTACATGGGCTACATGAATCCAAAGTCACCTTTCAGACACTAGCCTGGAGATTATAATGTAAGCAAACTGCAGCACACGAAACACATTTAAGAGTCCCAAAACTAATCATATCCCAGTGCAGGATGCTTAGAAAATGAGCAATCCAATTGGCTCAAAAAAATGATGAGCAGATTTTGACTGCTGGATAAAATAAGGTAACAATAGCATTTCAGGTTATGACTGACATTTCTTTCCTTATGTAGGTCTTCCAGAAATTAATTGCCCACCATTGCTGCCCTGAAAAGGTACTGGTAATCTTTTGGATACAATTTATTTGTTTGCTTGACCAGTTCAGAAAGTAGTTAAGAGTCAACTTATGTTGGTGTGGGATTCGTCACATTTAGGCTAGCCCGATTAAAGAAGACAGGTTTCATTCCAACGATAGGAATTAATTTTGATTTCTTATAAGTCAATGATGCATTATGTGGTGATAACTTATGCTCACAGGTCATTTCTTTTGTTTCTTAAAATATTTAATACATTTGAGATATCAAAAATTCACCCTCATCCAAATGTAACAGATCCAGCCTCAGGCCTGTCCCACCACATATGTGCCAAAAAGCTCTGGTGTGACATCCAAAATTGTAATTAATGCTTTAAATCTCATCTGGAAAAAGAACTAATCAAAAGTCTGCTTTGTTCCTGGGGGAGGGCGGGGGAGGATGGTGCTGTTATCGCGTGTGGGTGTTGGGAAAATTGCACACCCAAATCAAGGATAGTCAAATACAGGTGTCTTTAAAATCTATATATACCAATACTTAAATGACAAGTGGAACTTACTATCCAGTTGCGAGTCCAGCTTCACTAGGAAATCCACACTAAAAATAGTCTTTATTATATCTTCAGGAAAGTAGCCTGCAAGAGCTAGTGAGTAACCAAATAGCACCAGGAGATGAGGGTCACATAACTCTATGTAAAGAAAAAAAGACATGTAGCATTTTTCAATATCTCTGGGTGTCCCAAAGCACTTTACACCTAATTAAGTACTTACAAAGTATAATTACTGTCATAATGTAGGCAGAAAGAAATCCACTATATCACTGAATTAGTAATAATAAAAATATGAAATATGTTAAACTTTCAAAAATATATTATAAATAAATGATTTTGTATTCCTGTCATTAACATTGTTTTAACAAGTCCAAAGTTCTAAATCTTGAACATTATTGGTAAGAGCAATAAAAAATAACTTATGCATTTGGGATGTAGTTACAGGATAAAAATGGATTTGAATTTGAAAATTTATGGGAAAAATATTAACATATCCCAATTAATTGTAGGAAAATATCCTTCATTACTCAACAGACATCTTTGGCAGTACATTTCAATGTCATTAAGATGAGAAGGAGTAAATTAGGGATAGCAATGTAGTCTTCAAAAAGAATTTGTTGTTTGTCATGGATCTAGTTCAAATGGTATATTTTTTATTGTAAATATTAACATTGTGTTTCCCTTCAAAAGTATCAGCAATTTGGAAGCACTCCCACTTGCAGCTTCTTTTTTGAAGTCATGCCTATTTAGAAAAAAGAAAGACGTTGCTCCTTTCATGGAGCTTAGAGCATCCTAAAGTGCTTCAGAGCCAATGAAGCACTTCTGAAGTGTACTCATTGTAGCATCGTGGCAATAGAATTGAAAATGCACAAACTTTTTGTTCACAGGTCATCAAAAATCCAATTTCATCTCAGCTTCTCTCATCTTTTCATGCACAGGATAGATATTTTCAAGTTTCTACCAATATTACTTAGACATACACTATCCAAGGATAATTCTATGAAATGCTTCACCCTTGGTGTTGTGACAGGCATTATCATGCCACACATTAAGTGTGTAATTAAGTAAAAACTCAGGAAAATGAGATCCAATCTTGATTCCTGCTGTTATCATTGGCATCAAGCTGTACTCAAAAAATATAGTTCATTATGACAATTGTTATCTTAGAACAGATAGCTAGAAATATTATGTAAATTGGGAATTCTAATTAATAATACAAAATTATTAAACAGCTTATACTCTGACATTAACAAGTAGATCTAATACAAAAATTAATAATTCATTGGTCTTAATGTTTGAAAAAGGACAACAATTCCAAAATTGATCTTGGTTTACAGATTCATTGTCCTCATAAATCTTTATTCCAGCATTCCCAATTCAGTGCAAAGTTAGATTTACCATCAAATGCAGTAGACTGGGTTAAGCTAATAGTTGTCAGAAATTGATCTAGGCACTCATAATTTTGCTACCAATTTGCACAATGGCAGAATGCTCAAGCCACCACAACTCTTCCAATTCCCCAAGTGCTATTTAAAATAATAGACAAAGAAAGGAACTTGTACAAGACATCTGGCTTTCAACCAAATTCTGTAATTTAAAAATCCAATACTACAACAATCACCACTGTGGCATTCAGTTTTACATGTTTAGTATATGTGAGGTCATGCATTCAAATCATTTATGTATCAAGAATAACTCACTGTTTGTATATGTGAAGTTAAGAAACTCATTGACTTTAGTATCTGTGGACACTAAATTCCCATGATGTGCCTTACAATACTCACTCAAATAAGGCCTGATACGCTGTATACAAGATTCAAAAAACTCTTCAGCTTGTGGAGGATCATAATTCAGGATAGTGAATGGAAGCAGGGCAGCATATATGGCTGAATAATGGATCTAGATTATTAAAAAAAAGTCATATCGTACTTATCAAAAAGATTTTAGCCACATACTGTTCCATAAATCTACAACATTTCACCAAGGTCAGATTATCCACAACTACTATTACCTTGTCTTCCCATTTCCCTCCTCCTTTCCTCATATTTTAAAAAAATCTAATTCCTTTTTAAATAGCTCAATACAAACTTGCATTCCACTGTGCAAGAAATCACCGACAAAAAAAGTGAAATCAAAATCAAGTTTTTGTAGTAATTTTTATCCATTCTCCATTCCTGATTTTGACATTTCTTGAAAAGTGGTTCCAAATTTCATGTTATCTCCTGTGGCTATTCTTCATATATAAACTTAGAAACTATTGATTAGGCAGAGATCTGCTCGATCTGGTGTAGAATTAGTACAAATTCAGGAAAACACTACGAACTACAGCATAATAATAGGCTATTTTGGCCCATCATCCTCAGTCCTGATTTGTTAAATTTATTCTAGCCCCACCTCAGTGCCTATTCTTCATATTGTTTTATAGTCTTGCTTTTCAAAGAGTTATCCCATTATCTTAAATGTTACATAGACTTTTCCTCAATGGCTGCTTGTAGACAAGCATTTCTTATTCTAACAATCTTGCAGTGTGAAAAACAGTTAACCTCCCTCTTCTGATAGTTGAGAAAGCAGGTAAATGTTGACAGTTCATCCCAGCAGGCAATTATTTATTTGACAGAAGGTGAAAGTAAATGTAAATTTCTTCCCCCCTCCAACAATACCTCAGCAAACCTATTGGATTGATCCTTCATTAACCCACCAAAATAAAAATATTTATTTCTGGCAAAGCTGTCCTAATTCAAATTTCAGCACCTAAAAGTCATTTGGTGTGAAGCTACAGGGCAAGGACTGGCTTTATTTACAAAATTAGCACTATGTGTAGTATAGTAACTAGCGTATATTGTCTTCATTGTGTGAACCGTATTGTTTGTCTACATGTTCCATGTATTCATACAGCACAGGACAATATTTGGCCCAATGTGCTTTAGAACTGTGCAAATATTTCCAAGTCAATATCCAATTTTGTTTTGCAAGTTGCTGAACCTTCCCCCATCATGCTTTCAAGCAGTGGATTCCAGATCATAGTAACTCATTGAAAATATAGAATAGGATCCTACAATGTAAAAGGAGGCCATTCAGCCCATTGAGTCTGCACCAATCACAACCTCACTTAGGCCCTATCCCCATAAACCCATGTATTTACCCTAGCTGGTTCCCATGACACTAGGGTCCCTTTCACATGGCCAATCCACCAAACTCGCACGTCTTTGGACTATGGGAGGAAGCCAGTGCACTTGGAGGAAATCCACGCAAACACAGGGAGAACACACAGATAATGACTGAAGTCGGGAATCGAACCCGGATCCCTGGCACCAT
Source organism: Carcharhinus amblyrhynchos (assembly GCF_965287045.1). Lineage (NCBI taxonomy): Eukaryota > Metazoa > Chordata > Chondrichthyes > Carcharhiniformes > Carcharhinidae > Carcharhinus > Carcharhinus amblyrhynchos. The sequence continues at coordinate 47,222,804 of NC_137334.1, forward strand.
GAGGCACAGTGCTAACCATTGTGTACATATGTACAGCATATTTTAATATTTTGTGTAACTTTAACATTAAAAAAGCTACAATGGAAGAACAGCTGTAATTTGTGAACCTGGCTGGACGTGAGTGTTTCTGGATGATTTGAGCATCTAGGACAAACACCCTTGCAAAACGTGTTACCAGCTATCCTGAATCAGATTCAAAAGTTAGATGGCTCAAGGATTAGCAGGGAGCAGTTGGTCATCCATATAAGGTTTGTGAAGCTCATGTTCCAAAAGATGGCCACCTCACAGGCTGATAAGGATTTATAGCAGGAAACAATCAAGATTGGAAAAGAAGTAGGAAGTCATGCGCAAGTGTTACCAATTAGACTGTTACAAAGGCAGTAAATTCAGGAGAAGTCCATGGTACAATGGAAATAATGGTTTCAGGGATAGAGAAAAATGATCAAAAATGGGGTGCAGAATCAGTGATAGCGGAAAAATTGATGTGAAGAATAAATTGTCAACTTTGTAATCACAAGCTCGAATATCAAACAGTCTTTGTATCATAAGATCAGGGTCAGAGCCATAATGAAGCACATGCAGGAGTTCTTGTAGGAGATCTAGTAGGAACCACAGTTCACATTGGAACAAGTATAGGGAAAAATGAGTTGCAGGTCAAAAGGCAAAAAACTTCCATCACTTAGGAAGTACATTTAAAAAAAATAGATTCATGAGGCTAGCAGCAATACTACCAGTACTACACATTAGCCAGCACAATAACAGCCAGATTAGGGAAGAAAGTATATGGCTGGAGGACAGAAAAACAGACTTCTAAGGCATTAGAGTCACCTCCAGAGCAGAAGTGAGCTGCATTGACAGGTTAGTTTACATCACAACAAAACAGGGGCCAGAAAATGTAATTAGGTATGTGTTAGTGTGCATGTTTTGAGTTCAAAGGTGTGAATTTAAATGAATATGGCAAAAAGAATGGGAAAAGAGAATAGAATTGGCAGAGCAGTAGATCACATGTACTTAGATAGGAAGTAATAAAAGATTAAAAGTATAAACAAAATACGTTATACAAACAACAAAACATATGGACCTGCAAAGCAAAAGGGAAAATTGACTGTTAATGGATACAGTATGTGAAACAAAATTGGGAATTAAGATTACTGATTCATACAGAGAATTGTGGAACATTTAAACTGGAACTTGGTTACAGTTGAGTCAGAATCAGCAAATAAAGACACTGTGTATAAAATTTTGAGGATGGAGAAGTTATAGTAGTGTTAGAGAACAGTTTTAGTACCACCTTAAGCTTCACCAGAAGTTGAAAACTGACCACCCATTAATACACCTTAATATTACTTCCTTTCAATTTAAAGCAAGGAAAAGAAAAATAAAATCAGGCAGGTTGTGTAATTGTGTAACAAGCCTGTTTAAAGCCCCCACAAAGTTGAAAGTCTCACTTTTGGATAGCATTATAGTTTACCGGTTTAAGTGGTTAAAAGAAAGGAAAAAAATAAAGCTTTTTTCCTAAATAAGGGACTATGTTTTGCATACCTTGTTGATGTTTTCAAGTGTGACAGATGCTATTTGGTCCAGCAGACCAGTATGCAGGCAATTTGCTTTGGTTAAAAACAACGCAAAATCTGGGACATTGGATCCAGTCATCTGATCCATCAGTCGTTTAAATGTTGCCATAGTTTCTTCAGCAAGTACTTCTTCAAACCATTCTCCAGAGATGTATTTTAGCTCTTCCAGTAGCAGGTCCATACAGTCTGCCTTCTGCAGTCTCTCTAAACCACAATCATTTAGCCGTTGTAGCAGCTTCATATGCACTGCTGCTGTGCCAGATTGGTATGAGGAACCCATTCGTACCCATTTTGTGATGGCAATGGCCAATGCATTCAGGTCACTTAAATTACACTGGGGCAAGACAGCATCAATACGTGCAATGATCAAGTGGTCAATTCTTGGAGCGGGAAGGAGGGAGAGAACCCGAGTTAACATGGACACCTCATAGGGCACAACACTGCGATGAAGATAACTGGTGGATGGGAACGAAGGGGTGGCAAATGCAAGAGAAAAGAGACAAAATTAGTATTTAGAAGTGCCAAATCCACTGGTAACTTTTCATTATGCACCATATCTGATAGGAATAAGATTTAGACTACACATTAATTAAAGATGAATAAACTGCAACTCAGGTGGCAGGTTCAAAACAAAATAGCTCTAAGATTTACTAGGAGCTCAATAATATATTTATACTAATGAGAAAGGAGGCAATTCAGGAATCTTAGCATGTAGGCACGGTTCTTCATACAATGCACAAAATAGCTTATAAGACTAACCTATAATTACCATACTTCCTGTGTGCCTTAATCAATAATTAACTCTACACCTAATTATGAAAAGAAAATATTAGAAAAGGCTGCCTTGCATCTGAATTTGCATTGCAAGATCAAAAGCATGCTATCCTGTAAAATAACCAGAGTATTCAAGATTCATCTTCAGTCACTAAATTCACAACTCAAATAGGCTATTTGATTCTGCTACTGTTCACACGCTACACAAGCTTCTGCCCAACTTACTCAGTGTAACCATGAATGTAAAAGATCCACGGTACTATAAATGAAGACGAGCAGGGTTTCTCCAGCATTCTGGCCAATATTTAGCTATATATCTAGCTCCTTGCACATCCACAAATTTCCTTGCTCTACCATTGATGTTATGCCGTTGGCTGCCTAGGCCCAAGCTCTGGAATGCTCTCCATAACGCTGTCTACAAACCATTTCTTCACCAACTTCAATCTCCTTTTGGAGCTCTGCGCTTAAGCTGTTTTAGGTGGTATATAAATGCAAGTTTTGTCAGTCCAAAACTTGCTTTATTTACAAGCCTATAAGCGCTGCAAACATGGGTCAGCATAAAAAAGAACTTTGAACTAAATTTATCAAGATCAAACAACTTATTTTATTTGTTAGGCAATTTTTTGAAGGTACCGAATTTTGTTTTTCCCAACTGCTACATGATTTGCAATGAGCTTCTGAAAATATACTGGGTACTTGCTACAAGGCGTGTAAAATCTCAGTTCCCAAAGCAGCACATCATTTTCAGTAAAATATAGCATAAATAATTCAGTAGTATTGTTGACTAATGCTTAATAACAAAGGTTAACAGCTGAAACTTCTAGTGGCATTAAGTTTATTCAGAAAATTCAGTGCTCAGTATTTCAATAAACTTAAATTCTATTCTTTTTATTCATTCATGGGACATGGGTGTCACTGGCTGGCCAGCATTTATTGCCCATCCCTAGTTGCCCAAGAGTAGATGTGAGTCAACCACATTGTTGTGGCTCTGGAGTCACACATAGGCCAGACTGGGTAAGGACGGCAGATTTCCTTTCCTAAAGGACACCAGTGAATCAGATGGATTTTTCCAACAATCGACAATGATTTCATGGTCATCAGTAGATTCTTAAGTCCACAGTTTTTTTAATTGAATTCAAATTCTATCATCTGCCATGGCGGGTTTCAAACCCAGGGCCCCAGAACATTAATTGAGTTTCTGGATTAATAGTCCAGCACTAGGTCATCGCCTCCCTGATTCTATATCACTCATTGGAAAATTTACAGAAAATCGGTTTTGAATGTGTTTGGGAAAAAACTGCACAGTAGAGCTCAAAATTACTAAAACACATGTTTGATTATTTTCAGTACATTAAAGTGCAACATGATAACACTGTTTCTGTGACAAGTATTTATGATTAGTTTTCCCACTAAAAATTTTACCTTACTAACAGTCGTCTCAGTTCTGCACATAACTCTGGATTTTGACAGCGAAGTGATAACAATGCCTGTGTTATCCTTGCAATATCCACTGGCTTGTATAGATCCAATTGCTTGAGCAAAATTGATGCAACTCTGAGTGAGGAGAGAGATAAAATCAAGGATTTTCCGGTCAAAGGCTAATACAAAAAGTAACAATGTTATTGCACGGAGTATTTCTTACAACCACTAGAGTACATTTTCTTGCGAGCAGAATATATACTTACTTTTGAATTAGTTGCAGATTCCTGCAATCCATCTCTTCCATGGTCTCTATTACTGCTAATGTCTGTGATGGGTTAAATTCTTCGACCATTAATAAGGTAGCAGCTTCAAGCCTATACAAATGGAGTAAGCATGTGAGAAGGAAAAAAAGTTCTGCTGCAAGTTAATTATATCGTAATGGGTTTAGATTTATCAGTTTTGATATATCTGTTTTTTTTAAATTAGTTTCTTATTTACTTCCATGTTCAAAGCTAGATTGTGATTTTCAGGGCTTTTCAAAAATCCAAATAAACTACATTGAGTAATATTATCTGTTTGCAATAAGCTCAATAAGAAATTGAGGTGCCTCATCATTCAGAATCATTCATTTCTAAATCCATGTTGATTCCTTAGAAATTATCACTCTTGTCTAGGCCTGCAGAATACGTTCAATTACTTTATTCAGTTTGATCCCATTGAATCCCTAAAATGCAGAAGGGAGCCATTCGGCCCATTGAGTCTGCACCTACTCTCTGAAAGAGCATTCTACCCAGGTCCACAACCCCATCCATGTAACCCTGTGCATTTACCAAGATATGTCAACCTAACCTACACACCTTTGAACATTTGAGGGCAGATTAGCATGGCTAATACACCAAACCTGCACATTTTTGGACTGTAGGGGGAAATTAAATCAGCCAGAGAAAACCCAGGCAGACACAGGGAGAATGTGCAAACTCCACACAGCGTGACACCCAAGGCTGGAATCGAACCAAGGTCTCTGGCACTGTGAAGCAGCAGTGCTAACCACTGCACCAATGTGATATTAAAATAATGGGCCTGTAATTATTTCGGTCAGATAACACACAAAAATATGCAACACATACTTCTGATTAAAATTCAGCTCAGTTTTTGCAATTAGTTTAAATTAAATAGTTTTAAAACATTTAGAGTCATAAAGCTTTACAGCATGGAAACAGGCTCTTTAGCCCAACTTGTCCATGCCACTCAGTTTTTACCATTAAGCTAGTCCAATTTCCCACAATTGGCCTATATCCCTCTATACCCATCTTACCCACGTAACTGTCTAGATGCTTTTTAAAAGACAAAATTGTATTTGCCTCTACTACTGCCTCTGGCAGCTCGTTCCAGATACTCATCACCCTGTGTGTGAAAACATTACCCCTCTGGACACTTCTGTATCTCTCCCCACTCATTTTAAACATATGCCTTCAAGTTTTAGACTCCCCTACCTTTGGGAAACGATATTGACTATCCATCTAACTTATCCATGCCCCTCATTATTTCATAGACTTTTATAAGATCCTCTCTAAGCCTCACATGCTCCAGGGAGAAAAGTCCCAGTCTTTCCAGCCTCTCCTTATTACTCAAACTATCAAGTCCCAGTAGCATCCTAGTTAATCTTTTCTGCACACTTTCTAGTTTAATAATATCCTTTATATAACAGGGTGACAGGAACTGTACACAGTATTTCAAGTGTGGCTTTACTAATATCTTGCACAACTTCAACAAGACATCCCAACTCCTGCACTCAATGCTCTGACCAATGAAAGCAAGCATGGTGAATGCTTCTTCACCACTCTGTCCACCGGTGACTCTACTTTCAAGAAGCTATGAACCTGTATCCTTAGATTTTTTTATTTTACAAATCTCCCCGACACCCCACCATTAACTCAGTAAATCTTGCACTGGTTCAATCTACCAAAATGCAGCACCTCACATTTATCCAAATTAAACTCCATCTGCCATTCGTCAGCCCACTGGCCCAATTGATCAAAATCCTGTTGCAATCTTAGATAACCTTCTTCACTGTCCACTATGCCACCAATCTTGGTGTCATCTGCAAATTTACTAACCATGCCTCCTAAATTCCCATCCAACCCAAAATCATTAATATAAAGTTGGATTTAATCATATTAAATGCTTAAGTTTATATTAATGACCTCCAATCGTTTTTACTGGGATTTAATTCATTATTTCATAAATGGATGAAGATCATGAAATTAATATTTCAAAACAATTGCATTTATTGGATTCATAGAATCCACAGAATCATAGAATTCCGACACTGCAGAAGGAGGCCATTCAGCCCATGAGTCTGCACTGGCCACAAACCCACCCAGGCCCTACCTCCATATCCCTCTAACTTATGTATCTCAGGACTTTAAGTGGCAATTTTTAGCATGGCCAATCAACCTAACCAGCACATCTTTGGACTGTGGGAGGAAACCAGAGCACTCGGAGGAAATCCACGCAGGCACGAAGAGAATGTGCAAACTCCACACAGACAATGACCCAAACCAGAATTGAACCCAGGTCCCTGCAGCTGTGAAGCAAAAGTGCTAACCACTGTGCTACAGTGCCGCCCAGATTTTTTTAAAGGAATTTCTTTTAAATCATGCAAACAAAGTACAACTTCACATATTTCTTTTACAACAAGGAAAAAGGAGGTCAGAAGTTACTTCAGATGTCAAAGCCACCAAAGTTAGTAACGTACCTTTCCCTAACCACCGGCCCAGATAAAGGTCCTAATGCTGCAAACAGCTTGGCAAAACTGGCAGGGTCAGTGTGAGTATTCAGAAGTTCAGTAAGTCTCCATTTTGCAGCTAACCGAAAGTGACAATTGTTAAAATGTAGAGCCTGGTATACTCCAAGAATTATACTTATGTTATCAGCATCCAGACATTTTATGTTTTGAAGAAAAATCTTGTTGCATTTTTCCAACAGAGGACGATAGCTGAATTTGATATTGCGTAAAAATTGTGCGATTCGGCGTGACGTATTAAATTCAGAAGAATCCCTGGTTTCCAGCAGAAGTTCTGCCTTTTCTATCAGACAATTTCGAAGGCGTGGGGAGATCATACCAGAAATACTCAACATTAATGATGAAAGTATCCTATTCAATAGACAAACATGATTATCAGTGATAAATAATGCTTTCAGAATCATTAATTGCTTTGCGCATTTATATTTAACATTGTAAAAAAAGTTATACCTATTTTTCCGATACTACAGTATGTAATTCAACAGCTGTTGTCAGATTGAGTAAGTACCAATTGGAGACTGCACAGATAAATATTAATATGACTAGTACTGTGTGCCACTTCAAAAAATCAATTCTATTGAAATCAAACCATTTTGCTGTCTAATCATATCATTTTGTAAGATCGCATTTAAAACATCTGAAAAATATATACTTGGAACAAAAAAATAACTATTTCCATTACTTACAACTTGGTAGCATACAACAGCACCTACTGATCTATAATTAACATACATCAATCCTTTAATCAAGTTCAGGAAACATACATATAAAAAATGTTTTAAAATTCATCAATGAATACTTTATTCCACAAAATTCCATAGCAGCTTTACTTTGCATTTCAAAAACATTTTATATTTGTATAGCATTTTATGCTTCTCAGAATCATTTCAATACACTTCACACACAGGAGTGCAGTTCCTGCTGTTAAGTAAGCAAACCTGAAAACAATGCACAAATAGTGACATAAAGCATTGCGACCATTAAATAACAATGGTGCTTCTTGTCTATTCATGTTACCTTGCATCCTGTATGAATTCCATTTTCCTGCTAACAATATCTGTGATTTCTCCCATTATTGGGCTGTGATACATATGCTGATCAGTCAAACATACAGCAAACTTGGATAATGTAGCCATGTTAAACCTGTCACAACAGAAACAGCTTTAACACTTACAGGCTGGGAAAAAAAAACTACAGAAATGTAAATATTTTATTCAATAGAGTTAGGTGTTAACTTATCTTTTTGGCTACGATCACAGCAATATGAACTGGCAGAGCAACAATGTTAAACAGCACCAATAATATGCATATCTCCATAACAATCAAAAGGGTTAATGGAATGCTGACCTTTACATCCAGAGGGCTAAAATTCAAGGGAATAGAAGTTGTGCTATAGCTATCACAAAGCCCTGATTAGATCATACTGATTGCACTGGATTCAGTGTTGGGTGCCACATCTTAGAAAAGATAATATATACCACCCTGGAGGAAGTGGATTTACTAAATATCACCTGGACTTCAAATGATCAAATTACAAGCAATTACAGAAACTGGGGTTAAATTACCCAAAATTTAGAAAATTACAGGGCGAGTTGATCAAAGTTAAATAAAGAAACTATTCCCACTGATTGCTGGGTCTAGGACTAAAGTACATCACTTAAAAATAAGAGCCAGACCTTAGGAAACACTTCTACCTGGAAAGTTGATAGGAGTTTGGGACTGTCTTCTGCAAATGTCAGTTGATGATAGGTCAATTTTAAATCCAAGACTGATAAATTTTCATAATCAAATATAATGGGGAATGGGGCAAAGGTAGGTATATGGAGTTAGGTCACCAGTGAGCTTGCACAAGCCAAAGGGAGAGAGCCTGCAGCCGGAGTGAGAATTGGCCAGAGTAAGGATATCGGGAATTTAAGCCGAGTGGGAATTCGGTGCTGAAGAGGAAGTGGTGCTCATCTCCAGGAGAGGCGAACCCGCTAGGGAGACTTGAGGGCAAGAGAGAGGTAGAAAGAAATCAAACTGTGTTGTTACAGTGATTGGCTGGTAACTGGTAAGTAGTTTTTCTTTTTTTTGACTTGGCATTGTTGTTGTTGTCAGATAGCTTAATGTTTACGTCATGGCAGGAAATCCCAGACTTGTGTCATGCTCCTCTTGTGCAATGTGGGAATTCAGGGATTCTTCTAGTGTCCCTGGTTCCTTCACGTGCAAAACATGTATCCAACTGCAGCTCCTGTTAGACTGCTTGATGACTCTGGAGCTGCAGATGGATTTACTTTGGAGCATTCACCATGCTAAGGAAGTCGTGAATAGCACATTCAGTGAGTTGGTCACACTGCAGACAAAAATTACTGAGGGAGATAGGGAATGGGTGACCACCAGACGGAGGAAGAGTAGAAAGGCAGTGCAGAAGTCCCCTGCAGTCATCTCCCTCCAAAACAGATATACCACTTTGAATACTGTTAGCCAAGATGGCTCACCAGGGGAAGGTGGCAGCAGCCAGGTTCATGACAGCATGGGTGGCTCTGCTGCACAGAAGGACAGGGAAAAAAAAAGAGTGCCAGGGCTGTAGTGTTGGGGGATTAATTGTAAGGGGAATAGACAGGCGTTTCTGTGGATGCAAACCAGACTCCAGAATGGATGTTGCCTCCCTGGTCAAGGTTGTTCTGAGGTGTTCTTGTTCTAAGGTATCTTGGACTGGCTGCAGGACATTTTGGAGAGCACGGGTAACACTCAGCTGTCATGGTGCATATAGGCACCAGTGATATAGATCTTAAAAAATGAAATGAGGCACTACAAGCTAAATTTAGGGAGTTAGGAGTTAAACTAAAAAGTAGGGTCTAAAAGGTCAGGATTGGTACCAGTGCCACGGGCTAGTCAGAGTAGGAATGTCAGGATGAATATGTGGCTTGAAATATGGTGCAGCAGGGAGGGCTGCAAATTCCTGGGACATTGGAACTGGTTCTGGGGGATATGGGGCTAGTACAAATTGGACAGTCTGTACCTAGGCAGGACTGCAACTAATGTCCGAGAGGTAGTGTTTGCTAGTGCTGTTGGGGAGGGTTTAAACTAATGTAGCAAGGGGATGGGAACTGATGCAGGAAGTCAGAGGGAAGTAAAGTGGGTCAGACATGAAAGACAGTAAGGGAAAAAGTAGAAGGCAGAGAAACCAAATACTAAAATCAAAAAGGGCAACACTACAGAGTACAGAAACTATGGAGAACTCGGTGAATGGGTCCAGTAAGGCTAAAAGAAATACAACATGGAGAGTGTACAAAACATGACAGGACAGACGGTCTGAGAAAGCAGGGCAGAAAGCGAGGGAAGTCTGGATTAAATTGCATTTATTTCAATGCAAAAGGCCTGACCGGCAAGACAGATGAACTCAGGGCATGGATGGCTACGTAGGACTGGGATATTATAGCTATTACTGAAACATGGCTAAGGGAGGGGCAGGACTGGCAGCTCAATGTTCCAGGGTACAGATACTATAGGAAAGATAGAACAGAGGTAAAGAGAGGAGGTGGAGTTGCATTTTTGAATCAGGAGAACATCATGGCAGTACTGAAAGGGGATACGTCCATGGGTTCACCCACTGAGTCTATACGAGTAGAACTGAGAAACAAGAAGGGAGAGATCACTTTGATAGGAGTGTACTACAGATCCCCAAATAGTCAGCAAGGAATTGAGGAGCAAACATGTAAGGAGACTGCAGATAGCTCCAAGAAAAATAGGGTGGTAAAAGTAAGGGACTTTCCCAACATTGACCAGGATAGCCATAGTATTAGATAGGGTGGATGGAGAGAAATTTGTTCAGTGTGTTCAGGAGGAATTTCTCATTCAGTATGTGGATGGCCCGACTACAGATGGAGCAAGACCTGACCTCCACTTGGGAAATAAGGAAGAGCAGATGACAGAAGTGTTAGCGAGGGATTACTTTGGGACCAATGACCATTATTCCATTAGTTTTAAGATAGCTATGGAGAATGAAAGGTCTGTCCCAAAAGTTAAAATTCTAAATTGGGGTATGGCCAATTTTGATGGTGGTAGACAGGAACTTTCAAAAGTTGATTGGGGTAGTGTGTTGGCAGACAAATGGATGTCTGGTAAGTGGGAGGCTTTCGAAAGTGTGTTAACCAGGGTTCAGGGTAAGCACATTCACTTTAGAGCAAAGGGCAAAGCTGGTAGAAGTAGAAAATTCTGAATGACTTGGGATATTACAGTCCTGGACAAAAAGAAGAAGGCATATGACTTGGTCAGCTGAGATCAAGTGGATTCCTTGAAGAGTATAGAGGTTGTTGGAGTTGAGTTGAGAGAGAAATCAGGAGAGCAAAAAGGAGACATGAGATTGCTTTGGCAGATAGGGCAAAGGAGAATCCAAAGAGTTTCTACAAAAACATAAAGGGCAAAAGAGTAACTAGGAAGACAGTAGGGCCTCTTAAGGATTAACAAGGTCATCTATGTGCAGATCGACAAGAGATGGGTGAGATCCTAAATGAATATTGTTCATTGGTATTTACTGTTAAGAAAGGCGTGGATAATAGGGAACATGGGGAAATAAATAGTGATGTCTTGAGGAGCGTACATATTACAGAAACGGAGATGCTGGAAGTCTTAAAGCCCATCAAGGTAGATAAATCCCCAGGATCTGATGAAATGTATCCAGGATGTTATGGGAGGCTAGGGAGGAAATAACAGGTCATCGGCAGCCATAGGCGAGGTGCCTGAAAATGTAGGGTAGCAAATGTTGTGCCTTTGTTTAAGAAGAGTTGCAAGAAAAAGCCTGGACTAGGGACCAACAGAATGGTGACCCTAATGTCTGTAGTGGGTAAGTTGTTAGAAGGTATTCTGAGAGACAGAATCTACAGGTATTTAGAGGGGCAAGGACTGATTAGGGACAGTCAGCATGGCTTTGTGAGTGGAAAATTATGTCTTACAAAGTTTTGAAGGGGTAACCAAGAAAATAGATGAGGGCAGGGCAGTACCACATGGTAGTCTGTTGCACAAGATTAAATCTCATGGGATCCAGGGCTAGGTAGCCAATTGGATACAAAATTGGCTTGATGACAGAAGACAGAGGGCAGTTGTGGAGGGTTGTTTTTCAAACTGGAGGTCTGTGACCAGTGGTGTGCCTCAGGGATCAGTGCTGGGTCCACTGTTATTTATATTAATGATTTGGATGAGAATTTTTGGGACATGGGTACTAAGTTTGCAGATGATACCAAGGTTGGTGGCATAGTGGACAGTGAAAAAGGTTATCTTGGATTGCAATGGGATCTTGATCAATTGGGCCAGAGGGCCAATGAATGGCAGATGGAATTTAGTTTAGACATATGTGAGGTGATACGTTTTGGTAGATCACATTGAGGCAGGACTTATTCAGTTAATGACAGGGCATTGGGAAGAGTTATAGAACAAAGAGATCAAGATGTACAAATTCATAGCTCCTTGAAAGTGGCTTCACAGGTGGACAGTGGTGAAGAAGGCATTCGACATGCTTGGTTTTATTTGTCAGAACATTGATAACAGGAATTGGGACGTCTCGTTTCTTGAAGTTGTACAAGACATTAGTAAGGCCTGAAATACTGCATACAATTCTGATCACCCTATTATAGGAAGGATATTATTAAACTAGAAAGAATGCAGAAAAGATTTACTAAGATTCTACCAGGCCTTGGTGGTTTGAGTTATAAGGAGAGGCTGGTTAGACTGGGACTTTTTCCCCTGGAGAATAGGAGGATTAGGGGTGATCTTATAGAAGTCTATAAAATAATGAGGGACATGGATAAGGTAGATCGTCAACACTTTCCCAAAGGTAGGGCAGTCTAAAACTAGAAGGCATAGGTTTAAGATAAGAGGGGAGAAATACAAAAGGGTCCAGAGGGGTAATATTTTCACACAGAATGTCTGGAATGAGCTGCCAGAGGCAGTAGTAGAGGCGGGTACAATTTTATCTTTTAGAAAGCATTTAGACAATTACATGGGTAAGATGGGTATAGAGGGATATGCAGGCAATTGGGAGTAGCCTAGTGGTTAAAAACTGGACAGCATGGGCAAGTTGGGCCAAAGGGCCTGTTTCCATGCTGTAAACCTCTATGACTCTATCAGCCACAACCTTATTGAATGGTGGCTGAACAAGCTCAAGGGGCTAAGTGGTATGCATCCGTTCTTTCGTGACATAATAAACTTCTTTCCTCACCAGATTTGGCCTGCTTCCTAAGTTGAAGTATAGCCTGAAAATAAGCATTGTACCTAACACCCCGAAACTGACATGGACACAATGGACTGAATGGTCTGCCATGTCCTAAATTTTCTATCATTTCTAATTCTATAAAATCCTATTCATGATTTCACTTATCCAGAGACCCCATAGCATTTTCCACATTGGATGGGTAGATTTTTGCCTGTACCGTACAAGAACTATTCCATTTGGGAAGTCAAATCAGACAGGGTTAGCACACTTTCCTCTCTATGCACTGAGCAGGTGAGACAGAGAAACCTATCCCTCCAATGCTCTAAAGAAACAGTGTCATCTCATTCTGCCACCTACCCTCAATCAGGATTAATATAGCCTGCTTTCTTGATAAGTGAGATTTTGGTTCTGCTGATTTTTAAATGACATTTGCTGGTCTAAACACTGGTTATTTTCCATTCTCCCAACCACATTAATGATTTCTGAATCCTGAAAAGATAAAAAATATCCTCAGATTTCACAGTAATTAAACAATAGTTAAGCCTATCACATATTTAATGACTTTATGAAAGAGCCATTCACTTAATTCTAATGTCCTGAACTTTCTTAAACCTTTAACAGTTTCCTTTTCCAATGGTTTATCCACTTCTCTTAATAACATAAATCTATGAGGTATTGGTATGTTAGCAATTGTCTACCTTTTTAAATTCAAAATATTTTTCTGTAAATCTGTGGTAGATCGAGGTCACAAAGGAAAATACTAATAAAAATGTGAAATAATGTATCCCCTGGTGAAGGTGAGGAAATTTTTCAATGTTCACTGATGAAAGAAAATTCTGAATTCATTTTTACTATTAAACATCAAATTCCTTTCCTCTCTCTCCTTGGTGTCTTCCATAATTTTCTTGCATGTTAATAACACTACTACAGAAAATGGCTTGAGAAAGTTGTTGAACACAGGACAGAGATTTGAAATTATTGCTCTTCATTAACGTCGTTTCATGTTCTACCCTAGTTTCATTGCTATTGCTAAAGCAAAATGCCGCAGACGCTGGACATTTGAAATAAAAACAGAAAATGCAAAAAAAAAATCAGCAGGCCAAGTAGTATCTGTGAAGACAGTAGACATTTCTCTGTGAATATTCATTAGAACTGGAGGTGCAGATAGAGTTGTAGTTCCAATAAAAGATCACAGAATTGAAACAGCAACTTTGTTTTTCTCTGCTGAGATGCTGCCTGACCCTGTTGAGTATTTTTAGCATTAACAGAAATGGAGGGAAAATGCTAATAAAATTTGTAAAAAAGGAATTGCAAAAATCTTGGGTGATTTTAATCTTCATATAAATTGGATGAGTTAAAATTGACAAAAATAGCCTGGAGGTTGCGTTCAGAGAGTGCATTCAGGGCAGTTCCTTAGAATAATACAACTGGAACTGAGAAAGGAAATAAGGGTAGTTTGGTACTGAAAGATTAGTAAAATCAGGGTAGACTAATTTAGAAATGAATATAGTACAGAAAATGTATGAATTACAGAAGGTACAGATGCATAGATACACATATAACCACCGTTAGAGATTTTAAATATGTATTTTTGGAAGTATTCTGTACATCTTAACCAAATACTGACTGGCCCAATGTATATTGGAATGAAAGCTAAGTAAGATGGACCACATTCTTTAAGAATAACACAACCACAGAGCATAGTTTTTATCAGTGCAGAACCACGGCATTAAATGAATGGGACAATTAATTTTCTGATAAGGGATACTTAACAGGCGGTGAGAACAACAACTCTTGAACTCTAAGGACAGACAGTGAGAAAGTTAATTTTGAACTCTATTACCTACATAATTGAAGTGGCTAAGAGAAGTGGGTGGGAACTTCCAGATTCTACAGACCAATGAATTCTCACGTTGCCAGAGTATAGGATGTAATTGGCCAAGTTAAATAATCCACATTAACATGATTGATTCATCCTATAAAGCTGCACAGAATAGGTGGGCAGATGATTTCTGAAGGAGTATAATTACAGAATGTCTTGATAATTTAATTAGAGTAATTTGAGCTGTCTTAAGTTGCTCTCCCTCACATGGTAGAACCAGGCCTGGTTCAATAAAGTTTGTCTTTAACCAGAAACTATTGTCTCCAGTGATTTATTTGTATTGACTGAGCTGTATTAATAAAGAGAAATCTCCTGTATGAAACCAGCAAAATACATGGATCTCTGAAAAACTCCTACAGGAACCAGCCAGGGAACAGGCTATTTTAAACCTGGTATCAAATAAATTGGTTGGACTTAAACCTGGTGTTGTCAGACTTCTTAATGTGTAATCAAGCAGGATTAATTAAAACATCACAGTAAAGGATCATCACAGTAAGAGTGATCATAATGTGAGAGTTTCACATTCAGTTCGAGCACAAGAAATTTATAGCGTCTTAAACAAAGGCAATTACAAGGGTATGAGTTCAGAGCTGGCTAAAGCAAAATGGGAAAACAGGCTAAAAGAAAGAAGCAGCAGAATATATTTAAAGAGATATTGCATAACTACAAAAATTCTGTTAAGAAAGACACAATGAGAAGGATCAAAGGATAAACTATCCATGGCTAATTAAGGAATCAAACTGAAAAAATGTAAAGATTAGTGGTAACCCAAAAGATTAGGAAAATTTTAGGAAGTAGAAAAGGATAATTAAAAAAAAAAGAGAAAATGGAGTATGAGAGAAGACATATAAGAAATATAAAATGGCAGGTAAAACTTCTCCAAATATATAAAAACGAAGAGAATAAAGGAAACATTAGATCCTTAGAAAGTGAGAATTAATAATGAGACACAAATATTTTGCATCACAGTAGAAGACATAGAAAACATCCCAAGAATAGTAGAACACCAAAAATATAAGAGAGGAGATAATCACAATCACTGGAGAAAAAGTACGAAGATTATTAGTCTTTGGAATGTGGCTCTGCAGAGGGCAGTGAAGATTGGGTCACTGAATATATTCAAGGCTGAGGTGAACAGATTTTCCATCGACATGGGAGTTATGGTTGTGCTGGGGAAACAGGCAACATAGTATAAAGAGTTAACAGATGGGAGATGTTAATGTATGACATAGATAATATACCACTGACAGGAGGACTCAGGAGGGGGATTAGATGTTTAGATATAGTACTAATAAACAAACGTTAAACAGATACCAGCGTATGGTTACAGTGTGTCCAATAACCAAGTACCAAGCCTAAAATCCACAGATAACAGGACCATCTCACAACAGCCAGAATGTGGAGTTACGGCTACATCAGATCAACTATGATCTTATTGAATCATGGACCTGGCTTGATAGACAAAGTACTCTACTCCTATTTCTTGTGGTGTCTTCTAGTCTTAGTCCATCCTAGATTCTTCTAAGATGACTGGAGCTTACGACAATCCCTCCTTCCACTCTGAGTTATTCATACATGTGTGGCTTTTAAGTTCTTTAATTTCTTTTATTATAATTTTCCCATCATTTCAGGTTAACTTTGTATAAAGAAAGACTATGTGGTGTCAGGGTGCCAAAAACTTTTTACAGTCAATGACTTCTGAAACATTGGCATGATTGTAATTAAGGGAAAAGTGATAGCTTTTTGCATAAGGCAAGGTTTCAAATAAAAATAGGACAACCAGAAAATCGGCATCAATGTTGTTCATTGAAGGGTTAATAATAGCCAGGGTTCCAGATAAACCATGATGCTCTGAACTCCAGTTAAAATGGCCTTTGGTTTAACATCTCATCCAAAAGTACACATCAATACAGTAGTACTTCAGTAGAATAAAAGCCTAGATTGGGTTCATGCTGGTCTTTCCTGCAATGGCCATATACCATGAACAAACAAAATGTACAGGTTGAGCTTTTAAAAGTTTACCAGCATCCAGCTCAAACAAATTAATATTCCTGAAGTTCCATTTGGATAACATTTTACCAATACCCATGCCCATGCCCCAGATTGACTAGGAATGCCTCCAATGGACTGTAAAACAGTTTGATGTGCAGGTTAAGTGGATTGGTCATGCTAAATTGCCCCTTTATATCCCAAGATGTATAGGTTATCTGGATTAACCATAGGAAATGTGTGGGATTACCGGTACAGGGCAGGAGAAGGGCCTAGGTAAAATGCTCTATCAGAGAGTCAGTAGAGACTTGATGGGCCAAACAGTCTCTTCTATACTGTAGGGATTCTAGGTGTTGAGTATTGCATGGAATAAGATTAACATGCTCAACAGGCAGTTTTTATTGAACTAACTTTATTTACAGCTCCCACAGAGAAGGCTGCAGAGAGACATTGCATCAAAATGCTCATATCTGGCAATGTAGAAGAGGAGGCATGAATTTTAAGTAAAATAATTCAGATGATCTATTGGCTGTATCCACTGTAAATTTATTCTACACGTGTGCCTTATATAGTAACCACTGAAAAGAAACATTGAATCACTAGGAGGAAACTGCACACCATTTCTCGTCACAAATATTGAAAATACAACATCAAATATGAACATTTTACTAAGTCAGCATTTACTATAGATTTGCATTCTTCTGTGCATTTATTTCCCAGTAGTTTGCTCTGTTCATACTGTAGCACTTCCAAGGCGAAATGCTATTTAAATTTTATAAAAAATAAGCTAAATGCAAGAAAAAACATTACTTGTCCAAAACTAAAGTTATAAAATCTGCTGTATTTACCTTTCAATTCGCCCCCATGCTTCAACCATGAGCTGTTGCACCATAGAATCATGAGGTTCGACATTCAATCTTAGTAAAATACGGAAATATATCATCAGATAAGAACCATTATGCTTGAAATAATGTTGATTTAACATGAATAAGTTCAAATGTATGTATGCATTTAGATTCTAAAATTGAAAACCACGTTATTGCAAACATGGAACAAATATGCAAACGTATGCTTATAAGAACATAACATAAGAACATAAGAAATAGGAGCAGGAGTAGGCCATCTAGCCCTTCAAGCCTGCCCCGCCATTCAATAAGATCATGGCTGATCTGTTGTGGCTCAGTTCCACTTTCCCGCCCTCTCCCCATAACCCTTAATCCCCTCTCTTATCAAGAACCCATCAACCCGCTTCTTAAAAATATTTAGCGAGGCAGCCTCCACCACTTCAACGGGCAGAGAATTCCATCTATTTAATATTCTGCAGATGCATGTGTTGTTGGCCTTTGAAAACTTTTTAATTGTTCTTAAACGATTCAATTTCATTCATAAATTCAAAAAAGATTGATGTGGCTCACCGAACATCCAGGATTGGAGAATGGATTCCGATGTTTATCAGAATTTCACTTAGGTTTTTAGATAAATAGACACTCATTCCATACTGATGCTGTTCACTGACTTCCTGTCACTACAGATGAATTTTGGGATTCTACATTCTGTCCAATTGTCACTGCTTCAATCTCAACATGCTCTTCTAACACTTCGTTATGGGCACTTCATTTTGGTTTTTACAATCAGAAAATGAAAAAAAAACTACTCGTACAAGTTTACAGATGGGTACGTAGGGTAGTTCTGCCTGTAGTATGATTTACAACACGTACTTTAATGTTGTGATATACATTCTAATACAGTGATAGAGATACATCTGCCACAAAAAGGCTGTCTACCAATAACGACTGAAAAACCTTAATTCTTTTAGAAAACAGCATATGCAGAAAAGCTTCATAATGACCGCACCTATTGAGTCAATGTGACACTTCGATTAACCTTATTCTATTTATTCCTGAGTACACCTTACCAGGATTTCTGGACTAATGCTAATTGAGCCAATACCAATTTAGAATTGCAAACATAGATTACTGGAAGCAAGATTGAGATGCTACAACTTTTTTTAAAAAAAAGTCATATTCCATATATTTATCTGGATGGTCTATTCCTTCAGGCTCTGTATTCTCTCCAACATGTGGATTGGAGATAGTACTCCTATGTAGCTTGCAACAGATTACCTTCGTGAACCATGAAATCGAACAAATCAATGTAATTGTTCTCAATCGTTCATTCTTTTTTAAAACTTCACTTTTTTAAAAACATATATCATCCCCATGACCTGCTCCATATCGTATTACTATCTTACAGAGTTCATATTTATTCTATCTACTAACCACTTGAGATATTCATTAACATTATAAAATTCATTCAAAGACCAAGCAGTTAACATGCTCCACTCATAAACATGAGAATACGGCAGTTTTACAGGAGTGAGGGAACTTTATACTAGAAATCATCTGAATATATTTAAATCATAATTCTAATTCATGGTGGCAGTATTTGAACAAACCATTTTAATAATCATATTAAATTGGAACAACATAACCAACTGAATTTACCAAGCAATACAAATATCAATCATGAATGGCGTCAAAATGACCACGGGTTAAGTTGAAAAAGATTGCAGAGCATGAGTAGATTAGACGCTGAATATGTCTAGTCACTTTGGAGGAGCATTCAACAACACAGAGTGCATTCAAAAAAGTAAAAACCAAAGTCAGAGAAAATTATGTTCAAACTCTGATCATTCTGCAGCTTGTTTGCAGTTTTTGTAACTGAAGGAAGATATTGATACCAATCAACTGATCCTAGCATCAGATGAGATCCAAGGAAACACCGAAAAAACGTGGGCTTTCCAGTCACATGGAAATATGGAATAATCACTAATTCACTAATTTAAACTGCCAAAGTGTGACAAAAAGACACAGTTTCAAACCAGTAAAAGACAAAATTTGACTTGATATCAGTTTTTCACACCAGTTGTGATCAACATATGGGATAGGTTTCAAGGTGCAGAAGGCAACAACCCATTAATTTAATAAACAGTTGTGCGGAGTGAAGGGAGAATTGTAGGATCTTCCTGGATGGTTGATGGGCTGGAGATCACTTTCACCTACTTAGTGCATGTTATTGCAATTTTAGTGAACTCTCCTTTCTCAAAGTCATTTATTTTATGCTTAAATAGTCACCCAGAAAAATTGGTTTCAATCTGCATTCATCTCGTCTGTTTAAACTGAATCAATACTAGATTCTGATTGCTTTTGTCAGTTTATAGGAAAAGCAGCCACAAAATACACAACATTGACTTATAAAATGATGATCACAGAGGAACAGTAAGAATGCTGCAGTTCTAAAGATCATGTAGGGTTCCCCTCTCCCCAAGGTAAATTAGTACTAGAATTATAACACTTACAAGTTACTTTAAATTAAGACAATCAGCTGCTTTAAGTAATTAGAGATTCAATCTGATAGTTGATCTTGCCTGAAAAGGAAAAATACCTGCCAATAGAAACAATAGTTCTTCTCAAAACTCTAGCTTCTAAATGTGGTTAAGGTGCAATGCTGATTTACATTTCACGAGTGTAAATGATTTGTATACATTTAAAAATAAAATTGTGTAACTTGTGAATTATGGGTGGGAATCCATAATTATCAAATCCATATGGTCAAATTCTCAGCCTGCAGTTACTTGATGTACTTGCTGTTAAGTGCACAGATATTGGGAACTAACAAGAAGACAGTATTTTGTACAATATTGTATCAACAAGGAAGTAATTAAACACAATGCATTTAAGGGGAGACAAGGTAAGCATGGGAGAAGGAAATGAAGAGTTATGCTGTTGGTTAGATAAAGCAGGAAAGAGACTCAAATGGAATGCAACCATCAGTATGGGCTGGTCGAGACAAACGGCCTGCTCTTGTGCTGTGTATTCTTTGTAACTCTGTGCCATTGTATATAATGAGCTTTAATGGTGAATGTTAATATCCTAAGAGGGACTATAGTATGTATAAATGATTCTACCTCATCTTTTTTCAATAGTTTAACTAGCTTCAGTATCTGTAGTTACCTCAGTGCATTGTATAACATATCCACCAACGTTTCATCGTCCATCAGTTCAATCTTGTTTTCAGCTAACACACGAAGAACCATGAATTGTGGATGTTTTCTAATGAAATCTATGGTCCTCAGCATCTGAGGCCTCTCTTTTTGAAATTGCCAGAGTAGATTTATTGCATGCCCCACATGCTTCACAGAAAGCTTGGCTTTGTTCTTCCCTACAACATCAAATACTTCATCCTCATTTGTGCAGCTGCCCAACTGATCTAGCAAGGAATCACAACCCATAATCCGAGGGTGGCAGAATCTTATTGAAGGCTGGCATATGTGCTTCAAATGAAGAATTTTTAATAGCAGCATGTCTTTTTTTCTAAGTGACCAAAAAGAACTGCTAAAATGTTTCTGTTGTATATTGAAAATGCACATCTGCAGAAAGGACACAATTCCTGAGGACTCCATTTAGGATATATTCATTCCCTATAAAAATAAGAGAATTTGAGTTAATTTGCATAAAACAAATGTTTATTACAGCATCCCTACAGTGCAGAAGGAGGCCATTTAGCCCATTGAGTTTACACTGAACATTTCAGACAGAGTACACTACCCAGATTGTTTCCCCTACTCTATTCCCATAACTCCACATATTTACCAAGGCTAATTCATCTAACCTACACATTTTTGGACAGTAAAGGGAAATGTAGCATGGCCAACGCACCCAATTGCCACATTTTGGATTGGGGGGGAAACCGGAGCACTAGGAGACAGCCTACTCTCTGGTTGGTTCCACAACATATTGCTCTAAGAAACAATCTCTAACTCATTTAATGAACTTTCCCTTGAGGCTACCCTTGCCAATTTGAATAATCCAGTCAAAGCAAGCATTAAATCACCCATGATTCTTGTTGTACCTTTCTTGCATGCCTCAATATTTCCTGATTTATACTGTGCCCCCACTGTAGAGCAACTGTTTGCGGACCTACAGAATACTCCAATGAGGAACTATTTTCCTTTTTCTATTTATTTCTACCCAGGCTGATTTCAAACTCGATTTCCTATGTTTACGTAATTTCTCACTACAGCACTGACATCCTTTGCCTTTCTGTTTATCCTTCTGAAATACTGAGTACTCTTGCATATTCAATTCCCAGACCTGGTCTCCCTGTAACCATGTCTCAGCAGTCACCATCAAATCATATGCCTTTGTCTCTAATTACACTGTTAACCTGTTCATTTTGTTCCAAATGTTTTGTGCGTTCAGAACCAAAGCCTTTAGATTTCTTCTATTATCAAATTTCCCTACTCTTATATAATTCTTTATTGCAAAATGACATTCACACAAGCTGTCCCTTCCTTTCATTTTCTAGTAACAATCTGCTTCATCACTAACCTGAACTCATACCTTCTTCTTTAATTTTGATTTTCTAATTTTCCATGTGACTGAACCATCCTCCCCCAACTCCCCTCCACCACCCATACTTAGTTTAAAGCCCTATCCACAGCCCTCATTATATGATGTCAGGACTCTGATCCCAGCATGACTCAGGTGATCCACAGCCCTTGTCATGCACTCATAGATCCACATTTGCTCTCAATCCAGCAATGCCTTTGTTGTAACATCTTACTTATATAGTTCTAATCCTTCTTATGTTAATTCTTGAAATGTGAGCATTATTGCCCATCATGAATTGGTCTTGAAGTGGTACTGAGCAGCCTCCTTGAATCACCACATTCCGTCGGATAGGCACACCCACAGTTCCAGGATTTTGACCCAGTAATAGTGAAAAAACAGCAATATAGTTCCAAGGCATGAGAGTGTGAGACTTGTAGGGGAGCTTCCAGGAAGTGGCATTCCCATGCAACTGCTGCCCTTGTCCTTCTAGGTGGTGGGTTTGGAAAGTGCTGACAGAGGACACTTGGTGAGCTCCTGCAATACATCTTGTCGGTGGTAAACACTTGTTGCCACTGTGCATCAGTGGTGGAGGGAATAACTACTTGTGGATGGGGTGTTTTAGATCGTGTCAAGTTTCTCAAGTGTTGTTTGAACTACACACATTCAGGCAACCGCAGAGTATTGCATCACACTCCTGACTTGTGCCTTGTAGATGGTGGACAGGCTTTGGGGAGTCAGGAGGCAAGTTACTCGCCACAGGATCCCTAGGCTCCAACCTACTAGCCATAGTATTCACATAGCTAGCCCAGTTCAGTTTCTGATCAACACTAACCCTCAAGATGTTGATAGTGGAGGATTCAGTGATAGCAATGCCACTAATTGTCATGTGGCGATGGTTAGAATTTTTCTTGTTGGCGATAGTCATTGCCAGGTGCTTGCTGGGTGTGACTATTACTTGCCACTTTGCAGCCCAAGACTGGATGTCATCCAAGCCTTGTTGCATTTGGACACGGAATACTTCAGAATGAGGAGTCACAAATGGTACTGAACATTGCATAATCGCCAGTGAACACTCTTGACTTTGTGGTGGAAGGAAGGTCAAAAATGAAACAGCTAAAGATAGTTGAGTCTATGACACTACCCTGAGGACCTCCTGCAGTGACATACTGGAATGGAGATCATTCACCTCCAACAATCAGAGCCATCATCCTATGTGCCAGGTATGACTCCAACCAGCATCATTCTTATAAAAGCAGAGTTTGTTTCCCCCAATTCCCATTAATTCCAGTTTTGCTCTGGTTTTTTGATGCCTCACTCAGTCAAATACTGCCTTGAGCTCAAGATCAACTTTCACTTCACCTCCAGAATTCAGCTCTTTTGACCATGTTTGAACCAAGGCTGAGTGAGGAGGTCAGGACTCAAACTGACGTCAGGAGCTGAATGACTCTGGCAGGACTCAAACTGAGCATCAGCGAGCAGGTTATTGCTAAGCATGTGTTGCTTGACAGCATTACTGATTACCCCTTATATCATTTTACTGATGATCAAGAGTAAACTGATGGAACGGTAATTGACTGGGTTGGACACGTCCTGTTTTGTGTGTCTAGGACATAGCTGAGCAATTTTCTACATTGCCGGGTAGATGCTTATTAAAGGCACGAGAGACCTTGAGCTTTATAAACAGAGATAAAATACAACAGCAAGGAAGTTATTGGAAACCTTTATAAAACACTGGTTCTTCTTCAACTAGAGTACTGCATCCAATTCTTGACATCGCATTTAGGGAAGGAGCTGAAGACACTGGCAAAGCTGCAGAAAATAGTTACAAAAATAGGAACATGAGACATAGGAGGAGTAGGCCACTGGCCCTTCGAATATGTGTCACCATTCAATAAGATCATGGCTGATCTGGTTGTGGTCTCAACTCCACTTTCCTGTCTGTCCCCCATAAGCCTTCACACCCTCATCTACCAAAAATCTGTCTAACTCAGCCTTGAATAAATTCAAAGGTTCAGCCTCCACTGCTTTCCTAGGAAGAGAATTCTTAATTAATTAATTAATGATCGTCAAAAAAAATGATTTTGCCTAATCTCATTATTTTGGGAAATCTCAAATTCTGAAACTGTCCCCCCTAATCTCAGTCTCTCCCACAACTGGAAACATCCTTCAGGTATCTATCCTATTAAGTCCTTTCAGATCTTTATGTTTCAATAAGATAACCTCTCAGTCTTCTAAACATCAATGGGTATAGGCCACCCAAATCAATCCTTCTTCATAGGTTACGCCCTCCATCCAAGAACAAGTTGAGTAAACCTTCTCAGTACTACTGCTAATGCAATTATATTTTTTTTTCAAATGAGACCAAAACTCTGCTCAATATTCCAGATGTGGTCTCACCAATGCCCTCTCCAGTAAAATGTCCCTACTTGATATTTCATTCCTCTTGAAATAAACAACAACAATCTAACACCTTCTTAATCACTTACTGTACCTGCATATTAACTTTGTGATTTATATACCAGGATACCTACGTCCCTCTATACCTTAGAATTCTGCAATCTCTTATCCATTTAAAAAATATGCTGCCTTTGTATTCTTCCTACCTATAAGAACAAATTCACATTTTCCTCCCACGTGCCAATTTTTGCTCATTCATTTAATATGTTTAACATACATGTTATCCACCTTGCTTGTTAGTTCCTCAAAAATTATTTCCCTTTTCACAAAATATTAAGTCTGCCTGAACTCATGATTTTCTAAATATCCTGCTGTAACCTCCTTAATAATGGATTCTAGCAGTTTCCCTGCTATTTCATTAGCAACTTTGCAAACCACTGGGGTCTTTTCAGAATTTAAGGAATGCCAATGTATCTACTATCTCTGCAGCCACTTTTTTTAAAGACTCTAAGATGCAGGCCATCTGATCCTGGAACTGGTGAGACTTTGGATTTAATAGTATTCCCATGACGTTTCCCTAGTGATAGTAATTATTTTAAATTCCTCTCTCCGATTCACCATTTGATTTTGAAGTATATTTGGGAAGTTTTCTAAGCCTTCAGAAGTGAAAACAGACAAAATATCTGTTCATTACCTCATCAATTCCTTGTTTTCCATGATCAATTCTCAATCTTCAGAGGACCAACTGTAGTTTGAGTTACTATTGTTATGGTTCAGGTCAGAAATCCAAAGTGTTGCATGGAGCCCGTCAAAATCAGAAGTTTTGCATCTTGAATTTGGCTAGGATAAGCATGAGGTGTTTCACTTAAAGCATGATTCAAATGACTACTGGGGAGCATTTATCAAACAAACTTTATTTAATATAGCTAACATGTATAGTAAGATAATTAGCAAGAGCTTTTATCAATTACAAACAAGAAACGAAAATGACTACTATAATGTATTGCCCTTAACAAATATATCTAATGTGTTCCAATCAAAACCAAAACCTTCCGCAGACAAAACTCTTTAAATAAGTTCACAATAAAGCCTAAGGCTCACACGATACTAGAAATTGAGTCCTTTGGTTGAAGCCTGCAGTCCTCTGGATTCAGTCAGAATAAGCTGAAGCCAAAACTGCTTCTCAGTACCCCAGGGAGAGACACTCTGATCAAGCCACCAACTACAGAATCTTTACTGCAGGAAAGTAAGACCTTGCTTTCCCATAACCAGCAGGGAGAAAGGGATAACCTTTTTCTTTAAGCTTGCTGTCCCTTCTAAAACTAAACTGTAGCTCAGAACTGAAAAGGAAAGAACTTGTCATCAGACCTGCCAACCAGTTTTTTCCCTCATAACAATGCAGAATCTCAAAATAAAAACAAACAACTCCCATCCAAGCCACTTAAGGAGCAATAAAAAAGACATCTGATAGCCCGCCCAGCAACAGTAATGGCATCAATTTAGGCTGTGAGTTGCAGAAATCATGATTTTAAAAAAACTCTTAAAAAGGTACACTAATGTCACACTATTTTCCAACTTAAATGCTAGAAATTCTTACTATCTCTTTTCATATTATTAGCTAGTTTTCTCGCATATCCAACGTTTTCCTATTTTTAACCATCCTTGCTGGTTTTTCAAATCCAAACAGTTTTCTGACCTATCACTAATCTCCGCAGATTTATGCAGCATTTCTTTCAATTTGATACTATTCTTATCTTCTGTCTTTCTTCA
This sequence comes from Carcharhinus amblyrhynchos, assembly GCF_965287045.1. Taxonomy (NCBI): domain Eukaryota; kingdom Metazoa; phylum Chordata; class Chondrichthyes; order Carcharhiniformes; family Carcharhinidae; genus Carcharhinus; species Carcharhinus amblyrhynchos. The sequence goes on from NC_137334.1 coordinate 47,249,001, forward strand.
TCAGTGGGATAAATATCTCCTTAAAAGTCTGTCACTATATCTCTACTGCCTACCTTTTAACCTAGCTTCCCAGTTTACTCTGCTTTCATATGCTTACAATTACCTTCAGTCAATTTTAAAATTCTTAGTTCCACATTTCTTCTCTTCAAACTGAACATGAAATTCAATTGCATTATGATTGCTGTCGCCTAAAGGCTCCTTTATTATGAGGTTATTGATTAACTCTGTCTCATTGCTCATTGTAAGAAGTCTCACAACACCAGGTTAAAGTCCAACAAGTTTATCTGGTAGCAAAAGCCACAAGCTTTCAGAGCGCTTGCTGCCTTCGTCAGGTGAGGGGCAGCAAGCGCTTTGAAAGCTAGTGGCTTTTGCTACCAAATAAATTTGTTGGACTTTAACCTGGTGTTGTGAGACTTCTTACTGTGTTTATGCCAGTCCAACACTGGCGTCTCCACATCATTGCTCATTACCAGGTTTAGAAGAGCCTACTCCCTGATTGGATCTAGAATGTAGTGCTATAAGAAATCTTACATATACACTATGTGCTCATTTTCCAGGCTATCTTTGCCAATCTGATTTGTCCGATCTACGTGTAGATTAAAGTCACCTATGATCACTGAATTGATTCCAGGGATGAGCATCTTCACTAACAAGGACAGTTTGGAGAATCTAGTGTTGTTCTCCTTTGAGAAGAGAATGCTGAAAGGAGATTTGATACAGATATTCAAAATCATGAGGGATCAGGGCTGAGTAGATAGGAAGAATCTGTTCCCATTGGTAGAAGGGTTGAGAATCAGAGGACATTAACTTAGTGATAGGAAAGAAGAACTAGACATGACTTGAGGAAAAACACATCATGCAATCAGTGATCAAATCTGGAATGTACTGCCTGACAGTGTAGTGGAGAGAGATTTGGCAGCAGCTTTCAAAAGGAAATTATACAATTACCTGAACAAAAAAAAACAGGTTCTGGGGAAAGATCAGAAGAGTAGGGTTAGCTAAATTATTTTTGAAGAGTGCTAGCATAAACATGATGCGCAAAACAGCCACCGTCTGTGTTGTAACCAACCTATGATTCAATAATTATCTTGTGGTATTTCCTCCCGACAATATATTTGTACGGTGTAAATTCTGTTGAAATGTAGACCTTTTTAAAACTGCTCTAACTGAATTTATCCACCGTTTATCATAAGACCTTGATGGGGCACAGAAATACAAAATGTATTTCAATAGTAGGGCTCTCGAGTCTTTAGCACTCGTCATAAATGTTCTGTTCCCCATTCACTTGGGCCCTCAGTGAAGTGGCATCAGGACTTTAGACAGCTCAGGTCAAACTTTAATTGCTTCTTCTCCGGGTGAAGTGATTTGAGCAAGCTGTCCTCTCACACTGGCACCCAGGACCTGGACACTGTTCCCTGCCTACGCTCATCCCCGTGCTCAGATACGGAGAGCAAACGGTGCAGAGGATCAGGATGCTGGACATGCAGGGTAAAGCGCTGTTTCCCCTCCCGGCAGCAAAAGCGTTTAGTTTAGCCGGAGACATGGCCCAGCTGCGGGCTGCCCCATCTGAGCCAAGCGCCTGTTCCCTCGGAGGTACAGGGAGCTGCTCTGCCCCCCACAGGCAGACAGTGGGCCCCAGTCCCAACCCCAACCCCGGCCCGGCCGCAGCCTTGCCACCTCCTAGCGCCCAGGCAGCGTTAGCGACAGCGCCATCTTTGGAGGCCGGGAAGGATCAGCGAGCTGCTGGTGGTGACCTGTTTAACCACAACTCCGGCGGCCAAACACCGCAGCACAGTCAGTCACCACCATAGCCGAGTCCCCAGCCTGAAATCTGAGGGGTCCTCCACGCAGTCCCGGTGCTGACTTTTACCTGAAAGCTGCGGCCAGCCTGGGCTAGGCCGCAATCCGGGGCCTCGAGTAGACGCTGAAAGCCCCGCATGGCGCGTGCGCCAGCACCAGAGAGCGGCTGCCGCGTAACCTAACCTGCTAGCAGACGAGAGAGCGGACACCAGGACATGATTGACATCCACCTCGACCAATAGAGGGATGGAATGTCATCCTAAGGGGGCGGGGATGTCTGTGTAGGCCAATCGGAGCTGCGGGCGCGGGACTGACTGAATCATGTGTGGTTGTAGCGGTTGGCTGCCTGCTGAATGAGGACAACGTTGGTACCAACCGAGGCCCAAAGTGAGATCGTGAGCGGCTTAAACCAGCAAATCGGTGCCCGGACAACGGCCCACTGCCTCTTTCGGTGCCCTCCTCCGGTCTGGGGAGCTGTGGGGCGAACGTTGTTTGGGCCACAATGTGAGTTTTTTTAAAAACTGGCTTGGGAGACGGGGGTCTTGTCTGGTATTTTCCTACAGCGTCTGCATTTGCTGAAATACGTTTCAAAATTCATGTGAAAAAAACGTCTTTAATTTACTGGGCGCAAACAACTCAAAAAGGTTCTAAATAAATGTCTTATTCCATCAGCGCGTTTGCTTTCGTTTCCATTTCCAAACTTCGTGTGATGAACGACCTGAACTGATCTGGCAGCCTAACCAAAATATTCCAGTCCCATCCGAGTGCTACTTCAATTTGGATGCAGGCTGGCCCCAGAGATAATACTCAAGAGTTCACCACAGGCTCAACAGCTAAATGTTTCTTGGAAACGAATGGAATTCGGTTGGGGTTTAGGTTGTCGGGATTGATTGTGGAGAAGAGGTTGTTGATAACCATTCTAATATACATACATACATGGTTTGACACTAAATCCATAACATTACCTCTTAGAGTTACATTTAGTAATTCAGCCATCAGATTGCTCAAATTTAAGCATGAGATTGAAAATTGAATTACTTTCCATCATTAAATATCGTTGTGTTTAATTTTGTTGAAGAAGTCTTTTTTGGGGCTTCAATGACATTGAAACTTTTAATACAATTTTTAAAGGATTTTTTAAAAATGCTACTTTTAATAGAGTTACTAACGTATTTTCCTCAATGCAAATCGGGCATAAGAGTGAGTCTAATATTGGTCAAAGTTTATTTTTAAGTTGTAACATGGTGAGGTTTTCAACTATTCCAAGAGCAACTTGTATTTGTATAATAACATACAAAACCATCTTAAGGCACTTCACAAAAGTGTGAACAAAATTTGACTAAGCCACGTGTATTCACATAGGTGACCAAAAGCTTAGTCAAAGGAGGTACATATCGAGGAGACGTTTAGGAAGGAATTCTAGAGCTAGGGGCCAAGGCAGCTGAATTACGGTTCTAGTAATGGAAAAATGAAATTTGGGCAGCAAAGAAATCTCAGAGAGCTGAAAGCTGCAGCAGATTACAGAAAAGTAGAGAAAGGTGAAACCATGAAGAAATTTGGAAACAATGAAGAAAAATTTAAAATTGAGTCAGTGCTGGACCAGGATTTAAGGTAGATCAGCAAATAAGAGTGATGGATGAACATGACTTGATCTAAGTTTGCATAAAGCAGCAGGTTTTGAATTGCCTCACATTTACAGATGATTGGGAGCCGACCTGGAGGTTGGATGGTGACACTACTGCCTCACAGGCCAGGGACATGGGTTCAATTCTGGCCTTGGGTGACTGTGAAGTTTGCACATTCTTTCTGTGTCTGCACGGGTTTCCTCTCGGTGCTCCAGTTTCCTCTCTCATCCAAAGATGTGCAGGTTACATGGATTGACCATGGTAAAATGGTCTCCTAGTGTCTCAAAATGTGTGGATTAGATGGATTAATCATGGTAAATGTGTGGTGTTATGGGGATAGGACAGGAAAAGGGCCTGGGTAAGATACTCTTGTCAGAGAGTCAGTTAGACTCAATGGGTTAAATTGCCGCCTTTTCCACTGGAAGGATTGTACGCACATTGAAATAGTCAAATCTAGAGGTAATAAAAGCATGAATGGGATTCAACACCAAACTAAGCAGGAGCCGAATCATATAATTTTCTGGCTCCCTTTTGGCAGATGTGGTGTATTCTCTTCTGGCGGACGTGGTGAGTCGTTCAAATTTCCATTTACTATGGGGGGACCAGAAGATCTGACTGGCAGAAGGGGCTGGAAATTCTGGCCATTAGGACAAGGCCATCTGGCCAATCGTGTTTATGCTAACTCTCTGAAACAGGTGGAGTGTACTGGATGTGGAAATAGACAATCTTGGTGTTGGATTGGATATGTGATTAGAAGCTGATTTCTGATTCAAATACAGTGCCACAGTCACAAGCAGTTTGATTCAATCTTAAGACAATGGCCAGGGAGAAGGATAGAGTTTAATGGCGTAGGAACAAAGCAAATCTTTACTCACTCAGAACTTTATGGTAGATTAGCAGTGTGACAAATCAAACAGTGGAAGAGTTGAGAGAGATGGTAAGGTAGAGTTAGGTGTGTGTACAAATTATAACAATGTGCAGTTGTCTGTTAAAGTTAATTTTCTGTAAATATATATATCATGGTCACAAATTATATGAAATTGTTGAGATAGTGTAGTATAAAGAAGCCTTCTACAAAGATTTGAATTGATTACTGCAATCTGGTTGAGTGCAGTGCCTAGGTTTCAGATGTGACTAAACTTCCAAGATGTTATTCCAAAAATAGTCAGAATTTTATAACACGGTAGTCGTTTGCAATGACTCTTACTTTGGATGAACCACCTTGTTCAATTTTACTGTCTTAACATTCTCCCTAACCCATAATATATTCCTCTATTTTGAGTAAGTATCTAATTATCTTAAAAGTATTTACGGATTAAATTCCGCCGCTCGGTCACTTCCTAAAGCTTTTTCTAACCTTCGATTCAAATGGTTCATCAGTTTCTATCCTCACTGCCAACAGTTTGTGTCTATAGTTTTCTGCACCTATGTAAGGGGTCAGCTCTGTCAGTTGACCCCTTCAGCTCTAAGAAACCAAATCCAACATGCTCTCCTTAATTTTAACCCCTCATTCCCAAACATTTAGTAAATTTTCTGTACTGCACCATTCCATTGTTTTTATATTGTTCCAAGAAAGAGTGCCCAAACCTTACAAAATGTTATGACTGTGTTCTAACAACCTGTGCAAGTTCATTTTATCTCTTTGCGTTTGTAATTAAAATATTGATTTTTTTAAAAAAATCATTTTTGTTTGACTTTATTATGGTTGTATCTACGTCTTATGCACACCTACACGTTGAGGCCTGTGGCTCAGTCAATCTATTTAAGATCTCTGCTTTTCAGGTGTATTTCAATTTCCAATTTTTTAAAAAATGCTTTCTACATTGAACTACACCTAGTCTTCCTGTGAATCCTGTCCACACCGCGCCCCCCCCCATAATCATTCACAATTGTAGTCATAATTTGCCAAATGCCCAAACTTGGTTTCAGTGGCAAGTTTTAAGTGTTGCTCCTTCTATTATTAAATGCAGATAATTTACGACCTTTGGAATGCCACTGACTCTATTCCCAGCAAACACATTTCATTTCATTTTACCCTTATTGTTTGCTTTCTTTCCTCCAATCGCTTCTTTATTCATTTGGCCACACTACCTAATTCCAGTGGCCGTTTTCTTTGTTGAGAGTCTCAAGTGGTACTTTTACCACTTCATGTTGTTTCTTCAAAGAGTTCCAGGTTGTTCAACTCTATTTATCCTTTAGGAACCTTAATTATCTTTTCACCCAAGTGTTTAGTGATTCCAACAGATACTATGGACTTCATTAGTTTACCAGACACTGACAACAAGCCTACTACTTCTAAGTTGATCTTTTTAAAATGTCATAATTGTTACTTTCAAACCCTTTGGCACATTCTTTCCATGGAGCTTTGGAAGATTCTAGCCAGAGCCAACTTAATTGCTTTCATGCGCAGTCACAATTTTGATATAAAATGTCCTTTTCTTTAATGATTTCATACTATTTTGTAGATTAATATGGAAAACATACTAATGTTGTAAATTATCCATTTTGACATGCGAGGTGATATTTTGGATATTATTGCATGTGTGTGCATTTGACAAGGTAATGCATAAAGTTAAAGTTTATTTATTAGTGTCACAAGTAGGCTTACATTAACACTGCAATGAAGTTACTCTGAAAATCCCCTTAAGACAGTGGTGTGTTAAGTGAAAGACCATGGAATTTGAGGAGGTGAAAACCGCTGTCACATAAAAAACAGTTGGAATAAATGTGTCCTTTTCAGACTGCAAAGATATAACTAGTGTACTGCAGGAATCGGTTCTTGGCTCACAGTTGTTCATTATTTACATTAATGACCTGGAAAAGGAACAGAATGTAAGGTTTCCAATTTGCTGATACGAAGGTAGGTGGAAGGGCATGTTGTGATGAGGGTAGTGATTCTGCAATGGGACATGGATAGATTGGGTGAAAACCTGACAAATGGAGTTTAATGTAGGAAAGTGTGAGATTGTGCACTTTGATAGGAGGAATCAAAAGGCAGAACATTAACTAAATGGAGACAGACTACAGGTGAGTGAAATACAGATGGTTCTAGGTATTGTAGTGCATGAATCACAAAATGCTAGCAAGCAAGTCCAACAAGTAGTTAAGAAGGCAGGGATCAGAATTTAAAAATAGGAAGGTTTTGTTGCAATTGTACAGTGTGTTGGTATGGCCTTGCCTGGAATAATAGATACAGTTTTGGTCCCCATACCTGAAAAAAAGAATGTAGTAACATTGGAGACAGTTCAAAGAATGTTCATCAGGCTTAATTCCTGGGATGAGAGGGTTGTGCTATCAAGAGAGACATAATAGTCTGGGTCTGCATTCCTTGAAGTTTAGAAGAGTGAGAGGTGACCTTTTTCAAACATAAAAGATCCTGGAGGGGCTTGACAGGGTAGATGGTGCAATGTTCTCACTAGTGGGAGAATCTGGAACAAGGGAACATAGCTGCAAGATAAAATGCCAGTCATTACAAGATAAAGTGCTGGTAATTTAAAACTGAGGTGCATAGCAATTTCTTCTCGCAGCGGGTGGTGAACCTCCGGTGTTCCTGCCCCAAAGAGTGATGGAGGCTGAATTATTTTAAGTATTCAAAGTGGAGGTGGATAAATATTTGATAGATCAAGGAAAAGAGGGCTCTGTGGAAATGGCACAGAAAAGGAGTTGAGGCCAGCATAGATTAGCCATGATTGTATTGAATGGCAAGACAGGATTGAAGGGCTTGGTGGTCTACTCCTGCTTCTATTTCTTGTGTCCTTTGTGTGTGTGTGTGTGTGTGTGTGTGTGTGTGTGTGTGTGTGTGTGTAGTATCCTGTTTTGCTTGTCTGTATGCAATGTCTGCCATATTAGTTTCTGATGGGCTGAAAATTTCAATATTCATAAAACAGCAACAAATCACAACTTGAACAGATAGGAACAAACAGAAATGGAAACATTAAACTTGAATTTCAAGGATGGGCAGTTAGCAAAATCTGTCAGAGTGCTTTTTTAAAAAAACTAACCCATCATATTGCTCCACTTTATAAAAATGGTTTCAACTGTCTTGGATTTGCACTAAACGGTAGACCCTGCTAGTAGGTTGATACGATAAAAACAGTAGATTAACATAAAATTATTTTCCCTATCTACGCAAAATAATTTCCCCTGTTAGTGCATGTAACATTTTGTTTCTAATGGAATCCTGCACCTGTATAAGAAGTCTGAACTGAGTGTACAGGCACATGCTGATACTTAAACATCACCTTCAGCTAAAGTCATGATGAAAGTTGCAGTTTGCAGCATGTATCTGTAGTTGATAGCTGACAGTCCTGTTGTTCAATAAAAAATTCTGAGTTTGAATTTCGTAAGCTTCACCCATTCTGATGCTACATTATTGAAACAAGTACCCCATTAAAAAGAAAACCTGAAAATTATTTTTAGGGGAAGAAAAGTAAATTGTTTAACATAAGGCATCAAAATCCAGCAAATATATTAACCCTTCAGCTGGTTTAGAATAATATTGTTGTTTCTTGAATTATTGTGATCAAACAATTGTTTGCACCATGTTACCATTAGGAATGGCATAGTGGTTAGCACTGCTACCTCACAGTGCTAGGGATCCGGGTTCAGTTCCCGGCTTGGGTCGCTGTCAATGCAGAGTCTGCTTGTTCTCCCTGTGCTTGCGTGGGTTTCTCCAGGTGTTCTGGTTTCTTCCCACAGTCCGAAGATGTGCTGGTTAGGTGTATTGACCAGACTGAATTCTCTCTCTGTGTACCCAGACAGCTGCTGGAGTGTGGCGACTAAGGAATCTTCACAATAACTTCTTTGTTGTGGTAGTGTAAGCCTACTTATGACACTAATAAATAAATTTTAAAACATAAAAAGCTTTCAATTTTAAGTTCAAATCTAAATAAGAAAGAGCTTCTGGAAACATGAAAGATTACCTGTTGTTAAAGTTTAATTGATTAGGGGGTCTCTTTAGAAATCTTGAGATCATACAGAAAGCATAGAAAGTAGGTGCAGGATTCGGCCATTCAGCCTCCCAGCTTGCACCACCATTTAATATGATCATGGCTGATCATGCACTCTCAGTATCCCACTCCCACTTTCTCCCTGTACCCCTTGACCCCTTTAGCCACAAGGGCATCATTCAGCTTCCCCTTGAACATACGTAACAAACTGGCCCGAACAGCTTTGTTTGGTAGAGAATTCCATAGGTTCACAGCTCTGAGTGAAGTTCTTCTTCATCTCAGTTCTGAACGGCTTACCCTTTATTCTTAGATATGACCCCTCCTTCTGGACTTCCCCAACATCGGGAATGTTGGACCCTTGGAAGATGAGAGGGGGGATTTAGCAGTGGGCGATGAGGAAATGGCTGAGGCTTTAAATAAGTTTTTTGCCTCAGTCTTCACGGAGGAGGACACAAATAGTTTGCCGGATATTAAAGATAGAAGGATGGCAGGAGATGAGGGCCTTAATGCGATAACTGTCACTAGAGAGGTAGTGCTCACTAGACTAATGGGACTGAAGGTAGACAAGCCCCTGGGAACGGATGGAATGCATCCCAGGGTTCTGGAAGAAATGGCAGAGGTGATAGCGGATGCCTTAGTAATTATTTATCAAAATTCGCTGGACTCCGGGGAAGTGCCAGAAGATTGGAAAACAGCTAATGTTACGCCGCTGTTTAAAAAAGGTAGCAAACAAAAGGCAGGGAATTATAGGCCGGTTAGTTTAACATCTGTAGTTGGAAAAATGCTAGAACCTGTCATCAAAGAAGAAATAGCGAGGCACCTAGAAAAGAATGGTTTGATCGAGCAGACGCAGCACGGATTCGTTAAGGGGAAGTTGTGTTTAACAAATTTGTTGGATTTCTTTGAGGATGTGACTAGTGCAGTAGACAGAGGGGAACCGGTGGATGTGGTGTTTTTAGATTTCCAAAGGGCGTTTGATAAGGTGCCTCACAAAAGGTTGCTGCAGAAGGTTAGGGTGCACGGAGTTGGGGGTAAGGTGTTAGCGTGGATAGAGGATTGGCTGTCTAGTAGGAAGCAGAGAGTTGGAATCATTGGGTGCTATTCTGGTTGGCAGTTGGTGACCAGTGGAGTGCTGCAGGGATCGGTGCTGCGGCCTCAACTGTTTACCATTTACATAGATGATCTAGAGGAGGGGGCTGAGTGTAGGGTGAAAAATTTGCTGATGACACGAAAATGAGTGGAAAAGCAAATTGCGTGGAGGGTGTGGAAAGTCTGCAGAGAGATCTGGATAGGCTGAGCGAGTGGGCGAGGACCTGGCAGATGGAGTATAATGTTAGCAAGTGTGAGGTTATCCACTTTGGTAGAAACAATAGTAGGAGGGATTATTATTTAAAAGGCGTAAAGCTGCAGCATGCTACAGTGCAGAGGGACCTGGGGGTCCTTGTGCACGAATCACAAAAACCCAGTCTGCAGGTGCAGCAGGTGATCAAGAAGGTGAATGGAATGTTGGCCTTTACAGCGAGGGGGATAGAATATAAAAGCAGGGAGGTCTTGCTGCAACTGTACAGGGTGCTGGTGAGGCCGCAGCTGGAGTACTGTGTGCAGTTTTGGTCGTCACACTTGCGGAAGGATATATTGGCCTTGGAGGGAGTGCGGAGAAGGTTCACTAGGCTGATACTGGAGATGAGGGGGCTAGCCTATGAAAAGAGACTGAATAGACTGGGCCTGTACTCGTGAGAGTTTAGAAGGCTGAGGGGGGATCTTATAGAGACGTTTAAGATAATGAAGGGGATAGATAGGGTAGAGGTAGAGAGATTCTTCCCGCTTAGAAAGGATAGCAGGACTAGAGGGCACAGCCTCAAGATAAGGCGTTGGGGGGGGTGCAGTTTAGATCAGAGTTGAGGAGGAACTTCTTCACTCAAAGGGTGGTGAATCTCTGGAATTCTCTGCCCGTTGAAGTGGTGGAGGCTACCTTGCTAAATTTATTTAAGTCACGGGTAGATATGTTTCTGATAGACAGGGGAATTAAGGGTTATAGGGAGAAAGCGGGAAAGTGGAGCTGACCCACTTCAGATCAGCCATGATCTTATTGAATGGCGGGGCAGGCTCGAAGGGCTAGATGGCCAATTCCTGCTCCTATTTCTTATGTTCTTATAACATTCTTCCCACATCTAGCCAGTCCAGTCCCATCAGGATTTTATATGTTTCTGTGAGATCCCCTCGTTCTTATAAATTCCAGTGAGTGCAAGCCCAGACAATCCAGTCTTTCTTCATATTTCAATCCTGCTATTCCAAAAATTATTTATAAAAATAATTTGCTTCAATGCATTAAGTACTATTGCAGAGATATTTGGCAAAGAAGGAAAATGCAAAATATATAGCTCTTTGTCTTCACTACAAAAGCCATACATTAACCATTGGACAGCAAAGAGTTTCTCTCCAAATTACACACTGATGAAATTAAATACCATTATTTACTTACACACACTAGTAAGGGAAACACTTTGTGTCCAGTAACCATTGAAAACATACCTGTATCTGTCACAGGTCTAATGCCACATATACATATTTACCCTACCGGGGACAGAATTGAAGCAAGTGATGAAAGCAAAGATCTGGCTGTTTGCATGCATCATTTTCATAACCAGTGCTGTTAAGCTATTGTTCAAACAAGGTGATCCACAAGATGATTCGCCACAAAACAAACATAGTACCTTGCCATTGTTCAAGATTTTGGCTAAGCCTTGACTAAGAACATAAGAAATGGGAGTAGGAGAAGAATGTACTGCTTCAAAGCCAGCCCCACTATTCAATAAGATCATGGCTCATCTATCTCAACTGCAGTTTACAGTCCAATCCCTGATTCAGTTGGTGTCCAAAAAAAAGTTAATTTATTGCATCTAGCTCTTTTTTTTTCATAGTGAAGGATATTGAAGCTAGAAAGAGGCCCACAAGTTTAACTTCCTAGTTCAAAGCATCTTCAATAGACACAAAGAATTGAGTAAGTATATTTTAGAAAAACATAGCCTCTGGAATTTGGTTGTGGTTAATAAAATTAGGACAAACTAGGATATGTTTTTGTGGGACAATTATATTTACTGTACAAGTTAGTGAGAACCATGTGTTTGGAAGGACAGAACTAGAATGTATGCTAGTTAGGTAGTTCTTTCTCCAGAGATTAGTGGTTCTGTGGAACAGATTGGAGGCTCATGCACTGAATGCTGATTTGACGTATTTCTTCAAGCAAGACCTGGACTCGTTTCTGGATAGATTGAAAATCACTTTACAAAATACCAACCTTTTTCTATATTAAATCAAGATTCATTTTTTTGTTTTTAACTAGTCTTGAAAGCCTTAAGAAATCAATAGGAATTTTCTAGATCTTCTCCCCCTTAATAGGCCAAGGTTTTTAATCTGGTAATTTGCTCTGTGACTTTGGATATAGAATGTCTGTATTGCGACGCATAAGGCATTGCAGCTATAAAGGACAGATTGGGTAGAACATTTGGTCTTTTCTAATCCAGTACGCTTGTATTTTTGTAAATGTGCAAGTAAATAATTGATCCAATCATTCGTGTGATTGATGTACTGCACTGCAATTTGATAGTTAACAGCAAGTGCAATAATTGATTTTCACTGACTATAGAATTATTTCAAAGCACTTATAAGCACATGACATGTTCAGCATTTGTTAACCACCTGAATTGAGTTAGGCACCCCATAGTAGAGAATTATGTGAAATTAGTTACAGATCTATAATACTTCCAAACTGATGCCCCTGCCTGATGAGTATATTTTTCTTTAACAATTTTTATTGAATTTCATGTGCCCATTCTCAAGAAATTCTTATTGAAGAAAATATTAGTGTAAAACTAAGTACACATTTAAGTTGTCAGCTAGATATTTCCCATGGCGAGTGGGCTAAAATTGTTTTGTGCATAGAAATTACTGATTAGCCTCAGTTACAGCGTTAACTTCATGCACTAATTTTAGGAGAGTGCACCAGTGTGGCTCAGTTGGTAACAATCTCACCTCTAGAATCAGGGGGCTGTGGGTTCAGTTAAGTTTATTTATTAGTGTTACAAATAGGCTAACATTAACACAGTAAATAAATTACTGTGAAATCCTTTAGTCGCCACTGATGGAGAATTTAGCATGGCCAGTGCACCTAACCAGCGCGTATTTCGAACTTGTGGAAGGAAACCAGAGCACTTGGAGGAAAATCACGCAGACACGGGGAGAATGTGCAGACTCCGCACAGACGGAAAAAAACTCCAAGCCGGGAATTGAACCTGGGTCCCTGGCGCTATGAGGCACCAGACGGGACTTTAACATCGTCAAGTTCCACTGCAAGGACTGGAGCACAAATGTTAGGCTGACACCTCAATGTTATATTTTTGGAGATGCTATTTTTCAAATGAGGCCCTGTCTACTCTGTAAAGTGGACGTAATTGATCCCAGAGCACCATTTCAAAGAATAGGAGTTATCGTGGTGGTCTTGCCATTATTTATCCAGTCATCAGATGATCTGGTCATTATCATAATCCTGCTTGTGGAAACTTGTTGTTACAAATCGGCTGCTATGTTTCCTACATTACAACCATGACTATTTTCAAAAATAGTTATTTGGCGATGAAGCACTTTGGGATGTCCTGAGGATGAAAGATGCTATATAAATCATAGCATCTAGGCAATGCCTTGCATTCAGTCTCTCAATGCAGGTAAGTATACTTCATGTATATGTCTATTGAACAAACGTCTACAGTCATTTAATAAGAGCTCACAGCAGACACAAATGCATTCCATTTTTCACTTTACTGTTTTATCAACAAATGTAAAAAATATACATGTATCATATAAAAATTAATGAAATCATATGTCAAACAATAGTTTCTTATTACTCTTTATTTACTGAGCAGAGTTGAAAGTTTCCACATCTGAGTGCCCAGTTAATCACGTGTAGTTAGTGATTAATGCAGAAAACACTGGCCAAATGACCGTGAAGTGAGTTTTTGTAGGTTTAGTTCATACACACTTGCAAGAATAATTTAATGACCTTATTTCTCAACGTGTTCTGTGAAGTCCTTTTCATGTTGTGTTGGGGAGAGTACAGTCTGTAGAAATATAAATGCTGTAACAGTTTTTATTGAGTAATAAAGATGATGGGTGCAGTTTGCTTAGAAGAAAAATACTAAGTGCTCTTTGCTCTGTACATGTTGCAAACCCAATTCCAAGGCTAGTGTCAGTGCTTGAAGTGCATTTTCTTATATTATGACTGAAATGTAGCATTGCTGAAAGATGAAGTTAACCAAGCAAGTCATATTGTTTCGGTGCGATCTTGAGCCCACAGAAAGCTTCTTTGCACATCAATTTAATGTGAACAAATGCAGTGCCATTCTTCAGTTCTAAGCTAAAATTAATTTAACAACTTATTTTGTGGGGGGTGGGGGGGTTTACATGATGTAAGTGCAGGAGCAGTTACGTTTTTGTGAGCTTTGGTGCTACTTTTCAATCCATTTTTATACCCTGATGCACAAACTTCCTGGTGTGTCTAAACCGTGTTATGATCCTGGCTAAATTTTGGCAAAGGGGAGCAAAGTTTAAGTCGAGAACATTTTTGTCTGGTTATTGTGACTGGAGATGGCTAGAGTGAGGCTCAGTACGCAGTGGCTTTTTCACTGGTGAGCAGGCCAATGCTTCAGTAATAAGGTTGGCGTTAAAATGATGGCCGCCTTTGTGTAGAGGTGTGGGCGACGGTCTTGACTCCCCCACACTGCTTTTTGGTGCTCATATTGATGAACTGCAAGATATCCGAAAGAGAATGGATGAAGTGGAGAAACTGCTATCTGTCAATGGAGATGGCAGTCTCCTCAGTGAAGGCTCACCTTCAGTTCTTGAAGTCCTGCTGCATGATGTGTCATACAGCACGGCTGACTGGAGAGATTAGGCCGGAAAAGGACTATTTGTGTGCCCAGTCTCCCAAGTGGCGCTTGAGATGAATCCCCGGCCAAATTTAAGAATTGGTTGCCATGCTTTCATGACCTCATATTGCGGGCTGGGTGTCTCAAGTTTAATGAAGTACATTGTAACTGTCTTCCAGGCTTCAGGTCAGTCAAAGACTCTGACCACTGGCCATATGTTGTCTTTTCCTCATTGCCTTGTCCTCGGTGTTCATCAAGAAGGGCGAGCCGCGTCAGGATTTTGCCACCTGCTGGGACCTAGGCTTTTCTTTGTTGGAGCTTCAGGCGACAACCTGGCAGAGGTGCAAGGGCTTTGGTGAAACTCTGAATGGATCCTGGTGTTGTTCAATTATCCTGCCATGGCTTAGGCCTTTTCAGGCTCCATGGGTGGTTGTATTATTCTGCAGTTCATTATTAATCCTGACCTTTGTTCCCTTGAGATTATAATCCTGATTTTGTGATTCTGTATTTTATCCTGAGAAGGGTTATGATATATGAGCACAGAGGCATTTGTTGCCTGTTATCCTATTATACTGCAAAAATCAGGATTTTTCATTTTTCTCTTTGGTATTCATCCACTGGCATGCTTCAACAGTGGAACAAGGGCAGCCATGGTTTAATTATTTGTGTGCCTCCTTTCCTTTGGGGAATATGCTGAGTTGGTTGTGTGATATTAGGGTAATGCAGTGATTACCTGTGGATTTTTTTTCTTTTAATGTGCTGTAATCCTCGCACTTATACTGAGAGAGTACAACTTTTAGTAACTTTCAATTTTTTAGATAGTACCACAGCAGGATAGTGCGTGGGTGGTTTGGTGTAGAGATGGTTGGTCTGGCCTCATAAGTCTTCTGTGTGGGTGAGGAAAATATGTTAGAATTATTGGGGTCATACTTTTCTTTTTTTATTATCTTGGGATTAGGGAATCATTGCTTGCTTCCAGAGAGAGTACAGACAGAGTGTGCATCCTAGAAAAGACTGGGCCCTTTTTAATTGTCATTGGCGGTTCTGGTGTGGTTGGAATTGAGGAATTTTGTTTTGGTGCATGACTGGGCGTAGCTGACTCATCCTTGGATATCTTGCCTTGTTACACTGATCTTCTATTTGGTTTGCTTGTGCTGGTAGTGGCGATGGTTATTTGATTACTTGGCTCATGAAATAGATGGTGGGCATATTATCTGATTGATGAAGTTTCCCTGAGGGGAAATGGATTAAATCCCATTGATACTGGGGCCTGAATGGTGCTTTTGGGGTACCTAGATAAAGGGGTGGTTTGTTTTGCTCAACGTATAGGAGTGATGTGAGTATTATTGGTTTGTTGACCCTTATTTTAGGATACCATTGAGCAGGTTGGGGCATTAGTGACTGTGTTTATTCGGGTCAGGTGGAGGGTATGTTGGATGAAGGAGTAGGCTGCCCTCCAGAAAGACGGGCCCTTTTGGGAGCTTCTGAACTGCTCTCCCTCCTGAGACTTGGTTCGCCTGGAGGTGTTGTGTCCTGTTGGATGCGGGGCCTGAACTTTCTGTTCAACATGTCTTTCTTTGATTAGAGATTAGGCTGATTGGAGGAATAGGTTGTCTCCTCCAAATGGACTTATATGGGACTTCAATCTGTCAATCTGTTTTCTAGGTTTAGCACTATACAGACAAAACAAAACATTCATACAGTACATGGGGAGAGATAAAGCAGAATGTAGTGTTGCAGTTATAGCTAGGGTGTAGAGAAAGATCAGCTTGCTATATGGTAGATCCATTCAAATGCCTGATGGCAGCAGGAGGGAAGCTGTATTTAAGTCAATTGGTACATGTTCTCAGGCTTTTGTATGTATCTCTTCCTCGATGGAGCAGGCGGAAGAAAGTAAATCTAGAGTGTATGGGGTCCTTGATTATGTTGGATGCTTTTCCAAAGCAGCAAGAAGTGTAGACAGAGTCAGTGGATGGGCAGCTGATTTTTGTGATAGACTGGACTACATTCAAAACCTTTTGCAGTTTCTTGTGGTCTTGGTCAGAGCAGGAGCATACCAAGCTATGATACATCAGAAAGGACGCTTTCAATGGTGCATCTGTAAAAATTGGTGAGAGTTGTAGCGGACATGCTGAATTTCCTCAGCGTCCTGAGAAAGTAGTGGCGTTGGGGCTTCCTTTCTTCACCCAGATAGTTGGGGTGTTGATATCAGCTCTGATTTGTTATGGTTAACCCTACAAGGTTTCTGTTATGTTGTTAGGAGGAGGAGTGTCGTATTTCCCCCATATGACACTGATAGGGTTTCGTTAATGAAAAATGGTTTAAATTTTCCAGTGATGGGACGCCTGATCAGTGCCTTTAATGTGGCTAGAGAAGAGGGAGGTTTATTGTGTTGCAAGTCTAGGTAAGGTGTATGAATCCTTTCCTGCACCTATAGTCCTGAGGCCCCCCCTTTTCTGCCTTATCCTTTCACAGCTTGGAGGTTCTGGGATTCTGAGATAGACTCCAGTTGGTTATATATTACTCCTCCAAAGGTAACCTAACCCGAATATCGTGTAGTTCTGTCTTTGTTATCCTGTGGAGGGGGTTGTGCACCACGGGGCCGTGTATTTTCATGATTGTATCCTGAGATCCCCCACTCATTCTCGTATCCTTTCCTTATCCATATAAGAGGAGATCCCAACTATGACAATTGCAATGATTGATAATTAGAATCATTAATATGGGTATTCGTTGGTCTTTTCTGTATGTTATGTGAAATAATGGTTACTCTCTACTGTATTTGTTTTTTGTGGTACAATGTAGAGTGGTTCCAATAAAAACATTGTTTTTAAAAAACTTACTTTATGTTCATCAAGAAGGAATTTTCTTTCTTGATTTTAGCATTGATATTGTCATCTTTCATTCTGCAATGTTAAGGAATTAAAAGCTAGTAGACATTTTATAAATCAGCTTAACATAATTACGGATTTTGTTCAGTTTGTTTGTATCTGATGTCCAAGGAATGGAGCCAAGCCATACTCAATACTAGACTCAAATACTAATAATCTGAGAATAAATAAGCATAAAGCATAATTGGATCATGAGATACATATTAAGCTTCTGTTCAAATAAAATGAATGTTTAAATGAACAATGTCATGAGGAATACCATGATTTTTGGACATGATGCAACATTAGATTTAACAACATAGTGTTTTGGTGCGTTTCATTTGCCACCATCCGTTATTGAAGAAGGTTGCTAACTTTTGCTAGCCATAAGCATGCTTTATGCTCATAGCTGTGCTGTTTGTGCTGTTGACTTGTGCTCAGTAGGCGCGCACACACACACACACACACACACACACACACACACACCCACCCACCCACCCACCCATATTGGGATTAAAACAATGCATTTCATGAATAACCCCCAGCTTTATTTGAGGTTCTCCGGTTTATTCTTCAATCTCTCTTTACCATTGAGCAGGCCTCGCTCTCTGTCATTTCAGGCACCATGCCCAAAGGGGGCATTGGCAACTATCAACTGAGCAGTAGTATGCAGAGATTTTTAATTGAGTTTGTTCAGGTAATATCTATATTTTAAACATTCTTGTCCAAAAGAAGTCTTTAAAAACTATTTCTGTTTTCATTATTTCATTGGTATTATAGTCTGGACCCGCCCAGTATATAAAATGTAAGATTACATTTATTGAATGCAAAATATTACAAATTTGAATCAGAAGTTTGAAACAGGCCACTTAACATCTGTGGGCAGAAAAAGCAGTTGACATTTTAGGTTTCCAAGAATGCACGCCAAAAATGTTGTTAGACCGTTGACCCAAATTATGATTTTTCTCCTTGATATTATCAGGCTAATTTCCAGTTTTTAACCATGTTTTATCAAGGTGTGGCTTGAAATTATTTCACCCACAAAAATTAATTTTAGATAGTGAGGATTCCAGAGTGGGCATTTGTTACGTGGGAGTTTCAGATAATCAGATTACACATAGGATTTCTTCTTTCAGAAAACTGCTGTCTTTGGCTACAGGAATATTTTCCGGATGAGGTGACATAGTGGATAGCGTCCCTACCTCTATGTCAGGGTTCAAGTCACACTCCAGGACTTAAGTTAGTTATTAGTGTCACAATAGGCTTACGTTAACATTGCAAAGAAGTTATTGTGAAAGTCCCCTCGTTGCCACACTCCGGCGCCTGTTCGGGTACACAGAGAGAGGATTTTGGCATGGCCTGTGCACCTAATCAGCATGCAGACACAGGAAGAACGTGCTGACTCCACACAGGCAGTGACCCAAACTGGGAATTGAACCCCGGGTTCCTGGCGATGTCAGGCAGCAGTGCCACCATGGCTTGAGGGCCAAGGAAGATCTGTCCATAATATGGCTAAACTGGTTGAGTACCAATTAGTAAATCCTACCAACATGCACCAGTGGCAGGCAGTGAGAGCAGGAGGGGTTCTTGGTCAGATGGAAATAAATTGGAACCTCTACCATTGCTATCTGTAACTCTGGGCTACAACTTGTAAAAGTGTATGTTGCCACAGCAACACAGACTCCTTGGGAGGCCAGTTGGCCAGTGTGGATCAATTTAGTGCCAGCAACACTGGGTTCAAACCCAATTCTGGTGAGAGTGGATTTGGGATCTGCTTCTTGCCCTACCCATTATGGAGTTTGTGGCAGAGATTTGGACCTGCCTTCGGTCAAAGAACTCAAGAAGAAGATAATTTCTGCTTCCCTGCAAACAAAAAATGCAACTCCTTAACTTATAAAATAATTAAATCTCATTAAATGAGATGTAGGGGTAAAAAAATGACCTTGTTGATAAGTTTGTTATGTGAACAAATCCTTTATGCTGAACATTTTAATGATTATGATATCTGTTTCTTCTGCAGTAACTACAGCTTGTGAAAAGCATGGGGGTGAAAACACAGCGTCCTAGATGTTTTTTTGACATAACTGTCAATAATCTGCTTGGTAAGGGAAATGTATTACAGTAATTATGTTACTTGTGTGAAAACACAGACTTTTGATGTACTGACCATGGGTTCAGGTTAAACTTTTTGAGTTTATTTTGTTGTATTGTAATCACAAGCACGTTAGTGACGTTGTTCTTTAAGAATCTGCTGTTAGGTTGGAACTTTGTTGCAAGTTCAAGTTGTGGTAGGAATGCATACATTTACTGGAAATCCATTAACAATTTTAGAGCATTATAAACATTGATTAAAAATGACAATGTGCAAGGATGGAGAAACCACTCTCCTGGAAAAACAGGGTTTTTAAAAAAGTGAATTCCAATATCTTACCTCTAAAATACAATTATTTTAAGTGTTTAGTGCATACTTCCATCTTGGCTTGGAGGAATAGAATATTTTGTGACAGCATCACGCAATCTCAGGTTAATTGTAGCACAGGTCAGATGCAGAGGTAAGCTCCATTTTTGTTCTTAGCCAGTTGTATTAACTCCAGCTCCAGAAGACGTTTTGCAGTTTGTGTTAATTTTCCACTTCTAACAAATGGCCTTTCTTGAATAAAATTGTCATTTTCTGACTTGATGTATTTTGATATAGTTTTGCATATTGTTGATAAAATTAGTAACTAAATGAGTGTAGCAAAACATTAAAGTAACAATAGAATTTTTATTTTATCTTTTTCAGAACTTTTAAGATATAATTGATTCTTGATATTTTATTTTCCACAGTGGGCAGAGTTGTCTTTGAATTGTTTTCAGATGTGTGTCCAAAGACTTGTGAGAACTTTCGCTGTCTCTGTACAGGTTAGTTGTAAAATATCATTCATAGTTTTTTGATGCAGAACCAAGAAAGATTTTTGGTTTTGTTAGATATTGTTTTTTATGTTTTTTTTAACATATTTTACGTGATTGGGTTTGATTATATAAAAATGTCTCTAAATACCATTGAGTAACATGTTCTTGCTTTTAAAGAGCCACAATTTAAAATTGTTACATAATAGTGGAGTGGCTGTCATTCTAATTCTATTGAAAGTTGATAAAGTCTACTCATATAGAAAATATTGTCTATACTAATTTCCTGTACAGAAAAGCTTGCATCTAATTATCACATTTTTGTCATCCTTCCGTCAACTTTTTGCCATTATTTGCTACTTCAGCATTTATAATGGAAATGGCCTCTGCAACTTTTCACAATGTAATGGCGACCTCATAACAGTAATGGTATGATATTAACCTTTGATTTGATTCTGCCTGCTGTTTAGCTTGTATTGTAGAAAGGCTGCACTTCTTCTGAAGACTACAATTGTTCTTTTAACCATTGATTGCTCAGTTGGTAGCACTCTAGCCTTTGAGTTAGAAGGCAGTTAGCACAAAAGCTAGTCTAACACTCCAGTGTGATGATGAATAAGTTCTGCACTGGGGGAAGGGGTGCTGACTTTTGGATGTGGAATTCAATCTTTCTGCTGGATATAAGAATCCATTGCACTACTTTTAAGAAGAGCAGAGAGCTCTTTCTAACCCTCCCTGCTCAGGGTCAAATAGGATATCTTGGTTAAAATGGTCTGATTCAGCTGTAGACTGTGTTAGGAATGGATCTGGTGGCTGAGGAATAGAGTTTGTGGTGGGAATTGAAGACATTGGATGGATTTCTCCCAAAAAATTCTAAGTGTGGAATTCGCGTGAAAACTGGGGCAATTCATGAAGGTTTTTTTCAGTGGAAGTTCAAAGTTCATTGCAGAGGCCAACAGTGTGGAGCGGGACCTATCCCCGGTGGAGAGGCTAAAATCAGTGCACTGAGCGGGCCACTGCGTGTGCATTGATCTGTCAATGCCAAGATCAGCATGTGCTCACTGGCCACCCACTAAAGGTGTCCCAATTGCTGGCCAGTTTGATCATTGGCCAGCCCCACAACTCCTGCAACGTGGGCTCTCCATTCCCCCCCACGGCCCGATTGCTGGATCTTCGACCGTTCTTGGGTCCAGTCATGATCCCTGCTAGCAAGCTGAGAGATTTCAGTCCTGGGCCCACTAGTTGTATTTAAATCATCTTACAGTTAGAATGATCATGTAAATGGTCTTCACACCTCCTCGCTGATTTCTGGCGTAAAACTGGAATTTAGGGTTACAGCCAACAACAACTTCTATTTATCAAACCACATTAATATCAGTGTGGTTAACTCTGCTGCTTCACAGCTCCAGTGACTCATGTTCGTTTCCAGCCGTGGGACACTGCGAAGTTGGCCGGAAATCTGGCGTTGGGAAATGCAAGCAGGGCATTTTAACGCTCACGCGAACTCCTGAATTGCTGTGCCAAAATATTAGCTTAGCAGCATCGGAGAATCATGGCCATTGTCTTTCCAATATCTAATTAGACCTTCTGCTCATCCAATACTGGATGTCAGACAGGAAACCTAGTAAATCGGACATTCTGACACAGTCAGGAAAGGTGATGGTGAGGAACATAAGAACATAAGAAATAGGAGCAGGAGTAGGCCATCTAGCCCTTCGAGTCTGTCCCACCATTCAATAAGATCATGGCTGATCTGAAGTGGATCAGTTCCACTTTCCCGCTTTCTCCACATAATCCTTAATTCCCTTGCCTACCAAAAACCTATCTACCCGTGACTTAAATAGATTTAGCGAGGTAGCCTCCACCACTTCAACAGGCAGAGAATTCCAGAGATTCACCACCCTTTGAGTGAAGAAGTTCCTCCTCAACTCCGTTCTAAACTGCCCCCCCCCTTATCTTGAGGCTGTGCCCTCTAGTCCTACTATCCTTTCTAAGCGGGAAGAATCTCTCTACCTCTACCCTATCCATCCCTTTCATTATCTTATACGTCTCTATAAGATCCCCCCTCATACTTCTAAACTCCAACGAGTACAGACCCAGACCATTTAGTCTCTCTTCATAGTCCAACCCCCTCATCTCCGGCATCAGCCTAGTGAACCTGCCCTGCACTCCCTCCAAGGCCAAAATATCCTTGCACAAGTGCGGCAACCAAAACTGCACACAGTACTCCAGCTGCGGCCTCACCAGTGCCCTGTACAGTTGCAGCAAGACCTCCCTGCTTTATATACTATCCCCCTCGCTATAAAGGCCAGCATTCCATTCGCCTTCTTGATCACCTGCTGCACCTGCAGACTCCTGCATTGTAGCATGCTGCAGCTTTTCGCCCTTTAAATAGTAATCCCTCCTACTATTATTTCTGCCAAAGTGGTAACCTCACACTTGCTAACATTATACTCCATCTGCCAGGTCCTCGCCCACTTGCTCAGCCTATCCAGATCCCTCTGCAGACTTTCCACACCCTCCGCACAATTTGCTTTTCCACTCATCTTTGTGTCATCAGCAAATTTTGTCACCCTACACTCAGCCCCCTCCTCTAGATCATCTATATAAATGGTAAATAGCTGAGGCCCCAGCGCCGATCCCTGCGGCACTCCACTATTCACCGACCGTCAATCAGAATAGCACCCATTGATACCAACTCTCTGCCTCCTATTAGACAACCAATCCTCTATCCACGCTAACACCTTACCCCCAACTCCATGCAACCTAACCTTCTGAAGCAACCTTTTGTGAGGCACCTTATCAAACGTCTTTTGAAAATCGAGAAACACCACATCCACCAGTTCCCCTCTGCCAACCGTACTAGTCACAACCTCATAGAAATCCAATAAATAAGGAAGAGCTTGATGCCATCGGCATACTTCTGGAACCTGATGGTTTTTCAGAGGATGTCACTGAGCGGCAGCTTATGGATGAGAAATAAGAATAGGCCAAGAGTAGGTCCTTCAGGGACCAGAGGTAGTGTTGCAGGAGCAGGAAGAGAATACAGATGATTCCCTGGCCATGACTAGTTTAATCAGAATGGAACCTGTGAGGGATGCATAATGGAGGAGAGATTTTAGAAGAGCGTATTGAGGTGAACTGTGCTAAAATCTACAGGCTGGTCAACAAAAATTGGAAGTAATCATTTGCTGTGATCAGTCACATTGGATGTTACTTACGGTAAGGGATATTTCACAAGTGAGATAAGAACATAAGAAATAGGAGCAGGAGTAGGCCATCTAGCCCCTCGAGCCTGCCCCGCCATTCAATAAGATCATGGCTGACCTGTCGTGGCTCAGTTCCACATTCCCGCCCTCTCCCCATAACCCTTAATCCCCTTGCCTATCAAGAACCTATCAACGGCATCTTAAAAATATTTAGCGAGGCAGCCTCCACCACTTCAACGGGCAGAGGATTCCAGAGATTCACCACCCTTTGAGTGAAGAAGTTCCTCCTCAATTCCGTTCTAAACCGTCCCCCCTTTATCTTGAGGCTGTGCCCTCTAGTCCTGCTGTCCTTTCTGAGCGGAAAGAGCCTCTCCACTTCTATCCTATCCTTCCCATTCATCATCTTATATGTCTCAATGAGATCTCCCCTCATTCTTCTAAACTCTAATAAGTACAAGCCTAGTTTATTCAGCCTCTCCTCATAGTTCAACCCCCTCAACTCCGGTATCAGCCTAGTAAACCTCCTCTGCACTCCCTCCAAGGCCAAAATATCCTTGCGTAAGTGCGGCGACCAAAACTGCACACAGTACTCCAGCTGCGGCCTCACCAGTGCCCTATACAGCTGCAGCAAGACCTCCCTACTTTTATATTCAATCCCCCTTGCTATGAAGGCCAGCATCCCATTTGCCTTCCTGACCACCTGCTGCACCTGTAGGCTGGGTTTTTGCGACTCATGCACAAGGACCCCGAGGTCCCTCTGCACCGTCGCATGCTGCAGTTTTTCGCCATGTAAGTAATAGACCTTCCTACCATTATTCCTACCAAAGTGGACAACTTCACACTTGCCAACATTAAATTCCATTTGCCAGTTCCTGGCCCATTCGCCCAGCCTATCTAGATCCTTCTGCAGACTCTCCACACCCTCCGCACAATTTGCCGTTCCACCAATCTTGGTGTCATCAGCAAATTTCGACACCATACACTCGGTTCCCTCCTCCAGATCATCTATATAAATGGTAAATAGCTGAGGCCCCAGCACCGACCCCTGGGGCACTCCACTAGTCACCAACCGCCATCCGAATAGCACCCATTGACCCCCACCCTCTGCCTCCTATTTGACAGCCAATCCTCTATCCACGCTAACACCCTACCCCCAACTCCATGCCCCCTGACCTTCTGTAATAACCTCTTGTGAGGCACCCTATCAAACGCCTTCTGAAAATCAAGAAACACCACATCCACTGGCTCTCCTCTATCCACCGCCCTAGACACATCCTCATAGAACTCCAATAAATTCGTCAGACACGACTTCCCCTTAACGAAACCGTGCTGCGTCTGCTCTATCAAACAATTCTCCTCAAGATGCCTCGCAATTTTCTCCTTGATCACGGATTCTAACATTTTACCTACAACAGATGTTAAACTAACCGGCCTGTAATTCCCTGCCTTTTGCCTGCCACCCTTCTTAAACAACGGCATAACATTAGCCGTTTTCCAATCTTCCGGCACTTCCCCGGAATCCAGCGATGTTTGGAAAATAATCACCAAGGCATCCACTATCACCTCCGCCATTTCTTTCAGAACCCTTGGATGCATTCCATCCGGTCCTGGGGACTTGTCCACAATCAGTCCCTCCAGTCTGTCGAGCACCGCCTCTCTAGTAACAATAATGTCATTCAGGCCCTCCACTCCTACCATCTTTCCATCGCTAACACCCGGCAAATTATTCACGTCCTCCTCCGTGATGACCGAAACAAAAAAGTTATTCAAGTTATAGAGTGTGGGGGTGAGAGATTTCCTGGTATACTAGAGTATGAGGATCAGCTTAGGTCAAATCGAATCCATTGGGTGAACAGCTGGTTTGTGATGTAGCGCGATGCCTATACAGCAAGTTCAATTCCAGTACCAACTGAGGTTATTCATGAAGGACTGTCTTCTCAACTTTATCCCTTGCCTGAGGTACGGTGATCCTCAGGTTAAGATCACCACCAGTCAATTCTCTCCTTCAAAAGGGGAGGTCAGCTGGGACTATGGCGACTTCACCTTACTACAGTATGAGGAAGATTTACTTATTATTACTACAGCACAAGTTAATGATGGGCCATTGAAGCGATGGATGGACAATTGTCAAAGGTTCAGAGAGTACAGAATTCCTAAACTGCATTCTGAGAGCCTTACTAGCCAGTTTGTGGCAAGCCCAACATGAGGCAGAGGGGGAGGAGTGCAATTCTAAATCTAGCTTTAGGGAACAAAGCTGAGAATATGGAACAAATATGAGTGGGAAAACACTTGTTGAGTTGTAATCATATTCAGTTGGGTTTAGCCTAGTGATGGCAAAGCATAACGTTAAGATAGGAGAAAAGATTCTAAATTAAGGGACGCCCAATTTTACTTTGCTAAATCTCTTTTCAGCCAAAGTGATTGGAGGAATTCAAACATGGAGTTGCAAGAAAGATGATCACAAATTTGGGAGATGATGAAATAGTCAAGGACTTTGGAGAATAAAGGGAAAATGAATACGGGAGTAAAACGGATTATCCAGTCATTGCCACGTTTCTATGTCTGAGACCTTGCTGCATGGATATGGCTGTTTTCTGCAATACAGCCATACATTTTCAAAATACTTAATTGGGTATAAATCAAATCCTATTGTATTGTTTGTTTTTCATGAGACTCTTTGTCCTTGATGCAAAGGCAAACACCAACTGCTGTTCGATTCAAAAATTCTTTATTCTTCTTACATATGCTGGCAAGCCTTTGCTACCCAACTTCCACTCAGTGCTAATGGTCAGTTAGCAAAGGCACGCTGGATAATGGGACAGTCCCCCTTTATGTAGTTTTACAATCCTCATGATCTCATACGATCTGATGCAATAAAGGTAATCACAAGACACCATTTGTTCTAGTCAGGTTAATCATATCTAAGGTTGTAGTATGGTTAAGTTGAAAGAAACTGTTAATGGCTATGTTTGTTAATCACAGATGTCTTAAGCTTGTCATTTTGAAATCAACTCACAGCAGCCTAAAGTTATTTACGCCTTTCATATCCACTGCTGGTTTAGCAGGTTTTTGCAAAAGCTCGTAGCTGTATGAGATATTAACGCCTTAATATCTCATTCCCTCCTTTTATCATTTCATAATAACTTAAACCTTTAGAGAGGAGTTTGGGCGCTGAGTTGGGTTGGTAATGGTTCTTAAAAGAATTCATTATATTACGCCTTTCTACAAGTTGAGTGATAATTTTGTCCATAGGTGCCATTAGAAGGACGTCCTGTCCATTAACTTTTGTGAAGCCAATAGGATTGAACACAGCCCTCATTCCATTTTTAGTCCCATTTTGATGCAAAATCCATTCTGTTATTTCCTGGGGGTTGAGAGGCATAGGGAACAGAGGAATCCCTTCTTTAGCATGTGGTGGCATGTGTGAGTAGACTGAACACTTGGTTACATTAAACTTTACAGCATACTCATAAGGCATGTACAAAAAGGTGTTAGAGTGAAATTGTCCATCTTTCAGGCTCCCTTTCCATTGATCTGGTTATCCTGGTGCCAGGAAAATAGCTGAAAGGCTGAAGAAGGTGAAGATAAACCTCATGATTTATTAGTAGATATTGGTGTCCACCGTTTACAGTCACTCAGATGTATCCAGCGAGGTTGTCCTTGAACCATGATTGCAGTTGGAGTCTGGAGGAGAACTTGGAACAGTCCTTTCCACCGTGGCCCAGTTTGGGTCAATCCCAGTTCTTTATTAGCACGAGGTCTCCTATCTGTGGTCCAGGGAAGTAGTTCTGTGGGTCAGAATCTTGATCTGATGTCCGTGGAGTTGATCCAAAGGCGCACTGTACCTCTGAATGAAGAAACTTTAAAGACGAGGTTAGCTGTCAGAAATACTTCTGAATTACTTCTCCCATAACATTTAAATCTGTCTGGGTGGATGGGCTTGTATTTGCATCCGAAGGCGTCCTGCTTGGTTTACCATAGATTATCTCCGCAGCCACTAGTCTAATGGTAGAGTGGGGTGTTATTCTCATTTGGTAGAGGGCTAAGGGTAAGACTTTTAACCAGTTTAGATCGGTTTCAGATGTTAGCTTGGCTAGCTTAGCTCTAAGGGCCCCATTAGCTCTTTGCACTATCCCTGCTGCCTGAGGATAGTAGGCACAGTGGAACTGCTGCTGAATGTGTAATATGTGACATAGTTCCTTATTAATTTTCCCTACAAAATGGGGGCTGTTGTCCGAGCTAATCTGTTGGGGCATACCAAATCTCGGTATTATTTCTGTCAATAACAACTTTACTACTGTCAAGGCCTTGTTATTTGTAGTTGGGAAAGCCTCTATCCATCTACTAAACACATCAACAATTACAAGACAATACTTATAACACTGCACACGCAGTAATTCGATAAAATCTAACTCAATACAATCAATTGGGCCACCCCACAAGGGTGTTTTCCTTAGCAAGCGCTTTATGCCTTGGCCAACGTTATTTTGTTGGCATGTTACACATGATGCTACCCGAGACTGAGCAGCCTCGGCTAGTCAGGAGTGCCATCAGGTACGAAGCAATATTCCACTCATTCCCTCCTTCCCAAGGTGGGTGTCAAAGTGTAGACAATCAAGCAGTAAAGGCAGCAATGCATCTGGAATGCAAACTTGGACAGCTGGAGTGACCCAGAGGCCTGATAACACAAAATGCGAACATCCATGCATCCTCCAAAGACCTTTTTTAGAAGCAGGGGCATCCCCCTGTAAGAGCTGAATAGTGACTATATCTGGCATGCCCAATGTAGTGGATGTGCTGGTGTTGGACTGGGGTAAACACAGTAAAAAGTCTGACAACACCAGGTTTTAGTCCAACCGATTTATTTGATAGTAAACTCACAAGCTTTCGCGGGGACTCCCTCTTCGTCAGGTGAATGGAGAGTTCTGGCCTCGGACAGAGCATATAAAGCACAGACAGTTTAGAGATTACTGATTAGAATGCGAATCTTTACACCTAACCTGCTGTTCAAGTCCTAAAGTGGCTGACAATGTGTGTGGAAGGAGCACTGATCACAGGTTAAAGAGATGTGTATTGTCTCCAGACAGCACAGTGAGTGAGGTTTTGCCTCACATTGTCAGCCACTTTAGGACTTGAACAGCAGGTTAGGTGTAAAGATTCGCATTCTAATCAGTAATCTCTAAACTGTCTGTGCTTTATATGCTCTGTCCGAGGCCAGAACTCTCCATTCACCTGACGAAGAGGGAGTCCCCTCGGAAGCTTGTGAGTTTACTATCAAATAAATCGGTTGGACTAAAACCTGGTGTTGTCAGACTTTTTACTATGCCCAATGTGCTCAAAGAAGACGCTGTGTTTACCATCTGCTTGTTCTTGGAGGGCACCAAGTTAGTCTGGTTCATTGCCCTCCGTTTGGCAGCCTGGTCAGTGTTGTATGCAGTTACTGTAGAATCATCAGCAGCGTGGGCAGTACATTTAATCACAGCCAATTGTCCAGGGAGGAGGATGGCCTGGAGAAGATTGCGAACATAAGGACAATTTTGAATGGGGCTTCTGGAGGATGTGAAGAACCTCTTTGGCCCACAGTTGGCCAAGATCATGAGAGATACCAAAAGCATAATGGGAATCGGTGTAGATGTTTGCACGTTTTCCAGCGGCCAGAATACAGGCGCGGGTAAGGGCAAAGAGTTCAGCCTTTTGCACAGAGATGGAAGGTTCGAATGCAGCCAATTCCAGGGTCCACAATCACATAGCCAGAAAGGGGTGTCCCCGGGGCGAGAGGCAGGAACTGCCATCAACAAACATGTTAAGGTCAGGGGAAGGGAGGGGAAAGTCTGTAAGATCCGGACGAGGGGAGGTTAGAAAACAATCATGTGGGGGCTCCGGGAGTTCATCAGGAGGAGCGGTTAGAAATGTGATTTTGTCGGGGTCAGCAAAACAGGAGGTTCAGTGGGAATTTCGGACTTTGGGACATAAGGCGGAGGAGGGGTGGTGGAGTTGGTTGGACCTGGATAGATTGGGGTTGAAGTTGGGGAGGGGTTGGAGTGCTAGGTTGCCTTCTCCAATCCTCCTCCTATTGTTCACCGGTGTCACTACTTGGGAACAACAGTGGCATGCCAGATTATGTCAAGAGGTACCTCCGGTTTTTTATCTTTCCTTTGTTTGGCCTTTCGCTCTTGCCCTTTTTCTCAGTCTCTCTCTCCCTTTCCAACCTCTCTTGTTCTGCATTTTCTCATACTTCTCACATTCTTACTTCAACATTTCCCAAGTTTTGGGTTTCCCTTCATCATCACATTCGCTGATCCCTCTCCTACATGCATTATCCTCCAGCTGGCCAACTTTGATTTTACGGTTAGTTCATCGGCTTTCTTTCTCCATAAAAATATTAAAACATTCCATCTACTTTCCACATTGTTTCTAAATAGCCTCTTCTGCTATAATACACTTATTCAAATCCTAAGTTCCCCCTAAAGCCAATTCTCCTTCCCCAGTTTTTTGTTTAAACACTCTGAGAAGCGTCTGAGTCACTCCTCGTCCTTTTGGGTTTTCATAACACATTTTATATAAAGGGGTCCCATTCCCTGACTTACCCAAAGTTTGACCGATTGTTAAAAGACTTTGACCACTTGTGCTTCATGATCTTCAGTGGCCTGTTTCCCTACATCCACTTCAGGGTCCTGACCTTCGTGTGGGGGATTTCTCCTCTAAACAACTGGTCTAAGGCTGCGCGTTTGAGACAGGCACTTCCTTTCGATTAGCACAAGTAACCATGTCTCCAACTTCACCTAATTCCCATCCTTTACCGTGTGTCAGAGGACTCGAACCTTAAATTCTACCGACCGAGGACACTCACTCCAAATTCTACCGACCTAGGGACTCGAGCCCCTACTGAGGGACTCGAACCTCCCGGATTTAATATACCAAAACCCTAGGGACTCTAACCCCCAGGTAGACGTGGGAGACTTGAACCCTCCACTATTTCAGTGAACAAATCTGGGCACTCTAACCACTCGGTGCCTTAACAAATAAACCTGGGGACTCTAACCACCAGGGCAACCAGGGGACTCGTACCATCCGGAGAAGAACTAGTTGGTGTTCAAGGATGTAAGCTGTCTCCGGGTTCTGTCAATACAGGGTCTCGGGGGAAGAGGAGTCGATTGAATATTAGATCAGTGAAAGAGGCCAAGATTAACCTTACCTTGTGGGCCTGTCCATCTCATGCTACCGACACCCAGACGATTGCTTATTCATTCCACCTCAGAGGACATCTGTATATGTTGGAGTCCTGCTCTTCAGTGCCAATTGTTATGTTTGTTTTTTGCAAGACTCTTCGCTCTTTGACGCAAAGGCAAGCGCTAACCACTGTCTGATTCAAAAGTTCTTTATTCTTCTTACATATGCAAGATGGCAAGACTTTGCTACCCAACTTGCACTCAGTGCTGGGAGTCAGTTAGCAAAGATGAGCTATATAATGGGACAGTCCCCCTTTAAGTAGCTTTACAATCCTCATGGTCACATGCGGTCTGATGCAATATAGCTAATCACAGAACACCCTTTGTTCTAGTCAGGTTAACCATATCTAAGGTTATAATATGGTTACGTTGAAAGAAAGAGAACTGTTAATGGGTAAGTTTGTTAATCACAGATGTCTTAAGCTTGTAAATTTGAAATCAACACAGCAGGCTAAAGTTACTTATGCCTTTCATACCCACTGCTGGTTTAGCAGGTTTTTACAAAAGCTCGTAGTTGCATGAGATATTAATCCCTTAATATCTCACTAAAACTCTGAAAATAATTATTTAAATACATGTTCTTTATTTTTTTTAATTATTCATTTGTTATGCAATGGAAAATGGGCCAGTGTTAATTTATTTTCTGTCTCTGTATGTGCATTTTTTGTACCATTCTTAGAAACCACCCACAGATATTGATGGGATGTCTGTTTTAATTTGAAATGAAGTACAGTCTTAGGAGATTGCACCACTGTTTGGTGTGGTGTAGCTATTATTGGTAATCTGTACACATGCTATCAGTGATGTTATGCTGTTGATCTCTTTACAGGTGAAAAGGGGGTAGGAAAGAGTACTCAAAAACCTTTGCATTATAAAGGTTGCCTATTTCACAGAGTTGTAAAGGATTTTATGATTCAAGGAGGTGACTTCAGTGAAGGTATGAGACTCATAATTTGCAACGTTCATCCTAAAATTTGCTGTTCTCGTCTTCCCTTTCAAAGCCTCTTCTTCCTTCTATGTCTCTTAGTTTGTATGACTTTTTAGCCTAACTGCTTCTCCACAGCTGTATATGATTATTTCATAATATTAGGGTGGGTGGAGACTTGTATGGAGTATAATCTCCTGCATAGACCGTTTGGATCTAAATGGCCTGCTTCTCTGTTTTGAATGTTTTATTAACTGATTTAAATCACCATAAATTGTTTTTCCCCCTCTGTTGCAAATCTAAAACTGATGCAGCTCAGGGAGCAAATTGATATTAATGAGCCATGAGATCTAAATTTGCAACTTTCTACTTAAATGAACCTAACTGTTTGATTTACCCAGATTTGTAATTTTATAAATGTATAGCACAGTATATTGCTTTATTGTAGATCAGACCCAATCTTCATTCAATGCATTTAGGAGCTCAATGTGGTAAAATGGAAATAAATCATCTGTTTAGGCTCTTATTTAAAACGTACTCTTTTGCTTTGATATCCACCACTTTTGTGCTTAACAGCTCTGAAAACCCTCTAAATTTTTTAACCACAGACAGTTGTCAGAATTGGGACCTATGCAAAATATGGCCACTGCTTCATTCCATATAATACTGGGATGCATTTCTGCATTTTTTTGTTTCATTCCCACATCCAAAAACAAAATCTTAGTGAGGAGGTTTTAACGTGTGCTTTGATTGCTGCTGAAATATTCCTTTGTGGGAAATTTTGTTTTGATCACATCCCTGCAGTGGCATACATCAGGTCTTCTGTTGAGACAATAGGACAAGTCTTAAGCAACATTTACATTTGCTATTATCTTTTCATGTTTAGTCAACAAGAGCATGTTTTTTATAATATTGTAATTGCCATTCTTTTAGCTAAAATAATGTTATATACTGATAGGGCTTTGATGAATTTTATGAACACTCTTCTGTACTTTTAGGAAATGGCCGAGGAGGTGAATCTATCTATGGAGGGTTTTTTGAAGGTAATTTCTTTCTGTTAGAATGTAAAAAATATGTTAGAATGTAAAAAATAGGAACAGGGTTTGGCCACTTGGCCTTTCGAGATTGGTCTGCCATTGAGTAAGATCATGACTGGTTTCTTCCTGCACCATCCCCATATCTTTTAAATGCCATTTAGGCATTGCATGATACAAGCTAGCTGTGTATCTGAACCTGTGCATTCATGCTACTGATAACTTGAGTAGATTTATTTTACTTCTATTAAATTTTGTACGGTACCCAGAATATTAAAATATTTTTTTCAGTACTTTAGGTAGCACTTCTAATTGGCAAATATTAAAAGTACAATTTTTAAGGATGATGAAGGTCATGTTTGTAAGAGAAACATTGGAAAGTTCTGCTCAGTGGTAATTTCCCTAAGACTAAGGATGGATTTATGTGCAAGTTTTGTACGAGAATGCATATTTGGTAGTGTAGCTGCTAGGACAGAGGAGTATAAAGAGCACACAAATTCCTTCTGGCGTCACTAGTTCAGGGGTGAATGACTTAATTATATGCAGAGACCAGAGGAGCAAGGACTTTTTTTTTGGAACGGAGGTTAAGGAGAAATATAATAAAAGAAGTTTTTTGAAATGCCCTTCTCTGAGTTGTATGTTTCTCTGAATTCCAGTCTGAAGGTGCTGGAATATGATTTCTGTGGGGGCCATGCCAACACATTGCAATAGCACAACTATCTTGTTTTTCTTGTAGGATGCAAATTGATGCTTGACCACTAAATTGTAGGGTGTGCATTTTCACTGAAATTGACTGTTTGGGCTAGGGTGGACTTTTAATATTCCTGTATTTTCCTATGTTACTATATAGTAAGATAAAAAGGTGATTACTTTTGTGAAATTACAGTATTTTCTCATGATTATGTAATGCTTTATCTGTTAATTCTACTTACTGTCATGGGAATTGTGAAAAATTGTTCTTTTAAGTCATTAGTTCCAGTTCTGTAAAATGATCACACGTTTCCATGTTTAAAAATAGATGAAAGTTTTGCAGTCAAACACAACAAGGAGTTCCTGTTGTCTATGGCTAACAGAGGAAAAGATACTAATGGTTCACAATTCTTCATGTAAGTTTTTTTTATTATCCTGTAGAAAATATCTAATTTGGACTCTACAGAATAGGTTTACACTTTCAACTAGTTTTGTGAGATTGTTATGCCATGTTCACAACCTGCCTCTAGTGGACACACAAGAAGCTATATGTAAATAACAAGAATCCTTTCTTGCTATCTCTTCCTCCTTTACGTGTACTTGTTGTGGCTGTCTCTCTTCATATGTCCTGTCTCTGAGACCAGAGATGCATTTCATTCAAATATTTTCTGTATATTGAAACAGTAATAAACACATCAATTTAGAATTTCATAATATATTATTGAACTGTACTTATTAGACTACTTATCCACACTTGTATAAAAATAAGAGATTAGTATCAAAAATGTCTACATAGCAAAGCATTTTTTTTGGTTGTTCCAGGCCTATCTGTGTAATTGACTCTTGTGTTTGCTTTTATCATAGTTTACAAAGAACATACTTTATTGCTGACTTTGTTTGGAAGTGCATATTTTTAACTGCAGCCTTATTGTATAAGTTGTCTAATTTTGTTTTTCTGATTTCATATTATAAACATTCATTTTCATGAATATTAAACGTAAAGAACTACTAAGCCTGCACCTCATTTAGATAGGTGAGTATATTTTCTAAATATCTATTGGTATCCTTCTCAGAATGTTGCTTATACTACCAGAAAAATTACAATATAAAAATTGTTTTTTCATTCTCTTAGTGTACACGTGGTCTTTGGTCAAGTTATTTCAGGACAGGAATTAATAAGAGATGTGGAAAACCAGAAAACGGATGCAAATAGTAAACCTTATGCAGAAGTGCGAATCTTGAACTGTGGAGAATTAATTCCGAAATCCAAAGGTAGGTGTGTGTGGGTAGAAAAAGGAAAAAGGTTTTGTTTCCTTGATTTAAGAGCATTTTTATAATTTTTATGTGACTGAGAGCTCTTACTGATAAGTAAAACAATTATATCTGTAATAGATTTTTATGTTTAAATTATTATTCTAAAATGGGGACTTTTAATCATGTTTTTAAAATATAAGTGACTCAATGCAACCAGCTAGAAAATGAAGTTGATTTTCAGTCTCCTGTTCAAGTACAAACGAAGCCTAATTCTCGCTCAAGGCCAAACTGAATCAGGTACTATCAGAGCACAGTGGAAATTGGCAATAGATTTCGTTAAATTTAAAGGCTTCCTCTTCTGCCTTAATATTTTTCCACCTTATTTTGTTTTCTTTGCCTCTGTTGAGTTTGCTGGCTGCAAAAGTGGAAGTGATTATTAACAGAGCTTTGGTGATAATCATAGATCTGGGAGCTGTGAAATAAATTAAGTAACTGGTGAATTGATTGTTGCCATTATGGAAAAGTTGTGTGTGAAATTGTTATAATTCTCATACTCAGTGACAGCCAGAGTGCATAAAGAAAAAAAGTGTTGCAGTATGTGAAAATGTATTTGCACAAAGAAGGACTGCAAGTATCGGCCACAAAACAGTGGTTTTACACTAATTACAGTAAACTTGCATTGCATAACGTTTCTCTTAAAGTTTCCCAATCTTCCTCATGTTATTGTTATATAGGAAGAATGCTTTCTAAATGATAATAAAACTTCTTTAATGCATTTACTGATTGAATATTGAGATAGTAGCATTTAGCTGTAGGAAAAATGTTTAAACTGCTATTGTAATACTAGTATTACTGGTGCCTTGCAATATGTTTGATTTTATAGTTATGCTGACATTGCTCATTTGCAACTTAATTCAAAAATTATGTTTCATTGAAAAGTACATTTAATTCACTTTCTGTTCATTTGTACATAAATCGTAGATTCAGATGATTTTTCAGTAATGACATACATTTTAATGAATGGATGTGTTTTACTTAAGCCAAAAAAGAAGAGAAGAAAAGAAAGAAATCTTCTTCTTCCTCTTCAAGTGACTCTGAGAGTTCAACTGACTCCAGCTCCTCCTCGGATTCAGAAAGCGAAACAGATGAAGATTCTAAGAAAAGAAAGAAGAAACGGCGCAAGAAAGAGTCCAAAAAACGTAAGAAAGAGAAGAAGCGAAGAAAGAAATTGGAAAAGAAAAGGTTGGTAACAATTTTCATATATAAGAGAGTTATTTACCCTTTACGTTGCCGTAGCTTCATAGCATTATACTAACACTAAAACTTTTGTATGTAAACGCGTGAATCATTTTAGTATTTTTAAGCTAAATTCTTTCTATGCAGAAACCAGTGTGATAGTGAAAATGATTTCCCCAGTCATTCGTTTTTAACTTATTACCTGACCAGCTACTTCTGTCATTATTTCCTTGCGTTTCCCACTTGATGCTGGCTGGAATTCTCCAGCTAATCATGCCAGTGAAAATGGAGAGTTTGGCGCATAGCCAAATCTCCTTTAAATGCAGCAGGACAGGAGAATCCCGGCTGTGGGCTAGGTTGGAGAATCTGGCCTGTTGTTCCATGTCGTACATTTCCCAAACTAAGCTGATACGTTAGAAGCCTTTTCCCATTGATATTCTGTAACTGGCTGCTAAGAGGTGGCTGTCCAATGCAACTAATTTGCCATTCCAACCCTCACTGCACTGTAAATTCCTGGACAAGTGAGTATTCTCAGCTCAATACTTCCTCATGTCTGTACACCTAAGAGTAGTAACTTATTGTATCGGTGCTAGAAGTACAATCCCATATCGCTTTACTATGCCACTTGATACTTCCTTGGAAATACACATATTATTGCTCTGAAGTGTATTCAGTACTTACTTTGTAATTCTGTAGGTTTCTTGTACTGTGAAGGTACGTAGAATTTGATGTAATTTATTATTACTGCTCGCCTGAGCAAAATGTCTGTGTCAGAGAAGGTGGAGTTTGTTTGATTTTAAGATCTGAGTAATGATATACCAAAGAGCTTTTGCAACCAGGTAGAGTTTACATTCATGTTCCCATTGTTTGGCTTAAGCTGTGAATAGCAAAACATGATTTAAAATTCATGTACCAAGGAGATAACAGTTTTAAATCCAAATAAGCCAGCAAATAAATATACTGGGGGCTCTGTTATAACGCAGACCATAAGGATTGTATCTTGACACTGAGTTATAAGCGAGGCTGTATTATGCTGTGCCAGGTATTGAATCTTTCTAAACATCCTTTGTGTTTCAACTGTACTGGAATGCTAGTTATTTCATTTGTGATGGTGGTGTAGTAGTAATAACACTGGACTAGTATTTCAGATATCCAGCTAATGCTGTGGGGACATGGATTCAAATTGCACAACATGTGGTGGAATTTGAATTCAGTTAATTAATAAAATCTAAAATACAGTAATGATGACTGTGAACTATCATCGATTGTCACAGAAATCCATCTCATTCACAAATAAGCTTTAGGAATTAGTTCTATCATTCTTACCCAGTCTGGCCTACATGTGACTCTCAAACCCACACAAATGTGCTTAACTCTTAACTGCCCTTTGAATGGCCAAGTAAGCCATTCAGCTCAAGGGCAATTGGGGATGAGCAACAAATGCCAGTGATGACCACATCCCATGAAAGAATAAAGAAGAAAAAATTGCTGAATAAAGCTCGTAGCCAGAGTTTGAATAACCTGACTGGCTAAGGGTGCACCTTCAGCTCTCTGCTGAGTTATCTGTCTGGGCGGCATTTACTGCACATTCTGCCATGTGTTTCGTGGATCTTTTGGTCCCATCATTGTCAACGGGATTTCCCATTAACCGCCCTTCATGCTGCCGTGAAACCCACAGTGGGGGTGCGCCATCAGTGGGACCGGAAAATACCAGAAAATTCCAGACATGTATATGACCACTCCTTGTCAAGAGTTGTCTTGTAAGAATTTAGGCTTGGCTGTCTTACAAAGAACAAAGAACAACCCAGCATGGGAAACAGGCCCTTCGGCCCAACGAGCCCGCGCTGCTGCAGCCTCCTACACCTACCCTGCCCTGCGTGTATGCAAGTGGAACCCCTAACTTAGCCAGATTGAGGGGAGAATAGTGTCAATTTGGTAAAACCAATCAGCCTAAGAGCACATCTTTGGGGTGTGGGAGGAAACCGGAGCGCCCGGAGGAAATCCACGCAACCACAGGGAGAATGCGCAAACTCCCACAGACCCAGGCCCAAATCCATGTATCTGCACGGCTAGCAGTGCTAGTCACTGAGCTGGTGCGGCGCCCGTATACTGGTCCAGGATGAAGCACACACACCGACACGAAGTACTAGGCCACTCCCGGAACCTCCAAGAGCAGCCCACGCATGACCCACCGCGTGCATGCCCCTTGTTTGACAACAAGGTGGACCGCCACCTGCGGAATAAAAAGACAAAAACGTTAACACGTAAGTCTGCATTTCCGGTGTCTCCCGAGGCTCTGACCCTATTTAATACCCCCTACTATAACCCTCCATCCTTGCTTCGCTCATGTGTCTATCTAAGTAAACCTTAAACAAATCCAACGTGCCTGCCTCCACCACCCTACTCGGTAGCGCGTTCCATACCCCCACGACCCTCTGCGTGAAGAACCTTCCTCTCATACCCAAATTATACTTCTTCCCCCTCACCCTTAGATCATGACCTCTCGTAATTGGACCCAATCTAGGGAGCAGCTTATCACTATTGACTCTATCTATTCCCTTCAGTATCTTATATACCTCTATCATGTCTCCCCTTAATCTCCATCTTTCCAAGGAGAAAAGTCCCAGTTTCTCCAACCTTTCCTCATAACTCAGTCCTTCCATGCCAGGCAACATCCTGGTAAACCTCCTTTGCACCCTCTCCAGAGTCTCCACGTCCTTCCGGTAGTAAGGTGACCAGAACTGGACGCAGTACTCCAAATGCGGTCTAACCAACGTTCTGTACAACTGAAGCATTAGACGGCAGCTCCTATACTCTATACCCCTTCCTATAAAGGCTAGCATTCCATAAGCTTTCCTCACAACCTTCTCTACTTGTGTCGCAACCTTCATAGACTTGTGAACCTGCACTCCCAGGTCCCTCTATTTCTATACTCCTAATCGGTCTACCTTTTATCACGTAGCTCCTCTCTGCATTATTCCTTCCAAAATGCATCACCTCGCATTTGTCAGGATTAAATTCCATCTGCCACCTATCTGCCCAATGTACCAACCTATCTATATCCTGCTGTATCACCTGACATTCCACCTCAGTATCCGCCAATCCTGCCATCTTGGTGTCATCCACAAACTTGCTGACCACACCGCGTACGCTCTCTTCCAAGTCGTTTATGTATACTACAAAGAGGAGAGGTCCCAGTACTGAGCCCTGCGGCACACCACTGGTCACTGGCCTCCAGCCCAAAAAGTCCCCTCAACAACTACCCTCTGTCTCCTATTGCCCAGCCAGTTCTCAACCCACCTAGCTACCTGTCCTTGTATCTCATGCGCCTTAACCTTTTCTACCAGCCTACCATGAGGGACTTTGTCCAACGCCTTACTGAAATCCATATAGATGACATCAATGGCTCTCCCATCGTCAACCGTTTTTGTCACCTCCTCAAAGAATTCTACCAGATTCGTAAGGCAAGACCTCCCCCTAACAAAGCCATGTTGCGTATCCCTAATCAGATCGCAACGCTCCAAATGCTCATACATCCTACCCCTAAGTATTTTTTCCATTGATTTTCCTACCACCGATGTCAAACTCACCCGTCTATAATTTCCAGGGTTATCCCTACTACCTTTTTTAAACAGCGGTACAACATTAGCTACCCTCCAGTCTTCTGGGACCTCACCTGTGTCCAAAGAAGAGACAAAGATTTGCGCCAGAGGCCCAGCAATTTCATCTTTCACCTCCCTAAGCAGCCTGGGATAAATACCATCAGGCCCCGGAGCTTTATCCGTCTTTACGCTACCTAAAAGCCTTAGCACTTCCTCCCTCGTAATGGATATTTCCTGCCACTGATCTACAGCTCCCTCCAAGACACTGCACGACACCGAACCCCTCTCCTTGGTGAATACCGACACAAAGTATTCATTCAGGATCTCCCCCATTCCCTCCAACTCAATACATAACTCCCCTCCTTTGTCCCTAAGAGGACCAATTTTCCCTCTAACCACTCTCTTGCTCCTAATATAGGAATAAAATGCCTTTGGATTTTCCTTAATCCTATCAGCCAAAGCCATTTCATGCCCTCTCTTCACCCTTCTAACTCCCCTTTTTAGCTCCTTCCTACTCTCTCTATATTCCTCCAGCGCACTCTCCATACCCAGTTGTTTCGACCTAACGTACACCTCCCTCTTCTTCCTAACCAAGTCTCCGATACCCCCTGTAATCCACGGCTCTCTAATCCTACCTTTCCCATCCTTCCGCTTAACCGGAACATGCCTTTCCTGCAACATTTTCAGTTTGCCCTTAAAAGCCTCCCACTTGCCAACCGTGGACTTGCCAGCTAACAGTCCCTCCCAATCAGTGTCCTTCAGCTCCCTCCTAATCTGGCCATAGCGCACCTTCCCCCAGTTCAGCACCCTCCCATTCGGACGGCACTCATCCCTTTCCATTTTTATCCTAAAGTAGATGGACTTGTGGTCACTGTTAGCCACACGTTCGCCTACCTCAACCTCAACCACCTGCCCCGGCTCATTACCCAACACTAAATCCAGTATAGCCCCTTCCCTAGTCGGGCTAGTTACGTACTGCTCTAGGGACCCTTCCAAAACACATTTTACAAACTCCTCTCCCTCCGTACCCCCAGCTCTAGGCACCTTCCAATCCACTCCAGGAAGATTAAAGCCACCCACTACGACCACCTTATTCTTTCTGCACCTATACAAAATGCCCCTGCAAATGCCTTCCTCCACTGACCTCGTGCTGTTGGGTGGCCTATAGTATACCCCTAGCATCGTAATCTCTCCCTTCTTATTCCTCAACTCCACCCACAGCGACTCAATCCCTAACTCCTCCATATTGTCCTCCCTCTGTACTACTGTGATGTTCTCCTTTACTAACAGTGCCACCCCTCCACCTCTCTTTAACCCTCCTCTATCACACCTAAAACACATATACCCAGGAACATTCAGCTGCCAGTCCTGCCCTTCACGTAACCACATCTCCGTTACTGCCACCACATCTAACTTCCTCACAAACGTCAAGGCCCTAAGCTCATCCGTTTTTCTTGTCACACTCCTCACATTGAAACAGACACAGTTCAACCCACCAGTGTCCCTCGGAACCTCCTTCTCCCTGATAATTTTCCTTTCACCCAACTCTCTCCCGGCCCCAGCGTCTAATGAGCTATCAGCCACATCCCCACCCCCCCTCCTTATTAGTTTAAACCATTCCTAAACACACCAGCTAACCTCCCTGCTAAGACGCTAGTTCCCCTCCCATTCACATTCTCCCCACCCCTCCTATGCAGTTGCCCTTCTCTCATAAATACCTCCCAGTGGTCTACAAAAGTAAAGCCCTCTACCCTACACCAATCCCTCAACCATGCATTCAGCTGCATGATCTCGTCATTCCTAGCCCTGCTGGAACTAGGCAGCAACCCAGAGAATGCCACCCTGGAGGTCCTGCTCCTCAGTTTGGACCCCAACTCCCTAAATTGCCTACAGACATCTACCCTATTCCTCCTTCCTACGTCCCTCTCCCCTACGTGTATTATTACCTCTGCCTGGGTCCCCTCCCCTTTCAAAATTCCCTCTACCCTTTCCGTTACGTCCTGTACCCCTGCTCCAGGGAGGCAGACCACCATCCTGGAGTCACGCCTCTGCCCACAGAACCTCCTTCAATCATCTTGATTGACAAACTCCTTAGCTTCATCTTTATGCCCTCACTAAGCATTAATGCAGCAATTATTCCTTTCAAAATGGAAGCTTGCAGAGCACCTTCCTTGATATAGTCGATGATTTTCAGTTTTTCTGTGATGGTGTAAGGTTTTCTCCTTTGTGATTCATAGACGTGATTTCATATAGGTTGTTTATGCAGATGGTCCTGTTCTAAATTTGACTTGCAGTTGTACAGAGAAAATGGCATTCAGTTACAATGAAAACATTTCATTAGATGAGCTTCTTACTTAGGCACAAGGCTTGCATCTCATTTGGTTGGTTCTAAATCTAACCATGCACTTTATTACAAAAAATGTATTGAAATAACAACAAAAGCATTACCTATAAACCAGCTATTAATAAAGAACATATTTGTGAACGTCAATCATACTCATTTAAATTCATATTTCCATTTGTTGGATGGTTCTAAGTAATACCTGGCAGAGGATTGGCATTGTGGAGCATTTACAACTTGAGTGTGTTTGATACCTCGTGAGAAAGACATTCTGGAAGAATACATTTAAATTAAAATTTTAGAGTCCCAAGACTGACCCACATTATACCAAGTTCCATTATGGGCTCCAGTGTTCAAGTGTAATTGGATTAAAAAATTGGCTTAAGGACAGAAAGCAGTAAATTGTAGTTAATTATCCTCCTAGTCCTGGGTGGGACATAAGGCCACATAGTTATGGTAGATGGTTGTTTTTTGGACTGGAAAGTGGTAGACAGTGATGTCTAAGGGTGAGTGCAAGGATGACAGCTTTGTTTTTGCTATATGTAAATGACTTGGATTTTGAAATACAGAGTAAAATTTCCAAAGTTGCCGATGATGCCAATTTTAAGAGGAGTGGCAGACCATAGGTTAGCAGAGTGGGCAAACAAGTGGCAGATGGAATTTAATAGAGAAGTATGAGCTTATGCATATGAGCAGAAAGGATGGGAAATGGCAATACAGACTGGCACAATTCTAAAAAGTGTGCAGAAACAGAAGGACCCTGGGGGTGTGTGTCCGTTGACATGACAAAGAAATGGTTAGGAAAGCATATGGGTAACTGGGCTTTGAGGTATTGAGTACAAAAGCAAGACATTATGCTGGACCTATATAAAACTCTGATTACATCCCAACTAGAGTGTTGTGTCCAGTTCTGTTTACCAAACATCAGGAAAGATGTGAAGTTCCTTAAGAGGATGCAGAGTTTTGTCAGGATGTTTTAGGATTTTTTTAGAGTTTATTTATTGGTGCCACAAGTATGCTTACATTAAGACTGCAATGAAGTTATTGTGAAAATCCCCCAGTCACCACACTCGGACATCTTTTCGGGTACACTGATGAAGAATTTAGCATGGCCAATATACCTAGCCAGCACATCTTTCGGACTGTAGGAGGAAACCAGAACACCTGGAGGAAACCCTTGCAGGCATGGGGAGAACATGTAGACTCCACACAAGCAGTGACCCGTGCCAGGTATCAAATCCGGGTCCCTGGTGCTGTGAGGCAGCAGTGCTAACTACAAAATCTGAATCACATCATCAAATACAGATCAATTATAGTTTTTCCTAATCAATATTTCTGTCTCTCATTAGGTTAAAATCAATTTCATTTAGTAAGCATACATTAATACAAATCCCTCTGTCAAGTACCTCAGCCAACCATATGATACTTAATAGCATAGTGAGTTTTATTCATCCTTCAGATCGGCTGTGACCACCCTTCTTGGCTCTAACCGAATCTCTGTTTCCTGATAACAGCAGACATTACCGTAAGGCCAAAGTGAACATTCCCACTGCTCATAGCCAAGTGGAATAGACATGTGTTCCTGCGCCCAGGGACATATCTACCCTTGTATCTGGCAGTGAATACATCTGTTCATTAACGTTGCAGAATACATTCCTTCATAGAAATTCCCATTATCTCTACACTGACTAGCCGGTTTCCAGACCGCTCGTTTTAAATTAATAACATTTACCATCATGACTTTCGGTAACTTTGCTCGACTAAAGTGAACAGCACATTTGAAATATCAGCATATATGTTTTAAAATCATAACTACTTGTTCTGGTTCACTTATTGCATTCAGGTATGTGTAAACTGTGTTAGCTTGCCTAATAATCATTTAACTCTTTACCAATCCCTTGTCGTCTGAAAGACTGCACTCTGCCTATGAATCTTATTAGCTGGTTCGAAATCCCCTTCTTCAATGTTTCATTGTCCACCACTATTCACGACTCGATATGGCAGCGTGCAGAACTTCCATCTCATCCATTGGTTATGGATCTCATAGCTCTGTCTATTGCATGCTGCTTCTGCTTTTTGCCATTAAGAATTCACTAGAGTTAGCACGTTATTTTTAATGCCTGGTGTTGCTCCCAACAGGCTCGCGCCCTTCATTGAATTGAGTTAAGATCCTTGGGTTTGATAGTAATGGTAGAGTGAAGGATATGCTTGGCCCTGAGGTTACAGATTGTAATTGAAATACAGCCGTGCGGCTGTATCCAGTTTCAAGCCGTTAGATCTTTGCACTTGACTCTGCAGGTAAGGGTAGAGGATTCAAGGAGAGGAGCTTAAGAACAATTTATATGGGAGGAAAGAAGCTAGGAACTATCTTTCCACTCATGAATGATCTCGGAATAGTGAACAGATTTGGCCAAATGTGGAGATTTAATACTGAAGTAAAGTTTCTAATATAGAAATATTTTAAAAATCTACGGCGTTGTCAAGTATGTTAATAAGCTTTGATCTGCAGTTACATTTCAGTTCAAAATTTATCTTCACAAAGCGAGTTTGTGAATCCTCCCCAAGCAATCACTTTACTAATTGAATGACAACTTGTGAAAATTGCAGCACCTGGAAAGTATCACTGTTGCTCTACAAACCATCTGCGCACATCTCCCTGAATGTAAATTAAAACAACCTCTGACATGCTTTGGAGCTGGGGTAATACAGTGCATGCCAGGATTTTCTTTAAATGATTGACACCAAGATTGTACACCATGTAAATTGCCAATCATTAAAGAGGACTAATGGCACTGAAAGGTCAGAAACCATTAAAAAGACTGTAAAGATAACTTTTTTGTGCAAATAAAGTGAATTATGAACTTCACTTTATCTGAAATGATCAAAAGAATGATTTCTCCAACTACATGGCATTGTATGACCAGATTTGTTTATGTTTCTGATATGTGAAGGACAGGTTTATCTTTTTTCAATGGACAAATGGGAGCATTTTTAGATATTTTATTGACACCTTGGCATTGTATTCTTTTTGCAATAACTTAACAAGTTCCCTGTGTTCAGTGTCTCTTTGGATACAAATTCATTCTGTATCACTAAATTTCTTATATGATGTCCAGTGGCCTTTTGAGTTTCAAGCAATTTATTGCAGTAGAAATAATTCTTTAAGTAAATTAGTCTTTACCTTTGCAGCTGTAGGTGTTCTCTGATAACTAACGTTGGTTAACCAATTGCAATGGTCTACCTGTTGTAAGCTTCTACTACTTTTACTGTTCATTTCTCAATAACGTTTCACTTACTTGAAAATCTGTTTTATCAGTAACTCAATTATTTTGTAAAGCCTAATGTTTTATTACTTTCGTTCGATGTTTCTTTAATTACCCTTAATATTCTGTTCAATTCTGTTATTAACGAAGTCTGGAGC
Source organism: Carcharhinus amblyrhynchos (assembly GCF_965287045.1). Classification (NCBI taxonomy): domain Eukaryota; kingdom Metazoa; phylum Chordata; class Chondrichthyes; order Carcharhiniformes; family Carcharhinidae; genus Carcharhinus; species Carcharhinus amblyrhynchos. The sequence goes on from NC_137334.1 coordinate 47,293,993, forward strand.
AACATGCTTTATCGATCTTGATAGGTCAAACTGCCCTTTAAGGGTTGTATGTAGCACCCCAATGCTGTTCCTAGCCTGCAACATTAGCTGCCTATATTGGAAAAAAATCAGATTTATTGTAAAACATGACAGGTTGATGTAGATGGCACATTATGCAACATTTATTTTACAAGATGCACCACAACTACTGGAGAAGGCTCCAAACTCTTGACCTCTGCTACCTAGTAGAACAAAAGCAACATGCATCTGTCTACAAGATCCCACCCAAATTGCACACCATCTTGACTTGGAAATACATTGCAGCAGCTATACTGTCACTGGGTCAAGATACTGAAACTCCCTTACAGCACTACTGTTATACACCAGGACCGCAGTAGTTCAAAAAAATGGTTCATCACCACCTTCTCAAGGGAAATTGCAGATGTGCAATAAAAAGATGAAGGAATTGGGTACAGAGTGGAAAACTGTGGGCATGGAAAGAAACCATTGAGTGGAGTTTCAGCTTTAACTAATTAGTATTTATTAATACTTCCAGCTTTTAAGTTGGCTATTTGAGAAAATGAAAACATTGCGAAAGCTAAAATAACAGTCTGTTGGCAGGTGATTATGGAATCATGGAGGGTTAAAGTGTGTATTAGTAATATTCACACATAACGGTAACTAGTTACCGCCGTGTAATACTTATTTTTATGCACGTATTTCATTTGAATGTAGAAAACGCAGAATCGAGAAAAACTCTTCACTTTCCCACCACCGATCACACTGAACAAATCCCCAGCTCAAAGACATCATGGGGGCGATTCTCCCAGCTCTAGCAGCACAGGGGGCCAGGAGACTCATGGAGGCTGTGTAATCGGCTTCCTGCCGGGCACCACGGCATCAGCACGTCATCGGCTGCCAGATTTTTGGCTCTGCTGACTAAATTGGTGCAGAGTTGAATAAGTTATACTAATGGCGATTTTAATATCATTTATATTTAGTTAGTGGGCCGGGGCTGAAGTCTCCGGGCCCACGAGCCCACCCCCCTGCCAGGACTGTCCCACCCTGGTGGGATTTACAACAGCTCCCCAAAAATGGGGAGTTGGTGGTCCGACCACGCTGGAGTGAAGGGGGAGCCAGTTTAGCAGTGCCAGTTTGGCTCCCTGGTACTGCCCAAGGGGCAAAGTGACAATGCCAAGGGGACATCCTAGTATTGCCCATTGGGCGTCAGGCAGTGACAAGGGGCCAGAGGCAGAGGGGCCTATGGGGATGGTGGGGATCGGGGGAGGTCCCTCTGTCACTCTGTACTCGGCGTCGACAGATGGGCTGGCCATCGGGGTGGGAGAAGGTGGTCAACCTGCCGGGGGTTGGAGCAGGAATATCAGGACTGAGGAGGTGGGAGGGGTGTCGAGTGTGGCTCGGATACATCCGGGAGGCCAGCGATCGTTGAGTGGGGTTTCGCACGGCCAGTAGTCAAGCTGCTCAGTGAGCGCAAAGCCAGCAGTGTGGTCCACTATGCATGTGCACTGATTTTGGCACTGAGAGATCAGCATCTGCGCAGTGGCCTGCTCAGTACTATGCTCTTCAGTGGGAGTAGGCCACATCCACAGATTTTTTGTTTGATTCACAGTAGGGCACTCTGATGCACAGAGTGTGGGAGATTCATTTTGAAAGTCCTGCTAAGAAAACCAGTGGGATTTACTCCAGCTTTTACGTGAATTTGACACTTCGAATGTTTTGGGGGAGAATTCCACCCCATACCTTTCGTTCTCTGGGCATGTTTTTAGCCTCAAGCTACCAATTCCTTGTCTGAATTCCATTTTAACATTAAAACACATACATGCATGATTGCCTTTCCCATCCTGTGTGTACATGCATATAGCTGCATTTTCCATCCAGAGCAAGTGCACATATTCCATGTTTCAGTGTCACTAACCCTACTGATTTGTCTCTCCCAGTCTCTTCACCCTACCATTACTTTACTTTATCCCTTGCTAATCCCCCATTTTTACCTCTGTTTCCTCAGCCGTTTCCTCGTTTCCCCCAACTTTATTTTATTATCTGATCAACCCTCATTTTCACAACCCTGTGTACAATGCTATGGGGAATTAGGTATTTGTTTATTTAGGTAATAAGTATACCCTTTCTTCAGTAATTAGAGTGTTCATTTGTTTAACTTTGTTTTGGAAGTTCATCAGATGAAAGTACAGAAAGTACCACACTGCAGACAGTTGCCACTGTCCGTGCTGAAGAAATCCCTCCTGTACCAGAGAACAGATTCCTAATGCGAAAGAGCCCTCACAAGACAGATGAAAAAGAGAAAGAGAAGAAAAAGGAGAGGTTAGTATGATTGTATGGGCTGTGGAGCAATTTTCAGCAGATTTTATGTAGGTGAAATTAATTCCCATCCACCTCTAGGTCTGTGAGATATTACATGACATTTGCTTTCATGGACACCCGTTCATCGTGCAGATTTTATATCCACACTTTTATTCTGCGAATGGCTGATGAATGCAGTTTAGAAGGTACTGTGGCCTACTGGATAAACTACTAGACCAGAAACTCTGGATGCTGCCAGGATAGTCACTGAAAGGGTGGTGAATCTCTGGAATTCTCTGCCCGTTGAAGTGATGGAGGCTGCCTCGCTAAATATTTTTAAGACGCGGGTTGATGGGTTTTTGATGAGAGAGGGGATTAAGGGTTATGGGGAGAGGGCGGGAATGTGGAACTGAGCCACGACAGATCAGCCATGATCTTATTGAATGGCGGGGCAGGCTCGAAGGGCTAGTTGGCCTACTCCTGCTCCTATTTCTTATGTTCTTATGTTCAAATCCCACTTGGCAAGTTCTGAAATTCAATTTAATAAATCTTGACACCAGATAAAATAGCTGTGAAAGCTGCTTAACTTTCTGTAAATCTAACAATCACTAATGTCCTTCAAGCAGATGACTTCTCACCTTTACCTGGTCTGATCAACATGTGACTCCAGTCCCACACTTCATGGTTGACTCTTATTGTTTTTAGAACAACTACAAATGGCAAATATATGCTGTCTTGCCTGGAGATCAATTTTATGTTCGGCAGAACTTCAAAGAGCATTTCCTGATGAGTGATCCCTAAAATGAAACAACCGTGACTGGATAGAAGAGCGTGGCCTATTCAGTTTTGTGTTGAGGCCTGTGGAACCATCTTATTTGGTTATGAAAAGAAATGACAGTCCTGTGTCAGTATTTAATTGTTTGCTTTCCAGGAAGTAAATTATGTCACCCGAAATTTGTACTAATAAAGCACTGTATGAATTTTAATATTTCCAAGCAGTTAAGAATCCCAGTCTTCTTCTGGCTGACCTCCACCTTCTGTGAACTTGAGCTCATCCAAAATTCTACTCTGGCCTCTATCTCAATAATTCTGCCAGCTCTACATCAACTATATATATCATGTTGAAAGTGGCCATTTTGAGCTTGTGAGGTTAAACTAAAGTTGGAGAATTAACTTTTGCCCATGCTTTTGATTTCAGTCATGAGTAAATATTGCTGTGAAATAATTGTCTTTATTTTTAACAGCAATGTATCAAATTCTCAAATGTCTACATATCAAAGACGGCTCTTAGTAACCAGGTCAGGCCGAAAAATTAAAGGAAGAGGACCTCGGGTATGTAGTTGCTTTACATAAAGAATCTTTTTTGCTCTAAAGCTATTAATGGAAAGAAGTTAGAAAGTTAATTCTTGACTGACAGGCTTGACTGAGTGAAAACATTCTCAATTCTTAGTCAAGTTCCAGAAGACACTTCAGGAATGGGCTGGACACTTCATCCCAGTACAAAGTGAGAACACCTTTGGGATCAATTGTAAACAGAACCTTTATCTGCCTGTTGAAATGGATATAAAAGTTCCCATGGTAGTGTTTGAATAAAAGAGGGGAGTTCTCTGTGTCCTGGTTGACCATCACCATTACTAAACAAATGAACCATTTGTTTAATTGTGAGACCTTGCTATGTGTAAATTGACAGCCATATGTTCCCACATTGCACCTCAATAACGAGTTTATTGGTTGTAAAATGTTTTGGGACTTTAACATTGTGAATGATGCTATATAGATACACATTTGTTCATTCTTATAAGATATATAATTCGTCTATACACATTCATGCATTCTAAAAATTATTTTGTGTAGCGATATCGAACACCTTCGAGGTCAAGGTCTCGGTCAAGAGATCGATTTAGGCGCAGTGAAACCCCACCACACTGGAGACAGGAAATGCAACGAGCACAAAGAATGAGGGTTTCAAGTGGAGAACGATGGATCAAAGGAGACAAGTAAGCGTTACAAAGTGAATGTGTTCTGTATTGTCTACAGAAAAGAGTATTTTAAATGTCATTTAATTTATAGGCTCGCAGTATCTCATGAAAATTATTAGGTTATTAGCTGGTTGATGGACGCTTATTAACTGTAAAATTCAAATGACATCTTTTAAATGAAACGTGATATGCTACTGACTTCAAAAAGATGACAAAGTAAATGTACTCGTACATGTTCTGTTAATTTTGCGGGGAAAGAGATAATGCCCAAATGTAAAGATATCTCTAATTCTCTGAAGATTAGGTAGGATCGTTTCCTCAAGGGAATCCGCTCCCTCTGTTCTCATGTTAATTGCATCAAAAATTCCTTTAATATTTTCCAATTGTTAATACTTGGAAATTCTCAGAATCAGTTGGCCCTTTGGGAAGGGAAAACTTTGAAATGTAAGACAGGTTTCAAAAACAAATGAAGTCCAGCAAATAGCTGGAGTTATGCTTTCATGCTCTTATCTGCTTGAAAGGTAGAATTGATTATAGTATGATTGCTTTCCCAAATGAGAATGAGCATTTTTGTTGCGATGTACTGATGGCAGCTTTAATGGTATATGTGCTGGAAACTCTTATTTCCTGTTTGTATTTTCATGCCTGTTTCCAAATGGGTATGGTAGGAAGCACATGGCAAGGTTACCTGCATTGATTGGGTCTCATTCTAACATTCACCACTGAACTGGTGAATTGTTGAGATTCTGGATTAATTCACTTGTCTTCACGGAGGAGGACGTGAATAATTTGCCGGGTGTTAGAGATGGAAAGGTGGTAGGACTGGAGGGTCTTAATGACATTACTCTTACTAGAGAGGCGGTGTTCGACAAACTGGAGGGGCTGATTGTGGACAAGTCGCCAGGACCGGATGGAATGCATCCGAGGGTTCTGAAAGAAATGGCGGAGGTGATAGTGGATGCCTTGGTGGTTATTTTCCAGACGTCGCTGGATTCCGGGGAAGTGCCAGAAGATTGGAAAACGGCTAATGTTATGCCGTTGTTTAAGAAGGGTGCCAGGCAAAAGGCAGGGAATTATAGGCCGGTTAGTTTAACGTCTGTTGTAGGTAAAACGTTAGAATCCGTCATCAAGGAGGAAATAGCGAGGCATCTTGAGGGGAACTGCTTGATAGAGCAGACGCAGCACGGTTTCGTTAAAGGGAAGTCGTGTCTGACAAATTTACTGGAGTTCTATGAGGATGTGTCTAGGGCGGTGGATAGAGGAGAGCCGGTGGATGTGGTCTTTCTTGATTTTCAGAAGGCATTTGACAAGGTACCTCACAAGAGGTTATTGCAGAAGGTCAGGGGACATGGAGTTGGGGGTAGGGTGTTAGCGTGGATAGAGGATTGGTTGTCAAATAGGAGGCAGAGAGTGGGGGTCAATGGGTGCTATTCGGATTGGCGGTTGGTGACTAGTGGAGTGCCCCAGGGGTCGGTGCTGGGGCCTCAGCTATTTACCATTTATATAGATGATCTGGAGGAGGGAACCAAGTGTAGGGTGTCGAAATTTGCTGATGACACCAAGATTGGTGGATCGGCAAATTGTGCGGAGGGTGTGGAGAGTCTACAGAAGGATCTAGATAGGCTGGGCGAATGGGCCAGGAAATGGCAAATGGAATTTAATGTTGGCAAGTGCGAGGTGGTCCACTTTGGTAGGAATAATGGTAGGAAGGATTATTACTTACGTGGCGAAAAACTGCAGAAGGCGACAGTGCAGAGGGACCTTGGGGTCCTTGTGCATGAGTCGCAAAAACCCAGCTTGCAGGTGCAGCAGGTGGTCAGGAAGGCGAATGGGATGCTGGCCTTCGTTGCGAGGGGGATTGAATATAAAAGTAGGGAGGTCTTGCTGCGGCTGTATAGGGCATTGGTGAGGCCGCAGCTGGAGTACTGTGTGCAGTTTTGGGCGCCGTACTTACGCAAGGATATTTTGGCCTTGGAGGGAGTGCAGAGGAGGTTTACTAGGCTGATACCAGAGTTGAGGGGGTTGAGCTATGAGGAGAGGCTGAATAAACTAGCCACATATGGCGTTCCTTTGCTTTTATGCAATTATTTTTCTTGTAAGTAAGTTTGCTTTAATAGTTATAGCTGGACACCACAGTCTGGTTTTGTGGTATTTCTGCCATTCAGTGTTGACAGCCATGGACAGCAACCCACACGGGTCTGTGGCACACTGTCGCATTCATGATATGTGGAAGATTATAAGTCCTACTTTATATGAAATGTGGGTCTCCTATGGAAACTGCCTTCTATAGCGAATGCAAATTAAAGAGATTTGTGGGTGTACTCCTTTTGTAGCAAATTATCTGAAAACCAAAAAATAAGTTCAAAATTAATTCAGACGTTTATTGATCAATAAAATTCACTTCAAATGCAGTTGTAATTCTGAGGATTTCAGTGAAGGTAGTATGCTCCATTACACATTCAAAAGCCTATCTGTAGGATCATTGTTGTAAAGCTTATTTATACTTAAAGTTAATGAGCTCCATTGGTGATTCATGCTTCCGGATCCCACAATGTATATTGATAGTGAGTTGGCTTCTGATTCACCCACTTCGCTAGGAACTTAGTAACTTGAGGATGATGTGTTCATGAATGTAAATGATATTCCTGATGTTGTTCACTGACTGGGTGAAGAGACAATCATTAACTTAACCAATGTAAAATACAATTTGATTGTTGTGTTATCTTCTGTTCCTGTTATCCAACATGATCAGGAGCAGAAAATCCCAGAATTGGCCTTCTGCACAAAATGTTTTACTCAAAACAAATTATGAAAATAACTTTTCAGAGAAGTTTCTCTATCCACCTTTTTGCATTGAAATTGATTTTTCCAGTTGTTGATTGTTATTTCTGTTTTCCTGTTTTTCTCATCTCACTTTATCTTCCAATAATATTTTTTCTGCACTTGCCCTCTCTTGCTCTCCATATCACATGAACATATTTTGCTGAGAGAGGAAGTAGATCTCTGTTAATTCAACTTAATAAAGTGTGCAAGAATACCCCAAACAATTTCTCCTTTTAGTGAAAAACAGTTGCCTGGTACAATGTTGATCCATCACTTAGGACTTATCGACCCTTCGAGGTCCAAGAAGTGTTGGGGGGGAGGTGAGTGGGATTTCACATATGTGTACTTCCTGATCTGTTGCTTGCGAAAGTTTATAGTGGGGCATGCTCGTTTAGAGCCTGCCTTGTCAGTGTGACATCTTAGGATCTACCTCCAGGATTCTTTTTTACGAGTCTCAGAAAATACGCCGGGAAAAGCCAGCAGTGAAACCAGCGAGTATACTCTGCTTCTCTCACCTGAGTGACACTTAGGGCAGAATTTTTCATTTTTTGATTATGAGTCACATAGGCTATTTGTATCAGGAATAATGTCTTGTGAGGCTACAGGTTGCCTTGGTTGATCATGATTGATTGTTGTTGTAATGGTGCAGTCATATTATCAAAGAGAAATTGAGCAGATCTAATAGGGGACCTGGATGGAACAATAAACTGCTTAACAAGCAAAATAGTGGAAGAAAAAATAGACTTTTTTTAAAGTGAAAAGAACTCTTGGCAACTTTCCCAGCATATCTTTGCCTTCCATTAACTTTCATTCTTGGTTATCTTTTGATTTTGAATGCTTTCTAATAAGAAGCAAAGTAATTCCTTCCCTGTTATGTGAAATATTTAATATCAACCATTACAGATAAGGTCTACCTTAATTCATCCTGAAAAACCCACAATTCCGCACACCTTGCTCAGCACCTAATTACTTCCTGAATTATTCCAGAGTTTGCACCTCAAATATTGCCTTCTGTAATTTCTGAACAATCACATGGATTTCACTACCCCTGATAGTTTAATTGTTTATGTGTCCTCATCATTTATGTAAATTAGACACAGCTCTGGAAACCATGTTCAGTGCTTCACACCAACAGAAGCACTTGCTGTTTCCTGCCTTTCAGACAGTTGCTTATTTATTTTGAGGATTTAACTTTTGTGTCTACAACTTTGATCATAGTTAATAGCCTTTCTATGTGGAATTTTCTCAACTGCTGTTTGGAAATTCAGATCTATAATTTTGCAGTTTCCCAACAGCCCACTTAGATAGTTCTTCACAAAGAAGTCCAGGTGATCAACAGGACAGGACCATCCCCTTCTAAAACAATGTTGGATTGAGTTTAACATGTTATTGTTGTAATGATAATTAAATCCACTCCTGATAATCAAGTGTAGCTGTACGCTTGAAGTACTTTCATTATGAAATACTGAAAAGAATACTAATTACAAGCATTTTGAAGTTATTTAGCAAAGTCAATATTCAGTCAAGCAATTTGCTATAACAATGTTTTAAACTGGAATTGAATCAAATAGGTGTTTAAAAGCAAAATATTAGATTAAACTTATGTGATATTTTTGTATTCCTTAATTTTTATACTATGTTATTTGGAAAAATTCAAATGAGGATGCTAAGTAAATTGCTATGCCTAATGATGAACATAGAAGTATTTTCTGAACTTGTAAAAAAATAATAAAGCTCATTTTGTGGTATGGCAAAGAGTTCTGGAACAGTTAACAAAAAGATGGGCATCAATTGAGAATAGAAGTTTATCTACAACATGTTTTGTCTGTTTTATCCCTTTTTGACATGCATTGGCTTTCTTTGATAATTTTTTTTGTATACACTTTGTTCATACAAGTTTACTGAATATATGATGTAACTTGATCCACGGTGTTCTGTCTTCAATTTACTTTTCATCACCTGAATTCTCAGGAATTGCTTGCATTTTCAAATCTTTAAATCCATTGAGACAATCTAAGTAGTTGATATTACTCAGTTACAAGTAATGGGAAATGTTACTGCTGCCTGTTCCTTTTAAAGTACATTTGTTAGTGACATATAATAGCTGCATCTATGCAGACTAACTGTAGACTATATTGCCGATATTTTTATTCTGGATAGTGTTCCATCCATTTTTGCATTCTTAAGTTTTTTTAATTGCCAATTCAAGGAATGAAATTAAATAAATGTTCTTCTGTATGCACTAAATATCAACAGTTATCAACTCCAGCTAGATTCAAAAGTACTTTTGTTTAAATAGAAACACAAAATGTTGGAGATACTCAAGTGTGGCAATACTTATTCAAAGAGAGAACAGTGATAACATTTCACCAGAACCGTTCTAGTGAAACATTAATTCTGTTTCTCAGACACTGCCTGACTTGAGTATTTCTAGCATTCTCGATTTCTATTTCAGATTCCCAGCATCTGCATTATTTTGCTTCAATTTTTTAGTTTGGTGTTTGCTAATTCCTTTTTTTACTCCCCCCCCACCCCCCAACTGCTGTTTAAAGGGGTGAAGTGAATGAAAAGCGAGAAAACCAAAACAATAGAAGCCCAGGCAGAGGAAGAGAGCGAATGACTTCAGATTACAAACCGGACATAGTGGACAGTCCAAAAAGGAGCAGAGAGAGGGATAAGAAAACAGAACGAGAAACTGGAAGGAGTCATCGATCTAGAACTAAAGAAAGAGAACAGAAGAAAACAAACAAAGATGACAAATCTGATAAAAACAAATCTAAAAAGAGAAACAAATCAAGGAGTAAAGAAAGGAATCAAAGCCGAAGCAAAGATAGGGAAAAACACGCCAAAACCAGAAGCAAGGACAGAGAGCCAAAACCAAACAAAGAAAAGAGGGAAAACTCAAGAAATAAAGATAGGGAGCATGCAAAAGACAAAGAGAGGGATAAATCTACAAAATCAAATAAAGAGCAAGGAAAGCGCGAAAAATCAAGAAGCCGAGAGCAGAGTAGAAGTAAAGAGAGAGGAAAATATACAAAGTCAAAATCTAGAACTCGAGATCGGGAAAAGAGTAATAGTAAAGAGAGGGAGAAACGGTCCAAGTCCAGAAGTAGGGATCGAGAACAGAATAACGGTAAAGAGTTGGAGAAACTAACTGAGTCCAAATCCAAAAGTAGGGACGGAGAACAGAGTAACGGTAAAGAGTTGGAGAAACAAGCCAAGTCAAAATCCAGAAGCAGGGATCGAGACCAGAGTAATGGGAAAGAATGGGAGAAACAAGCTAAGTCAAAATCCAGCACACGTGACCCAGAGCTGAGTAACAGTAAAGAGTGGGAGAAACGAGCCAAGTCAAGGTCCAGAAGTAAGGATCGAGAACAGAGTAACACCAAAGGGAGGGGTAAAGAGGCCAAATCAAGAAGTAGGGATCGGGATCAGAGTAGCAACAAAGGGAGAGGTAAAGAGGCAAAATCAAGAAGTAGGGATCGAGAACGGAGTAAAAATAGAGAGAGGAGAAAACGAGCCAGGTCGAAATCCAGAAGTCGAGATCGTAAACAGAGTAAAAGCAAGGAGAGAGCAAAACGGGCCAAATCAAAATCTAAAAGTCGAGAACGAAGTAAAAGCAGAGAGCGAGAAAAAAGGGCCAAATCAAAATCTAGAAGCCGAGATCGAGAAGAGAGTAAAGACAAAGATAGGGGGAAAAGGGCCAAATCCAGAAGCAAAGATCGACAACAGAGTAGAAGTAAAGAAAGATCAAGGCGAGACAAATCTAGGAGTAAAGATAGGATAAAAGAGAAAAGTAAAGACAGAGAAAAACATGCAAACTCAAGAAGTGGAGGCAGGGAAAAACGCAAAGAAAACTGGGCTAAATCCAGTAGTAATGATGAGGAACGCGGCAAGAGCAAAGATCAAGAAAAAAGAACAAAATCCAAAAGCAAGGAAAGAGATAGAAGTCAGAGCAAAGAAGGTCAAAGAAACAGAGATAAAGAACAGAAAAAAAGAGGACGATCAAGGAGTAGAGACAAAAAAACCCCTGAAAAAGAGAGGTATGACCATTCAAAGAAGGAAGCAAAATCAAAAAGTTCTGGAGATAATCAAAATAAGGAGAAAGAGTTAAAGGTTGCTGAAAATCAAAGTTCAAATGGGAAAATAGTACACAACAGGGAGAATGAAAAACTGAAAAGCCATACTAGGAGCCAGGGCAGGGATCGTAGCAGTAGCTCTGAGAGTCATAAAGAGGACGAGGGCAAGAATAAGAAGGAAAAAAGCAGTAGTCCCAGTTTAAAGAAGAAAAGAGAGAATAGCAAAAGCAAAATGCCTGAAGAGAAGTCTGCGTCTAGAAGCAGATTGTGTGAACGTGATGACAAAATTAAGAAGTCAAACAGCAGAATAAAAAATCGGAACCATGACAAAGAGCAGCACTCAAACTGTGATTCAGCCCCTAGCTCAGATGAAGATAGAAGTGAATAACTGTGCTTTATGGACAAGCAGTCAATTGCCAATAAATGTTTCTGTGATTTTTTTTTTCAGAGACATGTTTGGGACATGTCTTTTAAACCTGAATTTAAGTTGAGTTTGTTTTTTTTTTCGACAATCTGCAGCCTGGATTATTTGTACTACTGGACTTTTAATAAATTTGTAAAGTGGTGCAAAAGATGGTTTCATTTAATGTTTTAGTTTTTGGAGCATATGGTTTTTAATTTTATTTTTTGACATTTCTGAAGCAGACCAATAAATAACTTTTTATTGGAGTTTTATTTTAGTGTTTTCAATAGTGATAATTACCATTAACGTTTTTCTGTTTGGGTGGGAATAGTATATTTGAACGGGATAATTGCTGCTTTTTCACAGAAATCTGAGTAGCTGAGATCCTCTGTTATATGAGTTATGGCAGATTTGACCAGTTCCTCGTGTGTTGAATTCACAGCATAATGCAACAGTCCCAATTTTTGGCCGAGACCATTTGGATGGTTGGTGCTGGGAGATGGGGATACTGTATTGAAACTGATATTCTGCATTCAGCCTACATTACACATGACCTGGAAGTGACTCATATCATAGTAAAGACTTTGCCTCACCTTGATGAGTGCAGAAATTTACTAATATTGTATATTTTATTTTCAGCTTGACTGTACATATAAATTTGATTTTCCTTTATCAGGTCGAAGTATTGCAGGATCTTTTAAAGTTGCTTATTTTAGTTCCGCTATGATGTCGTAATAACATTACTACGACAAATGACAAAAGACAAATACGGTTTCAAGTTTAAATTCTAATAGATTCTTTGAAATTTTCACTTAATGTAGGGTCTTATTCAAGGGTTTAATTTCATGTTTTCCCTTGTGTTCAATTTCCATAAATACAAGCACCACGAATTGTTATCAATTCTTTAAATTGGACTAGACTGAGAATTACACGTGTTTGTGTGATCTAATACAGAGTAGTAATGGATCTCGGTCATTAATCAAGGGAGCTCCACCAAATTACCAGTACAAAGATAGTATTTCTGAAGACTCCTGTGGAATTTATTTCTCTCTGTGATTGTTTGTATATTCTGCACATTGCAACCACAACACCGAACAAACATGCTTCATAAAGTGAAATGTCATGCTATGACATGTCCTAAACTTTTCTGTTTGGGCAAACATTTCTTATTCTGGTGAGGCTCTTAATCTGGAGAAACAGATGCTCTAGTATCCTCGTCCCTTAGTAATTCTAAACTTTTTGGCAAAATGGAATTTCTTAACAGATCTTCGCTAAATATTTTGTCTAAGACATAACAAATGTTTCTAGTTGTATGCACCAATTGTGCAACCAGGCTTTGATTCCTTTTTTTTCAGGAGTCTTAATGTTTGGGGCAGGCAACATTTAATGTTTTATTTCATATTTTTTCTTGCAATTGTTTGAAAATTGTCTTACTCAGATTCCGTCTTCAAGGATCGTCTGAATATTTCTGATTTAAATTGGTATGAAAAGATAAAGATTAAAATCTTTTTTTCTGAACTCATGGAAGCAGGTTTGTTTCTCCACGTAATTAAATTCTGTAGTAAATTTATGGAAGAGGTTGTTTCTTCAACAGATGTATGGTTATCAGTGTACGGCCCTTGTGTTTTTTTTTACAAAGTTCTATCATGCAATAAAATCATATTGCAAACATTTTATTTGTAAAACGTATAACAAATTCTACCTTTCAATAAAATTATTAAAATCTTCAAACGGTATTTTATAAATGAGAATCATTTATTAGTATATTTCGTGATTATTTAAAACAGCAGTACTCGATACTAACTCTGTAAACTGAAGAGTTATTTCATTGAGCACAAACATTATTGACATATGCTACTTATCAGTTACTGATTCATCTGGGGCATCGCCCAATTGCTCACTGGAATTTGGATTGCCAGTGTTAACTGGTGAAGAAAAGAAACAGACTACATAACATTACTGTTGTTGTGCACTAGAGTTTATATTCCAGTTGATGCCAAATGTAAGTTATGAGACAGCCTACTGGAACTGATGCCTCTGCTCGTTTTTAGTGTGTTGCCCACCCTCCAAGCTTTAGTATTACACTGCCACTTTTCTACCTTTGTACGTCCAGTTTAAGTCCAGATTTCTATTTTGTGCACTATGTGTTTCTCTATTTTGCTACTTTTTTGTTCTGTTTTTGTTATATTCCTCCTCCTATTTGCAGCAAAGCTGGGTATTCATGCTAAGGTACAGTTCTGCAAATGTTGGTAAGGGGGAGTGGGGGGGGGGAGGTTACGTAAGTATTGAGCCTAACTATCCTTATAACATCTGTGAGAATCATTCCCAAGTCTGAAGCCAGTGAGATTAAATGTTGTGACAGGGATCTTTCTGCTCTGCCACAACGTGCATTACACTTGCTATGAAGTCTGCTGCACAGATTGTAATCAGTCTGTTTTTTCTAAAGGCAATATTCAGCAGCAGTTGGAAGCCTCAATTTTTGAAGAAATAATGTTGACCAGTATATTAGCCAGTTGCCACCTGGCTAATTGCGAGTCAAGATGTGATTGATTGGATTTTATACACACAATTGGAAAATAAGTAAAAGATTCTGTCATTCAGCATATGATGGTGATGCTTCTATTTGTATGGTGAATACATGTACAATTTTCTATTTTACCAATGGGCATGCAAAAAGCAGAGTCCGTGTTTTTTGAGATTGCTTTACTTTGGTTACGTCATATTGGTTATTTACTGAAATGTCTGTAACAAATGGATGAAAACACCATGGAAGTACCAACAACATTATATGGAACATGGAAGCTGTTATTATGATCAGCTGAATCAATGGAACAACCATTTCGGATCAAAAGAAAGTAAACACGACCACAACAAGCTGTTCCAGTAGGGCATGTCATGTGTGGGTAAGGAGCATGCAACCACGTCCTGGATGGAAGAACATGGACAGGTTTGGTATATCGCTTTGGTGAGTTAATGTTCTCAGCTATCACTCAAATTAAAAGACTATTCGTTGCTGAACAAAAAGTTAGGATTTGTTTGAAACATGCCATAACTTTAGATGCATGTTTCAGCAGCAGAGTAGTAGTCAATGGATGTTTCTTTGATTTGATTTATTGTCACATATCAGTATTGTTTCTTGCATGCTACACAGACAAAGCATGCCGTTCACAGAGAAGGAAAGGAGAGAATGTAGTGTTACAGTCATAGCTAGGGTGTAGAGAAAGATCAACTTAATGTGAGGTAGGTCCATTCAAAAGTCTGATGACAGCAGAGAAAATGCTGTTCTTGAGTTGGTACATGACCTCAGATCTTTGTATCTTTTTCCCATTGGAAGAAAGTATGTGTGGAGTGCTTGGGGCCCTTAATTATGCTGGCTGCTATTTTGAGGCAGCGGCAAGTGTGGACAAGTCAATGGATGGGAGGCTGGTTTGCGTGATGGACTGGGCTTCATTCACGGCCCTTTATAGTTTCCTGCGGCCTTGGGCAACAGACATACCAAGCTGTGAAACACCTGAAAGAATGTTTTCTATGATGCATCTGTAAAAGTGAGAGTCACAGCAGACATGCCAAATTTCCTTAGTCTTCTGAGAAAATAGAAGCGTTGGTGGGCTTTCTTAACTATAGTGTTGGCATGGGGAGACCAGGGCAGGTTGGTGATATGGACATCTAAAAACTTGAAGCTCTCGATCATTTCTACTTTGTCCCCATTGACTATAGAGAAATGTGCAAAGGTGGACCATTGATTTACCTTTTTTGTTTATAAATATATAGGATGTTTATATGAGAAGTACAACTTCCCAGTTTACAGATGATTCAGAAAACTTACCAATATAGTAAATAGTGGTAGACTTCGGGAGGACATAGACTGGTGAAATGGACAGACATGTAGCACAGGAAGTTTAATGTGGATAAGTGATGCACTTTGGTAGGAACAACCTGAAGAGGTAGCATATTGCAAATGAAATGGTATTTTGAGGGGGTGAAAGAGCAGTAGAATCTGAGGAGATGCAGTGTATGACCAATTCTCTGAGGTGAAGGATGAAGAACAGTTTAATAAGGTGCTTGATTAAGCATTATAAATATAATCATTACAAATTACTGATTTGGATCTCAGCAAAAGTATTGTGTATAACACAATACATCTAAGGAGTGCTGTCATTGCCATGGAGAGGGCACAGATAAACTACCAGGATGATGCTAAAGTTTTTTTAGTTACGTGAATAGGCTGGAGAAGCTGAGATTGTTCTTCTTAAGAGTAAAGAACATTTAAAGATATTCAAAATTATGAAAAAGTTGGGAGAAACGTTTCCTCTGACAAAGATCAGTGGCCAGAGATTACAGATTTCAAACATAAAAATTGGATTAGGCCATTCAGCCCTTCAATCCCACTCCACCATTCAGTGAGATTAACTTCAAACCCATTTTGCCTGCATATCCCCATATCCCTTAATGTTTTTAATATGTAGAAATCTATTGATTCAGCCTCGAACGTACTCAGTGACCGAGTCTACAGTACTCTAAAGCAAAGAATTCAAAAGATTCACTGCCCTCTGAGTGTAGAAATTCCTCTTCATTTCAATCCTAAATGGCCTACCTCTTATTCTGATATTCTGTCCTCTGGTTCTAGATGTCCCAGCCAAGGGATACATCCTTCATGCATTTATCCTGTTGAGCCCTGATGGTTGAATGATATCACCCCTTGTGCTTCTAAACTGCAGAGAATAAAAGCCAAATCTAACCTTCCCTCATCAGGCAAACCCTCAATGCGAAGAATTAAATTTGGTGAATCTTTGTTTTTCTCTCTATGGCAAGTATCTTTCCTTGGGTAAGGAGACCAAAACTGCACATCCTACTCCAGATGTGGTCTCACCAAGGCTATATATAATTGCAGTAGACATTTTTACTCCTGTATTCAAATCCTCTTGATGTAAAGACCAACATGCCATTTATCGTAATTGCTTGTTGTATCTGCATGTTACCTTTCAGTGACTCATGAACAAATTCAACAGTTCCCAGCCTCTCACCATTTTAAAAAATACTGTTTTTCCTACCAAATTTGATAACCTCACATTTCTCCACATTGTGTTCTATCTGCCAAATTATTCTCCCAGTCTCTCCAAATCACTTAAGCGACTTTGCATCCTTCTCATAATTCACTTCCCCCTAGATTTATGTGGTCTGGAAACTTGTAAATATTACATTTAACCCCACATCGTTGGCATAGACTGTGAATAACTAGGACCTGGGGGTGCAAGTGTACAAGTCTTTGAAGGTGGCAGTGCAAGTGGAGAGTGTGGTGAAGAAAGCCTATGGTATGTTAGCCTTTATAGGAAGGCGCAGGCTCGTTGGGCCGAAGGGCCTGTTTCCCGGGCTGATTTTGTTCTTCTTTGTTCTTTGACCTAAGCACTGATCCTTGCAGTACCCCACTGGTCACAGTTTACCAGCCTGAAAATGACCCATTTATTCTCATTCTGTTTTCTGACAGTTAACTAGTTCTCAATCCATGCCAGCGTATTTCACAAATCCCATGTGCTCTCATTTTTCTTTTACTAACCTCTTATGTGGGATCTTACCAAAAGCTTTCTGAAAATCTAAATACATCGTGTCCACCAGTTCAACTTTTATCTATTCTGGTAGTAAGAGCCTCAAAAAAACTCCAACAGATTTGTTAAACATGATTTTCCATTCATTAACCCATGTTAACTTTACCCCATTATTCTCCAAGTGCCCTGTTATCACATCCTTTATTATAAATTCTAGCATTTCCCCTACTGCTGTTGTCAGGCTAACAGGTCCACAGTTCCCTGTTTCTTCTCCCTCTCTTAAATAGTGGTGTTACATTTATCATCTTCCAATCTGCAGAAACCATTCTAGAGTCTATAGAATTTTGAAAAATTGTCCATCACTACAGCCACCTCATTCTGAGATGCAGATCATCACAATCAAGTCTCGTTGCACATTTTCCCTGCTCAATCTATAGCTGTAATAATTCCTGTTCACCAGTTAGGTAAATAACTGCAAAGTTTATTTACATATAACAATAACACACAGAGATTTGCAGCCTCATGGCTGCCAGTCAGCTTCCGAGAAGATTCTGGAACAGAATTTCCAGGGTAATCTCCCTCCCTGTTCCCCAGTTGGTTTCCCAGGTCATATGACACCCCACTCTTCAGATGGATCCTTAAAGAAACAATCACCACATCACTGTGTCCCGCCCCACCCCGGCCCCTGAGCCCTGTCCTTTTTACTAACATCAATACTCAATTTACACAGTCTAAGATAATTAACATTTAGTCCATTATAAATTTCAGAACCCTTGTGAAACAGTGTAACTCCTATCTAGGTGCTTCCACTGAATTGCTATCAGTCAAATTCGCAATAACGGGGCCTTGTCAGGCACAGGCAGTTCAGTTTTATCCATTTCCATGGGAACATTGGTTGTGCCTGCCCCAGGACATAGAAGCATAGAAAATAGGCATGACCAGATTCTACAGTACTTGTATTTGGATAGTCGACAACATTTCTATTTGGCAATATAGCTCCTGGTGGCAATACTGATTGTGAGAGCAACTCTCACTCCCCAAAATGGTCTATGTGTTTCCAGACAATTCTTCCTCTACGTTCACTTGATAATATAGGGGATACGATATAGTTTTGGATACGACTCCAGAAATCCAACTTGACCCACTTCCAAAATTCGTCTCATTCATGGCTTCATCCACTGAAAAGTACCTTATTGACTTGCGTGAATTTGTCTTCTGGCCCCTCCCCTCCACGGCAAATTTGGAAACACGAGGCTCAGTCTCATTTTGAGACAATGGTTCATTAACAGTTCAGCTGGCGGAACTCCCGTTGTTACATATGAAGTGGTCCAAGAGCCCAAAAGAAATTGAGAGATTCTGGTCTCCAGTATCCCTCCTGACTGCTCCTTTAGACCAGACGTAAAGGTTTGGACAGCTCATTCAGCTTGTCTGTTAGATGTGCTTAATACCATTGAGGGTGTGACGTTCTCAAACTCAGCATTCCTTATGAGACAGTATGACTTCAGGTATTTCGTGGATAGAAAAACATTGGCATAATTTCTCAACTGTATGGTGCAGTGTCAGAGATTCCACCTCAAACATTTCCATCCATTTTGAATGTGTAACAACAAGGAACAAAGACATTATACCCATGAATGGACCAACATAATCAATGTGGACTCATACACCTAGCCGACCAGGCCACTCCCAAGGGTGGTTTGTGGTCTGTAACAATGGTAAAATGCCTCCCATCCATGTACTGGTAGAACTCCATACATTATTGGCAAGCCTTTTTTAGCCTCAGAGGGTTTCTCAAGTTGTACCCTATAAGGTTTTCAGGGCCGTCATCCATTTTATGAGACAATACTGCACTAACGTCAAATGGAGAAGCATCACAGGTTAATACCAATTTCTTATTCAGATGGAAATGCAACAATAAACTTGATGAATGTAACAATTGCTTTACTCTGTTAAAAACTTCTCTCTGGGCCTTCTTTCAAAATTCATGTTGATGCTTCTTTAGCGGTACATGCAAGGAGCCAATAATGTCAACAAATTTGGTAGAAAACAACCATTGTACTTCACCATTTCTAAAAACTAGAATCAGGAGTAGGCCATTCGCCCCTTCAAGCCTGCTCCACCATTCATTATGATCATGACTGATCATCAAATGCAAAGTCATGATTACCCCCTTCCTCCCAATAACTCTTGAACTTTTTAGCCCCAAGAGCTATATCTAATTTCTTCTTGAAATCAGACAATGTTTTGTCCTCATACTTTCTGTGGTTATGAATCTCATACATTCACCACTCTTTGAGTGAAGAAATTTCTCCTCATCTCAGTTCTAAAAGGTTTACCTCTACTCCTCCAACAATGACCCTAGTTAAGGGGTCATAAGAATGACTTGATCTCTGATGTGTTTCTGGAGGCCATGCCTCTTATATTGTTCTAACCTTGTCTTGCATAGTGCAGTCCTTATCCAGCTGCACAATACCCCAGATTGGCTACCTCAGTAGTTCAAAAGTGCATTTCTTTTTGAGGCAAATCCCAGCGTCTTGAAATTTCTTTAGCATCTCCTGTAACTTAGCTAAGTGCTCAGTTTCTGTTGATTATTAAACCATCACCCAGTTATACTACAACTCATAGGAGTCCCTGCAATAGATCTTCCATTGTTCCCTGGAAAATAGCACATGCCAACGACGCATCAAAGAGTATACTGAAATAAATCTTTGAGTGTTCATCATAACGTAATTTCAGGAAGCATTGTCTAACCCAAGTCGCTGATATGCATGGCTGATATACAGATTTGTATAAAACTGACATCTGGCCAACTTTGTATACAAGTCTTCAACGTACAGGATTGGATACTTACCTACCTGATTAACTGTTAATTTGTAGTCTCCACAGATGCAGACAATCTTGTCAGGCTTTATCAAGGGGACTATGGATGCTGTCCACTTTGTGAATTGAACTATCTAGATAATATCCAGTTCTTCCAATCTCTTCATTTCCACATCCAACATTTCTTGCAAGACACATGGTACTGGTCTTGCTCTAAAGAAATGAGAGGTTGCCTCTGGTGGATCTACGTAGATCTTTGCCTGGAGGCTCCTTATTTTACCTAACTTGTCACAAAAATCATTCTCGTACTTCTTCATTAACTCAAACAGTCCCCCTTTCTGAAACTGGAAGATCTCCATCTGATTGAATTTAATTACCTTGAGTCAATCATGATCCAAAAAACTTGGCTCTTTGCCTGACACTATTCTTACTGGGAGCTGAGTGGAATTGGTGGCTTCTCCTGTGTAAGTTGTTAGTTTTGCTGCAATACCCAATCAGACTCAATGGCTGGACTCCTTGTGAATGTAAAAATGTGAGTTCTCCTATCACCATGGCAGAGACTCCCCTATCAGTTTCCATCTTTAAGGGCCTGCCATTACCAAAAGCATCGCCATGATAGGGGCTATTTTGCTCACCTCGCAATGAACATTTAAATCCTTAGTACTGAACTCTTCCATGTTATACATTTGTGATGTATCAGTAACTCTGTTACTGGGTGACTTACTTTTACATTGTTGCCTTAAGTTACCTTTACTGAAACAGAAAAAAACTTTCAGCCTCTTTATTCCAGCAGGCTGTAGGAGCATGATTATCCCCACACTGCTAACACTCTGTTCAATCCTAGGTGATTGATTTTCACTTTTAAATCTTCTTGCCCAATTCATGGATGCAATTGCTTCCTGTTTTAAAATTAACATCTTGATTTTTGGTGCCACAACTGACTGCAGCTTCCTACTCTAACTTCCCACTCAAAATTTCCATTTTGCACACTTTGAAGCTCCTGTGTGCTTTTCTCAGCACTCTCCATCACGAGGGCTATCTCCAGCAGCTTCATAAATTTATCACTGCCTCTGTTAATAGCTTCCTTTGGATGGCCTCATTACTTACCCCGCAGACTAAACAGTCCTGTAGCATATCATTGAGAATGACTCTGAAGTCACAGTGGTCTGAGATCTGTCTTAACTTGGCAATATAAGTTGTAATAGTTACCCCATGGGCTCTCCCAGTAGAGTTAAACTACAATATTATTGATGGCTATGGGTGGTAGTGTGTTTTTATCAGTTCAGTTATCTCAGTGAATGATTTGGAACCAAGCTGCTTGGGGATGTGAGGCTACATATTGTAGGCCTCGGTCCCATATGTGCTCAGAAGGAATACCTTTCTCTTCCCCTCCTCTATTCCTTTGGCCTGGAAATAGTAACCTAAACATTCAATAAATTGTGTCCAATCCTCCACAGAAGCATCAAAAGAGTCTATCCATCCAAATAGGGGCATATCTACAAACACTCTCCTGTTTCTTAACTTGAACTGAACTTCAAGATGACTTTATACTCATGATCTTGAGACCGCATTTTTATCTCTTCATTGCCAATTCTTTTCACCAGTAAGTTAAATAATAACTGCAATCTTTATTTACATTTAACTATATAATAGAAGCTTGCAGCCTTATAGTTGCCAGTCAGCTTCCAAGAATATTCTGGAACAGAAATCCAAACTCTCAACCTTTTCCCCGATCGATTCACTCAATCATGTGACCCATAGTCTGCAGATGATCTTAAAGGGACAATCACCGCAATAGCCTTTCAGATAATAATCTACCTTCCTGTTTTTGCTATCAAAGTGGATAACCTCACATTTATCCGCTGTAGAAACCAGTAGCTCTTTAAAAATCCTAATTCCAAGGTTAAAATTTATTTATTAGTCACAAGTAAGGCTTACATTAACACTGCAATGAAGTTACTGTGAAATTCCCCTAGTTGCCACAATCTGGTGCCTGTTCGGGTCAATGTACTTAAGATATTTATTAAAAGAATGAAGCCAAAAAGTTTATGGTATAAGTTGAAATAATTTTACCCTACTCAAATCAAAGAACATGTAATAAATACACTATTTTAAATAGTAATTTACCTTAAAAATATTAAAAGTACAATGAACTCCTTATACTCTAAACTTAATCCCTTAAATCACGTTTCCTTCTACACCCATTAAAGATACACCCTCAATATATTGGAAGATAACCACTTGATCTAAGTGTTGTTTCAAAAATTTGTATACGTGCTGAAATTTCTTGGGCCTTCTTTTATTTCCGAGTGATTGACTCTCCAAATTCCCTTCAGCTGTCGCATAGTTTATTCTAAAGCCATGCTTTATATCAAAAATTACTTTATATACTTACCAGCAGAAAACAACTGAGCTCTAAAAGACCAAAGCAGCATTCCAGTGACCTGAAACAGCAATTTCTAAGATGGCTAAACATTTGCATGACTGTATGTTTAATTTCCAAAACAATGACAGTGGAATCAACCTGTCTAGAAAACCCCATCAGAAACAATCACCTTAAAGGAGTGTGAATGGACTATCTCCTGACACATTCACAAGGCACCCAGACAATCACTTGTGTATTCATCAGGGTGGGGAATCAAACATGAATCGCAATCACCTCAGACAATGAACTCTGGTTGAGAAAATAATTCACCCAGCTATAATTTACTCATTAAACTGTGGACATGGAATCCACTGGCCATAACCACATTTAGGTAACTGGTCAGTTGGAGAGAACAGATCATGTCATTAACCCTCTTTTGTGTTTAATAAATTTCATTTCTACAGGCTGCATGACGGAAGCTGAAGAAACAACAAGACCTCATCTCACTCTCCGTCCAACTTGCAAGGCTGAGTCTGTCTGCTATCCATACAACACATCGTTTTAAGAATCAACCCAAAAGCTGCTGACTTCGTAAGAACGAGTATTAGTTGTTTGTCAACATAATTAAATCACCTCAATGCTGAAACCAGAGGAACCATCAAGCTCAGCCTCAAACAATCCAAATCATCAATCTTGAAG
Source organism: Carcharhinus amblyrhynchos (assembly GCF_965287045.1). NCBI lineage: Eukaryota > Metazoa > Chordata > Chondrichthyes > Carcharhiniformes > Carcharhinidae > Carcharhinus > Carcharhinus amblyrhynchos. Next base: position 47,317,002 of record NC_137334.1, read on the forward strand.
ACCCCTTTAACTTTTATTGGGCTCAGACTACCTAACCTATCCTCCCCTTTTGTGTGTGTGTGAACTTTGAGTACATGTGTGTGTGAAAATTGGAGCATTATTAATTAGACAGTGGCAAGTACAATAAATGCTATTCTCTTTATACTTAGTTATAACTTGGCTATAAGAGAAGCGCAACTCACCATGAGCAGTCCTTAATTTAACATGAGCTTTAAATTATTTTAGCCATTGCACCAGATTACAACTGAATCCTTGATGCAGATGTTTCCTTCATTCTAGACAGCGCTAAGGTGAGAAAAAACTCTGAACACAAACACAACCTCAATCTACACAGCATATAATTAACGTATTGACCTTTTTCTATCATTTATCTTCCACGCAACTTGATCATATGATGATTTATTCGAAAAGAGGTTCTTTTTATTTTGCCTGAAATCACATCACATCCTTGTACTTAAAAGCACCATCACCCCAAATAGGACACAGCTTTCCCCCCAAAAGCACATGGATCATTATATGCTCTTTCTCAAAAGAAAAATTCCTTACTAAAGGAAGGATTGTTTTCACAACCATTCAAAATGCTACACCATTTCTTATTATGCACACTTAAGTAACTACCTTATTGCATACAACACCCACAATAATCCCTCATCCATAGTTCAGTCAAAATTCAAATGTCCAACATTTTGCGATCCCAAGTCCTTGACCTAATGATGATGGCATTTAAACAGATGGAGAGATTCTTTGACTTGCCAATAAAGGTTATAAGCTCCTTTTTGCAATCATGAGTTATTTAAATGAGTAGTCAAACTGTGGATAAAGTGTCAGCGATTACATAGAACATAGACCACAGAACAGTACAGCACAGTTCAGGCCCTTGATGTTGTGCTGAGCTATGCCCAAACCTAAGATCAAGCTATCCCACTCCCTATCATTCTGTGCCTATCCAATAACCGCTTGAAAGTTTCTAAAGTGTCCGACTCCACAATCACAGCAGGCAGTGTATTCCACACCCCAACCACTCTCTGAGCAAAGAATCTACCTCGGACATCCTTTCTATATTTCCCACCAAGAACTTTATAGTTATGCCCCCTAGTAAGAGCCTCATCCACCTGAGGAAAGCTCTATCTATCCCCCTCATCATCTTGTAAACCTCTATTAAGTCGCCTCTCATCCTCCTCCACTCTAAAGAGAAAAGCCCCAGCTCCCTCAACCTTTCCTCATAAGACCTATCCTCCAAACCAGGCAGCATCCTGGTAAATCTCCTTCGCACTCCAATGCTTCCACATCCTTCTTATAGTGAGGTGACCAGAACTGCACACATTATTCCAAATATGGTCTCACCAAGGTCTGGTATAATTGTAGCATAACCCCATGGCTCTTAAATTCAAACCCCCTGTTAATAAATGCTAACACACTATAAGCCTTCTTCACGGCTCTATCCACCTGAGTGGCAACTTTCAGAGATCTGTGGATATGAATCCCAAGATCTCTCTGTTCCTCCACATTCCTCAGAACCCTGCCATTGACCCTGTAATCCACATTCAAGTTTGTCGTACCAAAATGAATCACCCCACACTTATCAGGGTTAAACTCCATCTGCCACTTTTCAGCCCAGCTTTGCATCCTGTCAATGTCTCTTTGCAGCCTACAAGAGCCCTCCACCATAACCACTATTCCACCAATCTTGGTGTCATCAGCAAATTCACTAATCCACCCATCAGCCCCTCTTCCAAGTCATTGTTAAAAATCACAAATAGCAGAGGACCCAGCACTGATGCCTGTGGTACACCGCTGGTAAATGGCCTCCAGTCTGAAAATTTTCCCTCCACCACTGCCGTCTGTCTTCTATGAGACAGCCAGTTACTTATCCAATCGCCCAAATTTCCTTCTATCCCACACCTCCTTACATTGTTACTTGCTGCGCCATGAATGATTTTTAAAGTAATTGGTTGCAGTATTAGACTTCAGCAAAACAAACATTCTTATTTCTTCAAAAACACCAGTGGATTATAGTTTGTGTAAATAAGTCTCTTTGGCATTTCAGGAAACATATATTTTGAACTGATGAACCAAAAGAAGACTTAATGCTTCCTTTTCAGCTGTGAAGTACTTTTGTTGACAAGGATTAAGTTTTCTTGAAATTAGCATCATTATCTTGTAACAACACTGCTCTGATGCCGATATCACTAGCATCAATTCCTATCATGAATGCTTTATTAAAATTTGGATAGTCAGTGCTCCACTTATTAAGGCAGCCTTTAATATCTCAAAGGCAGCCAGGCAAATGATTCCATCAAGTCAAATAAGACTTTCTTCTTCATTATGCATGTAAATTGAGGGGCTATTGTACTGAAATTCAGAGCAATTCAGAAATCCATACATTCCAAGGAACAGCACTATGTCTCATTTAGTTTTAGGAACAGGTAAGTCTGTAAAGTTTATCATTTATTTATTAGTCACAAGTAGGCTTATATTAACACTGCAATGAAGTTACTGTGAAAATCCCCTAGTTGACACACTCTGGTGTCTGTACAGGTACACTGAGGGAGAATTTATTGTGACCAATCAACCTAACCTAACATCTTTGGACTGTGGGAGGAAACCGGAGCTCCCAGAGGAAATCCACACAGACACGGGGAGAATATGCAAAGTCCACGCAGACAGTGACCTAAGCCGGAAATTGAACACGGGTTCCTGCTGTGTGAGGCAGCAGTGCTAACCACTGCATCATCAAACCATCCATATAATCACTTGAACATTTATTTCTCTGGGCAACACTCAGCCTTGCTCCATGACATGTCTCAAATAAATGACTTTGTCCCTGGCAAATTCACTTTTCACCAAATTTATAATTAAAGCAAAATTCTGTACTCTCTCAAATAATTTACTAATGTGTTTTACATGCTTTTCTGAAGTGGCATTGAAGACCAATTAATTGTTAATATAGACAACGGTTTGATACTGCAATAATAACTTGACGTTAACCTTTGAAAAGTAGTACATTCATTCTAAATAGCATCACTTTATACGATGTAGACCATGTCGGGACGGCACTGTTGTTAACACTGTTGCCTCACAGCATCAGGGACTTGGGTTCAATTTCAGCATTGGATGTCTGTGTAGAGTCTGCACATTCTCCTCATGTCTGTGGGTTTCCTCTGGGTGCTCCAGTTTCCTCCCATAGTCTAAAGATGTGCAGGTTGGGTGGTTTTGCCATACTAAATTGTCCTTAATGTCCCAAGATGTATAAGTTAAATGGATTATCCGTGATAAATGTGTGCGGTTACAGAGATAAGGCAGGGGAGGGGGTCTGGGTAAGATATCCTGTCAGAGAGTTGGTGCAGACTTGATTGGCCAAATAGCCACTTCCGTGCTGTAGGATGCTATGGTTCTATGTGGAGTTGCAAAAGCAGAAATATCCTTAGCTCGGTCTGTTAGTGCTACTTGTCAAAATCCTTTTAATAAGTCAATCTTGCTGATAAACTCTATTGATGCAATGTTCAATTTGTGGTATAGAATAAGAATCCATTTTTATTATGGCATTGATTCTACAATAATCATTGCAAAATTTTTGCGTTCCATCAGGTTTTCATACCAATATAACTGATGAATTCCAACTGCTTTGACTCCATTCACTTATATCATTATTCAACATGAACATAAGCCAATTTCCCAGGTTTCAATCTAAAATAATGTTGTTTAACATATGGAGTACTTCGTGCATAGCTTCAGAAGTTCATCTTGATCTATTTCCTCACAGTCTCTCGTATTCTTTTAGCAATTTGACTTTGTCACCCTGAGACTTTTCTGGAAGGTGATGTAACATTTAATCCAAATTCTATGGAATTGCTTTATTGGCTAGTCTTATTATTGGGGGTTCGATTTGAAAACTCAATTTCTGTCTCATTATCTGGACCCTCAGGTACAGTAATATCACTCTTTTCTTTCTCTACTTCTGAAGTACCTTCCATGGTTGGCTAGCCCCGTGATACCTTTTTTGCTTATTTATGTGACAAACTCATTGAATTCTCCTTCTTTCTGCTGTGCTAATGACATTGTTTCCTCATGAAACTGAATGGTGTCCAGTAAATCCAATCTTCTATGATTCATCTGGCACAGGTAACAGTGCCAATATTTTATCCCCCCAGTTTAAAAGTAGATTCTTTCAGCTGCTTTATCGACATGTTTCGTCATTACCTATTCAAAAACCTTGAAATATTTTTGAGCAATTATACACGCTTTTGACAGCCTGCCTCAGTATTTGGACATCTACTCAAAGAAATGAATTTCCTATTCCTGATCCATACATTTTTCTTCAATACATTTACATTGTCCTCTTACCTCGTGTCCATATGCTAACTCAAAAGGACTAAAATCTGTTGATTTGTTAGTTTTTTCCCCAACTACAAACAATAAAAATACAATTACACTGTCCCAATCCTCTGGATATTCAAGACATGATTATAACAATTATGGTTTGATGGCACCTTTGCCCTTGTAAATGTGACTGATAGGCAGTTGCTTATTTCATTTCTAAATTGCACATAGCTTTCTGGAATACCAATGACATAAAATTTGACCCTTTGTTAAGTTAAATCTCTCACAATCCATCCTCCTCCTGCAGTTACCGTGCCTATAGGGGGAATAGGTTTCCATTTAATTGGTCCATGATTACGCTTGGCAAAGTACTGTAGTGGTTTGCCATTTCCTTGTACAGCATGGCTGACCAGGAAACATTCCCATTCTTTAATCCCTGCTATGTCAAAAGGATTTACAAGCTGAGAACCTGTTTGGGCACATTATGAACACCTCTTCCATGGCTATTAAGTCCTGAAGTGGGACTCGAGCTCAGAGCTTCTGGCCCAGAAGTAAGGACCCTACCTATGTGACACTACTTGTGTTCTTCACGCAACCCGTACTTACTGAAAAATGGATCTAACCCTTCAATTACAATAGTTAAATTAATATTTCTAAAGGGAATCATTTCTGGAAATCCCATAGACAAATCCATGATAGTTCAAAGGTATTTATATCCTGTTTCAGTTTTAAATAAGGGTCCCACACAGTCAGAAACTTTTCTGTTTCCTCCTCAAAATGTGCTGACTAAGATAATCCCTACAAACCAGGATCTATTTTGTGGATGTCAATTAAAAAAGACAGCCTGATTCTCTTGAAGTGTTTTAATCCTTATCCTCCACTATTGCAGATGCATCTATCCATAACAGTACTGGAGGGATATCCACTTCTCAGTCTTGTGAATATAAAGTCCTGTCTTCATAATGAGGATCCCCTCAATATGTGATATCACCACTGTGTTAAAAGGGATACATTTAAAACAGATCTAGCAATTCAAAGTGGGACATCCATGAGACACTGTGGGACATCAGCAGCAGCAGCAGCAGAATTGTATTCAACTGCAATCTGTAAGTTTAGGAACCGGCATATCCCCCAACCTGGTTTTACCATCTTGAGATGGTAGGACTGACGTATAAGGAGAGATGAGAGATAAGATTTGTATTCACTGGAGTTCAGAAGAATGAGGAGGATCCTCATAGAAACCTATAAAATTCTGACAGGACTAGACAGGGTAGATGCAAGAAGGATGTTCCCGATGGTTGGGATATCCAGAACTGGGGTCACAGTCTGAGGATACAGCATATGTGGTTTAGGACAGAGATGAGTAGAAAGTGGTCAGTCTATGGAATTCGCTACCATGGAAAGTAGTTGAGGTGAAAGCATTGAATGTTTTTAAGAAGCAGTTAGATACAGCACTTGTGGCGAAGAGCATCAAAGGATATGGGAAAAAGGCAGGATCAGGTTGTTGAGTTGGATAATGAGCTTAATGAATGGCAGAGCAGCTTGTAGGGCTGAATGACCTCCTTCTGTTCCTATTTTCTATGTTAAGAAGCAGAGGTGGTTTTATTCCCATGGGAATATAGACTGTGTACATTAAAATGTAATCAGAACAATGTAAGACTGGTTTCTTGATTCAAGACTTTTGTTAAAAATGTCAGACCAGTGTAAGAGATGCTCCTTTCTATTGCTACAACTGCTCTGATAACTTCAGCAATTGGAAAACAACTCATTCCAGGGATTAGACCTGAGCAAAGTCATGATCTTGTGCATAATATCATGATACATAGAAATATAGAAAATAGGAACAGCAGTAGGCCATTCAGCCCTCTGAACCTATTGCACCATTCAGTATGATCATGGCTAATCCTTTATCTCGATGCCATACTCCTGCACAATCCCCAAACCTCTTGACACCTTTATAGTTAGAACTCTACATATTTCCTTCTTAAACATATTCAGTGGCTTGGCCTCCACAGCCTTATATGGTAGAGAATTCCACAGATTCATCACCTTCTAAATGAAGAAATTTCTCTTCATCTCAGTGCTAAATGTATCCTGAGACTGTGAGCCCTTGTTCTACACCCACCAGCCAGAGGACTCAACATCCCTACATCAAGGGTCTTGTCAGGCCTCATTTGGAGTACTGTGCGCAGTTCTGGTCGCCTCACTATAGGAAAGACGTAGAAGCTATTGAAAGGGTACAGAGGAGATTTACAAGGATGTTGCCTGGACTGGGAGGCATGCCTTATGAAGTTAGGTTGAGGGAGCTGGGTCTCTTTTCCCTGGAGAGATGAAGGTTGAGAGGCGACCTGATAGAAGTTTATAAAATGTTGAGAGGAATAGATAGGGTGGATTCTCAGAGGCTATTTCCCCGGGTTGAAATGGTCACTACGAGAGGACACAGATTTAAGGTGCGGGGAGGAAAGTACAGAAGTGATGTTAGGGGTAAGTTTTTCACTCAGAGGGTGGTGAGTGAATGGAATCGGCTGCCGTCAGTGGTGGTGGAGGCGAACTCGCTGGGGTCTTTTAAAGGACTTCTGGATGAGTATATGGGGTTTTATGGGATCGGGGGTTATAGATAGGTCTATAGATTGGTAGGTGTTGATGTGATCGGCGCAACTCGTGGGCCGAAGGGCCTGTTTGTGCTGTAGTGTTCTATGTTCTGTGTTCTATGTTCAAGTCTGTTCAAACCTGTCAGAATTTTATACAATTCAATCAAATACCCTCTCATTCTTCTATCTTCCAGTGAATACAAGCCCAGTTGACCCAATATCTCCTCCTATGACAATCCTGCCTTCCGAGGAATCAACCTAGTCAACCTTTGTTGCACTCTCTTTATGGCAAGTATATGCTTTATTGGATTAGGAGATCAAAACTGCCCGTAATACTCCAGGTGTGGTCTCACCAAGGCCCTATGTAGCTGCAATAGGTCATCCTTACACGTTCTCTTGCAATGCAGACCATCATAGTATTTATCTTTCTAACTGCTTGTTCTACCTGCTTGCTTGCTTTCAATGACTGGTGTACTAGGAATCCAGTTCTCTTTGTATGTCAACATTTCCCAATCTATCTCCTTTTAAATAATACTCTGCCATTCTGCTTCTCTGTCAGAAGTGGATAACTTCACATTTATCAACATTATACTGCATTTGCCACATATTTGCCCATTCAATTTGTCTAAATTATCTTTAAGCCTCTTAACATCCTCCTCACTGTTTACATTCCCACCAAGTTTTGTGTTGTCAACAAACTTGGAAATATTACTTTTAGTTTCCTCATCCAAATTGTTGATGTATATTGTGAATAACTGAGGCCCCAGCACTGATTCCAGTGGGACCCCACTAGTCACCACCTGCCACTTTGAAAAAGACCCATTTATTCCTACTCTGTTTCTTTCTGCTCACCAATCCTCAATCCATGCCAATAAATTATTCCCAATCAAATGAGCTTTAATTTCAGACATTAACCTCTTATGTGGGACTTTATCAATGAGACAATAAGTTGTTGACTGTTATTCAATAATTGATCTTGTGTAATCTTGAGATATTGTTTAATAAAGTGGTATAAAATGACAGCTGAACAGAAATGTCAGCAGACATGAAAAGGCCAGGCCAGTGAGTGCTGCCAAGACACTTAGAGGATGAGCCAAACTGGGGTTGGAGGCATTTGTTAGTTTGTTACCACAATTTTTATTCAAGGTATAAATGGAGCAATATATCACTCAATTATATCTTGTACACTCCTGCTTTGATGCAGTAATGTATAAAGTCTTGCCTGTACTGTTTAAATTAATTGCTGCCACTATTATGGGTTACTGATGAATCATTGGCAAGGTGTATCAAAAGGAAACCCTAACAAAGACCATCTATATTCCAGATGAAATACTACCCACAGTGAGAATTAAGTTTATGTCATTACAACATTGCCATCTGCTGCAAAGGGAGCATATAACAAAGATAATTATCTGGTTCAGAACAAGTCTCTTGGCATTGCAAAGAAACAGCTTTTACATTGTATTTGTAAGATAACTGTTTGTGGTTCTTTGACATTTTGCACTGAGCGCTCACCCAAATTTTTTTGAACTTGCCTCTAAATATCCTACTTGCAAGTATATAGCTGTGAAGACTGATCTGTAATTTGATATTTCAAATAAAATCAAGTTGATATCTTTCTGGTTTCTAAACTTAGATAATTTGAATTAATCTACTTAATTAACTAACAATCTCATTTTAAACTCCATTACCTACAAAGACTTCACACTATGCACCTACACAAAAGTAGCTCTGGCATTGTTGTTATGCATTACAGAGTCAGAATCTTCCACTTCCTTCTCTCTCTCTCCCCAGTTCCAAGGAGGTGAAATAGGTGCCCATACCCTGCTTTTGAGAAGCGCTAATGGGGAGTAAGAGACCAAAGATTTTCCCTTTGAGGAGTAACCCAATACAAGTGTAGGATGAATCATTTCCTACTTGCAGAAAGCTGAATTTATAGATCTCCAGTCCCTTCTGTTTCAGGAACTGTCCACTTCCATCTTGAATATCAAATCCTGCCAGCTGCTGCACCTTACCCACCTTAATTTTGCCCACAGCTGCACTCCTTTACCAATGGCTCTCACTTTGAGATAGCAAAAGTTGTAGAAGTACAAGAAAACCTAGAGGAATTCATTTAAATGTGAAAATCAGATGGAAAAGACTTCACGATTTTTCTTACAACAAGGTTTCCTACAGGGTTTGAGCAGAATTAAATGTACTGGGACGTTGAGGAAATTCATCCCCATTGTGTTTTACTGGGCTTTTAGGTATAGAGTATTGACAGCCGATGAAAGAAGTTAGAGCCAAGCAGTAGATATGCTGGTGCTAGTTGATGAGATAAATCAAAGTGTTGGAAGTGAAGCATGACTGAAACTCCCACTTGATACATAAAAATGGGTAATCTGGCACAGCACAATAACATGAGCGAAAATAAACTGGATCAAAATCAAAATTCCTCAGCATGGAGTACAATCAATTAGAAGTTAAAAAACATAAAATGCTGGAAATGTGGAACAAATTTGGCCGCAACAATGAAGAGAGAGAAATGGTTAATATTTCAGGTCAATGGCTTTTCATCAGTCATCGACCTGAACTCTGTTTCTCTCTCCACAGAAGCTGCCAGACTTGCTGAGTATTTCCAACATTTAATGTTTTTATATTTTTTCCTGTTATTATATGGGATGTGGGTATCGCTAGCTAGGCCAACATTTTCTCACCATCACAAATTGCCCTTGAGAAGATTATGCTGAACTACCTCCTTGAACTTCTGTAGTCCATAGGAATTAGAAGCAGAAATTGGTAAATTCAGCCCTTCGAGCCTGCTCCACCATTCAATAAAATCATGGTTGATCTCTCCCTGGTCACCAAGTCCACCTCCCCACCTGTTCCCCATATCCCCCTTCCCTTTTTTTTATTAGAAATGTGTCAATCTCTCTGTTGAAACCATTCAATGATTCAGACTCCATGTGATATAAATGCACCCACAGTGCTTTTAGGAAAGGAGTTCCATGGTTTAGACTCAGTGATAGTGAAGGAACGGTAATATGGTTCCAAGAGAGGATGGCGTATGGCTTTGGGGCATTTGGTATGTTCCCATGCATTTGCTGTCCTTATCAATCTATGTGTTGGAGCTCTCAGGTTTAGGCGGTGTTGTCATGTCAGTCAGTGGGGCTGCTTGATCCTGGATGGTGTTGACCTTTTTAAGTGTTGCTGGAGCTGCACTCATCCAAGCAAGTGCAGAGTATTCCATCACACTCCTGACCTGTGCCTTTTAAATGGTGGACAGACTTTCTGGAGTCAAGAGGTAAGCTAGTCACCACTGAATTCCCAGCCTCTGACCTGCTTTTGTAGCCATTCTATTTATACGGCTAAAATAGTTAACTTTATGATCAATGGTGACCCTAGGATGCTGATTCTGGGAGATTTACAATGGTAGTGGATTGAATATCACGGGAAGATGGTTAGATCTCTCTTGTTGAAGATTATCATTGTGTCATATGTATGTATCGATACTGAATGTTGTCTGGGTCTTGCTACATTTAGACACAGACTTCTTTAATATCTGTATCTTTATGAACATTATGCAGTCATCAGCAAACCTCCCCATTTTTGACCTTATCATAGGGGACAGATCATTGATGAAATAGACAATGGTGCTGGGTCTGTGGTACCACCTTGAGGAACTCTTGCAGCGATGTCCTGAGACTGATGATTGACTTCCAACAACTGCAACCATATTCCTTTGTACCAGGTATGACTCCAACTAATGGAGAGTGACCCAAACTGAGTGTCAATGAGCAGGTTATTATTGAGTAAATGCTGCTTGATAGCGCTGTTGCGACCCCTTCCATCGCTTTACTGATGGCCAATAATAGACCAACGGAGCAGTAATTGACCAGGTTGGATTTGTTCTGTTATTTGTGGATAAGGACATAATTGGGAAATTTTCCAGATTCTGATTTCTAGAATCTGATTTCTAAAATCTATATTATCTTGCTGTTGTATTACACAGATTAGTTGTTTTGCAATAAATCTGAAGTCTTTAAAATGTCTTTTATAAAGTCTTTTGTTTAATTTTGATTCCAGGAGGCTGGCATCAGTGTGCCAATGCCCTGCATTTACATATTAAATTTGCCTTTCTTAAAAAAAAAGCAGAATGTGGGCCAATAACAAAAGGGCAGGATTTTCCTGCTGCAGGAACAGAAATTCCCACCCAAAGTCAAAGCACATTTTGCTAGCCTATTAAATTACCTATCTCACCCGCTACGCCACCTGTAACACATGAGACCGGAAAACATAACCCTTGGTCTATGGTTCTGCCATTAGGATAAAGCAGCTGGAATTAGTTGCCCAGATGAGAAAAATTAGCTTACAGACAAGAGATTCCCAGAATCCACACCAAATAGGATTGCAAACAAAAAAGAGACTTCATTTGTCAATAATGTTAAAAACATCCTTTTTTCTCCATATCCCTATCCAGCTTATACTTTTGAATTTTTAAAAATTCATTCACAGGACATGGGTGCCGCTCGCTGGCCATCATTTATTGGCCATCCCTATTTGCTAAGGATAGTTGAGAGTCAACTACATTGCCATGGCTCTGGTCATATGTAGGCCAGACCAGGTAAGAATAGCAGATTTCCTTCGCTAAAGGACGCTAGTGAACCAGATAGGTTTTTTCGACAATCAACAATGGCTTCATGGTCATCAGTAGATTCTTAATTCCAGGTATTTTTTTATTGAATTCAAATTCCACCATCTGCCATGGCAGGATTTGAACCCGGGTCCCCAGAACATTAGCTGAGTTTCTGGATTAGTAGTCTAGCGATAATAGCACTAAGCCATTGCCTCCCTGAATCCCTGAACTTTAAAATGATGATCAAAATTATAGTTACAATGGTTATTATTAAAGTTCTGCATCTTCAAAATAAGTATAAAATCTGTAAAGATCAAATGTCAAATTTAACTTCTAATTATGCTCTAAAATTTAAGTATGTTGCACAAAAATAAATTTATCCACCTTTTAAAATTGTCTTGAAGATATTCTCTTACTGTATATTTAATATAAATTTATTTTAAATGTAATAATATTCTGACCTCGTGTGATGAGATATGCTTGCATATTTTTGTGATTATATTTTGTGTATTTTAAGAAAACTGTTTGTATGTATGTGATTAAAGTTAATTGAACAGGGCAAGATTACTTGAGACAGTTTGTCTGGGAGGTTTCAGGGGTGAAAGATTAGAGGTGTTTAGTTTATGCATTTGTAATGAAAGATTATGGTGGGTTTGAGTTACAAATAAGTTAATTGAACAGGGCAAGATTACTTGAGACAGTTTGTCTGGGAGGTTTCAGGGGTGAAAGATTAGAGGTGTTTAGTTTATGCATTTGTAATGAAAGATTATGGTGGGTTTGAGTTACAAATAAATCTGAAATTTGCATTGGGAGATAAGTAGAAAAGTTGGCTTTTCAGCAGTTGAATTTCCAAATGGAGTTCAGAGATGATAAGGAACATTTGCATCTTACAGGGGTTCAATGAGTAAACAAGGGAACATGTCATTGTCATGAAAGTAAAGGCAAAATAGGAAACGTGAAAATTTTTTGTATTTGGAGAAATTGAATTCAAATAGGTGTTTAAGGACAATGGAACCTGAGATGATAGGGAAAAAAGATATTTAAGGAAAGGAAGTTTAACAGAGTTGTGAGTTGCTGTGGGGGATAACCCTGAAGGCCGGCTCCTTTGTGAAAGAAGCTAAGGAAGCTTCATTTGAACTGACATGTTAGTGCATTAAGGAAGATGTCCTATACTGTCCGAGACGTCAGCTTTCAGGTGAAGTAATAGGCATCTCTCTCTGTCAATTGAGGAAGAAACAAACAAGTTTATACCACGAGTTCAAAAAGTTAAAACTTTTCTGGTAAATTGGCCAATTTCATTTCAAAACTAGTGCTATTTCATTTGTAGTTTGTAGTTTGTGGGAGATTGATTTATCTGAATTTGCTTGAGTTTACTACAGATAAATTTACTCAATCAAAACAACTATGGAAAATCAACTGTATATTGTAGTTTTTTCAAAGAAAGGCTTTCATCTGTGTCTGGTAGTCTAACTGGTCTTTCTGTGCCCTGTTTTGTCTCCCGTATGCAAAGGTCCCAGATGGGGGAAAAAAAATAGTTATTTGCACGTGTTCTTTCAGTCTGTTTTTATTTTTTAAGGACTAAGATTCTATATTATTGTGGTTAATGTCAAAAGTTAATAACACTATTGGCCCTTTATGTATATGCATAGTATAAGAATGATACATGAGCATCAAATTTAATCTCTTTTGATTTATTATTTCATTCAATTACCATATATTCTTTGTCAGCACTTTGTTATTAAAGTTCAGAATCTATTTGTGCTGATGTAGAGAATTTCGGATGGAGTTTATTAATCTCTTCCAATTTGCTATTATACTTCAATCCTTGATATTTTACTTACTCTCTCTGTGAAACACGCTACTGGAATGGTTACTCAAACATTCTGTTTGTTTCAAATACATGTAATAGAATGATTCTATCAAATCTAGACAGTACACAGTTGCCAGTACGTAGATGATAATATAGAAAGGTTAATTTTAGTTTTCATTAATGTAAACTATTTGCAAAAATTAAAATCAATTTGTACCTTAGTAATTTTCAAAGCTTTTACCATATAAAACCTAGCGATTTCTTAGATCTCTCAATGTCACATTTATCATGTATGTTCTTAATTTCATCAGTTGTACTACGTTTATAATATGGAAGCTGAACTCCAAAGGTGTCTTTGGCTTGGTAACTAGGTCTAATTCCACCTTTTTCAGTAAACACAGGACCGCGTCCACCACCAATGCCTTGGTGAGCTGCTTTAATAAGTGGATAGACATTTCGGCCTCTTTTTGCAGCTGCATCAATAACTTCCTGTGCATACTTTTCGAATTGCTTCTTTTCGATTTCAAGTAAAGCCATGCCTTTTTGCTCATGTTCCAGCTCAGCAGCACGATTATGTAAAGCCTTGGCTTTCTTTTCAGCCTGGAAATGAAGCAAGAAAAATCAAGCCTGATGCCTCTTGATATTATTATGGTTTGCTAAATAGAGAGTACATTGTTGTCAATTAAGCAAATAAGAAAAAAATAAAAACTAAGCTGCAAGAGTGATCCATTTCAAGTAGCTACGCAGGAATCATGTTAACCTGATCATTTCAGTTGCTCTAAAATATCTTCAAATTGTGCAATTATTCTATTATATTTTCGTGCAATGCTTAGTATTCCCAACACTACTTTAAGGATGAAAATTGACAACAGTCAGAGTGTGTTATGCCCAGGAGGGATATATGACACTTCTAACTTTCAACATATGCACTTCAATGTGGACCTGATGAAAGAGATTTTTCCTTTAAAAAGTGGAAAATGTGCTGCAAAGATGGTCTCCGAAGGTAAGGTGATCTTTTGGGATTAAAATGTAAAGTACAGTGAATTGAGTGCCCTCCCTTGAATAGGCACGCTTGCTACAAAACTACTTGTGACTTTACACCTTCTATTGTCTGGGTATTTACCAAAACTCAAATTCAATCGATGCCCCAGATTTAGAGTTTACAAGTTTGAAACTTAACAAAGCGAGTTGTGGGGAAATCAATTAGCAGGTGTGAACTGCCACCATTCATTCCCCTGTGTAGCATGGCTTCTAGTTTAGAAAAATTTCTGTGGAAAATAGAAGTACTGATCATTGGATGTATGATTGAAACTGACTTCAGGTAACAAATTCTATTATTCCAGAGACACATCAGTCTGGAAACCAACTGGACAAAAGAGGGACCATTCCTCCAATAAAAAAAAGGAACACTGCTTAATATAACCAGTCGATCGAGGCAATAAAAGAGGGGCTAGCTTCACCTGCAAGGATTGATCTTTACAGAAACTCAGCCACAGTTTTGCCTGGAAACTCAGAGACATTCAACTTGCATTCATCTCTAAAGAACCATGTGGGAGAACCCATCCTAGCCTGCAAAATTGCATCTTGGAAAAGGACTGATTCAAACACGTGATTTTTTTCTTGCTTCTTGTTATTCCATTACTAACCGAAGTGAATGATTCCAGAGAATATGAGTCTAATTTACTCGATCTCTCATCATATAACAACCCCCAACTCAAAACTCCCATCCTCATCCCAGGGACCAATTTAGTAAAATGTGGCTGTAGTGCCTCTGATGCAAATATATCCTTTCTTAAAAATGGAGACCAAAACTATTCCAGATGTAGCCTCACCAAAACCCTGTACAATTGTAGCAAGATCTTACTCCAATCCATTTGCATTAAATACCAACATGCCATTTGCACTCCCTAATTGCTAATTATGATGTATGTCACTGGAAACAGCAATGTGTACATTGGGGCAATGTTATCTTTATGATGATCAATTACACTCATGTTTTCATTTAAGATGATTAACATTTAAGTATGAATTTCAATGCAATTAAGATAATTTATTAAAAGGCAAAGTGAAACAAACAACCTGGTAGAAAAACAATGTGATTAGGGCACAGTCAACCCTGAAAAATGTATGGATGTGTCACAAAGGACAGGAAAGATACAATGCCACCAAAACCATAATGATGGTCATTGCAGCTGGTATCTTAGCAGCTAATGATCATCATCAAGATTGACTAGAAGTGAAAATTAATTTCCAACTGCTCCTTTTTATTTCCCTTTTTAAGTAGAATGGCTGGTCACTTAATGGGCTATTATTAGAGGTCAGTTCATTTTGTGTGTTTTACATGATGTCCTGATCATCATGAATGTTTCTTTGATTAATGTTACATGTATGAGCTGATGTTTAAATTTTAAATTATTTTATGCGAGGGTGACACTGATCCTTTTCAAATCTGAGATTAAAGAAAGCTGTTTGAAAGGGGAAGCATAATGATTCCTAACTAATAACTACAAATAGATATATACCTGACATTTTCATCACTGGAATAATGAGTGGTGTTGTATCCTTATTTAGATGTTCACTTAACAAGATAAAATGATATGAAGGAAAGTTTGATTATGTAATTCATGCTATGGTTCCAAAGGTCATTATCAGCATACAGGACTTTTAGAAAAAAATTACTATTTGTAAGGTCTCTTGAGGACACCAAGTAATGGATGTTACAATACATAAAAACAGAGAAGATAGGAGCAGGAGTAGGTCATTTGGCCCATCAAGCCTGTTCTTCAATATAGTGCGTTTGTTGCTGATCCCCTATCTTAACATCATACTCCTGCTCCTTCCCCATACCTCTTGATGTCTTTAGTGCCCAATGTTTAAAAATCTATCCTTTTTTTCTTAAATACATTCAATGACTTGGCCTCCACAACCTCATGTGGTACAGAATTCCAAAGGTTCACCACCCTATGAATGAAGAAATTGCTCCTCATCTTACTCCTAACTAGCTACCCTGTACTCTGAGACTGTGATCCCTTGATCTGGACTCTCCAACCAGGACTAACATTTGGGGCGGTTCTCCCATCGCAACCCACAGATTTTCTGATGGTCAGGAAATGTGCGTGTTGGCCATTTCACAGGATTCGCGCATGCGCTTCCCCCAACGCCAGAGGAACAGGTGTAGTCAGGACCGCGCTGGAAACCAGTGGGAAGAGAGGTAAGTGATTTTAATCTGTTTTAAAATTATTTTTAATCTATTTTAAATGTCATTATTGGACCCGGCATGGAACTTGCATCTTCCATCCCGCCAAGAGTATTTCACTCCGGCAGGCTTTAGAGTAGGTCCCCATGTTCAAGGAACTAGCAGGAGACCCCACTGAAGTTAAGGGGGGGGGCAAATCAGAGCCCCTGGGTGTCAAAGTGCCCCTGACAAAGCTCAGGGGGCATCTTGACACTGCCCAGCAGGCATCGGGCAGTGCCAAGAGGACAGGGCTTATTGTGCGGGGCCTAGAGGGTAATTAGTGGGGGTGGGAAGGCCAGCAATCGGGGCGGGCAGGGGGGTTGCTCTGCCCAGGGGTGGGCCGGGGGGGGGGGCGGGGGGGTTGGTTTGCCATTGCGGGGGGTGTCTGCTGTAGTGAGGAGGAGGGGAGAAATCACCACTACTGTGGTAGGGGGAGATCAGGGTGCTCTGGCAGGGGCAGTGGGGGCAGGCTGGGAATTGTCATGGGAGCTGTGACTGGGCTATGGCACAGAGGTACTGTCTGCATAAAAACACATAAACCACAGTTAGAGAATTTAAACATGCATTTTTGAAAATGTATTTTGAACAGGCATGGATCTTCGCTAAAGGCACAGGGTTCTAAGGCATGATGGGAAATAGGCCAGTAAAGTGAACCACATTCCTTATAACAATACACCCATAGAGGCATAGCTGTTATCAGCATGAGTACCAGACAGTTCAGTGAACAAGACATTAATTGAACAAGGACAAGCTAGTGATTCCAGATAGCTCATGAATACGCTAAGCATTATGCCAGATGAGTGTTTAGGACAGGTGGCCAAGGGAAAGTCAGGCAAAAACCACTAAAACTTATTGTTCCCATGCTGTCAGAGAATATCTGTAATTGGCCAAGGTATATGACATTTACTCCTGATGATTAACCTGTACTAATGATGATTGGCTCATGGTGAGCCAGAAGGCAGGTAAAATGTATTTTGGAAGTTGTATAATTGTATTGCCACTGTGATGTAACTTCATAGAAGAGTTGGATTGCCCAGCCCTTCTCTCCCAGCATGTATTGGTCAATAAAGAAACCTCTTTCACCAGGATACTGTAGTCGCGAGTCTTTGTAGTGGCTAAAGTTAAGATCAATACTTCACCTCTGAAAAATCCCCTCCAGTTTCAATGAGATCCCTTTTCATTTTTTTAAACCCAAGTGAATACAAGGCTTAGTTGACCCAATCTCTCCTTGTACAACAATCAGTTCTTGTAAAATTGGCATTAGAGAAAATATCTTTCTGCTGTTTTCTGGTCCTATGAGGTTGTTAAAGAATTAAGTAAATCTCATCCCTGTCTGTTCTAATGAATGTGAATTTTTGTCTTTTTGTCTACAATATTATTGTAGAATAATATTTTGAAAGTACTAATTTGTTAGATAAGTTTAATATATTGTCCTTTCCTTTTATAAGAATGAAGAATATCTGGATCAATACCATTAAATATTAATTTGCAATAATCATAATCTCAATCTTTAATAGTAAAAGCATCAGGTTATATGATCAACGTAAGTAGTCCCTTGCTTCTCAAGATGTTCATTGTTTCGATATCATAATATCGATATCATTAAAGTTCCCAGTATTTGTACTTTTAAAATAGCTTATAATTAATAAAGTCCAACACATCTATTTAGGGTTATCAATTATGCATTTCTATTGATAGTTACTTAAATTTTCTAGTTGACCATTCAAATGATTGTCATTTATAAGATAAATCCATATTCTTTACAAGAGTCAAACAGCTGCTACTTGACAATAAAAAATCAGGAGCGGAGATTTTTTTAAGTATCAATTTTCCTTTTTACATCCAGAATCTGCTGCCTTTATCACTTTATTTTATTCACTGCTGCTTTTAATGTCGTTCCATATTAATCACTACAAGTAAGGCAGCTTTCCTATTCCTGTCACTTTCTTTACCTTCCAGATAGAGTATTCTACCACCATGTGTTGCATAATCCAATATACTGGTTGAGAATAACAAAACTTGACTAAAGATAACTGATTTAGTTAACAGATCATCAAAGTGGTGGCAGGTGGAGGGGCGGTGGGGGGGATGGGGGGTTGGGGGGGCAGGGTTTGAAAATGGTGAGAAAGGTGCAGAGCATCATCAGAATGTTCCTCACCCAAAACCCAACCATACTGATAAACTTGGCTTCCAGTCAGACAGTAAGCAACAGCTGAACTCCATGCCCAGGACATGGGAGGGGCTGATCTTGCAGGGAAGGGATCAATCTCAGGGCGAATCAATTTGTGAGGAAGGAAGGGAGTTGATCTGGGGCGAGGAGAATGGGAGAATCTGATCAATCTCAGGAATGATATTGATGCACTTCAGGGAAACTGATGGAAAAGTCCAGTGGGGGTACAATCTTGGCCGGATAGGGTGCTGCCAATTACTTGGCTGGGGAGGCTGATGCCTTCGGGGTGGGAAGAGGGTGAGGGGTATGAGTGGTGCAGAGGCCAGTGGAGAAGAATTGGAGGCCCAGGTAGGGACTGGAAGCCTTGGACATGGTGAGAAATCAGAGGCTTGGCAAGATGGATTACAGAGCTGAGAATAGGGTTGGGAGTCTGGGCAAGGGAGAGAGTTGGTCTTGTGGGGAAGTTGTCTAGTCACAGGGACTGCCCTGGCAGGCATACTGGATTCAGCAAGTATGGGCAATGCACTCATCTCCAGGCCTTACCTGGATTCAGTTGCTGGATCCCAACAAGATCCCACAGTTAAATTAAAAACTGAGTAAAAGCTGGGCTTACAGCTCCAGATTTTAAGTGTTACAAATCTGCCACCTAGGGGGAATGTCTGTCACCCACCTGTCTTCAGTTAAAGCCTTATGTAGACTAGTTGGAAGCGTTGGGTAGGGTTTACAATTTATGAGAATTTTAATTCCCCACATGGCTCAAACTGCCCATTTATTTGGCTAAAAATCCCCCCCCAAGAATCTGTTGGAAACAGTATTCAAGCCTGTGAATACTGCTAATAAAGAATTTTCAGTTGTGCTGCCAGCGATTAGGCAAGGTAATTTTAGTTCTTTGTTGTGCTGGCTGGCAATCTGTGTAAAAGAGTATAACTGGTATTTTAATCAGTAGAGAACCACATTGCTCCACATATTTCTAGCATTCCTTAAGCGTGTATTTACTCAATGTTTTGGTGCTTTGTAATCTTAGTACACTTGTGGAAGCACCACAGTAAGGAAAGGGAAAAGTCTTAGCCTGGGATCTTGCTGCTTACTATCCAAACTCACAGGTGCAGAATGGCCACTTGATGAAGAAATGGAATGATACATCTGTAATGATTCTTACTTTCAGCAAGGGAAGAAATGCAATCAGGAAGTTGCAAGGAAAACATTTACCATTTGTTCAATGAGGAAGGATTGCACACTCCCATGCTCTCCTCGGAGTTTTAGCTTTTTCTTTCTTTCTTCTTCACGGTGTAAATAATCTGCTTCTATCTTGGCATGAAGAATTTCCTTTGCTTGTAATTTTTCTTCCTTTGCTCTCTCCTCGTGCTCTTTCATCTGAATTCACATTGTTTAATTCAGACACTTTACACCACAGTAGATTCATAAAAGATCATAAATTTAATCAACTGTCATTTTTGATCCATTATATTTTAATATCATCACTATGCTCTCCAATGTAACATAATACATTTTTAAGTTGCTCTCATTTCTATTTTTTCCTTAGTCAAATATAATGTTCAAATTTCTGAAAATATTCTTGCAAAACTTGTGAATTGATAAAGGCCGAAATATTTATGTGGTTAATTTAAAAATAATAGCAAACATATCATGATACATTTTGATAAATTAACAATGAATAGGCATGGCTCAGATGAGGGAAGGTAAACAAATGATTCAGAATGGTAAATGTTTGGAATGAAGTACACAAGATGGCAATAGAACAGGCATTTGGTGAGAAAGTCAATGTAGCTAATCAACCATGTACTCCCTTCATGAACTCAAAAAGAGTGAGTAGGAAATGGAATATAAGTGAGCCAGCAGTCAAAGGCACAGACAAAGTAGAGAGGAGAGGTGACAGAAGTGGGACGGAGCAGCAATGGGAAATGGGAGGAGGAAAGTGAGCCAACAGTGAAGGGTGAGGCGAGGAGCCACAAGGGAAGCAGGAGGAAACAGGGTAATGCGAAGGAATGACAAAGGAAGTAGGGAAAAGCCGTTGGTGTAAGGTGGTGAGGGAAGCAAAGAGAAGGGGGCAGTGAGCTAGTAACAAAGAGCAGGACAATGGGCTGTAGGTGAAGGCAACAAGGGGAGAACTGAGGCAAGTGCTCAAGGGAGCAAAGAAGAGTGAGGGTGAGTGACAAAGTGGAAGGGAACCAGAACGGAATTTTCTCTTCTCTCTTTGTTCACTTTTTGTCACCTTTGATGCAGGAAGCTGCCAAGGACGCACTGTCAGTTATACATGTGCAGGTAAATGCTTCCCCTGGTATTGTACAGATAAGCACAATGTTGTGGTACAAATAATTTAAAAGTAACTTGAGTATGGTGTATAATAGATAGTAGAGGCCTTGTGAGGTAGTGGGTAGTATCTCTGACTCTGAATCAGATGGGGAGGTGGGATGTGTGTATTGGCTGGTCAGATTGGTGGCAACAGCATGGGGTTTGATCTCTGTTTTGACTGGGATTAATTCAGGACCTGCTTCTTTGCTCTACCTATGAAGAGGTTATGGCGCTAAGAATCAGCCTGTCTTCAGGCAGAAAACTCAAGAAGCAGCAGCTTAGCAGATGGCAGGCTGATCAATGCGCATTTTGGCTCCTGCCCAAATTGAATTTTGCCTGTACGGTTATGTGATAGGTGAGTTATCGCAATGGGAAAAACACAGAATATGTAAAAACAGAATCATCTGTAACATCAAACCATACAAGCAGGTTACCGTCATTAATCTGTGTTCTTCTATTGCCTTCAAATCTGCCATTGTTTTTTCTTCCTTTTCTTTTATTGCCATATCTCTTTTAGCTTCAATCTCTGCTTCAGCCTTGGCAATGTGGTGCATTTCATCCTTTACTTCTTCTTTCATCTGTTCACTTATAATCTTTACCATCAGTTTTCTATGTTCCTCTTTCTCCCTAGAGTGATGAGATAAGCACAAAATCAGCTATTATAGCAGATATTTTCAAGTTTTGCCATTTAATGAAAAGCTTTTAATAAACAAATACGTATAAAATATGGGTAATCAATGGTTATGAATAAGCCATAATATTTATAATGGCAATAAAAGTCTGTAATGCACTGGTTTACTTTTGTCAAATAATACTTATGAATGTGGAAGTAGGCAGGTGGATAGAGTTAATGATCTCACTGATTGGTGGGATAGGCTCAAGGTATTGACTATCTTGGCATTACTTCAGAAAAACAGATAGCACTATACCTAAGGTTTCACACAAATTCCTGAGTGTCGAAGTGAATCAGGCATGAAAATAGTTACTTGAGTAGAGCTTTGTTAATTCAAAAACTTATGAAATGATTGAAAGTATGGACTGTGAAAAACAAAGATGTTTCCTTGTGTCTGATTTGATTGGCTCGATTACATCATGGCACTTCCGTGAGACGTGTAATAGCTGATTTCAGCTAAATCTGTAGCTAATATGTTGGTTGACAATTTTATTTTGTCTCCATTGTTACACCACTCAATTCTACAAAAAGAATACAGAGATTTGATGCTGAAAACATATTAACACATTTCATGATTGTTTAGAGCCTTTTTCTTCATAAGGAAGGAGAAAAACTATCTCACTCATGGAATCTTGCACAGATCTCAGGCCAATATAAAAAAAAGAAAATAGAATGGATTCAATTAACTTCCTGTGAATTTCTACTCTCAACACACTTTCTAAGTCCATTTCACTGCTTACAATGTTCCCAATCCCAGTAAACTGTGCAGCAATCTCGAAGATCTAAGACTAGATATTGGAAAGTGCAGAAAAGATTCACAAGATGCTTCTAGGGATGAGAAACATCTGTTATGTAGATGCCTGGAGAAATTGGGGCTGTTTCTCTTGGGGAGAAAGACAGATAAGAGACTTCATGGAATAGTCAAAATCAAGAGGGATCTGGGCATAGTAGATAGGTGGAAACTGTTCCCACTCATGAAATGATTGAGAATAAGAAGGCACAGATTTAAGTAAATTGGCAAAAGGAGGAAAAACTAGCCTCAGGAAAAACACTTTTCACGTAACAAATGGTTAGGTCTGGAATGCACTGCCTGGGAGTACTCAGATGGAGGCAGGTTCAATTGAGGCATTCTTAAGGGAATTATCTGTAAAGGAGAAAGAAGGTTGGAGAATAAACAATACACCTAGTGCCATCAGAGAGCTGGTGCAGACATGATGGGCTGAAGGGGCTCATTCTGCAGTGTAACAAATCTATGATTCAGACCATTCGGCCCAACTAGGTTATGGTGCCTGCGCGATTATATTTCCAAATCAGGGTGTTGAGTGACATGGAGGAGAACTTCAAGGTGGTGGTGTAACCCAGATATCTACTGCCCTTGTCCTTCTAGATGGTAGTAATTGTGGGTTAGGGAGATGTTGTTTAGTAATATACACAGAAAGTTTTAAAGGACCCATGCACTTCAGCAAATTACCCAAGCAGTAGAAAGAAATAGAAAGAAAATTGCTTACTTGTCTATTTCTGCTTGTTTTTGTTTCCTAAGCTTTAACATTTTTTGTTTTGCTGAAACAAATAACCTGATATCCTCATCTTGTAATTCTTCTTTTTGCTTTTCCAGTGCTTTAATGATGTTCATATTTGCAACATATGCCTGAAATAGAATATCACACATTTACAGTAATATATTAACATCAACATTACTCCAAAGTTTCAATCATCTATTTAGTTCAGCTTAATTGTTCAGAGAAAACCAAAAGTGCAAGTCAGCATAAATCAAAGGACACCGATGCAGCACAGGTTACTGCTCAGACAGTATCTAGGGTATTGTGCCCAATTTTGCTATACCCACAAGGTGACATAGTGATCTTGGAGAAGGTACAGAGAAAAGCTACAAGAAAGATCCTAGTTAAAAAGAACCTCAGCCACCCAGATAGGATCAAAGACCTTGGTGTAATAGAGCAGTGTAGACTTGCAGGTGTCCTGATAGGAATCTACAGTCCAATATAAGGGTTGGATAGAGTTCTTACTGATTGATAGGACCAAACTATTGATTGGAGAGGACCAGAAGATATTAATTTAAATGTTATGTGTAGGAGAAGACTGGGTGTTCGGCCGTTATTCTTTTCCCAGGGAATTGTGAAGATTTAGAATATGTTAACAGCTAGTGTAGTGGATACTGATTGCCTGCAAGACTACAAGAGAAAGCTGGACAGGCTTCTGACTGGGGCAGGAATCATGTCATGAAGAAGGGAAGAGACTTTATAGTGCAAATGATCTCAACTGTTTTGACAGAGAGAGAAAGGCTAATAAATGGCAACTAACATTCATGCCACACAAGTTCAGACAACAACAATCTCCGATAAGAGAGAATCTAATCATCATCCCTTGGCATTCTATGGCATTATTCTATGGCATAACGGTAGCACAGTGGTTAGCACTGCTGCTTCACAGCTCCAGGGTCCTGGGTTCGATTCCTGGCTCAGGTCACTGTCTGTGTGGAGTTTGCACATTCTCCTCGTGTGTGCATGGGTTTCCTCCAGGTACTCCGGTTTCCACCCACAGTCCAAAGATGTGCGGGTTAGGTTGATTGGCCATGCTAAGAAATTGCCCCTAGTGCCCAGGGATGTGTAGTTTAGAGGGATTAGTGGGGATAATATGTAAGCATATGGGGGTAGGGCCTCGGTGGGATTGTGTTTGGTGCAGACTCGATGGGCTGAAGGGCCTCTTTCTGCACTGTAGGGTTCTATGATCTATGATCTATTGTTGAATACCACAATATCAACATCCTAGGGAGTGGTTACCATTGAACAGAACCTGAACTGAATGAACCATATAAATGCTGTAGCTACAAGGGCGGGCCAAAGGCTAAGGATCCTGCAGCAAATAACTTACCTCCTTACACTCCAAAACCTGTCCACCATCTATAAGGCACAAGTCAGGAGTGTGGTGGAATACTCTCCAACTGCCTGGATGAGTACAGTTCCAACAATAACCAAGAAGCTCATCACCATCCAGGACAAATATTCACTTCTTCCATCATTAACGAACAGCGGCAGCAGGAAGTACCATTTACAAGATGCACTGCAGCAGCTTACCAAGACTCCTCAGGTAGCAGCTTCCAAACCCATGACAGCTACCATCTACAAGTATGTGGGCAGCAGACACATGAGAACACCATCACAAAAATGTTCCCCTCCAAGTCACTCACCAACCTGACTTGAAAACATATTGTTGTTCCTCCGCTGTCACTGGGTCAAAATCCTGGAATGCCTTCCCTAACAATACTGAGGATGTACCTACACCACAGGGACCACAGTAGTTCAAGAAGGTTGCCCACTGCCACCTTCTCAAGGACAATTCAGGATGGGCAATAAATGATAGCTACAATGCCCATATTCCATAGAGAAATAAATTTTAGAAATGCCTGGATCTACTATTTATGGTAAACCTAAAGAGAAAAATACAAGTTAAAATTACGTTTTTCTAAACAACCTTCATATGTCAGTGTAAAGGACTTATTATATGCTGCCTGGTCAGTAAGTGAGAGAATAGGTTAAGAAGGCAAGTTAGAAGAAGGTAATCATGAACCTTAATTTGGTGACAGTCTTCTCATTGACCCCTCTCTAAAGCCACTCAATAATTTGGGCTTTCAAGAGGCTTGAAGATTCCTAACAATGTTATTTCGCTTTTGTTTTCTATGCAACTGCAATTACAAATGTGAGGTAATGCATTTTGGAAGGTCTAATACAGATAGGAAATATACAGTAAATGGCAGAACCCTTAAGAGTATTGACAGGCGAAGGGATCTGGGTGTACAGGTACACAGGTCATTGAAAGTGGCAATGCAGGTGGAGAAGGTAGTCAAGAAGGCATACAGCATGCTTGCCTTCATTGACTGGGGTATTGAGTTTAAAAATTGGCAAGTCATGTTGCAGCTTTATAGAATCTTACACAGGTCGCACTAGGAATATAGTGTTCAATTCACCACACTACCAGCAGGATGTGGCGGTTTTGGAGAGGGTACAGAAAAGATTTACCAGGATGTTGCCTGGTATGGAGGGCATTAGCGATGAGGAGAGGTTGGAGAGACTTGGTTTGTTCTCATTGGAGCGACGGAGGTTGAGGGGAGACCTGATAGGAGTCTACAAGATTATGAGAGGCATGGACAGAGTGCATAGTCAGAAGCTTTTCCCCAGGGTGGAAGAGTCAATTAGTAGGGGGCATAGGTTTAAGGTGCGAGGGGCAAGGTCTAAACGTATGAGGCAGATTTTTTTTTACACAGAGAGTAGTGGGTGCCTGGAACTCATTGCCGGGGGAGATAGTGGAAGCGGATACGGTAGTGACTTTTAAGGGGCATCTTGACAAGTACATGAATAGAATGGGAATAGAGGGATATGATCCCCGGAAGGGTAGGGGGTTTTTGTTAAGTCAGGCAGCATGGTTGATGTAGGCTTAGAGGACTGAAGGGCCTGTTCCTGTGCTGTAATTTTCTTTGTTCTTTGCTGAGAAGTAGAATGATGACATGCAGTTATTCCCAAGTACAAAAGCCAATGTGGCTACTTGAAGATCTATATGCACCATGTAGCTATATTACATAGTAGGGGCCATTTGGTTTGAAAGAATGTAAGGATGTTAGTGACAGAACAGTTAGATTTGAAGTGTGGTGATTCAAAGTGCACCTTGTTTCATAATAAACATATTTTCTTCAATCTTAGCTGACTTTACACAGGTCAGTAAAGTTCTTCCTGCATTGTCTCCAAGAAAGCAGGATGCTGTGCATGCCATTGTAATTGGTATACATCATTTTCCATTCTATCAAGTTACTTGTTCTAGGATATTCACTACCAGAAAGATCCTTTTCCGCTATCTTGCATCTTTCCAGAAAATTTGTAAGAATCTGTAAGGGAACAAAAAAACTCTCTTTCCCCCTTCCAAAAATGATTTTTTGTCAAATAGCAGTAATCAAAAACCATTTTGCTTGCAATCTGTTACTAGGTTCTTTAAATAACATTGATGCAGGATTCATACCACAGCTGAATGTTTGATCATTGTTGAGTGACATACAAATCTGTTGAATGAATCTGCACGGTGTAAATTCAATATGGCTATCTGACAACATGATCTTGCCAGTTCCAGCTCATAAGGCCAGCCGTGCAAGTACTTTTTTCATGATTGTGCATGTGCCAGATGTAGCCAGCAGATAGCACACACCCCCAGGAGGACGTTTGGCTCCACTAGCACTGCCTTCAGTTGATTGAGATTTTGTATCTAAATACTTTCCCCTTTCATCTACTGAAGGATTTTAAGCAACAAACGTGAATACAAAGGTTTTCCATGACCGGTGCTCAGTGATATCATGATAATGAAACTGACCCCAAAATATAGCAAGGCCAGTACACCACTAGCTGACCACATTTCCCTTGGACCTACATTTGAGCAGAAAATCTAGGTCTATATTTGGTGAAAGTATTTGACTGAATGTGATATGCAGGAATTTTCTTTTTTAGTTGAACCACTGTTTTTAATTACAATTAAAATATCTGCAACAACCAGGATATTTGTAATCTTAATCCATATAAGAATCAGTTTCATCAAACGAAACTTGAGGTAATAATGTAAAACTAAAAATGCATATCATAAATCAAGAATAAAGTTTCTCACAATAACAAACCATCCAGATTCCTGTAACCAATGTTGTTCAACTCCTTTGGTCAAAAAATATACGATTCATACCCTATGATTCAACATATTGTTATGTTTCTCTTGCTGCTTTAATTGTTCAACTTTATTGAGTTCCCATTGATAAAGTGCGGCTAATTTCTTGATTTCTTCTCCTTCCTTTATATCTTGTTGTTTCTCCTGTTCTCTTAAACGCTCATTTTCCTTGATCCTAGCATCAAAAAAATTATGTTAACACCATCATTTTTAAATAAAATTAGAAGCGTGCACAACTTTCACAGACATCCCTTCACAAACATTGTGAATGGTTGGTATTGAATATGTTAATATAGTTCAATGGAAACATTAAGATACTTTAATGAACCAGGTTTTCAAATGTCAAAGAGGTGGGGAGTATAACTGCTGACAGTTTGTGGTGTCAGGAGAAGATACATCTTCTAATTTTAATACCACTCTCAGATGCCTGCACCATCACTCCCATGATGTCCCATGCATTTTATGTACTCCCCCAATGCACTCTTGTAGATCCATCACTGGACGAAAAGGGAGTAAAATCCAATCCCTCGTCTCACCATTCTTAAGTAGTAGGATGAAATGCATAGTTTTCCAGACTAAAGGAACAGTTCCTGATTCAAGAGAACTTGGGGTATCAAATGAAAATCATCTGATGCTGGGGACTTGTCATTACTTAGTGCAGATTTTCTGCCTACATTAGTTTTGGTGGGTCCCTGTCCCAAATTGAATATTAGTTTCCTTAGCATGTCTGGCATGATACCTTCCACTGTAAATACTAACAGAAAATAGTTATCCATATAGAATGGTTACAAGCAGAGGTGCTGGTGGTTTGGCCCACCATGTTTGTTCCAGATCTCTACAAAAGCAACTCCCCTGCCCTTTTCACATAGCTGTGCAAACCCTTTCACTTTTCTCTTCAGGTATTTATCACTTTTGAATTCACAATTGAGTCTGCCGTCCAGTGCATTTCAGATCCTGACTCAAGCTATGCAAAAAGGATTTTTGCTGATGTCACTTATGGTTCTTTTGCCAATCAGTTTAAAATCAATGTCCTCCGGTTTTCAACCCTCAGACAATAGGGACAGACTACGTCCAGATCTGTCACGATTTTAAGTACCTCCATCAAATCTTCTCTCCATCTTCTCTTCTCTAAGGAGGGCAACATGAACTTCTCCAATCTATCCACATAGTAACTGAAGTTGCTGATGCCTGGACCATTCTCATAAATCTTTTCTGCACACTCTCTAAAGCTTTCATGACCTTCCTACGCGGTGGTGCTCAGACTCAGAATCAGATTGAATCAGTGTTTTAGAAAGGTTAATCATGACCTCTTTGCTTTGTAATCTCTACCTCTGTTTATAAAGCCCAAGATTCCAGAGGTACCTTTAACCATTTTCTCCTCCTATCCTTATATCTTGAATAATTAGTGCACATTTATCCTTCAGTCTCTATTCTTGGAAATATACCTTTTATTTAATATTGCACCTCCTCATTCTTCCTTGCAACATATACCATTTCTTACTCCTTTGCAGTAAGTTTCATCCGTCATATGTCTGCCAATTTCATCTGCTCTCCATGACTTTGTCTTCATCAACAGGGACGAAGTAGAAAGGGTTGAGAGCTTCAAGTATTTAGGTGTCCAGATCACCAACAGCCTATCCTGGTACCCACGCCCCGCCCCACCCATGCCGACCTTATAGTTAAAAAAGCCCACCAATGCCTCTATTTTCTCAGAGGTTTGGAACGTCAGCTATGACTCTCAACAACTTTTACAGATGCACCATAGAAAGCATTCTTTCTGGTTGTATTACATCTTGGTATGGTTCCTGCTGTGCTCAAGACCGCAAGGAACTACAAAAGATCATGAATGTAGCCCAATCCATCACATAAACCAGCCTCTCATGCATTGAATCAGTCTACACTTCCCACTGCCTTAGCAAAGCAGCCAGCATAATTAAGGACCCCACACATACCAGACATTCTCTCTTCCACTTTCTTCCTTTGGGAAAAAGATACAAAAGTCTGAGGTCACATACCAACCAACTCAAGCTTCTTCCCTGCTGCTGTTAAGACTTTCGAATGGACTTACCTTGCATTAAGTTGATCTTTCTTTACACCCTAGCTATAAATATAACACTACATTCTGCACTCTTTGGTTTCCTTCTTTATGCACGGTATGTTTTATCCGTATAGCAAGAAATAATACTTTTCACTGTATGTTAATACATGGGATAATAATAAATCAAATCAAATCAAAGCCCACTTACACCCAGTTCATAACCATTCATCACTACCTTCTGGCTCCTGTCATTCCACTGGTAACTATGCTGTTTCTTTTATTCCATGAAATTTAATTTTACTGGCTAGCCTACTATATGACACATTATTGAACATCTTTTGGAAGTCCACATTATATTCACCACATTACCTTCATCAAATCTCTCTGTTGCACCTCAAAAAATTCAGTTAAGGTGGTCAAATGCTATTTAATTTGAACAAATCAGTGCTGGCTTTCCTTAATTAATTATCACTGGTCCAAGTGACTATCAACTTTGTTCCAAACTATCATAACTGAAAGCTTTCCTGCCACCAAGTCTATACTGGCAGACCTGTAGTTGCTAGATTTATTCTTACACCCTTCTTTGAATAAGCACATTATATTTGCAATTTTCCAGTTTTTTGATACCAACCAAGGTTCTAAAGACTGGAAGATTACATCCAGTACCTCTGACTTCAACCTTTACTAATCTCAGCATTATCAGATGAATTCCATTTGATCCTTATGACTTATCAACTTTAAGTTCAAACAGCCTAATACTCCTCTTTAACCATTTTTAGCTCATCCAGTATCTCAACTGCTTTCTTTTTCACTATGACTTTGGTAAAGACAAATGCAAAGTATTCATTTAGTACATTGAACATGTTCTTTCTGGGTCTCTAATCAGTCCGTCACCTCCTGTTTCTATCATTTTACTATTTATAAAGCCTATTGAAAACTTCTGGATTCCCTTTTATGTTAACTCCCAATATGTTCTCATATTTTCTCTTTGCCTCTTTTATTTTCCTTTTTCACATCCCACCTGAATTTTCTATACTCTGCATTATTCTCATTTGAATGATCAAATTGGCATTCGTCATACATATCCTTTTTTCAGCTTCATCTTATCCTCCACTTTTGTCTTCCAAGAAGCCCTGTCTTTGGTTGCTCTACCTTCCCCCTCCTGAGAATGTACCTCAAGTATACCTGAACCGTCTCCTCCTTAAAGGAAGTAAACTATCCCTTTACAGTTGTGGGTGCCAATCTTTCACTTACCTTGAACAAATTTGTTCTCGTCCCACTGAAACTGGCCCTTTTCCAATTAAGTATTTTTACTCTAGATCGCACATTGTTCTTTTCCATAACTAAACTAAACCTTTTGATACAATGATCACTGTTTCCTAAATGTTCTCTCACTTATACTTGATTCACTTGACTGACCTCAGTACCCAGATGTAGATCCAGCACTGCCTCCTTCTTCTTTGAGCAAGGAATATATTGATCAAGAAAATTCTGAACATATAATCAGAAACTCTTACCCTCTCTGCTTATTACATTATTACTGTCCCATTAGGGTAACTGAGGTCCTTCAAGGGCAGCACAGTGGTAAGCACTGCTACCTGACAGTGTCAGGGATGCTGATTCAATTCCAACTTTGGGTGACTGTTTTTGTGGAGTTTGCATATTGTCCCCATGTCTGCTTAGGTGTTCTGGTTTCTTCCCACTGTTCAAAGATGTGCAAGCGAGGTGGATTGGCCATGCAAAATTGCTGCTTAGTGTCTCAAGATGTGTAGCTTAGGGGGATTAATGGGATAAATGTGTGAGGTTACGGACTAGGGTGGGAGGCCTGAGTAAGATGCTCCATTGGAGTAGATCGATGGGCCAAATGGCCTCCTTCTGCATTATAGGGATTCTCTTCTTATTACTCTATTGTTGCACTACAACACAATTTCCCCGCAAATTTCCACCTCAATATCTTTTTCAACTTTCGGTGGCCTATTGAATATATCCAGTTGTATAATGGGACCACTATGATTTCTTAAATCTAATCAAATAGATTCTGTCATTGGCATCCTCTCTTTTAATATTTTTCCTTTTTCAATGTTGACATCCCTCCTCCTTTCTTTTCTCCCTTATTTACTGAACATATTTGCATTTCCTTAATTTCATTAACAGTATCACCATTCTCAGTTTTCAAGGGTTGTACATTGTTTTTCATCTATCTTTTTTCCTCATTGCAAGTTTGCATACCTTGCAAGTTTATTTTCATATTCCTTGTCTGCATCCAACTTTACCTGAGGTTTCATATTGTATTAGGAAAGAAATTTATTTCAATAATGTAACAGAGATATATACTCACTGTTGTTGATGAAAATCAGCAAGAGCCTTTCTTTTTTCCTTTTGTTTTACCATTTTTTTATACTCTTCATCCTCACCCATGTTTATTCGGCGTTGCATTTCCTCCATTTGGCTTTTTTCTTGTCTTTCTAGAAGATTTGTTTTTTTTCGCTTTAGTTCAATCTGTGCTTCTTGTTCTTTCATGGCTTCAGTGAGCATTAGTGCAGCCTACAAAAGAATATGTGTTTAAAACAAGTAATCAATGCTAATGTATCACAATATCTGCTGAATTCCAAAACTGAATTACAGCTTTCAAATCTAGCTTCATCACTTCTAATTCTAAATTACAAACAGATCACCCATTTTACTAGTACATGGCAATTTGGATGCCCAGCAGTTTTATATCAGTAGTGCTATATTACACAAGACAGAGAGGCATGCTGGCACAGTGGTTAGCACTGCTGCCTCACAGTGCCAGGCACCCATGTTCAATTCCCGGTTTGAGTCACTGTCTGTACGGTATCTGTGTGTTCTCCCCATGTCTGCGTGGGTTTCCTTCATGTGCTTCAGTTTCCTCTTACAGTCCAAAAGATGTGCTGGTTAGGTGCACTGGCCATGCTAAATTCTTCCTCAGTGTACCCGAACAGATGCCAGAGTGTGGTGACTAGGGGATTTTCACAGTGACTTCATTGCAGCGTTAATGTAAGCTTACTTGTGACACTAATAAATGAACTTTTAAAAATGTAATATATTATTCTGCTATTGAGATGGAATTGTGATAAAGATAATCTGTCCCTTTTAGACCATTAAATTCAATTCCTGTAAATATGCCCAAGTTTGCACCCAATTGGAATTAAGCTTGAAGACAAGAAGATACTTGTAAATTTTCAGTTTATGGTTTAGTTGTATAATTCCCTCACAAATATCATATTTCATAATAACAAGATTAAATGAATCCACTGAATCTTGTAAAGCTAATATGTTTACTTGGAGACTTCAACCTTCCCATAAAGCTTGGGCTCAGAATGGATATTTGTACTCAAAGTTTTGACACATACTGGATGCGGATTGTGCAAATTGGTCCAGTACAGTTCAAGAACAGATCAATTTTTCCCAGCAGTTTTTGTTCAGTTTCTTTCCCTAAATTACTTTTAAAGCTAATATTAGAAACATAGGGACAGGAAAAGCCAATATTTCCTTGTGCCTGTTCCATCATTTGATAAACTCATGGTTGATCTGTGACCTACCAATTCCATGCCCCATGTCCCTTAGTTACATGTGGTTAATTGAAATCTATCAACCTCAGATTTAAAATTAACAATTGATCCTGCATCTATTACCATTTCTAGGAGAGTTCCAAACTTCTGCTACTCCTGACATATAGAAGCGTTTCATAATTTGTAATTTTTAGATTATGCCCCTAAGTCCGAGACTCCAACCAAAAGTAGATTCTCTCTATATGTTCCATCTATTCCCCTTAATATTTTGAAAATTTCAATCACATCAATGTTAATGTCCTAAATATCATAGCATACAACTCTGGTTTATATAATATCCATTTGTATTCTAGACTTTTCGATATGAGAGCCACAAGCTTTTTGGATTATTTCCTGTACCTGTTCATGATAAAATTTATAGTGGAAATAAAAAAAAAGGATAGAATGAATGGTTTTAAAATGGAGATAAAATATGCCTGTATGGTCAATCCAATTATTCCCAGTTCAGTAAACATGAGTTACCTGAAAACCATACTTTTTCTTAAATCGCAATATGCAATGCCACGGGAAATCAATTAATATAGACAAATAGCAAAGCATTAAATGCAAGTTGAAAGAATAGTTAAGGAAAGAGTGGATTTAGTCACAGAAGAAAAAATAATCTTCCGACATGAGTACACAGAAACAGGAGTAGGTCATTCAGTCCCTCAAGCTCATCTACCAATCAACCATATTATGGACATTTAGAAAATAATGGTAAAAGTGGAGTCAACATGGATTTATGAAAAGAAATCATGTCTCTCAAACTTGTTGGTGTTTTTGATGATATTACTTGCAGCATTGATAAAGGAGAGCCAGTGGATGCACTTTGTGTATTTGGATTTTCAGAAGATTTTTGGTAAGGTCCCACACAGGAGGTGAATAAATAAAATTAGAGCACATGGGATTGGGGGAAAAACATAAGTACAAGTTGAGAATTGGTTAACAGACAGAAAACCGAGTCGGAATAAATGGGTCACTTTCAGGATGGAAGGCTATTGTTAATGGGGTACTGCAAGGATCATTGCTTGGTCCACAGCTGTTCACAATCCATAGATGGGATTTTTCTCCCCCCACCCCAATGGTGTGTTTTGACTTGGTAGTCCACTATTGGCCAGAAATTGGTATGTTGGTCTTCATTAAAAGGGGGTTGAATACAGGAAGAAAGATGTTTTGCTGCAATTATATAGACACTTGGTAAGACTGCACCTGGAGTATTTTGGTCTCCTTTTCTCAGTGCCATGTAAGGGGCTTTTTATTAAGATGAAACCCCATGCAAGTAGGGGGAAATGGAGATGCAGGTATGAAATTAGTCTAGAGACAGAAAACAAAAGGTCACGATGGACAAATGTTTTTCAGACAGAAATGTAGCTTGCCTTGAAGGCCAGTTTTGACTCAATTATAGTCTTCTGTTTTAATTGATCGTACAGAGACACATTATGAAGTTTGCAGATGATTTGAAACTAAGGGAGGACTAATATGAAAAGAAAGCATATTATAAATGGTAATATAAAAGCAGAACACTGCAGATGCTGGAAATTTGAAATAAAAACAGGAAATACTGGAAATCTTAGCAGATCTAGTAACTTCTACGGAGAGAGAGAGTTAACAAAACTAAGAAGGAAATTCCAGGCCAGAAGTGACTCATGTTTTCTTTGTGGGGCCCAAAGGGCACCCCTGCTCCTCCTGGCTTATAAGCAACCCTTAAAAAACATTACCATGCGACTGTTAGCCATCAAAACAGGCCCCAACAGATCCAGTCTGGCCGGCAAAGCACCATTGTTTCTCCATGATCAGGGACCAAAAACTCTCCAGTCTTCATGCTCGTCCTGGGCTCAGAATGTTTTTTGCAAGATCATGCCTAAGGGCACCACGGGAATCCAACCTACAATTGCAGCAAGACGCTGCTGCCTTCTGGTAGGTGTTCTGCCAGATGCTGAAAATGGAATGTTACATCCTATTCTGTTCTGGCAGTAGAATCTCAGGGGGCAGTAAGTTGCTACCCTAGATTTAAATTCCTCCAATTAATTAACTGGGAATTATACCTTTATGTCACAAGAAGGAAACATCATGGCCTATAACGTCAAGCAGAGTAGCATATTGAGTTAAAATTCCACTGTGCTAGTCGTTACATACCTTGAAATCCAGCCACTCCTTTCTCACCTGAGCTTTCGACTCAAGGTAGGCAAGATCTGTATATTGCAGTGCATATTTGGGGTCCAAATTGAAGGCAGCTCAAATGCAGGTAAGGAAGCTGCATTGTCTATTTTACTAACCAGGTTTAAAGGCTGGGGGGACAGAGTCAGGAGTTGTGTCGGAGTGTGAAGTGAGGGTCTGGGAAAGAGGTTTGCATTAGGCCCTGAGTTGACGTCGGGGAAGTGAGGCAGGGCTGTTATGTCCAGCTTGAAGATGGGAAGAGCGGGATTTTGGGTTGGGTAGGGTCAGACCTGAGGGAGGATATTGGAATGTTTTGGAGGCATGTGGGGGGCTGCGGATGTAATTGCATGTGTGGCCAGGTGGGGGGGAAGGATGGTGTCTTGGAGTGATAATGGGGCATGGGAGAGACTCTCCGGGGGGGGGGGGGGGGGGGGGGGGGGGTGGAAAGAATGGTCAGAGAGTTCTGATAAGGGTCATGGATGCTCAGTGCTTAGTTACCCAGGAGCTGGAAATGGTTTTAAGAACTGTTTCTGGGTAACTATTGCTGTCCCAAAGTTGGAAGCATTTAAAGTTTGTAATTTTGTTGCATTTTCAGATAGTTCCCAATGGAGGGCAATTTCCAATTAGAAGTCTGAACCTTCTTGGGCACTTGTAATGCAATCCTTACCTAGGAATTTCTGGGGGTGCTTCCCCAGCATAGTTTTGGAATACTGCCTCAGATACATTGTCCTGGAGCTCAGAAGTTACAGCCCCATATGTCTCAGCTTTATGACAGCTAAAAACATGCAAAGAATCAAACTGTGTTTGTGCTCATCCTTGGCAGCTTAGGCTTCCTTGTGCATTACATGGAGGATACCAGAGATCGAAATTGAGGAAGGCTGCACAAGATATGTAACCTTATTGTTTCCTTAAATAAATGAAAATGATTCATATGATAGTTAAGTGAAATCAAATCAGTTGCAGACGGCAAGCAGTTATTACATTATTATTGTTTGATATTGTTGTGACAGACTATTAGAAGAGGATCATATTGCAATTGTGAAGCAGAATTTAAAGAATATAATACAAATCCATTATCTGTATTATCTCTAAATAAATAGTAATGCTATCACTAAAGACTTTTTAAATTCAGAAGAATTAAATAAAATTTAAACAAAAAAAATCATACAGTACATTAAATCCTTTCACTCTATCAATCTGATAGAAAAGCAAGGTTTTAGCTCGTTCCAGGCTCTCCTTTCTTTTCTGTGCCATATACTTTGCTTCTTCTATATCAATTTGTTTCTTCTCCTCTTCTTCCTTTGCTTTACGTAGTTTTCCTGCATCAAGCCTTTTTTGTCTTTGACCCTAGGATACAGATTGTGTGATTTGTTAAGGTAAAGGCAAAATACTGCGGATGCTAGAATCAGAAACTAAAACAGAAAATGCTGGAAAATTTCAGCAAGTCTAACAGCATCTGAGGATAGAGAACAGAGCTAATGTTTCAGATCTGGATGACTCTTCAGCCTAACTCGAAACGTTGGCTCTATTCTCTCTCCGTAGATGCTGTCAGACCTGCTGAGATTTTCCGGCATTTTTTATTTTTGTGTTGTGTGATTTATGTTTTACTTAGTACTTGATGCTGATTGAAACATTGTTAATGTAACATATTCACTGTTGAAATACAGAACACTCCATCTACTTTCCATGTAATGTGATCCTAAGCAACAATGTCTTGTTCTAGAATGACAATCTAGTAATTTTGCATAAAATGTAAAATGATTTTTACAGCAATTCCAAGAATCCAATATTGGGCATGAGTATTCTACAATTAACTAATACAAAATTTCAAGCAACCTTTTAGTGAAGATTAAGTTCCGAGTCGTTGATTGATAATATTACAAATTCAAAATATTTAGTAAACTTATTTTGTTTGAGGAGAAAGAACAGCCAGTATGTATGTATTGTTTTTATCACAATGATGCTGATTACTTGAAGAAAAAATTGATATAAAAACACTTAGTTTGTTACCTTAGCCATTGGGATACAAAAGATTACAAATTGTGGCACTTTCATTTACCTACTTATCTGAAACCTGTAACAGTGAAATAAATAATCTGATAATTTTATAGTATTTACAGTTTTTCTGGAAAATATGATCAGAACACTGAAGATCAACACCATCAATGTGATCAAGATTCAAGACATTGCCTGTTATTAAATATGCACAAGGATAGCCACATATGGATTATTAAATAAACCATTGACATTATATAGAATTATAGAACAGAGTAGTGTAAGGTTGTTCAATTTAATTGAACAATTTATGAGCAAACTTGGGGAAATAAATACTGATGTCTTGAGGAGTATACATATTACAGAGGAGGTGGTGTTGGAAGTCTTAAAGCACATCTAGGTACATAAATCCCTGGGATCTGATGAAGTGTATCCCAGGACGTTGGGGGAGGCTAGGGAGGAAATTGCAGGTTCAAAAAGAGGTATCTGAATCATTGTCAGCCACAGGCGAGGGTTCTGAAGATTGGAGGGTAACAAATGTTGTGCCTTTGT
Source organism: Carcharhinus amblyrhynchos (assembly GCF_965287045.1). Taxonomy (NCBI): domain Eukaryota; kingdom Metazoa; phylum Chordata; class Chondrichthyes; order Carcharhiniformes; family Carcharhinidae; genus Carcharhinus; species Carcharhinus amblyrhynchos. The sequence continues at coordinate 47,354,755 of NC_137334.1, forward strand.
TTAAGAAAGGCTGCAGAGAAAAGGAACTTCAGAGCAGTGAGCCTAATGTTTGTAGTGGAGAAGTTGTTAGAGTTTTTTGAAGAGGTAAGCGAAAGGTAGATGAGGACGGTGCAGTTGATGTTGTCTGTGTAGACTTTAGCAAGGCCTTTGACAAGATATCACATAAAAGGTTGTTGCATAATGTTGAATCTCACGGAATCCAGGGTGAAGTAGCCAATTGGATATAAAATTGGCTTGATAAAAAAGACCAAGGATAGTTGTAGATGGTTGGTTTCTCAAACTGGAGGACTGTGATCAGCGGTGTGCCTCAGGGATCAGTGCTGGGACCACTATTATTTGTTATTTGAATTACTGATTTGGATGAAAATTTAGGAGGCATTAGTAAGTTTGCAGAACACATTAAGATTGGTAGCATAATGGACAGTGAAGAAAGTTATCACTAGGATCTTGAGCAATTGGGCCAGTGGGCTGATGAATGGCAGATGGAGTTTAATTTAGATAAATGTGAGGTGATGCTTTTTGGTAGATTGAACCCGGGCAGGACTTAATTAATGGTAGGGTGCTGAAGAGAGTTATAGCATGGAGAGACCTAGGGATACAGGTGGAGTCACATGTGGGCAGGGTGGCGAAGAAGGCATTCAGTGTGCTTGGATTCATTGACTAGAACATTGGGATGTCTTGTTGAAGTTGTACAAGACATTGATAAGGCCACACTTGGAATATTGTGTACCATTCTGGTCACCCTAAAGAAAGAATATTACTAAACTAGAAAGAGTACAGAAAAGATTTGCTAGGATGTTACCGGGACTTGATGGTTTTGAGCTACAAGGAGAGGCTGGATAGGCTGGGACTTTTTTCCCCTGGAGCATAGGAGACTTAGGAGTGATCTTATACAGGTCTATTAAATAATGAGGGGCATAGATTAGCAACATCTTTTCCCAAAAGTAGGAGAGTTTAAAACTAGAGGGCATAGGTTTAAGGTGAGAGGAGAGAAATACAAAAGGATCCAGAGGAGCAATTTTCACACAGAGGGTGCAGAGTGTCTGGAACAAGCTGACAGAGGTAGTAGTAGAGGCGGATTTTGTCTTTTAAAAAGCATTTAGACCATTTCGTGGGTAAGATGGGTATAGACGGATATGGGCCAAACATGGGCAACTGGGACTAGCTTACTGGTTTCAAAAAAGCAGCATGGACAAGTTAGGCCAAAGGGCCTGTTTTCATGCTGTAAACCCTATGACTCAATGACATTCTTTTGGAACAATGAAGCATAGAGTGTATATCCTATTATCAAGAGTAGGCCAAGCAACTATAAGCAACCAAGGTTATTGAAATGTACTGAAGCATTCAGCTTCTAGCTGTAATGAATAACTTAAATTTAACCACCACTGATAAGGGGACAGAAAACAGACCAGAGAAAAAGATGACTCCCTTCTGGTTCCCAAGACTGCAGGTGTTAGGGATGGCCCTTGAACCTACTGGATTTGAGTAGGTAAGGTAACTAGGCAACTGGGGAAGAATTTCTCGGTTCAGTTGACCAATGGATTCCTAATTCTGCTGGAAGGTATAATGCTGTTGGCAAAAATAAATGAAGAGTATTAATGTAATTGGACCATCCAGATTGCTTGATAGATTGGTCAGGTCAGAGAGAAGTTGGAACCCTCTCACTATCTCTCTCCCAATGTGTTGGTCAAAGAAAGAATATCTTCAATTACATACTGTCTTTCGCAAGTCTTTGTGTTTGCTGAGATTGGCTGAATATAATATCTCCCCACCAATGGGACAACCAAGAAAATCCCCTTACAGGTTGCATTAATAACTGGTTTCTATGCAGAACCACTGGAGTTAAGAACATTTTTTTAACCAAACTAATTTCTCATCCAATCCAAAATTTGCCTACTAATGCCACTAGTCTGTATCATTATGTAGTATTGCAAAAGATTTAAGAAATGTAAGTATAGTCTCAACCAGGCCACCCACATCCATTAAAATAGTAATTTCCTCAAATATTGAATCAGATGCTGAAATTCTCTGACAATCTGTCCACAGTCAAGGTATCATATAATGGGTTCAACTTCAACTTTCCCATCTGCCAGAAATCAGGTGGAGGGCATTTAAAATGAAATGAGTTGCACTCATTTCCAACACAACCTGAGCAATCTGGAAATCACATGCACATCTCGGTGATGTCACATGGACTGCTTTGCATTAAACTAGAGGATGATACTCAAGATTGTTACTGGGGAATTAGGTATACTGCAGAATTAAGTCATAAATGTCACATTCTCCCCTCTCTATTTCTGATTGGTCATATTCACTTTACATCTGTTTGTCAGGCATAACGGACTGAATAAATAACTTGATAATAGTCTGGAATGCAGTAGAAATGAAGTTCTACAATATAGTATGTATAGTAACATTCTAGGAATATAAGCACTTGTTTTGTTTCTACTTTAATAATGGATAAACACAAACAAACAGTCAAGTGGTATAATGTTGTATAACATGATAAAAATAGGAAAAAGTGGAGAATATTTGAAATGTGCTTACTGCGATGGTGTTTGACCAGTGTTTAGTCACTTCTTTAGATTTTAAGTGTAAGTTTTCTCTTTCTTCTTTTTGGGCACGTATAAAGTCTGCCCCTCTGTTTATGCCATTCAGATCATCCTGGATTCGTTGCCATTCTGTTTTTGGAAGTACTGTAACTTGTCGAAGGTCCACCAAATTTGGAAAATGTAAGTCACCAGGGTCACTGGGTTTCTCATAAATCTGTGCTAAAATTCCCAAAATATTAATTATGTCATAAAAGTTTCATAAAAGCTAAGTACAGCCTTATAGCAAAACCATTGTTACTAATATGATTTACCAGCTGCAAATGGTGGCGGGTAAAACCAATCTTCAGTTCATTCTGTAAGAACTGATTGTCAATTTCTTATATTTATGATCAGGAACAGAATATGCATAGTTTAAAACCAGGCTTGTCCAATGTGCAGCCCAAAGTTCAAATGCAACCCTCAAAATCTCTCAAAGCGGCGCCTGCAACCAGTTTTCAAAATGCCAATCAAACAGGTAAGTATGAATGGAAGAATCTACATGGAACTGCTCCTACAATCACAGGTCATTTCTTGCCCACGTTTGTGGCTGATAAGTGAACTGGGGAACTGGGACTGGATCATGGGGCCCAGGGAACACAAGTGCCAGGGAGTGTAGCCCAGGCATTTGCAGCAGGGCTCAGGCTTCCATAGCAGGGCCCAGGCATGAAGGACCAGAGAATAAAGCAGCAGGAGCAGGACAATCTTGCATCTGAGAGAGTGTAAGAGAGAGAGACACACACACACAATGTGAGAGGAGAGGAAAAAAAAGTGTGTATGAAAAGGTAGACAGTGTGTGGGACATTAAGAGACTGTTGGGGATGGGATGATGAAAAATGTTGAGTGTGCTGAGAGCACTGGATGAGTGTTTCCATAAGTCTGGTTCACTCCCAGTATCAGGGTTCTCATTCATCCTCAACAACTCATACCATGATACACTTGCATTGACTCTCAAATGGGTAAGGGGACTGAGTAAGCACCCTGAATCTAGGAGATGAGCCAGTAACCCACATCCTCACCTTATTACACATCTTATGACTCTGTGTTTTTCTTTTCTCAGCAAGTTGTTTCTAGGAACTGGCAAATGGAATTTAATGTTGGCAAGTGCGAGGTGGTCCACTTTGGTAGGAATAATGGTAGGAAGGATAATTACTTACGTGGAGAAAAACTGCAGCAGGCGGCGGTGCAGAGGGACCTCGGGGTCCTTATGCATGAGTCGCAAAAACCCAGCTTGCAGGTGCAGCAGGTGGTCAGGAAGGCGAATGGGGTGCTGGCCTTCATAGCGAGGGGGATTGAATATAAAAGTAGGGAGGTCTTGCTGCGGCTGTATAGGGCATTGGTGAGGCCGCAGCTGGAGTACTGTGTGCAGTTTTGGGCGCCGTACTTACGCAAGGATATTTTGGCCTTGGAGGGAGTGCAGAAGAGGTTTACTAGGCTGATGCCGGAGTTGAGGGGGTTGAGCTATGAGGAGAGGCTGAATAAACTAGGCTTGTACTCATTAGAGTTTAGAAGAATGAGGGGAGATCTCATTGAGATGTATAAGATGATGAATGGGATGGATAGGATAGAGGTGGAGAGATTCTTCCCGCTCAGAAAGGACAGTAGGACTAGGGGGCACAGCCTCAAGATAAAGGGGGGGCGGTTTAGAACGGAGTTGAGGAAGAACTTCTTCACTCAAAGGGTGGTGAATCTCTGGAATTCTCTGCCTGTTGAAGTGGTGGAGGCTACCTCGCTAAATATTTTTAAGAAGCGGGTTGATGGGTTTTTGATAAGAGAGGGGATTAAGGGTTATGGGGAGAGGGCGGGAATGTGGAACTGAGCCATGACAGATCAGCCATGATCTTATTGAATGGCGGGGTAGGCTCGAAGGGCCAGATGGCCTACTCCTGCTCCTATTTCTTATGTTCTTATGTTATGTTTTCATAGCTTTTTTTTGGCTTGCATGTTTTTAAAACAAATACTTTTATTGGTAGACTTTAACTATGTACATTTCCAAAATGTGGTCTTGCATGGAACTCTTCCTTGCAGGCTTGCTGCCTTTCCATTTGCTTGGCCAATTCAGCAATCTTGTTCTGCCATGTAATTACAGTTTTTTCTCTGTCAGAACTGCTGATTGTGCTGTCAATTTCAATGTTTTTATCCCTTCAGTTAACTTCTCATTGTCAAGCTTCCTTTCTTCAAGTTCTTATTCTCTTGATTCCATCCTTCACTAGACACATTCTTATTTTCTGGTTGCTTTTCATGGAGTTCAGCTTATTCCCCATTGTCTCATTAATTCTCCTTCTTGCTTCATTTTGTCAATTTTTGCAACTTTTTTTTCCAAATTTGCTGCCACTCATTTCATGTTGTTGTTTTCTCTAGAGTTTTAATACTTTTGGCTGATTCCCCTTTAGGTTCAATAGTTCCTATCTTTCTAAAGTTTTTAATTCCTGCATTTATTCCGAGGTGAATCCACCACGTTCTGACTCAACATATACATTTCACAATCATAGAATTCCTAAGATGCAGAAAGAGGCCATTGGGTCCATTGAGCCTGCACCAACAACTATCCCACCCAGGCCCCAACCCCGTAACCCCACGTATTAACCCTGATAATCTCCCTGACCATAAGGAGAATTTTAACATGGTCAACCTAACCCACACATCTTTCGAATCTTCATTTCTACTTGTCTTAACTTCAACTAAATCCGTTTGGCTTCACTGTTGGTTGGGGGTGGGGGTGGCGTCTGTCTCCAATGAAGTGTTGTTTCTATTCTGCAATTCTCTTTTTGCTCTCCATTTAGTCTTCAGGTGTCTTTTTTGCCCTCCTTCTGGGATCTTTCGCTGCCCTCTTTTTGGGGCCTTTCATTGTTGCTCTATTTTTGGAGTCTTTCATTGCCCTCTTTCTAGGGTCATTCACTGCTTCCTCTGTGATTTTCACTGCCTCTTGCAAGCTCTTGTGTTGCCTCTTCCTTGAGGTCTTCATTGCTCATGGATCTTTTTGAGAGTTGACCTCTTTCTGAGGTCTTCTCCAAATTTCTAGTCCATAGCCCTTTGGTTGTTCCTGTGGTTGCGCTTTAGGTGCATTGCTACTTTAAATTATTACCACTTTAAAAGCATTACTTCTTTAAGACTGTCAACTTTTTAAAATTGTCAGCAGCTGCCGATTCCTTCTATGTGCTTCTCTCTCACTCTTTTGAAGTTTTGGCTGCTTCTTTTTTGAACCTTTTTAAAACTTCTCTTTTACTGTAGAAAGCTCTTCCAGCAATCTATGCAGCTTTTTTTCCCCTTTTGGCTGCATGGAGAGTCTGTTATCCTTCCTCTCCCCAGTGTGCTGGTTTCCCTTGTCAACTTCAATGGGAGATCCAACATGTTACACTCAGGACCTTTTTAAAAAAGCCCTGAACTGTTTTGTAAACAGATTGGGAAATTCTCTATTCTGCAAAATGCCAGAACTTTGCTGTGCAGTCCCTCAGTGTAGGAACTAATACCCAGATCCCTCCACCATGCCACAGGATGGCATGGTGGCAGAAGGGCAGCATAGTGGCACAGTGGTTAGCACTGCTGCCTCACAGTGCCAGGGTCCTGAGTTTGGTTCCCGGCTTGGTCACTATCTGTGTGGAGTTTGCATGTTCTCCCCGTGTCTGCATGGGTTTCCTCCACATGCTCTGGTTTCCTCCCACAGTCCAAAAGACGTGCTGGTTAGGTGCATTGACACAAACAGGCACCCAAGTGTAACGACTAGGGGAATTTCACAGTAACTTCACTGAGGTGTTAATGTAAGCCTTACTTGTGACACTAATAAACTTTTACTTTAAAACTTCAGAGCCCAACAATCTTAGCTTCTATATTTACTCTCATATCTGAAACAGGTACTGCAGCTCCTTGGGGCATGTTTTTCACACTTGAAACACAGCTTTCTGTGCTCTCTTTCTTTTGCTCTTCCAAAAACAGTCTCTGCAGCAACTTCTTTTTAAGTTCCACTTTTTTTCCAATATCAAAGTCACAGCCACTGCATCTGAGGGTTATCTGCTTGATTGTTTTTCTTTTATATGTTTCTAAACTTTTGACTGCATCAATTCAGATGTGCTCTGCATCCAATCATCAGGGTCTGGAAATTATTCAGGTCTATTCACCCAAAGACAGGTACTCGCTGAGCACTTTTTTTCAGACTTTGATTTGCTATGGTTCAGGTCAGAAGCTCTAAAGTGTTTTATGGAGATCGTCTGGATCATAAATTTTGCATCTTGAATTTGGCTAGGATAGGCATGATATGTTTCACTTCAGTATGATTCAAATAATCCACTAGAGAGCTTTTATCAAACAAAGTTTATTTAGGAATGTAGTTAACATAATATGAAAAGAAAATTAGCAATACTTTTTATCAATTACAAAACAAAAACAAAACAACCATGATAATGTATAGCCCTTAACGAATATATCTAAGATGTTCCAATCAAACGAATCCCATAAACAAAGCTCTTTAAACAAGTTCAAACCAGCAAAGTGTAATGCTCATGTGATACTGGAATTGAGTCTTTTGGTTAGAGAATTGGAAACTCTCAGTCTTGTAAGTTCTAGTAGTCCTCTTAACACTCCCACAACAGTTTGAAGTCAGAACAACTTCCCAGAAACCCAGGACCTTGACTCTGGACAAGCTAACAGCAGGTTTTCTACTCCAGAAAGGCAGAAGATTGTTTTCAGATAACCATCAGAATTTCCAAATAAAACAGGGGGAGAGAGAAACATTTCTTTTCATATTGCTGTTCCTTCTAAAAACTCAAACCTACAGCTCAGAACTGAAAATGAAAGAGGTCCTGTCGCCTGACCTGCCAACCAGTTTTTCTTCTAACAATGCAGAACCGTAGAAGATTGCACAGTAAAAACAAACAACACCATATAAGCCTCTTAAGGAGCAATAAAAGGACTTCTGATAGACAGCTCAGCTGAGGCTGTGAGCTGGGAGAACATGATTTTAAAAAAAGACATTTCTTAAAAATATACCAACGTCACAGATTAAACAGCATGCTCACGCATGCTGGGCTACAGTCATAATCTGTCCCATCCTCATCGTCAACATAATGATGCACACTCAGATTTTGTTAGGGACACAAAGAATATTTATTAATAAGGTAAAACTATACAGAGGCTTGCAGCCCCCACCTGACCACTGGCTGCTCTAGGGAAACCCACTGGCTGCCCCAGTCCCTACATGTCTGTCTTCTGGCCACAATAGGATTCCACTCCCTGGGTGATTACCCACTCTGTCAGAATTGGTCCCTCAAACCAGATCCTCTTCTGTCTTGTTGACCTCAAAAGAACGATCACCACAATGATCACACAGGGGCTTTTGTAGAGGGACAGTGCTGGGGAGACACTCTGGGGAGATCCATAAGGGTGGCGGGGGGGTGGGCTGTGCAGTGATTGTTCCCATGTGCATGGGGGAGGTTGCTGTGCATGAGAGGAGGTTCTCCATGACAATGGGGGGGACTTTTATTTTAGAGATCAGGGCATCCTTTAAAAATGGCATCCTGATGTCAACATTGCTGGCAAGGTGGGCTGTTTCAGAGTCAGCCCACCAGTGACATGGTGTGGGAAACACCACCAATTTTTTTTTCACTAAAGTGCTTGAAAATATCATAGAGTCTCTACAGTGCAGAAGGAGGCCATTCAGTGTGCATCAACAATAATTCTCCTCAGGTCCTATCCCCAGAACTCCTCACCAATGCCCCTGACACCAAGGATCAATTTAGCATGGCCAATCAGCCTAATACACACATCTTTGGACTGTGGGAGGAAACCAAAGCACCTGGAGAAAACCCATGCAGACATAGGAGGATATGCAAATTCCACACAGACAGTGACCCTTGGTCAACAATCGAACCCGAGTCCTTGGGACTGTGAGGCGGCAGTGCTAACCACTGTGTCACCATGTAGTGAAAAACCGGCTGTATAGTCTGTGTGCTGTACACCACTTTCCTCATCTAAACCAGCATTGAGAAAAAATCTCTATACTTCTAACTCCTCCTACTCTGTATAAAAGCAAATTACTGTGGATGCTGGAATCTGAAACCAGAAGAGAAACTGCTGGAGAATCTCCAGCTTTGACAAAGGGTCATCTGGACTCAAAATGTCAGCTTTTTTCTCTCCTTACAGATGCTGCCAGACCTGCTGAGATTTTCCAGCATTTTCCCTTTTGGTCCCTCCTGGTCTGTACTTGATCTGGAATGTACTTATTTTTGAATATTCAGACATTATCCAAAATCAGGTAGTATCAAGTAACAATTCAATATGTTACTCATTAATTGACATTGAATGTATGTTTTTCTAATCTTATGATTACCCAAAATCAGTTTTACTGTTACATTCTATTGAACAATTTGAAGTTACTCTGTAAGTTAGCAGATGTGTATTGCCATATACTTTGCAGTATTAAATGCAACTTACCATTCACTCTCCCAAGATCACTCTCCTCTTGACACCATGGCACACATGCATTGATGTTCTGAACTGAAGATATTTTACCTATAATGCATATATAATAGATATAAATAGTAGGACAAGACTATTCAAAATTGCATAATTATAATAATTACCATTAATTACCATCTTTAGGCTCCTGTCAGTGTTCCAAATACTAGTTTAATCCTGCAAGCTATCATTTTAGTCACGAATTTTATCAAACACATTTTTTTTAGTGAAAAAACCCACAATATTCTATTTATATCTGTTGTTTTGTATTCAATACCTTTACACAGCCTTGAATTGTCCAACATTGTCCAACTTGCATCCATCCATCTCAGGAGATAATGGACTGCACTAAGGATGCATATCACCTCTGTGTTGAACACTGTCTATTGTGGCTGCAGAGGCTAATTTATGAGTAGCAGTCTGTTCTGCAGCTGGCACAGATGAAAAGTGTTGGCCCAAGATCTTTTTCACCATTTGGTTATTTATTTTGTTCTCTACCTTTCAATCCCCTTTCTGACTACTTTTTGTTTTACAGATATCCAGGTTAACAACGTGCATTGATTCAGATTTCAGCCAACTATAAGTCTTGCTTGCACACATCCTTGTATCGCAGACGTGTATGACCTGTTTGCAAATTCACCACAGAGCATGTCTTTGGATATGTGCTTTTCATCTATTTGACTTCCATGATCCAGCCAATGGCATCGCCATTGAATCAAGAAGACAAACACGCTGGGGATCCCTGCACAATGGTGTACTTCCATATTCTGTGCTCTGTCTTGCCAGGATATACCTAACATTTCTCTGAGGAAGTGGAGGCAGAAGCTGTTCAACCACTTTTCTTGGCTTCTATAATTTGTTCATGTCTCACTATTGTAAAGGAGGGTGGTGATAACACAAGCCTGGTACACAAGAGCTTTGTATTTTTGTTAGTTTGTTATTGACCGATATCCAGCTTCTCAGCTTTGATACGGCAGCTGTGGCTTTGACAATCCTGTCACTGATTTCATCATCAAAAGACAGTTTGCTGGCAATTGTTGATCCAAGATATATAAAACTGTCAAAAAAATCCAGAATAAGACTGTCAATGTTGATGGAAAGTGGAACGTCTACATCCTGGTCCATCACTTTGGTCTTCCAGATGCTGATTGTTAGTCCAAGCCCCTTATAGATCTGGGAGAACTGATCTATAAGCTACTGCAAGTGAATTTCAGTATGGGATGTCAGTGCAGTGTCATCAACAACTCACAAAATAGGATATTACATACTTTGGTCTTTGTGCACAATCTTGCCAAGTTGAACAGCTTGCCACCAGCTCTGGCATGCAGGTAGATATTCACACAAGAGTCACTGAAAGCATGCAATAGCAGCAAAGAATAAAGGGATTTGTCACCAGGAAGCAGCCCTGTTTTACTTTGAAAGATCTTGGAAGTTTTCATTGTAACTAATGAAATTATATTTTTCCATGGAAATAAATTATACCCAGCAGTCCACTCGAGCAGCCCATTTTCTGCAGCAGTGTCGTCCAAAGAAAAAGACAAAACTAGTACTGTTTGGTACCAGCTCTACTGCAGGAGATGCTGAAAATCTTCCTGACAGATTATTATATCTGGTGCTCCACTCCAACATAGATCAATTTCAAATAAAATACCAAGCCAAAGTTTGGTCATCAACTGGAAAGTCATATAATATAAGCTGAAGTAGCATTTGAATTTAGCTCACCTGCAAAAATATAAAAACCTGATAAGGTTTAAAGATTTTAACCTTTAAATCCAAGTTAAAAGCTTCTTCCTTCATTTCCAGAAGTAAACTATAACAGTGATTCCAGCGCAGTCCACTGCCATACAAGAAAACTGCACCTTAATGTAAGCCTCACAATTGTCCATTCTCTCAGAAGAGGTCATAAGACATAGGAGCAGAATTAGGCCACTTGGCCCATCAAGTCTGTTCCGCCATTCATGAGATTTTTCTCATCCCCATTCTCCTGCCTTTTCCCCATAACCTTTCACCTCCTTATTAATCAAGAATCTATCTATCTTTGTCTTAAAGACACTCAATGACCTGGCCTCCACAGCCTTCTGTGGTAGAATTCACAGATTCACCACTCTCTGGCTAAAGGAATTCCTCCTCATCTCTGTTTGAAAGGATCTTCCCTTTAGCCTGAGATTGTGCCCTCTGGTTCTAGTTTTTCCTGCTAATGGAAATTAATCCTCTCCACGTCCACTCTATCCAGGCCTCGCAGTATCCTGAAAGTTTCAATAAGATCCCCCATCATCCTTCTAAATTCCAATGAGTACTGACCCAGAGTCCTCAACCATTCCTTATATGATGAGCTCTTCATTCCAGGGATCATTCTTGTGAGCCTCATCTGGACCCTTTCCAAGGCCAACAAGTTCTTCCTTAGATATGGGGCCCAAAACTGCTCACAATACTCCAAATGGGGTCTGACCAGAGCCTTACACAGCCTCAGAAGTACATCTTGCTCTTGTATTCCAGTCCTCTTGACATGAATGCTAACATTGCATTTGCCTTCCTAACTGCCGACTGAATTTGCACGTTAATCTTAAGAAAATCTTGAACAATGGCTCCGCTAATGAACACAATGTACAGCTGCCCATTGGAGGATAGGTTCCGCAGGGTCACCACTGCCACAGATAACTGCTTTATTTAATGATGCAAATGAGACTAAACTTTGGTATCAGTGATTACAGTCAACAACAATGCAAAAGGTGATATTAAGCACGAATTATCTAACTAACTACAAAAACAAAGATAAATTTGATTATATCTTCATCCCATAGCTGCATAGCACAATTACATTAACCTTCCAACTGTCTTTGATATAAAGTTTGTAAGACTGATATATTTGGGTCTGTTTCTTTAATTTAGGGTAAAATGGAATAGAGAAAGGGATCATGTGACCTGCTCCAACTTCTGCTTGAGAACAAGCCTGATTGAAGAATTGTGTTTGACAAGATTATTAGAATTCTTTGAGGATATATCAAGCAGGGTTTATAAAGTGCCTCTGGATTTCCAAAAAGTGTTTGGTAAGTGCCACATAAAAGGTTTTAGTAAGTAAAAGTTCATGATGTTGGGGGTGATATATTAAAATGTTTAAACAGAAAACAGAAAGTTGAATAAATGGTTAATTTTCAGGTTGGCAAACTGTAGCTAGTAGAATTACTGTTAGGTAATAGATTAATATACAATCTATATTAATGAATGGGATAAAAATACAGACTATATTGTGGTCAGATTTGCTCATGATACAAAGACATACAAGAAAATATTCACAGTTTTTGCTTGTAGTAAGGAGGACCACAAAAGGATACGGATAAATTAAATGACTGGGCTTTGGTCGGCGCAGTATAATGTGAGAAATTGTGAAGTTGTCCACTTTGGCCCAAACAATAGAAAAGCAGAATATTATTTAAATGGAGAGAGACTGCAAAATGCTGCAGTGCAGAATGATCTGACTGCCCTTGTACATGATTCACAAAAAGTCAACATGCATGTAACCCACGTGTAGCAGATGCAGGAGCAATGCCTTTTTAGAGATTGTCCCATTTTAGTTATCTTACTAACATCAGGTCCTCATGTGGGAGAGGCCACTACACACGAGGAAAATAGTAAAAGTGATTTCTGTTGGAACTGCAAGTTAAAACAAGCACACTGACCTGCAGAAACTTCCATGACAGCACCTCACAAACCCATAATCTTAACCAAGGGCAAGTGCAGAACGTACGTGGAAAAACCATCACCTTCAAGTTCCCCACCTATTCACCATCTGACATATATTCATTAGTGTTAGACCAAGGTTTGGTCTAACACTGATGAATATAGACCTGGAACTCCCTACCCAACAGCACTGTGAGAGTACCTTCACTACCCAGACTTCAGCTGTTCAGGAAGGCTTCTCAAGAGCAACTCAGTGATAAATGTTGATTTTGCCAGTAATGGCCACATCCCATGAATGAACAATGTCATAAGAGTGATACTTGACTGCTTTTTGCATCCCCTCAGCAGCCACCAACAAACTTTGTTTCCAGCAGTAAGCTGGTCCGCGAAATGGATTTTTGCTTGGAAATTGCAACAGGCAAATCCTTCGTGGTAAATCAGTTTTGTTTATTTGTTTTTGTAATTTTCATTCCACTAACACTTTGTTTATAGGCTACAAACACAAATCTCATCTTATTTGGGTTCCTCAAATGCCTCATTCAGGCTATGATCACTGACCATAACATTGTTAATTTGAGTTTCACTTGCCATCATCAACTAACAGGGTGAAATCTACATTATTCATGGTGCAGGTTGAAAGCATCCTCAAAAATATGCAATACCTATGTTTGTCCTTGGATGACTGCGTGCAAACAAAAATTTTGCCTGCAATCATTAACCACCAAAACATGGTACAATTAAGAGAGATATTTTTCAGGACCTTGATGAGACCAGTGAAAGGATGGGAACTCAAAGCAGAGTGCCCATTACAGTGTGTGCCAGCCCCAGATCTGTGCCCCATCATGGGGCAGGAAGGGGAGGGGCAGAGTGCGAGGGGCATCCCCTGCCAAGGGGTTGCCCCTCAAGAAGAGACGCCATGCCTCAAGGGAGGGAGAAGCTGAGATCGGTGGGACTCCCCACACCCCCTCCCCCAGCTCAGAGGTTGTGGCGCCCACACCCCTCCCCCAATTTGTACCATTGCCTGCCCCACCCCCACCTGTCTTTGCGCCTTAAACGTGCTGCCGCAGTCCACCAGGTGGAGCTCCCCCGGGCTGGGTGAGAGCGGGACCCCCGCGGTCTCGTTCCACCCGGTATCCTACACCAACACCGAGGAGTTCTTCCTTGAGCTCCTGGGGGACTGCGGTGGCACCCAGTTGTTTGGGTCCCTAGATGGCAGCGGTGAGGAGGGCCCCTCCCCTCTGTCCCAACCTTTGATGTTGGGCACCCCTGACCTCATACCGGGAGACTCTCCGGACCTGTGGGGTGCCCAGGCGTCTGGGGCGGGGGGGGGACTGAGCCGCCGTCGCCCACGGGCCCAAAAGCTCAAAATAGAGAGCCCGGGGGGAGCCCCTCCTCCGTCGATCCTGGGGGTGGGATTGGGGAGGAGCCGGGGTTAGTCGGCGGGCGCACCCTGCGGCGGGGGACTCGGAGTCGAAGGGCGACAGCCCCGAGGAGGTAAGCTGCTCGATGGTGGGCATGGGGGTTGTTTTGGAGTCCACCCTGAGCGAGGCGGGGGACTCCCTCGTGCCCACCACCGAGTCGCCCCTCACCCCCACTGGGGAACTCGAGGCCTTTTTTGAAGACTGTTCTGGTCGTCCTGCCAGTGCCCGACTGGCCCTCGACCGTCGGCCGGACCCGGTGCTGCTCGTTCGGTCCGCGCAGGCCTGCTCCCAGGCCGCGTCGGGCCTGACTGAAAAAGAGCAGCGTCGGGAACAGGAGCTCCTCGACGGGCTCAGCGGGGAGCGGACTGGCGTGTCTTGCACCAGCGCCCCCTTAGATAATTAGATAAGTGGTGACGGTGGCACGGTGCTTCTGCCATGAAGGTGACCATAGCCAGCCTCAACATCAACGACAGCAGTGAGCCAGGCCACAGGTTCCAGAACTTCTCGGTCCTCCGTGACGGGAAGTATGCGGTCTGTTTCCTGCAGAAAACCCATACCGTTCCGCGGGACGAAGCCCTGTGGCTCCTGGAATGGCGAGGGGGGGGGGTCTACATAAGCCACCTCACGCTCACTTCCAGCGGGGTGGCTATCTTGTTGGCCCCGCATTTTCAGCCGGAGATCTTGGGGGTCAAGGAGCCGGTGCCAGGCCGGTTGCTGCACTTGACGGTCCGTGAGGGGGTTGTGGTCATTCACTTGGTGAACATCTACGCCCCGAGCGCCGGACTGCAGCAAACGACTTTCTACCAGAAAGTGTCCGCTCATCTCGACACCATCGCGGGGGGCGAATGCATCATCCTCGGGGGAGATTTCAACTGTACCCTCGAGGCACGAGACCGCGCTGGCCCCTGGTGGCATACCCCGGCGATGGTGAAGTTGCAGGACCTGCTCGGGACCCACGACTTGGTGGACGTCTGGAGACATTTCCATGCCAGCTCCAGAGCTTTCACTTACGTGAGGCCTGGGGCTGGAGCGTCTAGAATCGACCGCCTGTACGTCTCGAGGGCGTACGTGTCCGGCGCCTCCTCGGCCTCCGTGCGGCAGGTGCCGAGCATGGACCACCACCTGGTGTGGGCGGACTTGGTCCTGTCCCGCATCCGGCGGGAGTCCGCGTATTGGCACTTTAACAACTCGCTGCTGGAGGACGAGCACTTCCTGGACTCGTTCTGTCGATTCTGGGCCAGCTGGAGAAGGAAGCGGGGAGGCTTCCTCTCCCTGAGGCGATGGTGGGACGTGGGCAAGACTCATGTCCGTACCTTCTGTCAGGAGTATGCGAGGGGGTCGACAAAGAGGCGGAAATCCAGGTTCGAGGAGTTGGAGAAGGAGCTGTTCGACCTAGAGGCACGTCTCGGTCGGCCCGACGCGGACCCGGCCCTGCGTCTGGAGTACAGGGGGAAGAAGGACGTGCAACTCGTTGGGTCCCGCGGCGCGTACGTGAGGTCGTGGATCCAGTTCCGAGTGGACCTGGACCACGGCTCTCCCTTCTTCTACTCACTGGAAAAAGGGCGGGCTGACCGTCAGCAGCTCCTTACGCTGCTGGCCGACGACGGTTCCCCCGTCTTGGATCCGGAGGGCGTCCAGGCCGTCGCCCGGGATTATTACACCTCCCTCTTCTCTCCGGATCCGTCCAGCGAGGATGCCCGCAGAGTTCTATGGGAGGACCTGCCACAGGTCAGCCCAGAGGGCGTCGGTCGGCTGGAGGCCAATATCACCCTGGCCGAGCTGACTGGCGCCCTAAACGGCCTCGGACGGGGCAAGACCCCGGGAATGGACGGACTGACCGTGGAGTTCTTCAGGGCGTTCTGGGACGTCCTGGGGAGCGACTACGCGGGGGTCCTGGGGGAGAGCATTGCGACCGGGGAGATGCCCCTTTCATGGCGCAGGGCCGTCATTGCCCTGCTGCCCAAGAAGGGGGATCTCCGGTTGCTGAAAAACTGGCGCCCGGTCTCCCTCCTCAGCACGGATTACAAAATTTTTGCCAGGGCGTTGTCTTTGCGCCTTGGATCCCTGCTGGACCACATGATCCACCCTGACCAGTCCTACACGGTCCCAGGCCGCTCCATCCACAATAACATCCATCTGGTCCGGGACCTGATCCATCATTCCCAGAGGGCTGGTCTGTCCAGCGCCTTCTTGTCTTTAGATCAGGAGAAGGCGTTCGACAGGGTGGAGCACGAGTATTTACTCGGAACTCTGCGGGCATTTGGGTTCGGGACGCATTTTGTCGCCCGGATCCGATTACTGTACTCTGCCGCAGAGTGTCTGATTAAGGTTAACGGGTCGCTGACGGCGCCCCTTCACATTGGGAGAGGGGTACGGCAGGACTGCCCCTTGTCCGGCCAACTCTATTCCGTATGCGTGGAGCCCTTCCTGCGCCTCTTGGGGAGGAGGTTGTCGGGTTTGACTCTGCGCGGCCCAGACGTAGAGGTGGTCCTGTCAGCTTACGCCGACAACGTGCTCCTCGTGTTCACGGACCCAGCTGACCTGCGGAGGATGCGAGAATGCCAGGCGGTGTACTCCGCCGCGTCCTCCGCCAGGATCAACTGGGCCAAGTGTTCCGGACTCCTGGTCGGTCCTTGGGAGACGGACCCCCTTCCGGAGGAGCTCAGGCCTTTCACCTGGAGCAGGACCCACCTCCTCTACCTGGGGGTCCACCTCTGCCCAGCCGAGGAAGCCTGGCCAGAGAACTGGCGGGAGCTGAAGGCCAAAGTCACCGCCCGCCTGGCTCGCTGGACAGGACTGCTCCGAGTGCTGTCCTACAGGGCGCGAGTTCTGGTCATAAACCAGCTGGTGGCCTCCATGTTGTGGTACCGGCTGGTCACTTTGACCCCTCCCCCTGGCTTTGTCGCCAATATCCAGAGAACCCTCATGCGTTTCTTCTGGAATAACTGACTACACTGGGTCGCTGCCGAGGTTCTGCATCTCCCAATTGAGGAGGGCGGCCAAGGTCTGGTGTGCCTCCGCACGCAGATAGCGACCTTCTGCCTCCAGACCCTGCAGAGATACCTTTACGTCGAGCTTCCTCCACAATGGTGCGCCCTGGCGATGTATTTCTTCCGCCAGTGGCGCGGCCTCAATTACGACGTGCAGCTCCTGCACATCAATCTGGGGTGCGTTCCGACCTCATTGCAGAAGCTGCCTGTCTTTTACCAGGACCTCCTCACCGTCTGGAACGCGATCGCCTCGCGACGCAGTTCTCCCCCGTCAAGAGTAGCGGCTCTCGTGCGAGAGCCGTTGCTCAGGAATCCGCACCTCCAGCCGTATAACTTCAGGTGGCTGACGGAGGGGGAGGCTGTGGACGCCGGGGTGACCAGGATCGGGGACGTGCTGGACGGCAGAGGAGCGTGCTGGCTGAGTGCGTGGGGGTGTCCGTCTGGCACGCGGCCAAAGCCATCCAAGACCTTAGGACGGTCGTGCTCGGCCCCAAAAGCACACGCCAGCTCGAGGCGGCTCGGGCGTGCGGTGGGATCCCGTCCGAGCGGTCCCCTGTTCGGACGGAATTTCACATTGGCCCGAAGCAGAGACCCCCCTCCCCAGGTCAGGTGCCCCACAGCACGAGCCGCCTCGCGGAAATGTCCTCCGTGCCTTTTTCCAGCGCGCGGAGGCATTTCCTGTACAGGCTGCTGCTGCACACCTTCCACTACCACGTCCTCGCCCGTCGCCCGGACACACCTTGGCGGGCCTTGTTTCCGCCGGGCGGCGGAGGTCCCCGATGGAGGTCCCTCTACAGAGGGGTCTCCCCCAGTTACCTCGGGGACCTGGGGTGGAGGGTGCTGCACGCGGCAGTTCCGCACAACAGTAGGATTCACTGGTTTGCGGGCTCCCGAGACTGCTCTTTCTGTGGCCTTGTGGAATCCGTGGACCACGTCTATGTTTTGTGTTATAGATTGCACTCTCTTTTTGATTTTCTGAAGAACCTTTTATTGATGTTCTGTTTGCATTTCAGTCCCACGCTCCTGATCTACGGACACCCGGTGCAGAGAGGGGAGGGTCGGGACGCCGATCTCCTCGTGAACCTGCTCCTGGGCCTGGCGAAACGCGCCATCAACAGGTCCAGGCAGCGGGCGATCGACGGGGCCGTCCGTCCCGATTGCCTGCCCCTCTACCGCGGCTACGTTCGCGGCCGGGTGTCCCTGGAGAGGGAGCACACGGTGTCCGCGGGCACTGTCGAGGCCTTCCGTGCCTGTTGGGCACCGCAGGGGCTGAGGTGCCTTATAGACCCTGATAATCACATTTTGATTTGACGTGTCTTAAGTTTCCTTTGTACTTTTTGTTTCCGTTCGGGCCGTTCCCCCTCCTTTTGGGGAGCTGCCCCCTTTTTCTTTGTCCGAACGTAATTTAAGTTAGTTTATTTGGTTTGACCCACAAGATCAAAAGGTGTTGCTTCATGGCTGAAGGAATGGTTCAGGTGTTTGGAATGATGGGAGATTTTGGAGTGAGGGTTTTCTTCCCAATGCTGATGTTAGTTGGGGCTGTTTGTTGCTCTGATAGTTGGTAACAGTCTCTAGGCCAGAGATTTCCATGGATGTTCCAAGCCACCCCTAGGCCTCAGACAGTCTCTCCTCCTGGGCCTCCCATTGATTCCCATTTCCCTGTGTCTCCAGAAAGAAGAAAATTTTGCCTGCAATCATTAACCACCAAAACATGGTACAATTAAGAGAGATATTTTTCAGGACCTTGATGAGGCCAGTGAAAGGATGGGAACTCAAAGCAGAGTGCCCATTACAGTGTGTGCCAGCCCCAGATCTGTGCCCCATCATGGGGCAGGGAGGGGAGGGGCATTCTACCACAGAAAGTAGTTGAGGCCAAAATGTTGTGTGATTTTTAAGAACAAATTAGATATAGCTTTTGAGGCTAACGGGATCAAGGGGTATGGGGTGGAGAAAGCAGGATCAGCATATTGATAAATACACAGGGTTGGGAGAAATAGAACCTGCATGGGACCATTGTGGGTGCAGGCTCGATGGACCTAATGGTCTCCTGCCGCACTGTAGGGATTCTATGATTGAATTTGATGATCATAATGAATGGCGGAGCAAGCTCGAAGGGCCGAATGGTATATTCCTGCTCCTATTTTCTTTGTTTCTATGCCCCATATCTCAGGCACCGAATACGTTATCATCACTCTTGGAGTGATAGGATCGGCGCCGAGTGAAAGTGCCCGGTATCAAATGCAGCAACGAGTGTTTGGTCCCTTTCAGTAAAAACTCACTGGAAGCGCTGCTGCTGGTACTCTTCGGTCTTCTGCTCGAAGGCGTGAGGTTTGCCGCTGCCGCCATTCGCCGAGGAAGCGGGAACCATGCATCAAGAGGTTAATTCCGGAGCGCCCATATCGGTGGGCTTATCTCACTCAACCACCCCGTAACCCCCGGGGCTGCTGTGTTCCCTTTCGAAAGTTGCCCAGCAACCGCGCTGGAAGCGTGCGGCCGAGGCTCCGCCTCTTCCGCTCGAATGTTGCTCGATTACCAGGGCAACCAGCCGCCGGGCGGAGCAACCACGCCGGAAGTGAGACCGAGGCTCCGCCCCCTCCACTCGACTGTTGCTCGGTTACCAGGGCAACCCGCCGCTGGGCGGAGCCAGCGTGGCGGAAGCGGCGACTGGAGCGCTGCAAGCCGTTCGCCGCTGTGGGGGAGTGGAGGCTGGCAATTGAATGTGTGGTGATTCTGAGCCAAGAATCCCTGCTCAATGAAGGTCTTGTGGACATTTCAAACAGGTATTGCATGCTCGGATTGCCGGCCCTTTAAGCGGTGATGATCCCTCCCCAGGTACAGCAATTAAAAATATTTCAGAAAGATAAAGGCTACGCTGTAGATGGAAGGGCATTGGCCGGGTTATTAATAGTTTACCCTCAGTTGCACAGGTCTATTTTTACACTGGATCTATCTCTTCAGCAAAACTATACAAGGAAATCCTTGTCTGCGCCTACCCAGAATCAGCGGCTGGGAGAGAAATGTGTGTCACCAAATCCACTCAAATATTTGTGGAAATTGTTCGGGCGATTTATTGTTATTATTCGTGGAGAGCTAGGAACTAATTGTAAAGTGAATGTATCCCGGAGTGCCATGTTTTAGTGCTGCGCTGCAGTCATGTGCAGGGAACAATGTATGAGTCTACTAGACACATGGAAAGGTTCATTATACCGCACAGGAAATATGAGCAGAAATAGGCCAGCCAGCCTGTTAAGCCTGCTGTGCTCAATAAAATCATGCATGAACTGATTGTGGTGTAACTCCATTTTCCTGTTTACCCCCAATAACCATTGCTTCCTTTGTCAATCTAACTCAGCCTGTCCATAACCCGGCCTCCACTACTCACTGAGGAAGAGAATCCTAAAGTTTAAAGACCCTCTGAGGGGAGAAGTTACTCCTGATCATCTTAATGGGAGACCAGTTATTTTTAAACTGTGCCTCCTAATTCTAGATTCTCCCAGGGACCCGAGTTTGATTCCTATCTTGGGTCACTGTCTGTGCAGAGTCTGCATGTTTTCCCCATGTCAATGTGGGTGTTCTCCGGGTGTTCCTGTTCCTCCCACAGTCCAAAAGACATGCTGGTTAAATGCATTGGCCATGCTAAATTCTCCCTCAGTGTACCTGAACAGGTGCTGGAGTGTTGCGAATAAGAGATTTTCACGGTAACTTCATTGCAGTGTTAATGTAAGCCTACTTGTGACACTAAATACATTTTAAACATAAGAGGAAACATATTCTCAGCATCCATCAGGTCAAACCTCCTCAGAACAGCAGGCCAAATCCAGTAATAGTTACTTTACTGGCCCTTTTATTGTTTGGGATTGCTTCTGACAGGGTAGAATAACTGGGTGTTCAAACAAACTTTTTTTTTTATAGACACAGCTTGCTGGGACTGAATGCAGCTTTCTCTGCTGTGGGCTATGTTTTCAAAACAGCTCATTTGCATAGGTGGAAATTGCTCCTGATATACCATTTATCCTTTTGATATTCCCTTAACTGAACTAACCTGCTCAGAACCCCATGGGCAATTGGGACTAACTAGGGGTTAACAAAAGGGGTGGCATGGACAAGTTGGGCCAAAGGGCCTGTTTCCATGTTGTAAATCTCTAACTCTATGAAGTCATTCTTAATTACCTTAATTTTGTGAGTCTACTTTTTAGAACGTAATTGTGAAGTCTACATCTCATCTCCTCCTTTGAAACCCTAATATCTTTACTCAAACCCTTGATATTCTATTCTCTATTGTTATCAATTTATCTTAGATAACCATCTGTTTGCAGTGTTGCTAGACTTAGCAACATATCAAAAGCACTAGTCCCATCAGCTGTCTCTACCACTACACAGCTTCCATTTCTAAGTAGTTTTTTTTAAAAACATACAACCACCAGAAAACATTTCCATTACTGTATTTCCTTAATTTTCATATTATCATGGATTTCCTGACACCTGTACTCTGGTATCTGTATTTTGGCATTATTGATAGACCCACAAGTCAGAAAGAAAAACCTAACAATTATGATCCCATCTTAAAAATTGCAATTTCTCAGCTTCACTATAATTCCACACTCAGATGTAGAAATTTGAAGCACAGTAGATATGTTTCTGTCATAGATTACAAATTTATTAGTTTGCTTCTGCAGTACACAAAAGCAAAGTAGGATATGGGTTTGACCTCAACTTTATATTTCCAGTGTGAGCTCGTTGACAGAGGAAAAATACTGGAGTGCATCAAGTTATCTATCTTCTTGATTGTGAAATTCCCCAACATCGTAATTCAGTGTGAGTAGGGGATCTAGAATCCTAGAATCCCTACAATGCAAAAGGAGGCCATTCAGCCCACCAAGTCTTCACCGACCACACAATCCCACCCAGGCCCTATTCCCATAACCCCACATATTTACCCTGCTAATCCCCCTAATGTGGCCAATCTAACCCACACATCTTTGGACCTGTCCATAATTTTCTATTATAGTCAACATGAGAGTTTCAGTCATGCTAAACTATACATTTTTTTTTGAAACAGAATAAATTATCCAGAGAATGAAGAGTTTGCTTGTTTTTGATTTTGATCACACAATTGTAAATGGGAACAGTGACACTTGGGTTGTGAAATGTGTACCTGAAAAGAAACGTCCAGACTGGCTTCGTAAACCATATGATGGACAACACTGGAATGAATACATGCAAAAGGTCTTTTCCTACATTGGAGACCAAGGAATCAAGGAATCTCAAATGAAGCAGGTTATGCAATCCATGCCATATACTCCAGGGATGGTTGATCTCCTGAAGTTCATTTGCCAAAACAAGGATAAAGTTGACTGCATAATACTTTCTGATTCTAATATAGTTTTCATCAATTGGATCTTAGAAGTAACAAATAGCAACTTAGCATTTAATAGCATTCTTACAAACCCAGCAAATTTTGTGGATCAAAATCATCTTACAATTGAGAGTTTTCATTCTCACCACTGTCCGCATTGCCCTGATAATCTCTGCAAAAAGAAAGCGTTGGATGACTTTGTTACTGATCAACTTAAAGCAGGGGTGCAGTATAAAAAAATTGTTTATACAGGTGATGGAGCGAATGACTTGTGCCCCATTACAGGTTTGAAAGAGAGTGATGTTGCTATGGTCAGAAAAGGGTACAAATTAGAAAAACTGATTCAGAAATTGGTTGATGAAAACTCTGGTTCTTTGCAGGCATCAATTGTGATATGGTCATCAGGTGAAGAAATCTTGTCTTATTTGAAAAAATGTTTGGAGATTTAAGAAAATCTCATTCACAGCTTTGTTTATAAACCTGTGCAAACAAACAAAAACTATTTATTTTCATTTGATTGTAATCCAAAAACATTATTGCAAAATTGTGGAATTAAAAACACTTTTCTTGGACACTATAATTTCAGCAAGCTATCAATAGCTAATGATTAAGCAGTGGATTGACAGCTTTCCCACAGTGTAGCCATTGCATCCTTTCCAGAAGATCTGACCTTTATACTATTAAAAAGTTAACAAGTTGAATTAGTCAAGTTTGCTATTTAAATTTTGCCTCATGATATTTCCCCTGAATACTCTGGAACAATATGTAAATTGAACACACACCAATGTATAATGAGATTGTACTTTTTAATATAATTACTTGTTGCTCACATTAAGACTGACCTTGCACTTAGAAAATGGTGCATTACTCAGGACTTGTTCCACAATTCTACTAAATTTCAACTACTTCAATCAGCATCGTGGAACAGTTTGGAACCATTGTGAAACAAGTAGATATATATTTTAGTGGACTGTCTTGTTTTCCATATTAAGAATAGTCATTCATAGCAACTGTTCATAAATGTGTATTTAATGATGTAAGTTTGTTATCAGTTAAGCATGGGGGTGGGGGGTTCTTTCAGGTCAAACCAACTAGACAAACTCAAATTACATTAGGACATCAGTTAAGCATGGGAGGCTATTGCATAATTGCTGAGGAGTTGCAAAGAATTAATGCTGTGTTTCGAATTGGCAAAGCAATTTGTAGGAAGTTTTTACAGTGAGTTTTCTGTTGGTTTGTTTTATGGTGTGTTTCTCAGACGGGCAGAAATTTACATTCTGTATGCATAAGAGGAGAATCTCTTACTCCCTAAATGAACTTGTGTATTAGTGATTTAAAAAATACTTTTATACTCCTAAATTACTATAACCACTGAATTCAAAGGGGAACCACAGCTAAAATCAGCCCATGCAAAACTAAAACGTCCTTCTTTTGTGTGTTTGATACCTTTGTCTTTTAAACTTTAAACTTGAGTTTACAAATGGCTTATTTTTTTAAATGGGTAGCACAGTTTAGTGAAATATTTCAACATTGTTTACCATTTAAAAATGATGCACTGGATTTTAGAAAATGGTCCATAGCACGAGAGATCATTAATAAATTTTTTAAATTATGTCGATTTTTTTTTACTTTTACGCTTTGCTTCCAGAATAAGATTTTGTGTTACAGAATAACAGAAATGTGTTACAGTTTCATATTACATGCTAATTCTATCATATACATTGTAACAATACATTATAATAATTTGGTTCTTTGCTTTGTGAAAGCACACTTTTTTGTATCTAAATGGTTTGACAATATTCTTGAAAGCAGACGACATCTTCTATGAAGGAAAGTACATTGATTGAACGTAGCCCAAATCTGACAGTTACAAGCTTGGTCAATTCCTTACTGGAGAATCTAGGTTTCCTGTTGTTTCAAGCTAATGAGAAAAGGTAGCAGAACATTAGACCAATTTTTGCAAACTAAAGGAGTGATCAAATATAGTTACAATTTTCACTTGTACCATACATAAAGAACAGTGACATTTGGAGCAGGCTGAAGTTGTGCCCTCCAACCTGTGTGTACCCATTGAGAGCTGTCCAGGGCAAATAGCAAGGACAATCACAAATAAATCCTGTGGATGCTGGAAATCTGAAATAAAAACAGAAAATGCTGTGAAAAAAATACTCAACATGTCTGACAGCATCTGTGGAAGAGAAATAGAGCTAACATTTCGAGTCTGTGTAACTCTTTCTGGGCTGAAGAGAAGTAGAAATGTGATGGATTTTGTACTCTGGAAGAGGAGGAGCAAAATAGAAGGTCAGGGATAGGTGGGTGCTCGGAGAAATTTGACAAAGATATAATGGGCACAACAAAGCGAGTGTTAATGATAGCATTAAAGACTAAGGACGGTGTAAATAAAAGTAAAGTCACAAGTAGGCTTACATTACTGCAATGAAGTTACTGTGAAGATCCCTTAGTCCCCACACTCCAGCAGCTGTTTGGGTACACTAAGGGAGAACGTGGCATAGCTAATACACCTAACGGACAACAGAATATGTTAATAGTAGAACAAAGATATGTTCTCTGATAGTAAAACATAAGGACAAATTAGAGCTGTTAATTAAGCGATGTTTTCCTTGTGGGACAGCTGTTTTAATAAGAGTCATGGATGTCTGAGCTCTTATCCAAGCCTTATTATGTTGACTGCCCTAGACTGCTCTCAATGGGTACACAGGTTGGAGGGCACAACTTCAGCCTGCTCTAAATGTCACTGTTCTTTATGTATAGTACAAGTGGAAATTGTAACTATATGGTTCTGTACAGTACAGTGAATAAATGGGCATGGAAGTGCCATGGCTTGGCATGGTGGCATGAGGGATCATGTGTGTGAGTGGGTGTATGAGCATAGATTGGTATTGGGGTATGAAGGGCCATAGAGGATGGGTCTGGCATGAATTGTCATGGATGGAACATGGGGCTTATGTGGGGGTGGGGGTGGGGGGGGGGGGGGCGGCGATGAGTGCTGGGTCATTGCCTTCCTGTTATCATTTTAACTGGGACAAAGTCCCACAGCAGCCTTTTACAACTTCCCTCCTCAGCACATGGCAGGCCCTGTGGGGGCTACCTCCAGCCTCTTTTCTGGGTCAGCGGGCCTAATTCCAGCTTGCAAGCGTGCCCCTCACAATGATGATCCTATCTTTGTGGGCACTTTCTTCCAAGATGGGTAGGCCAAGTCGGGAATTTTACCAATTGCCACTACCCAGGTCGGTGATAAAAATCCATACCTTTATTTCTGAAAGGTCCTTATTATATCTGTATGGAATGATGCCCTTCTCTGTGTAAAAGCCTGACCTCGAACACCAATCAAAATCTGAATACATGGCTGTGGAGTTCTGAAGATTTATATGATATATTATTACACAATGAAAATGCCACAGTAGCTTCCTGGATTTCTAGTATTAACACTTATGACTAGTTGCACATTAATAGAATGAAGATCTTGCCTATTCATTAAACTGAAAAATCATATGGAAATTTAAATAGCACAAGAAATATGTGAATTGCCCTTGGGACCTATGTGAAATTGGATAGCTATTTTTCCCCTGTCTGTCTCCACTGCACAGTCCTCTTGAATCAAAATCAGTGATCTTCTTGAGGTGAGAAACTGTTAGCGTGGTAAAGATTACCTGCCATTGCCTAAAAAGTTCCAGTTGCAAAGAAATTTGAGGTACTGGTGGCCTTGACTGGTTCAGACAGTACTGTTCTCCTGGTAGCTGCAGATCTTAAAGCCAGCAATTATCATATTTTGCTAATAGACTGTATTATCTGTCCTAACTGTGGTAGGGGTTGTGGGTTTTAACAAAAAAAAGATGTGGTTTGCATTCGTAAATTCAAACTAACAACAACAGATTTATTCTAGAAATTCTTGTCTGTACAGAGGACAGACTGAAAGTAGAACAGCAGCCTCTGCAACATCCTAATGACATAATTGTCAAATCATGTGATCTGTTCTTAAAGCAATCTGCAAGCACTTAAATGTATAAATTAGATCTATGTTTTGAGGCACCTATGGTCACACATGTCCAAGTAAGGCTATGGTCTGTTGACCCCAATGAGTGGCTATGAGTATGGAAGAAACAGACACCTTCTGTGATGCTTCACTTTAGAAGTGGGATTTTCAGCTCATGATGCAAGCAAATAGCTTTTGTCACTATGTTTAGGAAGTGAATTATAATCCTATACAAGGTAAAGTTACATCCACCATGTGCAACACTGCTTAGCTCTCAAGCATTCCCAATTTAATGGAAATTTAACCACAGGTACCCTTATTTTCTCTTTTCTTTCTCCCAAGAGCCCTGCAACAAGTGTCATAGGAATGTAAAACATTCACAGAATTCAGTTTAGTTGCTTGGTAGTACAGAACTTGAATATTGATTTTAAAAAAGAGAGACATGCTATCAAAGCATTTAGTTATGCAGTCATGAGGACAGATGCAAGAATGCCAAATTTCAAAGGAAGAAACAACTTGTACCACTTGAGAAAATGGATGTTGATTATTTGACAAGTCAACTATGATTGCTCAAGACATTGCCGTGGCAGATTCAGTTTGGGAGCACTTAGTACAAAATATTGTTGATGTGATAAAATCTTACTTTATGTCATTTACTTCACTAATTTTCAAACATTTTTCAGAAGATCAAGAAGTTGATTGATTGTCATAGTGCATACTGAAATACTGCAAAACACTGGGTATGTGCCTTGCACAAAAATCCCTCCAAGCACTATTATACTTTGAAAGAAAGAGAAACCTATATTTATGGAGTGACTTTCACAGCCTCAGATGTCCCAAAGCACTTTACAGCCAATGAAGAGCATTTTGAAATGTAGTGACTGTGTAATGCACCTGGAAGTGCCCCTCCAAGCCACCCACCATCCTAACTTGGAACTGTGTCACTGTTCCTTCACTGTCACTGGGTCAAAATCTTGGAATTCCCTCCCTAACAGCACTCTGAGCAGTTCAAGAAGGCAGCTTACCACCACTTTCTCAAGGGCAATAAATGCTGGCCTAGCCAGTGATGCCCACATCCTAAAAACAAATTTTAAAAAGTTCCAGTTGCCAATTTACACCCACCAAGCTCCCACAAGACCAGATAGTCTGTTTTGGTGATGTCAATTAAGGGGTAAATTAGGTTAGGACTCTAGGAAAATAACTCCCTTGCTCTTCTTTGAAATAGTACCACTTGAAGGATGAGAGGGCTTTGGTTTAAGGTCTGATCCAAGAGACAGCACATCTTAGTGCAGAACTCCCTCAGTATTCCCTCATAAACATCAAGCAAGATTTTTGAATTTAAGGCACTGAAGCAGACTTGAACTAACAGACGTCTGATTCAGAGGAAGGGTGTTACCCATCGACCTGTTGCTAACATTGAGTGCTCACAATTAGGTTTCAAATACTAAGGAGATAAATGTAATCCCAAATTCAACCTATGAAACACATACTCCTCTCCACCACGGCCAATATTCAAGCCAACATCAACAAATGGAACAATCTATCCATTTTATTCCTGTAAAGGGGAAACTCAGTAATAATAAATGTACTCCCTCTTCTCAGATGCTACATGTCAGGGTCCCAGCCCAACAATTGAGAGACCTCAGCAAGAGCATCTCTCGATTTCTACCGACAAGCATGAATCCACAAGTATCTCTCAAATACCTTCAGATTTCCAAACATGAAGGAAAACACAGTTGGATAACCTAGTTTCATGAACAATAACTTGGGACAATAACTCCTTCAACTCATGGCTGAACAAGAACTAGTTCGGAAGGCATCACTGTCTCTAAAAACTTACTCAACTGGTGGTGGTGAGGATGGGGGTGGTAGTGGGGTGGCTATAATAACTATTCAGGTACCATTTGGGCTGTTGGTAGTATTCCATTGACAACACCATTTATAAGCCTGTCTTTGGAATTCTAAATTGAAAATGTTTTACAGAGAAGATGCGGTTAGTTATCTAAAAGTAGGAGATCATCCATGTCAGTATTTAAAGTGCATTTTCTATATGCTGAAATAAAGTAAAATTTGTTAATTTCTAAACAAAATATTCATGCTACGACATACAGTTTAGGGCAAAAAAAAAGTGGCCAGCAATACCCATAACCTTGCTCATTCGTTGTGTTAAATCTAATACGTGAGCTGATGATGGAATGCCTTTTGACAGCTGGCATAACAGAAGTAGTGCTGCATGAAATGAATAGAATCTACCTACTTTTAAACATTTCAGGGCTTCTTCACCAGAGGAAGTAGATCATGATGTCTGGCAAGAGTCAGGCATAATGTTAAGTGCAGTACACAAACAGTTAAAATTGAGAGGTATTCAAAAGCTTGGTCAAAGATGTGCTTTGAAAAGGTTTTTAAATACTTAGAGTGCTTTGTATTGATGTTTAACAAGGAAGAAGATGCTGACAAAATATCAGTGGAAGTGGACATGGTAAAGATAAAGAACAAGATGAAAGTAATAAGCAGGATGTACTGAAAACGTTATCTCTGCTTAGAATAGATAAGTTGCCTCGTCTAGATAGCTTGCATCCAAAATTGATAAAGAAGGGTGAGTAAGAGCAATGGCTTGCCGTAATCTTCCAAACTTCTCTAGATATGCATGATGTGGAGTTGCCGGTTTTGGACTGTATAGGGCATTGGTGAGGCCGCAGCTGGAGTACTGTGTGCAGTTTTGGTCGCTGTACTTACGCAAGGATATTTTGGCCTTGGAGGGAGTGCAGAGGAGGTTTACTAGGCTGATACCGGAGTTGAGGGGGTTGAGCTATGAGGAGAGGCTGAATAAACTAGGCTTGTACTCGTTAGAGTTTAGAAGAATGAGGGGAGATCTCATTGAGACGTATAAGATGATGAATGGGATGGATAGGATAGAGGTGGAGAGGCTCTTCCCGCTCAGAAAGGACAGTAGGACCAGGGGGCACAGCCTCAAGATAAAGCGGGGGTGGTTTAGAATGAAGTTGAGGAGGAACTTCTTCACTCAAAGGGTGGTGAATCTCTGGAATTCTCTGCCCGTTGAGGTGGTGGAGGCTGCCTCGCTATATATTTTTAAGACGCGGGTTGATGGGTTTTTGATAAGCGAAGGGATTAAGGGTTATGGGGAGAGGGCGGGAATGTGGAACTGAGACACGACAGATCAGCCATGATCTTATTGAATGGCGGGGCAGGCTCGAAGGGCTGGATGGCCTACTCCTGCTCCTATTTCTTATGTTCTTATAAGCACAATAAGTAGTCTCACACCAGATTAAAGTCGAACAGGTTTATTTGGTAGCACAAGCTTTCGGAGCATTGCCCTTTCACTCATCTGATGAGCACTCCGAAAGCTTGTGTACCAAATAAACCTGTTGGACTTTAACCTGGTGTTGTGAGACTACTTATTGTACCTAGATATGTGGGAGATACCAAAGAATTGAGAGCAGTAAATGGGGCACCATTGTGAAAGAAAGGATGCAAGGACATTCCAGGTAGCTACAGGCTGGTGAGTTTAACATCAATGGTGGGAAAAGTTTAAGAAACAATTATTGGGGGAAAAAATCAAAGGCACTTGGAGAGGTTTGAGTTAATTACAGATAGCCAGCATGAATTTGATTGATTAATTGAATTTTTTAATGAAGTAACATAGAAGGTTGATGAACAGAATGCAGAGCATGTTGCCTATGTGAATGTTTTAAAAGTGTCTGACAAAGTATCGCATAAAAGGCTGGTTAACAAAATCAAGACTCATGGAATATTAAGATCAGTGTCAGCTTGAGGCCAGAAAATAATAAGTACTGGATAAATGTTTGTTTTTTCAGACTAGGAGGATGGTAGACATTGGTACTCCTCAAAGGTTGGTGCAAAGAATACGGGGGTGATTCTCTCAAAAAGATTTTTCAGTTGAGTTTGAAAATGAAACTCCCACACGCCATGCACTGCAGAATGCATTAGCGCGAATATGTCTAAAAGGCTGTGGGTGGGGCCTATTCCCACTGGAGAGACCGACAGCATAGCGCAGAGCAGGCCATGGCACATGTGCCAAACTGTTAGCGCTGAAATTGACACATGTACAGCTTGCCCACACTGCCAGCCTCCTAATCACTGGTCAGCTCGATCATTGGCCAGCCCCACAACCCCTGCATCAACGGACTCCCCCCCAGCCTGAACACTGGCTGCCTGAGCATATCCTTCCACACCCCCTGCAACCCTGATCCCTCCCACCCTGATCACTGCCCCCACTACAGTCCCAAGCCCCCCAGCAGGCTGACTGTTTCCACCCTGATGGCCAGCCCCGATCACTGGTTTCCCTCACTGTCACTCAACCCAAATGCAGAGTGGCAGTGGGGCCCCCCACCCACCCCATTGGTTGCCCCCAGAGGCTGTGCCCCATTAGGCTTCGCCTCCATTAGGACTGTTGTGAGGAAACACCAGGAATCGGATCTTTTATATTTTAATTTGTATGTCCATTCATATTTTATTTAATTTCAGTATAATATGTGCAGAGCTACATGGAACAAACGCAGAGAGCCAGGCCTCACCAGACAGAAGGAAAGGGTTAATACAGACAGCTAGCAGGCTGCTCTGCCAGATAATGATTAACACATGCTATCAAATTCTGATGTGCAGATCGTTCTGAATTATCATGACATTGGGACAACCAGCATTAAGACAGCCAGTCTAGGGAGAGTATAGTCTTTTGTAAAACACGATCATCTAGCAGAG
This sequence comes from Carcharhinus amblyrhynchos, assembly GCF_965287045.1. Taxonomy (NCBI): domain Eukaryota; kingdom Metazoa; phylum Chordata; class Chondrichthyes; order Carcharhiniformes; family Carcharhinidae; genus Carcharhinus; species Carcharhinus amblyrhynchos. The sequence goes on from NC_137334.1 coordinate 47,385,972, forward strand.
GGGAGTAACGATTAACACATCACTTATCGGCCTTTTGGCTAAGATCAAGCATAGTATCGACATGCCTGTACTTGGTTGAAGTCATTAGATTACGTTTTAGCTTCATTTGAAGCAATTTTTAAAAGCGGCATCATTTGGCTAAGATGCAAATGAGATCAAGCTTTGGAGGAGGTGCGATGCCTACTCCAATCAGCTTGGATCATGTAGATCAAGATGTGGAGATGCTGGCATTGGACTGGGGTAAACACAGTAAGAAGCCTCACAATACCAGGTTAAAGTCCAACAGGTTTATTTGGTAGCAAACGCCACTAGCTTTCAGGGCTTTTCCCCTTCGTCAGGTGAGTGGGGAGTACTGATCACACACAGTGCATATAAAGGCACGCACTCAGTTTACAAAATACTGAGTGGAATGCAAGTCTTTACAGCTATTCAAGTCTTAAAAGGTGCAGTGGAAATAGCATTAAGCATAGGTTAAAGAGATGTGTATTGTCTCCAGACAGGACAATAAGTGAGATGTTGCAAGCCTAGGCAAGTCATGGGAGTTACAAATAGTGTGACATGAACCCCAAGATCCCAGTTGAGGCCGTCCTCATGTGTGTGGAACTTGGCTATCAGTTTCTGCTCAGCAACTCTGTGCTGTAGTATGTTGTGAAGGCCGCATTGGAGAATATTTACCCAAAGATCAGAGACCAAATGCCCATGACTACTGAAGTGTTCACTAATAGGAAGAGAACAGTCTTGCCTGGTGATTGTCGAGCGGTGTTCATTCATCCTTTGTCGTAGTGCCTGCATGATCTCCCCAATGTACCATGCCTCGGGACATCCTTTCCTGCAGCGTATCAGGTAGACAATGTTGGCCGAGTTGCAACAGTATGTACCACATACCTGGTGGATGGTGTTCTCACGTGAGATGATGGCATCGTGTCGATGATCCCACATGTCTTGCAGAGGTTGCTGTAGGGTTGTGTGATATCGTGGTCACTGTTCTCCTGAAGGCTGGGTAGTTTGCTGCAGACAATAGTCTGTTTGACATTGTTTGAAGGCAAGAAGTGGGGATGCGGGGATGGCCTTGGCGAGATGTTCATCTTCATCAATGACATATTGAAGACTCTGGAGAAGGTGTCATAGCTTCTCCGCTCCGGGGAAGTACTGGACGACAAAGGGTACTCTGTTCACCATGTCCCGTATTTGTCTTCTGAGGAAGCTGGTGCAGTTTTTCACTGTGGCATGTCGGAACTGTCAATCGATGAGTCGAGCGCCATGTCCTGGGCTTATGAGGGCATCTTTCAGCATCTGGAGATGTCTGTTGCGATCCTCCTCATCTGGGCAGATCCTGTGTATACAGAGGGCTTGTCCATAGCAGATAGCTTCTTTAACGTGTTTAGGGTGGAAGATGGAGAAGTGGAGCATCATGAGGTTATCCTTGGGCTTGTGGCACAGTGAAGTGCTGAGGTGACCGTCCTTAATGGAGATGTGTATGCCTAAGAATGCAGCCGATTCCAAAGAATAGTCCATGGTGAGTCTGATGGTGGAATGGAATTTGTTGATGTCATCATATATTTGTTTCAGTGATTGTTCACCATGTCCAAAGGAAGAAAATGTCATCGATATATCTAGTGTATAGCATCGGTTGAAGATCCTATGCAGTGAAGAAGTCTTGTTCGAGCCTGTGCTGAAGAAGATGTTGGCATATTGAGGTGCAAATTTGATCCCCATGGCTGCTCCATGTGAATGGATGAAGAACTGATTGTTGAAGGTGAGACATTGTGGTCCAGGATGAAGCAGATGAGTTGTAAAACTGCATTTGGAAACTGGCAGTTGTTGGCGTTGAGTACAGAGGCAGTTGCAGCAATGCCATCATCGTGGGGGATGCTGGTGTCGAGTGCTGAGACATCCATTGTGACGAGGAGTATCCCTGGTTCAACTGCTCCATGTGTGCTGAGTTTCTGTTGGTAGTCTGCAGTGTCACAACAAAAGCTGGGGGTTCTTTGTACAATGGGTTTCAGGATGCCCTCAACATAGCCGGAGAGATTCTTGCACAGAGTCCCATTGCCCAATATGATGGGACGGCTGGGTGTGTTTGCCTTGTGTATCTTTGGGAGGTAGTAGAGATCTCCAACACAGGGAGTATGTGGGATGAGAGCACAGGGGGTGCTCTGAAGGTCACTTCCTGTTGGTGAACATTTCAGCGGTCACGGGCATTCGGCCTCTGATCTTCAGGTAAACGTTTTCCAAGGAGGCCTTCACGACATACTACAGCGCAGAGTCGCTGAGCAGAAACTGATAGCCAAGTTCCACACACAAAGACAGCCTCAACCGGGATGTTGGGTTCATGTCACATTATTTGTAACCCCTATGACTTGCCTGGGCTTGCAACATCTGACTAACTGTCCTGTCTGGAGACAATACACATCTCTTTAACATATGCTTAATGCTATCTCCACTCACATTGTCTGCACCTTTAAGACTTGAATAGCTGTAAAGACTCACATTCTAATCAGTATCCTATAAACTGAGTGTGTGCCTTTACATGCCCTGTTTGTGATCAGAACTCCCCACTCACATAGATCAAGCCAGGAAAAGGAGACGAGAGCCCTGTCTTGTCAGCTTGTGTCGGGAATATCTTGACTTGTTGAGACTCTGAATTGGACTTGAGTGAATTGAATTGGATAAATGAATAAAATCAGTGAAATCGGTTGGGCAAATACAACGCTTTAACATTATAAGCAGCTAAACAGAACTATCCAAGAACTTTTTAACAAAGTTGTAGTGAACAATCTCTTAGGCATGATGGCACAGTGGTTATCACTGCTGCCTCACAGCGCCAGGGACTCAAATTCAATTCTCATCTTTGGTCATTGTCTGTGTGGAGTTTGCACCTTCTGCCTGTGTCTGTGTGGGTTTTCTCCGAGTGCTCCGGTTTTTTTTCCCCACAGTCCAAAGATGTGTGGGTTAGGTGGATTGGCCATGATAAATTGCCCCTTAGTGTCAGGGGGATTAGCTAGGGAAATGCGTGGGATTATGGGGTGAGGCCTGAGTGGGACTGTGGTCAGCGCTGACTCGATGGGCCAAATGATCTCTTTCTGCACTGTAGGACTCTGTGATATGAGATCCATGTGAATGCAGTCTACATAACAAGATTAGAAGAACCATCCTGTATCCAACTTGAGGAATGAATATACCAATGTAAACCTTTGTGACTCAAAAGTTTATTAATCTATACCAACCTACCAGGGGCAGAGAAGGATTTGCAGGAAATCTGAGATTTCAGGCTGGAGTCCAGCTCTCCCTCGTGCATGTGGAATAAAAACTTTTCATGAAGTTGGACATGGTCTCCAAGACTCAACTCATTTTATTTCCCTAAGATTGGCGCTTCGAGCAGGGTACCATACGAGACGACCAGCGACTATGTGGCTCCAAATCTGGTGAGTACCACCCATAGTTAGGGGAGCGATTCCACGCTAGTCATTAGCTGGCTGTGAGTTGCAGTACTTAAGAACTGTATAGAGGAAGAGTCTGACTGTGTGAGCTTGAAGAAAATCGAAGGGTAAAACTGTGTGCTGGGGCATAGAATTGACAAGAAAACTTAAAAAAGAAGTTTTAACGAAGTTTGGATATACAACCCACACCGGGGAAGAACGTTCAGAAAGGATTGATGGGTCTTGCTTACAACAAGGAGGAGTAACAATGAGGGAGAATACCGCGAGAGGGTAGAGCTGTGAGGGAGGGAAAAAAACAAACCTGCGAGAGGAGTGAGAGTGCAAAAGTGGCTGAGAGATGGCCGGATGTAACAAAACAGGCGCCGGTACAGTGGTATTTACAATGGGGACCCAAGGGATCTATCATACAAACTATAGTTGATTATAATGTAAAATTGATTAAGAAAATGATAGGGAAAGGATTTGATCCAGATGCCTCCATGGCTGAGCAGAAGGCCTAGTGAAGGGGGCAAATTAAAAACAATATGAGAAGAGAGTAATAGTTGTAACAGCCATATTGAAAAACCAATGAATAAGAAAGCATCATGAAGTGAGAGTAGCAGCTGTGAGACGTGCGCAGGAGGGGAACAGGAACTAACCACACGGACAATTGGTGGGGGCTGTGGTACCAACAGTGCCAGATTTAGTTGAGGACAGTGACAACCAGGCCAAATAGGACAATTTAGAGGAAGGGATATACAGGGGAGGACGTTATAGGCACAAGTACCCGCTTCCTCCTCTTTACAAGAATGAAGGTGAGTCACAGTCCATTGCCACTTTGCTCGTCGTAAGGAAGACCACGGACGGACAGACCACCGAGCAACAGATTCAAACACTATTTACAGCAGGGGAAAAAGCAGATGATTCTAAACGAACTACCCCCTATGAAATGACAGAATGACAATGGACCTTTTTGGGATAAATTAGATGAATTACGCGAGGCCCATGGGTTGACTAATGATGACATTCATTTATTGTTGAGGGCAAATGTCCTTGCACTGGTTTGGGCAGACATGCTATAATGATTTAGAGATTGCACGTGGATCACCCAGAGGGGAGGGGGGAACAAAGATGCCCACTTTGCGGCTTTTAAATTAGCAGTAAAAACTCCCTGGAAAGGGGCAGTCCAAACTGGACACTGATCACTGATTAAGCAAGAGCCAAAGGAAAGGGTAGAGGACTATGCAGAGAGGAAGTTCGAGGTATACAAACACCATTTGGGGTAGCCGTCCCACACCGGGACAACAAAATTTTTTTTTTTACAATGCTAATTGACAAAATGGGTCCACATTTGACCAGAATTGCGGAGATGGGTAGGGAATACTTATAATCACGTTCTCACCTGGGCGATGAAAGCAGAGACTAATTCCGGGAAGGGGCACAAGGTGAGCCCTATGGAAAGGATAGACTGAGAAAGGCAGTGCTACAATTGTGGGAAGAAAGGGCATTTTGCAAGAGAATGCAGGGCCAAGAAGGAGCAGGGCCCGCTGAGATGCTGGAATTGCCAGAAGTCGGCATGGTCAGAAGGACTGCCGGTCAAAAGGGGGAGGCAAGGAAGGTCAGGGATGCAGCACCGTAAAGAATATCAGGGAGGGTTTGGAACCCCAGGTCGGTGATACAGGCCTTAGCGGAAGACCTGACAGAGATGTTTGGCATGGTGAAGCAGTGATAATTCTTGGCCCTTAGAGGGGAGGAGAGGGACTCTTGGATATTTATTGACAAGCTGTTAGGGGGCCAGTGTACAATGTTAATAGACACAAAGGCCTCAATATCCATAACTGATATAGACCTGCCTTTAACCTATATAACTACCCGATATGGTGAGTAGGAGATGGAGTTTGTGTGGCAGCATTGAGTGAGAAATTAAGGATTTCATGGTAAAAGTCCAAATTTGGGTATGACCACTCAGGGAACTATATTCGGGATAAACTGGCTAGGACAATTGGAGGTAGTAATCAAAACAAAACCCATTGCGTTGAGTGGCAGAAGCCTTATTCAGTGCACCAATAGGGAAGGAAAATCCGACACTATGTCTGAAATATCGCATGTTACTATAGGAATAACAGGGAATGTGGGAATAATTGCACAGGCATACCATGCAGCATGGGCACAAGGCAAGCAAGATTGTGGGAGGTTGGAGGTGCCCCCATTACTGTAAAGGGAGATGCACATTCACTTCACCAGCAGTACCCTATTAAAAAGGAGGCCATAGAGCAGTACAGGTCATAGTGCAGGAACTCCAGGAGCAGGAAATAATGAAGAGAATCCTCTCATCCACCAACTCCCTGAGCTGGCCAGTGAAAAAACCAAACGTCTCTTACCACTCACAGTTGACTACACCAGCCTCAAACAGGCAGTAAGGGAATATCCCATAGTGGCAAACCCAACCACGATATGGAATAACCTTCACTCAGAGCAGAATGTGTTTTTGGTATTAGACACTGGTATTAGATTCTGGTCTCTCCCAGTATGCGAGGAATATCAGGATAAATTGGCATTTACAGTAGAGAGGACCAATACACCTGGACTAGATTGCCCCAAATGTTTCACAACAATCTGGCCACATTCCACAGATACATGGCCCAGATAGTAGCCCATAATGACCTTAGGGAGACACAAAGCACCATGCTCCATTATGTTGAATGACTTCCAGATAGCGTCAAGGGGGAAGAAAGACCACATAATAGCCCTCACCTGGACTTTAGCAACCAAACGGCAAGCTGGCCTTAAGATCAACCATAGGAAGATGCAGTTGGGACGGATCAAGTTTGTATATTTAGGCTACCACATCTCACAGCGGATGAAGAGAATCCCAGCAGAAAGAAAGGCATTCTAGAGGTGCCAAAACTGCAGACCATCAGGGGGTTCAGGCAAGCGCTGGAGTTACAAAACTACTGCAGGAGTTTTGTAAAGAACTATTCAAAATTTGCTGAACCCTTGCTGGAATTGACAAGGGAGAGTAAACAATCTCGGGAATGGGTAGAGTGGAAATTGGAATAGGACTCTGCCTTTGAAAAGATGAAGCCCTCACAGTGGGCTTACCAGACCTGACCAAACCTTTCCATATATATTGCCACAGTGAGGGGGCACACAACACAGCAGTAGTGGGCCAGGAACATGGGGATAAGATGCGACCAGTAGTGTATTATTCAGCAAAAAGGAGTCCTGTAGAAGCAGAATTACGCTGGTGCACGCAGGCATTGGACTGCGCCACGTGGGCAATAATGACCTCAGAATCGGTTACGCTTCTGAAACCGATTATAATCCACGCCCTCCGTAGTGCAGATGCTAGAAGCAGGAAAGTTAAGGGCAGTTTCCCTCAGCCACCGAGCAAAGTGCGAGAGTGTGTTACTCTCCGCAGTTAAGCACATAAAAATAGTAAAGGACTCTGGCCTCAGTCCTGCATCTGTGTTAGTTAGTGAATTACGGAGCATAGTTGTTTGGAGGAAATTGATGCAGGCGAAAGCGGCAGGATAGCAAAAGAACCGTGAGAAAGAAAAGACGTAATGGAATTATATGTAGATAGCTCTAAGAAGTATCATGAGAGGGTCCCATGTATAGCATGGGTGGTAGTGGATTGAACAGGCACTGTACTAAAGGGGAGCCAGATCCCAGGGACCAAGAAGCTCAAGTAGCAGAACTGATTGGAGGCATTGCGACTAGCTGAGGGAAAGAGGGCTAACAGCTATCCCAATAGCCGTAACGCATTTGAGGTAATTCACGATTATATGGTAGCTTGGGCTCGACAGGGATACATAACTTCCTCAGGGGGACATGTATGCATGAAAATTTGTAGAGACAGTTAAAGAACCAGCAGAGGCTGTAGTAATCAAGATAAGTGCACACAGAAGGATACAGGCACCGCAGCAGCAGGGCAACGATTACACAAACAGGGCAAGCAAAACCCTCATAGCACAGACTCAGAGTGCAGGGTGGGAAAGTAAAACTAGTTGCTGCATACGAGCTTGATTCAGATAGCGTAGGGAAAGTGCCACTAGCAACAAAAGAGGAAGAACCAGAGGAGTGGAAGAAAGAGGGGGCTGTAAAAAATTCAGATAACATCTGGAGAAAGGTTGGGTGTATAGTAACACCGCAATATATATGGCCAACCTTACTGAAAGTTTACCATGGGCTAGCACACATCAGGAGAGATAAAATGATTAAACAAATGAGTAGATGTTGGCTGTGAAAGGGCATGGGGAGAGAGATAGCCAGACATTGCCAGCCATGTGTAGTGTGTGCCCAATGTAAACCTGGGAAGGCTCCCAAGATAAGGCTGAGCTATCAGCCCAGACCATAGGGGTCATGGGAGCAATTGCAACAGACATCACTGGACTGCTTCCCCAATACCAAAGCAAAAGGTACTGCCTGGTGATAATAGACCGGTTCACCCGACATGTGGAGGCATTCCCCTGCAGGGACTATTTGGCCAAAATAGTGGCTAAAATATTAGCAGAGGAAGTAATCCTGCGATGGGATGTCCCACTTCAATTAGACTCACAGTAAGGCACCCATTTTACAGGGAGAATAATGAAGCAGGCTTGTGCCCTGCTGGGAGTCAAGTAGTGATTCTATGTCCCACACTACCTGCAAAGTTTAGGAATGGTAGAGAGGATGATCAAGGTTCTTGAAAACAGTCTGATACAGGCTTTAGTGGAGACAGGACAGGGTTGGGTAAAAGTCTTGCCTGCTCTGCTAACGAAAATGCAACTGTGAGTAGAGGGACAGGACTGACACACTTTGAACTAATGACTGGGAGAGCCATGGGGCTTCCCAAGATGTAGTGACCAAGTGCGCAGAGGTCTATAATGCAAGGGTGAGGGTGTTCAATTTCATCTGGCATCTGGCTGTACAGCTGCATAGTTTAAAAGGGGAGGTGGTAGATGTGCAGAGAATCAGGGACTGGGAAAGAGAGAAGGAGAGTATCTGACCCCAGAACCCTAAGATGGAGGATAAGGTAATGGTCAAAGTTCTTCCTGAATGAGCAGGTTTGCAGCCTGGGTAAGACCCCACAAGGTGATTATTTCAGGGGACACATGTGCATTGGTAGATATGAAAGGTTCGCTGATGTACACGATTAAAACTGCATAAATAACCTAAAGAGACTTAACCTTCCCCTCACTGGTGGGGATAATGTTATTCTTTTTCCCCAGATTCATACTTTCATTGGTGAGCCATAAGGGGACTTGGGAGGCACCGACGATCCGCGCGGAGGGGGACACCTGCCTGCGTCCAGAACAATACGTCCAGCTCCCCGTGAGGTGGGACAGGCAAATAGATTAAGAAACCAGACACCTGGATTTCAGACCGAGTGACCCCTGCTAGCCATGGGACATCAGTATGGGGGAAAAAAACTATGCTAAAACGCATTGTCTACACGCCCCTCAAGAGATCTGGAATGCCAATTAGGATCAAAGACCCTGACTGTAGATGGCTGACACAGATTGGGGATCGAATGTTGTGAGACTCTGTACAGGATGGCACTTCCTGCACGAACTGCAAAGGGGACACTGGTTCCTCACAATTTCTGAAGTGGGACTAAAAGCAGAAATGCACTCAGTGGGACACTTGGTTATTAAGGAGTTATATGATGCACACATGGGATTGGATATGTGGGTTTATACATGTAACATTATGGGACCAGGACAGGGGAAATGGATATTTGGGCCATATTTAAATTTAACGGTGGAGTGAGCCAATCTCTCTCCCTTTGCATGGGAACCCGGCCTTGAGGGTCAGTACTGTCAGGAATACTGTATCCACATAATAGATAGACTCAGATGTAGGGGAGATTAGATGTTATAGCCTTAGTACTTATGGATATTAAAAGCCTACCCAATACCTTCAATTTGTTGACCTCCCCTCGGACAGAGTTAGGATAGGGAAACCTAAAACCCTACTACACGATGTCACAATAGTATCCTAGAAATAACGTATAATGTCTCCAGGTTGGTGGACGCTTTACACTCCAAGTGCCACAATCATCTCAGCGCCATTAAATGGGCAAAAATTAGAGACTGCAGGACACCATAGATAACTATAATTATAGGATAACCCCAGAATCTAGGGTATGCAGGCATTGTAAAAAGGAGTATTTTAGGAGACATTGGACAGTTATTTGGCAGCGCAAACTCAGTCATGAATCTGGTGCAGCTAGTCAAGAAAAACAGTTATGCCTCCTGGGTAGCTGCGGATGTCGGAAAACAGCTACAATATGGAGCATATGGACCGAGTTTGCATTGACTGCCATAGACCTACAAGGAGAGGGACTCCTGCGGGCCTTGGACAAGGTATCTGTGGGTATAATTAACACCACCCAAGCATAAACAAAGGGAAAAGCCTGTGATACTCTTGCTAGAGATTCAACTGATAGTACCCAGGCTGACATTGAGAACTTGAGATTCAGGACTATCCTGCAGCACCTATTCATCTCCCTATATGAAGTAAACCTCCTTAACATACACAGGGATAGGCACGAATGGTGATTCGACCAGGCGGCGGGCCAGTAGAGGAAGGATAAAATTTATTTTGGCAGTCCCACAAGAGAACCCATCCAAAGGAATCTTTAGGGACAGCTATAGGTTTGAGTCAATGGGAACCGTACAGGAGGGCTGGGAATAAATAGGTTGGACTAAAACCTGGTGTTGTCAGACTTTTTACTGTGTTTACGCCAGTCCAACGCTGGCATACCCACATCTTTACTGTACTGGATCCAGGGGATATATAGCCCCCCAAAGTGACCTGGCATATATGAGAACTGTGGAGTGCTGTTCAGAGTCAGCACATTACAAAAAGTGTGTCTCTATCAGATCCTTGAACTCTTGTCAAATAAAAGCAAATAGTTGATGTTCTGCCATTAAAAGAAGTTTTCAAAGCCATACAGGTTGGCCCAATGCAGTGGTATTTCATCACACCAGAGACGGAGATAATCACGGGAGGCTTCCTGTGTGACAACAATCACAGCTTCTGTCTGCAAGTAACAGCGTCTTTAACAGTGGGGGAATTTCACCTCTTCGGACGAATGTCAGACTACATATTTGGGGATGGCTCACTGTACATTGACAAAACACCAGGCAAAATAATCCAACAGGCCATGCACCAAGCAACAGAGCTCGCTCAGGAGTATATCAATCAACAGATCAGGTAAGCAAGGGAAGGGTCCAGGTGGACTTAGCTAACCAGACTGCCACACAAATGGGAGTCTTTGAGACACAACTTTGATGGGATATATTCATTCCAGGGTCAGCAGGCAAACAATTGACAGATGGGTGGGAGATAATTAGAATAGGGAATGACCATCAGTGTGGACATAATGCTGGTGTGGACCACGGTTATGTGTTGTCTAACAACGGAAAAATGGGTAAAACTCAGACTGTCCTTCAACATACCCCACTAACAGTCCTTAGCATTCGGGAAGGGGAGAAGCTAGTGGCTGTTACTCACAGCAGAAAGACACTTTCCATGATCTGAAGAGCTGCCACTCAAAGGATCCGGTACCATGTCCTCAACAATGATCAAGGCAGAAGAGCTTCTATGAGGACAGGCAACAATATCCATAAGGTATAGTTTGGAATACAAAAGGATACATGGACTCCAATAGATGTCTGTTAGTGGCTTTCTTGGGTATGACCAAGAGCCATTGGGGGTATTGTTAGAGGGCAATATCGGGAATTGTGTCTTTTATATTTTATGCGTCCATTCATATTTTATTTAATTTCATTATAATATCTGCAGGGATACATAGAGCAAGCCCAGAGAGCCAGGCTTCACCAGCGGGAAGGAAAGGATTAATACAGACAGCTAAAGGCCTGCTCCGCCAACAAATAATGATTAACACATGCTATCAACTTTGGATGTGCAGGAGGTTGTTCTGAATTATATCGACAATGCGAGAACCAGCATTAAGACAGCCAGGCTCCATAAAGCTAGGGAGGGTACAGTCTTCTGTAATACACAATAATCTAGCAGAGGGAGAGGGGGGAAACAATTAACATATCAGTGCAAATCGGTTGGGCAAATACAGTGCTTTTACATTATAATCAGGTAAACAGAACTGTCCAAGAACTAATTAACAAAGTTATATTGAACAAAGCAGTCTGCATAATGAGGTTAGAAGAACCCCCTTGTAGCCAACTCGATGAATTAATACGCTAATGTAAACCTCTCTGACTCAATAAAGTATATGAATCTGTACCAATCTACCAGGGGCAAAGGACTCACAGGAAACTTGAGATTTCAAGCTGGAGTCTAGGTCTTCTTCATGCATGTGGAATAAAAACTTTTCTTGAAATTGGATACAGTCTCCAAGGCTCGACTCGTTTTATTTCCCTCCTACAAGGACACACCCCCATTGGCACTGCCCAATGCCCAGTGTCTCCTGGGCATTTACACTTTGTCTCATGGGCAGTACCAGGTAAACTAGACTGGCACTGCCAACATGGCAATGTACAGGGGAAATCCCCCCAGCCCCTAACCCTCTGGGGAGTGGGGGGGGTTTCAGTGGCACTCCTTCATTCCAGCAGGTTTGGGCCACCAGTTCCCCATAAGTGGGGAGCTATACTAAACCCCGCTGAAATGAAATATTCCTGGCGGTGATGGAGGGGGAGGGGTGTGGGTGTGGAGGGTGGTGAAGGCTAGTAGGGAGATTTCAGTCCCGGGCCCCCTATTGGGATCAAAATCATAGTCAAAATATTGATTTAAGTAAATTATGCAGCTTTGCCAGAAATCAGTACACAGTTTACAGTGCCAGAAATCCAGTTGAGGAGATGTGAGGAGACCATGGCCCCAACGGGCAGCATGCAAAACAGCCTCTCTCTTGGCCCACTATGCTCCAAAAACAGCGCAGCAAGCTGGGAGGATCACCCCCATCTTCTCTTGATTGATGTAAATTATTTGGATATTGGAATACACAGTAAAATTTCAAAAAAAACTACCAATGAAACCAAATGTGTTAATGTGGCAAACAGTGAGGATAATATAATTGCCTACAAGAGAGCATTTATAGATGAGTAGAATGGGCAGAGAAGTGGCAGATAGAATTTAATGCAGAGAAATGTAACATGGTCTATTTGGGCAGGAGGGTCAGGGAAAGATAATCCATACTTATAGGCACAGTTCTAAAGAGCATGCAGGAACATTTAAGGTTGATAACTATGTACAATTATTTTGTACTTTAGTGATGGGTATTAGTCAAATAATCAAAGTACATCAGTCCAATGTGATTTTATGCTGAATTTTGGGACTGTAGCTGATCACATGACTTAAGTCTTAGCATCATATTTAAATTTGACAAGGGAGAAAAAAAGTCAGTGGTGCAAGATGTCATGGTTGAACAGTACTGGTGTGGGACCATTCACCTCCTGAGCAATTAACACGATCAGCTGTGTTATCTAAATTCAGAGATATATTGTGCAAAGAAAAACAAATGTTAAAACTTAAAGTCTTGTGCATCAAATTAGTGCAGTTTAACTTGCGATGTTTAAAAACATCACTTCCTTTCACACTATGTAACCATCTTTGGTTTTGTGCATTTAAAATTAAGCTGTATAATTAGCTTTTGTAACTCTTCAACATCTGTTTGTGGCATGTGTTATTTTATAGTTAACACAACATTCACTTTCAATTATTGACTTTATATGTGTCTTATATATATTTGTGTAATTTCTGTAACTTTGTAAGCTTTGTAAAGTTATTCTGTACTTTAATTGACTTATAACAAGCACTTAAAGTTACAACACACTATGACAAAGCAGTTGTCTCAAAAAAATTGATAAATGCCTGTTTTAATGAAATTCTACAGGACATACTGATACCTATCAATCTATTAGATATTGCATGCTGTCTTACCTCAAATAAAGCAGACATCAAAATCATTCTCACTTATTACATTCTGTACATACCCTATATAACATCTAAGCACAACTCATTTTGTAATCTTCTTTATTTGTTCTAACATTATAAGCAACTTTATCTTTTGTTTAAAAAGTGATAAAATTCATTCCAAGTAACTACAAAGAGAAACACCCAGCAAAATAGCCTCTAAAAATTGTTACTTATAGGGGTCTGATTTAATACCAATTAAATAAGGTCTGAGACAATGAGCTCAGGATATCAGTTATGAGGGCATGACAGCATATTTGCCCCATCCTGAAAAAATGAGCTTGAAATATGTCATAAATAATTATTTTATCTGACCAAGAAGTAACAGAAACAAACTTTAATGAGGGGGTGGTCCCTCAAATAATTGACACCTTTGAGGGCCAGTCAGGGCAATGGGAAATGAAACCAATAGATGATAATCACCTTTGAGAAACCAATTAGAAATTGATTGTGCACCATCTAGACCAGTCACAGATTGATCACACACCTCAAATTAATTCGGAAATAGCTTTGTATCAATAACATAAGTGATGTGGTTTGGAAAGAGTTAATAAGCAGCAGCTTTCACTGACCAATAACACAGCAAGTCTAAAACTGAAAGCTGTAATGCTTGCTATCCACAGGGAAGCAGAAGTTACAGGGAGAGAACAGAGATTTCAGTGGCTGCACCCAAGGCTGGACCAGAAAACAAGAGCTCTAGAACGCTTGTCAAGTCCTGTCCTTGATAAATATTAATCTGCCATTTATTTTAATAAAGTCCTGAGTTACTTCAAACTGTCTTCTGTTGCCTATATGGTTGTAATTTCAAATGAACAAAATAAGCTATAAGTTAAAATAATACTTAGGACTTACAAGAGATCGTTTGAAGATGACTAAACATACAGAGTGGTTAACAGCATATGGCACTGTGGACTTCATGCATTGAGGATTGAGTACAAAAGCAAGTTTTGTGCTGAATGTTTATATAGTTACGTTTTAGGTAACAATTTGTTCAAATCACCACATTTTAGGAAAGATATAAAGGTCCTTGTGAGACTGTAGAAATGATGTACCAGAATGATTCTAGGATAAGGCATTTTTGCTATCAGGTTAAATGGAGATGCTTGGGTTGTTCTCCTTGGAATAAAAGAACTTGAGGAGAGATTTGATAGAGGTGTGCGAGGTTGCTAACGAATTTAGGTAAGGCAGACAAAAGAAAGCAGTTGCTGTTAGTTAATGATCAAGGACTGGGAACATGAAGAATCTTTCACATAATGTGAGGTAATGACATGAAACTCCCTGCCTGTCAAGGTGGAAGCAGAGACAATCAGGGATTTCAAAAGGAAATTGGAAATAAAATTTACCAGACCATGGAGATAAAGAGCAGGGCAGACAATCATTCCAGAGAGTTCTGGCATAGTCTCCTCCCGTGTTTCTATGGCAAGTAATCTCACAACACCAAGTTAAAGTCCAACAGGTTTATTTGGTAGCATGAGCTTTTGGAGCATTGCCCCTTCATCACTCAGCTGATGAAGGGGCAACTCTCCAAAAGCTTATGCTACCAAATAAACCTGTTGGACTTTAACCTGGTGTTGTGAAACTACTTACTTGGCCTACCCCAGTCCAACGCTGGCAACTCCAAATCATGTGTTTCTATGATTATGGCTTTTAGCTAATGCTCTTAGTAGTAATGAATCTGAAGCAACATCCATGAAATCTAAACAGATGCAAGTTTTCATTTCATTTAAATACCATGGTGCTTCGAGTCTCTTTCATGGTAGACAGTGAAGAACTTTGGGGGTGGGGCAGTTGACGCTTATTCTCAGAATTAGTAGTGCCAAGCCCTAAAATCAGCCCTGAAATTAAAGATCTTCAAAAACTTTTTGCAAGTTTTTCATCAGGACTAAAGCCAAGTTCTGTGAAATTCTGAGTTTAATCTCCAAAATGCAATTAAATAGTGATACTTTACTAGGAACAATTTCAGAAGTTGCTGCACAATGTGGCTCATTAATTTTCCCTCGTACATGGTGTATCTTTTTTTGTTACTCGTTTGATCATTATGCATGAAGGTTCGAATATAAGGAAACTGGCAAACTGACCACAATTCAGAAACTTGCTAATACTATTACTTAACGGCCAGAGTCTGTACTAACACACAAGCTCTTTTGTTTTCCACTTCAAACATCCAACTTGTAGGCTGAAATAAAGTCACACGGTTTACACAGCTAAGGTAACCTTGCCGGCCATTAGTCTCGAAAGTTGTGTCTCTGTTCACACACACTCTTTGAAAAGATTACAGAAATTATGCACTATTCTATTGTTGGAAAGTACAGCCCCTTTCCACCACTTTAGGTTTTATTTGGTACAAGTGTTCTAATGTGAAACAATACTCCACAAAAATCAGTTTAAATCACCACCTAAAGTTTATAAGAGGGCTTCGCAATGTAATTTTAGCGAAAGACGAGGAAAATCTGTCGAAGTGGCACAAGCATTAGATGGAGATCTGCAGAAATCCCAGGCAATTTAGCGTTGGCAAAACTGTTTCAAAGTGATGGAACTAATGTCGCCTATCCCTACACAAACATTTGAAAGGAGCAGAATGAGACTCCCGGAGGTGGGTCATTAGTTGTGCATTTGTACGGTTGCTACGCCCCGGTTGATCTGCTTTATTCCGACAGAGTTTGTAATGGAAATACATCCCTGAACACGAGTCCTTTCCGAACAATAAAGCACAGAAACGTCAGTTTAATCCAGCACCACGCTCAAGATGTCGCTGGGTGAAAATGATCTCCAGGACTCAGTGTAGCTAGAAACTGGCTGTGGGATTTAACAAGTCTGTTTATATTCAAAGCAGATCTCAGTCTGCCACCACCATTGCATTGTCTAGTTGAAGGTCGGCATCAACACTTGCGATTTGCTGCTCGACGTGTACGTGCTTCAATGTCCTGAAGTGGAAGGAATGCAGCACGAATTTGACACAGGGCGGGGTTAGAGCAGCTCCTAAAAAACCCAGGAGCGCGGACCACGTGCTCAGTTTTGCTCCGGAGTGGGAAGAGACTGGAAGAAAATCGTTGTGGAAGGAAGATGGCTTTTTGCGTCCACAATCTCCTCCTCAGCGAGCGCGTAGATGCCAGCTGCAAGAAGATTCTGGAAGAAAATGGCATCAAAGTGGTCCAGAGGGAGGGTATGAGCAAAGAGGAACTCCTAGCTGAAATCAAGGTATTTTTCAAAGAATCTGCTGGTCGCAGTAATCACCGCGGGTAATAGGTGAAGTCCGTCAGTTATTACAGACACGGCGCTGCTCTGTGTAAACGGTGAGATTTTTATTTGGGGGAGGATGCAGTCACCACCCCCACCCCCCTCCTGTGTTGCAAAATTAATCTAAAGACAAGAGTGAAGAAAATACTATTCTCCTCTCCTTGTGTCAGAGCTGGGATCTTGGTGTGGGAGCAGTGTACTAGTATTTTGATTTGAGACACATTTGTTGGTATATTGATGTGTACCTGATGGCGTCTCCTGGATTACCAAACCACAACATCCCACTCCTCTTTTCTGATGCAACCGCGCCAAGAGGTTTCCGGGTGCAGAGAGACGGGCTGCAGTCAGGCTGGCGTTTGTCCAAACGCATCAATGAGTTTTTATATATAAACTTAATATTACAAGTGGGAGTTGTATCAAAAAGAAAAATCATTACGAATTGAAAATAAATTCGACTTCTTTCGGCATTGCCGAAGGTAATTTTGAAATGGCTCAGTAGGCCGGGGTTCCAACACGAACAACCGAGCTCTTCACAATCTTCTGGAGTTTAATCATTCCATCTTCGCCTCTATTGTCCGTGAGCGGAATCCTGATCAAGGCGCAGTGAAACATGTATAGTCCATCTTCCAAACCTCTGGAGTTATAATTGCACTTGATTTGGTGTGTGACTTCCTCTCAAAATATCTGCCTGCAATAAAGAAGCCAGTTTGTATGCACTTCTCATTTTAAACTTGCAAGAAAATGGAGACCAATCCCTCTTTCCTTATAATTGACAGTAATTATAATTTCCTGTGAGGAAATAAAGTCTTCCTTTGTGTTTAACTCTTTGATCTTGATTTACACACGCATTCGCAATTCATTTTTATAATGCTATTTTATCTCTGCCTGTACTATTCTTTGGGAAAATGAGTCAATTAATTATGCCCAAAATATTGCTGTAAAAAGTCTGACAACACCAGGTTTTAGTCCAACCGATTTATTTGATAGTAAACGCATCATGAATACTATCAACACCGCTGTGCGTTTACTATCAAATAAATCGGTTGGACTAAAACCTGGTGTTGTCAGACTTTTTACTGTGTTTACCCCAGTCCAACGCCGGCACATCCACATCAAAATATTGCTTCCATGACTGTTAAATTCGTAAAAGTTGATTTGCTTCTCCCCCTGGAAATCATGCAGGTCCTTACCCCCAATCCTCTCCAGGCAGAAGCAGTTGAAGGATCATCCTCTTGTGTCTCGGTTTTCTTCCATATTTGTTTTCCTCTTTTATTTCTTTTTTTTCCCACTTGTTTTCTCTTTCCAAATCTCATTTGATTTCTGCTTTCCCCATCAATGAAAAGGTATGATGTTGTAAGGTCACAATCACAGCTTCAGGGTTCCTCAACATTTAATTGTCACTTGAACATGTGAACTATCATTGGGAACAGCTGTTTAACATTACCAAGCCTTCAATCTTGCAGTGAAGCCAACTAATTAAATAATAGTCTCTCACTTATTGTCGAATAACTGTGAAAGTAAAACTGACTGTGTTAGAAGCAGTTCAGAGAAGGTTCAGTGGAATGATACCTGGGATGGGGAATGGGCAGGGGGTTATCTTATGAGAAAAGGTTGGATAGGTTAGGGCTTCATTGGAGTTTAGAAAATTGAGCACTGCTCTTACAAGATCCTGAGGAAACTTGACAGGGTGTACACTAAAAGGATGTTTCCCTGTGTGGCAGCGTCTAGAACTGACGGACACAGTTCAAAAACTAGAGGTCTCCCATTTATGGTGGAGATGAGAAGACATTCTTGAGTGTTGTGAATCTTTGCAAACCGCTTCCTCAGAGATTGGTGGGGACAGGGGTCAGTGAATAATTTTAAGGCGGATATAGATAGATAGATTCTTAACTAACACAAGTCAGAGGTTATTGAGGTAGTTGAATGTACGGTTGAGGCTGCAGTCAGATCAGCCACTATCTTACTGAATGGTGGAGCAAGCTTGAGAGGCCAAATGGCCTTTTTCTCCTAATTACTGTGTAATAATTTTAAAATATTATAGATATGTGAAAAGTGTACTCTATGATGCTCTTTGGTAACCTTGCAGTAAACACGCAGATCTGGATGTGAGTGACAATGAGTTTTTTATTATAGGACTATGACGGCCTTATTATCCGTTCTGGAACGAAGGTTACTGCTGATGTTATAGATGCTGCAAAGAATCTGAAGATATTAGGTAGAGCTGGAACTGGAGTGGATAATGTGGATGTGGACGCGTCAACAAGGAATGGAATCATTGTGATGAAGTAAGAACAGTTAAATTAATTCTAAAATTGAAAATATGCTCAAAATGACAGATTTGCATAACATGTCTGAAAAAAACTAGTTTTGCTATGTTAGGTTTAAAAAATCATTTTGTGTATAGCATCTATTTACTATCTTTATGGAATATTTGAGAAAATCAGAACTCGAGTGGGGACCAGACAGATCTCTTGCCTGCCATTTGGAATTGGAATCCCTATGGCCCTCCTGCAAAACAGGTGGGAGTGGTAGCAAAAGGACTAAAAGAATTAGGATGATAAAGTCTGGTTTCTGATTCTCTGAGCCCATGTAGAATTAACAAAATGATTGAACCAGTTTAAAAAAAAACAAAAATTACCCATTCCTAACAATAACTGATCAAATTAAAATAATTAGGTTGAGGAAGAAAACAAAATTAGTAGATAAAGTTTAAAATCAAGTTTGGTTGATAGAAGTGTTTTAAACTTGTGTAAAGTAATGTAATTGTGTGCCAAGTTTTCTCTGCTCGCTCCCCCACCCCTTTAGGTTCTGTAAGTTTAGGTTTAGAAAGTTAACCATTTCTGCAGACAGTTGATTTGTTTTAAATTGCCTGAAAACTGATGTTTCTATTTGAGTTTATAATTGAGGATTTATGGGAACCAGTTAAATGTGGAAATTTTAATTGTAGCCTGGAGGAATTTGGAATAACTATGGAATGTTTGAAGATGCAAGTTTTTCTGTGTCATAACCAAAACAATTAATTACATTTTAACATAATTCTGCACAATGGCATTTTTGTGAACAGGAACGTGCTGAAGTGTATCTCTGTCCTGTATTCCAGGTGCTGCTTATGAACTGGAATGGTTTTATTCTTTATATAAACACTGGTTAAAACTGACTGAAAAGTCCATTAGGAAATTATATTAACAAAAGTTCTTCAGAAAACATGTAAGCCCTATGACTAGAGAAAATCACCAGTCTTCCAGCACGTGTCTACTGTTGATAATGTAGAAAACCTATTTTAAATAATTATCTTTGACTTAGCTGTTAATTCTGGACCAGATGTCTAAGAACGTATGATTAAGTTTTCAGGTCCAAAGAAACAAATTCTGGAATCTGTAGGGACCAAGCGGGCAATCTGTGGGTGGAACCAGAGGACAGTGGTGGAGTGTTGAATGAATACTTCACATCTGTCTTCACCAAGAGAATGAGGGCAATGGTATGAAATTCAGGAGAGAGACTGAAGTTCTTGAGCAAATTGACATTGGGAAGGACAAGGACCAGTTGTTGGCAGCCTTAAAAATGGGTAAATCTCCAGGTTCAGATAAATTGTGCCCTCAACAGCTGTAGGAGGAGATTGCAGGGACTCTTATTCAAAGTATTCATTGTATTTGGTCTTGTTATATTTTGAAATTAAAGAAATAGAACTGGTAAAGCTTTATTTGGAATCAATCACTTTACACAACAATATTTCATAACACTTAAATACCAAAGCATGACATAGAAACTGAGAAACACATTTTAATTCATATTATTCTCCCAACAAGCAAATCCATGCTTTTCTTAGATGAAAGCTTACTGCTGCAATCCTCAAAAGATTAGCAATTGAATTAATATTAATCCTTTTTTGTTCTCCAAAGCACGCCAAATGGAAACACTATCAGTGCTGCAGAAATGACCTGTGCGATGATCATGTGCCTGGCACGGTAAGGATTTTCAGCCATATTTGTATTCTAACAAAAATTATTGAACCCAAGGCACTAAGTTACCAAAAAACAGAAAAAAATGTTCTTGCAATTGATTCATTGAAGAGCATACACCACAAATCAGTTTATAATGTGTGTGTGTGTGTGTGTGTGTGGCCTAATGGTATCTTTGACAGAACTGTGGTGGGGCTAGAACCCAAGATTGGGCTGAGGGGAGGGTTGGTGAAACTGGTGGGGTTGTAATCTGGGACTGGAGCCCAGAAGGCCAGGCACAGTGGGGCCAGCAAAGACTAAAGTTTTGTCATTTTGGCAGGACTGCAGAGGAGACTAACTGACTGTGGGAGGAGAGTGGGTGTGTGACTGAGTGTGGGAGGAGAGAGAGTGAAATAGTGACAGAGTGAATGTGTGGAGGGAGCAAGTGACTGTATGTAGAGGTTGTGTATGTGTGTGTTGGTGGATCTGATTTAAATGACAATGTGTTTATGTGTGGGAGTGAATGACTGAGTGATAGTGGGTGGGGATGAGGGCGAGTCTGCTTTATACCCTCTCGTTCTCACTGCCACACACTTTAATACATACATGCATTCCCATCCAATACACTGATCCTCTGACATTCTGGCCATTTTTATTGCATCATCTTTTTAAATTTGACATTTATTGCTATGACATTGGTTTCCATTTATTTGGCAATTGTTTCTTTCTTTAGAACCTCAAATTTTTTTTGAAATTCAGTTTATTCTGCTACACCTTACCTTTCGGATATTTGCTTATAGGCAACTTTAATGAGAACAACTTGCAAATGTGGCCCCCTGAGAGAAAAGATTGTAGCGCAGCCCACTACAGAGTTCCCAGGAGTTTCCCCTCCCCTGATTGGAGCCAGTATTCAACCCCCTCCCTCCTAAGATATTCTAAAAGTATATCAATGGTAAGAGATAAACCAAGGAAAGAGTAAGGCCCAAGCGGGCAATCTGTGGCTGGAGCCAAAGGACTAGTGGAATGTTGAATTCTTCACATCCGTCTTCTCCCAAGAGAGTGAGGACAATGGTATGGAATTCAGCGAGAACTCCACACATACAACAGTCCAACCTTTTTTTGTTAGATATGGGTGGGGAAAAGAAAGGAGCAGGATATGGTCTCATTCTTTTGACATTCCAAATGAATTCACATTTTCACATCTGAAATTTGTTCCACAGTTTTAACTACATTTATTGGGAGTGATAAGTGATGTGCTCTAGTGGGAGATATAGCTTTCCTTTGGCAGTAATGAGACTTGCTCTAATTGCTGCTCAAACCTGATAGATGGTGGTCCACAGAGCTCAAGAAGGGGACAAAAAATTAAGTTATACTTTGTGTTCTTGGCACCAGATTTCAGTAGGATAAACGTAGAACATAGGAACAAATGTAGTTTAATGAGGTCATGACTGATCTGTATTACTACTCTGCTTAGCCAATGTGGTTCCATACTTCTTAATATCCCTTAGCTAATTAGTTTCTTTCAGTTACATTCTTCTTTTCCTCTATTGTAAAGAGTGTGCACAATAATTATTCAATAAGTCTGCCGTTTCTTTGTTTTTATTTGCAGTGTTACCGGCATGTATTTTTCAAAAGATCACCCTTTTCCTTCTAATATAAGTAAAAACGTGTGTTAGTCTTGATTAAGTCTTGCAAGTTTGACTTTCTATTTGTTTTTAGTTAGTATATTTTAGTCTCTGTTTACTCTTTATATCTCTCCCAGTCTCCTGTATCCATACTATTCTTTACACATTTGTTTATCCTACTTCTATCTTTCATCAGCCTTATCAACCAAGGCTGTTTTACTTGATAACTGAAGATATTGTACCATAGTTGATTTTATTATGGTCCTGTATTGATATTGATTATTTTTGAATACTTCCCAGTGTTCACATGTAGTCAGTCTCACCCTATTAAAAGTTAGTTTTAATCTGGAAACTTGGTAACTATGGTGTGTTTCTCCTTTTCAAATCTAACATTGAATCTGATTATGTTATTATTACATAAACAAATTCTCCTTTAATTATTGCTGAAAAAAGAGAAATATTGCCAAAGCTTTTTGCCTTGCACTCATTAGGACAGAGGTAAAACTGCCAAATTTCGAAGGCAGCAACAATTTCCAGAAGAGAGGGCTGATTAAGTTTGAAGTTTATTTATTAGTCACAGATAGGCTTGAAGTTGCTGTGAAAATCCCTTAATTGGCAAGTTATTCTGATGGAACATGTGCCATTTGAATGAAACAAGGTCCTGGGGGAACAATTCCCTGGACTATTCTCTATGACAATGCCTTGAGCAATCAGAGTTGACTTGCTAATCAATCAGCATCCTTTCATGCAATATAAACATTTTTTTTTCCCATTTGTCCTGATGAGTGCAAGACTAAAAGCATGGACAATGTGTCTCCCTTTTTCTCGCAATTACTTTCCCTCATTGTCAGATTATTCTCCAGATCTGGCTCATTACTAATTATCAAATCTAGTGTGACTTGCCTTCTTGGTTCCAGAACACGTTGGCTTTGAAAACTCTTGAGTGCACTCACTTAACCACTCTTCCCATCTATATGAAAACTAAAGCCTCCCAGAAAGTTCATTTCCATGGCTATATCTGTGTCCCTCTGGCTGTAATCATCTGGCACTTAGAACTTAGCAACTTGTGAAAGTTGCTAAGTTCTATCTTTACTGTATGATTTTTGTAAAGGGTTTTCGTGCTGGTTTAAAGAGAGCAACTTCCAAATCTAATTTCTGTCTTGATCTCTAATGTCTCTAAGTTTTGTGTTTTTGCTGGATGTTTGTGATCAGTTTTGTTCACCTCACATACTGTGAATTGAAGAAGGCCCTGGTAGAGATTCAGAGAAGCTCCCATATTAGGGCAAGTTTAGAGAGCTGAGGATTTTGATTCTCAGCAACAAAGACTTCAATTGTGTAAAATTCTATCCGTGCAGACCTATTTATAGAGATAGGCAGTGAGGAATTAGGAACATCAGTATATCGTTATGAAAGAAGAGAAATTGAATGCTGGGAAATAGTTATTTTCAGAGTGACCAGCCTTGTAATAAATTGTCTAATGTGTAGTGATTGTGGATTCTAAAGGGAACTGGGCAAGAATTTGTGAATGGAAGATATTATCATGGGCCCAATTTTACCATCAAGTTGCACCCGTTTTTGGGCATGAAAACTTGGTAAAGTCAAGCATGAAGCGAGTAGTGTGATCCGCGCCCACCTCAACAACTGTTTTCCCCCTTTACCAATGGCTAAAAATAGCTGCAGTTGGGATTGAGCCCGAAACAGGCATGACATCAATTTAAATTGCCTTAATAAGCTGCATGCCCAAACGTACCGGCACTTCCTTCTTTACCACTGTTTGGCCATCCAGATTCAGTGAGAAACAGACTTGGTGCCTGACTTAACTAAAACGCCCTACGCTTCCGGGAACCATATCCCTCTACTCCCATCTCATTCATGTATTTGTCAAGATGCCCCTTTAAAAGTCAGTACCATATCTTCCTCCCCTGGCAACGAGTTCCAAGCACCCACCACTCTGTGTAAAAATAAATAAATAAATCTGCCTCGTATATCTCTTTTAAAACTTGCCCCTTGCACCTTAAACCTATTCATAAGAACATAAGAACATAAGAAATAGGAGCAGGAGTAGGCCATCTGGCCCTTCGAGCCTGCCCCGCCATTCAATAAGATCATGGCTGATCTGTCGTGGCTCAGTTCCACTTTCCCGCCCTCTCCCCATAACCCTTAATCCCCTCTCTTATCAAAAACCCATCAACCCGCTTCTTAAAAATATTTAGCGAGGCAGCCTCCACCACTTCAACGGGCAGAGAATTCCAGAGATTCACCAGCCTTTCAGTGAAGAAGTTCCTCCTCAACTCCGTTCTAAACTGCCCCCCCTTTATCTTGAGGCTGTGCCCCCTAGTCCTACTGTCTTTTTTGAGTGGGAAGAGTCTCTCCACCTCTATCCTATCCATCCCATTCATCATCTTATACGTCTCAATGAGATCTCCCCTCATTCTTCTAAACTCTAATGAGTACAAGCCTAGTTTATTCAGCCTCTCCTCATAGCTCAACCCCCTCAACTCCGGTATCAGCCTAGTAAACCTCCTCTGCACTCCCTCCAAGGCCAAAATATCTTTGCGCAGGTGCGCAAATTTACTCCAGTAAATTTGTCAGACACGACTTCCCTTTAATGAAACCGTGTTGCGTCTGCCCTATCAAGCAATTCCCTTCAAGATGCCTCGCAATTTCCTCCTTAATGACTGATTCTAACATTTTACCTACCACAGACGTTAAACTAACCGGCCTATAATTCCCCGCCTTTTGCCTGGCACCCTTCTTAAACAACGGCGTAACATTAGCCGTTTTCCAATCTTCTGGCACTTCCCCGGAATCCAGCGACGTCTGGAAAATAACCACCAAGGCATCCACTATAACCTCCGCCATTTCTTTCAGAACCCTCGGATGCATTCCATCCGGTCCTGGGGACTTGTCCACAATCAGCCCCTCCAGTCTGTCGCGCACCACCCTGGGAAAAAGCTTCTGGCTGTCCACTCTGTCCATGCCTGTCATAATCTTCTGGACTTTTAACAGGTCTCCCCTCAACCTCCATTGCTCCAGTGAGAACAGATGTTGTGGGGATGGGGCAATGTCTGTGGGGGCCAGGGCAGAGGCATTATCTGCAGCATGATTCAGAATTCCTTCTATTCTTTCAGGCAGAGTGCGTATGGGGGTGCCTGAGAACAGGTCTAAAAGTCGGATCTGAAACACTCCCAGTTTCATTGGCCCAGCACTTAATTAAAATGGTAAAATAGGGCCCCATGAATCACAGATGTAGGCTGGCTAACAGGAATAGTGGTACCAGTCATCATCTCGAAAAGCTTGGTTGGTTGGAGTAGATGAGAGAAAAATTTGCCAGCACTTTTCAGGAGCTTTCACAAACGAAGGCATGGAGTTGGAATGTGTAGAATGATGTGTGTAGGTTACATCATGCAGGGTGGCACAGGCTTGTCAAACAAATTGATCTTGTATTGTCTGCCATTTTTATATGTTCATACAATCTTTAGGCCTTTTTCCAACAATGGATATTAACCACGTGCATTTTGATTCAATTCTATTGTCGTATGCCGATTTGCTGCGGATTGCAGTTTGATTTCAGTAAAGTTTAACAGAATGGTGTTCTGTTTTTGCAGCTGTGGTGAATTAAAATAAGATTTAACTTGTTATTGCAGGCAAATTCCACAGGGAGTTGCTTCCATGAGAGCTGGAAACTGGGAGAGAAAGAAGGTAAGGCAGTGGTGTGGATGGTACAAATACACGCTAGGAAGTGAAGGAAGAAGATTGCAAAGAATACAACAGAATAATAAAACATTCCAAGGTGCTTCACATGTGCACCAGATCTGAAAGGACAACATTAGGGCAGATGACCAAAAGCTTGATCAAAGCAGTATGTTTTAAGCAGTGTCTTAAAGGAGGGTAGGTAACCAGAGAGATCTGGGGAGAAATTCCAGAGCTGACAGCTTGGGAAACTGAGGACTTTGTTACTTTGTTGGTGTGATTAAAATGGGGACACTCAGGAGGCCAGAATTGGAGGAGCACAGGCATTTTGGAGGTTGAGGTTTGAGGAGATGACAAAGATTAGGGAAAGGGACTAGGTCATGCAGGAACTTGAACACGAGAATGTGAATTTTAAAATTTTACCAACAAGCGCAGGGGTGAAAGGTAAATGGAACTTGGCACAAACTATTACATGGACAGCAAAGTTTTGGATAACCTCAAGTTTAAGAAGGGTAGAATATGTAGGCCAGCAAGGATGCGTTAGAATAGTCAAGTCTAGAGGTAACAAAAGCATGGATTAATTCTTTCCTGGGATGTGGGTGTTGCTGGTCTTGTTGCTGATCCCTAATTGTCCTTGAGAGGGTGGTGGATAGCCATCGCCCTACAATGTGGTGTAAATACACACTGTGCTGTTAGGAAGGGAGCAAGGAAGTTACACAAGTGGAAATAACTGGTCGTACTGTTTAGGCAGATAGTGGTCATAAGCTCATCTCAAGCTCAAATATGGAGTCAATGATCATTTATTTGATATAATTTTATGAAATATAATTGATTGCAATTTTGCTAATAGTCACTAGAAATCTCTCAATTATGATATGGAATGTATTCAAGTTAATATTTTTATAAATCTACATTTTAACCATTTTTATCTGCATTAGCAAAAAAAATAATTGGAGGAGTAGTGGTGTATATAAAATGGGTGATCAACACACTGCTAGTTGCTGTTTTGCTTTATTGACCAGATATATCCAAGTTTAATAGCCAAAGTGTGCTGTTCATTGTTTTCAGCTATGCTATATGGGGCATTACATTTTGCCATGGTAATTTGGGGTGAAGGTGGGAATAAAATCAAATCCTGTATTCAGTTGCCTTGCTGAGTTGTGCCTATGTATTGATGTCAGGCTCAATTGTAATGTCCCCAACATTCCACAGTTTAATAGTATGCTGTGACTCATTGCCAAGGCAATAATGTTGAATTCACCAGTAGCCATTAATGGGGAAAGATTTTCCATGTGTTCCATTTCTTTGGAAAAGAAAGGTAGCTCATGAGAAAACACAAACAGCAGAAGATGTATTAGTTCTTTTGGGTGAAATCTTATCAAAAAATGGCATTGTTGGTTCCGGTGAGGAAAAATGACATGTTCTCAGACAAACGCACCAGTTTTCTTTCCAGATATTATCATGCAGTACCAAAAAAAACAGCTTAGCGTGATTCATGCTGGGGGGCTTACTTGACAGCATGAGATCTGGGCACCATGTTTGAAAGGTGCCCAGGATGAGAACAAAGAATAAATCCCTAACCTCCCAGGCCAACGCAGAGGTTTCAGGAGATCCCCACAATCAGAGCCAGCATTCAACCCCCTCTTTCCCAAGTATCAGACTCCCCCACCCCCGAATAGTCAATGCTTGCATTGCCCCCACCTGCAAAATCACCATCGGTGGCATCCCCAGCTTCCCACATCTGCTCCTGAACGCCACTACATATCAGTGGATCTCTTCACACACACACACACACACACACACACACACACACACACACACACACACACACACTTTACTGGGATCTCCCTGCCCAGGCTGGCAGTGCCAGATTGGAATGGACATGGTGCCAACCTGTGCTGGGGGCATTGCCAGGGCACTGCCTGACTGTGTCTCCCTCCACTTTTACACCACCAGGGAGATCCCCAGAACAAGTTGATGTCTGGGTGACATAAAATGCATTGAAGTAACGTCAAGTTGGTTCAGTTTGAACGTACATTGGTGTGGGGTGAATTTAATTTTATTTAAATATTTGAAAATGGGCGTGAACCTGATTGCACCACTCCTCAGTTGTGACAAATCGGAAATCATGGATGGCAAGCAGGGGCTGAAGATTACCCCCATTATTCCTGTTTGAAATTCAATTTAAAGTTCGTGACCTAACCAGATGTTGATCTTGATGTTTTTTTAAAATATAGTTCATGGGCATGGAGCTGTTTGGGAAAACCCTTGGAATTGTGGGGCTTGGTAGAATTGGCAAGGAAGTAGCAACAAGAATGCAATCATTTGGAATGAAGGTAATGCCATTGCGGTAAGACATAAGGTTAATTATATGTCAAATCCTCATAAATGAATAGCTTATGAAGGTTGCAGGGTGCACTTTGTGAAATGGACAGCATCATAAAACCATCTTTTGTTAAGAGATGATTTGCTTTCCTGTGTTACAGTTCAAGGTGAGAGGTTTTTTAACAGAAGGTTGAATATTCAAATTGTTGTGATGTGATTTGAGATTCCTCTGTGTTATTACTTTATATGAAATATAAAGAAGTTAAATATGCTAACGTTTATTTGAGATGAGCAACAGGTGAAACAATAGATTATCAAATATTGCCTGCCATTAAAATAGATCAATGCTTTGAATTTTAATTTCTGCTCTGCAAGTGAAGTATTCCTTTTTAGCCATGCAGTAGCTGAGTGCAGCCAGTATCAATAAGGGAGCATTGCTAAATCAATGGCTGAAATTCATGGGGATATTGCTTATCACTCCCACACTCAGTTGCAAATGTCTGTTGCCAGGCAACTTAAAAATTGCAGCAAGGCTGATAATGCATTGCTGGCAGGCTAAACTTGCAGAGACCAGGACCTCCCAGAGAGTGGAAGTCCTACCCTCAAGAATTGCCAGAGCTTAGTAGTTAGCACTGCTGGAATTGCGAGGAGGCCCTGCAATGAAGAGGACATGGCCACTGGACGCAAGTAAGCTTTTGGACAGGGAGCCTAGGGAGAGGATCTGGGGAGTGGGAATGCCTCTGATGCAAAGTTCACCACCTCCACACCACCCCTGTGCATTATGGCACTGGCAGCATGATATTCTAATTATTGGGCATGTCAAGAAGCTCACTTGATGATTCCTTTTAAATAGCTGGTGGACTGCCAATTTCAGCACTTGCCTGCCCAGTGCTTTGTAGGGACTATGTAAGGGGCTGGCAGGAGGGTGGTGGGCTAGCCACCTGTCATTATCTGCCCCCTGCTGCAAACATGACTGGTAGGGGACATAAAATCCAGCCCTAAATGTTAAATTAATATCCTGATTGTTAAATTTTCATGTAATAAATCTGATTTTGAATGTACTGATCTTACTATTAGCTTCCACACGTCATAAGCTACGAAATTACTTCAAGGTATTTGCAGAAAAAACAAATAAAGTTGTTCTGAGGACCTAACTTCAACTTATTGATTGTCCTGATTCATGTAACCAGCGTACAATGATTAAATGATGCATTACTGAACTTGATATTCTCGTCCCAGAGTTACGTGGAGGTTGTAAGTGCTTGGTAACATTTTAAGGTAGAGATCGATCAGACAGACAAAGCTGAATATTGTTTCTCTTTCATTGAAAAACAAGATGTCTTTCATGATATTGAGCTAAAATTTTGTGTTACCAATGCCCTGTTTTCAAATAGCACTATAAATACTGCACTGTATGTGCAATTGGCCACATTTTGTGGAAACCTTGCTTTGAAATATGTGACTTATAGAACATTAACTGAGTTCTGACCTCAGCAGAGATTCTCAGCTTTCTTCAAACATGAGCTCAAATTTAATTTATAAACAGATCATGAAGTACCAAAATTTTTTACACATGACAGGTTCTAGGTGAACTTGTTGGAAATGGCACCGGCATCATGGCACAGCGATACTGAATATCCAGTGGTGGGTGTGGGTCCCAGAGAGAGTGCTTGCTGATGTGTATTAAATTGAGCTTTCTTTGTGATCCCACAGCATGTTTCGAGCCACTCCACCGGCGACGGGTTGGTAAGATTGGAGCTCAGATTTGCCAGTGCAATTTGTGCCGTTATTTCCACTGAGTGCAGGCTCAAAATCACCCCCATTATGTCTAGAGGCTTAGGAGTTTGGTTGAATCACTCAGGTTGTGTTATTCTCCAGACTGCAGCTGGAATTTTCTGAAGTCTGATTTCTGAAATGCTGTGATCAGCCTTTGTTTTCCCAGTGAAGTGTGAACAATACTACCATTGACACATTATGAACGTAAGCATCCAGTAACATTTTTAATCAGTTGGCTGATTAAAAAGTAGGATTGAGTGATATTAAAACAATTGTTCTATTATTTTGGATGACTGTTGCAAGGGTTCTCCAAAATATAATTCAGCATTCAATACCTCCATTCCCCTGTCTTTGTATAGGCTATTGAACTTAAACCCCCCCCGTCTCTGCTTCTCTTCCCCCGCCCCGTAGCCCCCCCCCCCCCCCCCCCCCCCCCGTCTCTCTCTCTCGTGCACATGCTGCATTCCTCTGCGTGCTCTGCCTATCTCTTGCCATCTTTCTGTCTGTCAGTTTTTGAAGCTGTGTTACTGAATAGTGCAGTCCATATTGAAAGCATTTCTCTAATCCAGTTTATTATTGTCACAAACAGGCTTGCATTAACACTGCAATGAAGATATTGTGAAAATTCCCTAATTGCCACACTCTGATGCTGTTTGGGTACACCTGCAGGAGAATTTAGCATGGCCAAAGCACCTAACCAGCACGTCATTTGGACTGTAGGAGGAAACCTGAGTACCGAGTAAACCCACGCAGACGTGGGGAGAACATGCAGACAATGCACAGTGACCCATTGCTGGAATTGAGCCCAGGTCCCTAATGCTATGAGACAGCAGTGCTAACCACTGTCACCGTGCTGCCCTTGCATTCCTACTGTAAATTGCAGCAAAGCAAACTATGTTTACAAACAGTGCTTTCTTTGTATTTCTGCATGCGAGAGTCACATTCGGAGTGAGTATTTTTAACATTTTGGGCCCGATTTTACCATTTGCTTTGTGCCTGTTTTCAGGCATGAAAACGCGGTAAAGTTAGGCATGAGGCCATTAACGCGATCCACATCCGTGCAGATTTACAGGCCATTCCTGGGCCACTTTACCGGGAATGGCCACGATCTGATTCATACACAAAACGGGTGCAACAACGATTTAAATGCAGTTGCATGCATTTCAGTTGAATTAATGAACTGTCCACCCAACTTTATTAGCATTCCTCCTTTTATGATTTTGCATCCAGATTCGGTGCAAAACAGACATGCTCGGCAAAAAGTTTGTTTTGAGCGCTCCAGCTGCTGAAGAGGTAAGTTCAGAGGTTCTAATGGCTCTCTGACTCAGATTGGTGGTGGCGGCCAGATTTGCCACCACTCTGCGGGTGACCTGTGTGGGGGAAGGGGGTGGGGGTTGCAATCAGTCGGAGGGGGGTGGATAAAGGGGAAAGTTATGTTGTGAGGGTGGGATGATGACTGTGGCAGCCATCGCTCCTGCTTTTTGCTCCCAGGCCACTTTATCCACTTTTTGTGGCCCAGGAGCAATGTGACATGCTTTTTCAAATTTTTTTTCTCATTGTGTGCGCTCCAATCATTTCAGATGCAATAAGCTCTGCCCACAGCACGATTCAGACTTGCAATTTTTTTTTTCAAGCTAAGTGCATATGGGGGTGCCTGAAAGCAGGTTTCCAAGTCCAATCTGAATTGCGCCCAGATTCAGCACTTAGAATGAAAATGATAAAATCAGGCCCTTTTGTTTCAAATTTAGTTTGATTGTTTTGTAATTGGAGTATTCGTATTGCTGATTTGTGAATACATAACCCCAGTGTGAAGAGCTCATGAATTGTTTGGTCTCATCAGTTGAGACCATCTACTTCACTTCATTCCCCTTCCCTCCCATATCTTTGTCCTGACTCTGACTGGAATTTCACCCCTCTTGCTGTGTGGGAGAAGGGGTGGGTGGTGAAACATTGGGTGCCATGGCAACAGCCCTGTACTTCTGCTGGGATTTTAACTGTGGCAAGAAGGGGTCAGCCGGCCTACCCAAACTGGCCCTCTCTTCTGACAGTGTTAGAACTTTCCTGTGGCAACGGGTTCCAGGTTCAAGCAGGCAGTCAGATGGCTTTGTTGTTGGCTGGGAATTGTGTGCCTCCTGTCACTCGCACATTCCCCTGCCAATCCTTGATCCGCAGGGCTGTGCAGCCTGGCACTGATGAAACCTGGACACATGAAATCTGAAGCCATGATATTGCAGCTGATGGCCCTTTTGGGACCAAATAGCTGCCAGCCATATGATTGGTCAGTGGCTCTTGGAGTCTCCCGGCGGTTATCAAATAGTAGGAGGGATTACTATTTAAAGAGCAAAAAGCTGCAGCATGCTACAGTGCAGAGCGACCTGGGGGTCCTTGTGCAGGAGTCGCAAAAACCCAGTCTGCAGGTGCAGCAGGTGATCAAGAAGGCGAGTGGGATGTTGGCCTTTATAGCGAGGGGGATTGACTATTAAAAGCAGGGAGGTCGTGCTGCAACCGTACAGGGCACTGGTGAGGCCGCAGCTGGAGTACTGTGGCAGTTTTGGTTGCCGCACTTGTGGAAGGATATTTTGGCCTTGGAGGGAGTGCAGAGGAGGTTCACTAGACTGATACCGGAGATGAGGGGGTTGCACTATGAAGAGAGACTAAATAGACTGGGTCTGTACTCGTTGGAGTTTAGAAGGAAGAGGGGGGATCTTATAGAGACGTATGAGATAATGAATGGGATGGATAGGGTAGAGGTAGAGAGATTCTTCCTGCTCAAAGGATAGCAGGACTAGAGGGCACAGCCTCAAGATAAGGGGGGGTTCAGTTTAGAACGGAGTTGAGGAGGAACTTCTTCACTCAAAGGGTGGTGAATCTCTGGAATTCTCTGCCTGTTGAAGTGGTGGAGACTACCTCGCTAAATATATTTAAGTCACGGGTAGATAGGTTTTTGGTAGGCAAGGGAATTAAGGGTTATGGGGAGAAAGCAGGAAAGTGGAACTGAGCCACTTCAGATCAGCCATGATCTTATTGAATGGCGGGGCAGGCTCGAAGGGCTAGATGGCCTACTCCTGCTCCTACTTCTTATGTTCTTATTATGTTCTAAATGTCTGCAGGGTGATACACGCAAGCAGTGGAGGGGCTTTCCTTTGAACTTTTAGCCAGGAGGGTGGGACAATCCACAAAGATTTGTTCTTGCCCTTCTCAGTACACAACAACCACTCTTGGCCTAGTGTTTACTGAGTTTGTCAATGCCTCCCTCTGCCTGAGTTCTCATTCTCCATCATCCCTCTGCAATTTTCTACCCTATCTTCACACTCTCAAAACCTTCAACTTCCTCAGTTATGCACTTTGGATTGCACTCCCGAAACTAGTCCTGCATTCCTGTCTCTAGTCCATCCTTCAATATTCAAGTAACCTGATTTTTGCCTTTTGGTCACTATCCATAACCATTCAACACTCCATGGTATCGGAGTTTTTTCATCTTTACTTGGAATGTTTTATTTTATTAGAGACATTATATTAAGTAGAAGAAGTTGTTTTAGCCATTCAAAGAAGTATAGTTGTTGGACCTCTGAATCCAGAACAAAAAATTTTGAATTGGACAAAAATTAAAAAGCATCTTGTGAATTAAAAGCAAATACATTTTGAAATTATTACTTCAGACCATAGGCTATGATCCAGTCACTTCTGCTGAAGTGGCAGCTACATTTGGAGTAGAATTCCTGGATCTGGAACACCTCTGGCCACAATGTGACTTCATTACTGTCCACACTCCTTTAATTCCATCTACCAAAGGTAAGTCTATGGTTGATGCCTCAAAAGTGCTGCATGATGATTTTAAAAGGACATTTTCATTTTTGTGTGAGCTTAACAGTTGATGCAAATGCTATATCATTTATTTCAAATGTTTAACCTCAATGGAGATCTACCTTGTCATCCACTGCAGTAACACCACTAGATCTCTGACTAACTTCATTTTAATGCAATTAAGGTTGCGAACAATAAGTTATTTGGTGGGATTTATTAGTGTCCTTTTAAACAATATCAGACTCCAAATGATCTGGTTTGAAGAGAACAACTGAGAAATTCTAAAACTGAACAAAGAACAACACAGCACGGGAAACAGGCCCTTCGGCCCAACGAGCCTGCGCCGCCATCTTTAAGCATTTTCCTACACCTCCCTTGACCTGTGTCTATGCTTATGGTACCCCCATTGGAAACCAGATTCAGGGGAGAATAGGGACAATTTGTTACACCAATCAGCCTAAGAGCACATCTTTGGGGTGTGGGAGGAAACCGGAGCACCCGGAGGAAACCCACGCAACCACAGGGAGAATGCGCAAACTCCCACAGACACTGGCCCAAATCCATGTATCTGCACAGCTAGCAGTGATAGTCACTGAGCTGTTGTGGTGCCCATCTGCTGGTCCAGTTTTAAGCATACACAAACGACGCGAAGTACTAGGCCACTCTCGAAACATCCAAGAGCAGCCCACGCACGACCCACCATGTGCATGCCCCTCGTTAGACAACAAGGTGGACTGACGCACCTGCGGAATAAAAGAGACAAAACATCAACACATGTAGCATTAGATTTCCAGGAACGTCCCGAGGCTCTGACCCTTATTTAAAACCGTCTCCTGTAACCCTCCATCCCTGTTTCGCTCATGTGTCTATCTAAGTAAACCTTAAACAAGTCCAGCATGCCTGCATCCACCACCTTACTTGGTAGTGCATTCCATACCCCCACGACCCTCTGTGAAAAACCTCCCTCTAGCATCCAAATTATACTTCTCCCCCCCTCACCCTAAGCTCGTGGCTCCTCATGATATTTGTCTCCAATCTAGGAAAAAGCCTGCCACTGTTTATCTATACCCTTCATTATTTTATACACCTCTATCAGGTCCCCCCCTTAATCCCCGTCTTTCTGAGGAGAAGAGCCCCAGTTTACCCAATCTTTCCTCGTAACCCAGTCCTCCCATACCAGGCAGCATCCTAGTAAACCTCCTCTGCACTCTCTCCAGGGTCTCCACGTCCTTCCGGTAGTAAGGTGACCAGAACTGGACGCACTACTCCAAATGCGGTCTAACCAACGTTCTGTACAACTGTAGCATTAGACACCAGTTCTATACTCTATTACCCCTTCCTATAAAGGCTAGCATACCGTAAGCTTTCTTTGCAACCATCTCCACCTGAGTTGCCACCTTCAGAGTCTTGTGCACTTACACTCCCAGGTCCCTCTGCATTTCTATACTCTTAATAGGTCTACCCTTTATCACGTAACTCCTCCCTACGTTATTCCTTCCAAAATGCATCACCTCGCATTTATCAGGATTAAATTTTATCGGCCCAATATACCAGCCTATCTATATCCTGCTGTGTCACCTGACACTCCTCGTCACTATCCGCCAATCCTGCCATCTTTGTGTCATCTGCAAACTTGCTGATCACACCACGTACACCCTCTTCCAAGTCATTTATATATATTACGAATAGAAGAGGTCCCAGTACTGAGTAACTGAGAAAAATCTGGATGTGCACAGTGAGTTAGTCAGCATTTGCAAAGGGTAAAAAACAGATTAATGGTTTGGTGAAGGATGTACTGTCAAATCATTAACTCATCTTTTTATAAGTTGACCAACAAGATGTGTACTGCTGATACTTTTCATTCTGAATATTGTGCTTGTAGCAGCTTGACTCCAAATTTTCTTTTTATTTGGGTAAATCAAGATTACAGTCCAATGCCCACTTGAGCAGTTACACAAGTTTGTAAACAGAAAAGAAAAAGGACAAGACAAGTCAAGAAATGGTGACAAAATTTGATGACAATCTATTATTTTAAAAGCTTGAAGATTGTAATGAAGGCAAGACTGAGGAAGGACAGAGTTGCCTAATTTTGAAATCCAATACAATCATATAGAAATTAAATGGTAGTAAACCTTACTTCCAACATTGTGAGGATATAGAGTGAAAGAAGATTATTTAAAATGGTGCATCTGAAATTGAGGAAAATTAATTTCAGAGATACCGATCATACATTAAATACAGGTGAAGCAAAATGATTGAAAGAATAGAAAAGTGGTATAGAGATTGATTGCAAAACTCAGTGGTACAGAGGGATTGGGGTATCCTGGTACATGAATCATGTAAATTTAGTATTTAGGTACAGCAAGTGATTAGGATGGCAAATGAAATACTGATTTTTATTGAAAGGGCAATGGAATGTAAATTTGGAAAGCTTTGCAACAGTTGTACAAGGCTTTGGTGAGACCACGTCTGGAGTACTTTACACTATTTTGGTCTCCTTTATTTACGAAAGGATATAATTGCATCAGTGGATTGCTGAAATGAAGGAGTTATCCGATGAGGAAAGTTTGACCTGTAACCATTGGCGTTTAAAAGAATGAAAAAGATGTTTCACCAGTGGGAGAGACTAGAATGAAGAGATACAGTATAAAAATAAGGGGCCTCTAATTTAAGATGGAGATGGGAAGAATTTCTTTTTCCCTCCAGAGGGTCATAAGTCAGAGTCTTTGAATATATTCAAAGCCAAGTTAGAGCCTTGACTGAAAAGGGGGAAGGATCAAAGGATTTAGAGGCTAAATGGGGTAGTGAAGTTGAGGCCACAAGCAGATCAGTCATGATCTTACCAAATGGCGGAGCAGGCTCAAAGGGCCGAATGCCTACTCTTAATTCATACATATGTTTGTATGTCCCTGCTTCTGTTTTAACTGGTATCACCTTATTGGGTTTAGCTCTTGGGATGATCTTGGTCTGTATGGCTCAGTGACATATTGGATGAACTTACTGAGTCTTTGGTTGAATTAAGTTATCTTTTTCAGATAAAGCTTCTTAATGAATCCAAACTATCTTAGGATTTTGTTTAAATCAGCAGTTTGGAAGCATTCTTCAAGTCTGACAAAATTATCTTATTGTCTTGCTTTTGTACCTTTTTTAATCTTTAGGACTCCTGAATGATGAAACCTTTGCCAAATGCAAAAAAGGAGTCAAGGTTATTAATTGTGCTCGAGGAGGCATTATTGATGAAGAAGCATTGCTTCGGGCATTGGAATCGGGACAGTGTGGTGGGGCAGGACTTGATGTATTTGAAGAGGTATGAAGAAACTGTATATTTCATTGTCCTTTGTTAGGGTTATTGGTTTTTCTCCCCAAACTTAACATTCTGTAATAATTTTTAAAAATATAATCATTTGTTGCAGTTGCATTTACGTTGCTCTTCAAGTTGAAACATCTTAAAGTGCTTCGGTGAATTTCTGTTGGAGAACAGTGACACTTGAGTGGATCTATTTGTCTGCTTCTTTTAGAAATAGATTTTTGGATACTAAGAATTAAGGGATTAGTGCAGAAAGATGGATTTGAGATAGAAGATCAGCGTGATCATCTTGAATGATAGAGCAGACTCAAAGGGCCAAATGGCTTACTCGGGCTCTTATTTTCTATGTTATTACATCAGATTTTACCATGCCAGACTTTGGGTTGTATTTTTCTTCTCTGACTATCAGCCTGTGTGATGTGGAGATGCCGGCATTGCTGGGAGTTCTCTGGCCCATAGTGGATCGCATCTGGGAGAACTGCCAGCCACCTGACGAAGGGAAAAGCTGTCCCGAAAGCTTGTGGCATTTGCTACAAATAAACCTGTTTGGACTTTAATCTGGTGTTGTGGGATTTCTTTGTGTATCAGCCTGTCTGCCAGTGTCCCACCATCATCATCTTGACACAATTTCTGAGTAAGTGCTGATTACATGTACAGGGTATCCTGTACCAAGCCACTGCAGGGGCTTGGAAAATGCAGGAGGTGCCTCAGCCTAACCATTGTCACAGCATTTAGAAGGTAAGGAAAGTGAATTCAGGGAGTGATGGGTTAAAATGCCCAATGATCTGACAATGGCCTTCATATAATGCCTCAATCAATTGAGGCCTATAGGTCAATGTTTAGAGTTTAAGGAGAACTGTTCACCTTTAGTGCACCCTGGCCAGCTCAGGTTTATAATTATACCAAGAAACCTTATGGTTCAGCATTCATTCGACAAACTTGCTGGAGAATACTATTTAAAAATTGAGACTTTAAAAAACATGTACACAGGCAACAGTCTGTGAATGTAATAGGAAATAATTTGGTAAATATGGTCAAAAGTAATGAAATCTCACGACATGAACATTGTGTTTGCTTTATATCACATTATGTGGATTTTTAGCCTTTGTCAAAACTAGCAGCATGGAGCGGCACAGTGCCAGGGACCTGGGTTCAGTTCCCAGCTTGGGTCACTGTCTGTGCAGAGTCTGCACGGGTTTCCTCCAGGTGCTCCGGTTTCTTCCCACAGTTCAAAATACATGTTAGTTAAGTGCATCGGCAATGCTGAATTCTCCCTCAGTGTACCTGACGGGCACCAGAGTGTGCTGGCTAGGGGATTTTAACAGTAACTTCATTGCAGTGTTATTGTCAGCCTACTTGTAGCACAAATAAACTTAGTGAAATGGACAATATAACCAAGCTGTTGTATCTTGTGGGTATCTGGAGCCTAACCAAGCAAATTTGATCTGCTGCATCCAATGTAGAAGGGACTTTTATAACAATTACAGGCTTGTCTCAAGGTAAGTGGCAAATCATTGTAACAACTATTCTAGAGACTACCCTCCAGCAGTGATGTTATCCTCCGGGGTTCAGGATATGTATCTTTTGGAAAGCTCTGAAAGCAGAAAAGAACAAATGTTCCTAAACAAAATAATGATGAGTTTGATAAGTGTCTGTGTGGATTTATGAAAGCAAAATCATGTTTGACAAACCAGTTGGAGTATTTTTGAGGATGTTACACTCAAAATAGATAAGTGAGAACCAGTAAATGTGGTGTATTTGGATTTTCTTCAATAAAGTCCCACGTAAAATGTTAGCAAACAGAATTGGAGCTCATGGTATTGGGGGAAATATACGGGCATGGATTGAAAATTGGTTAATGGGCAGAAAACGTTGTGGGGATAAACATGTCATTCTCAGGCTGACAGGCTGTGGCTGACTAATATGATATCCCGGGGGCACTTTGGCACGATGCATTGAGCAGGGTTTAGGGCAGCGGCCTCCAAACACCGATCTGGATGTGGCCCACTATGGACCAGATGTGGCATGTGGGCTGTAGTTTGGAGACCTCTGGCCTAGGGCATGGGCCTTAGGGACAATCATAGAAGCATGGCAATCATTCCGGACTAGAGGGAGGCCAGCAATCGGGGGGGGGAGGTGGTTGCTGGCTAGCCCGGCAATGCTGGTGGGGGCCTTGATCGGACTATGGTGAGGGGGCTTGTGGGGGTCAGCACTGCAGGGGTCCTGGACTGGCCAGCGATCGAGATATACACCCAGTTTTCCCACAAATTCAGCAATTACAACTTTTTTGGGAGAATCACCCTCTTTGTACGTTGTTCTCAGTTTGTATTTCCATTGTTATAGCAGATGAAGCTTGTAAGCATTGATGCTTTCTAATAGGGCGCACTTTTTATCTATACTTCAGAGTGGAATTTGCATTGTATTTCAACCATCACAATTGGAAACAGTTCTGCTTTTAATGCTTGGTGTTTTATGTTGCTGTCGTCAGGAACCGCCGAAGAATCTTTCTCTTGTGAAGCATCCAAGTGTAGTCAGTTGTCCACACCTAGGTGCCAGCACCCACGAAGCCCAGGAACGCTGTGGAAAGGACATTGCAACTCAGATTGTGGACATGGTGAAGGGAAGATCTCTTGTTGGAGTGGTATGTATTGCTGCTACTTTAAAGCATTTCGAACAGGAATTCTCATCGAGTAAAAATTGAAGGAAATCAGAAAAAAAAAACTCTACCTAAATTAGCCATGCAAGAAAAGTCGTTCAGCATTAAATTCAAGAGTAGCAGAAAAGCTTAGTTTAGTTTACCTATAACCAAAACAACTACTTAGAGAAAAGCTATTGCGAATGCTGGAAATCTGAAATAAAAACAAGAAGCTGTTAAAACTCAGGTCAGGCAGCATTTTTGGAGAGAGAGTTAATGTTTTGAGTCTGACTTCTTTAGAGCTACAGACTTGAAATATTCTGTCTTCATAGATGCTGCCAGACCTGCTATCTTTTTCCAGCATTTTCTGTTTTTAATCACTTAAAGAAAAAGTTGCCTCAGACCTTTGCAATGTTATGAAATATTTGAGACAACATTACTGTAAAATCTATTACAATTAACCCCAAGTTTTGCAATGGTGAATGGGGGAGGAGATTCTTTGTGATCTGATACTACTTGTTTTTTTTCAGTGGTAAAGTTGACCGACTGGTGTTTTTCTTTTTCTCTTGTCTTTTGTTAGATTAATGCACAAGCCCTTAGCTATGCCATGGCCCCTGAAACCAAACCCTGGATCCAGCTTGGGGAAGCACTGGGTTCATTGGCAAAAGCATGTGCTGGACAGGAAAATGGTCAAATAAAGGCACAAGTTACAACAGTTGGTAAGTAACACAATTTGGACAAAGTGTTATCAGCACTCCTTTTCTCTCGAAGGATTCTGCAGTTTTGGGGGAGCAATCAACTCATGGTTGAAATGAGTGCAGTGGTGTGGCAGTGTTTGAAGGGAATGGCTATATGAGAAATGTGGCATGGCCTAGTTATAAGGTGGTTCCATTCAAGTCTTAGCTTGTATTCTCTGGGTCCTGACATGAGAATAGATTTTAAATACAATATCAATTCTTAGTATTCTTGCAAACTCTGTGCATGTAAGAGTCGACTTGTTTTGAGGTCTGTGATGCCAAGCATTGGGCAGGATCTTGTGTCCACTCTCGCTGTCCACGGGAATGCTGCTGGGGGCTCCAGATCCAGCAAAACCCGGAAATTGCGAATCTTGCTGGCATGATCGCGATATCCAAATATTGAGCCATGGGTATGTTTATAAACCATGCCATTGTTACATCGACAAGATTTATAACAGGTTCACCCAGGCATGAACATGATGTGGGGCTCCACTGGGGGCATAAAGATGAGTCTCTTCCAAGGAGAGAAGGAGGTAGAGGGGAGGCCCTGAGACCTTCATGGTGGTGTCAGTGCAGCCGGGCTTTGGTGGCATGTTTAGGCCCCATCCCTCTCCATGTTGGCATGAAATCAGCAACTTTTTTTGGCAGTGTGTCATAAGATCTGGAGTGAAACACACTTTCTTGCCAGAACAATTGTTTTGCCAAATTCTGGTAAGATTACCCCCATTGTGTTGCCCTGCACTGTTTCACTGGTTACAGCTGGCTATGAATTTCACTATACCTGAGATAATCAACTAGAATTAAGTTTGTCTAATAAGTTTCTGACTGAGATGGAGAAAATTCATGGCTGATTTGTCTTTCTAATCTGTATGATGTAGAATAATCCAATGTGTTTTCCATAACTTTATTTTTTTGCCATTCTTTTGATTGAACTTCCAGGTCCTGGAGTAAGAAAATAAAGAAGTTTAATGCTAGCAAAAAATATTTTTTTTTGCAGTTTGGCTTGCAAATCTAAAACGCAGATCCTGAAACCAATGATGTTGCAGTATAAGGAGATTGGCTGTCTTGGAATTGTGATTAACAGCTGATGACATGAAAACAGAGAAAAAAAATCTGTAAAGGAATATATTTATGATTTAAATTATGACGGTATTTTTGAATTTTCAAGGTGCATCTTTGAAAAATGCTGGGAATTGTGTTGCCACAGCTGTGTTGGTAGGGCTGCTTAAAGGAGACATGGCGAATCATGTCAATCTCATCAATGCTTCATTGTTTGCAAAAGAAGCAGGACTTGCTGTAAGTTAGCTATTTTGTCTTTTTTTCAGAAAATTATGCTCATTGTTTTAGCCTT
Organism: Carcharhinus amblyrhynchos; assembly: GCF_965287045.1. NCBI lineage: Eukaryota > Metazoa > Chordata > Chondrichthyes > Carcharhiniformes > Carcharhinidae > Carcharhinus > Carcharhinus amblyrhynchos. Next base: position 47,427,758 of record NC_137334.1, read on the forward strand.
CTGCATTTAACTGTCCTCCTGAGGATGAATTTTGTATTCATGGCCCAAAAAGCTGTTTCCCTAACATAATAATGGTATAAAGAGGTGTGTAAATACATCTTTTATTGACATGTGTTAATTTTATCAAGGCATTTAAAAAGTGCATCACTAAACAGATTTTAGGATACATTTTCAGCTATAAAATAACCTTTTAATGAAATTGTAGATGCTGCCTGGAGAAATAGTTCCTGCACAGAATGTAAGGTCAGCCTGTTTGCTTGGATTCACAGTTATCCAGCCTATGATCTATATTAATAGAACAAGCTATATTGTGTTCATAACTTTTCAAGACCAGTTAGTTGTCCTTTATCGCTCCTTCTGGTGAGGAGGAGAAAAGGCTGAGGTAAGCAAATGAAGCGGAACAGTTCCATTTAATGAGGCAGCTCAAAGGTGGAAACTGTTTTTTGGCATTGATCCTTCCCTTCAGTAATGGAAAGAACCTAAGCAGCTTTAATGGAGAAAATTGGATGAGTGAATGCAGTCTCTACTGTGCACTGAACCTTGGAGAAAGTAAAGAAGAAATCTCCTGGTAGCTGTTAAGGTAAATTTTGAATACATTGAGCTTTGCTTTCTAATAGTGTAGAAGGCATGTTAACAGCCATTCCATTTTGTATTTGAATTAGAGTAAGTTTACTTATTAGTCACAAGTAAGGCTTGTGACTAATAAGTAACACTGTAGTAAAGTTACTGTGAAATTCCCCTAGTTGCCATAGTCCTGTGCCTGTTCGGGTCAATGCATCTAACTAGCTCGTCTTTCAGAATGTGGAAGAAAACAAGAGCACACGAAGAAAGCCCACCCAGACACAGGGAGAATGTGCAAACTCCATACAGACAGTGACCCAAGCTGGGAATTGAACCTGGGTCCCTGGCATTGTGAAGCAGCAGTGCTAACCACTCTGCCACTATGTTGCTCCACAAAAGGAAAATTCACAGCATTCTGATAACTAGCCAGATGTACAGATTGCATGTGTTACAGAGCACTGGGTATTGCTGCTCAATAATGATAGTTACATTATGGCAAAAACAGTGAACATGTGACAAGCAGCTGTCTGCATACTGTGTGTTCACAGACTAACCTGCAAATTATTGGCTTGGATATTTGGCTGGATAGTTTCCTCTTTCCAGTATGTGTTACTCTTCTATCTACAGGAGAAACAGCAGGACGTACAGCTCGGGTGAGGAGGTGGGTTGCCTAATATTAAATATCTCCATAGAAGCTCCTATTCAAAGTATAACGTATCATCATTTATTCTAAACCTGTCCTTCTGTTATTGTAGGTACCTAAGAGAGGTAAATGGTAGAGACCAATCTGTAGACGCTGTTGAGCATCCTGCAGCACTTTGCATCACCCACTCACACAGCAGAAAGCACATGCATCGAAACATCCACTGCAATATCAGTTAGTGAAACAGACCAGAACTACTGAAGACCAGGCACTGCAAAATTGGAGGAGCAGCAATCCATTGGTTAAAGGATCAGTTTGAGGGCCTCTACCAATGAGTCGAAAATTGAACCTCGGGGCCAGGCTACAGATGTGATTTAATAACTCAGCATCAGCAGATCACAAAGCCATTGTGGAATATGTTTGCAACATACACAGTTTGAGGACGCTGTAGAGTCCACAACCCATAAGTGTGCATTTCTGCTTTATTATTGATGCACTCTACAGATCACCCATGGAATGTTTGAACATTCCTGAGCCCTATACATTTGCTCAGGTCCCTACTTTCAACCATAACTCATGTAACAAATGCTATGTTTGAGGCTTGAGACCTTGAGCAATCTACCTTTGTATTTACTGAGACAGAGAACAAATCATGTAGTGGGCTTCAGTATCTCATCACTGCCTGTTGATTTGATGCCATTCAGATCTCTATCCACACTAAGGGAGTATCCAGTGGCATCAGCCTGGCAGGAGATGCTTGAGATAATGGGGGTGATTTTACCATCAATTTGCACCCATTTTTGGGCACGATGATGGCAATGGCAGCTTTTCATGCCATGTAGTGTGGCACTTAATGCCAAAAACCTTCCTACATGGGTTCCATGCTGTATCACTGATGGGTGATTTTGGATTTGCCCAACTCGCCAACCACATTTAAAGGCCACCCCTGCACGCAGCTATGATCAGTGCTAACACCTTGTGGAAGAGGACAGCCATCCAGTGCCGCAAGAGGCTGAATTATCTAGAATCGGAAGACACACTCCTCCTCAATCTCAACTTTCAGTTACACACCCAGTGCATGTTCACTGGGATCTCATTTACTGTCAGCTTAAGGGTAATCACCACTTTCTCGCGCACACACACATCATCTCCCTTGTGGATTGTGTTCTGGATATTTTGATGGTGGGTATGATTTTTTTTCCATTTGTGGTACATGGGCATCGCTGGCAGGCCAGCATTTATTGTCCATCCCTAGTTGCTGTTGAGAAGGTGGTGGTGAGCTGCCGCCTTGAATCGCTGCAGTTCTGAGGGTTGACCCACAGTGCCGTTAGAGAGGGAATTCCAGGATTTTGACCCGGCAACTGCAAAGGAACGGCTATATATCTCCAAGTCAGGATGGTGAGTAGCTTGGAAGGGAAGTTTATCTGCTGCCCCTGTCCTAGATGGAAGTGGTCATGGATTTGGAATATGCTGTCTTAAGGATCTTTGGTGAATTGCTCCTGTGTACCTTGTAGATTGTACACACTGCTGCTACTGAGCATCGGTCGTGGAAGGATTGATTGGCACCATATCTACAATCAATCAAGCAGGCTACTTTGTCCTGGATGGTGTCAAGCTTCTTGTGTTGTTGGAGCTGCACCCATCCAGGCAAGTGGGGAGTATTCCTTCACACTCCTGACGTGATTTGTAGATGGTGGATAGACTCTGGGGAGTCAGGAGGTGAGTTACTCGCCACAGTATTCGTGACCTTGAAGCCACTGTTTGTGGTGAGTCCAATTGAGTTTCTGGTCAATGGTAAACCCAAAGATGTTGATAGTGGGGGATTCAATGATGGTTACACCATTGAATGTCAAGGGGTGGTGTTTTGAATGTCTCTTATTGATGATAGTCATTGCTTAGCATTTGTGTGGTGTGACCGTTACTTGACGCTTGTTAGCCCAAGCCTGGATATTGTCTGGATCTTGTTGCATTTGAACATGGGCTGCTTCAGTATGTGAGGAGTCGTGAATGGTACTGAACATTGTGCCATCGTTGGCAAACATCTCCTACTTCTGACCTTATGATGGAGGGAAGGTCATTGATGAAACAGTTGAAGGTTGGGCCCAGGACACTATCTTGAGGGACTCCTGCTGAGGTGACTGACCCTCTATAACCATCTTCCTATGTACCAGGTATGACTCCAACTAGCAGAGAGTTTGCCCCCGATACCCATTGATTCCAGTTTTGCTAGGGCTCCTTGATGCTACACTCAATCGAATGCGACCTTGATGTCGAAGGCTATCGCTCTCACCTCATATCTCTAGAATTCAGCTCTTTTGTCCATGTCTGAACCAAAGCTGTATTGAGTAACCCTGGTGAAACCCAAACTGGCCATCGCTGAGCAGATTCTGCTTGATATCACCATTGGTGACCCCTTCCATCACTTAACTGATGATCAAGAGTAGGCTGATTGGGTGGTAATTGACCAGGTTGGATTTATCCTGCTTCTTGTGTACGTTTTTCCACATTGTTGAGGTAGATGCCAGTGTTGTAACTGACTTGAAGAGTTTGGCTAGGGGAGCGACAAGTTCTGGAGCACAAGTCTTCGGTATTATTGCCGGAATGTTATTTTGCAAGCCCAGGCCGTGGGGGTTACAGATAGTGTGACTTGAAGCCATCCTCGTGTGTGGAACTTGACTATCAGGTCCTGGCTGGAGACAATACACATCTCTTTAACCCTCTCTCCACTCACCATTGTTTGTACCTTTAAGACTTGATTACCTGTAAAGACTCACATTCCAACCATTGTCTTGTAAACTGGGTTTGTGTCTATATGTGCCCTGTTTGTGAACACAACTCCCACTCGCGTGATGAAGGGGCTGTGCTCTGAAAGCTTGTGGCTTGTGCTAGCAAATAAATCTGTTGGGCTTTAACCTGGTGTTGTGAGACTTCTTGCTGTGCTTACCCCAGTCGAAAGCCAGCATCTCCACATCATGGCGACCTTTCTCCCTCGTATCTACCATTATCTGGTAACTTATACAGTTGTTGCTTGAGGGACCGTTGCAAATTGGCTCTAACATTTGCCAATATAATTTCATTGATCAGGGTGTGAAGTCTTAATTAAGATGCTATATAAATATACATTCTCTCTCGTAGATAACCACTCAGCACTGCAACTCAATGCCAGGACCTCCCATGAATGTGTGCACACTGGAGATCTCGACTCCTTGTGTCTCCCATAAATTCCTGGGTTCTGTACAAGCAGATATTCCTGTACTACTGGAACTTGATGGGGCAACATTTGGACATATAGTTCCCCTGAAGGGAAACCTATTGATTTACAAAGCTGTGCAAAATCCTCAAACGTTGCCATCTGTTATAGGTGAGTAATGTTCTCATCGTTTAGAAACTTTTCTTACCTTTTTTGACTTTCAGCATTAGTGTTTGTTTAATTGTTTATGATTATTTCCTCTTGATACAGTTAAATATGAAATAGTTTAAATTTAAACCGATTGATGGTAGATAAGAGATATACCTTTGCATCATGTGTATGCTTTGTCCAATCTTAATTTTACTATTACTGGTTATAGTCAATTTTTATTTTATATTGGTACTTTAAGCTAAATCTGGAGCCTTTTCTAAATTCTAGGTTTCAAAATACCTACCTACCTACATAAATTAAACAGATTTGCAGTAGGTAAATGAAAGTGTTGTGCTTTACTGTGTCTAAAGCCTCTAGGTTTAGTCCCTGGTCTGTATTAATTTGGCATACTACGACAAGAACTGCATTTAGCTCATTCCTACATAGATTGTGGAATTATCGTTCCTAATCACTATCCCTTAAGTCGTGAAGAAATTACATGAATGAACTAGTTTGATCCCCGCTGTTACATTTCCTATAGTTTATAGCATGTCCTTGCATATTTTATAAGGAAGTTACTTTTGATTGCGACATAGTTATGAAATAACTTGAATATTTGCTCCATTAAGGTTCTGTCCAAAGTCTAATTCTCCTTAAATGGAAACAAAGGTTACTGAATATATTTTCAGCATCCTGTGAGAGAAACAGTTCATTTGTGCTTCCATCCATTCTGACAAAAGTCATCGACCTGAAACATGATCTGTTTCTCTCTCTCGTTTGATGCTGTCTGACCTGAGTATCTATCAGCATTATTTCAGAATTCTGTGGATGCTGGAAATTTGCTTTTCAATTATTGTCTTTGGAGTTTTAAGTGATGTTAGGGGTTGAGTTGGTATCAGGATGACATGCTTGGTGGTAGAAGAGTTGAACAGAGACTGCCATGTCATCTTGGTTCTGGAACTCTTACATAAACAATTTGTCACTTTGTAGTTTGTAGGGCTGCTTTAAGATTCATAATTGTAATACGTAATATCCCTCTTGAAAGCCAGAGCTTTTTTTCCCTATTTCACTACTTGATCCGAATTGCCCTTCTAACCAGTCCAGTTAGCAGATATTCAAAGAGGTCCATGGGCAGATCTATTGATGCTCTCCTGTGGCCACCATAATACCACCCCCCCCCCCCCCCCCCAGGCCATTTCTCCCCCTGGTGGGGTATTTTCTGCCATTTAATGATTGGCCTGGCTCAGCTGGAGGCAAGAATGGATCAGGAGGCGTCAAACAGATTTTTTTTTGTGTTCTGTGCTGATTGGTATTCATTCAAAATGTTTAAAGATCCAATTAAAAGAACAGTTTAAATGACCAACTTTGAATAATCTTGTTGTTATGCTTTTAGCTGGTGACTGATTCAGGTGAAAATAAAAATGCTGCCTCTTTTTAATTCAGGTGTGCTTGCTTCAGCTGGAATTCAAATCGAGTCATACAGTGTCTCAGCTGTTTTGGATGGAGAACAGTGGAGTATTATGAGCATTGCTTCATTATTAGTAGATCTGAATCCTCTCGGACCATACGTGAAAATGGTGACACAGCTGGCTATATGAATAACCATGTTCCATTCTAAAAACCTGCAGCGTAATTTAGAAGCAGGTTCGATCAAAAAGTGGTGGATAATTTGAATTTACTGTGAGGAAAAACAGGATTGCACTTCAACCGTGATGCCTTACAATTTTTTCAAAAAATAAGATTGTCGTTATGTTGTTTGTCAGATCTATTGCAGTTAAGATAAGCTAATATCAACAGAAGCTATTGTATAAAATATACATTGTCTAGTTGCCAGCTTGTCTGCTTTTCGGCTCCATCATTAAGTTTTTTTTATAAAATCTTGTTGCAGTAATCAGTATCGTTCCAAAGCTGTTGGACTGCTGAAGCTCTTCAATTCTAATTTCCATTGCTCACACTTACTACTATCGCAACCTTTAAGCAAATCATTTTTCTGCCTTGCCAACTGAATCATTTCTGAAGGAGGATCAGGCAGTCATCAGCTTGAATATGACCAAATCTAAATTTGTGAAGGCATTAAATAAATATGTTTAGTGTAATGAATCACTAGTCATTTGGTGTTACATTTCATACTCTTTTCCAGCGCTGTACGTCGCACAAGACAGCTTCTGTGGATGGGCCTGCACTTCCTATTGCTCAATACTTCAGGAGACAATAATGTGAAAGTGAAAAAGACTCATAGGGTGGCACGGTAGTTAGCATTGCTGCCTCTCAGCCAGGGACCCAGGTTCAATTCCCGGTTTGGGTGACTGTATGGTTTCCTCCCACAGTCCAGAGATGTGTGGGTTAGGTGGATTGGCCATGCTAAATTGCCCCTTTAAAGCCCAATTTTACCAAATATTCGTGCCCGTTTTTGGGCGTGAAATCGCAGTAAATTCAGGCATTGGGCCTTTAACACAATCTGACCTGAATCCAAGCACATCACGGCTTTACTGACCTCCAATTCAGAGGCGGGTCCAGTCCGCGCCTGAATTGGGCAGCCGTACAGGTTTTAAATGCATTAGTATGCATTTAAATCAAATTTTAATGAACGACGTGTCCGACCCTTCTTCCACCAGAGATTCATCTATCCCCCACCCCTGCCTTTCCACCAGAGGTCCATTTTGTCCCCCTCCACCAGAAGTCCATCTGTTTTTCTCTCTCTTTCTCCACCCCCCCCCCCCCCCCCCCCCAACTTACCACAACCACCAGGGATCCATCTGCCTCCCCTGAATACACTCACTCCTGCTTATCGCTCTCAAGCTGTTTTCTCCACTTTTTCGGGGCACTTTTTTTCCAATTTTTTTTTCAAGCTGCACACGCACAGTTCAGAGCTCTGATTGTTCCAGCAGTACTAAGCCCTGCCCACAGCACGAATTGGACTGGAGCCAGCAAAAAGCATATGGGTGTGCTGCAAAGAGGATTCCGGGCTCGGATCTGTATTACACCCGGATCCAACCCTTAGACTCCAAATGGTAAAATCGGGCCCTTAGTGTCAAGGGGACTAGCTAGGGTAATAAACGGCCTTACAGGGATAGGGCCTAGATGGAATTGTGGTTGGTGCAGACTTGATGGGCTGAATGGTCTCCTGCACTATAGAGGTGCTATGATTATCAGACACAAGTCTTGGTAGTGAGTCATAAGGTTATGGATTAAAAAGAAAATTGACTGTTGCATTTTCCACTTAATCGTACTTCAGTTGATCGACTGACTGTAAAGTGTTTTGCATCTGAGGAGTTGTGAAATGTACTAAATGTTATGCAGTAATTAGCAAACATCCCCATCTTATGATCAAATGAAAGTTACTAGTGAAGCAGCTGATGACTATTGGTCCTGGGACGCAATCTTGCAATAATATCCAGAGGTTGAGATTAACTTCCAGCAGCCACAATCAGCTTCCTTTGTGCTAGGTGTGACTCCAACCAGTGAAGAGCTTTTCCCAATTCCCATTTGCTTCAGTTTTGCTAGGACTTCATGATGCCGCACTAGTCAAATGATGTCCTGAGATGAAGGGGGCCTTGATCTCTCTGTTACTACTTGTTCAGTTCTTTTGCTGATATTTGGACCAAGGCTAGTGAGGTGAGCACAGTAAGACATCTCAACATCAGGTTAAAATCCTACAGGTTTATTTGGCATTACATGCTTTCGGAGCAGTGCTAAATTGCTAGATGAAGTGTAATCCAGTCTCACCTGAGTCCAGTCCAACGTCAGCATCTCCACATTGGAATGAGGTGAGATGAGTGGCCTTGGCAGAAACCTAACTGAGCATTCAGGGATAGGTTTTTGCTGTGTAAGTGTGGCTGGATAGCACTGTCGACACATTGTGCACAAAGCACAGAGGAGAAGATTGTAGGTGAAGGAGGACAGAGGCTCATGATTCGTCTTTGGAAGAAGAGGAGAAGAGGAAGATGATGTGACACCATTACCAGACCAGGTAATTGCTGCCTGGATTGCCCTGATAATGCTGAAGGTTTATTTAGAATGAAACGCACAAATTAAACCCTGTAGTCATTTCCACCACTGAATCTTCCAAATGAATCTTCTAAATGATTCTTCAACCACTTGTGTACACGTTGCATATCTGCTGAATTAATACTGTTCTGATGTTTCTCATGTCCTTTCAAACTTGTTTCAAGTTAGCTTTCATTGCACAATAACAAGCAAGATGTGGAAGTGGTATTAATCATTAAGGTTTGTGGCACTGTAAAAGAAATGTAACTGAGTCAACTACCCATGTGCATACACTTGCATCACAATTTTTCAACTTGTGCTTCCAACCGTTTGTAAATTCCATTTGGCTTCAGTAGAAGTTGAGGCTGTTGTAGTACCACACAGTATTATGTTTTTAACCTAGCCCCAGATTACTAGGATTGCTAACATGTTGCATCAGAGGAGTTGCTATGGTTCTCTGGAGCACAGACTTCTACAGAATGGATAGCATTTTCCCTCTTAACACTGCCACTCTGCCACTGTCTCTGCTGTTGCCTATAGGTAGTCTGTCCTGCAACCCATATTGTAAAGGTGCAGCCAGAAGCTGAACCTTAAGGCCATCTGCAATTTCCCCCACTGAAAGTCATTGGTGTAGCACTAAGGCCCAAAGCATACTGAAGATGGGCACTAAAGGACTTCATATGGTGACTTAGTTGATGATTGAAGTGGTACAGTGGTTAGCACAGCTGCATTACAGCACCAGGGACCTGGGTTCAATTATGGCCTTAGATGACTATGGAATTTGCATTCTCCCCACGTCTGCATGGGTTTCCTCCAGTTTTCCCCATACTCCAAAGATGTGCAGGTTAAGTTGATTGGCCATCTGAAATTGCCTCAGAGCATTCAAGAATATATAGGTCCAGGAATTAGCAGAGAAATGCATGGGGTTACAGGGATGGACTTGGTAAGATGCTCTTGTCAGAGAGACGGTGCAAGAATGATGGGCCAAATGATGACCACCTGCACTGTAGGGATTCTATGATATTTATAAGCAATATGGCACTGTATGATTTACAAATTTGTTTTGGAATATTTATTTTGTGGTGGCTTTTAGATTGGCATTGCGGCTAAGCAAATGCCATGATGGTCAGTACAGAAGGAAGATGAGGTGTAGGACAGTTGGTGAATTGGGAATTGGAGTTGCATTTATTGGTATCACAGTTGGATGAGTCAGCCATGGACAGTCAGAAATGCACCTAGGAAAGAGATGTACAAGAAACAAGTGGTGGTCTCAAGAATCACTACTCGTGTTGCAGGCTGGGACTTTGACTTCTGGGAGCTGTGCTTCCACAGGACTGAGATTGTTATCAGGTGGTGGGAGATATCTGTGACCTCCTTAGAAGGACCTGACCCCCTTCCCCAAGTAATTCATTCCAGGATTCTTCCAGGGGTGCTAATAGTGACATATCTGGATCTTTCAAATCAGTTGTACATAAATCTGTAAGACACCATTATAGATGGCTTGTTGCCAGGGCTGACAATTATGTACATTTCCTTGTACAGATGATACCAGAAGGAGGGGAACACAGATTCATGCCTCTTGTCTGTGAGCTTCCTATCTCTGACTGAGTGGGTTGCAGATGTATCATTTGCGTCCTGGACATCCTGCTCTACTGTATTTGAGCTGACCTTTCACTTACACTCCATCTCCAATCATGTCCCTTTTGCATTTTGTACTGTTTTGTAAAGAAAAGAAAACAGATCTCCTAGCATTGCTTATACGCTATCAATTTAAGTGCTGTTCCCTTTTGGTTACTCACTATCTGATCTTGCAGTGTTAAGGAAAGTGAATAATGTGTTTGATGTGGTTGAATATCTGGTTGTATGTATAAGCTGGAAGATGTAGCTATGAGGCAATGTGTGAGGGTGGAATGAATCTTAGAATTTTAGATATGAGTGGGGATTGATATCATGTGAATGGTAGGGTAATTGGTGCATTGAGCAGTATGTGAGCCTCATAGTATGTTCGGTAGAATATGGTATTTGAAGATGCATTCATTGACCTTGACATTTGAGAACACAACTTTGTGTGGCATTGCAGCCACATCCTTGGGTCTAGTTGCCTAATATGACCATCACAGATATCTGGCTCCACTCAATTTTTTACTTGTGAGCATCCTGGTCTCCTATAAATAGATCACATCTCTCCACCTCCTGCAATAAGGCCTCTGATGCAGAACTGGAAAGTCTCGGAGTGCACACTCTGCCATGTTGTGCCATTACTGAATGCTCCTCGTGTCAAACTCAAATCCTTAAAGACTTGCAGCACTAGCTGCAACCTCAACATACCTCCCCTTTAAAAGGTGCAGAGCAGTAAAGATGAAACACTGTAAAACTCCAAATATCACAGCCACTGAAGAAATATATGTGAGGTGATGTTCATTTGCAGGCTCTGACTCCTTCGCTTGACCCTAGTCACACACATTTCGTACATTCCAGCAAGTCAGTGATCCACAGAATGGATATAAATCAGTGAGTGACGCAGCCTCATGCTTACATTGTGTTTGTATTTGCTTGTCTCAGGGTAAACATACTGCCATGGCAACAACATACCTTGGTAAAACAAGTGCATGCTCCTACTTTTAGGAAGTACGTGAATATTTGCCAGTGCGCAGTGCATTTTTTATTCATACTGTTCAACCAGGTTGATAGTGAAGATTATGATTATAATGGTTCCAGACCACATTTTTTCAACCTTACCATTTCAAATGCTGTTGGAGATGGAATGTTTAGACCATATTTTTTATCCGGACAGACAAATTTGAAGGATGAAGTTAAATAACAATTCTGTGGCAAATGCACTACATAAAGTGCTAATGATCAACATGGACCAGGAAAGAAAAAGGGTGGGATTTTCTGGCTGCTCCAGTGGTGCAATGGTGGCACAGTGTTACATTTGCTGCCTCTCAGCACCAGGGACCGCAATTCAATTCTTGGCTTGGATCACTCTCTGCAGAATCTGCATGTTCTCCCTGTATCTCCATGTGTTTCTTTTGGGTGCTCCGGTTTCCTACCACAGTCTAAATATGTGCGAGTCAGATGGATTGGCCATGCAAAATTGTCCATTTGTGTCAAGGTGATTAGCAATGTAAGTATATGGGGTTACAGGGATAGGGCATAGGTGGAATCATTGGTGCAGGCTTGATAGGCCGAATGGCACCTCCTGCGATGTAAGGATTCTATGAATTCTATGACCCCGCTGTGGGTTTCCTGTGGCAGATTGCGCAAATAGGAGACCCTTTTGACAATAGTAGGACAAGAAGATCTCGTCACAAGCCAATGGTGGGCCAACTCCCCGAAACACACAAGGAGATTTGGAAAATCCCACCTGTTTGCTGGTTGGGTTTTTGCTGAGTCTGGTCTTAAAGAATATGAAGATGCAACAAAGCCTCCTTCTGGCCTTCTATACTTGAATGCCATGAGGTATTTTGACAATTGCAGTTCTAATGTTGGTTGAGATCAGGATTGGGTTCAGTGGGGTGATCTGACTGCCACATAATTTGATGATATTTGAGGCAAGATGTCCTCTTTTTTGGGTGAGCCAGCATAAAGTTGGTGCTAACTTTGTCCCCCACCCTTTGTTTGGGGTGACTTTGTTCCCACCCTTCTGACAATGATCCTGGTGAATATCCATGGATCTCAATTATATTCATTTTTGGGGGGCATTAGCAGTGGTATTGTATTTCCACCTGTGCTAAGGGTGATGTGAGGAGGAAAATTACTGTTCCTGCTGGACTCTGATATCTGCAACAACTTAATGAGGTGCTAGTAGTGCTGTATTCCACATTTCTGGGTCCCATCCATTACTGCAGTAATTTCATATTACACCACTTTAGAACTATTCTTGTGACAGAATAAAGGTAGTTGTAACGAGACTATTTAATTTTGGAATTCCAAGAACATAAGGGCTTTGGAAAAATCATAGGACAATAATTTGCAACAAAGGGATTCCCTATATAAAAATGCATGTTCCAGCAGCTTGGGTTCATTTAAATCATTGTTTATAAATGTATTGTACTTGCATAATGAGGTCAAGTCTTTATATTTATGTATGCAAGAAATATTGTTATACCAGTACATATGGACTATTCTCTTTCTCTCTTCTGTAGAGGTTGCTGGTATATGTTTGTTGGAAATTTTGAGCTGGGATTTTCACTCCTGTTCCAATTTGCCCCCGGTTCTGATCTACTGTAATGAAATACTTACAACATACTTCAGCCAGATAGTGGACCTAGCACATATCAGGCAGATCAGGTCACCTGGAAACTTTGTGTAATTGAGGCTTAATAATTAAGTAAATAAGATGTAGCTATTAAGATCAGTAAGGTCTCCATGTTTCCAGATACTGTGAAGTTTGGGTTTCAGTTGTGCTGTGTTAGTAAACATGAAGTCAGGGCCAAATTTCCAAACAAATGTTTTGGTGCCAATTGGATGAATGGGGGAGCAAACTTTTGACATGTTTCTTTTTTCAGTGCAGAATGTAACCTGGTCCCACCTTTTAGCAGGCAAGGCAATGCTTCATCACACAAAAATAATTGGAACTTCAAAGTGCTCTGGTGTATCCTGAGTTTCTCAGTGGCAATCTGCTGAAATTGAGCATCCAATTATAACACATGGTAGAGTCACATCGATGGGTTAGCCATTTTGGTGAATGCATTCTTAGAAATAATTTTCATCAATACCTTTTGAAAAGTTAATTTTCCTCCATATTCAATTTGCTGTTGAATTATTTGCTTGTTTTGCTTTTTCTGCACTTCAGATTTCACTTTTGACCTCATTTGTTATTGTTTCTTCTTCTGGGTTTTATTTTTGTTCCCCTTGCAGCTGAAATTTAAACTGCTGCAAGAACAATTTAAGGAGATAGCTATCTCTCTTAGTATATCTGTTTTATTATATTTGAGTGAGGAGGAAGGAAAGACGTACTGTCAGGCTCAGGCAGACAGAGTAAAGTACATTTACCAAGACTTAGCAAAAGGTGGATCTTGTCCTATCTGCATTTCAGCAGCAGTTTGGTGATGGAATTATGTCTCGATTGAGACCAAATTACACAATGGGAAAAGCTATGTCAGTTACTGTCAAGATGGCAACTGTCCTGAACTTTTACAAGACAGCATTATTTCAAGCAGCAGATTTTCCCTGAGAAACCCAAGAAATACCAGAACCAAGTATTTTAAAGTTCCACTTATTTTGTAAATTTTTTTAAAGCTAAAATACTACCCCTATTACCTTCTGTGAAAGTTCACCTCTGTTATCCTAATATCAAAAATGCCTACTGCTCTGATTTACCATCTACTTTGGCAAATCAGACCACAAGGCTGTGCTGCTGCTCCTGGCTTATAAGCAAAAACTGAAACAGTAGAATCCATCAAAGAAAGTCGTGCAATGTTGGTCTGAGGAATCGGATGATCTACAGGACTGCTTAAAGTCAATAGACTGGTCAGTAATTAAAAGCTGTGCAACCAGCCTGAATAAGTACACCACTACAGTAACTGATTTCATGAGTAAGTATGTAGAAGACTATGCCAAGGAAACAAATCCACTTGTTTCCCAACCAGAAACCATGGATGAATAGGGATATCCATTGCCTGCTGCAGAGCAAATGTGAGGTGTTCAAGTCAGGCAACCCTGTCCTCTACAAAAAAAGTCAAATATGACCTACAGAGATCCATCAAAGATGCCAAAAGACAGTACTCGATCAAGCTAGAATCCCAGGCCAACCACACAGATGCCTACTGACTATGACAATGTTTGGTAAAATAGTTGGCTCCAATGCTTCCCCCACTCCCCGATGAGCATGCTATGTCCATTTTGAATAAGAAGTCAGCAAGAGCACACCCTCCATCCTGGAAGAGTCGGACAAACCTATATCACAAGTCACTATTGTTGATGTCACAGCAGCCTTCTCAAAAATCAACCCGTGGAAAGCAGTTGGCCCTGATGGGGTAAACACAATAAGAAGTCTCACAACACCAGGTTAAAATCCAACAGGATTATTTGGTAGCACATGCCACTAGCTTTCGGAGTACCTTCAGCAGGTGAGTGACAGGGCATATAAATTGAGTTTGTGTCTTTACAAAATAATGATTGGAATGTGAGTTTTTACAGGTAATTAAGGCTTAAAGGTATAGACAATGTGAGTGGAGAGAAAGTTAACAGATAAACCAGATGGCATACCTAGATAAGCACTTAGGTCCTACATGGACCAGCTTGTGTGAGGTATTTGCAGACATCTTCAACTGCTGTTTACACCAACCTGAGGTCCCTACCAGTTTCAAGAAGACAATCATCATCCAGGTACCAAAGAAAAGCCAGTTAGGGTTTCTTAATGACTATCGTCCAGTGGCTCTGACATGCATCATTAAAAGATTAGTCACAGCACAAATCAATTAATGCCTCCCAGACTGCCTGGATCCACTGCAGTTCACCTACTGTCCACAGCAGATGCCATTGCCCTGGCCCTTTACTCAACCCTGTAACATCCAGATAACAAAGACACCTATGTCAGATTCCTGATGCCTACAGCTCAGCCTTCAACACCATTATTCCTATGAAACTCATCTTCAAACTCCATGGCAACTGGGTCCTGAACTTCCAAACCCAGAGACCACAATCAATAAAGATAGGCAACAACACATCCTCCACAATTATCCTCAACACTGATGCCCCAGAAGGCTGTGTTCTCAGTCCCCTACTATACTCTCTTTTTTTGTACACCTATGACTGTGTGGCCAAATTCCCCTCCAACTGGATTTTCAAGTTTGCTGATGACACCACTGTAGTAGGTCAGATCTCAAACAATGACAAGACAGTGCATAGGAATGAGATAGAAAAACTGGTCCGGTGACAACAATCTCTCCATCAGTTCAACAAAACAAAGGAAATTGTTATTGACATCAGGATGCATAAAGGAGAACATGCCCCGTCTACATCCAGGGGAACAAATAGAAAGGGTCGATAACTTCATGTTTTTAGGTATCCCGATCACCAACAACCTGTCCTAGTTTCACCACCCCCCCCCCCCCCCCCCCCATGATGACATTATAGTTAGGAAAGCCCACCAACTTTCTCAGAAGGCTAAGGAAATTTGGCATGTCAGCTACAACTCTATCCAACTTTTACAAATGCACCATAGAAAACATTCTTTCTGGTTGTATCATAGCTTGGTATGGCTCCTACTGTGCCCAAGACTGCAAGGGACTACAAAAGGTAATGAATGTAGCCCAATCCATTACACAAACCAGCCTCCCATCCAGTGACTCTGTCTACGCTTCCCATTGCCTTGGCAAAGTAACCAGCATAATTAAGGACTCCACACACCCCAGCCATTCTCTCTTCCACCTTCCATTGGGAGAAAAAGATAAAATCTAAGGTTAAATGTCAACCGACTTGAGAACAGCTTCTTTTCTGCTGCCATCAGACTTTGAATGGATGTACCTTGCATTAAGTCGATCTTTCTCTATACCCTATCTATGACTGTAACACTACATGCTACACTCTTTCATTTCCTTCTCTATGAATGGTATGTTTTGTCTTTATAGCATGCAAAAAACAATACTTTTCACTGTGTACTAATACATGTGACAATAATAAATCAAACTTTTCTGTTGCCTGGAGTTGAGCGTCAAACATCAACTGCCTTTACTTTTCTAAGGTGTAAATGTCCTGTGTTCCAGTGGCTTATGTGCAGTGAGGATTGTGCTCAGACCACTCCCTGGTTTGGGTTAACTTGTTCTGTTCTAACCTTGGAAGGGATCCATATACTTGCACTTTAACAACCTGCTGCTACAGGACACTCTGTTCTTAGACTCATTCAGTTCCCTTATTTTGGGCTGCCTGGAGAAAGCAGGGAGGCTCCCCTTCCTGAGGCTGTGGTGGAAAGTGGGCAAGACTCTTTGTCTGAATCTTCTATTGGGGTTCTATATGAACAGGTCATTATAGAGGTGGAAATCCAAGATTGAAGAATTGGAGAAGGAGGTGCTTGACCTGGAGACAGATCTCGTTCAGTGCTGTGGTTGGTGTCTGACAAGTGGAAGTCAATGTTTGTGGATGAGATGCCACTCAAGCAGGCTACTTTCTTCTTGGATAGTTTCAAGCTTCTTGGGTGTGACTGGAACTGCACTCATCCAGGCAAGTGGAGAGTATTCCATCATACTGCTGACTTGTGCCTTGTAGCTGGTGGGCCGGCTTTGGAAAGTCACGAGGTGAGTTACTCACTGCATAATTCCTAGTCTCTAACTATTCTTGTAGCCATAGTATTTATATAGCTAGTCCAGTTAAGTTTCTGGTTAATGTTAGCCCCTAGGATGCTGATAGAGTGGGATTCAGCAGTGATAGTGCCTCTGAATGTCATGAGGCGATGGTTAGATTCTCTTTTGTTGGAAATGATCATTGTCTGGCACTTGTGCAAATGTTACACCAAGCCTGGATATTGTCCAGGTCTTGCTGAATTTGGACATGAACTTCTTCAGTATTTGAAGAGTCATAAATGGTGCAGAACACATGCAATCATCAGGGAATATCAATTGGGCCAAAGGGACTTCTGTATGTTATGTAGCTATCTATTACCAAGTGTCAAAGATGAATATACAAATCATCAAGCAAGGTCAACTAATTTAGAGATTGTAGTATCTATTTTTCTTCCCTCCCTTCCCAACCTCTACCAAAACCAACCGTGTCACACGGGCGCATTTGATACTTACTGTCTTTTACCTCTGGTGGATCAGAGCACAATAGTGGAGCTTGAGACCTCTGGAAAACTGAGAAGCAGTGGTCAGAAACCACAGATTCATTCCATCACCCAACTGGTTTACATTAATTTCATTACAGTGATTGTCATTATAAGGGTAACACGGCAGAGTAGCTGGGACTCAAAGCGGGGAGTCACCCTAGGGGGCGGAATTCTCCTAGTGCAAAGGTATTTCAGAATTAGCTGCAAAATAGCTCCTGAAAATCACTGTAAATAAATTCTTAACGAATTAAGTCTCAAAGTGCATCATTACAAACAATTTGTGGAACATTGGCAAAATGAACAAACTGAACTACAGCGTGAAACAAAGATGGGCAGATGTTGCCTTTTGGATAACTATTTAACTTTGCTGTGATCTTGTAGGAGTTGCTATGGTAATGATCATGAGCATTGCTTCTATGATTTTCTCCTCAAACATTCATATTATATGAAAATGTTTACTTCAGCAGAACTTCTGAATTTTTTTCTCAGCAGTTATTGAGAGAAAACTATTTTGGAATGGAACAAGCCGGATTAGTACAGTACAGGTTTACAAAACGACAATCCATTATCGCAATATGATCTGAGGAATCAGGTATATGGAGAACACACGGGAATAAATGGCTTGGAGAATATGCTAATACTAAATTCCACAATGCTGCTGCTGAAATCCAACACAAATTCCACTTCATCAGCCTCGACTTCACAAAATACATAACGTTATGAAACAAGTAGGACTTCACAGCACAACTGGATGTGCGTGAACTGATTAAACATTCTCCATAGTTCACCATTAAACTCTCCTTAAAGTGCAAATTGGCTCCCAGACATCTTTTGAATATTCTTAGCTGGAACGGAGCTGCTGTCTGCTCTCAGTGAACTGTGGCAGCTGAGCTGCTCAACTGACTGCTATTCCAAAATAGAACAGGAGCCCTCGAGTTCACTGGATTAAATAGACCCCATCTGCTCCGCGGGGCCTCCACAACCACTTAGTGTATGCCTCTCGGTCAGTGTAAGCTCTGCAAACAATACCTTCTGAAAATGTTTATCTCTGTGTGGTGGCGAAAATAATCGTTCGAAAGGTATACTTAATTATTGCTGCCTATGTATGGATGCTGTGTTTTGAAGGTCGACCCATAACTGTGTGTCTTTGTGTATGTGCACTGCCTGCTTCGTGTCTATTTATAAACAACTGACTTCGTCTTTATGTCCGAACAATAGCTACAATTAAGCTCATGTGCTGAAGTTGTTACTTTTGGGAAAAATAAAATACACATGTAACATATGATTCAGAACATTCAGGAAACGAACGATGTTGCAATCTTAGTATCAATTAAACCAGCAATGGTCAGTGAAATTTGATATTAAGAAATATATTTAGTAACAAACATCAACAGTTATGGTAGATCCAAATTTTCACAAGTTCTTGGCACCAAAGCTCGCCGATACATAAAAGAGTTAATGACAGTGGATACCTGAAAAGATCGCAGAATTGAAAGCTTTCTGTAATGCTTGTTATTTCAATCATTCCCATTACCCAAATATATAAGAACTTGCGCATCTTCCAAAAAAACCCCACACGCACTTGCTGTGATAGTAAAACTATTGTAAGTGGTCACGTAATATTTGGTTAATAATTCATTTTGGCTATTGTGTTGAAAATTAACAACAGTACAGTTCCGAAATATAACTGACCCGCATTTTACTTAGCTGACGATTGAACTTTTGTGTTGATCAGAGTTTAGGAAGACATCACTGAGAACGGAGCAATTTTTCATTTTGGACTCCTAAAAGAATATTTTATGAAACTAAAGAAGTTCCAAAGAAGAGTGGTTTTGGACTCCAAACCTGAAATCTGTTTTTTTTTCCATAGATTCTGCTAGACCTGCTGAGATTTTTTTTCACAATTGCTCTGCCTGTTCTTTAGACGTAACATCTCTCTGTGAGGGCCTAATATGATTAACTGGGATGGGAGCAACACTGTCTAAGTATGATTGTTGATTTAACCTTGTTCCAGTCCAACTTTTCTTAACAATAAAACCAATATATTTAAGGATTCTCTTGAGAAGAGTGATCATAGCATGCTAAAATTTCAAATTCAGTTTGAGGGCGAGAACCTGGAGTCCCACACTAGCATTCTGGAATTAAACAAAGGAAATTACATACGCATTACAAGTTTGTCCGAGTAGATTGGGCAGGAAGATTGAGAGTTAGAACAATTGATGAACAGTGACAGATGTTCAAAGGACATATTCAAGTCCTCCCACCTAAAATATATTCCAGAGAGAAGAAAAGGCAACAAGAGGGGTGAAAGACTTCCGTGGCCAAGCAAGGAAATAATGGACAACATAAAGACAATAGCTCATACATGCCTTACTGCAAAGGCACCAGTGGCAGGCTCGAAGACTGGGAAGCTTTTTAAAGATCAACAAAGTCTCACTAAAAGTAATAAAAAGAGCAAAGGTAAATTATGAAAAAAAGCCAGCACAAATTACAAAATCAGACAGCAAAAGCTTCTATAGGTGTATAAAGAGGAAGAGAGTTGCCAAAGAGAATGTTAGTCTCTTGGAAGCTGGTAGTTAATAGTAGGAAATGCAGAAAAATAGCTAAGACACTAAATCAATGTTTTGTCTCAGTTTTTATGGTGGCGGACATGAGTAACATCCCAGTAATAAAAGAAAATGAAGAGGTTATATAAAGGTAGAAACTTAGAACTATCATCATCTCTAGGAAAAAAAGTACTGAGCAAACTATTGTGATTGAAGGCAAGCAAGTCCTCAGGGCCTGAGGGCCTACATACTCAGATCTTAAAGGAAGTGGCATTGGAGATAGTGGGTCCACTGGTTACAAAATATTCCAAAATTCCCTGTATGTGGAAATGGTCCCAGTGAGTAGAAAAGATATTAATATAATGTCCTTATTCAAAAAGGGAGGGAGGCAAACTATAAGAAACTACAAGCCAACTGGGAAATTGTTAGAATGCATTATTAAGGAAGTAATACCAGGAGATTTAGAAAGTCAAAATGCAATCCATCAGAGTCAGCATAGTCTTAGGAAGGGTAAATCAGGTTTGACTAATTTGCTTGAGTTCTTCAAAGATGTAAATAGCAAGGTGGATAATGGGGATCCTGTAGTCACCAGAATTCTACTGCATTGCCCACCATGGAATCGGCAAGGGGCAGACAACAGAATGTCTATTCACTTTGGGTGGCAATTTCCAGTCTCACTTGAGTGAGGCCATAAAATCCTGTCCAGTATATCTGGACTTCCAGAAGACATTTGATAAGGTGCCACACACAAAACTAATATGCAAGGTTAATTGACATGGGAATAGAGGTAATTTATTAGCTCGGATAGAGGATTGGCTAACCAACAGAAAGTTGAGGGTTGGTACAGATGGTATTTTTCTGGTTGGCAAAACATAACTAGTGGGGTGCCACAGGGTTTGGTCCTAGAACCCCAACTATTTACAATCTACATTAATGACTTGGATGCAGGGAAAGTGGGTACCATAGCCAAATTTGCAGTTGACGCTAAAATAGGTGACAGTAATGAAATAAGAATTTTACAAATGGATATGGATAGTTTAAATGAATGGGGCAAACTTTGTCTGATGGCGTTTAACATGGATAAGCATGAGGTCATCCATTTTGGTAGGAAAAATACAAAGGCCAATTGTTATCTAAATGGAGAGAATGTTCAGAGTGCTTCAATGCAGAGGGATCAGGGCATCATCATGCATGAATAGCAGAAAACTAGTATACAGGTACTAAGGAAGGCAAATGGAATCTTGGCATTTATTGTTAAAAGATTGGATATAAAAGTAGTGAAATGTTGTTTCTACTGTACAAAGCATTAGTGAGGCCGCACTTAGAATTTTGGTCCCCTTACATGAGGGGGATGTAGTTGCATTGTGGTTCAAAAGAGGTTAACTAGATTGATTTCAGAGATAAGAGCTTTGTCTTACGAAGAGAGACTGGACAGTTTAGGCTTATAATCCCTGGAGTATAGAAGAATGAGAGGAGATCTATTTGAGGTGTACAAGATGAAGAAGGGGATTCACAAAGTAAACATGGAGAGGCTGTTTCCTCCTGTAGGGCAATCTCGAATGAAAGGTCATAGTTTTCAGATATGAGTAGCAAACTTAAAACAGAGGTGAGGAGAAATTACTTTTCTCAAAGGGTCATGAGTCTGTGGAATTCACTTCCCAGAGCATGGTGGACGCAGGACATTGAGTAAATTTAAGGAAGAGGTGGACAGATTTTTAATCAGTAAGGGTTTCAAGGGCTGGGTAGGAAAGTGGAGTTGAGACTGAGATGAG
This sequence comes from Carcharhinus amblyrhynchos, assembly GCF_965287045.1. Lineage (NCBI taxonomy): Eukaryota > Metazoa > Chordata > Chondrichthyes > Carcharhiniformes > Carcharhinidae > Carcharhinus > Carcharhinus amblyrhynchos. The sequence continues at coordinate 47,449,374 of NC_137334.1, forward strand.
ATCAGCCATGATTGTATTAAATGGCAGAGCAGGCTTGAGGGGCTAAATTGTCTATCCCTGCTCCTAGTTCTTATGATTCTTATTTAAAAGCTTCATAAGCCTGACTCTAAGTTTTAAATTCTACTTCAATATGAATAATATATTTCTCAAATTTTGCAGTACTAACATCAGAAAATGGGATTTATACCACAGTGGATAGCATCCTTGCCTCTGAACCATTAGCTCTGGATTTGAGTCCAACCCCAGAACTTGATGCAACCTGTCTCTGGAGATTCGGGTGATAGGAATGGATAAGAGGATGTGAGAATGTGCTTTATGTGCCTCACATAACTGTAGGCACAGAAGAGATGAAAGATGGAACCTATAAGAAATCATTACGAAGATGCCTTTGAACATTTGCAGAGAACCTGCATTCTCCACCTGAGTGAACAATAAATTGCAAAAGTCAACAATCCTCTGCAAAAAGAAAATCCTCCTTACTGAATCACTACAGTGCAGAAGGAGGCCATTCAGCCCATTGAGTCTGTACAGACTTGCTGACAGAGTTTCTTATCCAGGCTCTCTCCCCCACCCTATTCCTGTCATTCCACAAATTTACCATGGCCAATAGACTTAACTGCACATCTTTGGACTGTGGGAAAAAACCAGAGCACCCAGAGGAAAGTTATGCAGAAAGGGGGAGAATGTGCAAACTCCACACAGTCACCCAAGGCCAGGATTGAACCTAGGTCCTTGGTATTGTGAGGCAGCAATGCTAACCACTATGACACTGTGCCACTCCTGACTGTTTTTTTGCATATGTAGCTTTATACATGACCACCCTACATTTAGCAAATGCAAGTAGTCTCTCTGCATGTCTACCCCCTTTATTCATAATATGGTGTGGGGAAAATATTTCCTCATCTTAACTTACTAGTATAATTCTGGATGTTGTCTATATTCTGGTGCAAGTTGGCACTGAATGTTTCACTATTGTGAGTAGAGCTCAAAAATATAGACCCTTCCCAAGTTATTACAGAGGGAATGGAGTCATAGATTTTTACAACAGAGGAAGTTGTCCTTTGGTCCATCATGCCTGTGCCAGTCATCAAGAACCTCTTTGTTCTAATCCCACTTTCTAGCACTTGGTCCATAGCCTTGTATGCTACATTGTTTCAAGTGCTCATCTAAATGCTTTTTAAATGTTGTGAGAGTTCCCACCTCCACCGTCCTTTCAGACAGTGGGTTCCAGATTCCCACCAACCTTGGGATGAAAAAGCTTTTTGTTAAATCCCTTCTAAATCTCTGGCCCCTTGTCTTAAATTTCTGCCCTCTGGTTTTTGGCTCTTCACTAAAGGGAAATATTTCTTCCTATCTACCCTAGCTATGTCCCTCATAATTTTCTTCACCTCAATCAGGTCCCAGGTCCCCCATCAGCCTTCTCTGCTCTATGGAAAACAACCCCAGCCTTTCTTTTTGAAACTGAAATGCTCCAGTCCAGACAACACATCCTTCCGAAAGTGTAGTGAACAGAGCTGCAGACAGATACTCTAGCTGAGGCCTAACAAATATTTAATACAGCTCCATCATAACCTCCCTGCTCTTATATCCCATGCCTCAGCTAAGTTAAATATCCCATATGCCTTCTTATCCACGTTATCTACCTGTCCTGTTGCTTTCAGGGATCTTTGGACATCCACCGCAAGGTGCCTCTGGTCCTCTGTACTTCCCAGTGTTCTACCATTCATTGTATATTCCCTTGCCTTGTTAGTTCTCCCAAAATGCATCACCTCACATTTTTCAGGGTTAAGTTCCATTTGACACTGTCGTCCCATCGGACCAGCCCATCTATACCACCCTGTAATCTAAGGCTTTCCTCCTCGCTATTTACCACACTATTAGTTTTTGTGTAACCTGTGAACTTAGTGATCACATCCCTTACATTCCCATCTAGATCATTAATGTACATTACAGACAGCAAGGACCCAGCATTGATCCCTATAGTAAACCACTTGACAGAAGTTTCCAGTCACAAAAACCTTCAACCTGCATCCTCTGCCCCCTGCCACTAAGTCACTTTGGATCCAATTTGCCAAATTGCCCTGAGTCCCATGGGCTCCTACCTTATTGATCAGTCTTCTATGTGGGAGCTTGTCAGAAGTCTTACAGCAGTCTATGTAGACTACAGTCTATGTAGCCGCACAAGAGGTTATTACAGAAGGTTAGGGGGCATGGAGTTGGGGGTAGGGTGTTAGCGTGGATGGGGGATTGGCTGTCAAATAGGAGGCAGAGAGTGGGGGTCAATGGGTGCTATTCGGATTGGCGGTTGGTGACTAGTGGAGTGCCCCAGGGATTGGTGCTGGGGCCTCAGCTATTTACCATTTGTATAGATGATCTGGAGGAGGGAACCGAGTGTATGGTGTCAAAATTTGCTGATGACACCAAGATTGGTGGAACGGCAAATTGTGCGGAGGGTGTGGAAAGTCTGCAGAAGGATCTAGATAGGTTGGGCGAATGGGCCAGGAACTGGCAAATGGAATTTAATGTTGGCAAGTGTGAAGTTGTCCACTTTGGTAGGAATAATGGTAGGAAGGACTATTACTTACATGGTGAAAAACTGCAGCATGCAATGGTGCAGAGGGACCTCGGGGTCCTTGTGCATGAGTCGCAAAAACCCAGCCAGCAGGTGGTCAGGAAGGCGAATGGGATGCTGGCCTTCATAGCGAGGGGGATTGAATATAAAAGTAGGGAGGTCTTGCTGCGGCTGTATAGGGCATTGGTGAGGCCGCAGGTGGAGTACTGTGTGCAGTTTTGGTCGCCGCACTTACACAAGGATATTTTGGCCTTGGAGGGAGTGCAGAGGAGGTTTACTAGGCTGATACCGGAGTTGAGGGGGTTGAACTATGAGGAGAGGCTGAATAAACTAGGCTTGTACTCGTTAGAATTTAGAAGAATGAGGGGAGATCTCATTGAGACATATAAGATGATGAATGGGATGGATAGGATAGAGGTGGAGAGGCTCTTCCTGCTCAGAAAGGACAGTAGGACTAGAGGGCACAGCCTCAAGATAAGGGGGGGGGTGCGGTTTAGAACGGGGTTGAGGAGGAACTTCTTCACTGAAAGGCTGGTGAATTTCTGGAATTCTCTGCCCGTTGAAGTGGTGGAGGCTACCTCGCTAAGTATACTTAAGACGTGGGTGGATAGGTTTTTGATAGGCAAGGGGATTAAGGGTTATGGGGAGAGGGCGGGAAAGTGGAACTGAGCCACGACAGATCAGCCATGATCTTATTGAATGGCGGGGCAGGCTCGAAGGGCTAGATGGCCTACTCCTGCTCCTATTTCTTATGTTCTTATGTTCTTACATCAACTGCACTGCTCTCACCTCCTTGAAAAATTCAATCAAATTTGTTAGATTTGATCTCCCCTGATAAAGCCATGCTAACTATCCTTGTGGAGATTAATTCTGTCCCTCAGAAGTTTTCCCAATAATTTCCTTATCATTGATGTTAAGTTCACTGGTCTGTAATTATCAGGTCTATCATTACTTACCTTCTTGAGTAATGATACCACATTAGCTGTCCTCTAGTAGCTTGCCTGTGACCAGAGAAGATTTGAAAATTAGCATCAGAGCCTGTGCAATTTCCTCACTTGCCTCACACAACAACATAGGATACATCACATTTGGGCTTGGGGATTTATCCACTTTTAAACCTGCCAAAACCACTAATACCTCTGCCTCAATGCTAATTTGTTCAATTATATCACAGTCCCCCTTCTTGCTTTCTACACCCATATCATTCTTCTCCATAATGAACACAGATGCAAAATACTCATTTAAACCTCACCGATGTCTTTTGACTCCAGACACACATTGCAGTTTGATCCCAAATGAGCTCTACCCTTTCTCTGGTTACCCTCTTGCCTTTAAAATACTGACAAAACACCTTTGCAATTGCCCTTATTTTGCCCACGTTCTTTTTTCATGTTCCCTCTTTGCTCTGTTAATTTTTTTCTCTACTTCTTGAGGGCATCCACTGTTTTGAGTCCCTTGTATCTGCCATATGCCTCCCATGTATTTGTGATCCAGTCCTGTATATCTGGGGTTTAGGGTTCTCTGGACTTTTTTGTCCCAGCCTTTAACTTTATGGGAACATGTTGGCTTTGTCTTCTATTTCCTTTTCAAATGATTCCATCTGCCCTGATGTGAATTTCCTTAAAGTAGCTGCTCCCAGTCCACTCTGGTCAGATCTTATCATATTAAAATCAGTCTTTCCCCAATTCAGAGATTTTATTTCTGGTGCATATTTGTCTTTTTCTATAAATGTCAGTAAGTTATGGTTACTATCACTGAAATACTACCCCCGCGCACCCCCCCCCCCCCCCCCCCCCCCCGCCCACCCCTGACACTTCTACCACCTGCCCAGCCTCACTCCCAATAATCAGATCAACACCACTCCTCACTTATTGGACTTTCTACATGCTGGCTCAAAAAGCTCTTCCGGATGCACTTTAAGAATTCCTCCCCCACTAAGCCACTCACACTTTGCCTATCCCAATTAATATTGGGGGAGCTGAAATCCCCTACTGTTATTACCCTATTCTCTGAGATTTACATAAAGAACAAAGTGAACAAAGAACAGCACAGCACAGGAACAGACCCTTTGGCCCACCAAGCCTGTGTCGACACACGACATCTTTCTAAATATCTTCTGCCTCTACACAATCCAATTCCCTCTATTCCCTACCTATTCATGTATCTGTCAAGATGTCTCTTAAATGTTGCTATTGTATCTGCTTCTACCACTTCCTTTGGCAGCACATTCCTGGTACTTACCAACCTCTACATAAAGAACTGTGGACATATCTGCTTTTCTATCTCTCCTGACTGTTTGGGGGCCCATAGTACACTCCTAGCAACCTGATTATCCCCTTTTTGTTTTTAAGTTTTACCCAAATGACCTGAATTGAAGAGCCTGCTAAGGTATCATCCCTCCACACTGCAGTAATTGAATCCTTGATCAATACTGTAACACTTCCTCTTTTATGCATCCCCTATTGAACTGGCAGTCCAGCCCTTCCCTCACCCATGACAGCAATAGTATTGTATTCCCATGTGTTAGTCGAAGTCCTCAGTTACCTGCCTTACCTGTAAGATTCTTTGTATTAAAATAAATGCCACGCAGCCATGCCATGTTCTCTTGTGCCTTATATCTTTTCCTCTGCCTTCCAGGCTGACTTAGTTTTTCTTCTATATAAATAAAAGCAAATGACTGCAGATGCTGGAATCTGAAACCAAAACAGAAAATGCTGGAAAATCTCAGAAAGCCTGGCAGTAAAGCTTTGACAAAGGATCATCTGGGCTCAAAACATCAGCTCTCTTCTCTCCTGCGGCAATTTTCCAGCATTTTCTCCCTATGCTTTTACTTCTATATTTGGCTGTGCATCACCTCCTACTGTACTGCCACTCCCTAACCTATCCACCTGTCAAATTTGTTTAAACGCACCCATATCAACAGAGCTAGCAAACCTTCCTGCAAAGACGTCATTAATAAAACTGCAGGATCTCTGACAGTGCTGTTCTGGATACCAATAGTCACCATCCTTGTTATGTATGATTCCAGCGACTTCATGTTTTTCCATTGATTATGCCACTTCCCCACCACATTGAATTTCGTTTGGGCTCTTTAATCCATTCTTAGTGAAATGCTGCTTTGATTTTTGAAGGCATCTGTAATTCATTTGTGTCCATGCCTGGATCAAAGCAATGACAATATCTGGAAACCAAACTGAGTAGCAGTGAGCTTGCTATTGATGAGTACATATCACATCATGGTAGTACGATGACTTAATCACATCACCTCGCAAATTAAACATGATCTGACTAGATATATTCACTTGAGACTGCTGAAGCTAATTATGAGAATGTCAGAAGTAAAAATAATTTTATTTTACAGATATGGCTGTGAAAGAATGTGAACAATATACTTACGAATTTAAGGATGCAAATCATTCAGCTGAATTTCTTGAAGCTTTTAAAGAATTCTACTGGAATGAATTATTCACTGACATTACTTTGGAATGTTTCTCAGGACGGCTATTTCACTGTCACAAGGTTGCTTTAGCAGCTTGCAGTTCTTATTTCAAAGTAATGTTCACAGCAGATATGAGAGAAAAAGCCACCAGGATTATTAAACTTCCTAATATTGATGACAACATTTTGGATGCTCTTGTAAGGTACGTATATACATCGGAGGTGTTCATAACAGAAAATAATGTCCAGAGCCTGTTAGAGACTGCAGACCTCCTACAATTTGTATCTGTTAAAAAGGCATGTGAAAACTTTCTGATCAGGCATCTAGATGTGGACAATTGTCTAGGAATGCATTCTTTTGGAGAATTCCATGTTTGTAAAGACTTGGAGAAAGAGTCTCGAAGGATGATCCTCTCTAGGTTTGAAGATGTTTCAAAACAAGATGAATTTTTAGACATCAGCAAAGACAAACTCCTCTTCATTCTGTCCAAGGACAACCTTAATGCGTGGAAAGAAGACATACTTCTAGAAGCCATTATTAGATGGATTGCATATGATGTGAAGAACAGAATTGATGGTCTGGAGGAATTATTAAAGTATATTCAAGTTGATCTGGATGAATTGTACCTCAGAACTGCACTCGAGTTGAACGGGCAGTACCTTCTCTCAAGTGATATTAAGATGCATTCTTTAAAATACCATGTTCTAAAACCAAAAAGTGATAATATGACTTCACAGCCTTGCAAAAGATCAACATATGCTATGTATATAGTTGGTGGGTATTACTGGCATCCGCTTTCCGAGGTCCACATTTGGAATCCATTGACTGATTTATGGACACAGGGTTCATTAATGCCTGATCACAAAAGAGAAAGTTACAGTGTTGCTGTTTTGGGACCAAATATTTACGTAACAGGTGGTTACAGTTCAGATAATCTGGAGGCCTTGGACACAATGTGGATTTATAATTCTGAAATGGATAACTGGATAGAAGGGAGCCCCATGTTAAATGCTCGCTATTATCACTGCTCAGTGGTGATGCATGGTTGCATCTATGTAATGGGCGGTTACAGAAGTGGAGCGCCAACAAGAGATGCTGAATATTATGACCCTTTGAAAAAGGATTGGATTTCTATTGTAAGCATGCTAAAGGGTATGTAACAAATTTCACTGCCAGTAGACGTAAGCCCTTGAATTATTTCTGACTGAAATTTTAAAATAATCTGAAATGATAGCCACAATCTTAACCAAACCCACCATGTGAAAATGGGGATTTATTGACTGGGGGTCCATTTTATAAATTAACCTGATGTTATTCTCTACTGAAGTCAATGGACGATAAAATCTGGCTCAATCTATCTTTAAACATGATGCTTGAATTTGAATAAGTGATTAGTATAAGTGATAAAGGAAGAATTTTCCAAGTCAATTGGAGACAGAATTCTGTGCATGCAAAGTGATAAAGTCAATGATATTGAGGTTGAGTCAATATCCTGAAGTCATTTGCCCTCTTTTGGCTTTCACCAGGGTGGTTTCCAAGTCCAGCGTTCCTTTATTCTGGAAGAAAACAATTAAGCCAATTAAAAAGGCAATTAAGAGCCTTCTTGAGAAACATTACAAAGTAACGCTTTCCAGAAACACACTGGTTCCATGTTTTGTCTGCACCTCACCCCAGGTGAGTGCACAGCTGGCAAAGATTCTTCAGTAAAACTGACAAGCTGGGAGGGCTTTGATCAGATACACTGAAGAGCTTCAGCCATGGCCAGGTAAAAGACTGTTGTTCAAAAACTGCTCTCAGAGACTGCTATCACTGCTTAATAGGTGACTGCTAACTTCTCAGAAGGTACTTCATCTATCTAGTACTTCACTTGTTTTCAGCTGCACTTTCCTGATGTCAGCCTTCAACATACTGCAGGAACAATTAATGCAGTTCCAGCTTCCACTTCTGAGAGGCAAGAGCAGTGCCACATCAGTGTAAACAGCTCCACCAGCAGCTTCTTCCCTTCATTGCATGTCCCTCCACGGGGCAGAAGGGATGGATACCAAAGATCAGGTGGAAGATGACTAAAAACAGAGGATCTGATTTCTCAACATGTTTGAGATCAGGGAAAAGGCCTCAGCAAAAGCCTCCCCTCAGGAAATCAGGTTCCTGAGCTAAATATGATCCCACTATTCTGGCAGGGACCACAAGATTCTGCCCATTCTCTCTATTTATGTTTAGAATATTCTGATACATATATTTCAGTTTAAAAGCAATTACATTGGTGGATAATGTATATCCATTTAAACACAATGTTGGAGTTACTATTTTCTCAGCAAGGTTTTAGTTCTTTTACTGTACTGTTACTAATAGAAATCTCATGGATAGGGGTTGGAAATGCAACAGCTTGTGTCCTCCGGGATGTTGTCTATGTGACTGGAGGTCACCATGGTTACCGAGGAAGCTCCACTTATGATAAAATACAAAGCTATAGATCGGACCTGAATGAATGGACAGTGATAACCATTACTCCACACCCAGGTACGTTACAAAATTTTTAATAAATTATAATTAATAAAACTTTTTATTCCTTTTCAATTTTGGATCAGCTACACACAATGGCCTGGATTTGTCCACGTTTTCTATGTATTTTTGCACAGGAACTAGTGGACATCTATGTTGAAGACATGCAGTGGCATATTTTTTCAGTCAATTAAACTAAAGAGGCACACAGAGTTTAAATGAGAAGTGAAATTTGGGTAGAATTTCACAGATCCCCGCCGATGGGTTTGCAGGTGGGGGCACTGTAAGGTTCCCCCAATTTGCTTCTCACCACCTACCCACCCAGAAGGAAATGAATATTAAAAATGGGAAACTAAGAATACTGGTCTGAACTGGTCTTGTATATTTTAAAATGGAACACCAGTAAAACATGGAAATAAGAATATTGGTCCAAACTGTTTTTTTCCTTTCTGGGGGCCCATCCTTGACCTGCCTGATATTTTATGTGTGCAGGCAAGCCCCCGCCTCCCCCCACCCCAAGTGAAACCCTTAAGTGGCCAACTTTGAGGCCATTGGGAAGTACTCTGTCTGCCCTCCCACAGCCTTTCCAACTTAAAAGGCCCCTAAAAACCTAAAGATGGATGTGTTTGTGGATGCCTTACCCAACTCCTCCATACACACAGGAAATGGTTTGGGAGTGGGCAGGAAGGTGGTGAGTTACCCAAGGACCATATTTTATGTTCTGCCCAATCCACCCCCATACTGAAAACGTGCTGTTAGGGATTCATAACGTTCAGCTCGAGAACTTAGATGTGCTGCTTTTTTTCCCCCTAGAGTATGGGCTGTGCTCCGTGCCTTTACATAACAAGATCTACCTTGTTGGTGGCCAAACAACTATCACCGATTGTTACGATGTAGAAAAGAACGAATGGAAACAGATAGCCCAAATGAATGAAAGACGGATGGAATGTGCTGCTTTGGTGATGAATGGATGCATTTACGTTACAGGTGGATATTCTTATTCAAAGGGAATTTACCTGCAGAGTGTTGAGAAATATGACCCTGACCAAGATTCTTGGGAAATAATTGGGAATCTGCCTAGTGCCATGCGTTCACATGGCTGTGTAAGTGTTTATAATGTATAAGTGTAATTACATTGTTGTATTTAAAATCTGAAGTGATGCAGACCAATGGATAAACTAGAGAATGTGTGGTGGTAAGTTACGACCGTTGTTTCATCCTTGGAAATAACCATGACCCACACGTTCTGTAGGCAAAAAGCAAATCAAGGGATATGGGTATAGAGGGGAAAGTGGAATTGATGAAGAAGTTTAGCTGTGCTCCCACTGAATGGTGCAGTGAGCCTGATGAACCATATGGCCTATTTCTGTTCTTAAATTTTATGTAATTAAAATGATGAACAAAAGCCTGAAATTCACTATAAGACAGAATATAAATTCAGTGGGAAACTACATGATATGAGGGTGGTGTGTTATCTTTGGGAAATAGTGTTAACAGGGAATTCATTATGGGCTGTGTGCCTGCAGTTTTCTTAAAAATACCTCCTGTGGACACTGCCCAAAGTGTCAAATTGTGGAATCACCTCTCTGAGGCTTATTCCATAAGTGAGGAAGTTCGGAAAATTTGTAAGTAATGATGTCTCCAATGTAGCACATTCAGCATTGATCCTTAATTGCACTGCTTCCTTTTTTTTTGCTTACATCACATAACTTGAGATTATATTAATTGTTGAAACTTTTCAGAGGCCATTGCATGTTTGTGAAAAATGGAGAGAAAATCGCATAGTAATAATGTCAATGAATTAGTAATCCAGAGACCCAGGCTAATGCTCCAGGAATACAAATTCAAATCCCATCACAGCAGCTGGAGGAATTTGAATTTGATTCATAAAACCTGGAATTGAAAGCTGGTCTCAGTAATTGTTCCTCTAAGCTGTAGAGTTCTGCAGTATCTCTCCATTTAAATGATATATTGCTCTTCTATTCTTCTTGCCAAAGTCGACAAGTTCACACTTTTCCACATTATACTCATTGGCCAGATCTTTGCCACTCACCTAATCCAAATGTAGATTTATGTTCTCCTGACAATTTATTTTCCTACCTATCAGTGTCATCAGCAAAGCTAGCTACCATACATTCAGTCCCTTCATCTAAGTCATTGGTAGATTGTAAATATTTGAGGCCACAACACTGATCTGAGATATTCCACTAGTTACAGTTTGCCAACCTGAAAATTACTCCTTTATTGCTGCTCTCTACTTCATGTTGGCTAATAATCATCTATCCATACTAATATGTTACCCCCTACACCGTGTGCTCTTATTCTGAGAGTAACCTTTGATGTGGAACCTTATCAAATGACTTTTGGAAATCCAAGTACACCACATCTACAGGTTAGCCTTTATCTACCTTATTACTTCCTCAAAAGAACTCTAATGAATTAGTCAAGTATGATTTCCTTTTCACAAAACCATGTTGAATCTGTCTGAATTTATTATTTTTTTTTAATGTCCTGCTATTGCCTCCTTAATAATGGATTCCAGCATTTTCCCTCCGACAAATGTTTGGCTAACTGGCTTGTAGTTTCCTGCTTTGTATCTCCCTCTTTATTTGAATAGAATGCTTTGTGATTTTCCAATTTACTTGGACTTCTCCAGAATATTGGAAATTTTGGTAGATCACAACTATCTCTGCAGCCCCTTCTTTGAAGACCCGAGGGTGAAAACTAGGGGACTTGTTAGCCTTTAATTCTGATAGTTTAAGAATTTTCCAAGCAACTTTTCTCTAGTGGTTGTGATTGTTTTAATTTACTCCCTCATTTTTACCTCTTGATTTTCAACTATTCTTGGGATTCTGTGTCCTCAACAGTGAAGACAGGCACAAAATACCTGTTTAAAGCTTTCACCGTTTCCTTTTTCCCCCAAATATTAATTCCTCTGACTTACTCCCTAGAGAACTCATGCTCAAGTTATTCTTTTCCTTTTTAAATGCTTGTAGCAGCTCTTCCTATTTGTTTTTAGCTAGTTTTTTCTCATTCTCTGATTCTTACATATGTTAGTCATTTTTTGCTGATTTCTAAACATGGTCCAATCTTCTAACCTACTATGAACCTTCACAGTATTTTGTGCCTTTTCGTTTAATACAATGCTCTCATTAATATCCTTAATTAGCCATGGATAGTGCAACCTTTTCATAGAGTCTTTCTTTCTTAATGAAATATACCTTTGCTGAGAGTTATGAAATATCTCCTCAAATGTTTGCCACTGTTCCTTTACTGCTCTGTCATTTAAGCTATTTTCCAGTTCACGTTCGTAACTTCTGTCTTCCTACTCTTGTAATTGCCTTAATTTAAGTTTAAAACAGTCTTAGGCCTACACCTCTCATCCTCAAACTGAATGTAAAATTCTACCATGTTATGACCACTGTTGCACAGAGGCTCCTTTACTGTGAGGTGATTAGCTAATCCTGTTTCATTATAGCTTATGAAATCTAAAATAGCCTGCTTCTGGTTAGCACTAGAACTTCTGTTCTAATAAATTGTCCTGAATACACTCTATTAACCAAACAGACCTTTTAAACCTTTATACTCTGTCCTATTGTGTTGCTACTGTTAGGAGCCTATAAACTTCTCCCACAAGTGATTTCTTACCTTTGTTATTTCTTGTACCTACCCAAACTCTTCTATATCTTGATCTTAGGAACTAAGGTTATCTCTCACAACTGCACGAATGTCATCCTTGATTACGAGTTATCCCTCCACCTTTTCCTAACTTCTTGTCCTTCTGAAATGTCAAATGTCTTTGAATATTTAGGTCCCAGCCTTGGTCACCTTGCAGTCATGTCTCTGAAATGACTATCAGGTCATGCATTCTACTTCTAGTTATGCTATCATTTCATCCATTTTGTTACAAATGCTGTGTGCATTCATAAAAAGCGTCTTTAATTCTGTCCTTTTACCAGTCTTGCAAGCGCTAGCCTTAGTTGTTGGTACAATCTTAAACTTATATGCTTTGCCCCTTCCTGCCACACTCCAATTATCATTACCCCTAGAACTACCCTGCCCTGTTGTCTAGTCCATTCTCTTTACTTTTCCACATCTCCCCTCATGTGATCATTTCCCCACACTATTTAGTTTAAAGCTGTCTTTATGGCCTTAGTTATATGACTCAACAGAATACTAGTCCCATCATGAATCAGGTCGCAAATGGTACAGTTCCCATTTTCCCCAGTTCTGCTGCCAGTAACCCATGAATTAAATCTTTAATCCTATTTATCCTATGCAAATTTGTTCATTATTCAGGTAGTAATCCAGAAATTATTACCTTCATGGTTCTGCTTTTTAGTTTAGCCCTAAATTGCTCATTATTCCTAATCAGAACCCCTTTCCTTGTCATATCCATGTTATTGCTTCCTACTTGGACCATGATAACTGGATCTTTCCTCTCCAATACAAGTTTCTTTCCAAATTGAGTAATGTCAGCAATGGGCAGGCAACACAGCTCTCAGCTGCAGAGTCTGACCCCTGCACCACAATTCCACAATTTATTTTCCCCACTTGAATGGCTCCCTGCACTACAGTGCCATTATCAGTTTTGGTTCAACTCAGAAACTTCAAAGTATTTTGTACAGCCCATCTAGATCATAAGTTTTGCCTCTTGGATTTTGTTAGAATAAGCGTGAGATATTTCACTTCAGGTATGATTCAATGACTTATTAGGGAGTTTTTAAGAAAATTAATAAGACCTTTTATCAATTACAAACAACAAACAGAAGAACTGCTATCATGTATAACCCTTAACAAAATACCTAATGTGTTCTAATCAAACCAATCCCATCGTCAAAAGACTTTTTTCACAGGTTTAACACAGTGAAGACTAATGCTCACGTGATACTGGACTTGTGACTTCTGGATGAAGTATGCAATTTTCTGGATAAACTCAGAACAGTTTGAAATCAGAACAGCTTCCCAGACCAGGGAGACTCCCTATTCAAGCCACCAATAGCAGATTTCCACTCCAGGAATGCTTTCAGCTAAACAGCAGAATTTCCCAAAACTGGGAGAGCGAAAGAAAAAAAATTTGGTCTGATATCCACTCCCTTTTAAACTAAAACACTGCTGCCAGCCAAAAACAGAAAAAATCTTGAGTCCCCATGGAAGAAAAAAAATCTGACCAGAACCCATGACCTTCCTCTTAACAATGCAGGGCCATAAAACCAATCCCAGAGTAAACACAGACAACACCTATTTAAGCTATTGAAGTAGTAATAAAAGGACAGTCAAGCCAGTAACAAATGACATCAGCTGAGGTTGTAAGAACTGTAGGGATCATGATTTTTAAAAAATCTTTCTTAAAGGTACACTAACATCACACGGCTCACTCATCCATCCTGCAGCTCCCTCTCTCATGCATCCAAGCTGCAAAAATCTTGAAACTACTGGAGAATTGGAGGGGCTGAGGCTCTTCTACTTCTACCTTCCGGGTCACCATACCTGCCTCACTCTCAATCACACCCTCCTGTCTCCAACATGGAACAAATCAGAAGGCCGTAGCCTACAGAGTGTGACTGTCTTCTAGAACCAAGTGTCTAGATAACTTCCCCTTCCAGATTGCATTGCAATGTCTGAAGCCAGGCCACCAGATCATCAACAGTGACCCAAAGTTCCTCAAGCTGCTAAAACTTATTGCAGATATGATTACTGTGGATCACACAGGTATCCACTAGCATCCACATACTCCAGCTGCAAAGCATCAACTTCCTGCCATCTTTTTTGTTTAATTTAACTAATTAAGTTTAGAAATAACACTCAATTATTATTTGTCGTTTTATATCACGTGGTTTAACTGGCTAAGCTGAAAATTTGCAACAATATTTTATCTTCCCAAAACAACTGCTTCCCCTTGAGAGAAAAAAATCTAAAACTTCCTAACTGCTCACCTAATTAATGCTTCCAGGCTTCAACTCATATCTTGCTGCTGGTCTCTGGCTCCCTCTCTTGGTACGGAGATGCCAGTGTTGGATTTGAGTAAACACAGTAAGAAGTCTCACAAAATCAGGTTGAAGTCCAACAGGTTTATTTGGTAGCAAAAGCCACTAGTTTTTGGAGCGCTGCCCCTTCATCAAGTGAGCTCTGAAAGTAGTGGCTTTTGCTACCAAATAAACCTGTTGGACTTTAACCTGGAGTTGTGAGACTTCTTACTGTGTGTCCCTCTCTTGGCCCACTCTCCTTATGTAAAAGGTCAGAACAACATCTTCTCCCTCACTCACCAAATTCCCAGACTCACAACTTTTGCCTGGCTCACTTGTGAGCTGCTTTCATGTTTTTACATGTTGTTTTTTGCTATACCAAAGCTTCATGGTTTAATTGATCATTTCCCTACCTATGGTGGAGATCACAGGGCTATGAGTTGAATCTGCCTTCGGGCAGAGAGCACAAGAACAATAAGAAGAATTGTCATAAATTGCTAATTACAAGCTCCTACAAGTTACCATAAATTGACCTTTTTCTACTCGAGCAAAAGTTATATATTTTTCTCAAGGTTTTGCTTTGGTAACAGAATTTTTACACTTAATCATTGCACATGGGAAACTTAACAAAGGATCCTGTTACAATGTTCCCCCCTGTAACAGGGCTAAAGTAAAAGTCTAACAGATCATTTGCAAATACATGCAGCATTCATGATTGGTTCAGTTCGTATTTGATTGATAACTTTTCATTCAATTTGATTAGTCAGTTATCCAAAAGAAAACAAAACACTTTGCTACATGACATAGCTGCATTTAAGGAACATTTAACAACATTTGGGAGAAAAGAGTAGAACTGGTAAGTTTGGAGTTTTGGGCAGGGAGGGTTTTGGATGGTCAGGGAGTGAGACAGAGTGTTGGGTTTAAGACTGAGGTATTTAGATCAATTGTAGTAGACAAAGCGTAGTCCCCAAAGATCAAAAACTTCACTCTTTCCTTCTTTTGAAGAATGTGAATAAAAAATAGGTCTGCCCATGGCAAATGTTTTATGGCATAGGCAGGAACAGTTCAAAAATCTCAGAAAAGCAAAAAGGAGACAGTTTGAATGTTCCAAAAGGCAAAAGAAATATTCGGCTGGATTTTACATGGCCCTGGTGGATGTGTTCCTGGTTGGGGGACGGTCACACGAAATAGGGTGGGTGCCCTTTTTCTATCCATTCCAGAGCTCATCCCATATTGTGGGGCGTGAACAGGCACCAAAATCGGCAGGCTGCCCAACATATTCAAATGGATAATCAAAGGTCAGTTAGACTTGTTACCAAGCCAATCAACCTTGATAATCTGCTGCCTATGCCATAAAACATTTGCCATGGGCAGGCATATTTTTTAATCCACATTCTTCAAAAGACGGAAAGGGTGAGGTTTTTGATCTTTGGGGACCATGCTTTGTCTACTACAATTGACCACACTGCTTCCTAAATACCTCAGCCTTAAACCCAACACTGTCTCACTCCCTGACCATCCAAAACCCTCCCTGCTCAAGACTCCAAACTTACCAGTTCTACTCTTTTCTCCCAAATGTTTTTAAATTTTCCTTAAATGCAGCTATGCCATGTAGCAAAATGTTCCACATTCAAACAATTGGCATGAATAGTTCCTCATGAACATCTCATTGGATTTATTGGTGACATTTCAGCCTTTTTTCTCCAGAGTATATGTAGCTGTCTACATATTTCATTTTCCACAGCAGATTTTCTCAGGTATCAAAAGTTGCCAGGCTATGCCATTTGTTCATGTTGTGAGCTGTTTTATACTTAGGTCCACGTTGACTCAAGTATGTCAAAATTAATTTAGGTGAGATTCAATCCACTCCCCGCCAATATAGTTGAAATTCTATCCAATGAGGAGGCAAAACTACTGTTTGGGCAATAAAATAATCTGATATAAAAATAAAATGTATGGTTTGGAAAAATATGTTGTAATTATATAGTTAAGAAGTAGTGTACCTCGACTTTATTTACAACATATTGAAAGGCACTTGATATAACATTTTTACATCTAACTTGCAGAATTTACACTATTGAAGCAACACAATAAGACTTTTGTTAACATACTGAAAATTGTGATGTGTGATTGTGTAACACACTTAATAAAAGTAGCAAACAAAAATTTCTGTCCATCCATATCGTTAAATTTCAATTTACAGCGTTTATATGACACAGAAACAGGCTACCTGGCCCATTGCATCCATGCCAGCATTTATGCTCCACTTAGGCATCATCCTGGCCTATCTTGTTTAAATCTATCAGTGTAATGCATTATTTTTTTTCTCCCTTATCTGCTTGTCTAGCCTCCACTTAAAAGCACCTATACTATTCATTTCAACCAATTCCTGTGGTAGTGAGTGCCACATTTTCACCATTCTTTGGTTGAATAAGTTTCTTCTGACTTACTTATTGGATTTCTTGGTGACTATCTTATGTTGATGGCCTCTCGTTATACTCTTCCCTACCAGTGAAAACATTTTCTCTGCATCCATTCTATCAACATCTTTCATAAGAAATCTAAAGAATCTGTTAGGTTACCTCAGGCTGCTATTTACAAAAAAAAACAAAACCTTTTTATTCTTTGTTTATATGTAACCTCATATTTCTGGTATTATCCTTGTAAATCTTCACTGCACCCTTCTAGTGCCTCTACCCTTTTTATAAAATGACAGCTAGAATTGCATACTTTACTCTAAGTCTCATTCAACCAAGGTTTGGTAACTTTCCTACAACTCTATCTCTCTAGAAATAAACATTGGTTTGCATTGACTGGTCTTATTAACCTGTAGCACAACTTAGTGATTGGTATACTTGTACTCCAAGATCCACTTGTTCCTCTATCTCACATAGACCCCGCATTGCCTACCAAGTAATATTAATCAACCTCTCTATTCTTTCAACAAAAGTATGCTCTCTCAGATTTATGTTAAACTTCATTGGCTACTTATTTGCCCATTATGCAAGTTTTTTTTATAATGCCTTCCTTTCATTTGTCCTCTTCAGAACCACCTCCATCTATTAGTTTGGTGTCAACTCTAAATTTAGAAATTATGGCCATGATTGCCTGGCCTCACCATGGCAGGTTTCCCCTATGGCAGATGTGGCAGACTTTCAAATCCCTGATGACTTCAGCGGACTGGAAGATCCCACCAGTGGGTTGGGGCTGGAAAATCCAACCCTATGTTTCTGATCCCGAAATCCAAATCATTGATGTTAATTGTAAACATCATAGCACTGATCTTTGTGGAATACCACTTCCCACCTTGCACCACTATAAACATCAATGCTCTACTCCCATTCTCTGCTTTCTGTTTTGAAGACAGCTAGGATTCCACACTGTCATTTGTCCCTTGACTCTGCATTCTCTGATTTTATTTATTGATCTATTAAAGAGCACCTTATTAAAAGGATTTTGAAAATCAATATATTCTTCTATTCTCTCCTTTAATAGGAATTACATTTTTGCTATCACCCATCCTAAGATGACTGGTCTATAACTCCATGGACATGTTCTATTGCAGTTCTTAAATATAGCTATTACGTCAGCTACCACCAGTCCTCTGGCACTACACCGTTTTCTAATTAGTTGCTACATGTGTTGTAATGCCTCAGCTACCTGTTCCCTTAATCCCTTTAAAATGTGTGGATGCAATTCAGCTGGCCAAGGATTTTACCCTCTTTGACTTCAATTAGTTTGTTTAATAAATCCCTTTTTTCCGTTTTAAATACATTTATCTTATTACTCATCTAATCACCCAATGTCATATCCACCTGTTCCATCTTCCTGGTAAATACCGAAGTCAAATTGTTATTTAATATTTCTGCTATCTCTCTACCTGTGGTATTATCCTATCTGCCCCTTAATGGCTCTATTCCCATCCCAGCCTTCCATGTTTTAATTGCTGTATTTGTAAAATATTTTACTATTTTGTTTTCCTTGATGATTTCATAGTTTCTATTAGCATTCCAAATGATTTTTTTCTCTTACCTCTCTCCTAATCGCTTTGTGTTCTATCTTGTTATGCACTTTTTTCCTGTTTATGTACTTAATGCTTCTTTCCTTAGACTCAATGTTCCCAAATGTCTTTATTCATCCATGAAATCTCATGTGTTGTTTGTGCTTTCTTTAAGTGAAATATAGAATATTTTTCCTATACCCCATTGAACAGTTATGTTTCCAGCAGTTTTTCTACATTGTTGTATACCAATATGTTGCCCACTCTTTCTTCCATGTTCTATTCTCAGTCTTTCAAATTCAGAGTTACTCCAATATATTAATCTGTTTTTTTGTTATACTTATGTCCTTCTCTATTATAATTTTAAAACATATTACATTATGGTCACTATTACCTATGTCTTCTCCTACATTTACTTTTCTTATTGTTCTAGTTCATTCCCCAAAACTCGATTCAATAGCAATTCTTCCATTTTTGGGCTGTTTCCACATTGTAGGAACCCCATTATCCCATTTGCCATGAAGAAACTCTTGTCTACAATTAATATTGTGGCAGTTGAAATCCCTCATGATTATTATTGTGTTTTTACTCAATTCCCTAATTTTTCTGCATATTACTCCAACTTTTTTTCATTATTAGATCATCCATTGACTATACTTCTTAGTGTGAATGATCTATTACCATATTTTATCTCTATAGTATATGGATGTCAATTTAATCTTGCAGATACCTGCATCCCTTTTTTCTACTGCTATCTTTCAATCCATAATATGTACAGCTACTCTGTCTCCCCTTCCCCTTTTCTACCTTTTCAAAATGAATTAAACTGAATTATGTCATGAGGACACCTCACAAGAATCATTCACTATCCAGTGTGTGTGCTGGTAATACAATATTTGAGCATTGCTGAGAATCTACAAAATCTGGCAATACATTACTAAAAGAATAAAATTTGTTTCAACTACCGGTTGGAGATCTGGAAGAACCATTTGTATGAATTAAAGAGCGTAAGATAGATATGGGTATTTACTAACATCAGTACACATACATTATATTTTTCTCTCCTTGAGGACAGATGATGGAATGCAAATGGAAAGGAATCATTTTCTTTCAGCAACAATTAATTACTTCTCAGGATTCTAACTTGAGTGTTTCTTTTTGAAAACCATATTATAATTTACACAGTGCAAGGAATTATCTTGTATTTTCAAAGACCAGGTGAAGCTAGCACATGGAAAACCTGGAAAAGTATGGCACACACATTTGGAAAATGCAAAACATCTGATTGTGAGATATAAAAATTGTGAATAATAGCAGGAGAAGCTGGTGTAGAATTATACAAATGCTGGGAGGCACACTTAAATGCAGGAAAATTGTAAATATAGGCAGTGAAATTGAGAGGTGCAGGACATGAAAAAGAATAAAATAAACTATATGTGTGCAGTAAGTAGAACTCTATGTGCACTGTGGGTTGGTTATATGTGTGTTGTTTAATAATGTGTGATATAAATGCATGTAAACAAGGAAATACTTAGCCCATGAAAATATTTTAAAATCGCTGATCTGGAGAATAAATATCAATGCAGATTTGTTTGGCTAAATGTTTTTTGTAATGTGTTTCTAAATGTTTCTGTGTTGTAATGTTGTAAATGCTGTGAATCACAATGGGACATTTTTGGCTGGGGGCTGTTCAACTTCTTGTTCCACTTCAGTCCCACATTCCTGATATTTGACGAAGGGGCTGGCAAGCCAGAGGACTGCCTCATGGATCTGCCCAAGTCTAATCCATGGGTACAGTCTCCCTGCCTCTCTCCCTCATTTTCATCCATGCCCATTTGGTCCTTGATAATGTGTATGTATTGTCTGTTGGTATGCTGGAGGGCTCCCACAATTAATGCATACTGCAGAGATAAGAGCTTTTAGTGAACTCAGGTAACAATATCATTTAAGTCTATAAATTTTCTGTTTTTTTTATCCTGAGTAGAAATTGTCTAAGCTTAATTTCAGTAGGAACAAATGCAAGTCTTACGATGATTGTGTCAAATGCAAAGGGTAACCAATGACTCAGGATTCAGGGCATGGCCTGATGATGGTTCTGCAATAGTAGAAAACTATGTGGCTAGGTATCTAAATAACAACCATATTATGAAGTTCCAATAGGACTGTCCTTTAATCTTGTTTAACAAAGCTATTTGCTAAAATGTTATGTTAACCAGTGTGTTAAAGTGAAATAGCAGATGTTTTATAAACATGATGAATTATTCCATGGTAACATAATTCTGATAAGGGCCTATGAGTAGCTGCAACGATAACAACTGCTAACAGACAGAAAGTAACAATGGGGATATTCAAAGCAAGAAGGCTGGTCTGATGCTATAGAATTGTGAAATTGATCAGAGAAATAGCACAAAATTGCTAATGGATAAACAATCCTTGCATGCTCTAAGCACATGATACAGTTGTGCTTCTCTCCATGGTTTAAGCAAAGAATTCAGCTTACTATTGGCACTTTGAGCGGAATTTTCCTGTCCGGCCCATCTGGGAATTGTAACAGACAGTACACAGACAATGCAAAGGTCCTTGACCTTGGGTGAGATTTTCTGGTCTTGGTTGATTGGAAAACCCTGCCCTTTGTGTTAAAGGGGAACCTCTGTAGGACAATGGAGCCTTGTCAATAATGAGCACCAGATCCACCCTTGAAAAAGAACAGAAAATTTAGTTTGGAAGGGATCCTGTGCAATATACAGTGGAGAGAAAATCCCACGGGTGGATCCATGTTGATTTTGATCTAACACTCATGGATAGTTGGGAAGACTTCAAGCAGAAACATGGCATCAAGAAGACAGAAAGAAAGAAGAGTTGCTTGCATAAGCCAGGCATCCTGCCCAATCTGGACAAGTTATCACTTGTCATGACCACATTTTTTTGCTCTGTTTTCCTTATTATACTATGATTCAACTCAACATGAAAGAAGGTGCTGCCCAGTCAAATTGAACGAGAAGATAGCTGACACATTGGATAGGCTAAAAAATGGAGGAGATTAGACTGGCTGGTTGTACTTAAAGTTGATAAGTTGCTGCAAGATGCACCCATGGATGCTGAGGAAAGTAAGGGAGGAAATTGTGGAGACACTAGACATAATCTTCCAATTCTCCTTAGATATGGGGATGATGCCAGTTCACTGAAGAATCCCAAATGTTACACTCTTTGTTCAAAAAAGGGCTTAAGGATGAGCCCAGCACAACTGGAGATCAGTTTAACCTTGATGATGAGAAAACATTTAGAAGACAACTTGGGACAACACTGACAATCAGGTGGACAAATGTGGATTCATTAACATGGATTTGTTGAGGACAAAATGTGTTTAACTAACTCACCTGAGTTTTTTGATGTGGCAGCAGGGAGGGTTGATTCACATTACGTGCTGAGGTACTGCACATGGACTTTGTCAGCAAAATTGAAGCTTGTGCAATAGAAACATACAGTGGCGTCATAGATACAAAACATGGCTGAGTGTCACGACACAAATTGTAGTTCTGAATGGTTGTTTTTCAGATTGGAGGAAAGTTTAAAGTGAGGTTCCCCAAGCGTCATTGTTTGGATAGGGCTTTGGCAGGACAAACAAATCTAGAGCTCCTTGGATGACGAAAGAGATAAAGATCAAGATGCAGAAGAAAAAGTATGCTTATGCAAATGTCAGATGGATAATTTAAATGTGTATCTGATTTACACTTCAGTTAGAGGCAGATTTACAATGAAACACACCGTGCCCTGGCACAGGGCGTCCAAATAACAGGGGGCTCCAAAATGATGAGTGAATCACTCACAGTCAATCAGAGGTCGAACTACCTTGAAGTCCCTTTCAGAATTTACATGCCAATCATAAAGGAGAAGGCAGCCTTTTCTGATATAATCATCAGTTGGAACTACATTGTCTTGTGGCACTGTGAGCCTGCGCGTTGAAGAGCTGCAGCATGGAATCAGGGGAGACCCAGCCTACAATCCCACAAGGGAGTTGTATTTGTGACATGTGGCAATGGTTGGTGCCCCAACGTTGGGGAGTTTGAATCTGAGAAAACACAAGCCTGAGTGGCTATCATGTGGGCAGGGCTGGAATTGGAAGTGCACCCCTGTAAATCCCAGACCTGGTGGCTGGAACAAGGATTGCTGCTGTTTAAGCCCCTCTACTCATTCTTTCTTCCTTTACTTCATTCCTCCTCCCTCACCCACACACAACACCCTTCCTATCTATCTCCTTCACCCTGACTCTCCCTTACCCCAAACCCTCTCCTTCATCATCTTGCCCAATAGGAAAAAGTCAATTGCCATCTGTGTGTATCAGGGTGATCTGTTTGTATCCAGGATATGGGCCCACTCCTTCAAGAGTGACCTGAACATGACAGCAGCGTTCTCTTGGGGTGGTGCCACCTAGCATTCCAACACAGTTGGCGACTGGAAATATTCAAAGGGCAGTGGATTTCACAGTAGGATGTGGTACTCAAAAGAGTGTGCCACCAGTTCCTCAACAGAGAAGCACATTCTGTGGGTAAATCCCTCATCCTAGCACTGAGATGAGGCCAAGTCACTTCAAACCTGTATTCCCGCAAAAAAGAACAATGTATTCTGTTTTTGATTAATGCAGTTGTTTTGTGTTATCGTGAGTAGGAGCAAATCAGGCAATGACTGCTATTATAAAATCTCAGCACCAGGGCTGTGACCTCATTTGGCTTTCAAACCTAATGAATATTTTGGTCACGTAAAGCCAAATTCTCTAGTAATTATAGAGGTTGTGTTGGACCCTATGAGAGGGCGATCTTACCAAAAAAATTCTAAGTCTAAAATGGGAAAACGGGAGAGTTTCAGGTCCATTTTTCTGGCGTGGCCCCCAGTTAAATCTGATGTACGCTGAGCAAACGAAAATCCCGTAAATCTGTTTTCCATTTGTAGGCGGGGTTGGCAGGGCCTAAATCTCCATAAAGCAAATTGAAAGCAGCATGTCTCTGAAGCTGGAACTTGGTACTGCCTCTGCAGTTACGGCTAGCCTCTGTGGTCTAAACTTGGTCCCTCCCACCTCACCTGCCCCCTCCCACCCCATGCTACTGCAGGGCTAAGTGGCCATTCGCCACTCCCCCCCCCGCCCCACCACAACTAATCATTGTGCAAAATCACAGCAATCTGTCCTCCCCTCACTGATCGCCGTGCAGAGTAGCAGCATCCACCCCCGATCAGCCTGCCTCGGTCTGGCCCCACCCTCTCAGTTCCCACACCTTGACACTGTCTGGTGGGTAGTGCCAGGGTGGCACTGCACAAGGGACAATCCCCTTGCCCTTGACCACCTGCAGAGAGGGGGTGGCCTCAGCCTCACCAGTGGGAACCAATCACAAGTCCCCATTCATGGCACACCATACATGATCCTCACTGGAGAGAACCTCCTCCAGCGAGGTCACACAAGCAAGCGAGCTGAGTGCACAAGGGATGGGAGGAGAGTATATGTGACGGATGGAGGAAGAGTGTATATGAGAGAAAGAGTGTGTGTGAGGAGGTGGGAGAAGAAAGAGAGTGGTGGGGGGGGGGAATGTGAGGGGTGGGAGAAGAGAGTGTATGGAAGAGAAGTGTGCGTGTGAAGCGTTGAGGGAAGAGAGTACGTGTACAAGGAATGGGAAAAGAGTGCGAGAGGGAAGAGAGTGTGTGTGGAATAAAACAGCATGTGTGAGGGGGAGACAGAGTGTGCGTGAGAGGGAGAGAGTGTCCGAGGGGGTGAGTGTGAGAAAGTGTAAGGGGCGTGCTTCCGCCTTCACAGGGGATGAAAGCTGAGCACAGGGCTACTAACAGTAAATCCACTAAGATAAAACCAATTGATTTGCGACGTTGGAATTTGCAAGAAAAATCACAGCGCGTCTAACCATCTATGGAAGAGAGCAGACTGAATGGTTCAACTCTGGATGGCTCTTCCTCAGAGCTAACAAAAACTGCAAATCCATCTCGGCTGTCAGTAATAATCAATACCTGTTTCAAGGATATCTCTGCGGACAAAATGTGCTAAGCTTTGAATTCCACAACATTATTCAGACTCTGACGTGGTTACTTTTGAAAAAAAGCTGGGGCGGCACACTAGCGCTGTGCCACAGACCTGGTGTTGTCAGACTTTTTACTGTACAGACCCAGAGCCAATTCCGGCCTTGAATGACTGTGTGGAGCCTCCCCTTGTGTGTGCGGGTTTCCTCCTTACAGTCCAAAAAGATGTGTGGGTTAGGTTGATTGGCTATGCTAAATTTCCGCTTCGTATCAGAGGGATTAGGAGTGTAAATATCTGGAGGGTTACTAAGATTGGACCTGGGTGGGTTTGTTGTCGGCGGGAGGCTCCACGACCTAAGCGGCTCCCCCCGGCTCACTGCCGTGGGAACTCACGCATGCGCGCCCGCCAGCGTCATAACGTCAGCGCGTATGTGCTGCCGCCGTGGTGTCTACTGGGATACGCAAGAGGCTTTAAATAGAGGCGGCGGCGGTGAGTAGGCGACTGAAGGTGGCATCGGGCTGTGTGGAAGTAGGTGAGGAGGATGGCTGGGAGTCTAGTTGTTAGGTGTACAGTAAGGCTGAGTAGGACGCGACACGCTCTGGGTTCTGAGTGTGTTTCTCCTTCTCTGGGCCTAGCTGAGAGGCGGCCGCGACAACCTCGGGTCGTGCCAGGCCGGGCGGGTTTCCAGTTGCTGTCCTGTCGGCTGCTACTGTCGACTCCTCGCCTGGGTCATGCGGCTTTGGATAGCTCAATCATCCTGTAGCGAGGAGCTTTGGGGACCTCGTGGCTTCGCCGCCATGCCTTGGCGGGGGAATGAGCAAACTCTAGGTTGCACACAGAATGTTGGTAACAGCAAGGAAGTTTCATTTAATTTTTCAGAGATACGATGCATTCGGAATGATGTTTAATCAGGGGAACTACTTTTATTGACATTTGTGATTGTTATTCAGTAACTAACCCTCAGTTGGAGCAAGGACGCATGTGTATTTAATCCGCACTCCTTGGGGTGGGTCACACTTTATTTTGCATCAAACATGATCTTGTGTTTCATCCACTTGTATTCCGTTTTCGAAATTTATTCAATATTTTCTTGCAGAAGTACATAAATGTACCTGTTCTGACAAGTGTGGAGTCAAAGCCCCAGTCTAATACCACATTCATTTTTAATTTTTCTTTTTAACTGCAAGTTAATATTTTTGTCTTAATGGTTTGAGAAAACATTCGGCATCTTTCCAGTCTTAGTATATGTCTGTATACTTTGAATTCCAACTAATGCTGAAAAGTTGCTCTGATAGCACTGATTTCTATTAGACTATTAATGTCCAGATGAGCATTTATCTTGAATTTTGAAGGACGTGAAATATACAAAGAAATTGAAAAGAGTTAATCTGAATTGGGTACAGGTAGCCAATGAAGCTCATACTTTGTGAAGTAGCCATTTGCCTTGATTTGTTTTGTCTTGGGGAGCTACATGTAAGTTTAATGTTGTCTTGATCCAATATCCACAATTGCACCTGCCAGTAATAATCAGTAGTGGAATTGTGATTGGTTGCTCATCGTAGTTAAGCTAATTGGAGGACCTGCAATTACTAATCTGACTAGGTTCAGACTGGAAGTCTGTTGCTGCGTTGCTGGGTCAAAAGCTTGGAATTTGTTCAGCAGCATCCCTGTGGGTGTACCTAAGTGACAAGGACTGCAACTGTTCAAGAACTTAGCTAACTGCCATCTTTTGAGGGAAGTTAAGGATGGACAAGTGTTGATTATGTCAGTAAGAAGTCTCTCAATACCAGGTTGAAGTCCAATAGCTTTATTTGGTAGCACAAACCTTTAGCGTTTGGAGCGTTGTCCCTTCAGATGAGTGGGAGTTCTG
The DNA here is from genome assembly GCF_965287045.1 of Carcharhinus amblyrhynchos. Taxonomy (NCBI): domain Eukaryota; kingdom Metazoa; phylum Chordata; class Chondrichthyes; order Carcharhiniformes; family Carcharhinidae; genus Carcharhinus; species Carcharhinus amblyrhynchos. The sequence goes on from NC_137334.1 coordinate 47,475,739, forward strand.
TTCACAAACAGGTCATATAAAGACACAAACGCAATTTACAAAATAATGGTTGGATTGCGAGTCTTTACAGGTAATCAAGGCTTTAAAGGTACAGACGTTGTGAGTGGAGAGAGGGTTGAGCACTGGTTAAAGAGATGTGTATTGTCTCTAGCTAGGACAGTTAGTGAGATTTTGCAAGCCCAGGCAAGTCATGGGGATTACAGACAACGTGACATAAACGCAAGATCCCAGTTGAGGCCATCCTTGTGTGTGTTGCTATCAGTCTCTGTTCAGCAACTCTGCATTGTCATGTGTCGTGAAGGCTGCCTTGGAGAGTGCTTACCTGAGGATCAGAGGCCAAATGTCCATGACCACTGAAGTGTTCCCCAACAAGAAGAGAACACACTTACCTGGTGATTGTGGGGCAATGTTCATTCATCCGTTGTCGTAGTATCTGCACGGTCTCCCCAATGTACCATGCCTCGGGATATCCTTTCCTGCAGCGCATCGCACTGTTTGTGAACAGAACTCCCACTTACCTGATGAAGGGACAGCGCTCCAAAAGCTAGTGGCTTGTGCTACCAAATAAACTTGTTGGACTTGAACCTGATGTTGAGAGATTTATTAACTGTGCTTATCCCAGTCCAACGCTGGCATCTCCACATCATGACTTTGTCAGTAACAGACATCCCAAGGATGAACTGAAAATTAAAGTTTGTTGTGTTTCTGTCAATTGTTGCATTTAAAAACTTGAGTCAGTTGTCCTTGGTGTAGATTTTACTCTCCTGATATTGGGGGGGAAAGAATTTGTTTTTGGAGTGCTATACTTTCAATTAGTGGAAACTTTGTTGGTCTAAGCCTCGCTGTGTTAAGGCACAATAAACTTGTTTATCGGCAAGGTTATGTGGTGGTTGGAATAATGTATTTATTTTCCCCTGTATAGGTTGCTAAGATGGCAGAAAATGGAGTGGCTCAAGAAATAACTCCGCTGGAGAAGAAAATATGCGAACAGATTGAAGTATGTAATACATGTGTAATTGGGTTGATGTTTTGATAATGTGATGAGGAATTTTGAAAAAATTGGCACTCCCAACTCCATTTTGTGGAAGTGGTGATCTAAATTGCCAGCAACTCTACATCAGAATTAAATCTTCCTGTGCTTAGCTTTGTGTTGCTTGACAGAATATATGGAACAAATTCATACCCACTCTACCTTGCGTGAGTAAAGTTTCCCTTCTGCTCATTTCCTTCAACATCTATAGCATCCTCTCGAAGACTGCATTGAAAATAAAGGTAGTTGGACAAAATGAATCTGTTAGCAGCCAGAATCATTAAGGTGTGCAGCACAGAAAAAGCCCTTTGGCCCGTCATGCCTGTGCTGATCAAATACAAACCACGTAACTATTCAAATCCCATTCCCCAGTACTTAGCCCATGGCCTTGTATTCCATGGCATTGCACATTTAAATATTAATGAAGTCCAACAGATAGTAGTAGGTAACATGCACTTTTTTTGCTCAGCAAGTTTTAGTTAATTAACCCAGTAGGCGTAGGAAGGAGGAGAGGTAATAAACCTTGCTGTGTGGTGAAACTCCAAGTGTCTGTTGCTGTGCAACAGTTTTAAATATGACACCCACTTCTGAAGCATTATTGACTTGCTGAAAGAATAAACATGTGGCAGACTTGTTTTACAAATGCTGCATGTTTTGTTCTTTAAATCCATCATTCTTTTGCAAAAGTATGAAACTTCTTTCAATCTTCCAAGTTTCCTGTCCTGCCTGTGGCTAAAGGTGTAGAATGGACAATTTTATTCAGTGATTTTACAAATACCACTGTTTGTAGGAAACAGGTGATTATTCCTATTACTATTGGAACTCACTGAGTACCTCATTAATCTTGTACTGCTGCTGCTTGCTATTTTGTTATTGCTGCAACAAAGTTGGACTTGATTGCAAGCTGCAGATTTACTTCCAAAGTGGAGCTTTCATTGAACGTACTGTTCTGATTATTCTAAACAAGTGGATGCTCAACTTGTGTAGGAATATTTGAAGTATAAAGGACCCTTTGAGTCCATCTGGCCAGCCCCAAAATTCAGAAGTTCATTGATAAAGTAGAAAGGCATCAAAGAAAGATTGCAACATCGAGGCAGGCCATCCATCAGGTTCATGCTGGCTGTCTGCAAATGCAATCCACTTGTCCCATTTTCTTGCCCTTTTCTGCGAATCCTACAAATCTTTTTTCATATAATTATCCAATTCCCTTTTGAAAACCATAATTGAAACAACCTTCAATGCACTCTGCTTTAAAAGTTTTTATCATGTCATCTTAGTTCTTTTATCAATTACTTCAAATCTGGTGTCCTCCTCTTGACTCCTGCCAGTTGGTACAATTTCTGCCCAGCTGTAACATGACTTTGAACCTCTATCAAATCTCCTCTTGACCTTCTCTTCTGTAAGATGGTCCTGTTTGATCATCTCTGTAACCAAAGTCCCTCATCCCTGGAAATCCTATGTCCTTTCTGCACATTATTTAATGTCTTTACTACTTGCCTTTAGTGAAGTTGAACATATGATTTATAAAGGTTCACCATAACTTGCTTTTGTATTCTGCCTTTACATGTATCTGGGATCCTGTGTTTCTTACTAACTGCTTTCTCAGCCTGCCCTGTCACTTTTAAAAATTGGTATATCTGTGTCATGAGATTTTTGTTCTATGTGCCCTTTAGCACTGTATCCTTTATATTGCCTGTTCTCATTCTTGTACTCAAAATCATTCAAAGCTGCTTTTAATTTTGTCATATATCCACCCATTTCATTGGCCTGTTCCATGACCTCTTGACACGAAGATAAGTGGAAAAGCAAATTCTGCAGCGGGATCTAGATAGGCTGAGCAAGTGGGCGAGGACCTGGCAGATGGAGTACAATGTTAGCAAGTGTGAGGTTATCCACTTTGGCAGGAATAATAGTAGGAGGGATTACTGTTTAAAGGGTGAAAAGCTGCAGCATGCTACGGTGCAAAGGGACCTGGGGGTCCTTGTGCATAAGTCGCAAAAACCCTGTCTGCAGGTGCAGCAGGTGATCAGGAAGGCGAATGGGATGCTGGCCTTTATAACGAGGGGGATAGAATATAAAAGCAGGGAGGTCTTGCTGCAACTGTACAGGGCACTGGTGAGGCCGCTGCTGGAGTACTGTGTGCAGTTTTGGTCGCTGCACTTGCGCAAGGGTATTTTGGCCTTGGAAGGAATGCAGAGGAGGTTCACTAGGCTGATACTGGAGATGAGGGGGTTGGACTATGAAGAGAGGCTGATTAAACTGGGTCTGTGCTCGTTGGAGTTTAGAAGGATGAGGGGGGATCTTATAGAGACGTATAAGATAATGAAGGGGATGGATAGGGTAGAGGTAGAGAGATTCTTCCTGCTCAAAGGACAGCAGGACTAGAGGGCACAGCCTCAAGATGAGAGGGGGGCAGTTTAGAAGAGAGTTGAGGAGGAACTTCTTCACTCAAAGGGTGGTGAATCTCTGGAATTCTCTGCCTGTTGAAGTGGTGGAGGCTACCTTGCTAAATATATTTAAGACGCGAGTAGATAGGTTTTTGGTAAGCAAGGGAATTAAGGGTTATGGGGAGAAAGTGGGAAAGTGGAACTGAGCCACTTCAGATCAGCCATGATCTTATTGAATGGTGGGGCAGGCTCAAAGGGCTAGATGGCCTACTCCTGCTCCTATTTCTTATGCTCTTATGTTCTCTTGAAGTCTATCATTAGTTTCACATTTCATCTATAGATTTTAAAATTGTGCCCTGTACATTAACTCATTAATGTAGATCAAAAAAGCATTGGTGTACTTCCAATCTAAGGAGCAACTGATCATTCACTACTGTGCCCCCTCATTTAGCCAACTTCATATCCATGAAATGGCCTGGGAGTTGTTCAGTTCAAGGACACTTAATGGGTAATGACCCACAACACCCACATTCCACGAATGAATTTTTTAAAAAAATCTGTAAACCTGTTTATTGACAGACCTAAACAACTATTTGTTAAATTGGACTCCTTTCTGACAATTTCTTGACTGTAAAGTTATTTTGTTGTCTTCGTGCAGTATTACTTTGGTGATCACAATTTGCCACGTGATAAATTTCTCAAAGAACAGATCAAGTTGGATGATGGTTGGGTACCCCTGGAAACGATGATTAAATTTAATAGGTAAGGAAAATTGTTCTTGCTCAAGACAAATAATGACACAAAAATGGTGACATGCGTAATCTGAGTTTTAAATGCCTTGTAGGTTAAATCGTCTCACAACAGATTTCACTGTAATAGTTGAAGGGCTCAAGAAATCAAAAACTGGACTTCTGGAAATAAGTGAAGATAAAACCAAAATTCGTCGTTCTCCAAGCAAACCTCTTCCTGAATTTGAGGAGTACAAAAACTCTGTGAAAGCTAGATCTGTGTATGTTGTAAGTATTCATGTCTTATGAAACTTCTGATTTTAGCGTATTTTCTTTTCGCGCACTTTGACAAAGACCAATGCTTCCAACTTAATTAAAGGCAGTTGCAATAGTTTGAAGAAAGAGCTGGCTAAAGTGGTGGCAGGCATTAGAGAGATATTTCATAACACTCAGTAAAGATGCAAACGAAAGACAAGAGATAAATGCACCATTTGTGACTATCTAAGAAAGTAAAAGCTAGATTGGAGATAAATCAGAAAATTGGATATCATTTAAAAACCAGCAAAGAATGACTGACTAAACAAAAGGAAAAAATATTGTTAGAAAACTAGCTGGTACGTTAAAACGCTAAGGGTTTTTACAAGTATTTAGAATAGGGGGGAAAAGTCATTAAAAGGGATGAAAGCCTGGTAATTAATAATGGAGAAATAAGAAAATGGCAGAAACATTGAACATATCTGTTATTACTTTGGAAGACACTAACAACATCCAAGAAATACTGATGAAACGGATGGAAAAACTTAATGTTAGAACTGAAGTCTGGCAAGTTGCTAGGAGTATTGAAGTCTTTCAATGATGAAGGAACTAAATGTATGGTTGCTAAATTTGCTGGTGACAAAGATGGGTGGGAGAGTAAATTGTGAAGAGGGAGGACATTAGAATCTGCAAAGGGATATAATGAATGGGCAAAAATTTGGCAGATCAGGTGGCAGTGGTTGGCATTCCTGCCTCAGTGCCAGAGACCCTGGTTCAATTCTGGCCTCGGATCACTGTCTTTGGAGATTGCACATTATCCCCATGTCTGTGTGGGTTTCCTCTGGGTGCTCCAGTTTCCTCCCACAGTTCATAAATGTGTAGTTAGGTTGGTTGGCCATGCTAAATTGATTTGAGTGTCAGGGGATTAGCAGGGTAAATATGTGGGATGATGGGAAGAGGATCTATTGGGTTTGTTGTCACTGCAAACTTGATGGCCTGAATGGCCTCCTGCACTGTAGGGGTTCGAAGGTATATAATGTGGGGAAAATGTGAACTTGTCCAATTTTGGCAAGAAAAATACAAGTGCAGAATATTATTTAAATGTAGAGAGAGCAGAATTGAGGTAGAAGAGTATCTGGGTGTCCTAGTACATGAATTGCAAGATATGCAAAGTAATTACAAAGGCAAATGGACTGTTTATTGCAAGAAAAATGAAATGCAAGTGATATTTTGCTGCATTGTACAGGTCATTAGTGACATCATATCTGGAGTAGTGTACAGTTTGGTTTCACTTCAAACAGGATATAATTGCATTAGAAACAGTTCACTTAATTCACCTGACTGATTCCTGAGGTGAAGGGGCTGACGTCTAAGGAAAGTTTGACTAAATTGGGTCTGAATCCATTGCAACTTGGAAGAATGAGAAGATAACCTTATTGAAATGTACAAGATTCTGGGGACTTGGACTGTGTAAATGCTGAGAAAATGTTTCCCTTGGAAAGACTAGAGTTGGAGCACAGTTTAAAAATGAGTTTTCCTAACTTTTTTGGAGGATTGTTTTGTGGCACAGTAGTTAGCACTGCTGCATCACAGCACCAGGGACCTGGGTTAGATTCTGGTCTTGGGTCACTGTGCACGTTTTCCCTGTCTGTGTGGGTTTCCTCACTGTTAACTTTTTGTAATTTGTACAATGTGAAATTTCAGTGGCAGAGCTTTTGCTTGAAATAAGAATCTGAATTTGGATTTTTAAAATTAATTTGCTTGCTTTATAGTTTCCCACTTCTGTCATTTATCTTGATGCTTCATCTTTGCATTGAACAGAAAGGCTTTCCCACTAGTGCCACGCTTGATGAAATTAAGGGCTGGTTTGATGAAACTGGGCCTGTGGAAAACATACAGATGAGAAGGACATTGCAGAGACAATTTAAGGTCTGTATTTTTTTTCCTTTATCTTCCCAAATCCCACAATTTGCACTTAAAATACTGAATTGTTCCCTGTCTTTTCTGTTAACAGGGTTCAGTATTTGTGGTTTTTGACAGCACAGATTCTGCCACAAAATTTGTAGAAACGCCGGGTCTGAAATACAAGGACAATGACATGATTGTGCTTTTCAAGTACGTGTCAATTTTTGGTGTAGCATAGTCTTGAGTATTTGTATGCTGATTTAAAAGGAAAGTCAACTTATTTGAGAGCCTGACTGGAAAGCAGAAGTTGCCTTGATCTTGGTTTCTCAAAGACAAGCACTTGGTTTGGTGGTAAAGACTTGTGTTTATTTATAATTGTAATATACAAATCAGTATTTTAGCAAAACGCAATTAAATCATCCCATAAAGTTCCTTTTTAAAGAAATATACTAGTCTTTAACCAGAACATTGGATGAATGTGTGGTTTGATTTTATATCCCATTCTAGCTGATGCAAATTTATGATCTTCTACTAAATCTGAATATTCACCATTATATGATTCAGTACAATTTTCTTGTCTGTTCTTCAGCAAGGTGTGCTCTCATTTAGTTTCCAAACTTTTTTTTTTGCCATGATCTATTTTCAGGTGAGTCAGTCTAGTTTTGTACAATGTTTGCCTCTTGGCCTTCATTTTGAGATTGGACAAGGAGACTACTTTTGCTTTCCCAAACTGAAAATACTGAAGTTTCTCTTAACTAAAGATGAGTGGCAATGGAACGTCCTGAAGTATTATGTAATCTACCTTCAAGAATTTGCAGATTTCAGAGTTGGCAAGTGTTTGATAGTGTCAAATTTTCAGTTGAATGAGGCATTTCCTGCTTTAATACCTAGTGTAAGGGTGCTCCATCAAATCAATATTGAAGTGTCCAATTTCTCAAATATTCATAGATAAAAAAATTTGTATTTCCCTCTTTGAATAAATGTATCTTCAAGCTTGATCTGATTGGCCAGTGCTCAATGAGTCAATGTACTTAATCAGTTCTTAAATTTATTTTTTTTCTTGAAGAGAAGCTTATTTTGTAAAGAAATCTGAAGAAAGGAAGCAGCATAAAACAGCAAAAAACAAAAAAAAGTAAGTGATAACAAATTTGTGATAGCTATAAAATCTTTATACTATCTCTTTTGGCAGGGGAAAGAAATGCAGATTGGAGAAGAAAGTAGTAGTGCATTCAATACTTCTGTACCTTAAATTGTGGCAGTGGTCAGCACTGCTGCCTCACTGTGCCAGGAACCCAAATTTGATTCCCAGCTTGGGTCACTGTGGAATTTGCATGTTCTCCCTCTGTCTGCATGGGCTTCCTCCCGGTGCTCCAGTTTCCTCCCACAGTCTAAAGATGTGGGTTAGGTGGATTGGCCATGGTAAATTGCCTCTTAGTGTTAGGGGGAGAAGCAGGATAAATATGTGGTGGCTACAGAGATACAGGCTGGGTGGGATTGTGGTTGGTGCAGACTCAATGGGCCAAATGGCTTGCTGCACTATAGGGATTCCATGAAATGGCTGAGGCCAAGTTGCATTTGTCACAGTGAAAGTTACACCTTGAGCTTGGTTGTACTCAGTAGATGGAATGGGTGCTTTTATCAGGAAACCTGAAGGACACTAAATGATATGGCTGCTTGTGTACTCAGTTTGCATACTATCTAATGGGTATTGTCAATGTGAGTAATGTTAATCTAACTTTCTAACATGCGTGAATTTTTAATTTCAAAGAGACATTTGTTTGGATTTTGCTATCTTCCCCACTCCAATAAATTAGGCCCAAGCATCCCTTAATGTCTTTTAAAAAATGGTGATTTAGGCAATGCTAGTTTATTGTTTGTGCTATCATGAGAACATCTATCCACGTTGTGCCAAGCACCACCACTGACTTGATCTCTATTCCTCTCTTGTACTGTAGTGAGAAAGAACAGAAACATGTGGAGAACCTTGATGGGCTTGACATGGTGAGTTTTCTTTGGCAGATAAAAATTAATGAATACAAATGTATAAAAAAGCTGTTAAATTTAGTAAAGAATTAGGTTATTTTCTCCATGGTTCAGCAATTTTATACAACAAAAACCAAAAACACACACACCAAGCTGATTTCAGATAGGGTATTGATAGTGTTCATAATGGGCCTGGGTTTCTGAGGGGTTACTTGCCGTGGTTCTTACCCCTGATTCTTATCTCTGTCCAGTGAAGATTATATATAGTTTGGCTATAGTTCAGATAATAAGCCAAAGTTTATTATCCAGTCTTGTATTTACAAAATTAATCTTGAGCTGAGAAGAAAATGATCTAGGTGCTGTATAGATTAATATGAAACAGTAGTTTAATTCCCCATCACGTTTCTCCAAATGGGGCAATTTTTAATACTATCTGCAAAATAACACCACTATCCTCTGCTTTATACCATTCAGACAACTTATTTTATATTCAGTCTTTGCTTTGAAGCTGGCTAGATGAGTACTCGTCTAGCTGTGGTTACTTAAATTGGCAAGCTGATTTAGAAGATCAGCTGCAGAGAACCTCTAGAAATTAGCAATGCAGAGGTTGATTTTTAGATTGCTGTTTCCTACTACACAAAATGAATTACGCTTTGAGATTGTTCTTGTTATTAAAGGAAGACCACCATTTACCCCAGGGTCTTGTTGGTGTCCTTTGAGGGTTGATTGTGGCAATTTGTTTCAATATCGCTAAGCTTAGGACTGTCTGAATTATGATTTAAGCCAAAAACCTCTTTCAATGGGTTTCATAATTTTATGTTCAAGCAGAGCGGGTACACTATTTCTTTTCCTCAGAGCTCTGTCTAATTTTCCTGCTTTTGCTATATCTTTCAATGTTTGTCTTTTTAATTTTGATAGGCAGGGGTTTGGCCTGTATCCATTAGAGTTTAGAATGAGGTGAAGTTATTGAAACATGCAAGATGTTCTTGAATGAAATTGACACTGGATACTGAAAGGATATTTTCCTCTTGTGGGAGAGACCAATACTAGGGACAATATTTTAAAAATAAGGGGACCCCCATTTAGGACGGAAGTGAAGACAATTTATTTTGGAGCTGAGTTTGTGGCACACTCTTCCACACAGAGCACTAGAGGTAGATGAAGACCTTGGCTTACAAGAAGGCTGAAGGGTAGGCAAGAAAGTGGTCTCCACTCCAATCAGCCATTATCTTATTGAATGGCTGAGCAGTTCCAAGGGGCTAAATGGCTTATTCCTCCTGATTTGCAGTCCACGTAACATTACATTTCCAGTATTTTGCCCTTTTATCTGATGCTGAAATTAAATTTAATGCTCCTTATTTCTGACTCTTGTTAGTTTACCTCATTTCATATTTTTAAACTAACTTCTATTAACTACATCTGCTGTTAATATAGCCTGTTTTGATGTGTTTAATTGAAAGCACTATTATAAGATGTCCCACAGTGCTTTAATAATTCTAAACAAAACTGGAGGAGATATTAGAACACCTACGCAGATGAGTGCACAGTTGGCCATGGTGGCACAAAAAACTTGAAGTGGATAAGAGGCTGGATTTGGAATGGAGGATGGGGGAAGCCATAGAGGAATTTGGAAACCAGGATACATTTTTTAAAGTCAAAGCATTGGCATGATGGCTGATTGGGATGTGGTGAACGTGAGTTTTTTTGAGGATGCTAGATGGGAGAACAAATGTTTTGGAGTAGTTGAGTCTGGAGGTAAAAGGCAGCTGCAGATGAGCTGAAGCAGAGTGGGAGGTGGAAGACTACAGGGTCAGAAATATTCATCTGGGTCAACCTTCCTTGAGTGAATAATTTGGTTCTGTCTCTGGCAGAAGAGAGGGATGAGGTTGATTGTCCTCCAAAGTTAACAATGTTGGAGGATATATCTGTTCATCCAGTACTGGATATGAGATGAGCAGCATGACAAATTCAAGGCAGCATGAGCTGTGTGTGGTCTACCTGTAATCTCTTGCTGCCCCTATTGAACTTGGGTATCTTTAGTGCAAATCATTAATGCCACTTGCTTGTAATCTGTTAACCCTGTCTTTAAATTGGCACCAGGAAATGTTGATATTGCCAATGTACTGGTGCTCAAATCGTTTGTCTGGAGAACAAGAGGTTTTGCTACTGATCAAGAAGCAGGTCATAGCTATATCTTACCAATTCAATCCAATCCCTTTATCCTTCCATTATACTAAGTACCATGGGTCTTGCTGTTGGTAATAAATCTCTCCTACTTTTAGAAAGTCTAAATATATCATTGACTGCATTTTTTTTTGTATATTGGCTCAGTAAATTCCCTTGTTAATTTTTAGTTGTGCATTATGTGCCCTTTACATGCCATGTTTATACACAGCTGTCCAAGTGTTACTTTTTTATTATAGTCTCACTAGAGCTAGGCTAGGCAGAAGTGAAATAGGGAAGCATTCTTCACAAAGGAAATCTGGAACTCTTCCTCAGACTTTGGATGATAAGTCAATTAAAATTGAGACTGAAATTGATGAGACCTTTATTGGGTAAAGATGTTGATGGCCATGGATTTGAGGTGCAGATCAACTGTGATCCAAGATTGCCTGAACAAGAATGGAGTGACTGAGACTTGCAAGTGGATCTCTGCATTAGAAGTTATCAAATTTTATCTTCTGCTCTGAGGTCTTGAATAGCATTCTCTAGAAGTGAGGTGGAAGGCATGGGATATTTAAACTACTTTTATTTTTCTTTTAAAGAAATCCTTCAAAGAAAAAAGTGGATGCTTGCTGAAGTTCGCTGGTGACCTTGCAGATCAGACATGCAGGGAGGATATTCATGAAATTTTCTCCAATCACGGTGAAATACAATGGATAGATTTTATAAGGGGTGCTAAAGAGGTGAGTATTACTGTTAGAAGATTAAGTTAATTCTGATTTAAACTTTTCTACTGTAAGGATTCATTGTGTAATTTGTAGGGAAGCATCCTTTTTAAAACAAATGCAAAGGAAACACTTGAGAAGGCAGAAGCAGCCCATGGAGGAAAATTGCAATTGAGAGACAAAGATGTGACCTGGGAATTGGTGGATGGTGAAGAGGAAAAAGCAATTTTGAAGAAAATAATAGAAGACCAGCAGGAGTCTCTGAACAAACGAAAGGGCAAAGGTAAAGCTTTATTAATAGTGATAACACTTAATTGACATACAATTCATTTTTTGAGTCTTTTTCAAAAATACTAATGTCTTGTTTACTTACAGCTCGAAGAGGTAGAGGAAGAGGTGGTAAGGGAAGTTGGGGACAACAACGGGTGCATTTCCAAGGCAAGAAAACAACATTTGAAAGTGATGATGAAGATGCTGGTCAGGAAATGGAGGAAACTAAAGACATGAGTAAGTGGAAATTGTTAATGGTCACTAAACCAGGAATTGAAAATATTTCACTGGATGGCCCAAACCAATTACATAATTTCTGAATTAATTTCATGGGATGTCACTAGCGAGACCAACATTTGTTTCCTACACCTAGCAGTCCTTAAAAGATGGTTGTGAACTGTTCTTGAACCACTTAAGTCCATCTGGTGTGGGTACATCTACAATGCTGTTAGGGATTTTGACTTAGTGACAGTGAAGATATAGGATTATAGTTCCAGGTTGCTGGTGTGACTTGGAGGGTAGTTTGCAGGGTATGATATCCCCTTTTGCCTGCTGTTTTCATTTATACTAGGTGGTAAGAAGTTGAGAATTTGGAAGGTGCTGCTGAAGGAGCCTCTAGTTGTTGCAGTGCATCTTGTATATGGTATGTAACACTACCATTGTGCTGTTGGTGGAAGAAGTGAACATTTAAGATATTGGATGGGGTGCCAGTCAAGTGAGCTCTTTCGTCCTGGATGGTGTTATCCAAAAATGTTGTTGCTAATATTCATCCAGGCGTACTTTTGCCTTGTGCTTTGTACATGGTGGGCAGGCTTTGGGGAGTCAGGAGGTGAGTTACTTCCTGCAGAAATCCAGTCTGAGACCTCTTGTAGCCACAACGTTAATGACAAATAAAAACAGAAAATATTGGCAACATTCAGCAGGTCTGGCAGCATTTATGAGGAGAAACATCATTAACAATTTGGGTCAGGGCCTTCCTTTGCATGACTAGTCCAGTTTAAAGTTCTGGATGGTAGGGTATCCACAAATGGCAATTCCGTTCAAAGCTATGGAAACTGTTATCGATTCTCCCTTGGAGATGATCATTGGTCAACACTTCTATGACATGGATATCACTTGTCAACCTAAACTTCACTATTGTCCACATCTTCCTGCATATATACTTCAGTATCTTGAGTTGTGAATGATACTGAACACTCTGCAATCATTAATAAACATCCCTACTTCTCGCATGATGGAAGGAACGTCATTCTTGAACATGATTAGGCATAGAAGGCACTAATGAAGAAATCTCAGGGCTCCTTCATGAACCATCTTCCTTTTGTGCTAGATAACTTCAGTCGGGGAAAGCTTTCCCTGATTTCCATTCACCAGTTTTTCTAAAGCAGTTTATGCTGCCTTGATAGCAACAGTACTTGACACTTATCTCTCCTCCCATAATTCGGCTCTTACCTCAGGCTGTCCATCAAGGCCGTGATGAGGTATGGAGCTAAGTTGGTCTGGCAGAACCCAAACTGAGCAGGTTATTGATGAGTAAAAGCCACCTAGTAGCACTTATTTTGATCACTTTGCTGATTAAGGGCAGTAGTTGGTCAAAGGATTTGTCTAGCTTTTTCTGGACAGGATGCATCTGGGTAATTTGTCCCATGGTGTCAGTAGATACCAATGTTATAGCTATATTAGAACAACTTGACTGGGTACAGTTAACTCGAGCAATTCAGTTGCAGTCTATGACCATCAGGTGCTTCATGTGAAGTGAAGCAAAATTGCTTGAAGACCTCCAGAAGCAGCAACCAAGATGCAAATTGGATCATTTACCTTCTGTTTCTGACTGAAGAGTTGCAAATGATTCAGACTTATTTGCATTGATGTACTAGGTTTTGCCAAGTGGAACCATTCTTCACTCTAATCCAGACTGAATGTGACAGGGCTATGATCTAATGGTTGTGAGATTGTTTTGTTCAATCATGCTGTTTCTATTTAGCATGTATGTAGTCCCATGATACTCTCGCCTTGAGAGTAATGGTAGTGAGGTATATTCTGGACTGCAAGTTTACAAATTGTGGACTAGTTCTGCTGTTGATCTGCAAACCTTTTGGATGTCCAGCTACATCTGTTCTGAATCTATTTCTGTGGTAATGATGCAGACCAAAAGCTATCCTCTGAAGACAGGACTTTGTTTCCACAGGGACTGTGATAGTTAATCCATGATAATGGACAGGTGCATCTGCAAGAAGTAGATTGCTCTTGTCCTTCAGGACTCTTGTCTGCAGTGATACTATGGAGCTATTGCTATATACTATACTAGTGTGCAGTTCATTTCCTGTCTTGGATAATGTGTATCTTCCAAGTGGTGTTCAACATGGTGTACTTATTCATCCAGAGAGATAGATAATCTGCAGGAGTTTTCCCTTACCCATGAGATGATATAAGATTTTGTGGATCCAGAGTCAATGTTTAGACTTGGGGCCACTCCCAGTTTATGGCATGCCACCACCGCTGCTGGAACAGAATGCACCCAGTGAAAGTGTTTAGGACATTAGTTGCAAGGTGTGATTTGGAGGTGTAATTGTCAGGCTGTCACTGAGAGCTGTCCCCCAGACTAGTCAATGTTAGTAAGATGACTTTGCAGGGTTGACTGAGTAGGTTGTACCTATTCCTGGTGTTTATGCCTGTGTTGGGTTTCATTCAAATTTTCTGCTGTACTTTTGATGCAAGTGAGGTAGTTTAGGCTATTTCAGGAGGCATCATTGGAAGGATGTGACTTGCACTGGAGGGATGCAGAGATTTACCAGGATGCTGCCTAGGATGGAACATTTAAGTTACAAAGAAAGGTTGGATAGCCTTGTGGTGTTTTCATTGGAGCAGAGAAGATGAGGGGTGACCTGATCAAGATGTACAAGATTGTGAGACATGGACAATGGATAAGGAGCAGCTATTCCCCTCAGTCAAAGGGTCAGTCAGAGGATTCACAAGTTCAAGGTGAGGGGCAAGAGGTTTTTGGGAGTGAGGAAAAACTATTTTATTCAGAGAGTGTGACTGTCTGAAATGTGTGCCTAGGAGGGTGTTGGAGGTGGGTTGCCTCAACATCCTTTTAAAAGTATCTGGATGGGGCACTTAGCCTTGAATATGCCATGGGATTAGATGAGAGTTGTTTCTAATGTGGTGGTGTGGACTTAAGCCAAAGGGCTGCTTCTTTGATTCTATGATTTGAGTCAACCACAGACTAGATAAATATGGCTAGATAATAATTCCTTAAGACATGCAAACCAGATTTTTTTGACAATTTGGTATTATCATCAATAACTGACTAGCTTTTTATTACAAATGTTTCCATTGAATTTAAATTTCACCTGTTGATATGATGACATTCATTAATTTGGGCCTCTGCATTACTGGCCCAGTAATATTCTCAATACTATTCTTACTATGTTTTGTGCAAGTGAATGATTTCAGTTGGTTCTAGAATCAGTGCATGCTATCTGGACAATTTATGCACTTGAGGAACTCAATATTACCTGATTTGATGTGCTTACTAGTGTTACCAGGGTTATTGTGAAATTTGGCAATCAACTGCCCCATAACCTGCTCGTTAACAGATTTTGTTTGAGATCCTTTAAATTTGTTGACAAATCTCCACTTGCATCTCCTCTCTGTGCCTTTTAGAGAAAGGCCCAGAAGGCTCAACTCCTTACTGGATATAAAAGGACCTTGCCTGAAGCCTTGTCTCAGTGGAGTTGCATGTTTTTCTTGATTGCAATGAACACTCATTTTCACTGGTCTGTTTCCTTACAATCTAAATGCTCAACATCTGGTGAGAATATTCCTTTAAATATGCTAAATGCTTTTGCATCTGAAATAATTCTGGTTATATTCAAATTTTGATGTAGCACAGACATTGGATTCCATCCTAACTACTTAGTTCTACACTGAATATGCTCTAGGCTTGAGAACGAGTGAATTGTTTCCATTAGAATGAACCTGAATATTGAGATATGGTGGGATTGAGGGGAGATTTTGGCTGGGTGTATCGCTAGAGATTCATTCAGTAAAAGTATCCAAAATGAGTAGGATCTCTAACAGAAAGTTTTGTTTTCAAATATTTTAACCACCTTGTTTGATCTGATGTAGCTGCTACAAGTCCAAAGAAGCGAACCCTTGAAGAACCTGAATCTATAGGTGAGCCTGCATCAAAACAGCTGAAGACTGAACCTGTAGATGAGCCTGTATCAAAACAGCTGAAGACTGAACCTGTAGATGAGTCTGCACCAAAACAGCTGAAGACTGAACCTGTAGATGAGTCTGCACCAAAACAACAAACTGAACCTGTAGATGAGTCTGCACCAAAACAACAAACTGAACCTGTAGATGAGTCTGCACCAAAACAACTGAAAACAGAAGGTCAATCTGGTGATCAGTAAGATTCAATTTGTGGCTTGCAAACAGAACAATGTCCACGTGACCTGATTCAAGGAGTTTTAACTACATTTAATTTTGATCTCTGCATTTCTTCTGTTGAATATCTTCCAGAGGGCCAGAATTTATTTGAACGAAAACCGTACAAAGTCCACTTCAATGTCAATCTAGAAGTTAAGGAAAAGTATTAACTATATACTTGGAGATGCCTTAAATGCATGCTTGTCTAAAGGTTTATGTAGATGGTTTTTAAAGCATTTTATCTCTGTTAAACTATGGTTTGTTACATTATTTGAAGTTTCCTTGCAGCGTACACAGGACTGCTATATTGTACCTGGATATTTGACATCAATTTTAGTCTTCAAAAGCATATCACTGTAAATAGCTTGCAAATTCATGAATAAAACATCACCTTGAACTATAAAAGATTTGATTTTGATATTGATCTTGTTTTAATAAGTTAATTGCAGTTGATGTAATTGGACCAGACACAGATTATAATTTTAATATTTCATTAAACAAAACCGTTCTGAACAAAGTCCTTCATCTGTGTCTGCATCTTTTGACATTAACCACACCCACCAGCTGGGTCAGACTGCTCTTGCATGGTTACATTCTTATCTAGTAGTCAGAATAGCTTGCAATGGCTTCTCTTCCTGTTCCCCCAGCGTGTCCCCCAAGGATCTGTCCTTTGCACCTTTCTACTACTGACCAAAAGCACAGCATTAGTTTTAGCCGCTATACTGATGACACCCTCCTCTACCTTGCCACTGCCTCTTGAATTACTCCACGGTTGCTAAATTATCAGACGACTTGTGTAACATCAGTAAGTGAGCAGAAGTTGTCTAAAAATTGAAGTCTGAAGCCATTATTCTCATCTATCTTCAACTACTGACTCCATCCTTATTCTCTGGTTTTGTCAGTCGAAGATTATGCCCATCTATTACTGCCACATTTGACCCAAAGAAGAGCTTCAGATCTGTTTGCACAATTAAGGCTATTTATTTTCAACTGTTGCCTGACTTCAGACCTGTCTCAGATGTGTCACTGAAACACTTATTCATGCCTTTATTCCTCTGGACGCAACCACTCCTGGCTGGTCCATTCTATCCTCTGTAAACTTGGTCACCCAAAATAATGCTTTCCAAGTTTTAACTTGTAGCAACTCTTATCATTCCACGCTATGACCTACATTGACTTCCCATCATGCAACTAAATCTTAAAACACTTGTCCTTGTTTTCAAATTCTCCCTTAAATCTCCACCAGTCCTACAACTGAATATCTGTACTCTATTTCTGTTATTCATGCTCAATTATAATTACTGCACAGTTGATTGTTCTAACTACCTCCACTCCAAGTTCTGGAATTTCACTCTACCTTGCTTTCCTCATTTAAGACACCTTATCTTTTTGGTCATCTGACTTAATCTCCCTTTGCGGTCTGTCATACTTTGTCTTTTGCAGGAGCATGATAAAACATCGAAGATGCTACGTAAATACAAGTACACTTCAAGTGGGTTATCACAAGCAGTTGATGCAGGGGTTAGATTAATTCACTTGAAAATGACTGATTTTTAAGGCTGGAAGTCTTGAATTTCTCGGTGAATGGTGTCAAGTCTGACAGACTAGATTGAAAATGACTCCAAACTAATAAGATACTGGAAATCAAAGATTTCAGTTTTTTTGAAAAGTTTTTCTCAAGTAAAATTGTTGGAGCACAGAAGCTGAGGAACTTGATAGTCTCCATGTGCTTGCGTCACAAACTCAGGTTCTAACTTTATCCTGAAAGTATTTCCCTACTCATTGCAATCAGGAACAGCTAATTAGCATGCACATAGAAATGTGAACTAACTTACCGATTTCCTCTTATGGAATTTGTATGATGCTGGTAAGTCATATTTCAGCTCTGTTTCAAAATAAAAGTTTAAACTTAGAAATTTTTATTCTTGGTGCTGGACCTCTAGGTAATCCTCCCCCCTCCTTTTATCCTTCCATGGGTTGTAGGCATTGCTGGCATGGCCATTTGTTGCTAATTGCTAATTGGAGTGGCTTACTGTTAACCACATTGCTGTAGATCTAGAGCAGGTGTCTCCAAGGCCTCACCCTCGCCCACAATGCATTTGCAAGTGGCCCATCACATACTCAGTATAGGTAGCCATTCAACGAAACATCCCAGAAGGAACATTTTAAATGTGCAGTCTGTGTGGCAATTGCAGGTTGGTTTCTCCATGCTGACACTAGCAGTCAGTAATCAATGTAGGGTGAAACCAACATGTGATTAGACTGGCAGTAGCATCATTGCCAGGCAAGCTTTTAATTTTGTTTCTGGGTCAGAGCTGTGTAGGGGTCTCTTGTTCCTTCCTTCCTTCCTCCCTCCTGCTTTTGCAATCCTGATGAAAAGCTTATCTCAAAACATTAAATCTGTTTCTCTCACCACAGTTGCTGTCTGAGTTTCCAGCATTTTCTATTTAAAATATATTCAGGTAGACTTACAAAACTGCTCTCTAGTTTTTGTACTAATAAACATGATTGACACTGGTCAATTCTCAGCAGGATATTGATTCTCAGTTTTGACCCTTTCGTAAAACATACAAAACAGTAAAAAAAGTCAAGGAACAGACTGGCTTTAAATCAGCATGTTATTTACTGACCTTGTAAGCAACATAAAATGAAATTTTACTTTGCCAAACTAGTATTTCTTACCAGCAATTACTTCCATTTTTACCTTCCATTCTTCAGCCTTCTTCTGAATATGCTACAAGAGATGAATTTTTAGAGTACACGTAAAACCAAGCATTCTCCTTTTGATACAAAATCTTCAGTTAGCGTTTATATTTATGTATTTTGCTTCAGCTGACTTTTTTTCCACCCGAAAGATGGGGTGGCATGGTAGCACAGTGGTTAGCACTGCTACTTCAGTGCCAGGGACCTGTGTTCGATTCCCAGCTTGGGTCACTGTGTGGAATTTGCGCATTCTCCTTGTGTCTGTGTGGGTTTCCTCCCACAGTCCAAAGATGTGCAGGTTAGGTTGATTGGCCAGGCTAAAATTGCCCCTTAGTGTCCTGAGATGCGTAGGTTAGAGAACCAGGTAAATATGTAGGGATATGGAGGTAGGACTTGAGTGGGATTGAGAGTGCAGACTCGATGGAACAAACGGCCTCTTTCTGCATTGTAGGATTTCTATGAAGATGTTGACTGGGTTTAAGTGGCCATTACTGGAGGTTGGCTTGGCTATTGAAACAGAAATGTTGCTCATTAGAACTGAGCCCTATCCTGCCTGTATTTGATTTATTGTCAGGTATTAACACAAAAGTATTGTTTTAGGTACAGTAAGGGGAGGAAGATGCTGGTGGGTGTGGTCCATAGGCCTCCAAATAATAACTTGGAGGTGGGGTGGGCTATAAACAAGCAAATAAATGATGCATGCAGAAGTGGAACGGCGATAATTTATGGGGTATTTCAATCTACATATTGATTGGTTGACCCCTGTCGGACGTGGTGGGCTTGAGGAAGAATTCTTGGAATGCTGCCGGGATAGTTTCCTTGAACAGTGTGTGACGGAACCGACGAGGGAGTGAGCATCTTAGATCTGGTGTTATATAACGAGGCAGGTAGAATTAGGGATCTTGTTGTGAGGGATCCTCTTGGGACGAGCGATCATTGTACGGTTGAGTTTTTGATGGAGGATGAGAAAGTAGGGTCCCGGACCTGTGTCCTCTGTTTGAACAGAGGGGAGTACAATAGGATGAGAGAGGAATTGGCAAATGTAGATTGGGGGCGCAGATTGGTCGGTAGGACTGCTGAGGAACAGTGGAGGATCTTTAAGGAGATCTTTTTCGGTGCTCAGCAGAAATTTATTCCAATGGTAAAGAAGGATTGTAGGAGAAGGGATAATCAGCCGTGGTTATTGAAGGAAATAAAGGAGGGTATTAAATTAAAAGCTGATGCGTTTAGAGTGGCTAAAAGTAGTGGGCGAGTAGCAGATTAGGAGAGGTTTAAAAATCAACAAAGATTGACTAAGATGATGATAAAGAAAGGAAAGTGCTAAACTAGCACTAAATATAAAAAAGGATAGTGAGAGTTTTTATAAATATAAAGAGGAGGCAGCTGGCTAGAGTGAATGTTGGACCCTTAGAGGATGAGAGGGGGGATTTAGTGGTGGGGGATGAGGAAATGGCTGAGGCCTTAAATAAGTTTTTTTGCCTCGGTCTTCACGGAGGAGGACGCAAATAGTTTGCTGGGTATTAAAGATAGAAGGATGGTAGTTGAGGGCCTGAATGTGATTACTGGCACTAGAGAGGTAGTGCTTGAGCGGTGGACAAGTCCCCAGGACCGGATGGAATGCACCCCAGGGATCTGAAGGAAATGGCAGAGGTGATAGTAGATGCCTTAGTGATTATTTACCAAACTTCGCTGGATTCCGGGGAAGTGCCGGAAGATTGGAAAACGGCTAATGTTACGCCGCTGTTTAAAAAAGGTAGCAGGCAAAAGGCAGGTAATTATAGGCCAGTTAGTTTAATGTCTGTTGTGGGAAAAATACTTGAATCCGTCAAAGAAGAAGTAGCAAGGCACCTTGAAGAACTGTTTGATGGAGCAGACGCAGCAGGATTCGGTAAGGGGAAGTTGTATCTAACAAATTTATTGGAATTCTATGAGGATGTGACTAGTGCGGTAGACAGAGGGGAACCGGTGGATGTGGTGTTTCTCGATTTTCAGAAGGCGTTTGATAAGGTGCTGCACAAAAGGTTGCTTCAGAAGGTTAGGGAGCATGGAGTTGGGGGTAAGGTGTTAGCGTGGATAGAGGATTGGTTATCTAATAGGAGGCAGAGAGTTGGTATCAATGGGTGCTATTCTGATTGGCGGTTGGTGACTAGTGGAGTGCCGCAGGGATCGGTGCTGGGGCCTCAACTATTTACCATTTATATAGATGATCTAGAGGAGGGGGCTGAGTGTAGGATGTCAAAATTTGCTGATGACACAAAGATAAGTGGAAAAGCAAATTGTGCAGAGGGTGTGGAAAGTCTGCAGAGGGATCTGGATAGGCTGAGCAAGTGGGCGAGGACCTGGCAGATGGAGTACAATGTTAGCAAGTGTGAGGTTATCCACTTTGGCAGGAATAATAGGAGGAGGGATTACTATTTAAAGGGCGAAAAGCTGCAGCATGCTACGGTGCAGAGGGACCTGGGGGTCCTTGTGCATGAGTCGCAAAAACCCAGTCTGCAGGTGCAGCAGGTGATCAGGAAGGCGAATGGGATGCTGGCCTTTATAGCGAGGGGGATAGAATTTAAAAGCAGGGAGGTCTTGCTTCAACTGTACAGGACACTGGTGAGGCCGCAGCTGGAGTACTGTGTGCAGTTTTGGTCACCACACTTGCGCAAGGATATTTTGGCCTTGGAGGGAGTGCCAAGGAGGTTCACTAGGCTGATACCGGAGATGAACAGGTTGGACTATGAAGAGGGGTTGAATAGACTGGGTCTGTACTCGGAGTTTAGAAGGATGAGGGGGAATCTTATAGAGACGTATAAGATAATGAAGGAGATGGATAGGGTAGAGGTAGAGAGATTCTTCCCGCTCAAAGGACAGCAGGACTAGAGGGCACAGCCTCAAGATAAGGGGGGTGCAGTTTAGAACGGAGTTGAGGAGGAACTTCTTCACTCAAAGGGTGGTGAATCTCTGGAATTCTCTGCCTGTTGAAGTGGTGGAGGCTACCTCGCTAAATATATTTAAGACACAGGTAGATGGGTTTTTGGTAGGCAAGGGAATTAAGGGTTATGGGGAGAAAGCAGGAAAGTGGAACTGAGCCACTTCAGATCAGCCATGATCTTGAATGGCGGGGCAGGCTCGAAGGGCTAGATGGCCTACTCCTGCTCCTATTTCTTATGTTCTTATGCGCTATATAGACAAAACATATCGTTCATAGGATGAAAGGAGAGAGTGCAGAATGTAGGGTTAGTCATAGCTAGGGTGTAGAGAAAGATCAACTTAATGCAAGGTAAGTCCATTCAAGTGTCTGACAGCAGCAGAGAAGAAACTGTTCTTGAGTCAGTTGGTATGTGACGTCAGACTTTTGTATCATCTTCCCAAAGGAAGAAGGTGGAAGAGAGAATGTCTGGGGTGCGTGGGGTCCTTAATTATGCTGGCTGCTTTGTTGAGGCAGCAGGAAGTGCAGTCAGTCAGTGGATGGGAGGCTGGTTTGCATGATGAATTGTCATTGGATGATCATGTGCACTCAAAGTACCACATAGCTTAAATGGAAATTCTTCCCTTTGTACAATGCTTACGAGAACAGGAGAAAGTTCTGTTACAGATGAAACACACTTGTATAACATAAGGTTGCTTTGATGTAGTTCATGGCTAAATGCACAATTATGCCCATCTTTTTAAAAAAAAGGCAAGATTCAAATAATTTAGTTTTGTCAGCTGGGAAATGGTGACTGGCTTTCTCTGGACAGGAAAATTCATGTCTGATTGAGTTAGTGTGTCGATTTAGTTACAAGAAGAATGGTTGGATGAACTGAAGTCATAAAAATTGAAAGAGAATGTATTTGGGCAAGTAAAGTTTTAAATCACACTTCAGAACACTCATAGTTCCATTGTCCAAAAAAAATACCAGAACTGAGCAAATAAGCTTATTTAAAGGCTGGACAGGTTGGCTTCAAGTTTATTTATTAGTGTCACAAGTATGCTTAACTTGGCAATGAAGTTTCTGTGAAAATCCCCTAATTGCCACACTCAGGCACTTATTTGGGTATACAGAGGGAGAATTTAGCATAGCCAACCTAACCAGCACATGTTTGGATTGTGGGAGGAAACCTACACAGGCATGAGAACATGCAAACTCTACAAATGACCCAAGCTGAGAATTGAACCGGGTCCCTGGCACTGAGGTAGCAGTGCTAACCATTGTGCTACTGTGCTGAAAGGTTGAGGGATGATCTGATAAGAGGTTTGGATGACAAATGTTTGATGCACAGAAAATGTTTCCATCTTATGGAGTTCAGGTCATAAATATAAGGCTGTTGGTATAGATCCTACAGAAAGTTCTTTATCTGAAGAGTGATAAGAATGTGAAACACCTGACCACAAGCAGTAATTAAGCAAAAAGGACCAGGGATATATCAATAAGGTTTGTTGAAATAGGGTGGGAGGGGGCTCCTGTGAAGCATAAATGCCAACAGGGACAAGTTGGAATGAATGGTCTGTTTCTTTCTGTGCTGTATACTCGACTAATGAATTAGCACGCCAAAGTCTCTCCATAAACAATGTTTCTTTTGGCAATTAACACACAAGGTAAATGAAGCCAAACTGAGATTATTGGTCCTATTCAGTTTTATATTGAAGTGGGGATGGGCATTAGAGTAGTAGATAGTATAAACTTTAAAATGTGCTGTCTCCTGCAATATAATAAATAGATTTGAAAAATGCTTGTTGCTGTGCAAATGATTATCTATAAAGTGGTTTCTTTGACTGCAGAAAATAAAAGTAAATTCACTTACATTTCTGGTTGATGTTTTGTGCAGGGAATATACAGCTGTTCTGGCCATATCTAAAGCAATTCTGAGGAATGTCATATCCATACCTTTTGAGGGAAACATAAGTTAGTTACTTCTGAAATAAAGATCTTTATACGGTGAGAATCTTAGCTACATTTACTTATAGCTCCAGAGAATGGATGAGGTTTTATTTTGCTTGTCTAAATTTGATGTAGGATCTCTTTCTCCAAAATCCAACTTCTTCATAGTGCAGCTGATAAAGGGAACTAATTGCTGGAATCTTGGAAGAAACTAGATGTAATAGTGGATCTGTGTTAGCTGTCAGCTGGATGGCATTAGCATCACAGCAGTTGGCTACTGTGTCCTTGGATTCCCAATTTTCATTGCATGCCAGTCATCCAAGTGTATTTGTTGGATGAGCAAAAAGTTAGATTTGATTCTTCCAAGATCTATCAGCCAAGCAGTACTCAGTTTTGTTTCCTATAAGGTAGTTCATTCATCAGACAAGAGAAGAAACCTAAATTTGTATAGGATATGTCATATCCTCAGAATATCCCAAAGCACTTGAAAGCTATTGAATTACTTTCACTGGGTATTTAGTTTTGTATAGGCAATTTTGGTTGCCAGTTGGCTGCTGCTTTTACATTACAACAATAATTGTATTTAAAGTATTTAATTGTCTACAGTATTTTGGGAAATGTGCATTTATATGTCCTCCATTCACAGTTTTAAAACTTTTGGTGGTCAGTGTATACAACAACACAAACAATTGCAACTAAGATGCTTATTAAGCAAGTTTGGACACCTGAAAAAAAATGATTAAAATACATTGTCTTCTGGTTTAGTTAGTCTTGAGGGAATTTAAATCGAGATCATAGAGATGAAAGGATAGTGCACATTTGCTTTGTTACCTGGTCTCTGGTTTAAACTTGCTATATTATGTAGAAGCCGCTGTTGGAATTTGTTATTAATGAGTTACGTTTGGAAATTATTTTTAGTCCTGTTTCACTTTGCTCTCTTTTTTAAACATGTACTGCTACTTAAATGTAATTGTGAAATATTAGGCTTTGACATCTGCTTTCCAAAAAGGAAATTTAAGGACATGATGCAGTAAGTAAGATGATGATTAAATTGATTTGTAAATGTATATTGAATACCGCCTGAAAAGGTGACTGAAAATCTAATGCCGATTAATAACTGGATAGCTAACATCTGGATTCAATCATATTTAGCTTAACAGTATAATGCACATTTATTTAAACTTCTACTGGACAATACTTACAACTGTAAATTATGGAAAAGAAACTTCCAAACTTTACACTTAAAGACATTTCAGAACTACGTTATATTCAATTTACCTTTATTGTGCTTTGTTCCAAATGGTGGATTCATTATTACAGTGTCAAATGTCTTTGATAATTTGCCAGTCCCTAAAGAACAGATATCACACTGAACCATATTAACATTGGCCAATTCAAACTCCTCTGCATTTCTGCTAAATATGTCAAGTGCTCCTTCATCAATATCAAATCCCACGCATAATCTGCAAAAGATAAAAGCAATCCGGTTTGTGAGGAATGTTTCTGTTTTGATCCTTGTATAAAGGTTTGACCTTAACCTTCAAGGTTGAATACTTCCCTATCTGAGTTTGCCTGCAAAGTACAACTAACTCCAGAATGGTTTCTCCAAGTAATCTATGTAGGTGTACTTTGAAGCAGATAACTATTTTAATTTTATTTGAAGATATATTAATCCTAAACAGCAAGTGTGGTTAAGATACTAAATCTACATAAAGAATCTAGGAATTGGTTATTTGATGCCACATCAACTAAAACTTTTTCTGGGAACTACTTCCTAACTTGTCCTCTTTCCATCCCTCTTTCCTCCCAGTCAAATTAAAGTTAGTGTTTCCTCTGCTGGTCTTATCGCTGATGGAGGTCTACAATAATTTAATAATTGATAGTATTGCAGAAAGTCAAACAGAAGTTGAAAATAAAATGTGAATCAAACACAGACTGCTGGAGACGGAATAGTTAGAAACATAGTAAAGCAAAAAAAATCAATTTGATAACATCAACTAAAATCTTAGACATTTGTCTAACTGGATATTTGTTCATGGATGCTATTAAGTCAGGGTGGTTCCAACATTAATCATAGAGCAACATAGCACAGAAGATGGATATTTAGTCCATCAAGTCTTTGACTCATTTGCAGACTTTTGATAGTGTACACCTGTCTTGGCAGAATTGCTTCAGCAATCAATTTGTGATATTTTGCAGTAGTAATAGAATACTGTATTGTCAGAAGTGACCTCTTTCAGGTGAAAGGTTAAATTAAGTTAGTCTTTTTGGCCAAGATCCCATGACACCAGAAAAGCAGTGAAAGCTTCTGATCTCCTTGCCAAAATCATTCCAAAAATGAGTTGTTTGTTATATTAAGTGTTTTGTTTAATTGTGTGAAGGCAGTGGACATTAACTGGGGATCACTTTTGCCCCTGTTAACAGACACAGACTGAAACTATGGTTGTTGGGTTATGGGGTGCACGCTTGTAATCTCTATCTCTTGTAAATAAATGCTTAAAGTAGTGTGTAAAGCTTGGCTCAGTCATCACTCAAATAGTTTTTCTGGGGAATTAACAGGTCATTTCATCTTGCTTGCTTATGGAATGTTTCTGTGAACACACTGGCTGCTGAATTTATCTACATCAATGACTGCACCCAAAATAAGTCACTGGCTGTAAAACTCGTGTGGTAGTGAGAATATGCAGTAAGATGTAATACAAATAAGTGTAAATTTTAAATCTGCGCCCAGAAAATAGCATTTAAACTGCAGAAAGAATGGATCAGTATTATCACTGCCAAGATAAGATTGTTTAACTAGGAGAAAGAAGCTAATTCTTCCAGAAGGTGTACACTAATAGTTCCATATTTGAAATTGGAATTACTTTAAAATCAGACAATCCAAAACAAAAGCTGCAAAATGAAAATAGTTGTGATGGTAATATTATAATTGGGTTTTAAGCAAAATTTGTGAAGTTGCATTCAAGACATTTCAATTTTTTCAAATAAAAATAAATTTTGATTACTGCTTTTTGCAATTCACATACCCTGCATCTAGCATAGCTGCTCCGATACTCAGAACTCCACATCCACATCCAAGATCTCCAATTAACTTACTCTCAATGTCATCGAATGTTGTGTGTATTGTATATAGCATATGTGCTAAAACGAGAAGATCATAGGATATCATTCCATACATAATACAACAGTAAGAAAATTTAATAGTATAGCAAATTACATTAAGTGAATTTCTTTAATTCACCATCTACAAACACTATGACTTTCCTATGAGGAAAAACAACAAGTTCACTGGCTGCAGCAGCAAGAACAACAGCGGGATGAGACTACAAGGCAAATTTGTGCCTGCTCGTTATTGATCCTTTTACTTACGGGAACAGTTTCTCCCTATTTACTGTCTAGTGTTATCATTCTGATCATCATTATTAAATCTCCTCTTAGCCACCTTCTCTCTAATCAGTCCTCATAACAAATTTCTATCCCTGGAACCATTCTTGTAAACCTCTTCTGCACTGTCTCTAATGTGTTCACATTCTTCCTATAGTGTGGCACCTAGAACTGTACACAGTATTACAGCTGAGGTCTAACTAGTGTCTTCTACAAGTTCAGCATAATCTTGCTCTTGTTACCTATGCCCCTATTAATAAAGCCCAAACTGCTACACACTTTATTAATTGTTCCCTCCCTCAGTCCTTTTCAATTATCTACGCACATATACCCATGTCCCTCTGCTCCTGCATTCCTTTCAAAATTTTACCTTTTTTATAGTCACTCTTTGTTTTCTACCAAATGCATCAGTTCGTTTCTCTGTAATGAACTTCATCTGCCCACCCCATCAACTTGTTTATGTTCTTTTGAAATTGTACACTGTCGTCTTCAGTTTACAATCATCCGTAAACGTTGAAATTGTCCCTTGCACATTATATATATATTAATGATCTAGCTCTTAAATCAGGAAAAGCAAGGGTCCCAATATCGACTTGACAGCTGGGCAGCATTGAGGTGGTTATAGCATCTCCAAAATATATCGTAAACATACGTATCAAAACGAGGGGTAATGAGGAAGAAGAGGGGTCTAGAATAGATCAGTGGTCGACACCGAAGGTGACACGACAGGCAGAAAGAGCCATTTCTGAATACATACTGACCGTGTTCTATTTGAATTCCATTAAACCAGATCAAAACAAGGGGGACGAATATTACAGCTCGGTCCACCAAATCAAATGTACTTGAGGGACTGAGGGATAACACACGATGGTCACAGTCATAAAGACATGGGGGGGGGGGGGGGCGGCGGTGGTGGAATGAGGGGCCATTGAGCGATCAACACTGTTAGCACCGGGGAAAAATATATGCGTTTAAAACGGATTCAGGAACAAAGGCTGAAATCAACTCAAAACGAGCGCCTGTTACAAAACACGGCTTCGCACCAATGTTTCCCAAGATAAGCATAACTAAATCTAAACATTTTATCTTCCTTCACGGGAGGTAATCTTCCAGCGCGATGCTGCAGTGGGCAGGCCCTGGTTAAAGAAGGTCAATAATCCTAAAACATTTTAAAGGAAATTGTATTCTGGATGGAAGTCCTTTACCTGCTATATGGGGGCTAGTGGGATATTGTTCAAGTAGCAACTTGGGCTGTGTAAACACATCCACTCTTTGCAACAAACTCTCCAGCTCCTTCAGCTTCCCCATGGCTACTCCCCGCCGTGTGCAGCCGGATTAATCCGCCGCCCACAACCACACTCCAATCCTCTCGTTCCGGCAGCACGAACATCGGGCATGCGCTTCACTTGGGCGTTTCAGGAGGTGGAGGGAAAGGCGCAGCTTTTAAATAAGGAACAAACTTCAGAGAAGAGGTGGGTGTGAGGGGAGCAAGAAACAAAATTAGTAATACGGATTCCTGAGGATGAAGAAGTGATACGGATTACATTCCCTTTTGGAGCTGCTCCACCCCATTGACCTGATCATTGGTCATGATGTGGATATGCCGGCGTTGGACTGGGGTAAAAAAACTGGTGTTGTCAGACTTTTTACTGATCATTGGTCACATTGACTGCATCCTTAGAGGCAGCTGGATACTAAGGTCTGTGGTTATAAAGTAGGGTTTCAGCTAGAAAATACCCTGTCCGTGTTTTTTTAACTACTGCCTAACAAGAGACTTTTTTTCCTCAACATTTAAATTTTACCTTAGGATACTTTGTAACCCAGTTTCGATACTAAATCTGCAGTGAATCCCATGTTAAGTTCTCTACTTCAGGGAGTCTTGTTCTAACCTGTAATCATATTCATTCTTCAAATGATAAGTTAAGCATTGGTGCAAATAGAAAATCTTCACTCACTGTAGCTGGCACTCTTTAGATTAAATACTGGATTGTCCACAAATCCAATCACTATCACAGAGTTTGTTTGTTGCATTATATATACTACGAATATAACAAAAACCTGACCAAAACATTTACTACAAAACTTTAAATTTCTTTTAAAAAGAGCTTGCATTTATTGAGCATTTTTCACATTCAATTGTATTCCAGATAATTAATCTTCCAATTAATTATTTTAGAAATGTAGTCACTGAGCAAAAATGCTGGCAATCAGAACACTCCATTAGCTAGATGTACGAATGAGAAGAATGTGTTTATTCTGCTCCTGGTTGACTGAAGAATGTTCATCAGGATACAGGAAAAAGACTGCTGCTGTTTTTTTTTATCAGAAAAGTACTATGGGATCTGAACAGACAGCTTATTTTAAATGGATTAGTGATATGAAACTAAAGTAAAAGCAAAATAGTCTGAATGCTGGGGGTCTGAAATAAAAACAGAAAATGCTGGAAAACTTGGGGTTTGGCAGTCTCTGTGGAGAGAGAAACAGTTTTGTTTCACGTACAGTGTGAGTTATTCAGAACTGGAGACAGGTAGAAATGTCTTGTCCTGCTGAGAAAGGGGAAATGGAGGATCAGGTGGAACAAAAGGGAAGATCAGGGATAGGTGAGGGTATTTTCCGGAAAAGGGAAGATCAGGGATAGGTGAGAGCACAATGGGAGATGAAATAGCAAAGATGTCATGGAACAAAAGGCAAAGTGAGTGGTATTAGTAGTAGTAAAGAATCAAAGCATTGGTCCAGAATTGGTGTTAACAATAGAATAAAGGTCAGCTCTGAAAGCAAAAACATGAAAACAAAGTACAAACTGCCACTGGAGGGAGGTGAGGTGTGAAGGAATTCAAAATGCAGGACAGAGTTCATGGTCTGAAGTTGTTGAACTCAATGTTGAGTCCAGAAGGCTGTAAAGTGCCTAATCAGAAGATGGCATAATGTTCCAGTGTTGGGCATCACTGGAACATTGCAACAGGCCAAGAACGGAAATGTGGGTATGAGAGCAAAATGGTGAATTGAGATGGCAAGCCATCTGAAGTAAATTGCTGCTTCACCTGGAAGGGATACTTGAAGAGAGGGGAGGTGAAGAGATAGATGTGTTTCGATGGGAATGAAATAAGGTGTTGGGGGTGATAGAGGAGGGGACCAGGGTGTTGTGGATCAAACAATCCCTTTGGAATGTTAATAAGGGAGGGATGGTGGTGGCATCATACTGGAAGTGATGGAACTGATGGTGGATAATCCTGTGAATGTGGAGACTAGTGGGTTGTAAAGTGAGGCCAAGAGGAACTTACTGTGGTTCTGGGAAGGACTGGAAGTGGTAGGGCAGAAACGCAGAAAATGAGTTGGATGTGGTTGATGGCTCTGTCAATCACAGCTGGAGTGGGTGTGGTGGAATTCCCAGCTCAAGAAAAGGGAGGACATGTTGGAAGCACCATGATGAAAGGTAGCTTCGTCAGAACAGATGTGATGGAGATGGAGAAATTGGGAGAATTGTGTCCTTGCAGGAAGCAGGGTGTGAAGAGGTGTAATTGAAGTAGCTCTGGAAGTCAGTGAGCTTGTGGTGCATATTGGTGGACAGTTTATCCTCAAAGGGATATAGAGAAATCAAGCAAAGAAATGGAAGTGTCAGAAATGGACCATGTTGAGGTGAGAAGAGTGTGGAAATTGGAGGCAAAATTAATATATTTTTCCAGTTCTGGATGAGAGCAGGAAGTGGCACAAATACAGTCATCAATGTGCCAGGGGTTGAGTAAGACTGGAACAAGGAATGTTCCGCATACCCCACAAAAACAGGTATAACTAGGGCCCATATGATTATCTGTTGCCATATCTTTTACTTGGAGGAAGTGAGACAAGTTATAGAAGAAATTGTTCAACGAGAAAACAAGTTCAGTCAAGTAGAGAAGGGCGGTGGTATTTGGGTCTCCATTTGCGGAAGAAGCCAAACACACCAAAACTGTCCTGCTGGAGGATGGAAGCACAGATGAATTGGATATCTGTAGTGAAGTGAAGGCAGCTGGGGCCACAAAACTGGAAATTGTTGAATTGATGTAGGGTGTTAAGAGGGTGGAAAGAGACCGAACAAGGGGGGAAAAGAAAAGTCAAGCTAGGAAGAAATATGTTCAGTACAAGAGGAACAGGCTCAAACAATGGCATTACCAGAATAGTCCTGTTTGAGGATTTTTGGAAGGAGGTAGAAGCAAGCTGCTCAGAGTTGAGGGATTATAAAGTATGGAAGGAAGAGCTCCAACTTGATGCATGTTCTTCTGTCAGGTCTAACCCTGACTTTGTTATTAAACCTGCTGACAAAGACAGTGCAGTTGTCTAGCATATTGATCTCTGCCTTGCAGAGGCTGACCGCCAACTCTCAAATATTTCTTCCCTGGATCATGATCCCACCCCACTGAACATCAAAGCATTATTTCCAAAACGTCACTGACCTCATCTCCTCTGGAGACCTTCCTTCCACAGCTTCGCACTTTATAATCCCTATGCTGCGAATGTCTTGCTTTTACCTCTGGTATATTGATGACTGTATTGGCGCTGCTTCCTGCACTTGTTTGGAGCTGGAAAGATTAATCAATTTTGCTTCCAATTTCCATCTTTCACCATAACGTTCTATTTCTGACACCTGCCTCCTGCATCTCTTTTGTCTATTTTTCTGAGGAAAGACTGACTACTCCATTCCATTCTCCAATCATCTCATCTGTTCTGATGATGCTACCTTCCACCGTGGCAATTCTGACGTTTTCCTTTTTTCCAAACAAAGGATTCCCACCCCACTTCCTATGGTTGACAGGGTCCTCAACTCTGTCCAATCCATTTCCTACTTTTCTGCACTCACTCCTTCCCCTCCTTTCCAGAACCACAGTATGGTCCCCCTTGACCTCACATTCCATCCCGCAGTCTTCTACATTCAAAAGATCACCCTTGGGCATTTCTGCTGCTTCCAGCATGATGCCACTACCAAATACATCTTCCCCTGTCCTCTCCTGTCAGTGTTCCAAATGGATTAGAGTTCCCTCCATGACACCATGGTCCATTAATAATCTATGTTGTGAATGTGGGAGGTATGAACAGTACATTCGCAGATGACGTGAAAATTGGTGGTGTGATAAACAAGAAGACCTTCAATTATAGAATGATACAGATGAGATGATCAAATTATTTGGAAAATCAGCCATTGTTGTGCTATCTGGCGGTTCTAATTTTATAAAAGTTACAGTAAAAAGAAGCAAAGATATAGTGATATATCAGAGAGGTCAGCAGTAAGGTTGTGGGAGGAGTCATAGACTTGAGAGAGAAACCAAGTAGCGCCAATGGGCCAGGAGATGGCCAGCTTTATCCCCGTATTCATTAACGTTCCCCTGGACTATTGTAACATATACTTAGCTTTATTTGTGGAAAGTAAGTCAAATTGAGCCTGAAGTTTTAGCCTGTCTGCATATAATCCAGGAGTGGGGATGATGGAATATTGATGGTCTATTTCTAAACTTAAACCCACCAATTCCTGTTGTTTTAATTTTGATGATATATGCATTGTAAGAAATCATGTTCCTCAGAGCACCAATTGGATGGTCTCCCATGTTATTGATGGAGTAGTGGAATCAGATTTATTTGTTTTAATAAAAACATCTATGCTTGTGGATATAGATTTACAAAACCCTTTCAGGTACAAGATTGTGTTAAATCTCCTTGGGGTCTAAGCTTTAGCTTAGGTGTAAGATCCGGGTCGAGGGATTGGGACACGTGGTCTGATCTAATAATGACAGAATAGTCAACTGTGTCAGCATGATGAAAAATCATTTTTAAAAAATAATCAGGAGAAACACCATGTGTGCTTCCTCTACAACACTCAACTGAAAGTTCCATGAAGAAGCATTATAATGGACTTGCATTAACCCTGTTTCTGTCTCCACAGGTGGTGCCAGAATTTTAAGTAACAACTGTCTCCATCGATCTATCTTCATTTTTTGTTCATTTCATTCAAAACTTCATTTGTATTTCTAGTCAAGTAGGAGCCATGAAAATAATAGTAAGGTGAATTATCATTTGGTAAATGTGATTTTCTAGTATGCGGAGAGTGCTTATTTTTTAATAGCTGTATATGATAATAGTGTTTAACATAATGCAGTTATTTAGATAATGAATAGAAGTTATATTTCATCAATCTCAGCTTTTGTACCTATCTAATGGAAGTAAAAAGAGAGATGATGGAGGAAGGAAAAGTAACGATTGTAGAAATATACACAAAATGGATATACAAATGTCATATCTGTATGAAAATTCAAAGCTCCTCCTTTCTATGACAGATTGTTAAATTCAGTTGCCATCCTAGAATCAGTGGGTCTTAGCATATTGGCATTTTATGAGGTATTACTATAGGTGAATCTAGAATTATCCTGGGTAAATAAGAGATATAATTGTTCACGAGCTGGCAGTTCATAGGTTGGAATACAATTTCAAATACATAAATACATAAAATGGGGAGAAGGACATTAAAGAGAAGTCAGCGTATGGTACTTTTGCCAGGTGAAGATCATTTGTGTGGTAGGGGAGGATTCTAGTGAAGAGTCAGAACTATCACTTTTGCAGAACTTAATGGGTTGCTTTAGTACATTTCCAACCCAATTTTTCTTTACTCGTTCACGGAATGTGGGTATCATTGGCGAGGCCAGTATTTGTTGTCCATCCCTAATTGCTCTTGAACTTAGTAGCTTGCAAGACCATTTCAGAGGTCATGTGAGAGATAACCACATTACTGGAGTCACATGTAGACTGAATTTCTTTCAACATTAATGAACAAGATGGGTTTTTAAGACAACAACGATTTTGTGGTCATCATTTGACTTTTAATTCCAGATTTTTTTAATTGAATTCAAATTTCACCATCTGCCATGGCAGAATTCAAACCCAGGTCCTCAGAGCATTGCCCTGGGTCTCTGGATTACTAGTCCGGTGTCCCAGCTTCCCTTGGGAACACAGTTTATTTATACAAATCTAAAAGAAAGTTATGAATTGTCCTTGTGAAGGATTTTGACCTTCTTGAGAATTTTTTTTCTGTCTCCTGTAAAGGAACACTAAGTTAGGCCTATGGAGCAGGAATGACAGATGGATAAATCATTAGACTTGAAACTCTGATTTTTGCAGGGTGGAGATATGGTTAAATAGTGCAATGGATTAAAGTGAAAACAGCAGAGGAAGAGTATCTCGTGTAGTCAATCCAATTGAAACAAGTTTGCAGATCAATTCATTTGGCATCAATAACCTATCAAGGAATGGATAATTTATAATGAACTGACAACTGCCCAAAAAGGCTCGACCAAGATTGACAAGTGTCATGGACTTGGACTTGGTTACAACTCCAGCTGCTTTGAGAAAGAATATATAACAGGCTTATTGCATATTGCTAAACTGTTCCAGGACAGATCTTAATCATTCTATTGACAGCAAAAAGCAAACAAATAAAGCAAATGGACAGATAAAACAGCTGCTGCTAAGTGGTGAAATGAGAAAAGAACCAGCCTATCCAGACTCACAATGAAAAATATAAATTATGCAGGGCTGCAGTGTGTTTCAGGAGAACTACAAAACGTTTAAGAAAAAGCATTTGGAGAACATCTCCAACTACCCTAAGACAAGCACTTGGCTCTTGCGTTGTGTTCTCAGAATAGGTCACCAGGACTATGTTATCTGGTAAAGCTGTTACACCTGAATGTCAATAAAACTTACTTAATGCACAATCTTTTGGGCCCTTGTAACAAATTTGACTCCTTACACCAAATATGGATGTGACTACTATTTATTATATGGGACCACATTCATATACACTCGACTAGCAACATTTTTCCAGCCATGTGGATGAGGTTGGAGGAGTTCCCCAAAAATTGGAGGAACCTCTTCAGAATGGTTCCCTGGTGCTGTTGGAAAAGTTTCCTAGGAGTGGGCTGGGTTGCAAATTGGTTGTACACACCATGTAGACAAGAAGCTAATCGGGCGATTTCCAGGCTCAGTGCCATTTTGCTAGCAGCTGCCAGTTAACAGAAGTGGCCCCTTTGTGACAGGGTGGGGTGATATTGGAGCTGGAGGTCCTGTGCTCTGTTGAGGGCCGCAGAAAGGAAAGGCTGACCCTCGGGTCTCCTCTTTCCCACCAGAGGGCTTTCCCCTCTATTCCACTGGGTTTTTGCTTTTATGGCTCTGCATTATGAATTTAATTTTATAACTCTGAAAATGCCTCGCGTTGAATTGGCCTCACAGTCTCTTTCTTGTCTCAGCGGAAGCCACTTCTGAAGGGCTGGCAGTGTCAAGAGCTCATCCATCATCCTTTGTAAGGAGCAAGCATGCAGGGCGGCTAAATAAAGAGGGTGTTTCTGGGAATTCTGGATCGTTGGTCTTGCTACATGCAAGTGCAGGCTTAGGATCCTCATTTAGTCCTGAGTCAAGGTCCCAAAGCCTGCAGGGAAAATCCTGCCCAACAGTTCTGACAAATAAAGAAATAAAATAAAACCACCATGTATTCTTGTCCCATTTAAAGTGTTGTCATTGCTCCTGTCCAAGCCTGTTTTTCTCTACGACATGATCAGAAGAGTTTCATAATTTTATAATCTGATTCTCACAAAATGTTGTAATTTATTATGGCTTGACAACTGTTATTGCAAACAAAACCCTAGAAAGGATGTATTTTCTACAGAGCAACAGATGCCAACTCTGCCATTGAAGGTAAGCAGAAATAACATTTTCACTCTTTTATTAGTCTGTTTGAGCATTATAAGCATAATATCTGAAAAACTAATAGATTTCAAAGAAACTTGGTACACAGGGTATGACCCAAGCAAGAGCTGATAAGTTTTTCGGCAAAATTGCAGATCCAATAGAAGATTCTTTTTTAAAGTAACCATTAATATTGGGAGATGGAGTGAATTGACTTTTTTTTAAGATGGCTTTAGGTTCACAGAATTATAGAACCCAACAGTGCAGAAAGACGCCATTTGACCCATCGAATCTGCACCAACCACAATCCCACCCAGGCCCTACCCCCATATCCCTTTAACCTACACATCTCAGGACACTAAGGGGCAATTTTAGCAGGGTCAATCAACCTAACCCGCACATCTTTGGACTGTAGGAGGAAACTGGAGCACCCAGAGGAAACCCATGCAGACACGAGGAGAACGTGCAAACTCCACACAGATAGTGACCTGAGCCGGGAATCAAACCCAGGTCCCTGCAGCTGAGAAACAGCAGTGCTAACCACTGTGCTACCGTGCCACCCAACTGTTTTATTATTCCACCCCTGATGGTGGGTGGAGGTAATGAAAGATTTCCCCCCTTTGTTACTCTGTTTATAATATATCTCAATAACTAATGGACAGATTTCAGCAAAACTTGGAATGCAAGATATTGCCCTAGGAAAACATTATTTATTTGTTTTTGGTGACAATGCAGATCTGGATCCTGGAACCTTTAAAGGATTTGTTAACATTTGGAAATAGGGCAAATTGGCATTTTTTAAAAAGAATGTTGGTTGTTTTATTTATAATGTTGTGATTGTCTAAGCTACTATGTTGCAATTTGTCACTGTTCTCAAAATGTGAGCAGAGTTTTCAGAGCAGGTTTTTGGATATGGATCAGCCTGAACCCTCCACAGTGAAATAGAAGCTATTAATAAAAAAAAGTTTATCCAGTTTTGTAGTTAGAGCTTCAACCAGACAGGGAAAAGACTCAAGGAAAATTTGCATAATTCTAATTTTGAGCTAACACAACATGGCAGAAGTATGCGCCACTGAGTGCCCGCTTCACTTGTTTTCAGTGTTCCATCTCTTTATCGCAAAATTGCCTTTATTTTCTGATGTGGCCATGGTAAGAGAGATTAATCATATATCCTATATTTTCAGCAACCAATTAATGCACAGTGCCAGTTAAAATTGCACGCTGACAAATCAAGCACAAAAACATTGTGGAAATTAATTATTTTAATATATCTAACTGGGGTACAAATTAGCTGAGTAAAAAGAAATCTAAAATGTTAATCAAATGTGATCTAACTAAATCCTAATCCTGTGTGCATTTCTGCCTGTGTATGCACATATTTGTGTAACTTCCACCCAAGAAAAGGAAAAATCCTCTATTTGTGACCCAAAGTGGATATTTGTGTCTCCAGCATGTATTTTTCCTTCAATCTCCAAGTGGACTAAGCTGACATTTTGGTCCGATTTTACCATTTTGATTCTAAGTGCTGAATCTGTGTGTGTTTCAGATCCAACTTTTAAACCCATTCTCCAGTGCACCCATGTGCCATCTGCCTGAAAAAAAAATCAGTGATTCCAAATTATGCTGCAGAAGCTGTGGGTGGGGCTTAATGTGTTCGAAACACTGCAGCTCTGATCGGAGCCTTCAATTGCACATGCGCGGTAAAAAAAAATCCGCTTCCCTGCCACATCACTCTCAGGCCCAATAAAGCCTCCCTCCTGGCCATTGCTCCATCCCCACAACATAACTGACCCCCTTATCTCCCCTTCCCCTGGCAGAGTGGCAGCAGGTGCCCCTGCCCCCCTCCACCCCACCAGAGAGCGATGTGCCCCACCAGACAACCATCTGACCCGCCTCCATCTCCCCCAACCAGAGATCCACCTGACTCAACTCCCTCCTTACTCCCAGTGAGCAGTCTGACCCATATTCCTCCCTCCCCCCCGCACTAGAGAGTGATCTGACCACAACCCCCCCCCGCCTCCCTCCCTCCCTCCCCCCGCCTCCCTCCCGCTCCCCTCCCCCCGCCTCCCTCCTGCTCCTCTCCCCCCGCCTCCCTCCTGCTCCCCTCCCCCCGCCTCCCTCCTGCTCCCCTCCCCCCGCCTCCCTCCCGCCCCCCCTCCCCCCGCCTCCCTCCCGCCCCCCCTCCCCCCGCCTCCCTCCCCCCTGGTAAAAGGGGAACGGGTGCAATGGTGGGAGCAGATTGCACTACTCGCCTCATGCCCACCTTTACCAAGTTTTCACACCTGAAAAAGGATGCAAGATTGTAAAATTGGGCCCTTTGTGTACCAAGCCTTAGCTCACCACATTAAGCTGCATTATTTCATAACCATTGAACATGCACAAAGGTTATAATTAGATTCATTTACTTTGATTAATATAACTGATCTTCACATATATTGGAAAATAATAGACCTGCTATGGTCTCCTACACTAATTGGTCAATTTACTTAACATAAATAGAATAACTTCTCTGAATTTTGTTCTACAGCCCAGGAATGAACCTCCACTTTTGACAACCTCCTGTAATATTTCTGAATCTGCCTTTTGCCATCTGTACAACATTCTGTTAAAAAAATCCTCACTCCCTACATATGTTCCAGACCCTCATTCTTCTCAAACCAAAACAGAGATAAAGGCTCTTCCAACGTAAAGAACATAAGAACGTAAGAACATAAGAAATAGGAGCAGGAGTAGGCCATCTGGCCCTTCAAGCCTGCCCCGCCATTCAATAAGATCATGGCTGATCTGTCATGGCTCAGTTCCACTTTCCGGCCCTCTCCCCATAACCCTTAATCCCCTCTCTTATCAAAAACCCATCAACCCGCTTCTTGAAAATATTTAGTGAGGCAGCCTCCACCACTTCAATGGGTAGAGAATTCCAGAGATTCACCACCCTTTGAGTGAAGAAGTTCCTCCTCAACTCCGTTCTAAAACGCCCCCCCTTTATCTTGAGGCTGCGCCCCCTAGTCCTACTGTCGTTTTTCAGTGGGAAGAGTCTCTCCACCTCTATCCTATCCATCCCATTCATCATCTTATACGTCTCAATGAGATCTCCCCTCATTCTTCTAAACTCCAACGAGTACAAGCCTAGTTTATTCAGCCTCTCCTCATAGTTCAACCCCCTCAACTCCGGTATCAGCCTAGTAAACCTCCTCTGCACTCCCTCCAAGGCCAAAATATCTTTGCGCAGGTGCGGCGCCCAAAACTGCACACAGTACTCCAGCTGCGGCCTCACCAATGCCCTATACAGCTGCAGCAAGACCTCCCTACTTTTATATTCAATCCCCTTCGCTATGAAGGCCAGCATCCCATTCGCCTTCCTGACCACCTGCTGCACCTGCAAGCTGGTGAGTACTATTTTTGACCATTCAGATAAATAACAAATTATTTATAATTTACTTCATGATGGAAAAGCAATCCCTCTTTGGCATATATACTCACCGTTATCCAGGTGCCCTTTTTAAACTCAAGTATGCATTGTTTAAAAAAACACATCTTTCGAAGGAACTATTTTTTTCAAATGTTTTCTGGCAAAATAGTCATGAAATCTTAAAATAATAAGAAAGGCAATAGAAATGTTAACCAGTGGAAGAAAAAACAGGAAGAATGAAGAATTACCTTTAGTAAATTAGGATTACAAGAATGAAAGAAATACAAAGGTTAGCAGTAAAGTACTATTGTTGTCTGACTATTCCATCATATGTTATAGTTTCCGTCCACAAAACATATTTCTTTGCACATCAAACAGTTATTTGCTGATTACTAATGAACTGTTGTAAAGGGTGGGGGGTGGCATGGTGGCACAGTGGTTAGCACTGCTGCCTCACAGTACCAGGGACCCAGGTTCGATTTCTGGCTTGGGTCACTGTCTGTATGGAGTTTGCACATTCTCCCCGTGTCTGCGTTGGTTTCCTCACTCAGTCCAAAGATGTGTGGGTTAGGTTGATTAGCCATGCTAAATTGCCACTTGGCGTCGGGGGGACTGGCTAGGGTAAATGCATGGGAATATGGGGATGGGGCCTGGGTGGGATTGTGGTCGGTGCAGACTTGATGGCCAAATGGTCCCTTTCTGCTCTGTAGGATGCTATGAAAATGGATTTTATTGTTGGACAAACTGTGCACAACAATGTCTAACTTGAAGGTGGAACTCAGAACTGAATGGGAGGAAAAATAATAGGTGAATTTAAGTGTGATAGCCAAGAATGATGGAATCTAGCCGTGTGCGGAACTTGGCTAGATAGCCAAGTTCCGCACACGTGAGGGCGGTCTCACCCGGGATCTTGGGTTTATGTTGCACTATTTGCAACCCCCATAACTTGCCTGGGTTTGCAAAACCTCACTTACTGTGCTGTCTGGAGACAATACACATCTTTTTAACCCAATGCTCTCTCCACTCACATTGTCTGCATGTTGAAGACTTGAATAGCAGGTTAGCTGTGAAGATTTGCTTTCTAACCAGTATTCTGTAAACTGTGTGTGCTGTTATATGCTCTGTCTGAGACCAGAACACTCCACTCACCTGACGAAGGGGCAAACCCTGAAAGATTATGTGTTTACTATCAAATAAACCTGTTGGACTTTAACCTGGTGTTGTGAGACTTCTTACTGTGTTTACCCCAGTCCAATGCCAGAATCTCCACATCATGACCATTTTGGAGACAGTGAGCATAGTACGGTTAGATTTAAAGTATTTATGGGAAAGGATAAAATTAGAACATAAGTAATGGTTCTAAATTAGAGAAAGACAAATTTTACAAAGCTGAGAAGTGATGATCTGACAAAGGTAGACAGATTTCAGCTACTTGAAGGGAAATTGATGACAGATTGAGGCATTCAAAAGTGAGATTCCACAGACACAGTGTAGACAAGTCTCCACAAAGAAAAAACGTGGTCCTGCTAAAACTTGAGCCCTGGTTATCCAGAAACATGATGTGGGGATGCCAGCATTGGATGGGGTAAGCACAGTAAGAAGTCTCACAACACCAGGTTAAAGTGCAATAGGTTTATTTGGTAGCACTAGCTTTCGGAGTCCCAGGCTCCTTCATCAGACGAGTTGCCTGATGAATTCCTGATGAAGGAGCCTGAGACTCCGAAAGCTAGTGCTACCAAATAGACCTGTTGGACTTTAACCTGGTGTTGTGAAAATTCTTGGAGCAGAAAAAGGCTTATGGCGATTGCAAAAAAAAGCCTGGAGGTTTATAGAAAATACAGATAGACAAGGTGGTTAAGATGGCGTATTCGATACTTGCCTTTATGAGCTGAGATATCAAATATATGAGCAGGGAGGTTCTGTTGAAGCTGTATAAAACACTTGTTAGTTCTAGTCATATTACAGGAAGGACATCATTGTTGTGAAGCAAGTAGAGATTTAGAAGAATGTTGCCAGGGCTTGAAAATTGCAGCTATGAAGAAAGATTGGGTAAGTTGGGGTTGTTTTCCTTAGAACAGAGGAGGCTAAGGAGTGACTTGAGATGTACAAAATTATAGGGTCTAAATAATGGACAAAGTTTAGTGGAAAAGTCAGGGGACACAGATTTAAGGTGTCTGGTAGAAGGATTAGAGGGGCTAATAAGAGAAAACTTTTTTACCCAAAGGGTGATAGGTGTCTGGAATTTCCTGCCTTAACCAATGACTCTATAACCCCTGTTGAAGCAGAAACTGGCAACTCATTTAAAATGTATCTGGATCTGCACCTAAGGTGTGTTGTAACCCTGCAAAGCTACAGACTGGGTGCTGGAAGGTGAGATTGGAATGGTCAGCTCACTTTTTCAGCTGGCACAAACATGATGGGATGAAGGGCCTCTTTCTGTACCGTAACTTTTCTATGGAGTGCACATCATTTGGTAAATAATGTGCATAGAACTTTATTTACTCAATTATTAAGCCCACCTCCTGTCAGTGTCCCTTATTTCCTCACAATTGGTCACCGTCTCCCGATCCCACTTTCACCTGCTCAGAACCTATTACATTTCTAACTCTCTTCCGTTCTGCTGAAAATTCGGACCTGTTTATTTTTGCATAGATGCTGCCTGACCTGTTGAGTATTTGCAGAAACGTTTTGTTGTTTTAAGATTTCTAGCGTTTAGTTTTTTAAATTTTTTTTGCTGCAAAAAAAGGTTAGCCTGTGTGTACATTATTTTTCCATCTAAAGAAATCGGAAGTTACTTCTGCATCTAACCATTTATGTTTTGAAGTTGGCCTGTGAGTACTGGGGGGGGAGCCTCACAGGATATAGGTATCTGCCTTTACAGAGGGTTTTTCTCCTGAATCCTTGCGCGCGCTCGCAGGGGGGGATTTCCGGGAGGAGGCGCGAGAGCATCCCATCCACTTCCGGTAGCGGCTGAACTCTCGCGAGAGTTGTCGAGCTGTTGCTCCAAGAGCAAAATAAATAAGCAGGGGGGGTCGGCTTGCCGGCTTGGAGCCGCCATGGCGGCGTCGCTACTGCGTCGGGACAAGAGGAGTGCTGCTGCTTCGCTAAAGGCCGAGTGCTGTGCTCAGGGCGGCCGTGGGGTGCAGCTGCTGGGCGAACTGCTGGACAGCGTGCTGAGCCCGGAGAGAGCGCTGGCCGAGGCCGAGGTGATCGAGTGGTGCAAGTGCCTGATGGCCGGCGGCGAGAGCTTCGACGATTTCTGTCAGATGGTGCGCGGTTATGACAACGCGACTTTGTGCGGCCTGGTGTGGACGGCCAACTTCGTGGCCTACCGCTGCAGGACGTGCGGCATCTCGCCGTGTATGTCCCTGTGTGCCGAGTGCTTCAACGCTGGCGAGCACACGGGCCATGATTTCAATATGTTTCGGAGTCAGGCGGGCGGGGCCTGTGACTGCGGGGACAGCAGTGTGATGCGGGACAGCGGGTAAGTGAAACAAGCGAGTCCAGCCCGTGTGGCCCGGTCCTACGATACCCTGTCCTCTTGATCTCCGGCTTAGCGGCTGTCACTCGCGTTGCGAGACCGGCATCTTTCTTGTCTGTACACCTGTGTTTTGTGTGTGTTGTCCTTTTAGATTACGGACAGTCCCAGTGACATTCGTTAAATAGTTGCCTGTCTGTGTTGACTTCAGGCCAGGAGCGACGACAGCACTTGTTTGTAAACTCCTTGACAACGTGGAGGATCCGTGTATTAAATTAGTCTTTTTTTCCTATTGCTATTTGGATGTCTTCCGAAATTTCTTTTTCTTCGGAAGTCTATTTTTGGATCGACATTCGTTAAAAAATTAATAAGATGGAACAAATTTAAACGTTACGGTAATTTGTAAACTAGCTTAAAAGTTTTAAACGGAATTTCCTTCCCCAGAATGTTTTACTTTTGGTTCTGGAAACCCGAAGTTTTTTAAGTGGCGATTGAACAACATCACTAGTCTGGTATGATTCTTTCTGCAGAATATAAATTTGGTGCGAAAGTCCGCACGTAATCGTAAATAGCGTTTGTTCTGGACGTTTAGTTTAACTGTTGGCCAATGAAAGTTTTGGTCTACCTTGATACTTTGTATAAGTATATATGTGATGCGAATGCCTGTGCAAATTTGACTCAAACACTAATTGTAACAATCAACAACACTTGTATCGATTCCTCAAAGGAGCGAAAACAGCTCAAGAAAATAAAGAAAGCATGGGGAAGCTAACACATCTGCTATAAACTGTTGGGGGCAATAAAAACAGAAACGTGGAAATACTAGATCGGACTAGCAATAACATCTGTGGCGAGAGAAGCAGAGTGACCTTTTGTCAGAACTAATCTGAAATATTAGCTGTTTCTCTTCACAAACGCTGTCTGACCCGGGCGATTCTGGCATTTTTTTTTGTTCTTATTTCCGATTTCCAGCAACTGAAATATTTTGCTTCTGTATAATTAACAGTTGGGGAGCAGATTTCATGATCTCGTTGAGAAAAGTTTTAGAGGCTTTTGATTAGGAACGATGCAGGTGTAAAATTGCATTCTGATGTGTAGCTTTGTAATATCCTATTTGACGATGATACGACATGATTCAGATCACATTTCAAGGTAGCAAAGCATTCCAAGGGCTTTCACGTGTTATCAAACAAAATATGACAAAGTGCATAAAAATGATATTGGGAAAGATGGCCGAAAGTGTCTCCCTATCTCTGTAATCTCCTATAGCCATTATCTGAGATAATGTACACTCAATTCACGTCTCTTCAACTTCCCTGACCTTAAGTTTGCTCCACCATTGGTGGTGCAGGGTTGGGTAAGATGCTCTTTTAGAGTCAGTGCAGATATGATGGGCAGAATAGCCTTCTGCACTGTTGGGATTCTATAGGCATATCTGGGCAATTTTCCATATTATTGGTTAGATGCCAGTGTTATAGATGTACTGGAACAGTTTGGCTAGAGGCGTGGCTAGGTCTGGAGCACGTCATTAGTATGACAGCCAGGATGTTGGCAGGCCCATGGCCAGCACTACACAAGTACTGTGTAGTCAATAACATACTTCTGAGTTATTGGCTGCTGGTGTGATATAGTGAGCATAGTAGCCAGCTTATGTGATGCAAGGAAGTAAATAATTGGATAATGTGTTTTAGTAGTGGTGTTTTGCAAAATATGTTGACTGAGAATTCCCCTGCAGTCATGGATTATTTCTTTTTAAATCCAGCAGAGAGGGTAGGTGGGGCTTTGGTTTATCATGTCATCAGAAAGGTGGTACCTGGTGGAAAAACATGCAAAGAACAATAAAATATGGGCAGAAATTATCATCTGAAATTCTTGAATTGCATGTTGAGACTAGAACACAGTAGAATGATTATTCAAAAGGTGAAATGCTGTTCTCTGAACGTGTTTTGAATTTCATTGGAACTGCAGGTGACTGATGACAGGTGAGCATGAGAGCAAGATGGAGATTTAACATGGCAAATGAGTGAAAGTGTTCACTCAATCTGCATTTAGTCCCTTCATTGTAGAGCAAACAGCATTGTGAACAGCAAATACAGTGTATAAAATTGAAAGAGGGACATGTAAATTTGCCTGGAAAGAATATTTGGGGCCTTGGACAATGAGGAGAGAGGACATAAAAGACAGGCAGTGGATCTCTGTTCCATTCATGTGGTGTAGGAAGGGAAGGGAGTGATTGAGGAGTGAACCAAGGTGTAATGGAGAGAATAGTCTCTTGGAATACTGAAAAGGGAGGGAAAGATG
Organism: Carcharhinus amblyrhynchos; assembly: GCF_965287045.1. Lineage (NCBI taxonomy): Eukaryota > Metazoa > Chordata > Chondrichthyes > Carcharhiniformes > Carcharhinidae > Carcharhinus > Carcharhinus amblyrhynchos. Next base: position 47,520,446 of record NC_137334.1, read on the forward strand.
TTTGGTAGCATTGTGTTCTGAAATGGCAGAGCATAATATGTTGAATACCTGAGGCTGGTAGGATGGAAAGTGATGACAAGGGAAACCCTTTTGTGGCTTTGGGAGGGAGAAAAAGGGGCATGAGAAGTATTGTGGGAAATGGGATGACACGCTTGAGGGACTTGTCAACCATAATGGAAGGAGGGGTCAAATCCTTGATTGAGGGGGTAAAAGCAGACACCAGAAGTGCTTATATGGGAGGTTAAATCATTAAGACACATTTGACAGAGAAATTGGACCAAAGAAAGGGAGTCCTTTATAGGAAGCAGGGGTATGGAAGTGTGGTTGGGATTTTTGGATTTAGCAGCAGCATCTGATGTTTTTGCATAAGGATCCCATTTCAATTTTTGTTCTCATTCTTTGAGCTGGGGAGCAAATTTTGGAAAGATAATAAGAAATTTGTCTTGCTCTTAATCAAAACAACAACTATGCATTTTTATGAACAAGCATCAAATGAAATGACTAATTTATTAGCTTACTTGATGAGAATGTTGAAATCCAGGAGTTAGTTGACCAGAAGCCAATGGTGGGTGGCATGGTGGCTCAATGGTTAGCACTGCTGCTTCAGTGCCATGGACCTGGTTCTATTCCCAGCTGGAGTAGTCTGTCTGTGTGGAGTTTGCATGTTCTTCCTGTGTCTACATGGGTTCCCTCCAGGTGTTCTGGTTTCCTCCCACAGTCTGAAAGACATGCTGGTTAGGTGCAATGGCCATGCTAAATCCCCTGCTCGGTGTACCCAAAAAGGCATCAAAGTGTGGTAACTAGGGGATTCTCACCGTGGCTTCATTACAGTGTTAAAGTAAGCTGACTTGTGACACGAATAAATAATGTAAGTCAGCAAGCACAGTAGTGGTGGGACTTGTGCAAGTTAGTCTTGTGTTGATGAAAGGTGCTATAATGCATGTTTTTTGCTGTTCCCTGCTTCCCTCTAAAGGCTAGACCAATTTAACATTAGAATTGAATCCAACCATGTTAGTATGTTAATTCTTTGATTTAAAATAGAATGAAGCTCCCACCCCAACACAGCCATGTTTTGTGTGATAATCTCTTCCACCAATACCACCTCCAATTCACTGCCAAGTCCTGCACTTGAACTTGCTGCCTCCAGGAGCTTTTAAGCTCATTTTAAGACTACTGAACTATATCTGACAGCCCGGACTGATGGTCAATAGGAATTAAGAAGGTGAAGGACTGAGTATTGCTGGCATATTTGCATGAAAGCATTCTGCCAAGGAACAGCAGGGTTAGCTGAAAGCATCTCTTGAGGGTCAGTGTTCTAACTCAGCAACACAAGGCTTACATCAATGTGGACTTTTCCTACCACGAAGAGGTTGAAAGTGTACACAAATCTGATGCAAACAAAACGCAGCAGCAATTGGGAAACAAATCTACAAATCTCCTGCTGTTCAGAAACTCAACATTTAAGTCTGTGCTTGTTGCTTAGGGGAATTTAACAGAATAATCTGAGGTTTGTCAGAGCAATTACTAATGAGTTTCAATTAATTCCTGTCAGACAAACACTCTGACAGCCTCTTTCATGCACATTTCTCGGCTTCCCTGTGAGGCAAATGGTCCGTCGTAGCTTATTCCAGCTGAACAGACAGATACTTTCTCTCAGCCTCTTTCTCTGTGCACACACACACCAGCGCAGCAGACTCCAATTGCAGCCTCGCCCATCTTATGGACACGTCTTGCCGACTCTTGCGCCCAGTACTCCACTGCCTGCAGACTTATCGCTGTTCTGGTCCTTGGGCTTCCTGCTTGCTGTTCCTCCAATTATGAATTGTTTCTCTGCTATGTTTGTGACAAACAGCCTGTGATTCTCAGAGCAGCTCCTTACAGAATCTGTCACTTGTGGGTATTTTGAATATTGGTGGGCCAGATGGAATCTGTTGACAAGTTGTTTTTATGTTGGACAAACCTAGATAACCTAGAAATGGAGACAAAGGTCAAAGAATGAAAAAGTTGGAAATGGAGCAGTGTGAAGATGAGAAAAAGATGGGTGTTTTAAATCTTTGGTGCTAGGATTTTCTCCTAAGAAAAATGAATGTTGCCAAAAGTTTGTTTTGGGATCTGTGGCTCAATCCCTGTTATAACAGGAACATTACTTAGTCATGAAGATAGAGTATTTTGAATAATGGGAAGAGCTGAGGAGGTTAGTTTGCCAAAATAGTGACTGATTGAACTGCATCTTGGGATGTTAATAGAGATGGTCTCATTTGTGTTCACAGTATTCTGGAAGTAGCTATTCACTGATATTATAAAAGTGTATTGTTGACCTGAACTGTAGGGGAAGAAATTCTCAGAAAAATGTTGCTCTTGCACACAGATGGCAGTGTGTTTTGCAGTACCATCAAAAAGTTCTCAGGTTTAAAAGTCTAAGCAGTATATTATTGAAAATTTTGCTAAAGAAAGTTTATAAACTTAGTAAATTGTGTGCTTTCTTTTTTTAAACAAAAGCTTATAGGAAACTGCTTTTGTAATAGACTGGTTGATGGTTTGAGACTGCTTCATCTCTGTAAAATTGTTCACTTTGTTTTCTTTAAGAAGAGGAGTGTGAATTATTTCAATGATGTATTTAGAGGAAGAACTCTGCGTTTTGTATTATGATTCATGGATCATGCTATAATTTAACTAGTTTTTGACTGGGAGAAGGTGCACCCTGTATGATAGTAGATAAGAAATTATGTAACTAGTGATGCTAGAAACAAGGATATTTTGTATGAAAACCAAAAAAATTAACTGTTTTACATTACCTGACAACTGTATAAACTCGGTGTCAAAAAATGGGTTGCAATTGGGTAATGGGGGCCTGATTATTTTCTTGCTTTCTGAAATCTGGATGTGAAAGAGCTCTTGTTAAACTTCTGATCTCAGTACGATATCAATCATTGAGAATGTAAAGATAGATTTCAGTTCATAAACAGCAAGTACATGAGAAAATATTTTTGAGTTCAAAATTGTGTTGGCTAGATTTGCTGTTTAACTTTATCTTTAATAAAAGATCAATTGATGAGAGTGATTGTGATATTGAGGCCATGTTTGATCAAGTGTGGCATTAAGGACAATTAAGTCAATGGGAATCAGGGTTGAAATTTTTTGCTGGTTGGAGTCTTATCTGGCACAAAGGAAGATGGTTGTGGTTGCTGAAGACCAATCGTCTCCAACTTGGCATTATTGAAGGAGTGCCTCAGGATAATTTCCTATGCTGAACCATCTTCAGCTATTTCAGCAATGACCTTCCCTCCGTCATAAGATGAGTGGGAACTTTTGTACCATTTCTGACTGCAAAGGTATTGAAGCTCTTGGTGTTTATGTGCAGCAAGATACCATTCGGGCTTGGGTTGATAAGCGGCAAGCAATATAATTGAGAATCTCCCTGTGACGTTCAATGGCATCATAATTATTCAGCCAACATTCTCTGAGTTATCATTCGTCCAATGTCAGTCATTTAAATATTTAGGCTATAAGTAATTGCCAGAAGCTGTGAATTCTGCAGCAAGTAACTTGCCTCCTGCCTCCCCTAACCATCATCTCTTCAAGGCAAAATCAAGAGTGTGATGGAGTGCAGCTCCTACAACACTCGAATTTGGACACCATCCAGGTCAAAGGAGCCAGCTTGATCCGCACTCCATTTGCCAGCTTAATAGTTATTCCCCCCCCTTGACTGGGTGGTAACAGTGCGTATCAAACACAAGATGCACTGCAGCAGCTCACTGAGCCTCCAACAGCACCTTTGTACCCATAATATCTACCACATAGAAAGACAAAGGCAACAAGATGCATGGCATCGCCACCAGTTGCAAGTATCCCTCAAGCCACAGGTCATTGTGGCTTGGAGCTATTTGCTATTCCTTCATTTTCACCTGGGTCAAAATCCTGGAACTCCCTTCCTAAGGACTCTGGGTGCATCTACATAAGGTGGACTACAGCAGTCCAAGAATGTGATTCACAAACACTTTATTGAGCAATAAGGGATGGTCTACAAATGCTGACCTTGCCACTGATGCTATCATCCCAGGAAAGATGTCCAGTTAAACGTTTCAAGTTTTTAATCAAAGGTTTCCATTGTTAAATTTCTATTGTGTGGAAATTACAAAATTTCTGGAGTATAAGCAGTTGGTGTTTGCTATGCTTACTGAAATTGTATAACTAAGCTTCATGTTAAATATGTAAACGTTTTCAATTTCTACTGTTTAAACAATACACATAGGAGTTTGTTACCCAGCCATTGTGTCTGTGCTGGCTCTTTTGAAAGACCTTTCCAATTAGTTCCACTGGTCTGGCTTTGTCCTATAGCCCTGCAGACTTTTCATTTTCAAGTACATATGAAATTCCCAATTAAAAGTTGAAGGTTTAAAAAAAAACTCATCAATCCCTCCTGGTCCATTTGCCAATACCATAAATCTGAAATAAAAAGTGTTGAAAAAATTCAGCAGGTCTGGCATCATCAGTGAAGAGAGTACTGTATCTGTATGATTTCTTGAGCTGAGGTAGAAACACGAAAAGGCTGCCTTCTGAACTTGACATTTAGTTCAACAACTTTAGATCTTGCATTCTTTTTTCAATGTTCTTTTTCCCACAAGGGCCGGTCTGTAACTTGTTCACCTGTTTTGCTTTCAGAGAGCTGTGACCTTTGTTCTGCTAGTAACACATTCTGCCACTATTAACATCTGCCTTAGTTTTTAATGCTATTATTAATCACAGTCATCTGTCTTGTGTCCATTACGTCTTTGTCAAATTGCTCCTGAGCTCTTACCTATTCACGACCACCTGTTTTGCTCCAGCTGCTCCATCCATTCACATCAGTACAAAATCATCATGTTTCTACCTCTCTTCAGCTCTGAAGAGGAGTCATATTGGCTCAATATTAACTATTTTTCTCTCTCCACAGATGCTGCCAGTCCTGCTGAATTTTTCTAGTATTTTCTATTTTTTTTCATATTTCTAGCATCATCAGTATTTTTGCTTTTATTTTGGCCCATACATCTGTTATCTGGTTACAAACCCTCCTACGAGTGGAAACATTTTCTCCTTATTGATGTACCTGTCTACTAAATCTAGCTCTAAGGAGAACAATCCCAACTTCCCAATCTTTCTGTACAATTAAAGTCTTGATTATGGATATGCCGGCATTGGACTGGGGTAAAGACAGTAAAAAGTCTGACAGCACCACGTTTTAGTCCAACCGATTTATTTGACAGTAAACTCACTAGCTTTCGAGGGGTTTCCCTCTTTTTTTTCAGGTGAATGGAGAGAATTGAAGAAGAAGGGAAACCCCTCGAAAGCTAGTGAGTTTACTATCAAATAAATCGGTTGGACTAAAACCTGGTGTTGTCAGACTTTTTACCCAATTAAAGTCTCTCAGTCTAGTAAATCTCTTTTCAAGACCCTGAGGTACTTCCTGAAGAGGTTCCCATAATACAGTTTACCTTTTGTCTTCCTGATGTTTGCTGTTATCTTCCACATTATTTATTACATTTGAGTTTGGAACCTTTGAAATTATGCCCCTGTATCCAAATCTACTTTGTTAATGACCATGAAATCAAAAGATATGTTGTCCTAGTATCAACCTAGTGGGGACACTATGATATATATTTCCTCCAATCTTAAAAGCAACTTCTCGCCACTACCCTTGTGCTTTCTTGTCTCTTTGTCAATTTTATGCTCAAACTGCCTCTGCTCTTCCAGTTCCCATAGGCTTCAGTTTTCCTAACAAATTAAATGAATGCTGGTTTGTTTGAATTTATCATTAGTTGATGGTTAAGTAGCAATGCAGATGGAAATGGGGGACTGAATGAAGTCTATTGGATGGTATCTGAGAAGATGAGGTTTGAAAGACGTTACTGGTAATGGCAGTATCAAGTGGAATCCTGTAATATGTTTAAACTGGATGAGTGAGAATCTCTGAATTTGACAGCACTGGAGAGGGATGCAATGATGTGCTACAACAGTAATTAGAGGAGGATCTGCCTTCACGGAAGTATTTGTGATCTGGCAGTGCTGCATGAAGATATTGAGATCTGGGAATAGTGGGTGTGATCTGAATCTGTGAGCACTATAAGGGCTCAAATGTTTGGAAATATTGGGAATACTCGAAGCTGGTAGGATGAGAAGGATACTTCATGGTTTGGGGATTCATGTGGTATTTAAACTTTTGGGCATTTTTTTAATCTGGATGTTCAAGCATGTGTAATGAATTTAGATGCCAAAATTAATAGACTGGGAATGAAAGTATTAAGTTTTTGGAATGGGTGTCTTATTAAGGTGAGAATATCAAATTTTGTGAAATGCAAGATTTTGCCAATCAAGACTTAGCATTAAACACTCCCAATGTCAGCCAGAGCTGTACTTTGCTTCGCTCCCTCCTATAAGAATGTCAGTTCTCTTTTTTTTTCTCCACATTGCATTCCAGGCAAATCTTGTACATTTAAGTGAGTGAAAACTTTTGGTCAGGTTTTTTTTACGGCAGTTCTGGAAACTGCCAAAATATTTTAACTGTTTAAAAGAAAAAGAGGAGACAGCTTTATTATTTACTGATGATTCTTTCAGCAGCAAACTTCAGGTAGTGATTCAAAGCATCTTGAAGTAATTTCCGTGTAACCTTTGTATACTTGTATCTTTCGTTCTACACTTCATCTAGCAATAAAATAACATTTTAAAATTCTTGTAGGTTTTGTAAAAGGCATCGGTCTGCAACAAGTTCAAATATTCCTTCTGTTCCTAATGAACTGATGATGATGTCTGAACATTTACTTCCTCGAGTTATCCTCCGTCTCATTCAGCATTTACGGGATGGCTATAGTGAACCAGGTATGATTACTGTCTTTTTTTATACCTATTTTTCAGTATTCTTTCCTAGCATTTAAAAAAAACATTATTTTCAATAGTTGGTTGTACTCAAAGCAAAAAAAGTCACTTGGTTTGGATGAAGTGCAGCTTAGGTTTCTGTAAAGGAGAAGTAAAGGTGGAAACTTCAGAGCCTCTGGCCACAATGTTCCAATTCTCCTTGGATATGGGGGAGGTGCTAGAGAGCTGGACAATTCCAAATGTTCAAAAAAAGTTGGATAATTACAAGCCAGTCAGCCTAATGTTAGTGGCAGGAAAACTTAGATACAAGAAACTTAAAAATCATAGACTAGTAAATGTAAATCAACAACTTGTTTAACCAACTGGAATAGTTATTTGAAATAATGGAAATAGTTGATGTGGGTAGTGTAATTGTGTATATGGACTTCAAAATGACATTTAACAGCACTAAAATAGACTTGAAAGCAAAATTCAAATATGGGATTAAAGAGACAGTGGAAGTGCACATAGAAAAATACAGGAAGTAGTGGTGCATGGTTGTTGAGTGAGCTATCCAGTGCTGTTCCCCAGGATTTATAATAAAAGCTGATAATTAATTTGCAAAATTTAGATATATCTCCTCTTTGCTAAGTACATTAGTAGACTTCAGAAGAAATATTGTAGTGTGAGAAGAGTTACTATAAACCAACTACTCCAACTGAGAAATCTGGAGGTGCACGGATACAGGCCTTTGAATGTGGCAGAATAACATAAATACATAAGAAATAGGAACAGGAGTAGGCTATCTAGCCCTTCGAGCCTGCCCTGCCATTCAAATAAGATCATGGCTGATCTGAAGTGGATCAGTTCCACTTTCCTCCTTTCTCCCCAATAACCCTTAATTCCCTTGCCTATCAGAAATCTATCTACCTGTGACTTAAATATATTCAGCGAGGTAGCCTCCACCACTTCATCGGGCAGAGAATTCTAGAGATTCACCACCCTTTGAGTGAAGAAGTTCCTCCTCAACTCTGTTCTAAACTGCCCCCCCCCCCCACCTCTATCTTATTTAGCCCCTTCATTATCTTGTAAGTCTCTATAAGATCCCCCCCCCCCCCCAGCCTTCTAAACTCTAACGACTACAGGCCCAGTCTATTCAATCTCTCTTCATAGCACAACCCCTCATCTCTGGTATCAGCCTGGTGAACCTTCTCTGTATTCCCTCCAAGGCCAATATATCCTTTTGCAAATGCAGTGACCAAAACTGCACACAGTACTCCAGTTGCGGCCTCACCGGTGCCCTATACAGTTGCAGCAAGACCTCCCTGCTTTTATATTCTATCCCCCTCGCTATAAAGGCCAACATTCCATTTGCCTTCTTGATCACCTGCAGACTGGGTTTTTGCGATTTGTGCACCAGGACCCCCAGGTCCCTCTGCACTGTAGCATGCTGCAGCTTTTCACCCTTTAAATAATAATCCCTCCTACTATTATTTCTACCAAAGTGGATAACCTCACATTTGCTAACGTTATACTCCATCTGCCAGGTCCTCGCCCACTCACTCAGCCTATCCAGATGTCTCTTGCAGACTTTCCGCGCCTTCCACGCAATAGGTTAGGAGAGTTGGAAAAAAAAAAGTAGGATTGTTGGCTTTATAATTAGAGGCATCAATTACAAAAGTAAGTAGGTTTTGCTGAACAAGTTAGGCTTCAGCTGGTGTACTCTGGGTGCTATGCTTTTGTAAGGATGTCAAGGTCTTGACAAATGCAGAAAAGATTTATTGAGAGTAGTGAGGATGTGATTTCAGTTATGTGGCGAAGCTTGGGCTGCTCTCCAAGCACAGAAGGTGAAGAGAAGATTTGATAAAGGTATTAAGAATTATGAATAAGGAGATACTTTCTGGTGGAGAAAGGGTCAGTAACATTATTCCTTGGTATCCAAAAATGTATTGATCCCTCTCTTAAATATACTTGACAACTCAGCCACCTGCAACCTTACAAAACAGATGGGATAAGAACTTGATGGTGATTTTAAAAAAAAAAGGTTGACTTTGAAGATATGCATTTAAATTACACAGGAAAATAGTCTCCCAAAAAATGGTATATTCGTAGTAATTTTATGTAATTTATTTCTTTTTAATTGCTCAAGATGTCTTGGAAGAATTTTCATGCACCAATATTTTAATATCTAAATCCATGTACTATGCTGTGGTCAAGGTAATGATTCCTGGTTTGTTCCGAGTTAACTAATTTCTCAAATCCTGCAATTATCCTTCACCTCCTTGGGCTAGGGAGGAGAAAAATAAGCATGAAAATGATCTCGTGCACAATTTCAAAGAATGATGACATTTATAAAGCCAAATGCTTTTATCAGGAGAGAGCAAAGAGTGAAATTTATCAATAAGTAACTTATCAAATAAGATTATTTCCCACTTCATAGAAATTTTGAAAAGCATCTCATGTGATATAACATTCAGTTGTCACTTGAATGATTCCTGTTTCCACAGCCCTATCCAGATATTTTTGTATATCATTATCATTAAGTGCTCTGATATGACCCTTAATATTAATCATAAACTTCATTTTTAACAGTTTGTACTCGTTTTTTGACCTGTCATAGATTAACATGAAAATATTGTTTAAGGTGAAACTCCTCTTCTCCACTTAATGTTTTGTACAGCACAACAAATGCTTACTTCCTTTCAAGACTGAAGTATTTGGGTTGTCCTCTTAACTCAGTCTTCTCATGTACTTCATAGGCATATGTGTTTCCCTTGTGTCTCTGTAGCAAGAATGGAACATGGTTTAGAGTCATAGAATATCTGCAGTGCAGAAGGATGCCATTTGGCCTACAGAGTCCGCACTGATTCTTTGACAGAGCATTTTACTTGGGCCCACCCATATTCTGGACCCTTCTACCACATCAGTGCATTTACCATGGCTAATCTTTGACCACTAAAGGGGAAATTAACATGGACAATCCACCTAATCAGCATGTTTTTGGACTGTGGGAGAAAACCAAAAAACCCAAAGGAAATCCTTGCAGAAATGAGGAATATGCAAACTCCATGTAGACAGTCTCCCAAGACCAGAATCGAACTGTGAGGCAGCAGTGTCAACCACTACGTCGCTGTGTCACCCTATTGCTTATTGCTGTCCAATTTAAAGTGCACAGATTTTGCAGTATGACTTGATACTTTGTATGAAAGGTGAATTACTGATTTATGCAAGCTGGATGTGGTTATTGTAGAATTCATAATTTTTTTTGTAATTAGATAAATTTTCAGGAAAGTATACGCGTGAAATTTGATTTGCTCTTTGGGATTAACCTACTTGCACAGTTGTTGGCACATCACCTATTTTTAAGGCTATGCCACATCATGCAGTTATGAGCTTATTTTATTCAAAATATCATCATTATTTCTGATTCTCCCACAGTTTCTGATCCAGCAACTGAAAGAGACCTTCAGAAAACACTCCAACAGATGGAACCCCTGATTTCCCTTCTTGAAGATCTGACCAAGATGGGAGGGGCAATGCGATGCATCTTGACAAGAGTTCTTACCAATCATCAGATATACAAAGACCTTAGTTCTGGTGACCTTTGTAAGTCTGGTTTGTAAAATGGTTTGACATTACAAACCTTTTAACTCTCAATTTATTGAAATGATTTTACAAAGTACAAGAGAAAATCTCAAAAGTCTGCCTTACCAAGATAGAGTTGATGTTGCTGTACAGTATACTTTATAAAAGATGTGGGACAATGCAAGTTTGAGTATAATTGGGTTTTCCAGCACTAAAGTTAGCCATTAAATAACCTTAAATTGTGCAAGAATGACTTCCAGTAGAGACTCTTAAGGATAGAAAACACTTTTTCTTTAGGCTATATAGCTCCTCAGTGTATCTATCTAGCTATTTTATTTGGTGCAAACCTGCTGGGCCAAAAGGCTATCGCATATGAAGCATTCTGATTGATGAACATTTCCCATGAGCTGGCAGCGTTTGTGGAGAGTGAAACAGCGTTAACTTTGAGTTTGTGTGGCTCTTCAGAGCTGAAGAGGGGTAAAAAGTGATGGACTATATAATGGGAGAGGGGGTGGAGAAAGTGGAACTGTATAGAAGTTGAGAGGTAGGTCAAAGCTAAGGAGAGATTGACAAAGATGACATGAACACAAGATAAAGGACATATTAACAGTAGCATTAAGGACTAAATAATTTGCTGATGGGGATAAAGGTGCAATAGAATATGTTAATAAGAAAACTAAAGTCAGTGCTCACTGAATGCAAAACTAAAGAACAAGAGATAGATGGGCATGTGTGCGCTACTGCTCCTCCACTTTGCGTTTTGTTTCACTGGAGCTTTGCAATAGGCCAAGAGATGGGCATGAAAACACTCTGCTTGCAGGCTGAGTGAAAGGAAATCTGCAAAGCAGTCACCCAGTCCATGTTCAGTTTCCCCACTGTAGAGGCGACCGAATTTGGAGCGCTGAACACAGTAGACCTTGGCTATGTCACTTGTTAAGTTTCCCTGAATCTTTGATTCAATCTTTTCCCGCTCCCATTAATTGCTGTTCTACCCCTCTTTATAATCACGTTTTCCCCCTCTTTCATCCTAAAGAAGGGTCAGGCAGACTCAAAATTTTAACTTGTCTCTCCATGTAGATGCTACCACACCAGTTTTTCCAGCTTTTCTGTTTTTGTGAAGCGCTGAGGACGTAGATTAGTATCCCATCATGGCAGAAATTGGGATTTGCATTCAATAAAAATATCTGGAATTTAAAAGTCCAATGATGATCTGATTGGCATAAAAACACACCAGATCCACTAATGTCCTTTTCAAGGAAGGAAATATAGTCTGCCAGACCAGTTAAGGCAACATATGATTCCAGATGCACAGCAAAATGGTTGACTCTTAACTGCCCTCGGAAATGGCTTAGCAAGCCCATCAGTTTAAGGGCATTTAAGGCTGGGCAACAAATGCTCACCTTGCTAGTGATGCCCACATTCCATGAAAGAATAAAATTGGATGGATCATGCATAACATCACCCTGTGGTAAAACCATTGATACACCTCTAGCAGTTTTGATATCAAGAATGGATGAACCAGGGCTGTGTCTTAGCCCCTACAAATCAGGAAAAGGAAGTAGCCTGTGCCAAGATATCAGGATGTCCATTGCGTGGATTCAAGGGTGCTCTCAAGAGAGACACAAAAGCCCTCAACACGGCAAGTGGGAAACTAACTGTTGCAAGTGGCGCTACTGGCTTTGGGCGCATGTTCATGTAATTACACTATTGTGGCTTGAGAAGCTATAAAGAAATGTCAGCCTTGCAAATGATGTCAGAGACCATCTCCACAGGACCAGCAAGAGACAACTTTACTGTGGGAATTTTGATCGAGCTAATTGCAGATGGGCAGCCATCAAAAGAAGAGCAAGAGATGTTCTTTTCTAACCGTGCCAAAGTTCTAAGGCTGCATTCCCATCATCTCCTTGCAGACGGAGGGATACCAACCAAAGGTAAATGTGTGACTTTGCTGCAAAGCCATATGGAAGCTGAAAGGAAAAAAACACACTGACCCTGTATTGTCTACTACAAGCTACCAATGAAGCTCTATATTCTGTAGTGCACAATAGCAATTTGAATATATATGGAATCTTTTTGTAGAATTTGTCCCTAGGAGATTCACAAGGGTGTAATCGTAAGAGTGACACCTAAGCAAAGGAGATATTAGGAGTGATAATCTAAACCTTGGTCAGAGGTGTGATTTTAAAGGGAGCCTTTAAGGGAGGAGAGAATGTGGAGTGAAATAGGGGATTAGGAAGTGCATTGCAGAGTGTAGAACTGACACTTGAAAGTATGATTGTTGGGCAGGGGAGGGTGGATGGATGGAGAGAAATAGAAAAGAGGCCAGAGTTGAAGGAAATTATAGTTTTCGGAGAGAGTTTGCAGAGATGAGGGCGGTCGTGAAGTTGTGAATAGTTGGTCTTAAACAAGAGAATGGTAATTTTCAATTTTAATTTGAGCCAATAAAGGTCAATAAGGGTGACATGTGAATGGAAATTGCTTCAGATTAATGTTGAGATGAAGTAATTTTGTGTGAACTTAAGCTTCCAGAAGGTGAAGGGAGATGCGTTATCCATGAAAGCATTAAAGATTATGGCATGGGTGAGGATTTCAATAACAGATTGGTTGTGAATATCAGTTGGATAATAAGGAAGAGATAAAACACTATCTTAGTGGTGGAGATGATTGTGGTACAGAAGCTAAGTTTGATAGGATGTCAAAGTTGTGAACAATTTGGTTTGATCTAAAATAGTGTCAAGGAAGGGACTTGGCAAGGTATGAAGTTTGTGGTTGGTTTTATTTTCCCAGTATTTAACTGGAGGCAATTGAAGTTAATACAATGTATCTTGCCAAAACACCACCTAATGCACGTAAGCCTTGGAAAGGTCAAGACAGATAGTGGAGAGGTTAAGCTGGATACAGTCATTAAACATGGAACCTGATCCTATGTCTGCAGGCTATATCGTCTGAGTAGAATGAGAAGGGGGCCCAGAGGATTTTTGGAGGTGGTGCAGGAAGAGAAGTAATTGTTTTAATTATCATTGACTGAATCCTACTCGAACTATACGATGAGAGAGGAGTTGTAGACTGTCCAATGCTACAGAAAGAATGAAGAGTTACATCAGCCACAAATATGCTGTTTGTGCCTTTTATCGGCTTTTTTTTTGATTTTGAAAGAGGCTAAAATGGCTTTAATGATTCAAATAGGGAAATGTTTGTAGATCTAGTAGGTGACATGTTCATGGAGATAGAATCATAGAATCCCTACTGTGCAGAAGGAGCCATTTGGTCCATCAAGTCTGCACTGACCACAGTCCCATCCAGGCCTTATTCCCATAACCCAACATACTTACCATGCTAATCCCCTTGACACTAGGGTTAATTTAGCACGGCCAATCCAACTAACCCGCACATCTTTGGACTGTGGGAAGAAACTGGAGTACCTGGAGAAAACGCATGCAGACACGGGGGGAGGTGGTGCAGAGAAGTTCTGTGTACAGGTGTCAATGGGATTTTGAAGAGGAATGCAATCATTTTTGAAAAGGCAGGGAGCAGTACTTGAGTAGGAACCATTTATAATGTTAGCAGATTAGTGAGAATGGAATTAAAGGAGCAGGAAGGGGTTTTGGGCAAGATCAACTTAGTGGCATGAGAGGTGAACTGAGTGGAGATGTGGCTTCTGTGAAAAGCAGAGTAGCAGCTGAGTGGTTTCTATCATAGTGATCTGAGCTGGCATATTGATGGAAGGGGTGCTTGGTAATAAGGGAGCCTAGATGACCTGGTAGTGGATGGGGAATGGGATATATTTTTGTTTGGATGGGTGTATCAGGAATTGGGATAGAAAGTTAGTTGTAATTGTGAAAGATGAGTTCAGGATGAAGTCTCAATACCTGAGACTTTCTGTGGTTAGAAAAAAATTGCATTGTAGGTAGCATAAAGTCAGCTTGGAGCATCCTTAATCCAATGTCTGGATTTCAAGCCCATTGCGGATCGGGAGCCATTTGAAAGGAGGAACATTTAACAAGGCCGTGAAGTGTGGCTATCCAGTGGGATTGGAGAGTCATGGTGGAAGTTGGCCCATGAGCCAGAAGAAGTTGACTTTGGTTTTTAGCAAGATGTGTCATGGCCTCTGGTGTTTGTACTAGTAGAATGGTGAAGAATAGTGGGAAGAAGATTGCAGACAAAAACATGCATTAAAATGAAATGAGGTTATTACAGCCTTGTACATTGTAATTTAATTGTATCAACTGATTTAATGCTGTTTAACATTGAAAACTATTCTGTTGTATTGGTTGAGAAATTAAATTTCCTGGGAGGACTAAGAAGTCAATCAAGTACGAAGAATTTGACTAGGATTGCAGCATTGTTTTTTTTCTCCTGTGCCTTATGTACTTGTCTTTTATCTGAGAGTTTTTCCCCTTTCTTGCTATCTTCTCAGAGTACACCTAATTTTCCTCCCTTAGGGTAAGAGGGCAGGGAAAAGATAGATCTTTATGGTTGCAGATCAAATTTTATGACTGGCATAGGGTTAATGTGGCTTCTATGGCTATAGCAACATAACATACTATTAGTTTGTATTGTTCCTTTTACTTACCACTTCCCTGCTGTTGCTGTACCCTTGACTCTTTGATATTGTTTTGCACACTTGTGCCCTCTATCTTCTTCCGTTTCTGATTCCCTGTGACCTTTGTGTTTCCTTGCCCTTGGAATATTTCTCCTGTGCCCTTACAGTTTTGATTCCTTTACCTAATCAGCTCCATCAACTCCCACCAGTCTGGTCACAAATCTTCATTTCCCTGGATTAGTTTGCCTATTCTACTTTCACTTCATATTTTTATTTGAGATTGCTAATTTGACCAACAGATATTATGTTTTCAGCTTCAGGGTGATGGCACAGTCTGAGCATGTGCAGGATTTTCCATCATGTGTCAGTAGAATAGTGGCAACCTGATTCATAACTGGAAGGATACATCATCTTGTGTATAAGAGGATATCTGAAATTCTCCAAGTTACTTGAAAACAAATCTGCAGAATGAATTTTTCAGGTAAAGCTTCATAGGTTAGCAACTGTTAACATTTTTAGTTGAGAGAGAGAGAGAGTGCAAAGCCATGAGCTAGCTGAACATGAAAATATTTCCTCATTTTAATTTGAATTATTACAATTTAGTCTACAATTTTCTTCTCGCCATTCTATAAGTACGGATACCAGACGTCATGACAGACCTTGCTGATAACCAAGATCAATTCATGTGGTTTGATTACCATCATCTGTCTTAATAGTGAGCAAATAAACATTCTTATTATTCATAGCTGTACTAGCATTTCTATCACAAAGTGTCCTTTTTAATATAAATTTACTGTTTTTTCCAATTTTACGTTTTGATTAACATCAAAGGGTGGTATGGTGGCACAGTAATTAGCACTGCTGCCTCACAGTGCTAAGGACCCAGGTTTGTTTCCTGGCTTGCGTCACTGTCTGTGTGGAGTTTGCACGTTCTCCTTGTGTCTATGTGGGTTTCCTCCAGGTGTTCTCGTTTCCCCCCTCAGTGGGTTAGCTGGATTGGTCATGCTAAATTAACCCTAGTTTCAGGTGGATTAGTTAGGATAAGTGCATGGGGTTATGGGGATTGTGGTCGGTGCAGACTCTGGGTCGAATAGCCTCCTGCATTGTAGGATCCTATGATTATATCGCCTCTATTTTGAAAGGAAGTTGTAAATATAGTGTCACTAAACAGGCGCAGGACACTTGAGGGGAAAAGTGTACATCAAGAACTTGTGGTCCATATTGGAACCAATGACAAAAATAGATTGAGGTATACTGTCAGAGGTTAGGTTAAAGATGAAAGAATAAGATTCAAAATAGTAATCACACAATCCCGCCACTGCCACATGCTCGGATGTTCACTTGAAGTAAATATGTGGTTGACGTGATGAACGAGAGAGAACTGCAGATTCTTGGTGCGTTAATTTTAGCTCTGAGACGGGGATCCTGTATAAATAGATGGGTTGTATCTGAACAGAGCGAGGTTTAATATTTTTATGGGATGTTTATCTGATGCTGTTGGGGAAGGTTCAAGTTAATTTGGAAGATGGGAGGGAACCAGTGTTAAATGTAGATTAGTTGTTTGCAGATGGTCGGTATTAACTGGAGATTCAAGAGTGGTGCTATAAGTAGCAACAGATGTAACACTGTTTTGTAAGGGATGCATGGTTTATTTAAGCTCTAAGTAGATTATAAAAAGTGTGTTTTCAAAACAAAATCAGCTTCAGTTCTATACTTTAGTGCCTGGCTTCCTGGTGTACAACATAGTAGCAGAAGATGATTGCCTAAAGGTAATGGTCAAAAACTAAAATATTTCAATCAAAACTGAAATCCCAGTGGCCATTTGTGGAAAGTGGCAGAAAGCAAGTTTTCATTGTTGAGGTATTACCCTCTGAATCTGTTGGATTGAGCTATATAACCAGCGGAAGAATCAAGTGAATACGTGGACACAGGTTACAACTTCACTAAAGAGGTAACAAGATGTGGTCTTGACTTTGTCTCCTCCTACAAATAGTACAATGAGAGGTATTCTGTAAGATGTTTCAGTTGGACAGTGATAATAGTTTGGATCTTCTGTTGGAGTTTTGGATGATGTCTGCAAGAAAGATGATATGAGATTTCTTTTATAGTCACTGGTACTTGGTTCTTTGAGAAGGAGACTCTGGATTATATCTGTCACTTCAGAATAATTCCTGGGAATTCATGGAACAAATGCAACATTCTGCAGTGGCGCAAGAGAACAGGAGGATTATCAGATTTTAAAATGCACCACATACCAGATGCGGGGGTCAATGCAATGGAAGGATTAAAGACCAGACTTTTTAGCTGATCTGGCTTTTATAGCACAAGATGAAATTGGAACAATGATTGTGGGCAAATGAATGCCCATGGAACAGTTAAGTAACTACTTCAGCTATATTCAGAATATCACAATGCAGTGAACTGTCAAAAGCACATAGGCAGGTTCCTGAAAGTGATCCAGGATGAGGAAAATTCTGAGCAAGAGGCTGAAAATATGACCTGAATAAATTGTTTGACTTCAGGGGGTTTTAGACCTGTGATAAATGTTAATCATAGCCTCCTTTAACTGTTCAGTATTAAGTAGTGCTGATACTTTGACAGTATGAAATGTTATCTTTATCATCAATCCCCATTTAGTGATTAGTAACATTTTATTTATTAGTCACAAGTAAGGCTTACCTTAACAATGCAGTGAAGTTACTGTGAAATTCCCTTAGTTGCCACATTCTGGCACCTGTTCTGGTCAATGCACCTAAGCAGCATGTCTTTCAGATTATGGGAGGAAACCCATGCAGACACGGGGAGAAAATGCAAACTCCACACATACAGTGACCCAAGCTGGGAATTCGACCCAGGTCCCTGGCGCGGTGAGACAGCAATGTTAACCACTGTGCCACCTTGCCACCCCAGGTTAAGGAATGTACAAGCATTATTTGCTGTAGGTTTGGCAATGACAGCGATCGCTAACTAGTTGCTTTTTCATGTAAAATAGCCCAAATAAACCATTTTCTACATTCTGACATATCTCTAATGGTGTACCTCTGCTGTTTGGTAAGCCTCCTATGACCAAGGCACACATGGAATGTGAAAATGCAATCATTTTGGAAAGCCTGCTGATTTGAAGTTTACTACACAATTACAGTCAGGGTGTTATTGCATCCCCGCAGTAAAACCTGATAGCATCAGGTGATAAACAGAAAAAAAAGTCTTCAAGTTATGTGAACCGTTTACTCACCATTTTTGCTAATGGTTAAAAATTTGTAGATAGTTGGAGCATACGAAGTTAATAGAAGAAATCGATGAGATACGTCAAATGTAAAAAAAACAAGCTTTGCTCTGCTTGCCATTGTAAGCCTTCAGTGATACATGCCTTTAACAAGATAGTTGCCATGGATCTAAAGGTCTGGGATTAAGATAGAAGAATTAAACTTTCGGCAATAAAACATAGGACAAAATATAGAGAGAAGCATGGAGAAATAGATAGGGAGTGGACTTGGGACGCCAGAGAAGTTTCTATCTAACTGTAGGACAATTTAAATGATGAGTTAGAGACTTGTGTGAAAACAGGATTGTCATCAACACTGCAGCTAAAAGTCATTTTTAACAAAGGATTTTGTGGAAAGAAATCATTAGTAGGCAACTAAATACTCTGCTGTGAACAACACTGCAAGTTGACAAGATGATCCGTGCAAATAATTCAATCAGTTAGAGGATTTAGTCCCTATCCATTAATTGTTGGTGAAATCCCAAATTATCTTTTGTGCTGTGCAGTAGTCCTGCGCTAGAACTACAAAAATTACTTCATTTTCTTCCCTTGCACATTTGAATGCTTTGCACGTAGAAAGATGGACAAGAGCACTTTGGAATCATGTCAGATACCATTTATGACAAAGTTGACTCCAGGATATTTGGGGTGTTTCAGAAGAGAGGATCATCAGAACTGGAAAGACCCAAATATGGTAATGGGTTGTGATGACGAGATCATATTTACCAATCGTGGTTTTGGTCATTCTTACTGAATTAATGACAATCTCCAGAGTTGGCAGCTGGTAGAAGTAAACAATATACCTTGTACGTCAAATTTTGATGGTTTGTTGATGAAGATTCTGAGGAATGGAAGGGGCCCCAGGGGGCAGCCCCCCACCCTGACAAATATATCTATTTGCCCCCTTCCTGCCAATTTCTGGCGCGGAGCTGACGCCACCAGAAATCCAGCGCTAGGAGATGCTATCGTAGCAGGAATGCATGTGAAAACCCAGTAAATCAAGCTGATGCGAGAATCTCCCGGTCCACTGTGCTAATTTTTTAGCTTAGCTTGATGGGAGAATCGTGGCCCATGTACGTTGATTGATCACTTGAACTGATAATGTGCTCAGAATAAACCAGATGCTAGTTTTGATGGATTGGAGTTAAGTAGAATAATGAAATAGCGAAGTCGAATGTTTGTTTGTTTGAAGGGTAAATAAATATTAAGAATGTTAAATACGGGTAAATGTGTTCTTCTGTTTCTATCCTTGTGTGACCCAAAGAACATAAAGCTAGTCAATTCTAGCATTGCTTTGCAATGCTCATCTTCCTCCATGAGTATTCTAATGCAGCTAGTTTTTATAATATGTTCTATGGTGAGAATAAAAGATGTTGCCCTTCAGCTTGAGAAAGTACAAAAATAAAAACAGTTGTTACATTCCAAGGTTTTTTGTGCGACTTTGCTGAAAATCAGTTGTATTCATCTAAAAGCAGACCCCTAGTGTTTTATTGGTTAACATAAAGGAAATCTTTCTGACATCGAATGCAGGTTGTTGATTTCTCATGAATTGGTTTTGCAGAGTTTGAGAAATCTTAGAGTAGAATTTGATATTGGGATCTAGCTGCTGAAACATGGGCTGTGTGAATGTGATTCCATTTGTCAAATGTTTTAAGCAAGGTTTTGTACAATGTGCGAACTGGCAATAGTATACCCACTGAATGGTATGTATATGGTTAATGTATACTTTATAAAAAATGCGAGTGAGCAAAGGTTACAGACTTACCTTGCTGGTTTTAACAAGTGCTGGAGAGAGGAAATCTCATGAATGGATGCAAGTCATCTGTACAGTTTTACAAAAATAAATGGATGTTTGCAGAAACTGCTAGCAATCCTAGAAGAGGGATGCCTGTATTCTTTGGATTCTGCACAGCTTAGTACAGGATGTGGAGGTCTTCTGATTTAATTTGTTTTGAAATGTTGTTAGTGCACAGGGTTTCCAAAGCTAGAGCTTCCTGAATGATGATGGAAAAAAGGTTAAAACAAAACCGAAAAATGACCAATGCCTGGTACAGAATATAGTCAAAAACCAGGCAAGTTCAGAAAATGTACGGGAAATTGAAAAGGGAGAAAATGAGTTCAAGGAGGGAATGAACATCAGTAGCTAATGTAAAAGGATATTTTTTTCTGAATATAAAAAGTAAAGAACAGGAAGGAATACGGAGGTCAATTTTTGTCTCCAGTGGACATGTTGACACGCAGAAGGCATGACTGAGGCACTGATTATTTTGCACCTGCCTTCACAGAAGAGGATGAAGTTGTTGCAGTAGACATGGTGGATGGGATAAAAATGGATTGAAAAGAGGTTTTTAGGAAGGCGTCACTCAAAATAAACAATTCACGTGGTACATTTAGGATGTATTCTAGGTTACTGAAGAAAGGAAGGGTGGCAAAAGCTCTGTCCCTAATCTTTCTCTTTCCTTGATTATGGGAAATGATCCAAGAGGACTTGATTGCCAATCTTAAATTAATTTTAATCAAGAAGAGCAGAAGAAACCTGGTAACTGCAGGCAGCTGCAGCTGCAGTGGCAATACACTTCACGTCCCTTCTAAGAAGCTTGGTTTAATGAGAGACAGCAGCATTGATTACCTAAAGGCAAACTGCAGAGGAACCTGGAGTGGGAGGGTGAGAATCCGGTCGTTGTGGTACATGTGGGTGCCGGCGACGTAAGCAAAATGCAGACTGAGGATCTGGGGAGGGAGTATGAAAAGCTTGGAATGGAATTAAAAAGTAGAACCGACAAGGTGGTTATCTCTGGGCTACTGCCTGAACTGTGTGCAGATGGGCGTAGGGTTGACAGGATTAAGGAAGTGAATGGGTGGCTCAGGGATTGGTGTGGGAGGAATGGGTTTGAATTTATGGGGCATTGGCACCAGTATTGGGGTAGGTGGGACCTGTTCGGGCGGGATGGGGTTGGTCTGAACCGTGCTGGGACCAGAGTGCTGGCGAATCGAGTAAAGAGGACGGTAGACAGGGCTTTAAACTAATTAGGGGGGGGGAGGGTGTGAGGGTAGGTGACCTTACGAGGTCTAAAGTTAAGGAGAGTTTACATGTAAGGGAAGAGGCCGAGGATGTTCCAATAATAGAGGGAGTAGGGGGCGTGAGTATAGTTGGTGGCGTTGTGGCAAATAGGGTCCAGGTGAAGGCTGGGATGAAAGCACTTTATCTGAATGCACGAAGCATTCGGAATAAAGTGGATGAGCTGATGGCGCAGATCGACACAAATGGATACGATCTGGTGGCCATTACAGAGACGTGGCTGCAGGGTGACAGGGACTGGGAGCTGAATGTACAGGGCTATCAAGTGTTTAGGAAGGATAGACAGGAGGGAAAAGGGGGGGGCGTAGCTCTGATGATTAAGGATAGCATCACGGTGGTAGCAAGGGATGATATTGGAGCCAAGGAGCAGAGGGTGGAATCGTTGTGGGTGGAGATTAGGAACAGCAAAGGGAGGAAGACGCTGGTGGGTGTCATTTATAGGCCCCCGAATAATGATCTGGAGATGGGGCGGGCTGTTAACGCGCAAATAAGTGCGGCGTGCAAGAATGGGATGGCCGTATTTATGGGGGATTTCAATCTGCATATTGATTGGTCGACCCATGTTGGACGTGGGGGGCTCGAGGAAGAGTTCTTGGAATGCTGCCGGGATAGTTTCCTCGAACAGTGTGTGTTGGAGCCGACGAGGGAGCGAGCTATCTTGGATCTGGTGCTATGTAATGAGGCGGGTAGAATTAGGGACCTTGTGGTGAAGGATCCTCTTGGGGAGAGTGATCATTGTATGGTGGAGTTTCTGGTGCAGATGGAGGAGGAGAAAGTGGGTTCCCGGACACGCGTCCTTTGTTTGAATAGAGGGAAATACGGTAGGATGAGAGAAGAATTGGCGAATGTGGACTGGGAGAGCGCGTTGGAGGGAGGGTCTGTTAAGGAGCAGTGGAGGATCTTTAAGGAGATCTTTCTTGGTGCTCAACGGAAATTTATTCCGATGGTCAAAAAGGATAGTAGGAGGAGAGGTAATAAGCCATGGATAACGAAGGAGGTGAAGGAAAGTGTTAAACTAAAAGCGGAGGAATTTAGAGTAGCTAAGAGTAGTGGGCGAGAAGAGGATTGGGAGAGGTTTAAATGTCAACAAAGATTGACAAAGAAGTTGATAAGGAAGGGTAGGAGAAACTATGAAGCTGGGCTAGCGCTTAATATAAAAAAGGATAGCAAGAGTTTTTATAAATATATAAAAAGGAAGAGGCTGGCTAAGGTGAATGTTGGTCCTTTAGAGGATGAGAAAGGGGACCTAGTGGTAGGGGATGGGGATATGGCTAAGGTATTGAATAACTTTTTTGTTTCTGTCTTCACGGAGGAGGACGTGAATAATTTGCCGGGTGTTAGCGATAGAAAGGTGGTAGGACTGGAGGGTCTTAATGACATTACTGTTACTAGAAAGGCGGTGCTCGACAGACTGGAGGGGCTGATTGTGGACAAGTCCCCAGGACCGGATGGAATGCATCCGAGGGTTCTGAAAGAAATGGCGGAGGTGATAGTGGATGCCTTGGTGGTTATTTTCCAAACGTCGCTGGATTCCGGGGAAGTGCCGGATGATTGGAAAACGGCTAATGTTACGCCGTTGTTTAAGAAGGGTACCAGGCAAAAGGCGGGGAATTATAGGCCGGTTAGTTTAACATCTGTGGTAGGTAAAATGTTAGAATCTGTCACTAAGGAGGAAATTGCGAGGCATCTTGAAGGGAATTGCTTGATAAAGCAGACGCAGCACGGTTTCATTAAAGGGAAGTCGTGTCTGACAAATTTACTGGAGTTCTATGAGGATGTGTCTAGGGCAGTGGATAGAGGAGAGCCGGTGGATGTGGTCTTTCTAGATTTTCAGAAAGCGTTTGACAAAGTGCCTCACAAGAGGTTATTGCAGAAGGTCGAGGGACATGGAGTTGGGGGTAGGGTGTTAGCGTGGATAGAGGATTGGTTGTCAAATAGGAGGCAGAGAGTGGGGGTCAACGGGTGCTATTCGGATTGGCGGATGGTGACTAGTGGAGTGCCCCAGGGGTCGGTGCTGGGGCCTCAGCTTTTTACCATTTATATAGATGATCTGGAGGAGGGAACCGAGTGTAGGGTGTCGAAATTTGCTGATGACACCAAGATTGGGGGAACGGCAAATTGTGCGGAGGGTGTGGAGAGTCTGCAGAAGGATCTAGATAGGCTGGGCGAATGGGCCAGGAAATGGCAAATGGAATTTAATGTTGGCAAGTGTGAGGTGGTCCACTTTGGTAGGAAGAATGGTAGGAAGGACTATTACTTACGAGGCGAAAAACTGCAGCAGGCGATGGTGCAGAGGGACCTCGGGGTCCTTGTGCATGAGTCGCAAAAACCCAGCTTGCAGGTGCAGCAGGTGGTCAGGAAGGCGAATGGGATGCTGGCCTTCATAGCGAAGGGGATTGAATATAAAAGTAGGGAGGTCTTGCTGCAGCTGTATAGGGCATTGGTGAGGCCGCAACTGGAGTACTGTGTGCATTTTTGGGCGCTGCACCTGCGCAAAGATATTTTGGCCTTGGAGGGAGTGCAGAGGAGGTTTACTAGGCTGATACCGGAGTTGAGGGGGTTGAGCTATGAGGAGAGGCTGAATAAACTGGGCTTGTACTCGTTAGAGTTTAGAAGAATGAGAGGAGATCTCATTGAGACGTATAAGATGATGAATGGGATGGATAGGATAGAGGTGGAGAGACTCTTCCCGCTCAGAAAGGACAGTAGGACTAGGGGGCACAGCCTCAAGATAAAAGGGGGGCGGTTTAGAACGGAGTTGAGGAGGAACTTCTTCACTCAAAGGGTGGTGAATCTCTGGAATTCTCTGCCCGTTGAAGTGGTGGAGGCTGCCTCGCTAAATATTTTTAAGAAGTGGGTTGATGGGTTTTTGATAGGAGAGGGGATTAAGGGTTATGGGGAGAGGGCGGGAAAGTGGAACTGAGCAGCGACAGATCAGCCATGATCTTATTGAATGGCGGGGCAGGCTCGAAGGGCTGGATGGCCTACTCCTGCTCCTATTTCTTATGTTCTTATGTTCTTAAACCGTGTCTGATTGATCACAAATTAAGAAAATTGATGAAATTAATGCATTAGATGTTGTCTGTGGACTTTCGAATTACATTTGATGAGGATATCTTAACACCATGTGCTTCTATTCCGGGAAAGTGCCGGAAGATTGGAAAACGGCTAATGTTCGCCGTTGTTTAAGAAGGGTGCCAGGCAAAAGGCAGGGAATTATAGGCCGGTTAGTTTAACGTCTGTTGTAGGTAAAATGTTAGAATCCGTCATCAAGGAGGAAATAGCGAGGCATCTTGAGGGGAATTGCTTGATAGAGCAGACGCAGCACGGTTTCGTTAAGGGGAAGTCGTGTCTGACAAATTTACTGAAGTTCTATGAGGATGTGTCTAGGGCGGTGGATAGAGGAGAGCCGGTGGATGTGGTCTGTCTTGATTTTCAGAAGGCGTTTGACAAGGTACCTCACAAGAGGTTATTGCAGAAGGTCAGGGGACATGGAGTTGGGGGTAGGGTGTTAGCGTGGATAGAGGATTGGTTGTCAAATAGGAGACAGAGTGGGGGTCAATGGGTGCTATTCGGATTGGTGGATGGTGACTGAGTGGAGTGCCCCAGGGGTCGGTGCTGGGGCCTCAGCTATTTACCATTTATCTAGATGATCTGGAGGAGGGAACCGAGTGTATGGTGTTGAAATTTGCTGATGACACCAAGATTGGTGGAACAGCAAATTGTGTGGAGAGTCTACAGAAGGATCTAGATAGGCTGGGCGAATGGGCCAGGAACTGGCAAATGGAATTTAACGTTGACAAGTGCGAGGTGGTCCACTTTGGTAGGAATAATGGTAGGAAGGACTATTACTTACGTGGAGAAAAACTGCAGCGGGCGACGGTGCAGAGGGACCTCGGGGTCCTTGTGCATGAGTCGCAAAAACCCAGCTTGCAGGTGCAGCAGGTGGTCAGGAAGGCGAATGGGATGCTGGCCTTCATAGCGAGGGGGATTGAATATAAAAGTAGGGAGGTCTTGCTGCGGCTGTATAGGGCATTGGTGAGGCCGCAGCTGGAGTACTGTGTGCAGTTTTGGGCGCCGTACTTACGCAAGGATATTTTGGCCTTGGAGGGAGTGCAGAGGAGGTTTACTAGGCTGATGCCGGAGTTGAGGGGGTTGAGCTATGAGGAGTGGCTGAATAAATTAGGCTTGTACTCGTTAGAGTTTAGAAGAATGAGGGGAGATCTCATTGAGACGTATAAGATGATGAATGGGATGGATAGGATAGAGGTGGAGAGACTCTTCCCGCTCAGAAAGGATAGCAGGACTAGGGGGCACAGCCTCAAGATAAAGGGGGGATGGTTTAGAACGGAGTTGAGGAGGAACTTCTTCACTCAAAGGGTGGTGAATCTCTGGAATTCTCTGCCCGTTGAAGTGGTGGAGGCTACCTCGCTAAATATTTTTAAGACGCGGGTTGATGGGTTTTTGATAAGAGAGGGGATTAAGGGTTATGGGGAGAGGACGGGAATGTGGAACTGAGCCACGACAGATCAGCCATGATCTTATTGAATGGCGGGGCAGGCTCGAAAGGCTAGATGGCCTACTCCTGCTCCTATTTCTTATGTTCTTATGTTCTATTTTCCAATTAAAAGGATAGTGATTACTAATAAGCATTAAGTGATACGTTTTAGGGAAACAACACTGAAAGGCTGTGTAATGGTACTGTTTTAGAATGGGTTGTAAGAGTAGAGGAACCTGGGAGTACATTTTCACAACTCTTGAGGGTGACGGCAAGTTGATTGTGATTGAACATAACATAAGAACATAAGAAATAGGAGCAGGAGTACGCCATCTAGCCCCTCGAGCCTGCCCCGCCATTCAATAAGATCATGGCTGATCTGTCGTGGCTCAGTTCCACATTCCCGTCCTCTCCCCATAACCCTTAATCCCCTTGCCTATCAAAAACCTATCAACCCGCATCTTGAAAATAATTAGCGAGGCAGCCTCCACCGCTTCAACGGGCAGAGAATTCCAGAGATTCACCACCCTTTGAGTGAAGAAGTTCCTCCTCAACTCCGTTCTAAACCACCCCCCCTTTATCTTGAGGCTGTGCCCTCTAGTCTTACTGTCCTTTCTGAGCGGGAAGAGCCTATCCACCCCATTCATCATCTTCATATGTCTCAATGAGATCTCCCCTCATTCTTCTAACTCTAACGAGTACAAGCCTATTTTATCCAGCCTCTCCTCATAGCTTAACTCCAGTATCAGCCTAGTAAACCTCCTCTGCACTCCCTCCAAGGCCAAAATATCCTTGCGCAAGTGCGGCGATCAAAACTGCACACCGTACTTCAGCTGCGGCCTCACCAGTGCCCTATACAGCCGCAGCAAGACCTCCCTACTTTTATATTCAATCCCCCTCGCTATGAAGGCCAGCATCCCATTTGCCTTCCTGACCACCTGCTGCATCTGTAGGCTGGGTTTTTGCGACTCATGCACAAGGACCCCGAGGTCCCTCTGCACTGCCGCCTGCTGCAGTTTTTCGCCATGTAAGTAATAGTCCTTCCTACCATTATTCCTACCAAAGTGGACAACGTCACATTTGCCAACATTAAATTCCATTTGCCAGTTCCTGGCCCATTCGCCCAGCCTATCTAGATCCTTCTGCAGACCCTCCACACCCTCCGCACAATTTGCCGTTCCACCAATCTTGGTGTCATCAGCAAATTTCGACACCATACACTCGGTTCCCTCCTCCAGATCATCTATATAAATGGTAAATAGCTGAGGCCCCAGCACCGATCCCTGGGGCACTCCACTAGTCACCAACCGCCAATCCGAATAGCACCCATTGACCCCCACTCTCTGCCTCTCTAAAAAGACTGAAAAGAT
Source organism: Carcharhinus amblyrhynchos (assembly GCF_965287045.1). Classification (NCBI taxonomy): domain Eukaryota; kingdom Metazoa; phylum Chordata; class Chondrichthyes; order Carcharhiniformes; family Carcharhinidae; genus Carcharhinus; species Carcharhinus amblyrhynchos. The sequence goes on from NC_137334.1 coordinate 47,547,614, forward strand.
TATAGAGTACTTCACTGTAAATAACAGATAAACCATTATTTGTTCCTTATTAAACCTCAGCTGAGTTACACCTACAATTCTTCTAGACACCACACTTCAGAGAGAGATCTTTTCTTGTCCCTAAAGAAGGTAGAGGTTTTTCTAGTGAAGAATATCGGGAATGAGGCTTTTTAGTTATGATGACAGATTAGAGAGCCTAGGATTGTTCTACTTGTGAACAGAGAAGTTTAAAGGGGGATCCAATGGAGGGATTAAAAATGGAATAATCTTCATTAAAATAATTATTTTCTCTGACAAGTGGGTCCGTAACCAGCAGTTGTAGACTTGCAAACTTGTGTGGCAGTCTTCTGTTCCTTTACACAATGGTTTATAATATTTAACTTTATTAAATATTGTCTGCTGCGGTTCAGGAAGACCACTCTGGTGTGGCATTTGCTGGTGGTCAACTTTTGTGTTAGGCATTGTTCAGTGTAACTCTGGAAAAGCACTCTGGCATGGCAGTCTTTGGCATATTTACTGCAGAGGAAGACAGTGGGCTGAGAATGTGTGCAGTTTGCAGGCCTCTGTTTTCTGTAGACACTCCTCTGTCAGTTTCTGCTTGCATCTCCAAGGGGTCTTTCCAAGCAGCAAACCTATTGAGCTCACAACTATCAGAGATTGAAAATGATGACTACGCAGCAATGTCCAAAATCATTTCATCTTGCGGTGTTCTTGTGATGGCATAGACACACAGGAGGTAGTGACCCAGTGGCCAATTCATTGTACAGAAGTTATTTGGGTTTACAACCATCATCTGTGCAATGAATGTGGCCAAACCAGCATAGATGACATTGCCACATGAACAAGAGGGGAAATAAGAATTATTTGGACATCCAGGTTGTTGAGGCCTGGAATGCACTCCCTGAAAGGATAGTGGAAGCAGATTCCATAGAAACTCTTGGAAGGAAATTGGACGTGCACTTTTACAGGGTTTGGTTAAAAACATTGGAATGGACTAATTTAGACTGCTTTCAAAAGAGCTGACACAGCACATTGAACTGATTTGAATTTGTTATTCTAATCAATCATGTGCTTGTTGTGGTTTTATTGCAGTGTTTAATTAAAAAAAATGCTTGGGTCTCCGAAAATCTTCAGTAGGCAATGCCATCTTTTCTCTTAATGTTTGTTGCCAAATTTTCCCTTATTTCCATGAATATATCCACCTTCTGCACTATTTGTTCATCCCATCAAATTCTCAATATCCAGTACTTTTCCCCATGACACCCTGTTGTACTGATTGCCAATTATGCTGTTTCAAAATATATATATATATATATATATTTCGTGCCTTTTGTAATTTTGGGGGTTGTGGTTAGGAGGCGAGGGAGTGAATTTTTTCAGATTAGTATGGCAGTGTAGTGAGATGAACTGATACTTGGTAGCAATTTGGAGAAAATCCTGTGGTTTAATTCTTTGAAAACAATTGGCAAGTTAATTTTAAATCAAAAATTTTGGAACTTTTAAAACAAACACAGGCAGTGTACATTAGCTGCCATTTTTATTTCAACAAGGATGAATAATCTTTTTAATATTGAACATCAGGACTAGGCCATCTGGTCTCTCAAGCCTGCACCACCATTCAATAAGATCATAGCTGATCTATTCGTGGAATGAGCTCCACTTAACCTGCTGCTCACCATAACCCTAAATTCCGTTACTGTTCAAAAATTTATCTCTCTTTGCCTGTAAATGAGGTAGCCGCAACTGCTTCACTGGGCAGGGAATTCTACAGATCCAAATGCAGAATGTGAAAATATGTACTTCAGATTATAGTCCTTCTTCTAATGTTCTCAGAGCAACTTGGCATATTATGTGTATTCAGATTGGAATTTTGGCGTATTAGAGGCATAGTTGTAAAGCCACTGAACTGAGGGCATCTCTCTTAGAGAAGAATGTCAATTTAAATTTAGATTTTTGAGAAGTTGATGTTGGCAATCTTAGAAGTAATCTCAATGAACGTACAAAGAAACTTACAACACAGGAACAGGCCCTTCGGCCCTCCAAGCTTGCACCGACCATGCTGCCTGACTAAACTAAAACCCCCTATGCTTCTGGGGACCATATCCCTCTATTCCCATCTCATTCATGTACTTGTCAAGATGCCCCTTAAAAGTCATTATTATATCTGCAGCGAATTCCAGGCACCCACTACACTCTTGTGTTTTTAAAAAAAACTGCCTTGTACATCTCTTTTAAAACTTGCTCCTTGCACCTTAAACCTATGCCCCATAGTAATTGACTCTTCCATCCTTGGAAAAAGCTTCTGACTATCCACTCTGTCCGTGCCTCTCATAATCTTGTAGACTTCTATCGGGTTTCCCCTCAACCTCCGTCGCTCCAGTGAGAACAAACCAAGTTTCTCCAACCTCTCCTCCATAGCTAATGCCCTCCATACGAGGCAACATCCTGACAAATCTTTTCTGTACCCTCTCCAAAGCCTCCACATCCTTCTGATAGTGTGGTGACCAGAATTGAACACCATATTCCAAGTGCAGCCTAACTACGGTTCTATAAAGCTGCAACATGACTTGCCAATTTTTAAACTCAATACCCCAGTCAATGAAGGCAAGCATACCGTATGCCTGCTTGACTACCTTCTCCACCTACATTGCCACTTTCAGTGACCCGTGTACCTGTATACCCAGATCCCTTTCCTTATCAATACTCCTAAGGGTTCTGCCATTTACTGTATGTTTCCTATCTGTATTAGACCTTTCAAAATGCATTACCCCACATTTGTCCGGATTAAACTCCATCTGCCATCTCTCTGCCCAAGTCTCCAACTGATCTATATCCTGCTGTATCCTCTGGTCCTCCTCGCAATCTGCAAATCCACCAACTTTTGTATTGTCTGCAATCTTATTAATCATACTAAATGTATGATCGCAATACAGATAAATTTAATCTCATATATAGATTAAAACAAAACTTTTATTACATTAGCCTTATTATAGGAATCAGACGTTTAAGGCAGAGATGTACCTTAAAAAAAACTTTGAATGGTTTAGTTAGTTAATTTAGATTCTACCTGTGCGAAAAGATGTAAATGGGTATGATATAGTCAGAATTATAGAGCCAGGGCTGCAGATAACCAGGGGTAGGAGTTGAACATCAAGGCATTTAGGAAGGACAAGCAAAAAGGAAAAGGTGGTGGGATTGCATTGCTGGTTAAAGAGAAAATCAATACAATACCAAGGGGAAGAACATTGGCTCTGATGACGTGGAATCTGTATGGGTAGCACTGAGAAATAGCAAAGGGCAAAAAAGGTTAGTGGGGGTTGTATGTAGACCCCCAAACTATAGTGCGCTTGTTGAGGTTAGCATTAAACAGGAAATTAAAGATGCATGTGAGAAAGGAAGATCTGTAATGGGTGATTTTAGTCTGCATGTAGATAAGGCAAAACAAATTAGTAACAATACTGTTGAGGAGGAATTCCCAGTGTATACAGGATGGCTTTGTAGCCTGACACATTGATGAACCAACTGGCGAGCAAGACATCCAAGACTGGATATTGTGTAATGAGAAAGGAATAATTGGCAGCCTCGTTCAGGTAATTGTCTGGAATTTGCATATTCTCCACGTATCTGTGTGGATTTTCTTCAGATGCTCCGATTTCCTCCCATAGCTCAAAGATGTGCGGGTTAGGTCGATTTTAAGATGAATTGTCCCTTAGTGTCAGTGTGATTAGCAGGGTAAATATGTTGGGTTATGGGGATTGGTCTGGGTGGGACTGTGGTTGGTGCAGGTTTGATGGGCTGAATGGCCTCTTTCTACACTGTAGGGATCCTATGATTTTTGGGAGCAGCTTAGAATGCAAAGGAAGATCAAGGATTGATTAAGATGGGGGAAAATGGAGTAAGCTTGTGGGAACATTAAAAACTGATGGTAGAAGCTTCTCGTCTGTGAAGAGAAAAATATTGGTGAAGACAAATGTAGGTTTTACAGGCAGAAATGGGAAACAGGCTGACCAATTAAATACATTCCTTGCCTTCACAAAGGAGGATGCATATGTACCCGAAATGGTGGGGAACGACTGAAGGAATTAAAGGAAATCAGTGTTAGTGGGGAAATAGTACTGGGGAAAACGATGGGATTGAAGGCCAATAAATTCCCAGGGCCTGATAATCTACATCCTAGGGTACTTGAAATGGCTGCAGAAATAGTGGATGCATTGGTGGTCATCTTCCAAGATGCTATAGACTCTGGAACCGTTCCTGTGTATTGGAGGGTAGCAAATGTAACCCCACTATTTTAAAAGTGAGGTAAAGAGAAAATCGAATTATAGATGAGTCAGCCTGACTTCGGTAGTAGGGAAAATGCTAGAGTCCATTATAAAAGATTTAATAGCAGAGCACTTGGAAAACAGTGGCAGGATTGAACAGAGTCAGTGTGGATCGACGAAAGGGATTTCGTGAACAAAGAAAATTACAGCATAGGAATAAGCCCTTCGACCCCCCAAGCCTGCACTGATCATGCCTGACAAACCTACTGGAATTCTTCGAGGACGTAACTAGTAGAGTTGGTGAGAGGGAGCCAGTGGATTGACTTACTTAGACTTTCAGAAGGCTTTCGACAAGGTCCAACAAAAGAGACTAGTGTGTTAAAATTAAAGCTTGGGGATAGTGTATTGAGATGGATGGAAAATTGATTAGCAGATGGGAAAGAAAGAGTAGAAACAAATGGGTCTTTTTCCAAGTGGCAGGCAGTCACTAATCAGATACCACAAGGATTGATAGAACCTCAGCCATTCACAATGTATATTAATGTTTTTGATGAGGGAACTAACTATAATATCTCCAAATTTGCAGATGACACAAAGCTGGGTGAGCTGTGAGGGGCATGTAGAAATGCTTCAGTGTGATTTGGACAAGTTGAGTGACTGGACAAATGTGTGACAGGTGCAATATAATATGGATAAATGCAAGGTTATTTACTTTGATAGTAAAAACAGGAAGACAGATTATTATTATTTGAATGGCTGTCAAAGGGAGTTGCAGAGTCTGTGGAACTCTCTACCAAGAAAGCAGTTGAGACCAAAACATTGTACTTTTTCAAAAAGGTGTTAGATGTAGCTGTTAGAGCTAAAGTGACGAAAGGATATGGTGGGAAAAGTGGAAACAGGATACTGAGATGATGATGAATGGTGGAGCAGGCTTGAAGGACCGAATACTGCCCCTATTTTCTATGATTTTATGTGTTATTGAGGATTGGTTGTCATCACTAGTCTTGAGTAGTTTATCATTGGATGTTTAGGTACTCACTTTTCTCATTCAGTTGACAGAGTGTAATTATTCAGTTGCTGCTGATTTACAGAAGTGGAATTTGAATCGCACTAATGTTAATCTTTGCCTTCACAACTATGAGGATGATTGACCTAGGTAGTTCTGTACTCATTTTTGTGATACAATACTCTGATACAATAAGAGAAGAGATGTTGAAAATGCGTAGGAAGTTAATCGACATCTATCGTGAAAAGAGAGCTGATTTGATTAGATAGGTGTCTTGAAAATGAACTGTAATCACAATGTGGACAGACATCTCATTTAGCTTCAAGTGATTCTGAAGTTTCAGCAGCGGCTGTCAATTTTTTTAGCTTCTGCGGCTGCCCTGTTCTGGTATTGTTAAAATTTCCCTGGAACGCTCATAAGACCAGGGTGTTTTTAATGATAAAGGTATACAATTAGTTGTGCCACTTTTTGTTTACTTTGTGAAACCTATTCCTGTGCTGAGCAGTTCAATCAAGACATGGTGGTTTCATTAAGCATGTGGGATCATGCTCAATATTCATCTTAACTCAGTACAGCTGAAATTGGTAAATTGTTGAAAACCACTTGAAAGAGGCACTGAGGGTAGCAAGATCATACAATGTACTTGGTAGTAGACTCCAATATCCACCATGAAGAGTGACAGCATCACTACAGGCTGGGCTAATGAATCCTGAAGGGCATGAACTGGGCTTGTAACTCATGATGAGAGAACCAACATGAGGAAAAGCCTATTCTATCTTGCCATAGAGTCATAACCACACAGGAGGAAGTTATCCAACCTATTGACTTTTTGCTGGCTCTCTGTAAAACAATCTAGTCTGTCCCATTCTCTCACTGTATTCAAGTGGCCCTAAAAGTTTATTTCTTTTGAGTAATCATTAAGTTTCCTTTCATAAGTATTGATTTTTTTTCTTTCTGCTTCCAACACCCACACAGACAGCAACATCTAGGTCATTACCACTTTGTGGGGAAAAAATAGGCTCTTCCTCGCATCTCTCTTACATCCTTTGTCAAAACTATAAATCTTTTTTCCTTTGTCCATGTATCATCAGCTAGTGGGTACAGCTTTTCTTTGTCTACCTTATTGAAACCATGTCATCATTGCACGTAGCACAGTGTTTAGCACTGCTGCTTCACAGCTCCAGGGACCTGGGTTCGATTCCCGTCTCGGGTCACTGTCTGTGTGGAGTTTGCACATTCTTCTTGTGTCTGAGTGTGTTTCCTCCCACAGCCCAGAGATGTGCGGGTTAGGTTGATTGGCCATGCTAAAATTGCCCCTTTAGTGTTCTGGGACTAGTGGGTAAAATATGTAGGGAAATGGAGGTAGGGCCTGAGTGGCATTGTGGTCGGTACAGACTCAATGGGCCGAAGGGCCTCTTTCTGTACTGTAGGATTCTATGATTCTCTGATCTCTATCAAATGTCCCCATAATCTCCTTTGCTCAGACAAGAGCACTGTAGGGTTCTGTGGTTTCACAATAATTGGGGACAGCGTACACTATTCAGCTCTGAGTTGTTCTGTCTTTCAATAAGATTATGGCTGATTTGATTGTGACCTCAACTCCACTTTGCTGAGTGCCCCCTGCTCCAAGAAGAGCAACTTCAGCTTTTCCAACCTAAAATAGCCTCTGGAGCCATTCTGGCAAATCTCGTCTCCATCCTCTCATGGACCCTTATTTCCTTTCTGAAGTGTGATGACCAGAATTGGATGTAATACTTTATGGCGTTAGCAGAACTTTATAAAGGTTCAGCATAACTTTGCTGTTTTTGTACTCCCATCTCTGTTTTATGAAGTCCAAGATCCCATAAATTTTGTAAACCATATTCTCAAATTGATGTAATTGAAACAAAATTGAAGTTAATTACATTTAATAAAATAGATAGCTAATTCTTAAATCTTGTATGTGGCTAAAGTGTCTCTACTTATTTCAATAAACAACCAATATTACGATTGGAATTTTGCAGATGAGAGCATTACAAACATGAGGATTTCTTTGGGCATCATCACAAAAGGACAGTCACATTCATTCGCAATATAAATTATTAAAGAGTGTAGAAGGAACTTCTAAATCGGGAAGGTTGTAATCTGTTTACTACTTTAGATCACAAGGGTCTGTTTGACATCCCAAAATGTGTCACATTGTCATGGAAATGTGTTATGGGAGGTGGGTGTTTTTTTTTGTCTGGAGCAAACAGATAAATTAAACAATGTAGTTGCAATTTGGACTCTGGCAGTCTGCATCTCATTGAGAAGATAGCTAAAGCAGCTGGAAGACTTGCTCTAGTTTGCAGCTAGTGGAATAAATCTACAATGGTCCTGAGAGAGCCTTGTGGCAAAGAAAGTAATCTGCAGAATTAGCTGGGAAGCATTGAGAATGCAACCAGAATAAGGGATTGAGGCATCCACAGTCAAGAGGTATTAAACAAAGAAAATTAGAGAATTGTAGCAGGGATACTTGAGTGATCCTGACAGAAGTTAAATAATTTTAAGATGTAGTCATGAAGCACAAGAGAATTCCTGCAGGATAGTTATAAACCATATTGTTAAGTTACTACTGCTTGTTCTAAGTCTTTTGTGTCAAATAAAGTTTGTTTAAAAATTTGAAATGTTGTGGTGTAGTTGTATTGTTTAAAACAAATTTATTCAGCTCTCCCTTGAAATGCTAATGGTTCCTAACAGGATTGTAACAAACAAAATATTGTACATATAATACACCTACTTGCTGTGGCTTAGCACAGACTCCTGAGGAGTAGTACCACGCCTACAGACTAGAGGGAAAGCAAAATCTACCACTCTTTCCTGTTATCTGTCTTTCAGCCAATTCTTTTATCCAAACTGACAGTGATCCTCGTAGTTCATAAGCTTTGTTAATCAGCCTTCTGACTGGTATTTTGTCAAGCTTTCTTAATATCAAGAAAGACCACATCTGTTGCAATCCCTTCATCAATGTTGTCTGTTCGTCAAAACATTCAATTAATCATGTTGGTTATCCCTAATGAACTTAAAGCTTCTCCTTGTTTCTAAAACCTTACACAACATTGATGTATTAACTGGGTGAAAGTTACTAGGACTGTTGTTACACCTTCCTTAAACATGTATCACATTTGTTATAGTCCAATCCTCTGGCATATTCATGGCATTGTTTCTTGATCGCACATGGAGTAAATCTAATTGGCTGGAGATTGGCATCTGTGATCATGGGGATATCAGGAAGAGGCCAAGGTGGATCAGCCACTTGGGAAGACCTCCATACTCACTACCTTTTGCAACCTGGGATGCAAGTCATCTGGAGCAGATGACTTATAAACATTGCCAGTCTTTCCAGTGCATCCTCCCTGTTAATTTTTGCTCCATCCATTATCTTTACTATCTCCAATTCTACCACTTTTTTTGTTTTTGGTGTTCACTAAGGAACTGGACAATGCTAAGTATCTACAAATTTTCTAGCTATGACCTCTGCCTTGAAGCATATTATCATCTTCTTTGTCCCCAGTAGGCCCCACTCTGCCTCCAGCTACTCCCTCACTATTTATATGCCAGTGCAAAGTTTTTGGATTTCCTTTCTATGTTAAATACCATCTCCTGCTAGAGTTGCCAAGTGGATGATTCATTTTGCCTCTTCCTCAGGCCCCCAATATCTTGGATGCTAGTCTTAAGCAGATGTGGAAAATTATGCAGTATAACATCAGGAACCCTAGCAAAGTCAATGGGAGTTGGAGGAGGGCTAGGGTCTGAGGGGAAGAGCACTTCCTTGGCTGGAGCTTGCACAAAGAAGTCAGTCATAGATCCCAGCCATCGCTGTAGATTGTCCTAGGGAAGTATCCATTGCTTGCCCTTCAGATGCTTCACCATGACCGTCCCTAAATCATAGGTCAGATATGGGGATGTTTGCAGTGTCCCATTACATTTGTAACTCCTTGGATAATAAGCATGCAGCAAAATCTGGACAACATTAGAGCCTGAATTGATAAATGGCAAGTAACATCTGTGCCACATGCGCCAGGCAATGACCATCTCCAGCAAGAAAGAAATTAACCACTTCCCATTGAAATGCAGTAGCATTTTCCCACCATCAATGTGATGGGTGACCACTTAGCTGGACCAATAATATAAGGGTTGTGGCTACGTGAATAAGCCAGAAGCTAGCAATTCAGTGGTGAGAATCCTGTGTCTTAACATGCCAAAAACTTTCGACCACGTACAAAATTCATATTAGGTGTGGGGCAGAACACATGCCAAAGAACCAAACAGGCTGGATCATTGTCTTGAACGTATTCAGATTTTTTAATGATATGGGTGTTGAGGCTTTTGGCAACAGGCAGGATAGTGTAGCTGAGGCCAAGATCAGACCAGCCATAATTGTGTTAAATGGCAAAGCAGACCTGAGGACCACCATGGCCTACTCCTGCTTTCTCATGTTCTTGCTTGGATGAAAGCAGTTCCTACATCACTTGAAACTCCAGAACAAAGCAACCCACTTGATTGGCTTCCCATCCACCAACTTTAAATATTCACTTCCTCCACCATTGGTGCACCATACACCACATACACTGCTGTAACTCATCAAAGCTCCATTGACAGAACTGCCAAATCCACAGTAGCTCCTAGAGAAACCTATACAGCAGGTGCATAGGAACGCCAGCACCTGTAAGTGGTCCTCTTGAGCCTAACATCATTGTGACTTGGAAATTTATTGCTGCTCAGAGCTATGTTGTTATGGGCTAAATTAGAAATTGCCGCTCCCTCATTGTCTCTGGGTAAAAATCCTGGACCTTCCTCCCTAACAGCACTCTGGGTGTACCTCTACCATGTGGACTGCAACTACCTCACAGGGCAGGTTACCACTCCCGTAACAGGGTTAGGCAATAGATGTTAGCCTTGCCAATGATGTCTGTCTTTCATCAAATAAGAAAGGTATCGCTAAAGATGATAGTAAAGATTGACAACATTACTGGCTTTAGTTTCTCCTCTTGTCTGCTATTAAAGGATTGAGCTAAGCATGCCTGCTGAGACTAGATATCATCTCCCTGACAAGTGGGCTAAAGTAACACTGGGCTGGTGTTTGAGAATTCTGAGCTGGATGGTAAAGCTCTGCGCACTGGATGCTGCAATCTTTGGGGAGTGACATCAACACCAAACAAAAAATACAACAGGCACATAAACAGTAGTCTGTCCTGTTACTAATATTTTAGAGATAGCCTTTTTTTCTATTTAAAAAAAGTTGCATTATCTGAATGAAGTTTCCTTGAAATTTGTCCTCCAGCATTTTTGCTTGAGATGATTTTGAACAAATAACTCAGCAGAAACTTCAAGAAGTTCAAGGAAAATATTCCATCACTGCAATTGACTGAACTGCACTGTTGCATCCTGGGGAGTTGCATATATTGTCCCTGGTCAGCGTGCTCGTTTCTAATTTAGCCCATAACAACATAGCTCTGAGCAGCAATATCAAATCTCTGGGCAGCAAGATCAATTCCAAGCTCAGATAGCAACACAGCCCTGTGAAGAGATACCAAGCCCAAGCTCAGACATTTTGTGGATGATGGGCCTTCAAGTAAAAACCTCAATGACAACATTAAAAATAATAACTGACAATTCAGTCAATACATTTAATTGGGTGGTTGTGATTTCTTTTGAAGTCCATCTTTTGGATGAGAGATTTCAATTTCTGAAGAATGATGAAAAAAGCCAGCACAAGCATTTTGAGTGATTGTAGGGTAAAAGCATCATCCAATAGCCACTTTGTGGATTTGTAAGCTGACAAATTATAAATGGCGATGTAAGATTTAAAATAGCAATCAAACTAACATAAAAATAATTATGGTAGGTAATGTGCAGACCAAGTGTGTCTGCCAATATGAAATATGGGCAGTTTCATTAGGATATTGATTTCTCAGCATTAAAAATGATAATAGCCGATGGGATCTCAGTATAGCTGTTGTTTTGAGTCAAATCCCAAGAGTTGAGAACAGTATAGTAGATCCTGGGATGTTGGATAATGGGAGAAGTTTTTGGCGCAAGACTGTTGGTAAGGAAGTGTGGTGGGTAAGTCTTGAAACTTTGGGGAAAGAAGAGGCTGTCTGGTAAGAGAATATGCAAATATGAAAAATGACTTCAAAGTAGGGGAGATTTAGTGTGATTTGATAAAAGGAATTAAAATTATGAAGTTGTGAGATGAATATTTCCATTGACTATGGTGGGAGGATAGAGCCTAGAGAAATGGGACATCGACGCAAGATTAAATATATGACATTTAGGATAAAGAGCTGGCCAACTGTTTTGTGACACTAGGCTGAGAGGCTGAGGAATGTATGAGTTTTAAGCAGTGACACTTGCAGCATTTAAAGTCAGGAAGATGGGTAGTTGGAGAGAGAATAAAGGATTTGGTTATAGGGCAGATTTAGGGCAGTAAGACAACAGATTTGAGGCCTGTTTCCTTGTTACAAATTTTATGCCATGACAATTTAGTAGCTGCCAGAAGCTCCTCTATGGGTTTGATAGAGTAGTTTGTTCAACTGAATAACTGTACGTAGAATTAGTATGACATATGGTGGATGAGATCTAGTTATTTATACAGTACTGAATGTTGCTGTTAGGTCTGAAGTGTGATTCTTTTTGAACTTTTTTTGATACTCAAGTTTTATTTGGCTGAAAGATTTTTATTTTCCCTTAAGGCACCGGAGAAAAGACGTATGCAAAGAAAAATTATGAAAAGTATCTGACAGCATTAAAAGGCTCTGGTCTAGTTTCTTCTGAGGAACGGTCTGTGACATCAGTACTAGATCAAATGGCGGGAGCAAGTAATGTAACTATTTTGGGTAAGTAACATTTGTGAAGGTTTGACAGTGTTGAAGCACAAAATATTATAGAGATGGGTGTTATTGTGAAATGTATAAATGTCTCCTTTACTTTCAATAAGATATGCCTATATCTCTGTTTTTGGTTGAGTAGCCTGATGCCTCAGTAGATGTCTCGAAAAAGGAATCAATCACTTATGGCAAGGTGAATTGGGCAGCAAGAGTCACAAATGACTGCCATTAATGTTGCTGGCCAGTCAGTCAAAGAGGATATTTAAAAAAAACAGAATTCCCTTCTTTCACAATTGCCCTTTAAGGGCAATTTCTGTGTCTTCAGCTTATTTGTAAAAAATTTTTATATTCCATTACTTCAGTTTGGACTTCAAAGCAACAAGAAGGATTCACTAATTCCCTGTATAATAATTCGATTAAATATTTCATGAATTGTGTTGTTCTGCGATCAAGAAGAATTTCTAAGCTTTATTGTTTTGGAGCAGAGACTAATATAAAGTTTTGTAACTAATTTTATCGAATCAACTTCAACTTGCATTAATTGCCTGTCTCTTGAAATTACTCTTTATGTATGCCTTATTTGGTGATCTAATCTTGATCACCTGAAATAGAGGAAATCTTACTTGTAAATCTATTTGTTCAGGACATGATGTTCCAGTTTACTCCAGACTCTCTCTTGCTTTAGTTCACATGGTGAACTGATGCCTAAAAGGACTGGTTTTTACGTTTAACATCAACAAGAAACATCTTAGTCATATCTAGTAGGTAACTGCATTGGAACTTTGCAGAAAATAAGTTTGTCGAGGTTGTGAAGGCTAGTTGGTTGCCATTTTATTGTTAGCTGTAAGTGATTTACGGTGAAAGGATGAAATTAGAAAAATTTGTTTTTGTTCTTGTAGTTTATAGTTTGATTTGCATAACTCCTAAGGTTCATGCAGTAAAAATAATTATCTGTTTTTGATGTTAGAATATAGGCCAGCACTTGGGGAAGGTTTTCTAATGCCCTCCTCGAACAACCAGATAAAATCTAATTTTGATATGTCATCAAATTTGATATCTCTCACTTTCAGTATAGCAGCAGAATGCCAGTCTAATTATATGTTATGAAGTCTTTGAATGCGACTTGAATCCAAATCTTTCTAATTTAGATGCAAAATTCCTGTTAATTGAGCCAAGTTGATTCATGTACACATTTGAAGCGTTACCTTTGTTTGCAGTATCACAAGTTACCAATAAATAAATTATTCTACTCATTTCTTATTTTTGACAGTGGTATTTAGTTTTAAGTTATTTGAACCTGGAATTCCCATCCTCCGATGTGGGACTACACAAACCACTGCCCTTCTATGCTGTTAATAAGAATTTTGATGGCTACTGAATACAAGTGTTCTTAAAATACATTCCAGTTTATTAAAGATTATTCTTCTCAAAAGTGATGAAATAATCATGTTTAGATTTTTTTCATCCTATATTGGGATGCTATTTTTCCCACATCAGCAATTCAACTAACGGTTTGTTATGTTTCTTTTTATCTTAAAAGGCGCAACAGCAGGAACAGGACAAATGGACTCTTCTGATGAGGTAGTTTAAGTATAAAAAAAAATTGATGAAGCAGTTCAGTTGTTAATTTATCATCAAAACCTATATTCAAATTCGGCCTAGTATGATGAATATCTCCCTTTTATGATTGTTGACTTATCTGGAAATGGTGTGGGGGGTTTTAGTTCACCCGAGCAGCATGGTCGGTGCAGGCTGGGAGGGCTGAAGGGCCTGTTCCTGTGCTGTAATTTTCTTTGTTCTTTGATTTAAATTTTTTGTCCTGTTTTAGTTGGTATGGAGGCACAAGATTGTCCTTCAGCAAAAATCATCACTAAGTTAGGTAACCTAGGCCACAGGATAATCTTTTTGGGAAATGAGAAAATGTCTCAGTGCTTTAGTCAATCTGTTTATGCAACATTAGCATAATATTTTCTGGATTTTCATGCTATTGATATCTAATTTTATGTGAAATACATGGAGGTTGCATCCAGGTAGTTCCTATTTGGTTTATCATTCACAAGGTAGTTATGGATAAAGTAATCCACTTGGTCAGGATTCCCCAAATCTTTCGAGCAACGGAACCTCTAGTGACCTACCAAGAGCATTGGGGAACTCCAAGCATTCTCATTGTATCTGTGTTCCCTTCCTTGCCATGAAGTAAGTGCAAACACGAAAATCCACTTTAAACAAGTTTCTTCTCTAGCCTTTTCTCTGGTAATAATTAAAATGTCCCTTGATTATAAAGATATAAATTTTGTCATTTTGAATGAGAGAAATGACGCTGAAGAATTGATTCTAATATAGGACACTCATCTCACACACGTATTCTGTCTCTCTCATGCACGCACACATCCCTGTCTCACATTCACACTCACATCAGTTTCACATTCACATTGTACCTCATGCATGTTTCTGTCTCAGGCTCGCCCGCGTGTCTCTGCCGCTCGGGTTTGCCTGCGTGCCGCTGCCACCACCACCACCACCACCACCACCAATGGTTTGTGCGCCTGCTGGTGCGTGCGTGTGCCCCCCTCCGCCTCCTAGGTTCGTCTCTCTGTTTGAATAATGGATTGGGCTTTGTTTTTCCTGGTCTTGGACAGTGCAGGAGCAATACCAAGCTCTGATCCAACCGTAAAGAATGTTTTCTATGGTGCATCTGTAAAAGTTGGTGAGAATTGTACCTGATATGCCAAATTTTCTTAGGCTTCTGAGAAAGTAGACGTTGGTGGGTTTTCTTAACTATAGCGTTGGCATGTAGCGACCAGGACAAGTTGTTGGTGATCTGGACACTTGAAAACCTGAAGCTCTTGACCATTTTTTCTTCGACCCCATTCACGTAGACAGGCATGTCCTCCACTGTGCTTCCTGAAGTCTATGACCATCTCATTTGTTTTGTTGAAATTGAGAGAGATTATTGTTGTCGCACCAGTTCACCAGAATCTCTGTCTCATTCCTGTACTCCATCTCATTATTATTTGAGATCCAACTCACTATGGTGATGTCATTAGCAAACTTGAAGATCAAGTTGGAGGGGAATTTGGCCATACACAGTCAGAGGTGTGTAAGGAGTTTAGGAAGGGGCTGAGGACTCAGCCTTGTGAGACACTGGTGTTGAGGATGATCATGGAGGAGGTGTTGGGTTAGGAAGTTCGGGATTCAGTTGCGAGGGAGGAGCCGAATGCCAGGCTACAGAGTTGTCAGCTCCAACTCCAACAATTAGCTCAGTACCACTTCCCCGGTAATGGTCATTTTTCTAAGACTCTTACCTCTATTTCATTTCCTGATTAACAGCTATTTCTGGGATGTTACGTTTGTCAGGAAAACCTAATAAAATAGTAATATCTTTCTGTTTGTAATATTCTTGTCATTTTTTTAAACTGTTGTGATATGTGAGTGGTAATTAAAGCAAGGGATAGAGTCACTGTGAATCTAAACTGTGGGTTTGATAAGGTATTAAGTCTTGATGTATTTCAAACAGATGTTTGCATAATTTAGTTTAATTAGGATGTTTACAGAACAGCAATAGATTTGTATAGTTTGTCATGATTCAAAGGAGAAGATTTGTATGGTCAAAGAAAGGTGTCATTGGTAAAGTATGGGTAGAGTGAGTTTACTTTTTTCAATAAGAAATAAAGTTAATTCTGAGAGAAAGCATTTCTAAAGAGACTGATGCAATGGAGAGATCAAAGGGAAATAATATTTAAAGAGATACTGAAACCTATGGAGGTAGCTCTTTTTAGATTCCAGCAGAAAGCAATAATCATAGTTCAGAGGGCATTCCAAAAGAAATTAAAGTCTCTATGTGGTTAAACATTACTGGATTTTTATAGATTTTTAAATCTATAGAGTGTTGCTAAACAGATATAGGGAAGGTCATCCCTGAAGGTAGTTAAATGAATATTGTGTGGAACTCCAGTGTGTGGAGCGTTGGTACTGTGTGAATTTATTGTTTAAATGCAATTCTATTTCACTTTGTTTTTCCCCTATTAATAAACATTCACTTTACTATAAAATCGTTACAAGTAGTTAGGGACATAATTTCTGGATTTCCAAACCTCTCTTCATACTGTACAATCACACAAAAAAAGCGGCTGTAGTTTCAGATTTCTCTGGTCTTTGAGCAGCATGGCATTTACCATCACCCATGCCCTAACAAAATTGGGGGCTCTTCGTGCAATATTAAAAGAATAATTCCTTGATTGGCTTGGAAATGTTGAATTTAAAGACAACAAGGCTGAGAGGTATTAAGAGATTTTAAAGTGGGAAACGTCAGAAAGTGAGGAAGGACTTATTTCCAGGAAAGAGCCTAGTGGGGAAATGTTTAAATTTATATAAGCTCTTCCAAAGTTGAAGAAAAACACATTGCAACATTCTTTAATTAATTTGAGAAGATAGCTAAACAGAAGTGGTGGTCAAAAGAAATATGGACACTACTGTGACAGAGTAGATTAGTAGGTAGAGCTAATGAGGCATATGCACCTCTGTCAGAGGAAATATCTGGGGATGTATTTGAAGAAAGCTATCCTAATGCATATGAGTTACTGTCAGAGGTATATAGGCAGAAATTTTGAAATGCAAAAAAACAGTTTGGGTAGAACTATTTTGAATTTGAAAGTGTCAGACAAAGTAATTTTGAGAGGTGGCTAAGGGGATTAAAAATGTTACTATCTTCAGGATATTGGTGGCACGGAGGCACAGTGGTTAGCACTGCTTCCTCACAGCACTAGGGACCCAGGCTCGATTTCCAGCTTGGGTCACCATCTGTATGGAGTTTGCCCATTCTTCCCGTGTCTGTGTGGGTTTCCTCCTGGTGCCTCAGTTTCCTCCCGCAGTCCAAAAATGTGTGGGTTAGGTGGATTGGCCATGCTAAATTGCCTCTTAGTGTCAGGGGGACTAGCTAGGGCAAATGCATGGAGTTATGAGGATAGGGTCTGGGTGGGTTTGTGGTTGGCGCAGACCTGATGGGCTGAATAGCCTCCTTCTGCACTGAAGAATTCTATAATGTTTTATTGATGAAGTGGAGACGTATCATATTCAGACTGGTGAGAAATAGGCAGAAAAACATCAGGAAATCATACCATTTGGATATAATAAGCAAATTCTGCGAGTAGCATATTAAGTTCCATTAGGAGGGCATTTAGGAATGAAAACTCAGGCTAAAACACAGAAATGGATTTAGAAGGCTGGACTGCATAAAAATGTAGTCTGGTCCTGTTGAACATGCCAGGTGACATGAAAACCATGAGCAGTAATAAAACCTGAACCTTTTATTCCTAAATCAGCATTTGAAGAACCTTTTACTAAGATTCTCATTGATTGTGTAGGACCTCTCCCTAAGACAAAAGGTGGAAATCAGCCCTTGCTGACAATCATGGATGTATGTACTAGTTTCCCAGAAGCTATACCATTGAGAAATGTGGAGGAATTGACCAAATTCTTTACCAGGTATAGTTTACCAAAAAAAATACTGTTGGATCAGTGTTTAAATTTCATGTCATAGTTCTTGAGGGAAATGATGAACAGCTGAGGGATAAAAACAGTTTAAATCATCTGGAGTCACAAGGGGCATTAGTGATAGTATTAGTCTCGAAAGACTGTGAGAAGGCCATATAGTCAGGATTATCCACAAGACTAGGATAGAGGAATTCCATTCTTATCATTTGCCATTAGAGATGTACCTAATGACTCAACAAAGTTTAGTCCATTGATTTGGTCATGAGGTGAGGATGTCACTTGAGACTAATTCAGGAGAAGTTAATAAGTAAGAATTCAGAAACCACATTCGAGCTATTTATCAAAGTTCAAAGAAAGATTAAATAGAGCATATGAATTAGTGAGAGAGCATTTAAAATACCACAGCAGGTAATGGAGACAGAAGCAGGTAAGAAAGCAAAGATTCGTAGCTTTGTTGCTGGAGAGAATGTGTTGGTGTTATTGCCAGTGTCAGCTGAGCCGTTAAAAGCCAGGTTTAATGTGCGTTACCAAGTTTTAAAGATACTAAGTAAAGTGGATTATCTGATAACTCCAGATAGAAGGAAAAAAAATCACATAAATATGTTCAGGAAGTACTTTGATAGAAAAGATAACCAAAAACAAGAAGTATTGGTAGTAATGAATCATGAAAAGGAAGAGAAGTTGAAGGACTCGGTGATTTTCCTTGAATTCAATTGGATAATGAGGAAGTGAAATTCTGAGTTACCTCCCAGACAAGAGTCAAAGGAGTTGAGAGTGCGATTACAGTCATATAAAACTAGCTTTGGGGGTAAATAATGAAAAATGTAGTTGTGGAAATTCTGTTCCAATCAAGCAACATCCTTTTAGGTTGAATCCAATAAAATTATCACAAGTGCAAAAAGAAATTGAATTTATGCTTGAAAATGACGTTATTGAATTGAGTTGCAGTAATTGGCATTCTGTTAAATCTTCTGACCTGCTACCCATCTTTGTGCAATTATATGTTTTTTCTTTGTTTGGTATTATCATTAACTTTTTGGATCACAGCGTACTGTTACATAACTAAATTGCATCAGGCAAGATCCAGCTGACAGCAAATGTATACGTGTCTCTTTAATTTGATTTTTGTGGTGTTTATTGAGGCAGGGATATTGTCCAAAATATTGAAAGAACTCCCATTAGAAACTCATTAGATAGTGCCTTGGGATCTTTGACTTCCATCTAAACTGTCAAGCAAAAGTAGCTTTTGCTTAAAGTCTCATCCAAATCTCATCTGAAGAGTCACCTTGGATTATGTGATTTAGTATATGAAAGATGTGTAACTATCTAATTCAGAGTGAAATTTTGATTCAGGTTAATTATTTGTGATTTCACAGGAATATGAATAAAACTGCAGAATACAACCTGAATTGCAGAAAATCCTTTAGTTACATGCAATAAAAATTGGTGACTAGTGGAGTGCCCCAGGGGTCGGTGCTGGGGCCTCAGCTATTTACCATTTATATAGATGATCTGGAGGAGGGAACCGAGTGTATGGTGTCGAAATTTGCTGATGACACCAAGATTGGTGGAACGGCAAATTGCGCGGAGGGTGTGGAAAGTCTGCAGAAGGATCTAGATAGGCTGGGCGAATGGGCCAGGAACTGGCAAATGGAATTTAATGTTGGCAAGTGTGAAGTTGTCCACTTTGGTAGGAATAATGGTAGGAAGGACTATTACTTACATGGCGAAGAACTGCAGCATGCGACGGTACAGAGGGACCTCGGGGTCCTTGTGCATGAGTCGCAAAAACCCAGCCTGCAGGTGCAGCAGGTGGTCAGGAAGGCGAATGGGATGCTGGCCTTCATAGCGAGGGGGATTGAATATAAAAGTAGGGAGGTCTTGCTGCAACTGTACAGGGCACTGGTGAGGCTGCAGCTGGAGTACTGTGTGTGTGCAGTTTTGGTCGCCGCGCTTACGCAAGGATATTTTGGCCTTGGAGGGAGTGCAGAGGAGGTTTACTAGGCTGATACCGGAGTTGAGGGGGTTGAACTATGAGGAGAGGCTGAATAAACTAGGCCTGTACTCGTTAGAGTTTAGAAGAATGAGGGGAGATCTCATTGAGACATATAAGATGATGAATGGGATGGATAGGATAGAGGTGGAGAGGCTCTTCCCGCTCAGAAGAGACAGTAGGACTAGAGGGCACAGCCTCAAGATAAAGGGGGGGCGGTTTAGAACGGAGTTGAGGAGGAACTTCTTCACTCAAAGGGTGGTGAATCTCTGGAATTCTCTGCCCGTTGAAGCGATGAAGGCTGCCTTGCTAAATATTTTTAAGACACGGGTTGATAGGTTTTTGATAGGCAAGGGGATTAAGGGTTATGGGGAGAAGGCGGGAATGTGGAACTGAGCCACGACAGATCAGCCATGATCTTATTGAATGGCGGGGCAGGCTCGAGGGGCTAGATAGCCTACTCCTGCTCCTATTTCTTATGTTCTTATGTTAAAAATTGAACTTGATTTGGTTACGATAAACTAGTGGATCTAATTATAAATGGATGGAACTGTGAAATACATTCTCAAATACTGACTTAAGAATGAAATTCTACGATTTTTCAAACACCCAAAAGGATTGATTTAGTCACTGTTAAATAATAATCTTGTTTTGATTCAGAACTAGGGTGGCTTTACTAGATAACAGTGAGATTATTGCTGTTTTGCATGCTTGATTGAAAGGTGTGCATTCATTAAGATCTTGTCTCTTTCCTTCGAAAGGTAATTTACAACAGATGTCTAGCGGGGCAAAATATTAAATTAAGGAACGTGGGTTTATTTTTTTTTCCTTAAAATGACATTCCCTCATTTTTCAGGAGGAGCAAGATGGAAGTCAAGGTATTGGCAAACGGAAGAGGGTTAAACTCTCCAACAGCACCAAAGGTATATTTTGTCAAGACCTTATTGCCCATGGTTAATAATTTGTAAGGAATTATCCTGTTAATTATTGCAATTGATGGAACTGCTTTTTCTTTGTCACCCTTCCTCTGCCCAATAGTGTGTTGAATGAATGGCTTGAATGAATGAATCCTCAAATCCAGTGTGACTTTAAGTGGCTCTTCGAAATGGCCATTGTCAACCTTGTCAGCTCTAAAAGTGCAGATGGCAACACAGTTTGGTCCACTCTATGTTATCCACACACAATTTTTCTGTGTGCAGCAGTATATTTGTGCTTCCTTGAAACCAGTGTTCTGTATTTTCTGCTCATGGTATGATCTTCTTCATACTAGGGGAACCAACAGGAACTTAATTCATTAATTCACTTTGTAAGTGCAATCCCAGTCTACCTGTGGCTGATCGTTGTATCTCATCTTCCCATTCTCACTAACATTAGTATTGTACATGGTTCCACTTAAGCCAATTCCAAGTTAGAGGGACAGCGTCTTAATTTTCTCTTAAGCTCTCTGCAATTCTACAGTTGTAACATTAATCTCTGACTTTACTTTGGAAATGAGGATTTAACTAAATAGCTACAGATGCTGGAAATCTAAAGCACAAACAGAAAATGCTGGGAGCACTGAGCAGCAAAGAAGCATCTGTGGGAAATGTGCAGACCATTCTTCAAACTGCACCTAAAATGCTAACTGATTTGTTCAATCTGGTGATGTCTGACCTGTTAGTTATTTTCTCTTTCTGTGATAATACTATTTTAACTTCCTACCTGAACTGCAGATTTTCAGTTTTAATTTCTCCAAGCCATTTACTTAGAGAGTCATAGAAATATAGAGATTTACAGCATGGAAACAGGTCCTTCAGCCCAGCTTGTCCATGCCACCCTTTTTTTTTTAAACCCCAATTGCCTGCATTTGGCCCATATCCCTCTATACCCATCTTACCCATGTTACTATCTAAATGCATTGTACCTGCCCCTACTATTGCCTCTGGCAGTTTGTTCCAGACATTCACCACCCTCTGTGTGAAAAAACTGCCCCTCTGGATACCTTTGTATCTCTCCCCTCTCACCTTAAACCTATGCCCTCTAATTTTACACTCCCCTACTTTTGGGAAAAGATATTGACTATCTAGCTGATCTGTGTCCCTCATTATTTTATAGACCTCTATAAGACAATCCCTCAGCCTCCTATGGTCCAGAGGAAAAGTCCCAATCTATCAGCCTGTCCTTATAACCCAAACCATCAAGTCCCGGTAGCATCCTGGTAAATCTTTTCTGCACTCTTTCTAGTTGAATAATATCCTTTCTATAATAGGGTGACCAGAACTGCACACAGTATTCCAAGTGTGGCCCTACCAATATCTTGTACAACTTCAATAATACGTCCCAATTCCTGTATTCAGTGTCCTGACCGATGAAACCAAGCATGCTGATTATCTTCTTCACCATTCTGTCTACCTGTGACTCCACTTTCAAGGAGCTATGAACATGTACTCCTGGATCTCTTTGCTCTGTAACTCTCCCCAGCGTCCTATCATTAACTGAGTAAGTCCTACCCTGGTTCAATCTACCAAAATGCATTACCTTGCATTTGTCTAAATTAGACTCCATCTGCCATTCGTCAGCCCACTGGACCAATTGATCAAAATCCTGTTGCAATTGGAGATAACTTTTTTCACTGCACATTATGCCACCAATCTTGGTGTCATCTTACTAACCATGCCTCCTATATTGTCATCCAGATCATTAATACAAATGACAAATAACAATGGACCCAGCACTGATCCCTGAGGCACACGCTGGTCACAGGCCTCCAGTTTGAAAAACAACCATCTACAACCACCCTCTGGCTTCTGTCAAGAAGTCAATGTTGTATCCATTTGGCTACCTCACCCTGGATCCCGTGAGATTTAAACTTATGCAACAACCTACCATGTGGTACCTTGTCAAAGATCTTGCTAAAGTCCACGTAAACAACATCAACTGCACTGCCCTCAACTACCTTCTTGGTTACCCTTTCAAAAAACTCAATCAAATTTGTGTAATATGATTTTCCACTCACAAAGCCATGCTGACTGTCCCTAATCAGTCCTTGCGTCTCTAAATGCCTGTAGATCCTGTTTCTCAAAATACCTTCTAACAACTTACCCACCACGGATGTGAGGCTCACAGGCCTGTAGTTCCCAGGCTTTTCCCTGCAGCACTTTTTAAATAAAAGCATATTTGCCACTCTCCAATCTTCAAGCACCTCACCCGTGACTATTGATGATTCAAATATCTTGGCTAAGGGATCTGCAATTTCCTCCCCCGCCTCCCACAATGTCCTTCTTCAGGTCTCGGGGATTTCTACTTCATCAGGTCCTGGGGATTTATCTACTTTGATCCACTTTAAAACTTCCAGCACCTCCTTTTCTGTAATATGTACATTCCTCAAGCCAAGACTATTTATTTCCCCACGTTCCCTAACATCCATGCTTTTCTCAACAATAAATACTGATGATTAGTAAATACTAATGCAGTTAATGTGACCATGGACTGCCAAAAGGCATTTTATAAATAAAGGGGCACACAGCAAATTTGTGGGAACATTTGGAGCTGATAGAATAAAAGGGACAGCAGCAACATGGATAGAGAATTGATTGAGTGACAAACACAGCAGTGAGAAACGTTTTTATTGGGAATGGAAATGGGTTAAAGTGGGATTCCAGGAGGATTATGTTTGGAATCCTGCCCTTTCTGGTACATATTAGAGACATCGGTCTTGCTGTACAGAGCACACATTCAAACTGTGGTAATTACATCATACATGGCAGCATTGTGAACTGTAAGGGGTTACTGTTGTAGAACATAAGAACATAAGAAATAGGAGCAGGAGTAGGCCATCTAGCCCTTCGAGCCTGCCCCGCCATTCAATAAGATCATGGCTGATCTGTCGTGGCTCAGTTCCACATTCCCGCCCTCTCCCCATAACCCTTAATCCCCTCTCTTATCAAAAACCCATCAACCCGCTTCTTAAAAATATTTAGCGAGGTAGCCTCCACCACTTCAACGGGCAGAGAATTCCAGAGATTCACCACCCTTTGAGTGAAGAAATTCTTCCTCAACTCCGTTCTAAACCACCCCCCCTTTATCTTGAGGCTGTGCCCCCTAGTCCTACTGTCCTTTCTGAAGTTCAACACTTATTAGGCAGCTTGTGGACTGGCCAGACAAGACCAATTTAAAGCAGAGAAGTGTAAAATGATTCATTTCAGTCGGAAAAAAAGGGAGAGACAGTATAAAAATGGTACAGTTGTAAAGGCATGCAGCAGCAGAAGGATCTTTGGTTAAATGTGACACTAATAATTGCTGTTTGGGTGGCATAAGTAAAGTATTTTGATACTTTATTTGGTTTGGTGAGCTTTATCAAGAGGGTTACTTATTTAGATATTTGCATTGTCTTTATTTCTGGCTATTATTTGACTTAGATGATCAGTTATATAATTTTCTTCATAGTTATTGTCTGGATTTATCTTATTTTAATACAATTTTTCACTTTTTCTAGTTTTTATCATTATGCAGGTCTGCTTTTCTCATTTATGAATAAAGATTTATAACTGGAACACAAACTTACCTGTTCACTGCACACATGTTGACTGACATGCTGTGTATTGGTGCATTTTCTGTAATTGTTTCAATTGCAGGTAAACTGAGCAATTAAGTGCATTTCAGTAAATTGACCCAAATGGTATTATAATTTTTTGTAATCAGGATAAAAATGGATAAGGAAATGTCTTTCTGTAGATCACTATTTTTATGTTCTTTTGTAAATGCACTGTAAATAGTGACGTAATCTTGGGGATGAATGTTTTCTGTTCTAATTTCTAAAAAAAAGGCAAAGATTTTGTGGTAAGAATAATGGTGAGGCAATTGATGTTCACTGTTAACTCAAGGTAAATTAGACAGCCATTTTGCAATCACGCATTTCAGTGTGGAAGTACAGAAGTTGCTGTCAAAGATTTTGTGGTATTCCTTCACAGTTTGAAATGATTGTAGTTGTGTGAATTTGATCTGCCAGACGCTAGAAATGACCCAAAAAGTTAGGGTTGGAGCATGAATGAATTTTTAATGGTGTAACAGATCATTAATGCTGAACAATTTCTGAAAAAAATAATTTTACAATTATGTTATCTCATCTTCAGAAGAAAATTAGTGTTTATGTTCATTGGACGAGAACGTTGTTGACAAAGCCAGCATGTATTGCCTGTTCTAATTGCTGCAGTCCATTTGATGTAGGTACACTCAGTGCTGTCAAGTTGGGAGTTCCAGGACTTTGACTTAACAATAATTAAGGATCAACGATTTTATTCCCAGGTCAGGATAGTGTACAACTTGGAGGGGAGCTTGAAGATGATAGTGTTCCCAAATGTCTGCTGCCCTTCCTCTTTCTTCTAGGCATTAGAGGTTATGACTTTGGCAGGTGCCATCAAAGGAGTTCAGTGTATCTTTTAGATGATCACATATGGTGCGTCAGTGATGGAGGAAGTAAATGTTTAATAGGGTGACAATTGAGTGGGCCACTTTGTCTTGGATGCTATCACACTTTTTGTGCATTGTCGGAGCTGCATAAATTCAAGCAAGTGGAGAGTATTCCATCACAAGTTTAACTTGTACCTTTGTATGATGGATTGGATCTGGGGAGTCCAGTACCTGAATTGCCCCTGCAGAATTCTCAGTTTCTGACGTGCTCATGTAGCTATTGTATTTAGATGGATGATCCAGTAGATTTCCGAACAATGCGGACCTTCAGGTTGTTGATAGTAGGGCTTCACTGATGTTAATAGTATCGCATATCAAGAAGAGATATTTAGACTCTCTCTTGTTGGAAATGTTCATTGTCTGGTACTCGTGGGATATGAATGTTACTTTCCATTTAGCAGTTCAAGCCTGATTGTTTGTCCAGATTTTGCTTCATATGATCATTAACGAATCTCCCCACTTTTGACTTTATGATGGAGGTAGATTCATCGAGCCTAGGACAGTGCCTGCGAAACCCATGCAGCAAAATCCTAAAGCTGAAATGATGGCCTCCAGCAACTACAACCATCTTCCTTTGTGCCAGGTATTACTCCAACCAATGGAAGGTTTTTCCTGATTCTTGTTGAGTTCCATTTGCCAGGATTCATTGATGCTCGATTTGGTCAAATAGTGTCTTGACATCAAGGACGGTTACTCTCACCTCACTTCTGGAATAAGTTATTTTGTTCATGTTTGGATCTACGCTTTAATAAGGTCTAGATCTGAGTTTCTCTTGTGGAATGCAAACTGAGCGTTGGTGAGCAGGTGGTTAAGTCCCACTTGATAGCAATGTTGACACTTTCTGTCACTTTGAGTAGACTCACGGGCAGGGATTGGCTGATTGGAGAGACCTGGGCAAGTTCCCCCTTTGTTGGGCAGATGCCTGTGTTGTAGCTATAATGGAACAGCATGACTGAAGCTGTGATCAACATCCGAGTGCCAGTGTTTAGCTCTGCACATCCTTTGTTGTATCCTTTGTGATCAGCTGTTCCTTCGGTATCGCACAACTAACTTACCAGGTAGAGATCTTTGGGGGAGATAGAAGAATCATCTACTCAGCACTTCTGGCTGAAGATATTGTAAGTGCTTTATTTTACCTTTTGCACCAATGTGCTGGACTTTATCATCATTGAGATGATGGAGCCTCCACCTCCCACTGGTTTTGTTAATTGTCCACCACCATTTCTGACTAGATTTATTAGGTTTGCGAAGTTATGATCTGATCCATTGGAATTAGTTACATCCCTGTGTAGCATGCGTGTTATAGTCCTGTGTTATAGCTTTGCAAGTTTGGTATGCATGGTGCTGCCCCTGGCTTTATCTTCTATATTGCCTGTAGAACTTGTCCTGATGGTGTTGGGGGTAAAAAAAAGTATCGAGCTGTTCTCGGCCTTTGCCCCCACTGAGTGATTGGAAGGAGATTTTCGGAATTTTAAAAAAACCTTTATTCAAGCTCTTGCAAGGGAACCATCTTTCCATCAAATGGTCTACTGGTTCCCAGAACGAAGGGAATGCAACAGCGATTATACCTTGGGTTTAGTTACAAGTGATTTACATATACCAATTGAAATTGCACACTTATTCAAAGGTAATCAATATCCAATCACAACTAATAGTTCTGAATACTTCATTTGTTTCCCCGCAGTACTGTTCAACCAATTACAGCAACTCAACGCTTGCTTAATTCCAATATCCAATTACTAACAAGGCATATACACACAGTTATGCTATCAGCAAAACAGACACATGTGGCCCTTGCATGTGGAAAGCATTGATCTATGGATACATAGCTCCTTGTGGTATCAGAGTTCCTCTATGTCCATTGTTTTCACAGCTGTAACATGAAGTCCTAACAGCTTCCCAGCAATTTTGTTGTATTGAATGATTTTTAACTCCTTAGTGGTAATGGTAGGTCGGGGGAATCTGCCAGACCACCAGGTTGCAGGTTGTGGTGGATTGTAATTCTGCTTGTGCTAGTATATTAACGTTCATTTAACCTCAGGGAGCTGAGAAGAACTAGACTTGTGTGGATAAAGAGAGAGAAAGGCTCGACTTTCACTTCACTTATCTTCAGGGAAGATGAGGAACTGGACCTGCCTGGGAGCACCTAAAATTGGCAGAGGGTAAATAGAGAACAAGACTTGGGCCTTCACTTTTTTACCTAAAATAGGCAGCCTTCAGAATTCAGCGCAAACAAATAGGAAAGTGTGAATTGATTGGTGTGTAGCTGCTGTTAGGCTATGTTTGTAAATAGCTGGAAATATGAGAAACTTAAATAACCTTACCTTATAATTAATTAAGAAATGCAAGCAAAATGGAAGGAGCTGGTGAGTTGTGATAAGATGTATTACTACAGTTTGAATTAATGTTTTAAGTAATGATGAGAGAAGAAATTAATTAATTTGTTCATTAAAGGGCAACAGTGATGGCAGGGCAGTTGATGTATTGTAGCTGCAGCATGTGGGGACTCATGGACACCAGTGCAATGGCAGTGATGCACCTGTGGCAGTGAGTGCCTATGGCTTGAGGAGCTTCGGCTCAAAGTCAGTGAGCTGGATGCTGAGGTAGAAATGCTGCAATGCATCATTGCGGGGGAATGCCATTTGGGCATTTTATTCCAGAAAGCAGCCATACCCTTTAGGACAAGAGTCTTTTCATTTTGTCAGTGCACAGGGGGAGGGGTGTTGTGACTTCAGTTGATAAACGTATGAGGATTAAGAAGGCAGAAGTGGAGGAACTCCAGCCCTTGCAATTGTCCAACAGGTTTGAGATTGTTTCAGCGTGTGGATGAGAGCAGAGGCTGCTGGCTAGTTTACTAACCATGACACCATTGTACTGGAAGGTATTCAAGGTGAGGTAGTAACTGGAACTTAGAACCTAAAGTGAGAGTCCAGAAGGTTGTGTTGCTTGCCCAGTGCCAGAGTTCAGGATATCTGCTTGAGGCTGGAGGGGTATTTGTAGTGGGAGGAGTAGATCTAGTTGCCATGGTCAATATAAGTATTAACAACAATGATAGGACAAGGAAAGAGGGAGTATGAGCAGCTAGGGGCTAAATTAAAACACAGAACCTCAATGGTAATAATGCCTGAATTATTACCCGAGTCGTGAAAAAAATGGCTTAGGATAAGTAAGATTAGGTAATTGAATGCGTGGCTCAAAGATTGGTGTGAGAAATATTATTTTTGATTCATGGAGCACTGATACCATTATTGGGGACAGTGGGACCTGTACAACTGGGATTGACTTCGGTCCTGCTGGTGAAGCCATCACTTCCGGTCACTGTTGGTGACGATCATCTGTGATCCTCGCCAGTGAGGACCTAAGCAGGTGAAGGGGCTAAGGTAAGTGAGCTCGGCTGATTATGTCAGGGGCTCATTACTGACATGTTAAACGTGTCATTAATATTTAAATGAGCTTCATGTCCTTCCTGGATGTGAAGCTGATTTTGCTAACAAAATGGGGCTGACAAGATCGCGAAAGGTGAGAAACTGGGTGTGAACCTAACTTTTCACTTCTCGCCCTATCTTACCAACTCGCTATGCTGATCAACTGTCGTTGTGAGCCAGTAAGATCATGCCCCATATGTCTGAAAATTCTTCATTCTGGTTGAAGAACCTTGTTATTTCTTGTCTTGCTCACAGACCTTGTGGAACATGTAAATTCGGGACTGTGGCAACATAGCATTCTATCACACAGAAGGACAGTCCATCCCTTGAGTTTATTCTGGATTAGATGTCCTCTGTTTGCAAGCATCCTGAATTTAAAAATGGTCTTTGTACAATAGACCAGATGAACTAAGCACTCCAGGATTTACAGTATCTTCTGCAATATTGCTTTTTCTTGCCCTCATTTGGAATTGTACTTATTCTTGACCCTTATCAGTTGCATGTGATTTCTGTTAATATTGTATTCATTGGGTTTCCTCGAGCATTGCCGCCTTATAACCATTTTACACTGAGCGAAACTTTTATATGTGGTACCTCAACAAGTTGCTGTAAGAACGTAGCATGTTGTAATTCTTAGCCAAATTGTTGGGAGGTTTGGATGTGGAGGTGGAATGGTGGCAACACATTAGTAATAGTTCAGATTTGTGGTTGTAAAGACAATGAAACTGTTAGCATTCAAGATCCTGGACAAGATTCCCTGGTCTTCCAGCCGTGTATTTCCTGTTGGCAGGAGATGGCATGTTGTTTGCTAGCGATGTGACTCTCTGGTCCGCTGCTGTCAATAGGAATTCCCATTGATGTCACCCCACACTGGCGGGAGACCCGCAGGTGGGTCTGGAGAATCCGACCAGTGTGAACAACCGGAGAATTCTGGCCCATTTTTTGGAAACTTGCACCAACTTATGACATCAGGATATACTCGTCATAAACAAAAAACCTAAAGATTTCCATCTCCACAGGTTGAGCTGGCGTGGAAAGTAATTGGATATCGGTATCCGTGGAATCCCTACAGTCCACAAGGCCATTTGGCCCATCAACTCTGCACAAAATATCCAAAAGAGCATTTTACCTAGAGGGTGCAGGATCTTTAGAACACATCAGCACAGTACAGGCCCTTTGGCCCTTGATGTTGTGCTGACCTGTGAAACCAAAATAAGGCCCATCTAACCTACACTATTCCTATATCATCCATATGTTTATCCAATGACCATTTAAATGCTCTTAATGTTGGCGAGTCCACTACTGTTGCAGGCATGGCATTCCACGCCCTTACTACTCTCTGAGTAAAGATCCTACCTCTGACATCTGTCCTGTATCTGTCACCCCTTAATTTAAAGCTATGTCCCCTTATGCTAGCCATCACCATCAGAGGAAAAAGGCTGTCACTGTCCACCCTATCTAATCCTATGATCGTCTTGTATGCCTCTATTAAATCACCTCTTAACCTTCTCTCTAACGAAAACAGCTTCAAGTCCCTCAGCCTTTCCTCATAAGATCTTCCCACCATACCAGGCAACATCCCGCTAGATCTTCTCTGCATCCTTTCCAATGCTTCCACGTCCTTCCTATAATGTGGCGATCAGAACTTTGTGGACATCTTTCTTCAAGGTTAGCAATGAGACCTGCCACTTTACTGCTCACTACAGCATTTAGGCAAGTGTCCTGCAGGAAAAGAGAACTATTTTCTCCATCTCTGTCCCTTTTTCCAATGTCTCCATTTCAACCGCCTGGCAATTTTAAAGCCCCTCTCTCCAAACCTCAGATTCATGGTTTCCCCCACTCCCAGCCTGCTTGTTAATTTCTGACTTTAATTGTGTTCGTGCTCTGCATGCATTATTCAGAAACTCCTGTTATCTCTGTGACAGAGTTGTGAAAATATTCACTCCCAGAAATAGTGGTTTCCCTGCTGCTCAGTGTCCTGGGGGAAAGAAAATAAAAGCTGATTTTAATTTTTTTTTCCAGCTGTTGCCTTGTCTGCACTGAGTTGTAAGTGGACATGATGCATTAAAGGCTGTCTGCAGCTCATATTTTACAAGTGTCTGTTATTTCAAGGACACTTAGTATCTTTGATGCAAGTGTATAATAGTAAATTTCCATTTTTGCAGCTATTTATTTGCACAGTTTAAGAATTCCAAATACAGAAGAATTTTGCCCTGCTGTTTCTGTCTGGACTATTCATTCAATGTTGCTAGAAACGAAGGCAGGGTAGAAAAATACTGACCAGCCGCCTAAGTTTTGATACTCTTGAATTTTTTTCCCCCAAATAGTTGATCCATTTAATGTTGTGGTATTTAGACCCAGTAGGATGGGATGGAATCCATCATTTAAGAAGAAATAGCAGGACACCTGGAAAAGAATGGTTCAATCAAGTAGATGCAGCATGGATTCATGAAGGGAAAGTCATGTTTGACGAATTTACTGGATTTTTGTGAAGGTGTAACGAGTGCGGTTGACAGAGGGGAACCAGTGGATGTGGTGTTTTTAGATTTCCAGAAGGCATTCAATAAGTGCCTCACAAAAAGTTGCTGCAGAAGATTAAGGTACACAGAGTTGGGGGTAAAGTGTTAGCGTGGATTGAGGATTGGATCTAACAGGAAGCAGAGAGTTGGAATAAATGAGTGCTTTTCTGGTTGGCAGTTGGTGACTAGTGGCGTGCTGAAGGGATCAGTGCCGGGGCCTCAACTGTTTACCATATACATAGACGATCTGGAGGAGGGGATCGAGTGTAGGGTAACGAAGTTTGCTGATGATACAAAGATGAGTGGGAAAGCGAATTGCGTGGAGGACGCGGAAAGTCTGCAGAGAGATTTGGATGGGCTGAGTGAGTGAGCGAGGATCTGGCAGATGGAGTATAACGTTGGCAAGTGTGAGGTTATCCACTTTGGAAGGAATAATAGTAAAATGGACTATTATTTAAATGATGAAAAATTACAACATGCTACTGTGCAGAGGGACCTGGGGGTCCTTGTGCATGAATCACAAAAACTCAGTCTGCAGGTGCAGTAGGTGATCAAGAAGGCAAATGAAATGTTGGCCTTTATCGCGAGGGGGATGGAATATAAAAGCAGGGAGGTCTTGCTGCAGTTGTACAAAGTACTGGTGAGGCCGCAACAAGAGAACTGTGTGCAATTTTGGTCCCCTTATTTGTGAAAGGATATATTGGCTTTGGAGGGAGTGCAGAGAAGGTTCACCAGGTTGATACCGGAGATGAGAGGGTTAGCTTATGAGGAGAGATTGAGTAGATTGGGCCTGTACTTGTTGGAGTTTAGAAGGCTGAGGGGTGATCTTATAGAGACATATAAGATAATGAAGGGGCTAGATAGGGTAGAGGCAGAAAGATTCTTTCCACTTAGAAAGGAAACAAGAACTACAGGACACAGCCTCAAAATAAGGGGAAGTCAGTTTAGAACAGAGTTGAGGAGGAATTTCTTTTCTCAAGAGGGTAGTGAATCTCTGGAATTCTCTGCCCATTGAAGCAGTGGAGGCTACCTCATTGAATATGTTTAAGTCACAGGTAGATAGATTTCTGA
This sequence comes from Carcharhinus amblyrhynchos, assembly GCF_965287045.1. Lineage (NCBI taxonomy): Eukaryota > Metazoa > Chordata > Chondrichthyes > Carcharhiniformes > Carcharhinidae > Carcharhinus > Carcharhinus amblyrhynchos. The sequence continues at coordinate 47,579,679 of NC_137334.1, forward strand.
TCAATAAAGGAATTAAGGGTTATGGGGACCAGGCGGGTGAGTGGAATTGAACCACTTTCAGATCAGCCATGATCTTATTGAATGGCGGGGCAGGCTCGAGGGGCCAGATGGCCTACTCCTGCTCCTATTTCTTATGTTCTTATCTCATTGTAGAGAGAAGAATACTAAAAGTGGATCACTTGAATCAATTCTTGATAGAATAATGTATGTTGTATTACCGAATCTGTTTGGTGCACATGTTGGCTTGTAGAAATTTCTGTGAAGCATCTCTTTTGTCAGTAGATACAAATGGTGTATGTGGTGCTTTGTTGTAAAAAAAAGTCATTTTCTTTCCGGAAGCACTTCGTAGAACTGTAGTCTTACCAAGTGGTGCAGTTAAGATCAAGCAATCAACATGTTAGGTGCATTGGCCATGCCAAATTCTCCCTCAGTGTACCTGAACAGGTGCCGGAATGTGGCAACCAGAACATTTCTGCAGTAACTTCATTGCAGTGTTAATATAAGACTATTTGTGACTAATAAACAAACTTTAAGTGTAACCTATGGCAATTGTGGCTTCAAACATGATGGTGGATAGGCATGTTTCTGTATAAGTTTATTTAAAATGAATGCTGTTATTTTCAAGCTATAGCTTTTCAGATGTGTTCTGTTTTTGGGAAGCATTTAGCTGATATAGTGATTAACTTTGGTTGAGTAGCAAATTGAGTTGTGTTGTATTTAGCTGAATGGATAGTGATGTATCCTATTTTTGTGGTTTCTTTCCTGTATATCAGGCTTAAATATTTCATGTCATTCTGGAGCCTGCTTTTAAAACAATAACGTATCAGTATAATAATGTTTGCCTTGTACACTTTCTTCAATTCTCTTCTTTCCCCCTGATAATCCCCAATGAACAACAAAATGAAGAGAAAAGCTTAAACTTGTTTTGCGATGACAGAAGTGAAAGGGTAACTTAAAAGAAAATGAAACTAAATATTGTGTTGGACAGCCTGTTACATATTGTGAATATGTAGTAGTAAACTTGCTTTTGAGGAAGTATGTAGAATTTTGTAGTCGAAGTAGAGGCAATTCAGTCATCCCATTTTCTGAAAGAGATTCAATTACTCTTTTTTTCAAATATCAATTAATTTTCCTTTTAAAAGTTTTTATGTATATTTTTGGTCAAGCATTTTATGTCCTAGCCATCCATTTTCTTTTCTTAAAAAAAGACTCCCAGCCTTCTACTTCATTTTAACTTTTTTTTAGAAGTTTCATTACTTGTCCTCCTGTTTTTAAATATTCATTAATCTGGTCTTATCGACCCTTTTTGAAGCTTATTGTTTAATGAATATACTCCTTCCTCATTAATCTTCCCCAAATTTCTCACTTTGCATTTCATGTGGCATTTTTCTTTCCAATCTTCTAAGTATTCATATCCATGTGATGATTTAGGTAAAGATACCTCTGAGATGAGTTGTGAGTCAAAGTACAGCAGTTTATTCAAAAGCTTTTGGGAGACACACTTGTCACCCAACAGCGGTCCCCCAGGCATCTCTCCGGATACAAGTTAAGAGCATATATTTATACCCGCCCCAGTCACGTATGCATCTCCTCATTCTCAGCAGCTTCCCAGGCTGTGGGTTGTCCTCCATCATGGGAACATGGCTGCCTCGGCATTTCTTCATGGTTATCTCAAGGCCGCGATTGACGTGTGTGATTAGCCCTTAGCTAATGTACAGGCTGACAAGACAAGTTAAAATTAACGGGCTGGTATAACAATCTACGCTCATAAGTTGTATAACATATGTATATGTATAATATGTTAGTACATGACACATAAGCAATATATAATGAATATATATATAAAATATATTTAGGACATTATTAGGCGAAAGTCCACAAAGTTAAAGACACAACATAACTACAAGCTGGGTCAACTACATTTCTAAGCGGGCTTATCATAAACTTGTGTATAATAGCAAGAGCAGCTGCCGTCTCCCTGCCTGGGTCACCTGAAACTTGTGTACAACAGCAAGGGCACTGAGCAGTCTGGGCACATGAAAACAAAGTTACATTTATCTGAAATACATGAAAACAGGCTGCATCTAGGCTACTGGATATTTTTCTCATTCTCTCAAGTGTTACAAAGTTCATTAACTCATTCCCTACTGCCCTGACTTACGTCTTCATTTTTCACAGTTAATCATGCTGTCCAATTTTGTGTTGTCTGCAAATTTTGATATGCTCCTCATGTTCGAATTGCTATAAAAACAGTGGTAGTGTTACTGTTTCTGGGTGGTAACTTGAAATATGAATCCTACTTCCTCTCTCCACATATTAAAAATCTCTAATATTTTCTGACTTTTTTTGGTTATTCTTCATTTCATATGTTTATGAAAAACATTAATATTTCCTTTTGCTATTTAGCAGTGTGGTGTCTCATTTCTTATTTGCCTTTCTAATTTTTCATATTGTTACTTAGTTTTACTTTTTGTTTCCTATCTTACTGTATTACTATTACTAATTTATAGGACTATGTCCTGTCCAAAGATGTGCTGGTTATGTAAGTTGGTCATGCTAAATTGCCTCTTAATGTCGAGGGAATTAGCAGGTTAGATACATGGAATTAGGACCTGGGTGGGATTGTTATTGCAGGTTCGATCAGCCAAATAGCCTCTGTCTACACTGTCGGGATTCTATGATACTATTTCTTAATTATCTGCAATTTGAATGTTTCCCATTATGCATTTTCTCATGCACAAAATTTTCTTTGCTATGTATCTGGACTAGTTATCTTTGAAGTTTACTTTATTTTCCCATCAAGCATTTTTATCTTTCACTACGTTTGTTTTTTTAAATTTTTACATTGAGTTAAATTGATATGGGTGATGTTTCTTCGACATTCCCCTACCCTTGCTTATTTGTCTCACTTCACTACCTCCTTTTCTTATTGAAATAAAATATATTACTGAACAGAAAGCCTGGGCATGTTGTTGAACTCTCTACTTTTACATTTCCTTCAGTTTATCTTTGGATATTTGAAGTCATAATGATTATTACCAGGAAACTGAGCACGCCAATTCAGAATGCAAAGCTGGCAAGGTTGCCTTCTTTACGTGCACATTAAAGAACATCCAAAAGAACAAGCCATTGGAGCTTAACGTGACAGTAGATGGAAGTCATGAGTTCACATATAGCTTAGAGCGACTGAGTTTGGGTGGAAAGTATTTGGGGTGCAAAGCAGTTGCCAGCCTGTGAGGTGGAGCTGTTGTCTGTGACTGTGGTATTGCAACCTGATTCAGAGGAACTTTTCAAGAAAATCGTCAAAGGAAATCTTGTCCTCGTGGCAAGTTTTACTTGAAGTTAAGACAAATCCATCATTGTTATTAGAATTACAAAAGTTGTAGATAAAGGTCTGCATGATACTTGAGTATTTCATTATGCAAAATTTGGTTGTTACATTAACTATCTTTAATTTTAACTTTCATAAATTAGAAAAGTTGCACACTATGGATTTTGACTTATAAACCTTGTCCGACATTTATGCATTGTGAGAACTTTTATTTGATCCATGAGGCATGTCATACTTATAGCAAGTAGCTAATTCTTTTAATCCTGTCTTTGTTCAGATGTCTGAGTAATTCTGCATTTTGATTGCCACTGAGTAACTTGAATCTGCTTGGTAGTGTTCAGAATGCCACCATGATTACTTGATGGCTGCAGATCCGAACTTATCTATGTTCACAACAGACTCTTACTTAAGTACCAGTAATCTCCAAGCTGATTCAGACCTGAATTTGACACAGCAGATTAAAGTTGGCAGATTTCACCCAGCAAGATATGCAAACCCTCTTTTTGTATTGGGTTTCAGATTCATCCATCATGGATATTTTGAAACATAAATGCTTTCTAGAAGAGATGTTGTTTTGGACTGTCAAATATGAATTTCCACAAAAAATGGTAACCTTTCTACTAAACATGCTGCCTGATCAGAACTATAAGGTATGTATATTGGATCTATGTATGTGCATGGTTCAAATGATATTAACATAAGCCAAATAGTAACTTATTTTAAGGCTTTTCCATTTTGGACAGGGACATTTAAGTTGTATTGTTTTAAAATAATCTTTGGTAACAACACAAAGTAAAATAGATTTAATTTTGAAATGTTACCTTAATTTAGTATGGAAGTTTTCTTCAAGAATGTGTTCAAAATCCACTCGTACATCTGAGATGAGTTACATTGTTGGTTCCAGCAAAGCGATATCCTGTTTACATTATTTGTCTTGAACTGTTCATAGTGGTTGCATCCAGCTGAGCTCGTATCCCAACAATTAAAATTCGAATGTGTAGACAGCATGGGCTAAATTGTCTGCATACTTTCATTTAAACATAAAGCACAACAAACCATAAAAGTTCTATTTGATTTAATTTTCCTATGGTGTTGCACTCCCGGCTCTTTCAAAACAGTGTTGAAATGATGCCTCCTGGATCTGTCTCTTGAAGTCAGGTTAAAACAGGAAATATAACACAGCTGTGTTGTGATGTATGTGATACTGTAGTCGCTTATGTTTCAGTGCAGTTATGCTGGAATAGTGGGAATTCTGAGAGACAGGATAAACTGCTACTTAGACATGGATTGATGAGGGATAGTCAGCATGGTTTTGTAAGGAAAAAAATTAGGTCATTGTCTTACTAACTCAATAGAATTTTTTGGGGAAGTAATAAGATGGATTGATGAGGGTAGTGCAGTGGATATTGTCTGCGTGGATTTCAGTAAGATATTTGACAAGGCTCCACGTGGCAAACTGGTCAGAAAAGTGAGATTTCATGAATATAGGGGAAGGTGGCAGGTTGGATTCAAAATTGGCTCAGTGACAGAAAGCAAAGAATAATGGTTGATGGATGTCTTTGGGAGTGGAAAACAGTTTCCAGTGGTTCCACAAGGCTCGGTGTTGGGGCCTTTGTTATTTGTATATATTAATGATTTAAACTTAAATGTGGATGGAATAATTGGAAAATTTGTCAATGCAATAAAAATTGGCCTTTTGGTTGTTAGTGAAGAGGATAGCCGACAACTCCAAAATAATATCATTGGTTTGGTTGATGGGCAGAGAAGTGGCAAATCAAATTCAATATGAAAAAATGTGAGGGATTGCATTTGGGGAGGGCAAATAAAGCAAGGGAAAACTTAATAAACGTGAAGATATTGTGAGGGTAGAGGAAGTGAGAGACCTTGAGTGCATGTCCACAGGTCCTTGAATGTGGCAGCTCAGGTGGATAAATAGCATATGTAATGTTTCATTTTGTTGAAAACAAAATCAAGGATGTAATGATGGAATTACATAAAATGCTGGTTAGGCAACAGCTGGAATTTTGTGTGCAGTTTTGGTCACTACATTACCATAGAACAGTAGACCAGGAAGGACATCACTCTGGAGAGAGTGCAGAAGAGGTTTACAAGAATGTTGCCATGACTTGATAATTGCAGTTATGAGGAGAGATTGGAGAGGATAGGGTTGTTTTCCTTGAAATAGAGGAGGTGAAGGGGTGACCTCACTGAGGTAAGCAAAATTGTGAGGGGCCTAGATAGTGCAGACAGGAAAGACCCATTGAAGGATGAGACGGAACAAAAACTTTCTCACCCAGAGAGAGGGGAGCACCTGGGAATTCACTCCCGAAGTTTGCTCTTAAAGCTGAAACCCTCAACTCATTTAAAAGATACCTGATCTACACCTGAAGTGCTGTAACCTGCAAGGCGATGGAAAATGGGATTAAAATGATGTCTAGTTTTTCCCTTCTCTTTTTTGGTTGGCGCTGACATGATGGACTGAATGGGTCTTTCTGCACTGTAGCTTTACTACAGTTTTAATTCACCTCATGATGGTACCAAATTCATAATGACGTCAAAGCAAAGAGCTTTAATATCTTGGTTAGTTAATTGATATCTGCAGTAACACAGAAGTTTGGGTGCCCTATATTTAACAATTACTGAATTAAAATTTATTTATATGGATTGGTCTTGTTTTTTAAGTTGCCTTTTGCTTTGCATATTTACCAACAAATTTTAATGAAATGGCAGTAAGTAGTAGGAGACATATACCCCATGTTTCTGAACTGAGAAATTTCTGTTTAGAAGTTTAGAAAACTAATATTTCAGCATATTTCTGTGGGTGATCTCCTTGGAGAAGTAAAAAAATGGGACACTGGGGAAGAAGTACTCTGGGAAAATCCTCTCCCAACCTCATCAGGCGATCAAATTGGGTTTAGAATATCTCATAGACATGTCATTTGCTTATCATTTACATGAAACAATTTCTGCCACAATGAAGTGTTGCAGTATCCATTTTTCCTGTTTTTTGCAGATAGCTTTTACGAAAACATTTGTTCAACATTATGCCTTCATTATGAAAACTCTGATTAAGAGCCATGAATCAGACACTATGTCCAATAGAATTGTTCATATTAGTGTTCAGTTATTTAGCAATGAAGAGTTGGCACGGCAGGTGACTGAAGAGTGTCAGCTCCTGGAAATAATGGTCACTGTGTTACTTTATATGATGGAAAGTTGCCTTATCAAGAGTGAGTTGCAAGGTGAGCTGAAATTCAATTCTATGACATTCTAATCCTTTTGAAAGCTGTTTTTCTCAAGCTCCATTTATGCTTTGCATTAACAAATAAACCTAGTCTTGAGCACGCTTCTTAGTCTTTGTTTATCTTTATTTGGGTACAATGTAATTTTTAATAAAATCTAGCTAAAGCTAAAACATTGCTTTCAGGATTTTCAAAATTTTCTTGGTTTGTAGTTGTCATTTTGTGGAAAAAAACACTGAGTTTTTTGATATAGCTCTGAATCTACAGATATATTTTCATTTTGTAATATTGGTTTCTCACCGTTTAGATGAAGAAAACAATTTTCACGTTGTTGTAAACTGTGGCGAGCCGCTTTTAAAGAACAACACTTATTGGCCTTTGGTTAGCGATTTTATAAATATCCTTTCACACCAAAGTGTGGCAAAACGTTTCTTGGAAGATCAGGGCCTTCTCCAGATGTGGATGAATTTTGTTTCCTTCTTTCAAGGTAAGTTTCTTTTCTAAGGATTACTATTTTTACTGACAAACAGCACTTGGAACACTTTAGGTACTGCTTAAATAAAAATGGATTTGACTTTTTCATAGCCAATTGCTAAACTGCTTGTGAAATAGATTTTGGTTGAAGGATTTTTCTTTAGCATTCAGAGGCCATGAGATTTTTATTTAAATTTTGCCGTTGACCCCAAGCTATGTGGTTGTCCCTTAATACGCTCTGAAATGGATGGCACAGTAGTTAGCATTGCTGCCTCACTGCGTCAGGGACCCAAGTTTATTTCTGGCCTCAGGTAGCTCTCTGTGTGGAGTTTGAACATTCTCCCCATTTCTAAGTGAGTTTCCCCCAAGTGCTTTGGTTTCCTCCCACAGTCCAAAGTTGTGCGAGTTAGGTTGACTGGCCATGCTCAATTGTCCCTTAGTGTCAGGGAGATTAGCAGGGTAAGTGCATGGTAAACAATTGTTAATTTATTCAGTCTGATGTGGGTCCTGCTAAATTTATATGTGGACTAATTTGTTATTGGAGTGGTTTGGTCTTTTTGCATACTGATGGAAAAAAGGCTTTCTCTTTTAAATATGTTCCCCATCACATTTTGACAGGAACGATGCTATCAAAAGGCAGCATTAATTGCAGAAAGAGGCCATTCAGTTATAAGAACATAAGAAATAGGTGCAGGAGTAGGCCATCCAGCCCCTCGAGCCTGCCCCACCATTCAATAAGATCATGGCTGATCTGTCGTGGCTCAGTTCCACATTCCCGCCCTCTCCCCATAACCCTTAATCCCCTCGCTTATCAAAAACCCATCAACCCGCGTCTTAAAAATATTTAGCGAGGCAGCCTCCACCACTTCAACGGGCAGAGAATTCATCACCCTTTGAGTGAAGAAGTTCCTCCTCAACTCTGTTCTAAACCGCCCCCCCCCCTTTATCTTGAGGCTGTGCCCCCTAGTCCTACTATCCTTTCTGAGCGGGAAGAGCCTCTCCACCTCTATCCTATCCATCCCATTCATCATCTTATATGTCTCAATGAGATCTCCCCTCATTCTTCTAAACTCTAATGAGTACAAGCCTAGTTTATTCAGCCTCTCCTCATTGCTCAATCCCCTCAACTCCGGTATCAGCCTAGTAAACCTCCTCTGCACTCCCTCCAAGGCCAAAATATCCTTGCATAAGTGCGGCGACCAAAACTACACACAGTACTCCAGCTGCGGCCTCACCAATGCTGCAGCAAGACCTCCCTACTTTTATATTCAATCCCCCTCGCTATGAAGGCCAGCATCCCATTAGCCTTCCTGACCGCCTGCAGACTGGGTTTTTGCGACTCATGCACAAGGACCCCGAGGTCCCTCTGCACCATCGCCTGCTGCAGTTTTTTGCCCCTTAAATAATAGTCCTTCCTACCATTATTCCTATCAAAGTGGACCACCTCGCACTTGCCAACATTAAATTCCATTTGCCAGTTCCTGGCCCATTCGCCCAGCCTATCCAGATCCTTCTGCAGACTCTCCACACCCTCCGCGCAATTTGCCGTTCCACCAATCTTGGTGTCATCAGCAAATTTCAACACCATACACTCGGTTCCCTCCTCCAGATCGTCTATATAAATGGTAAATAGCTGAGGCCCCAGCACCGAGCCCTGGGGCACTCCACTAATCACCAACCGCCAGTCCGAATAGCACCTATTAACCCCCACTCTCTGCCTCCTATTTGACAACCAATCCTCTATCCACGCTAACACCCTACCCCCAACTCCATGCCCCCTTACCTTCTGCAATAACCTCTTGTGAGGTACCTTGTCAAACGCCTTCTGAAAATCAAGAAAGACCACATCCACTGGCTCTCCTCTATCCACCGCCCTAGACACATCCTCGTAGAACTCCAATAAATTTGTCAGACACGACTTCCCCTGAACGAAACCATGCTGCGTCTGCTCTATCAAGCAATTCCCCTCCAGATGCCTCGCTATTTCCTACTTGATGCCAGATTCTAACATTTTACCTACAACAGACATTAAACTAACCGGCCTGTAATTCCCTGCCTTTTGCCTGCCACCTAACAAGCTCAGCAAGGATGCCAGTTGTAAAATGCTATTCAGTTTTGGTTGCATGATGCTTTAATTTCTTGGGCTGTGTAGAGTAGTTTTTTAATCAAAATATTTTGTTTCTTTGTAAATTTTCTAAACTAAAGAGCAGAGAAGTGACCTGCTTCTGGCAACTACTGCTGGATTCCTTCTCATTATTTTACCCTTGGGGAAACTCAAGCTCTACTTGGTGAAACCCAGTTAGCTGAGGTTCATATCTTGTTTAGCAGTGGGATGTAGCTGCATTCATTATAGATATAGTAGAAATGATGCTGCCTGAGATAAATGACTGGTGTGATCTGGAGTGTTCTCTTTCTCTTCAAATTGAAAGAAAACATATACAATGCTGCAAAAATTAGGGGTAGGTCAAATGATTGAACAAATTTTAGAAACCAACAGAAATGGCAGAAGCATTGAACTGGTATTCTGCATCAGTCTTCACTATGGAAAGTCCATAAATCATTCAAAAATAGTTGGAAATTTGAGAGGGAAAAGAAAGGGAGGAACTTACAAACATGATTACTAGGAAAATGTTACTGGGGAAACTATTAAGACTAAAGGATGTCAGATCCCCTGCACCTGTTGGCCTGTGTCCTAGGGTTTTAAGGAAAAGTGGCTGCAAAAGTGGTGAATGTTTTTGTTGTAATCTGCCCTGGATTCTGGAACGGTCCAGTGGATTTGAGACTCAACTATTTGCAGTCTACTTCAGGTGAAAGGATTGAATCTATGAAAGCTGAATTTGCTGGTAACACAAAAATAGATAGAAAAACAAGTTGAAATGAGGTTAAAAAGAGTCTGCAAAGAAATTTAGATAAAGTGAGTGGGCAGAAATTTGATAGTTGGAGTATGATGTGGATAAATGTGAGGTTCCCCACTTTGCGAGTAAGAATAGAAAAACCGAATATTATTTAAATGGAGAGTAACTGCAGAAATCAGGGGTACAGAGGGACCTGCGAAGGAAATAGAATATAAAAGTAGGGAGCTATTGCTGCAATTAACCAGGGCCTTAGTGAGACCACACCTGGAGTACTTTGTACAGTGTTGGTCTCCTTGGCTAAGTTGGGAGATAACTGCATTGGAAGCAGTTCAGAGAATGTTCTCCTGGCTGATTGCTGGGATGAAAGGATTGTTTCTTGAGGAAAAGTGTGAGTGGGTAAACGCCAATGAATATTTGATCTTGTTGAAGTATTTAGGATTCTGAGAGTACTTGATGGGCAGGATGCTGGGAGGATATTTCCCCTTATGGAGCAATCTAGAGCTAGAGGGCACAGGTCTCCTCTTTAAGATGGAGATGAGGATTTATTTCTCAGAGGTTGGTAGACTTTAGAATTCTTTTCCCCAAGGGCAATGGAGGCATGTTCATTGAATATATTGATCAGATGGGCAGAACAGTGGAAAATGGAAATTAAACCTGAAAAGTGTGAGGTGATGAATTTTGGGAGGACTAACAAGGCAAAGGAATACACAATGAACAATAGATTCTAGGAAATGCAGAGGACCAGTGGGACCTTGGGGTGCTTGTTCAAAGATCCTTGAAGACAGCAGGACAGGTAGGTAAGGTGGTTAAGAAAGCACATAGGATACCTGCTTTTATTAGTTGAGGCATAGAATATAGGAACAGGGAGGTTATGATAGAGCTGTATAAAATCTTAGGCCACAGCTAAAGTATTGTGTGTAGTTCTGGTCGCCACTCTACAGGAAGCATGTGATTGCACTAGAAAGGGTGCAGAGGAAATTCACCAGAATATTGTCTGGCCTGGGGTGTTTCAGCTGTGAAGAGAGGCTGGGATCGTGTAGGATTGTTTTCTTTAGAGCAGAGAAGGCCAAGGGGGGAACCTCATCGTGTACAAAATTATGAGGGATATAGATAGGTTAGGTAGGAAGAAACTTTCCACTTAGAGGGATCAATAATCAGGGAGCATAAATTTAAGGTAAGCAGCAGAAGATTTATGTGAATTTCAGGAAAAACCTTTTCACTCAAAGGGGTGGTACAAATCTTGAACTCACTGCCTGAAAGGCTGGTCAAGGTGGGAACCGTCAACATTTAAGAAGCATGTCTAGATAAGCACTTCAAACAGCGTACAGGGCTATGAACCAAGTGCTGGAAAATGGGATTAGAATAGATAGGTGTTTAATGGCCAGCAAAAGCATGATGGCCTGAATGGCCTCTGTCTGTGGTGTAAAATTCTATGACTCTGAAAACTGTTGGATAGCTTTTTGATCAACAGAGGAGTCAAGGACTATGGAGGGCAGACAGGAAAGTAGAGCTAGGGCCATAATCAGATCAGCTATGAATGGCAGTGCAGGCTTGAGGGACCAAATGGCTTACTCCTATAATCTTAAAATATTCTTTTCTTATGCAGTTACCAAAACATGTATAACACAAGTTTACATACATTGTAAGAGAATCAGAGCCAGAAAGTGTACAGAAAGTTTTCCTTTCCTCTTTTTGCAATTTAATTTGAACATGAACACTATCAGTACTGGACAATAGAACACATGACCCACCTGTTAACCAATATCAACATCAAACAGTCCAACATGAGCATTGGATTGAAAAATATCCCCCTGATATGTCATAGCACTAATTTTAACTTGGAAGTGCATGCCTCAGTGTATGTTTGTGCCATGTTTATTTGCTGCTTAATTCATTTAATTCATGAGCAAGACTGATAGTTGGTGCTAGGTAGGAGTTTGCCTGTATCCCACCCTCACTGTAGTTTAGGTTGAGACCATCCAATTTCTTCAGAGTGTTTTTACAGCCAACAGAAAAATTAGCCTTTTATCCCGTTAATTTGGACAGGATTCATTCAGGTGAAAAGGTAATATGCCAAATCCCTGCACTGAAATTTTTGGAAAACATCAAACCCCACTGCTAGAGAAACGGTGAACCAGTATTCAAACTTGGAAATCTGCAGTATGTTAATTATGATAACATGACTAGTTTACTTTCACATTTGATTTTATTTAGACTGATGATAAAATTATGTTAATTGTCTCAAGCTTTTGTTTATTTGATTTTTCTAGGAATGAATTTAAACAAACGAGAATTAAATGAGCACGTAGAATTTGAATCGCAAACATACTATGCTGCATTTGCAGCAGAATTAGAAGCCTGTGCACAGCCAATGTGGGGACTTTTAACACATTGTAAAGTTAGGGTAAGATATTTCACATGATGTGTTGTCAAGGCATATGAAATAATGAGCTACAAAAAATAATAAACTTTTGTGTCGGAAGGATTTAATAGTGTTTTATCAAATGATGGAACAGAACTGCATGCTAGTACCAATGATCAGATTTCCGGGCCTTGTCCCTTAATGTGCTTTCTTTACTTGAGTGTGAGTGTGATCATGATTTTGTTTTTTGGTTGGATGATGAATTGAATGAAGTTGAGCTCCACCATAGGTTTAGTAAAAACTGAAAGAGAAGCATAAAATTCTGAGTATATATAGAGGATTCCTTAGGATTTGAAAGGACAGATTAACATTTAAGGCCTTGAGCCATTTTCAGAAGTTATAAGACAGGTCCTTTAATAGATCTAAACAAAATGGGAGAAAAAAATAGATAAATACCAAGGATTAGATATAATGAAGCAGATTGCAAAAAGATAGTTAATGGGCTTGATAATTTTCAAATAAATGTATAAAGCTGGAAAGAAGTATAAAAATATGAATTGGAAAAAAGGATTTAAGGCAGACTGTGAAAAAATATTGAGGACAATTTTCCTGGGAGACATCAGCAGAGGATGTTTATCAGGCACCCCGCTGGGTGCCATGCCTTCCACGCATCTCTGGGGCACGGCTGGTTGGTGGTGGTGGGGGGAGGGCGGGTTGGGACTAGCCCAGAGATGTCAAGAGGTGGGGGGCTCTGCAAGCCACCAATTGGTGGTTGCTGTGCTGGCCAGCGATTGGAGGCTGGCAGTGCGGGGCTACTGTGCGTGCACTGATTTCCGCTATGACAGATCGGCGCATGCGCAGTGGTCCGCTCAGCACTATGCTACCAACCTCTCCAGTGGAATAGGCTCTGACTCCGGATTTTCAGCATGAATCTCCCTGTGGTACTCTGCAGTGCACAGAATGTAGGAGATTCGATTTGAAAATCCCACTGAAAATAAAACAGCGAGAGTTACTCCAGTTTTTACGTGAATTTGGCACTTAGAATTATTTTGGGAGAATCCCTCCATTAAAGGCCAAAAGGGGCATGACAATAGCTTAGAAATGCATTCACATGACATAGGTTGATACCCAAAATCACTTGGGCAAATAAGGAGTCAGATTGCAGATCAGCCATGATCTCGTTCAATGACGGAGCAGGCTTGAGAGGCTAAATGGTCTTCCTTTCCTAGCAATAAAGATTTTTTGAGGCGTTATCATACTAAAGCGAAAGAGGATATGGGAAACTTCACATAATTGTCTACCTTGATTTGCAGAGGGGCTTCCATAAATTTCTGTTATAAACTATTGTGGTTGATACAGCTTAAATGTCTATATAGACCTTTAGTTCATTGACGTCTATAGAGGTCTATGTTTATAGACTTTGAGAGAAGTCTATAAAATAATGAGGGGCACATATCAGCTAGACAGTCAATATCTTTTCCCAAAGGTAGGGGAGTCTAAAACTAGAGGGCATAGGTTTAAGGTGAGAGGGCAGAGATACAAAAGTGTCCAGAGGGGCAATTTTTTCACACAGAGGACGGTGTGTATTTGGAACAAGCTGCCAGAGGTAGTAGTAGAGGCAGCATTTAGACAGTTACGTGTGTAAGATGGGTATAGAGGGATATGGGCCAAATATGAGCGATTGAGATAAGCTTAGGGGCTTAAAACAAAAGGGCGGCATGGATAAGTTGGGCCCAAAGCCCTTTTCCATGCTGTAAAGCTCTATGATTCGGTGTCACTTAGTAACTGGCTAAAAGGAAGGACATAAAGAATAGTTTTAAAAGGACTTGGTTCACAGGAGGAACAACAGTTAATTAGGTGCTGAGGACCCTCATTTACTGAGAAATACATGAATGACCAGGAATTGTACTCTCAAGTCAAGGTTATTAAAGTCATAGAAAACATCAAAGTAAAGGAGGTAGTGTTAGATTTTGACACTTCAGAATCCAAATACAAAGATTTTGAAACTGGTTAATCAATGACACAAATTTTAATAGAGATGGATTAAAGATGCTAAATATTTGAAAGGTATAATCCATGGATGTATTAAAAGTTTCCAAGGAGGAAGTTGAAAAAGATTTAAATCTGTTAGTTGGTCATGTCTGAGGCAGTGCAAAGTTGCAATAAACAGTTATATTTGCAAAATGAGTTCAGTGCTGAATCTTGATAAGGCCCTGGTCAGGTCACACCTTTTGGAAGTACAGTTCTGGTCTCCATGACACAAAGAATTTGTCCAAGTTCTAGAGACAAGTGCATATGAGTCTGATGTGAGGAGGGCATTTGAGGGAAGAGCTATGAGTAATGATAAGACTCTTGAACCTTGAAAATGTGTGTTTGAGGTAAGATATTAACAGGATAGAGAAAATAAAATCTGGAACAATATTTTTAGATACCAGGGCAGCAAGTGGAAAAGTTAGTTTCAGGGCTAAGAAGGGCAATTTTTATACATATTATAGGAAGTAGGTTTTATACTGATGGGCAACAATGGAAATTAGCTGCCAAAAAGAATGTTTTGAGAACAGAACTTTGACTCATTTAATAAACGACTGGACACTATAATGAGAGGGTAGTAGAATTAGTATTCTGCAAAGAAAGAAATAAGTGAGAGCCAGGGATTCTGAGCTCTGGATGAGGATTTGGGAGGTGGAAGATGGTCATATCTACCACAGTTGCATTAGAACGAGCCCAGGGAGGGGGAAGTTGAAGTTACCGTGAGTCTCAAAGCAAACCAGAAGGGGATTGGAATATTTGCTTGATTTCTTGATGCAATTTTTCAGTTACCTTTTCTTTCCAATTTGGAGGATGAGTGGTACTGTAAGAATTTCCAATTTGGAGGATGAGTGAGCAATCTACGTGGTACTGTAAGAATTAGGAAACTCATTGTTAAGGGTGAAATGAAGAAGTGATTGGTAACTGAGCAAGTGCTAGTTAATTACCATTGTTATTGCTGAATGCTTAGATTGACATTCAAAAATCTTGTAAATTTACTGGGATTATTTTGTGAATTTCTTTGTAGGAAACGCAAGAATACACCAGAACAGTGGTCAGATACTGTCTGGACGCATTGCAGGATTGGTTTGATGCCATCAATTTTGTTGATGAGGTACTGATGAAACAGAGCAATATGTTTGCAAATTAGATTAAATCTTTATATTTATCAATTTTGTTAATTAGAATTAATGTTTATGTAGCTAAATAAGTAAACTGCAATGGAGTAATTTAACAATGGACTCTCCTGAATTTTGAGAGTTTTTTAATAAATAAATTAAAAGTACAACAGTAATTAGCTTATTTGGAGATTTGTTTTAAAAATACATTTTTCTGAGGCATGTGGCAGTATGCTATTCCATGTCACCAGGTTTGAAAGGAAATCACTCAGTTGGTGTTATCTGTGAATTTTGCCAGGGTTTAGCTCTTTAGAGACTACTATTGGTTGGCATTAATCTTTTGATCTTTTGAGGAGGCATCCACACTTGAAATCATTAGTTCCACTTAGGAATTGTTTTGTCCTTGGTTGATGTTTTCATGCACGTTTTGTTATTCTTATCAAAAACTGGAATAACTGAATGAGTTCCAAATCTCCAACTAGTTTGTACTCAGGTCTAGCATCATGACAGCATTGAGGGGGAGATTTTGGAATGGTGTATGGCAAAGTTCTAAAGTGAAGGAAAAGTGTATCATTTTTTCCTGTATTAAAACTGATGGAATCCCATAAGAAGGATTTTTTCTTTCAGGTGGTGGGCACAAAGCATAGTGTATCTAGGCCACAAAATCACTGCACAATGCTTGTCTTGTGTAGAGATGAAAATTAGAGCCATTAAAAGGAAGCTCCAGAGTCTAGGAATGTGGCTGAGCTCAGGTCATGTTCAGGCTTCTAAACCATCATGGATAGTTTTTGTCAGAACTGTCTACAGTGTTGGCTGCACTGTATCTACTTCTGCACAAAAAAACAAATGAAAGTGGGAGTCTGCACAGAAGGTGGCTTTCAAAGATATTAAAGTGCTGTTGCAATTGGCTAAAATGCTAGGCTAGTCCATTTTAATGCAGACAGGCAATCCATTGTGCCATCGTATGGGGGTGGTATTTCCTCATTTAATGGGGGATGCATCTGGGACACTGACACAGGCTGAAAAGAATATTCGCAGTTGGACAACAGGGATCTATCGTTTTTGCGGTGGAAAGGTTCTATCAGTATTTTTATAGTCATCCGTTCACCATATGTATCAACCCCAAGCCATTGTGAGCCTTTTCAGTGAGCCAAAATCAGTGAGCCATGGCCTCTGCAGGAAGACAGCACTGGATGCTTACATTGTCAGCTTATCAGTACAATATCATTTATAGAGCAGGGAAAAACGACACAAATGCGAATGCATTGAATCGTCTCTGCTGGATTTGCTATCAAGGTATTGCATCCTCCCGAGACAATTTTCTTACTTGAGAGACTTGCACATTCTTCAGTAAGTACAAAGCAGATTAAGCAGTGGACAAACAGAGATCCTATTCTGTCGCAAGTTAGAAGATTTCTAATGCAAGGCTAGTGAACTATTTTGAAAGATAATGAATTGAAATCTTATAGGGATGAGTTAAGTGTGCAAGATGGATGCATGCTATGGTGGTCAAAATGCTCGTTCTGCTCCTGATCGTTCACAGGTTATGGATGAAATTCACGAGCCTCATCCAGGTGCTTCTAAAACGAAAGGTGCATCCAGATCCAGTTACCCTTTGTTACCTTTGCTTTGTGTCCTCTAATTTTCTGATTTCTACAGTGCCCTACATTACCACTACTTGTTTGATGGCCTCTTAACAACATCTACTCATATTTATTGTCCCCTCCTGTTTCTTAGCTCCATCTACACCAATTCTACATCTTGATCTTCCAATCTAAAATCCTCTCTCACTGATGTAATAATTTCATTTCTTGTTATCAGCGCTACCCCACCTCTTTGCCCTCTTTACTTGTTCTTCCTAAATGTCGAATATTTGTGAATATTTAGTTTCCAGTTTTGGTCACTCTGCAGCCACATCTCTGTTGGCAATTATCAGTACAATATCATTTACTTCTATTTGTGCCATTGTTCCCCTTCCTTAATGCTAATGCTGTATGCATTCATATGGAGTGCCTTTAATTCTGTCTTTTTAACATTATTCCATATTTTCACTTTATTTAATGCTGGCCTTTTTTCTTGGTGCTTTCCAGTTTCATTTGCTACTTGTGTACTTGCCACTACCAGTTTTGTTTTTCTCTTATCTGAATTCCCTCTCAGGTTCCCATCCCCCAACACATTAGTCTATACCCTCCGGGTCGCCACCCCCCTGACAAGCTAGTTTATGACCTGCACAATAGCACTAGCAAATTTCATGAGGATATTAGTCCTGATCCTCCTTAGGTGTAACCTTCCTCTTTGTCTTGGTCCCAATTGCCTCAGAACAAGTTTCCATGCCCCAGATGACTAAAACCTTCCCTTCTATATGGCTCCAGCCATGTGTCAATTTGATCAGTTCTCCTGTTTCCGAACTCACAAACATATGGTACTGGGAGTAATAAGTTGCACAAGGTCTGGGAGAGTTTTCACCTGAAGTATGGTGTTCAGTTTTGGGCACCATATCTCATGAAAGATGTATTGACCATATAGAGAGTCACCAAAATCTTACTGGGATTTAAAGCCTTAAGTTATGATGATCGGTTGCAAGAACTTCAGTTATTTTCCCTTGAGATTAAAAGACTGAGGTGTGACCAAGTTAAGGTATTTAAAATTGCGAGAATTCTCTAGGATAAATGCGGAAAAGCTATTTCCTCTGCTAAGGTGGAGCAGCCAGCAATGTTCACGGTCTGTGAATGGATTAAAACATGGGGAGGAATGGAAATTCAGAACAAGAGGGCATAATTTTTAAGTTTGAGCGAAGACATCTTGGAATCATTTCTGGAAGCAGTTTTTGCACATAGGATAGTTGAAATCTGGAATTTGCTATCCTAAAAGACTGAAGGCTGGGCCAAATGAATATTTTCAAGACTCAAATAGACTTTTTGTTCCATCAGGCTATCAATGAAAATTGAACAAAGATGGATGGATGGAGATATAGATCAGCCCTGGTCTGATTTAAATGATGATGGGCTGAATGGCCTACACTGTTCCTATGGCCATCATTGCTTAAGTGGAGCACAAATGCAAAATACTTTGGCCACAGGAAATCTGAAATGTTGAACATACTCAGACTGGAAGCATTTGTTGAGTTAAACTTTCAAGTCTGTCACCTTTCATCAGAATTGGAAAATGTTAGAAACTTAATAGGTTTTGAGCAAGTGAAAGGGAGGAGGATGGGAAGAAGAACGAAAGGGAAGGTCTCAGATAGATTGGAGGGCAGGAAAGATCTAATCACAAAAATTTTTATGGTTCAAAGCCCAAGCAAGTGATAAACAAGACAAGTAAATGAACAAAGTTGACTGTATATTAACTTTGAATATCTTGTTGAAGTTGTACAAGACATTGGCAAGGTCACACTTGGAATACTGTGTGCAATTCTGGTCACTATTATAGAAAGGATATTATTAAACTAGAAAGAGTGCAAAAACAATTTACTAGGATACTACTGGGATTGAGTTATAAGAAGAGGCTGGATAGACTGGGACTTTTTTTTCTCTGGAGCGTAGGAGGCTGAGGGGCGATTTCATAGAAGTCTATAAAGTAACGAGGAGCATAGATCAGCTACGTAGTCAATATCTTTTCCAAAAGGTAGGGGACTCTAAAACTAGAGGGCATGGTTTAAGGTGAGAGGGGAGAGATACAAAAGTATCCAGAGGGGCAATTATTTCACACACAGGGTGTTGAGTGTCTGGAACAAGCTGCCAGAGGTAGTAATAACGGCAGGTACAATTTTGTCTTTTAAAAAGCATTTAGGTAGTTACATGAGTACAATGGGTATAGAGGGATATGGGCCAAATGTAGGGAATTAGGATTAGCTTAGGGGTTTTAAAAAAAAGATGGCATGGGCAAGTTGGGCTGAAGGTCCTATTTCCATGCTGTAAAGCTCTATGACTCTAAAGGATGTGTCCCAAGGAAGTGTGAATGGCAGGATTTTGAATCAAGACATTTGAAAGCAAAGTCAAGGATATAGTGAAATTAAAGAAACAATAAACAAAGTAGTGAAGGAAAATGAAACAAAATGAAGGTTGAAGAAATGGCCTAAAACTGTTCAGCCCGGAACACTTGATTAATCTGACTCGCAGTGGTCTGGTGCTTTTGCCATTCAGTGAATCATATATGTGGCTCAATACTTGAAATTGGACAATGTAAAAGGTGAACAAATATATTCATGCCTGTCCAGTGTCAATCTGGAACCAGACAACAGACACGATATGAGGTCCATGGTCATTATTTCCATTGCAGTTACTTTTATAGTTGGCTTCTTTGTCTTGAAGAGCTAGTTTATTTTATTTTAGCCTGAATCATGCATGATAGAACTTGCATTAATAAATACACACATCAGTTTTTATATAAACTGTTGGAAGGTAGGTGCCTGAATTATGATGCCTTGACGTCATGAAAAGGTATGTCCCATTCGTAAATCATAAGATACCAGATTGTTCAGTTGTTTGTACCAGCACGATCCTGTTTTAAATCTATGGCCTCCATAGATTTTCAGTGAAGGTCAAAGAGCTCTTTACTGCTCCTATTGATAGCACAGATGATAAAAAGCAGTTATTTTAAAAATTGTAATTGCCGCAGTATGTTTTTGCAACCAAAATGCAGTTTGCCATACATATATTTTGGCATAAATATGATATTTGTTTCACCCAATTTGAGACTTTAAAGATTGAATTAAAAAATGCAAAATTCCAATGTTTAAGAACACACAAAACTGATTCAGTAGTTTAATTTCTTCACCTGACAACATCTATTCATTCCCACAATAATGTACAGATTGAAGCTTTGTCGAATGACGCTGTGGAACACACAACTAACAAATACATCAAGACAGTCTGGATGCCCTGTAAAAGCCTTATCAGTGTATACATGTGGTCAGTTCTAATGTGTTTTTTGCATCCTGATAGAAACATGTAAAAGATTGATATACTGTTCACTATTTTCCCTTATTGTGATGGCATAGCCCAGATCAGGAACTCGTCATGCCGGAGACTCTCAGATGCAAATCTGCATCCTACTACTCTGTGGCAGATTACTATCCAAAAGGCAATCTTATTAATGTCCTGGATTGTGCATGTCCTGATGTTTTAATGCAACAGTTGGGATATAATCCTATTGCTAGATTATGCATTTTGAGCAAAACATTTGGGTCTGACATGTACCATTCTGTCCTGCATGAATTTGTTTTCAGTTTAATGTGTCTGTTTGTTGTTGCAGTTTATAATAAATTTGAATAGTATTTTGTAATATTAGGAACTATATTTATTCTCAAGTGTTATAAGTAAACTTTATGATATTGCAGCATAAGAGCTTCAGATTGGTTTCTTACTCTTTGTTTTTATTTTAATCTAGCCTGCTCCTAACCAGGTTACATTTCACTTGCCTCTTCATCGCTACTATGCTATGTTTCTGAGCAAGGTAACGTCATACTCATTTTAATATGTCAATTTTTCTAAATTAACAGTTTTTAACAATGTAGAACTTGTTTCACGTGTTCGGAAGTGGGTATGATGATAATCCAAATGTTCTCACCAAAATTTACCTGTGCTGTAATCTGGCAAAATTCATCACTTGACCATTGTAGAATCTGTCCAATTTTCTACCTCCCAAGTAAATTGGTGACAATATCAGTTAATGGAAACAAATGGCCGTTTACAATCCAGTAAAATCTTGCTGAGTTGAATCCAAGGGTATCTGCCCACAAATTTGTGCTGCATGCAACCTTATGTTCGTTGAACAGGCCCTGTTCCCACATAAATGCATCTCTATGTAACCTAGCATTCCTTGAAATGTGGCCCAAATTGAAAACAACAGATTTAAGTGGGATATGAAAACATACTAAAGGAGTATGTGTGTGAGAAAGAGTATTCAGTTTGTTCACACCTTAACAACGGTCTGACCTTATCAAAGGCTAGAGTTTTACACTGAAGAATGTCTAGAAAGCGCCATAATCTTTCTCTGCTTAGTGCATTGTCTTTGGATAACAGTAGTGCACAATACATCCACCGTGTTTGCCAGTGCAGTCAAATATGTTTTTGGTATTTTTATGCTGCAGTACAAAATACCAATGCATCTCTACAGCCTTTTGTGCCATTGGACAGGGGAACAGGTGAGCAGGCAGGCATTTATCAGGTTTAAGATTATTTATTAGTGTCACAAGTAGGCTTACATTAACACCGCAATGAAGTTACTGTGAAAATCCACTATTTGCCTTGTTCTGGTGCCTGTTCGGGTACAGTGAGGGAGAATTTAGCATGGCCAATGCACCTAACCAGCACATCTTTAAGACTGGGAGGAAACTGGAGCACCCAGATGAAATCCACACAGACATGGGAAGAACGTGCAGACTGCACACAGACAGTGACCCAAAACGGAACTGAATGGAAGTCCCCGGCACTGTGAGGCAGCAGTGCTAACCACTGTGCACCGTATTGTCAGCTTTCTCTATTCCTCTGCTGAAAATGTACTTTTATGATGTCATCATCTGTTAATTCTGTCATGCAGTATCATTCACCTCTCGAAAGTTTCCATGGTGGTCTCAGCTAAAGTTTGCATGCTGGCTTCCTGCAGGCAAGAAAAATGTGCTTTGCTGTCTGGTTAGTTGGTATCACCATGCTTTTCCACGTTCTTACCACCTTGTGCACTTTTTATCTGTTTGAGATCAATGTTTTGGAAGTAGTTGCCAATTGTGACTTCTGAAGCCATTTTACAATCCTTCATCATAGCAAGACCTCAAGAACAGTTGGATCGTACTCCTGCTTTTTATTCATGGCCTCAATAACTTGAGAGATCAACTGCTGTCAGTAGTGGGTTTTCAGGTTGCTAATCAACCCCAGCTATAACGTCCTTCCAAAGTGGTCTGAGCCTGAAGAAATTTGATTTAAGTTATTATTGTCACATGTATAAAGTGAAAAGTATTGTTTCTTGCATGCTATACAAACATACCGTACGTGGGGAAGGAAAGGAGAGATGCAGATTGTAGTGTTACAGTTACAGGACAAGGATGGCAGGTGGTCTGAAACACCAGCTCCAGGTTCCCTTCCAAAGCACATATCTTGGACATGTATTGCATTTTATTCATCATCATTGAGTCAAAATCGTAGAACGTACTACCTAATGTGGGAGGTTCTTCATCACATTGGACTGTAGAAGGCCACGATGGCAGCTCACAGCCACCATCTCAAGGGCAGTAGGAATAAACAGTAAATGATGGTCTTGTCAGTGATGTCCACATTCCAGAAATCAAATAAAAACTCTCCTCAAATGCAGTACAATCAGTGCTAAGATATTAAGTAACTGTATAGGTATATGTTCACCGCTGCTAATGTAGGCCAATAGAATTTTGTTTTTTGAAAGTTGCCATGTACTGGTTTAATTGTTTGAATAAGTTTACAAACAAATCTTAAAAGATATCATTGCAGCAGAAGATACTTTATGATTATTCTATAATTTGTCAAATAAATGCAAAGTTAATTGCAAAGTAAATAATTGATTTAGGAATATGTGACCTTATCAACAAATATTACATTTCTGTAATATATGTATTTATGTTTTGACCGTTTTACAGGCTATCAGATGTCAGCAATTGGATATTGATTCACTTTTGCCAGATCAAGAGATGCTAATGAAAATGATGGTTCATCCACTTCAAATCCAGGTATTTCATTTCTCTTAGGTTTTTGGAGCTGTTGGTGTTTTGGCACTTGTTTCTACCAAGTTCAGTTTACATGGTATGCCTCCTGCAAATGTAACGTTTCTTGCTGATTACATTTCTGGTCATGAGTTTCTTTGGGTGGAATTGATTGCATGGTTAAGAACTCGGAGCAGGAGTGGGCCATTTGGCCCCTCGAGCCTGCTCCATCATGGCTGATCTTTTTGTGGACTCAGCTCCACTTAGCCACCCGCTTGTTGTAGAATTAAAACTCAACATATGAAGAGGTAAATTCCTTTTAACAAGAACGCTTATAACAAGTACCAATTCTGAATGACCAATTGGGAAAACATGTAAATTGAAGAATAAAGACCAACCAAAAAATACTCTCTTGTATGGCATTCTGTTCTCCAACAGAAAGTTGCAACTTTATAAAGAGTGTTGTAGACAAAAAATAAACTACATGTTTGACAAAGCATGACAAAGTTCACCAACATATTGTTTTGCGTACTTTTTAAACATTAAGATGTGTTTATTTCAGGGCAGTAGCCAATCTCAAAAGCCTGGGCATGATTCTTTCTGCCTCCGCCCTTTCCCTGCGTGTCTGAGAGGGGGGTATGTGTGTCTGACAGGGGTGTGTGTCTGTGTGTGTCTGAGAAGGGTGCGAGTCTGTGTAAGAGAGGTGTGTGTGTGTGTCTGAGAGAAGGGTGTGTGTGTGTGTGTGTGTGTGTGAGAGAGGGGTGTGTGTGTGTCTGAGAGGGGTGTGTGTGTGTGTCTGAGAGAGGGGTGTGTGTGTGTCTGAGAGAGGGGTGTGTGTGTGTCTGAGAGGGGTGTGTGTGTGTGTCTGAGAGGGGTGTGTGTGTGTGTCTGAGAGGGGTGTGTGTGTGTCTGAGAGGGGTGTGTGTGTGTCTGAGAGGGGTGTGTGTGTGTCTGAGAGGGGTGTGTGTGTGTGTGTGTGTCTGAGAGGGGTGTGTATGTGTGTGTGTGTCTGAGAGGGGTGTGTATGTGTGTGTGTGTCTGAGAGGGGTGTATGTGTGTGTGTGTGTGTGTCTGAGAGGGGTGTGTGTGTGTGTCTGAGAGGGGTGTGTGTGTGTGTCTGAGAGGGGTGTGTGTGTGTGTCTGAGAGGGGTGTATGTGTGTGTGTGTGTCTGAGAGGGGTGTATGTGTGTGTGTGTGTCTGAGAGGGGTGTATGTGTGTGTGTGTGTCTGAGAGGGGTGTATGTGTGTGTGTGTGTGTGTGTGTCTGAGAGGGGTGTATGTGTGTGTGTGTGTCTGAGAGGGGTGTATGTGTGTGTGTGTGTGTCTGAGAGGGGTGGGTGTGTGTCTGAGAGGGGTGGGTGTGTGTCTGAGAGGGGTGTGTGTGTGTGTGTCTGAGAGGGGTGTGTATGTGTGTGTGTGTCTGAGAGGGGTGTATGTGTGTGTGTGTGTGTGTGTCTGAGAGGGGTGTGTGTGTGTGTCTGAGAGGGGTGTGTGTGTGTGTCTGAGAGGGGTGTGTGTGTGTGTGTGTGTCTGAGAGGGGTGTATGTGTGTGTGTGTGTCTGAGAGGGGTGTATGTGTGTGTGTGTGTCTGAGAGGGGTGTATGTGTGTGTGTGTGTCTGAGAGGGGTGTATGTGTGTGTGTGTGTCTGAGAGGGGTGTATGTGTGTGTGTGTGTGTGTGTCTGAGAGGGGTGTATGTGTGTGTGTGTGTCTGAGAGGGGTGTATGTGTGTGTGTGTGTGTGTCTGAGAGGGGTGGGTGTGTGTCTGAGAGGGGTGGGTGTGTGTCTGAGAGGGGTTTGTGTGTGTGTCTGAGAGGGGTGTGTGTGTGTGTGTGTCTGAGAGGGGTGTGTGTGTGTGTCTGAGAGGGGTGTGTGTGTCTGAGAGGGGTGTGTGTGTGTGTGTCTGAGAGGGGTGTGTGTGTGTGTGTCTGAGAGGGGTGTGTGTGTGTGTGTGTCTGAGAGGGGCGTGTGTGTGTTTGTGCCTGAGAGGGGTGTGTGTGTGTGTGTGTCTGAGAGGGGTGTGTGTGTGTGTGTGTGTGTCTGAGAGGGGTGTGTGTGTGTCTGAGAGGGGTGTGTGTGTGTCTGAGAGGGGTGTGTGTGTCTGAGAGGGGTGTGTGTGTGTCTGAGAGGGGTGTGTGTGTGTGTGTGTCTGAGAGGGGTGTGTGTGTGTGTTTGAGAGTGGTGTGTGTGTGTGTCTGAGAGGGGTTTGTGTGTGTGTCTGAGAGGGGTTTGTGTGTGTGTCTGAGAGGGGTGTGTGTGTGTGTGTCTGAGAGGGGTGTGTGTGTGTGTCTGAGAGGGGTGTGTGTGTGTGTGTGTCTGAGAGGGGTGTGTGTGTGTGTGTGTCTGAGAGGGGTGTGTGTGTGTCTGAGAGGGGTGTGTGTGTGTCTGAGAGGGGTTTGTGTGTGTGTCTGAGAGGGGTTTGTGTGTGTGTCTGAGAGGGGTTTGTGTGTGTGTCTGAGAGGGGTGTGTGTGTGTGTGTCTGAGAGGGGTGTGTGTGTGTGTCTGAGAGGGGTGTGTGTGTGTGTCTGAGAGGGGTGTGTGTGTGTGTCTGAGAGGGGTGTGTGTGTGTGTCTGAGAGGGGTGTGTGTGTGTGTGTCTGAGAGGGGTGTGTGTGTGTGTGTCTGAGAGGGGTGTGTGTGTGTGTGTTTGAGAGGGGTGTGTGTGTGTGTGTTTGAGAGTGGTGCGTGTGTGTGTCTGAGAGGGGTGCGTGTGTGTGTCTGAGAGGGGTGCGTGTGTGTGTCTGAGAGGGGTGCGTGTGTGTGTCTGAGAGGGGTGTGTGTGTGTCTGAGAGGGGCGTGTGTGTGTTTGTGCCTGAGAGGGGCGTGTGTGTGTTTGAGAGGGGTGTGTGTGTGTGTCTGAGAGGGGTGTGTGTGTGTGTGTCTGAGAGGGGGGTGTGTGTGTGTGTGTGTGTGTGTGTCTGAGAGGTGTGTTTGTGTGTGTCTGAGAGGTGTGTGTGTGTGTGTGTCTGAGAGGGGTGTGTGTGTGTGTGTGTGTGTCTGAGAGGGGTGCGTGTGTGTGTCTGAGAGGGGTGCGTGTGTGTGTCTGAGAGGGGTGCGTGTGTGTGTCTGAGAGGGGTGCGTGTGTGTGTCTGAGAGGGGTGCGTGTGTGTGTCTGAGAGGGGTGCGTGTGTGTGTGTCTGAGAGGGGCGTGTGTGTGTTTGTGCCTGAGAGGGGCGTGTGTGTGTTTGTGCCTGAGAGGGGCGTGTGTGTGTTTGAGAGGGGCGTGTGTATGTGTGTGTGTCTGAGAGGGGTGTGTGTGTGTGTTTGAGAGGGGTGTGTGTGTGTGTCTGAGAGGGGTGTGTGTGTGTGTGTGTCTGAGAGGGGTGTGTGTGTGTGTGTGTGTCTGAGAGGGGTGTGCGTGTGTGTGTGTCTGAGAGGGGTGTGTGTGTGTGTGTCTGAGAGGGGTGTGTGTGTGTGTGTGTGTCTGAGAGGGGTGTGTGTGTGTCTGAGAGGTGTGTGTGTGTGTGTGTGTGTCTGAGAGGGGTGTGTGTGTGTGTGTGTCTGTGAGGGGTGCGTGTGTGTCTGAGGGGTGTGTGCGTGTGTGTCTGAGGGGTGTGTGTGTGTTTCTGACAGGTGTGTGTGTGTTTCTGAGAGGGGTGTGTGCATGCGTGTGTGTTTCTGAGGGGGGTGTGTGTGTGTGTCTGAGAGAGGCGTGTGTTTCTGACAGGTGTGTGTGTTTCTGAGAGGGGTGTGTGTGCGCGCGTGTGTGTGTGTGTCTGAGAGGGGTGTGTGTGTGTGTGTGTGTCTGAGAGGGGTGTGTGTGTGTGTCTGAGGGAGGTGTGTGTGTGTCTGAGAGGGGTGTGTGTGTGTGTCTGAGAGGGGTGTATGTGTGTGTGTGTGTCTGAGAGGGGTGTATGTGTGTGTGTGTGTCTGAGAGGGGTGTATGTGTGTGTGTGTGTGTGTGTGTCTGAGAGGGGTGTATGTGTGTGTGTGTGTCTGAGAGGGGTGTATGTGTGTGTGTGTGTGTCTGAGAGGGGTGGGTGTGTGTCTGAGAGGGGTGGGTGTGTGTCTGAGAGGGGTGTGTGTGTGTGTGTCTGAGAGGGGTGTGTATGTGTGTGTGTGTCTGAGAGGGGTGTGTATGTGTGTGTGTGTCTGAGAGGGGTGTATGTGTGTGTGTGTGTGTGTGTCTGAGAGGGGTGTGTGTGTGTGTCTGAGAGGGGTGTGTGTGTGTGTCTGAGAGGGGTGTGTGTGTGTGTGTGTGTCTGAGAGGGGTGTATGTGTGTGTGTGTGTGTGTCTGAGAGGGGTGTATGTGTGTGTGTGTGTCTGAGAGGGGTGTATGTGTGTGTGTGTGTGTCTGAGAGGGGTGGGTGTGTGTCTGAGAGGGGTGGGTGTGTGTCTGAGAGGGGTTTGTGTGTGTGTCTGAGAGGGGTGTGTGTGTGTGTGTGTCTGAGAGGGGTGTGTGTGTGTGTCTGAGAGGGGTGTGTGTGTCTGAGAGGGGTGTGTGTGTGTGTCTGAGAGGGGTGTGTGTGTGTGTGTCTGAGAGGGGTGTGTGTGTGTGTGTGTCTGAGAGGGGTGTGTGTGTGTGTGTGTGTGTGTGTCTGAGAGGGGTGTGTGTGTGTCTGAGAGGGGTGTGTGTGTGTCTGAGAGGGGTGTGTGTGTGTCTGAGAGGGGTGTGTGTGTCTGAGAGGGGTGTGTGTGTGTCTGAGAGGGGTGTGTGTGTGTGTGTGTCTGAGAGGGGTGTGTGTGTGTGTTTGAGAGTGGTGTGTGTGTGTGTCTGAGAGGGGTTTGTGTGTGTGTCTGAGAGGGGTTTGTGTGTGTGTCTGAGAGGGGTGTGTGTGTGTGTGTCTGAGAGGGGTGTGTGTGTGTGTCTGAGAGGGGTGTGTGTGTGTGTCTGAGAGGGGTGTGTGTGTGTGTGTGTCTGAGAGGGGTGTGTGTGTGTGTGTGTCTGAGAGGGGTGTGTGTGTGTCTGAGAGGGGTGTGTGTGTGTCTGAGAGGGGTTTGTGTGTGTGTCTGAGAGGGGTTTGTGTGTGTGTCTGAGAGGGGTGTGTGTGTGTGTGTCTGAGAGGGGTGTGTGTGTGTGTCTGAGAGGGGTGTGTGTGTGTGTCTGAGAGGGGTGTGTGTGTGTGTCTGAGAGGGGTGTGTGTGTGTGTCTGAGAGGGGTGTGTGTGTGTGTCTGAGAGGGGTGTGTGTGTGTGTGTCTGAGAGGGGTGTGTGTGTGTGTGTCTGAGAGGGGTGTGTGTGTGTGTGTTTGAGAGTGGTGTGTGTGTGTGTGTTTGAGAGTGGTGCGTGTGTGTGTCTGAGAGGGGTGCGTGTGTGTGTCTGAGAGGGGTGTGTGTGTGTGTCTGAGAGGGGTGTGTGTGTGTCTGAGAGGGGCGTGTGTGTGTTTGTGCCTGAGAGGGGCGTGTATGTGTTTGAGAGGGGCGTGTGTGTGTGTCTGAGAGGGGTGTGTGTGTGTCTGAGAGGGGTGCGTGTGTGTGTCTGAGAGGGGTGTGTGTGTGTGTGTCTGAGAGGGGTGCGTGTGTGTGTCTGAGAGGGGTGCGTGTGTGTGTCTGAGAGGGGTGTGTGTGTGTCTGAGAGGGGCGTGTGTGTGTTTGTGCCTGAGAGGGGCGTGTATGTGTTTGAGAGGGGCGTGTGTGTGTTTGAGAGGGGTGTGTGTGTGTGTCTGAGAGGGGTGTGTGTGTGTGTGTCTGAGAGGGGGGTGTGTGTGTGTGTGTGTGTCTGAGAGGTGTGTTTGTGTGTGTCTGAGAGGTGTGTGTGTGTGTGTGTGTCTGAGAGGGGTGTGTGTGTGTGTCTGAGAGGGGTGCGTGTGTGTGTCTGAGAGGGGTGCGTGTGTGTGTCTGAGAGGGGTGCGTGTGTGTGTCTGAGAGGGGTGCGTGTGTGTGTGTCTGAGAGGGGTGCGTGTGTGTGTTTGTGCCTGAGAGGGGCGTGTGTGTGTTTGTGCCTGAGAGGGGCGTGTGTGTGTTTGAGAGGGGCGTGTGTGTGTGTGTGTGTCTGAGAGGGGTGTGTGTGTGTGTTTGAGAGGGGTGTGTGTGTGTGTCTGAGAGGGGTGTGTGTGTGTGTGTGTCTGAGAGGGGTGTGTGTGTGTGTGTGTGTCTGAGAGGGGTGTGTGTGTGTGTGTGTCTGAGAGGGGTGTGTGTGTGTGTGTCTGAGAGGGGTGTGTGTGTGTGTGTGTGTCTGAGAGGGGTGTGTGTGTGTCTGAGAGGTGTGTGTGTGTGTGTGTGTGTCTGAGAGGGGTGTGTGTGTGTGTGTGTCTGAGAGGGGTGTGTGTGTGTCTGAGAGGTGTGTGTGTGTGTGTGTGTGTCTGAGAGGGGTGTGTGTGTGTGTGTGTCTGTGAGGGGTGCGTGTGTGTCTGAGGGGTGTGTGCGTGTGTGTCTGAGGGGTGTGTGTGTGTGTTTCTGACAGGTGTGTGTGTGTTTCTGAGAGGGGTGTGTGCATGCGTGTGTGTTTCTGAGGGGGGTGTGTGTGTGTGTCTGAGAGAGGCGTGTGTTTCTGACAGGTGTGTGTGTTTCTGAGAGGGGTGTGTGTGCGCGCGTGTGTGTGTGTGTCTGAGAGGGGTGTGTGTGTGTGTGTGTGTCTGAGAGGGGTTTGTGTGTGTGTCTGAGGGAGGTGTGTGTGTGTCTGAGGGGGGGGTGTGTGTGTGTCTGAGGGGGGTGTGTGTGTGTGTCTGAGGGGGGTGTGTGTGTGTGTCTGAGGGGGGTGTGTGTGTGTGTCTGAGGGGGGTGTGTGTGTGTGTCTGAGGGGGGTGTGTGTGTGTCTGAGGGGGGTGTGTGTGTGTGTCTGAGGGGGGTGTGTGTGTGTGTCTGAGGGGGGGTGTGTGTGTGTCTGAGGGGGGTGTGTGTGTGTCTGAGAGGGTGGTGTGTGTGTCTGAGAGGGGTGTGTGTGTGTGTGTCTGAGAGGGGTGTGTGTGTGTGTCTGAGGGGGGTGTGTGTGTGTGTCTGAGAGGGGTGTGTGTGTGTGTCTGAGGGGGGTGTGTGTGTGTGTCTGAGAGGGGAGTGTGTGTGTCTGAGAGGGGGGTGTGTGTGTCTGAGAGGGGGGTGTGTGTGTGTGTGTGTCTGAGAGGGGTGTGTGTGTGTGTGTGTGTGTGTGTCTGAGAGGGGTGTGTGTGTGTGTGTGTGTGTGTGTCTGAGAGGGGGGTGTGTGTGTGTCTGAGAGGGGTGTGTGTGTGTCTGAGAGGGGTGTGTGTGTGTCTGAGAGGGGGGTGTGTGTGTCTGAGAGGGGGGTGTGTGTGTCTGAGAGGGGGGTGTGTGTGTGTGTGTCTGAGAGGGTTGTGTGTGTGTGTGTCTGAGAGGGTTGTGTGTGTGTGTGTCTGAGAGGGGGGTGTGTGTGGGTGTGTGTCTGAGAGGGGTGTTTGTGTGTGTGTGTCTGAGAGGGGGGTGTGTGTGTCTGTGTCTGAGAGGGGTGTGTGTGTGTGTGTGTGTGTGTCTGAGAGGGGTGTGTGTATGTGTGTGTGTCTGAGAGGGGTGTGTGTGTGTGTGTGTCTGAGAGGGGTGTGTGTGTCTGAGAGGGGTGTGTGTGTCTGAGAGGGGTGTGTGTGTGTGTCTGAGAGGGGTGTGTGTGTGTGTGTCTGAGAGGGGTGTGTGTGTGTGTGTCTGAGAGGGGTGTGTGTGTCTGAGAGGGGTGTGTGTGTGTGTCTGAGAGGGATGTGTGTGTGTGTGTGTCTGAGAGGGGTGTGTGTGTGTGTGTGTCTGAGAGGGGTGTGTGTGTGTGTGTGTGTGTCTGAGAGGGGTGTGTGTGTGTGTGTGTGTGTCTGAGAGGGGTGTGTGTGTCTGAGAGGGGTGTGTGTGTGTCTGAGAGGGGTGTGTGTGTGTGTGTGTGTCTGAGAGGGGTGTGTGTGTGTGTCTGAGAGGGGTGTGTGTGTGTCTGAGAGGGGTGTGTGTGTGTCTGAGAGGGGTGTGTGTGTGTGTGTGTCTGAGAGGGGTGTGTGTGTGTGTCTGAGAGGGGTGTGTGTGTGTGTCTGAGAGGGGTGTGTGTGTGTGTCTGAGAGGGGTGTGTGTGTGTGTCTGAGAGGGGTGTGTGTGTGTGTGTGTCTGAGAGGGGTGTGTGTGTGTGTGTGTCTGAGAGGGGTGTGTGTGTGTGTGTGTCTGAGAGGGGTGTGTGTGTGTGTGTGTCTGAGAGGGGTGTGTGTGTGTGTGTGTCTGAGAGGGGTGTGTGTGTGTGTGTGTCTGAGAGGGGTGGGTGTGTGTGTGTGTGTGTCTGAGAGGGGTGTGTGTGTGTGTGTGTGTGTGTCTGAGAGGGGTGTGTGTGTGTGTGTCTGAGAGGGGTGTGTGTGTGTGTGTCTGAGAGGGGTGTGTGTGTGTGTGTCTGAGAGGGGTGTGTGTGTGTGTGTCTGAGAGGGGTGTGTGTGTGTGTGTCTGAGAGGGGTGTGTGTGTGTGTGTCTGAGAGGGGTATGTGTGTGTGTCTGAGAGGGGTGTGTGTGTGTCTGAGAGGGGTGTGTGTGTGTGTGTGTGTGTGTCTGAGAGGGGTGTGTGTGTGTCTGAGAGGGGTGTGTGTGTGTGTGTGTCTGAGAGGGGTATGTGTGTGTGTCTGAGAGGGGTATGTGTGTGTGTCTGAGAGGGGTATGTGTGTGTGTCTGAGAGGGGTGTGTGTGTGTGTGTCTGAGAGGGGTGTGTGTGTGTCTGAGAGGGGTGTGTGTGTGTCTGAGAGGGGTGTGTGTGTGTCTGAGAGGGGTGTGTGTGTGTGTCTGAGAGGGGTGTGTGTGTGTCTGAGAGGGGTGTGTGTGTGTGTGTGTCTGAGAGGGGTGTGTGTGTCTGAGAGGGGTGTGTGTGTTTGTGTCTGAGAGGGGTGTGTGTGTGTGTCTGAGAGGGGTGTGTGTGTGTGTGTCTGAGAGGGGTGTGTGTGTGTGTGTCTGAGAGGGGTGTGTGTGTGTGTGTCTGAGAGGGGTGTGTGTGTGTGTGTCTGAGACGGGTGTGTGTGTCTGTGTGTGTGTCTGAGAGGGGTGTGTCTGTGTGTGTGTCTGAGAGGGGTATGTGTGTGTGTGTCTGAGACGGGTGTGTGTGTGTGTGTGTGTCTGAGAGGGGTGTGTGGGTGTGTGTGTGTCTGAGAGGGGTGTGTGTGTGTCAGAGAGGGGTGTGTGTATGTGTCAGAGAGGTTTGTGTGTGTGTGTGTGTGTCAGAGAGGGGTGTGTGTGTGTCAGAGACGGGTGTGTGTGTGTGTCTGAGAGGGGTGTGTGTGTGTGTGTCTGAGGCGGGTGTGTGTGTGTGTGTCTGAGACGGGTGTGTGTGTCTGTGTGTGTGTCTGAGACGGGTGTGTCTGTGTGTGTGTCTGAGAGGGGTGTGTCTGTGTGTGTGTCTGAGAGGGGTATGTGTGTGTGTGTCTGAGACGGGTGTGTGTGTGTGTGTGTCTGAGACGGGTGTGTGTGTGTGTGTGTCTGAGACGGGTGTGTGTGTGTGTGTGTCTGAGACGGGTGTGTGTGTGTGTGTCTGAGACGGGTGTGCGTGCGTGCCCGAGAGGGCTGGCGGTGTGCGTGCGTGCCCGAGAGGGGTGGCGGTGTGCGTGCGTGCCCGAGAGTGGTTGGGGTCGGTGAGCGTGCGTGCCCGAGAGGGGTGGGGGTGTGCGTGCGTGCCCGAGAGGGGTGGGGGTGTGCTTGCGTGCCCGAGAGGGGTGGGGGTGTGCGTGCGTGCCCGAGAGGGGTGGGGGTGTGCGTGCGTGCCCGAGAGGGGTGGGGGTGTGCGTGCGTGCCCGTGAGGGGTGGGGGTGTGCGTGCGTGCCCGAGAGGGGTGGGGGTGTGCGTGCGTGCCCGAGAGGGGTGGGGGTGTGCGTGCGTGCCCGAGAGGGGTGGGGGTGTGCGTGCGTGCCCGAGAGGGGTGGGGGTGTGCGTGCGTGCCCGAGAGGGGTGGGGGTGTGCGTGCGTGCCCGAGAGGGGTGGGGGTGTGCGTGCGTGCCCGAGAGGGGTGGGGGTGTGCGTGCGTGCCCGAGAGGGGTGGGGGTGTGCGTGCGTGCCCGAGAGGGGTGGGGGTGTGCGTGCGTGCCCGAGAGGGGTGGGGGTGTGCGTGCGTGCCCGAGAGGGGTGGGGGTGTGCGTGCGTGCCCGAGAGGGGTGGGGGTGTGCGTGCGTGCCCGAGAGGGGTGGGGGTGTGCGTGCGTGCCCGAGAGGGGTGGGGGTGTGCGTGCGTGCCCGAGAGGGGTGGGGGTGTGCGTGCGTGCCCGAGAGGGGTGGGGGTGTGCGTGCGTGCCCGAGAGGGGTGGGGGTGTGCGTGCGTGCCCGAGAGGGGTGGGGGTGTGCGTGCGTGCCCGAGAGGGGTGGGGGTGTGCGTGCGTGCCCGAGAGGGGTGGGGGTGTGCGTGCGTGCCCGAGAGGGGTGGGGGTGTGCGTGCGTGCCCGAGAGGGGTGGGGGTGTGCGTGCGTGCCCGAGAGGGGTGGGGGTGTGCGTGCGTGCCCGAGAGGGGTGGGGGTGTGCGTGCGTGCCCGAGAGGGGTGGGGGTGTGCGTGCGTGCCCGAGAGGGGTGGGGGTGTGCGTGCGTGCCCGAGAGGGGTGGGGGTGTGCGTGCGTGCCCGAGAGGGGTGGGGGTGTGCGTGCGTGCCCGAGAGGGGTGGGGGTGTGCGTGCGTGCCCGAGAGGGGTGGGGGTGTGCGTGCGTGCCCGAGAGGGGTGGGGGTGTGCGTGCGTGCCCGAGAGGGGTGGGGGTGTGCGTGCGTGCCCGAGAGGGGTGGGGGTGTGCGTGCGTGCCCGAGAGGGGTGGGGGTGTGCGTGCGTGCCCGAGAGGGGTGGGGGTGTGCGTGCGTGCCCGAGAGGGGTTGGGGTGGGTGTGCGTGCGTGCCCGAGAGGGGTGGGGGGGTGTGTGTGTGCCCGCGCCCGAGAGGGGTGAGTGTGTGCGCGCGCATGAAGGTATGAGTGTCTGTGTGTATAGTCGTGCAAGTGCCTCTGTGTGTGTGTGTGCATGCGCGTGCAGGGGTGAACATTCGCCAGTGTCTTTGGTCTTTGTAGGGGCGGATGTGAGTGTACATGCACGTAGGGGTGTGTGTGGGGTGGTGAGTGTGTGTGTGTAGGGGTGTATATGTGTGGGGGTGAATGTGTGTGTATGGGGGAGGATGTGTGTGTGTGTGTGTGTGTGTGTGTGTGTGTGTGTGTGTGTGTGTGTGTGTGTGTGTGTGTGTGTGTGTGTGTGTGTGTGTGTGTGTGGGAGAGAGAGGGAAGTTTGGGTATGGGTGTGTGTTGCTGTGTTCATGTGAGAGAGTGAGGAGGTGCGGGTGGGTGGGGGTGTGAGAGAGAGAGGAGGGTTTGGTGTGTGTCTGGCTCAATCCCAGTCTCCAGGATCTCATTCAGCTTCACACCACACACACCATTAGACGCTCTTGCCCGTTTCCAGTGATTGAGTGCTCTGAGCCTGGGCGTGAGTTGGAATCACACACTGTCATCCTTTCGCACTCTAATTGTTGGCTTTATTACTCATTTTGTTAGTTGTTAATTCATTATTGTGATTTTTATTTTTCTCAGCAAGTTGTTTCTTTTTATACGTTAGCTTTTTGTCTGACATTCATGTTTAACGTTGTGTCAAAGTTTATTTTTTGAATATTTGATCATTGGCCAACTAAGTATGAGGAAAATTTGGAATGTGACTGTCCTACATAAAGAGGTTGGACAAACCCGTTGTAAAAGCAATCCCAGAGGAGATCTTTTAATGTTGCAATAAAGTATTAAATTATTCAGATGAAGGAAAATTAATCCAGTTTATGGAGAAAGAATTGTAACTGGGACAGATGGCTTATAGATATTTTTCAAATTTGAGCGATGTGATGAAAGTTATTTAGAAAATGTTTTAATCTTGGAGTAGCCTATTAATTCCTCCAGATGAACTCCACTGATGTGCTTTGGGTATGTGCTGAATGTTGTTGCCCATCATTGAAAATAACTGGCATCCTCTGAACCAGGAAAAATCCTGGTGAAGTCTGGATTCATACCATCTTATCCCATTACCCACCTAACATATACTTAAAAGGATGTGCCCAGCTGTAGATAAGAATTTGGGTTCCAAATTAAATACTTTGACACATAATTTAGAGTATCATCTTTATCCAAATTATGAAAATCAAAACATTTTTAAAATTTGTGTATACGCACATATATTTAAGCTATTGTGACAAATTTACAATTGAATTTAGAAATAAAGCTTCTAGATATGCAGACAGACTAGTACTAAGGCATTGGCTATTACTCTTGTGCACAAGTTAATCAGCATTTTTATCTCTTTGATGGATTAGTGAACCTGTGAATTAAGAACTGAATGGCTATTAATTTTTTTTTAGGCCAGTCTATCAGAGATACACAGCAACATGTGGGTTAGAAATGGTCTGCAGATTAAAGGGCAAGCTATGACCTATGTGCAGTCCCACTTTTGCAACTCTATGATTGATCCTGATATCTTCCTTCTGCAGGTATGCTAATGTTTGATATCTTGAGGTTTGTTGTGATTCAAGTATGATGTAAAGCTTACCTATTGGTTTAAATTCCTTGAGGTTATAATTACAGAAGATGAAAATTTTGGAATATATTTTTATTTCTCCTAGATTTGTGCTTCTAGACTGGACCCAGATTATTTTGTTTCATCTGTTTTTGAAAGGTGAGCACTAAAAATGATGTGCCAGGATTTTTTAATTCATAGAATTCGTGATCCCCAGAAACATCAGGATGTCTAGATTGCAGTTACTTACTTGGGTATTATCTGTGGAAACGTAGATGTTGAGAAATATCCCAGTGAAATCAACAAAGGACACTTTTGGTGAAGCATAAATAATTGCAATTGCCCAAGCCTGCTTCGTCTTAACCAGGGCAATGATGGAAGCCATAACTGACTTCAGTGGAGTTAAAAAAATGTCATATAGGGAAGGAAAGGCTTTGATTCTTTTAAATACTTGAAGAACATAGCAAATGCTTAGCGCAGCGTTTATGTCATTACAATTGTAATATACATAAAACATTATAAAAAATTCTTGAGGCTAAGCTGTTTTTACAAATATAAATGAATACATTTTTGCTAATGACAGTTTTATCTTTATGTGAAATTTTATGCATTTGTCTAGATTTAAAGTGGTGGATTTACTGACAATGGCATCACAGCATCAAAATGCAGCGCTTGATACAGAACATGAAAGGTCTATGCTTGAGGGAGCCTTAACTTTCTTGGTTATTTTACTGAGTCTTCGCATTCATTTAGGTAAGGTGGTATAGAAATTTCTATCCTTTTATAGAACAAATTTTATGGTTGGGGGTTGCAATTCCATTTCCCTTCATTATGGTCCATTGTTGCTTTCTCCAGGTTCCTCTTTAAAAATAAAATTATAGAAAGTAAAAAGAAAATTAGTTTTCAGCATTTTATTGATCAATGATACATACCCCACTGGTCTTGCACATTTCAGCTGGGGGTAAGATTGGATCTTGAATGATAAATGGAGTCAGAAGTTGGCAGGCAAAACCAGTAAATGATCAATGGGCTACCTTCAAAGAAGACATAATTTAGGCATGGTCAAGGTACATTCATTGGCAAGCAAATTGTGGGCAAACAAATCCAGAGTTCCCTGGATGACATAGGAGATAGAATTTAAGATAAAGAGAAAGTGTTCTTATGACTGATTTAGGTCAAAAATACAATTGAAAACTAAGCTGAATATAGAAGGTTCAGAGAAGGTGAAGAAGCAAACAAGAGGACCAGAGATAGGCTGGGCGAATGGGCCAGGAAATGGCAAATGGAATTTAATGTTGGCAAAGTGCGAGGTGGTCCACTTTGGTAGGAATAATGGTAGGAAGGGTTATTACTTACGTGGCAAAAAACTGCAGCAGGCGACGGTACAGAGGGACCTCGGGGTCCTTGTACATGAGTCGCAAAAACCCAGCTTGCAGGTGCAGCAGGTGGTCAGGAAGGCGAATGGGATGCTGGCCTTCATAGTGAGGGGGATTGAATATAAAAGTAGGGAGGTCTTGCTGCGGCTGTATAGGGCATTGGTGAGGCCGCAGCTGGAGTACTGTGTGCAGTTTTGGGCACCGTACTTACGCAAGGATATTTTGGCCTTGGAGGGAGTGCAGATGAGGTTTACTAGGCTGATGCCGGAGTTGAGGGGGTTGAGCTATGAGGAGTGGCTGAATAAACTAGGCTTGTACTCGTTAGAGTTTAGAAGAATGAGGGGAGATCTCATTGAGACGTATAAGATGATGAATGGGATGGATAGGATAGAGGTGGAGAGACTCTTCCCGCTCAGAAAGGACAGTAGGACTAGGGGGCACAGCCTCAAGATAAAGGGGGGGCGGTTTAGAACGGAGTTGAGGAAGAATTTCTTCACTCAAAGGGTGGTGAATCTCTGGAATTCTCTGCCCGTTGAAGTGGTGGAGGCTACCTCGCTATATATTTTTAAGACGCGGGTTGATGGGTTTTTGATAAGAGAGGGGATTAAGGGTTATGGGGAGAGGGCGGGAATGTGGAACTGAGCCAAGACAGATCAGCCATGATCTTATTGAATGGCGGGGCAGGCTCGAAGGGCTAGATGGCCTACTCCTGCTCCTAGTTCTTATGTTCTTAGAGTATGAAAAGAGATGAGCAGCTAATACGAAATGAAAATCTGTAAGCATGTAAATAGTAAAATAATTAAAAAAAGTAGTAGGGAGCAAAAAGGGAATTTACAAGTGGAAGCAGAGGGCAGATCTGAGATATAAAATGAATACTATCTTTATCAAGAAAGAAGCTGCTACCCAGGACGTGGTAAAAGAGGAGATAGTTCAGACAATAGGTGGTCTAAAATTGAAAAGATGGTGATATTCGATAGCTTATGCGTACTTAAAAGTTGACAAGAAGATACAGAAAACTAACCAGAAATACTAGGCAATCAAAGAACTTGTGAAGCTGAGGCACTGAAATAAGTTATTAGTAAAGAGGTAGAATTTGAAAAGTTAACTGGATTAAAGGTCGATCAATGCCCTGGACCAGATAAGCTACATCCCAGAGTGGTGAAGGAGGTGATTATAGAGATAACCACCAATGGATGCATCGGTGGTTATTTTTCAAAATTCAATAATTCCTAGAATATCGAGTGAGAATTGGTTAATGGATAGAAAACAGTGAGTAAGAATAAATACATCATTCTCAAGGTGGCAGTGTTACTAGTGGGGTACCAGAAAGATACGAGCTAGTGCCGCATCTGTTCACAATCTATATCAATGATTTGGATACGGAAACCCAGATATAATATTTTCCAATTTGTTCGTGACACAAAACTAAGCTGTGGGGAGGATGCAAAGAGGCTCCAAATTAACTTGGACAGTTTAAGTTAATGGTCAAGAACAAAGCAAGATGGAATATAATGTGAGTAAGTCTGAAGTTATCCTTTTTGATAGAAAAAATAGAAAGACAGAATATTGCTTAAATGCTGAGAGATGGGAAGTGTTGGTGTCCAAAGGGACCTGGGTGTCATTGTTCTGAGTCATTAAAAACTAGCATGCAGATGCAGCAAGCAGAAAGAAGACAAGTGATATGTTGGTCTTCACAAGGGGATTTGAGTTTAGAAGTAAAGATGTCTTGCTGTAGTTGTTTCAAGCCTTGATGAGATTGCACCTGGAGTATTGTGTACAGCTTTGGT
This sequence comes from Carcharhinus amblyrhynchos, assembly GCF_965287045.1. Lineage (NCBI taxonomy): Eukaryota > Metazoa > Chordata > Chondrichthyes > Carcharhiniformes > Carcharhinidae > Carcharhinus > Carcharhinus amblyrhynchos. Next base: position 47,618,254 of record NC_137334.1, read on the forward strand.
CACCTTACCTAAGTAAGGATAGACTTGTCATCAAGAGAGTGCAATGGAGATTCACCAGATTAATGCCTGGGATGGTGGAATTGTTCTATGAGGACAGATTGAGGAAACTAGGCCTATATTCTCTAGAGTTGCAAAAGATCTCATTGAGACTGATAGGATGTTTCCCCTGGCTGGTGAGTCTGGAACCAGGGGACACAATCTCAGAATAAGAGGCAGGTCACTTAAGTGAAATGGAGAGGAATTTCTTCACTCAGAGGATAGTGAACCTTTGGAAATCTCCCCTAAAAAGCTGTGGATATTCAATCACTGAGCTTATTCAAGATAGGAATCAACAGACTTCTGGAGGCTAATGACATCAAGAGATAGGAAGATAGTGCGGAAAAATGACATTGAGATAGATGATCAGTCATGATCTAATAGAATGGCGAAGCAAACTTAAAGAGCTAATTTTCTATTCATATGTTTCTATTAGGAAATGCAAGGGTCCCAGCAATGACCACTGGGGAACTCCGCTACAAATCTTCCTCTAGCATGAACATCCATTCACCACTTTCCTTTGTTTCCTGTTGCTCAGCCATTCCATATCCATGTTGCTTTTGCCCCTTTTATTCCATGAGCTGTAACTTTGCTCACAGGTTGTGTGGCAAAAATGCTTTTTGGAAGTAAATGTATCCCAAATTAACAGCATTGCTGTCATTAAACTCCTATTATTTCAGAACACTCCAGCAATTTGTTAAGTGTAGTTTTGCCTTAAATCCATGCTGCCTTTCCTTAATTAACTTGCATTTGTGCACACGACTATGATTTTTTTCCCAAATTATTATTTCTTGACCTTTTTCCATCACTAAAGATAAGCTGACCAGTCTATGGTTTCTGGGCTTATCTTTATATCATTTTCGTACAGGGGTCTTACTTTTGCAATTCTCCAATCCTTTTGACCTACACCTAAGTCTAAAAATTATGGACAGTGCCGCTACAGTTTCCACTCTCGTTTTCCTCAGTACCCTTTGATGCATCTTGTCCAGGTGTCATCCTGTCAGTGTCCTGTTTATTCCTACTCTGTTTTCTGTCAGCCAGTTCTCATACATACTAGTATATTACCTCAATCCCATGCGCTCTAATTATATTTACTAATTACCTGTGTGGGACATTATGGAAAACCTTTGTACATTGAAATATGTCATATCCACTGGCTCCTCTTTATGCTAAAAGTAACATTCTCAAAAAATTCCCAACATATTTGTCAAACATGATTTTCCTTTCATAAATCCACATTGACTCTGCCCAATCTTACCATTCCTTTCTAAGTATCCAGTTATCACATCCTTTAAAATATTCTAACATTTTCCCCACTATTGACATTAAACTAGCAAACCTGTAGTTCTCTATGATCCCTCTCTCTCCCTTGTTAAATAGTGAGGTTACATTTGCTACTTTGCAGGTTGCAGGAACCTTTCCAGAATCTGTAGATTTTTTAAAGATTACCACCAATGCATCCACTATTTCTAAAGGCACCTCCACCATCTGATCCAGGGGATCTGATCAGCCTTCAGTTAACATTTCAAGTCCTTCCTGTTTACTAATCATATCTTTCAATTCCTCAGCTTCACAAGTCCCTTGGTTGTTTAGTTTTTCTGATAGATTTTTGTACCTTCTTCCATGAAGGCAGACACAAAAGTAATTGTTAGTTCTTCCTTCATTTCCCTGTTCGCCACGATATGTTGCCCTCTCTACAGCTATAATGGGCCCACGTTTATCCTAGCTAACCTTTTCCTGTTTGCATACTGAAAGAAACTTTTGCAGTCCGCCTTTATGTTCGTCATTAACTTGTAGTCATATTCTCTTTTTCCCTTTTCTTTATTGGTTTCTTGGTTATCCTTTGCTGGGTCCTAAATTGCTTCTAATTCTCGGGCTTTCCACTTTTTTATGGAATACTTAGAAACCACTTCCCTTGATTAAATGTCAATTTTGACTTATTTTGTTAGCCATGGTTGATTCACCTTTCCCATTGGGTGTTTGTACCTTTGAGGAAATGTATATCTGTTGTAGTTCTTTAGGTACTAGCCATTGCCTGCCTTCTGTTTTTTTTAATGCATTTTCCCAATTGACCACAGCCAACTTGCTTCTCATATCGTCATAGTTTCCCTTATTTAGATTTAAGACCCTAGTTTCAAAACAAACTATATCATATTCAAATTAATGTGATATTCTATCCCACCTTGATCACTAATACTCAAAGATTCCTTTACAGCAAGGTTGTTCATTAACCCTTTCTGATTACAGATCTAACACTAAATCTAAAATACTCAACCCCTGGTTCTTCAGTGTACTGCCCCAGAAACACAACTCATAAACATTACTGCTTTAGAAACCCATCTCGTGTACACAATATATATAATATATGCCAATATATATTAATGACCTAGACCTTGGTGGACAGGGCAGATTTTCAATGTTTCCAGATGCTGCAAAACTTGGATGCATTGTGAACTGTGAGGAGGATGGTATAAGACTTTAAAAGGACATAGAGAAGTTTGCGAAATGGGTGAACAGTAGACAAGTTTGTGGAATGGGTGGACAGTTAGCAAATGAAGTTCAATGCAGAGAAACGTGAAGTGATTCATTTTGGTAGGAAGAACATGGGCAATATGAAATAAAGTGTCCAATTCTAAAAGGGTTTCAGGAGCAGAGGGACTTGTGAATAAGTCATTGAGGATGGCAGGACAGGTTGAAACAGCAAATAATAAAGCATACAGTATTCTGGGCTTTATGATAGGAGCAGGTTCACTGGTTCAGCCTCAGCTAGAATATTGGGCCCAGTTCTGGGTGCTGCAATTTAAGAAGGACTTGAACATAAGAACATAAGAAATAGGAGCAGGAGTAGGCCATCTAGCCCTTCGAGCCTGCCCCGCCATTCAATAAGATCATGGCTGATCTGTCGTGGCTCAGTTCCACTTTCCCGCCCTCTCCCCATAACCCTTAATCCCCTCTCTTATCAAGAACCCATCAACCCGCTTCTTAAAAATATTTAGCGAGGCAGCCTCCACCACTTCAACGGGCAGAGAATTGAAGGCATTAGAGAGGATTCAGAAAAGATACATGAGATTCATTGCAGGAATGAGGAACTTTAGTTGTGGAGATATATTGGACTGGTTTCCTTCAAGGAAAAAAAGGCTGCAGAGTCCCATTCATTCTCAGGCAATCTTAAGAATATGATAACAAAAGTACAATTGACAGTGTTGGCAGAGAGGGAGGCCAGAATTGGCAAAAGGGAAGCTTAAATTTTACTTGAGAGGCCAGAGAGAAAGAGAGAGTTCATTTCTTTTGACCCACAAGGAAGACTCTAAAAAGCAATTACCTTTCGAAGCTGGTTGTTCCTGTCTCCATTTAGCTGCTGGATATGCTTGAGCCCTGGTAACTTAAATTTATTTTATTATGATGGAAGTGTTCCACTTGTCTGATACAGAACATGAGCAAGCCTTGCAATCTGCATCCTTAAAAGTTTGACAGGTGTGAACATGACAACTCTGATCCTCTTCTACCTGTTATTTGCAGGGGTTTGGTGGGGGCTGTGGGTTTAATGTCAACTGCAATGTGTCCCTCAATTGTTCGTTAGTTGCTCGTCCAGATCTTGTCCCTTAGGTATTGTAAGGAAGAGGAACAAAGTAGATGATCTCTGGGAGAACTTTATGGTTTGGAAATATCATTGTAAAGCGCTTATTTGCTGCTGGGTTTTTGAAAGAATAAAAAAAAGCAAAATCCCAGAAAGTGTGTTGCAATAAAGTCAGAAGAAATGTCATGTGTGATTAGTTGTGCAAAGTCATGATGTTCCTTAAGCAAAAGTTAGTCATCTCAATAGTCCTTGGGTTGTGCTGTGAGGCCACTTGCACTGATTGCCTCTTGGACGTTGCTGACTGCAGTGTACTGTGGAAGAGACTGATTGGCCGAACTTTAATGTAGACTTCTATAAAAATAACTTATGCTAATTGTGCCACAGGATGTTTTTGATGCTTAGCCTCAGGAGATCTGTGAAGGGGTTGCTTTCTGGGGAGGGGGGAAAAGTGCTGGCTTTGAAATTCAACAATAAGAGTGTCAGTCCTTAGTTACCTGCATTTGTATTGGCTACAAAACTGAAGTTCAAGGAATTGAGTCTGTTCTTCCAAACGGACAGTTCAATATGCCACTAGGCCACTGATGAAGTATCAATCTGTGGTACTATTATTTTCTTTTTGGGTCCAGGATCATTAGGAGCTCCTTAAATGCAACAGACTCTGGGGAATAAAGCGTTCCTGTTAAGCTGGAACTTGGGTAACAGGCATTATTCTACTTAGCAGTTCCTTGTGGAAGCAGTTCACACCGTGATCTTGAAACATGTTGTTGCTCTTTTAAAAATTACTTGTGTTCAGGTGACACCAAAATTTTATCAAAATAAACAGCATGACCTCGACCTTATTCCATTTTCCCAAATGAAGGTATATAGAACATACCTGGTGATGAACTAAAAAATGAAGTATCTAAGCAATCATTTAATAAGCAGTTGGGAAAGAGTATAATCCTAAGATCATCTGTACAGTTTGATGAAATATTAAAAAATCTGATACTTGAATCTTGTAGTCAGCTTTTAAAATCTTCTCAAGGTTAGGAAGTATTATTTTCAGCAAATGCCAAATCTCTATGATTGTAACAATTTTCATAATCTATATTTTTCTTGAATCAGGCTATTTAATTTTCTGAACTATAGTCTGTATAATACTGTGTAATAAATTTTGTGTCAAAAATGACAATTTGAATTTGTGTCAATCTGCTGACTTTATTTGTACTGTAAAAATGTATTCAATTTTATTTCAGGGATGACAGATGATGAGATCCTAAGGGCAGAAATGGTAGCTCAGCTCTGCATGAGTGACAGAACACACAGCACGTTATTAGACTTGATATCCTTTTGAAGGAGTTCAAAGTTTGGTACAATGTGGTTTTACTTTAGGCAGCTAAACGTTTAATACTGTTTCTGCAAAATTCATACTGGATACTTTTTAATGTATTAATTTGTCAGGAAGTATAAAAATTGGTTCCATTGTAGACATTGGTTACTAGTATTTTAGTTTTATATGCTATAGTGTCTAGTTTTCTTGAAATGCTCCAGATTTAATTTTTAAAATTTACAAGATGTTCACATCAGTCTGCTCCTCTATTAGCTAGGTTGATCATTTAAAATGCACAGTAATTCTGGAATTGTCTATTGCTGACTTTGCCCAATTGAGGAAACAGTTTTCCTGGTGAAAATGCTTATGCGTTTGGATGACCTTAAACTGAGAGTGGGTTAAATTCCAATGTAACACAAAGCTTTAATGCTGTCCATTGCATGCTGCCATCATCATTACTTTTATCTGCCCTAAACATTTGTGTAAAAGCAAAATACTGCAGATTCTGGAAGTTTAAAATAAAAACAGAAAATGCTGAAAATACTTAGCAGATCAATCAACATCTGTGGAGGGAAACAGAATTTCAGAACTAGCATCTTGTGTAACTAAACATTCACATGTTTGTCTTTCTAATTGAATCTTGCATTGAGTATGTGTTCATGATGTTACAGCTAACAAAGCCATTAAAGCTCTGAAAGGTGTTGCATATTCTTTGAGAAGGACTGCCGATTAGCTCAAAGTTTTTTAAGTTAATTGTGCTGTTTTTGACAAAGTGCACTTCCATCAAAAACTATTCTCATTCGTGTAACTAGATATCAGTCAGTGTTCAGGATCCAGAACATAACTTACTAATTAAAGTGTGTATTTTGTTTCCAGAGGTACCATTTACGACTCAATCAAAGCAAATCGTTCAAACATTTTTTCTCCAGCTTTCATTAAAAAAAAATTGGAAATAATTGTTATATTCAAGATATTTTCTGTACAGATTTGTCCTTCTTTTGGAGTTTCAATTTGGTCCTGAGTTTTGCAGTGTTCACCTAGGCTTACCCGACAATATTTCCTGAGTTTGTGAGCATACTCTCCCTTTATTTGCAGCCTGGAGACAGTTACTATTTTTATATAATTTTGTTAAAATTGTGTTCATGATGCAATCTCTTACTGTGTTGTTGGAGCAAGTAAATAAATTTGTGTTTCTCCTTCCACCATTGAAATTTCAAAAATAAAATTCATTGTGTTACCTTGGGCACTGCAAAGCCTTTTCCCCTGAATGTTGCCATACAACTCCTCTCTCCGTCGTGCTGCTGGGGCCCCCAACCATTTTCTTCCAAACATCAGATTTCAGATTCTTATCTCTATTTCTTTTTCCTCCTCCTGAACTCTCTGCTGCTTTCACATTTTCCATCTTGCACACCAAATTTAAGGTCCAGTCAGGGACAGTGGAGGGAATTTGTGTGTAGAGCCAGATGAAGTGAGTGAGGTCCTTAATGAGTACTTTGCATTAGTATTCACAAAGGAGAAGTGTAGAAAGGAGAATGTTGACTTTCTAGGACATGTTGAGATAAAAAGGGAGGAGGTATAGGAGGCTTTGAAAAACATTAAAGTGAAGCAAGTCACCAGGGCCAGGTAGGGTCTATCCTAGAATACTAATAGAGGTGAGGGAAGAAATTGCTACAGCCTTGGCCAAAATCTTTGTATCCTCTTTAGCCATGGGCAAAGTACCAGAGGATTGGAGAGTAGTCAACATTGTTCCTCTGTTTAAGAAGGGTAGAAGAGACAACCAGGGAAATTACAGCCTGTGAGCCTTACATCAGTAGTGGGGAAATTATTGGAGAAGATTCTTAGGGGCATGATGTACTCATACCTGGAAGAGAATAGACTTATTAACAATAGGCAGCGTGGTTTTGTGAAGGGGAGGTCGTGTCTCACAAACTTAATTGAGTTCTTTGATGAATTGACAAGAAAAACTGACCAGTGCAAGGCTGTGGATATTATATACATGGACTTTAGTAAGCCTTCGATAAGGTTCCTCATGGCAGGCTGATATGGGATCCAAGGTGAGCTGGAAAGATGGATTCAAAGCTGGCTTGAGCATAGAAAGCAGAGAGTAGCAGTGGAAGGGCATTTTCTAACTGGAGGTCTGTGACAGGCGGTTCCACAAGGATCAGCGCTGGGGCTGCTGTTGTTCATAATATATATATAAATGATTTGGAGGAAAATGTAGATGGCCTGATTAGTAAATTTGCAGATGATATAAAAATTGGGGGAATAGTGGATAGTGAGGAGGATTATCAACAAAAATAGCAGGATAAAATTCAGCAAGAGACCTGGGCTGAAAGATGGCAGATGGAATTTAACCCGGACAAATGTGAGGTGATGCAATTTGGAAGGTCTACTACAGAACAAAATTATAAGGAAATGGTAGAGCCTTTAGAAATATTAATGTACAGAGGGATCTAGGTGTGCAGATCCATGGTTCCCTGAAGGTGACAACTCACGTGGATAAGGTGGTCAAGAAGGCGTATGGCATGCTGGCCTTCATTGGTCGGGGCATTGAGTATAGGAATTGGAAAATCATGTTGCGGTTATATAAGACTTTGGTTAGGCTGCATTTAGAGTATTGTATACAATTCTAGTCACCATACTACTGGAAGGATATTGATGCATGGGAAAGGTGCAGAAGAGATTTACCAAGATGTTGCCTGGTTTGGAGGCTGTGGACTATGAAGAAAGGTTGAACAAACTTGGATTGTTTTCATTGGAGTGTTGGAGGATGAGGGTGAACTTGATAGAGATTATGATAGGCTTGGATAGAGTGGGATAGTCAGAGTCTTTTTCCCAGGGTTGAAGGATCAATTACTTGGGGGCATGGGTTGAAAGTGAGAGGGGAAAAGTTTAAAAGAGATGTAATGGTTAAGTTTTTCACATAGATGTGGGGGATGCCTGAAACATGCTGCCAGACGAGGCGGTGGAGCAGATTCTGTAACAACATTCAAAAAGCATCTGTATAAATACACGAATAGGCAGGGAATAGAGGGATATGGACCATGTAGAGGCAAGAAAATATTAGACAGACATCTCTGTTAGCACAGACTTGATGGGTTGAAGGGCCTGTTCCTGTTGTACTGTTCTTTGTTCTAAATCCAGATTGCAAATACCTCGGTTTTCTATCATAACTCTGCAGATTGCACCAGTGACTGAATTATCTGCTGCATTTGAACCTGTTATGTATGTTGAACTGGCTACGTGCTGGGTGCTATCTTGCTATATGTCCAGAGACTTAACAAAGTTAACAACTATAATTATGTACATCAACAGCATAAAGCCTGCAACAGCCAAACAGATTTATTATGAGACAAATGAGAAGACATTAGACGTGGGAAAAAGGTTTTAGTAAACAGGGAAAAAGACAAAGAGCTGAGTAAAAAAATGTGTGTGAGCAACATACAGAGAAAGTATTGTGTGGAACCAAGCAAGGACAGAGCAACACAAAGAAACAGAGTGGTGAAGGAAAGCATAAACTGACTTACATTTATGTAATGACCTTTCATTAGATCAGTTCTGCAGAAAAGGCACAGAGCTGGAAGGTTATCTCTGTTTCTCCCCACAGAGGTTGCCAGACTTATTGAGCATTTCAAACATTTTCTGTTTTCATTTCAGATGTCCTGCATTTTACTTTTGCATGTTTAAATTGCCTTTCGATGTTGAAAGACTTGATGGTTTGAGTTATAAAGAGAAGTTGAATAGATTGGGATCTTTAACCCTGGAGCGTAGGAGGCTGAGGGGTGATCTTAGGTCTATAAAATAATGATGGGCATCTATAAAATAGATAGTTAACACTAGAAAGCAAAGGTTTAAGCTGAGAGGAAAGAGATACAAAAGGTCCAGTGGGGCAATTTTTTCACACATAGGGTGGTGAGTGTCTGGAACAAGCTGCCAGAGTTGGTCATAGAGGCGGGTAGAATTTTGTCTTTTGAAAAGCATTTAGACAATTACAAGGATAAGATAGGTACAGAGGGATGTGGGCCAAAAGTGGGCAGTTGGTTAAAAAACAGGGATGGCATGGATAAGAAGGGCCTGTTTCTTTGCTGTAGAAGTTTACATTATGCTATGACTCTGTAACTGCATCTCCAAGGATACAAACAATGAAAGGATGTTTCAGAGATTGGGGAATAACAGGATAAAGCCACAGGTACATGGCATAATGGTGCCATTGCCTACAGAATCAGTCAAGAAAACTATGGGATATTGACGCAGGTATAGAAAAGGTGGACAGTCGAAGATTCCCTCAGCACACTTAGGCACGCACCAAAGCATACTTCTCCATCTCCAGCTATACTAGAGGTACCATTGATACAAAACAATGTATTTTCCCAGGATATGAGCAGCTTTACAGGGGACTGTCAGAGATTCTTTCACCACAAAATAGCAAAAATACAGAGAAAAAAAATTAAGCTACGCCAATGATTCTCAGGGGTTTTCCTCACCAGCCTCAACACCATACCAGCGACCCAGCTCCCTGCAGTGACACTATTCATATTAGCCATGATAGGATAAAAGGATACTATATAATATTTACCACTATTATAAATGCAAGGATTAAAGGATCATAGCCCTGGTGCCATGCAACTTACTCAGCATGCTTCCCAACAGTCTGAAGCTCTTTAAGGATATTAAACCATTAGGATTCAATTTTGACACAGGACCTGAATCCATGCCTCCTTGCATCCCCATGCCATCTTGCACCCCTGACACCATGAGGATATAGTAGGTTCAAAACTATATCTTAAGCTTAGAGTAATTAAAGGGTCATGCCATTATAAATAAATGGGTGTCCTTGATATTCGAAGGATAAGGGGTGAAATTCACCTCTGTGCTCAAGTACTAGATCACCTCTGTCAAAATGAGTAATAACATCACAAAATCAAAAAAGGAGTATAATGACATGGAGTAAAGTCCAGGATTAGTGATGAAATGCAGTTTATGATCCCAAATTTTTGTCATCCAGGGAGTTTAGAAAGGCCAAACCCTTAGTTGACTTTAAAAATCCATCAGAAGTCGCCCTTAGGGTAGCAGGATAAAGCAGGACAACCTACATTCAGATACTTTCAGATGCTTTCCAGCCTCAATGAAACATCGGCTATTGAAATCATGAAAACACATGACCAGTAAAGGGTCAGACCTCAGAAACAGGATACACTGTGTCCGTTCAGGATCAATACACCCAGCTTTCATGTTGAGATTAAGAAAACGTGGTAGCTAGTTCTCAAAAAAAAATTAGTTGCGAGCTTGCCCTCAACCAGCCAGTCACATGAACGCATCTGCTCTGGCCCCAGCTCTCCAGATCTATCAGGATATCTGACAAGATGTAGCTGATTTCCCAAGGATTGAAAGCAGGCCTCAACTAAGGAAGCTGCATTTGCGGCAGTACGGATTCTTTCCTCCGCTTCATTAAGCTTCTTATTGGTAACCTGCTGTTCAGCAATACGAGCACTGAAATTTTGTGCCAAAAAGCCAAGTCTTTCATATATAACTGTAATCGTTTTGGCAATCATCATCTCTATCACTTTTGGTGTCACCGTGTCAAGACCTTACTCACTGACCAAATTGTCATATTGAAGGCTCAGCTCCACCCTGGCTACCTCCGACTGCTTCTTTTGTTCGAGGATTTTCATGACTTTATTGGGCATTTTGTCCCAAAACTTAATCAGAAATCTTTGAGGGACATAGTAAGGAGGTTTTCAATCCAGGATTAGCTAATTATGGGCTGTGTATCAAGATAAATGAAAGGATTAAAGTATGAATAGCACCAGAGCTCATGGAAGCACAACTATTCCAGTGCTCATATCATGTGACCACCGCCCCTCCCCTCCTGATGGTACATCTGATGTGGCACAGTCTCTTTGATGAAAGAAGAGAAAAATGCAGTTTTTGATTTTGAGCAGCATTACTATATTATGCAATAACTTCTGCTCTACATAATATAATGCTTCTATCATAAGGCATTTGTTACTTTCTGAGATTTTTACATATTTGGCCCAGAAGGGATTTCTAATTTATAGTATCAAACCAAGTGCAGTTCATAAGCTCCCAAAGAGATTTGAGCCATCCAGGATGTTGATTAGAATAGTTAATTGGAATTAACAGATCATTTAGGCATCAGAAATGTGCATTTTCACATACCGCCTCAGTTTTGAGACATTGGTAGTCATCAAGCACATCGAAAAGGCCAGGTAACCGAATACTTGGTCAAAGAGGTGGGTTTTAAGAAGTGTCTTAAAGGGGGAAAGTGAGGCAGAGAGATGCAGGAAAAGAATTCCAGAGCTTAGTATTGAGGCAGTGAAGGTTTGGCCACCAATGATGGGGAAATTAAAATCAGCAATGTTCAAGACCAGAATTAGATAACTACAGATATTCTAGAGGGTTGTGAGGCTGAAGGATGATTATAGAGGTTGGGAGGGACAGCAGGAAAGTGTCCAGAGACCTGATAACACTCCCCTTTGCCCCTGACATCTTAGTAGCTGTAGCAATGACTTCCCTCGCTCCTCCGGTCAGGTTATTATTTATTAATTATTATTGTCACAAGTAGGCTGACATTTACACTGCAATGAAGTTGCTGTGAAAAGCCCTTAGTTGCCACACTCCGGCGCCAATTTGGGCATACTGAGGGAGAATTTAGCATGTAACCAACACGTCTTTTGGACTTTTTCACTTCTGCAAGAAGAATAATGCCAACTTCTTGTGTAAGTGAGATCTACCATTCTCGTACATTTTTTCTGCATTCTCCAGTCTTTGCATCCTTTGCAAAATGTGGTGCCCGGTTTAAACTGAGCAGTGTTTTATAAAGGTTCACCATTCATTTCTTGCTGTTATACGCTATAACTCCTAACAACTTTCTCCCGAACCCTGTTTTGCTTTTGCTTTTGGATAACCCTCCCCACAACTTTTGCTGTAGGTTATTTCTCTTTTTTCCTAGCCTAAAGCAAAGGTTTGCTGTTTTAATAAATGAAAAATTTGATAAACAAGCATACCTCATGTAGGTTCCAAAGTACATTGATCTAGTAGTTCCAGTTTTTGACAGAAAACAATTAAATAATGAACAAAAGTGGTTCATAAGGGTTTCGGTTTTTTAAATTGAGGGCAATGGGCCATTTTTCTATGGCACTTAATGGGAATGTGTACAAGGTTTGTGAAAGTTAACATATTAAAAGTATTGCATATGGTGCACATTTCTGCCCATATTTTCCTCGCCGCCTTTGTGGATTTTGTATGACTTTTTTTCAATGTTTGCAAATCTACTGTCAAAAAAATGAAACTGTGATATCGGGCAGTGCAGCCGATGGGAGTTGCTGTGTTTAAAGTACCCCAACGCACCAGCTATTATCCTTCCAGTTTTAGGATTGTAATAATTTTATTGGTGTTTTTGAACTGTATTTTGTACTTTCTACTTAAATTTCATAATACTTGAGATATCTTTTTACTCCTTATTTGTATCTGTAGCGGCCGGATTCTTTTGCATTGATTTATTACTGTTACATGCATAGTGAAAAGTATTGTTTCTTGCACGCCATACAGATAAAGCACACCTTAGGGAAGGAAAGGAGAGAGTGCAGAATGCAGTGTTACAATCATATCTAGGGTGTACAGAAAGATCAGCTTAATGCAAGGTAAGTCCATTCAGAAGCCTGATGGCAGCAGGAAAGAAGCTATTCTTGAGTCGGTTGGTACGTGTCCTCTGATTTTTGTATCTTTTTCCTGATGGAAGAAGATGGAAGAGAGTTTGTCCCCAGTGCATGGGTTCCTTGATTATGCTGGCTGCTTTTCCGAGGCAGGGGGAAGTATAGACAAAGCCAGTGGTTGAAAGGTTAGTTTGAATGATAGTCTGGGCTTCATTCACGACTCTGTAGTTTATTGTGGTCTTGGACAGAACAGGTGCCTTACCAAATTGTGATATAACTAGAAAGTATGCTTTCTATGGGGCATCTGTAGAAGTGGATGAAAATTGTAGTGCACATGCCAAATTTCCTTAGTCCCTTGGTTGACTTTCTTAACTATAGCATCTGTATGGAGGGACCAGGACAGGTTGTTGGTGACCTGGACTCCTAAAAACAAAGTTCTTGATCATTTCTACTTCACCCCATTGATGTGGACAGGGGCACATCCTCTGCCACATTTCCTGAAGTCAATACCTATCTTCTTTGTTTTATTGAATTGAGGGAGAGATTATTGTTGTCACACCAGTTAGCAGATGTTCTGTCTCTTTCCTGTACTGTGTCTTGTCATTGATTCTATCATTCAAGTAAGAACGTTCCTCCATTCACTTGACTTATGGCCTGGTCTTGTGTTCAATCCTTGTACTTACTTTTCTGGCTCAAATCCCCTTCTTCCTGTGCTTATAAACTTGTTCAGTAATTGTGAAGTTTCTAGCTTTGACCTACCGATTCTTCTCCATTATGTCTTTGCGAAGTATGCTATTTATCACATCCCACCATGCATCTCTGGTATTAACGAACTGCTTCAGTAAACCGGCTCTGCCAAGTGCCTTTGAAATAAAATCTGTTACAGTGGGTAATGCAAAAATTTTGACTGTAGTTGTAGTTTGTGATTTTTGTTCAAATTATAACCATCTATTTTCCCTGGGGGGCATGTGGTCTATTTCATTGTCTCCCACTATCTTCCTGTTGTATGCTTGTTTGTCTTTCACCTTCCCATTAGAGTATCTGCCTCTTATTGTCTGTGTTATGTCTTTGTTTTTTCCATTGTGAACATTGTGGCTGAATCTTAATCTGCCCCTTTTCTGTGTCTTTGTGCCTCACTCATTTTCATTTTGTTTACTCAATCTATTTCTTCCCACTCTTCCATCACTCAGTTTGTTCATTTCATTTTCTGTTACATTTTCTTTTGCTTTCTGAAGTTTATGGAGCAGAACATTAAAGCAACAACAGATATGTGATGTGATCAAAACACTTATTTCTTTCTCTCATACTTGGTCTTTTCAAAACATTTTACTTCGGTAAAATCTTTGAAATTTATTCTCCAGCTTTTCATCAAATAATTTGGGAAAACTGTTGAAATTTCTTGAAGCTAAAGAAATCCTTTTCTCTGTGTATATGACTGAAGATCTATAGTTGTCTGAAAAACGGAGATATATCCTGGGGAATTAGATACAGCTTATGCAATTGATTGCTGTTATCCTGGGATCAAAATTTGGCTCATTTTCACGACTAACGCCCTCTTTAGGAGGCCAAAGTAAGAAAGAGGGACGAACTAATACATAATTGGAAGAAACATTCATTCAAGCTATTAGCTCATTGGCTTACTTTCAAAATTTAGTTTTGTGCTCACATATTAAAAATCTAAGTTGTTTGCTGATTGTATTTTTGTTAGAAATGTAACTTGTTGAAACTTGAATGTTTTCACATTTTTTGTTTGTTCTCAGGAGTCATTTTTTCCCTTAACTAAATTTGTACATCCCTGAAAACCCCAACCCAAAAAGTGGCATCATTCCAGGTAGCTACTATTTTGAAACCATGCTTTCTGCTGTTGCTGATTTTAAAGCACCAGTCTTTGAGCCAGGAGGCTCTATGCAGCAGGGGATGTACACACCTAAAGGTATGTCATTATTCCTCTTCTTTTACCTGAGACATGGCATATAGTTTAGGAAATTGACTGTTTTAATTTCACTTGCAGTATTTTAATATCAGTACGGAATTTTTTCGAAGACGACCAATTTTCTCAACTGTTTTGTTGCTCGTAGATTAGATTTCTTTCAGTCTTCAACCAAGAAAATAGCCATTGAATATAAATCATTTTTGACACTTAATTTTTTTCAAAAAGAGAATGTATACACTATGCACATTCCTAACATGAGTTGCGTCCTTTATTTTCATGTTTTATTGGGGTAGATATAGTTCACATCCATATCACTTATCAAATTAATTTTATTGTTATATGTTAGAGATGATCATCACAATTTTGCATTACGACTTTTCAACAGGGCCTGTGCAGGTTTGGTGTGAATTACAATTCCATTAAGAGCTCATTGGCTTTTCTCCCACATTACTGCTAAAAAAGACATTCTTTGCTATTTACGCTTAGGGCGGCACAATGACACGTGGTTAGCACTGCTGTTTAATGCTGTTTATTCTTACATGGGATGTTTGTGTTGCTGGCTAGGTCAGTGTTTATTGCCCATCCCTAATTGCCTTGAACTGAATGACAATTTATCTAAAGGCATTTAAGTGTCAGCCGTATTGCTGGAGCAGCACAACCAGGTAAGGATATTAGTGAACCAATAGGGTTTTTCTAGCAATTGACGATAGTTTCATGGTCATCGTTTAGACTTCTAATTGAATTTTACCGAATTCAAATATGAACCCAGCTCCCTAGAGCATTGCATTGGGTCTCTGGCTTACTAGTCCTGTGACAACCTCACTATACAATCACCTCAATTGTCTGTTAATTCCTATTAAATTTATGTTGATATTGGTTTAATTGTTGAAGTAAAAGTTATAAAAAATGAAATCATATCCATTAGTTTTGTTGTTGTGTTGGTCAGTAAATTTGGTTTTGGTTTGTTAGTTTGCATCAAAATTTGCAAACATTTTTTCTTATTTTATATACTTAAAAGCTTAATGAGACCCATGGGCATGCATGTTGTGATACGATTTCTCAAAATCAAACTGTGATTAGAACATAGAACATAGAACATTACAGCGCAGAACAGGCCCTTCGGCCCACGATGTTGCGCCGACCAGTTAAAAAAACAATGACCCTCTAACCTAAACCAATCCCTTTTCATCCATAAACCTATCCACAGATCTCTTAAACGCCCCCAAACTAGGCGCATTTACAACTGCAGCAGGCAGGGCATTCCAATCCCTCACCACCCTCTGGGTAAAGAACCTACCCCTGACATCCGTCCTATAACTACCCCCCCCTTAGTTTAAAGCCATGCCCGCTCGTGCTAGCTTTCTCCATCTGAGGAAAAAGGCTATCACTATCCACCCTATCTAAACCTCTAATCATCTTATATGTTTCAATAAGATCCCCTCTTAGCCGCCTTCTTTCTAACGAAAACAACCCCAAATCCCTCAGTCTCTCCTCATAGGACCTCCCCTCCATACCAGGCAACATCCTGGTAAACCTCCTCTGCACCCTCTCCAAAGCCTCCACATCCTTCCTATAATGTGGGGACCAGAACTGCACACAATACTCCAAGTGTGGCCGCACCAAAGTTGTGTACAGTTGCAACATGACGCTGCGACTCCTAAATTCAATCCCCCTACCAATAAACGCCAAGACACCGTATGCCGCCTTAACAACCTTATCTACTTGATTCCCAACTTTCAGGGATCTATGTACACATACACCTAGATCCCTCTGTTCATCCACACTATTCAGAGTCCTCCCGTTAGCCCTATACTCGACACATCTGTTATTCCTACCAAAGTGAATTACTTCACACTTCTCCGCATTAAACTCCATCCGCCACCTCTCGGCCCAGTTCTGCAACCTGTCTAAGTCTCCCTGCAAACTATGACACCCTTCCTCACAATCTACCACACCTCCGACTTTGGTGTCATCAGCAAATTTACTAATCCACCCAACTATACCCTCATCCAGATCATTAATAAAAATTACAAACAGCAGTGGCCCCAAAACAGATTCCTGAGGCACACCACTCGTAACTGAACTCCATGACGAATATTTACCATCAACCACCACCCTCTGTCTCCTATCTGCTAGCCAATTCCTGATCCAATTTCCTAGATTACCCTTAATCCCATACGTCTGCATTTTCTGCAGAAGCCTACCATGGTGAACCTTATCAAACGCCTTACTAAAATCCATATATACCACGTCAACTGCCTTACCCCCATCCACCTCTTTGGTCACTTTCTCAAAAAACTCAATAAGGTTAGTAAGGCACGACCTACCTGCTACAAAACCATGCTGACTATCTCCAATCAATTCATTACTCTCCAAATAACTATAAATCCTATCCCTCATAATTTTTTCTAAAACCTTGCCCACAACAGAAGTAAGACTCACCGGTCTATAATTCCCGGGGAAGTCTCTGTTCCCCTTCTTAAACAATGGGACAACATTTGCTATCCTCCAATCTTCCGGTACTATACCTGAGACCAACGACGACCTGAAGATCAGAGCCAGAGGCTCTGCAATCACCTCTCTTGCCTCCCAGAGAATCCTAGGGTAAATCCCGTCCGGACCAGGGGACTTATCTATTTTCAAACCCTCAAGAATATCCAGCACATCCCCCTTATCAACTGCAATACTGTCTAGTTTACACCCCTGCAACCCAGTGTTCTCCTCAGCTACATTCATGTCCCCCTGCGTGAACACCGAAGAGAAATATTGGTTCAATGCCTCTCCAATCTCTTCCGGTTCCACACACAACTTCCCCCTGCTGTCTGTAACTGGCCCTAATCTTGCCCTAACCAACCTTCTGTTCTTAACATACCTATAGAACGCCTTAGGATTCTCCTTGATCCTATCAGCTAAAGTCTTCTCATGTCCTCTTTTAGCCCTTCTTAACTCACTCTTCAACTCCCTCCTAGCCAATCTAAAGCTTTCTAGTGCACTACCTGAGCCCTCAAGTCTCATCTGAACATAAGCCTCCTTTTTCTTTTTAACCAACGAATCAACTTTTTTAGTGCACCACGGTTCCCTAGCTCTACCAATTCCTCCTTGCCTGACAGGGACATACCTATCAAGGACTCACAGTAGCTGCTCCTTGAAAAAACTCCACATTTCGGACGTTCCCAGTCCCTGTAGTCTCCTAGTCCAACCTATGCTTCCTAATTCTCTCCTAATAGCCTCATAATTACCCTTCCCCCAGCTAAAACTACTGACCCGAGGTTCATGCCTATCCCTTTCCATCACTAAGGTGAACGTAACCGAATTGTGGTCACTATCACCAAAATGCACACCAACTTCCAAGTCTAGCACCTGGTCTGGCTCATTTCCCAGCACCAAATCCAATATAGCCTCACCTCTAGTTGGCCTATCTACATACTGAGTCAAAAAACCTTCCTGCACGCTTTGTACAAAAACTGACCCCTCTAACGAGCTAGAGCTATAGCAATTCCAATCAATATTAGTAAAGTTATTGATTGATTGATGCAGTTCATTTAATCTTCACTTTGTTATCCAGAGTTGATCAATATTGAGGTTTGTTGCAAGTTGCTGTCTTAAATTCAACCTCACACAAAT
This sequence comes from Carcharhinus amblyrhynchos, assembly GCF_965287045.1. Taxonomy (NCBI): domain Eukaryota; kingdom Metazoa; phylum Chordata; class Chondrichthyes; order Carcharhiniformes; family Carcharhinidae; genus Carcharhinus; species Carcharhinus amblyrhynchos. The sequence goes on from NC_137334.1 coordinate 47,636,409, forward strand.
ACATGCTGGTAAAAGGATCATTACTTTCTTGTTTTTTTGATATATTTTAATAGAAGATTATTACCCCTTTTTAGGAACAATGCAACAAACCCTCAAGGATCGGTCCATACAGCATAATCATTTTTCCACAAATAAGTATGGAAAAAGACACACAGTTGGATTGGATTAATCATTGCAAATGGCGCCTCCAAAGAAACAGACAATGAAAGGATGTTTCAGGGATTGGGAGAAAACAGTATAATAGGATAAAGTCATGAGTACATGGCATATTGGTGCATGTTCTTTCCTACAGGACCACCCAGGGAGAATATAGGATATTGACACAAGTATAGAAAAGGCTGGACAACTAAACATTCTTGCAGCACACTTAGGCATGCACCAATGCATATTTCCCCCATACTGGAGGCCCCATTGTTACAAATCAATGTTTTTTCCCAGGATATGTGCTCTGTCTACACGTTTACAGGAGTCTGTCAGATTTTTTGACCCCCAAAATAACAAAAATACAACAACAGAATTATGTGTCACCAATGGTTCTATGAGGGTTTTTCTCACCAGTTGTGAGGACTCGTTGGGTCATACCCACAACCTCTACTCCAAACCACCCCCTCACTGCAGTGGCACAACTCATATTAGCCATGACAAGAGTAAAGGATACCATATAGCATATATTGCCATTATAAACGCAAGGATTATAGAATAAGATAGATAAATATCGCATAACCCTAGTGCCATGCATGCTATCCAGCATGCTCCCCAACAGTTTTAAGCTCTTTAAGTCACTAGGATTGAATTTTGACACAGGACCAGAAGCAATGCCAGCTTTCACTCCTAGCATACCAAGGATATGGTAGGATCAAATCTATGTCTCAGGCCTGGAATAATTGAAGGAATATGTTGAGGGGTGTATTCCATTACAAACAAATGGATGTCCCTGGAATTCAAAGGATAACAGGCGAAAGTTGTCTCAGAGCTCATATACTAGGTCACCCCTTTCTAGTGACAAATAACATCACAAAATCAAAAAAGGAATGTAACGACAAGGGGTAAAGTCCAGGATTAGTGATGAACTGCTGATTATGATTCTTAACACAGAGGTAAAACCCTTAGTAGAATTGTTGAACGGCCATAAGGATGCATCAGGTGTCACCCTGGGTAAAGCAAGGCAAACCGTATTCAGGTAGCTTTCACACATTTTCCAGCTTCACTAAAGTATCTGCAGCCCAAGCTATGAAAAAGCATGCTTTCCGACCGGGGGCAAGGCCTCAGAAACAGATGCTATATGCCCCTTCAGGATTAATATGTTCAGCTTTCGTGTCAAGATTTTAAAAAATCATGGTAGCCAGCTCTGGGGGCTGGGAACTTGTCCTTAGCTCCTTCTAAAAAGCCAGTCACATAGACACTCCTCCAGCCCCAGCTCTCCAGATTGATCAGGATATCTGACATAGCATGAAGCTGAATTTCCAAGGATTGAAAGCAGGCCTCAACTGAAGAAGCTGCATTTTTGACAGTAAAGATTCTTTCCTCTGCTTTATCAAGCTGCTTATCAGCATCCTGCAGTTCAGCAACATTAATGTTGAAATTCTGAGCCAAAAAGCCGAGTTCTTGTCTATAATTTTAATCAGATTGTCAGGCATCATCCACAATGCCTCCAATGTCGCAGGATTGAGAACCTGCTCACCGATCAAATTGTCATGTTGGAGGCTCAGCTCAGCTCAACTCAAGACTGCTTCTTTCAATCAAGGATTCTCCTGACTTTACTCAGCATTTTGTCCCAAAACCTAATCAGAAATCTTCCAGGGACATAGTACAGAGTTTCCATTCCAGGATTAGGTACTTTTGGCTGTGCATCAGGATAAATGAAAGGATTAAAAAATGAGTAATGCCAGACCTCATGGAACACAGCCATGCTCACATCCCATGATCCCCTTAGAACCTTACTTTCAATGCACCTGTTGCAATGTAAGGATAGTCAGTCTTCCAAATTCTGTCACAGAAACTCTAGACCTTGTGATCTGCTTTTAGGAAGAACATGAAATTTCAATAAGCTGTTCAGCCTCAGTTGAGAGCAAATCTATGTCAAACAGACATTGAAAGAGGTTTTGGACCATATTGAACTCTGTCACATCTAATTCGGAAAAAGGACTCAATATATGTCTCTGGGTGGCTGAGATGATTGCTTTGTTACGAATGGATCAGTGTTCAATTTTTTTTTGTTAGACAGAAGCTTGGAAAACTTCATAATGTTCTTCCAAATTGCAAGTTTCTTCATGAAGGCTCTGACACTTAGCAAAGAATGTTTTTGTTCTTCCTTATATATTTGCAACCAGTTTATTTTGTTTCCCAAATATATCTGACGTTACAGAAAATCAGCAAATTCTGTTCTTTTCCTTTTGCAGTTCATTGCAAATGCAAGCAGCTGATACATCAGTTCAAAAAACTTTTGCAGTACTCATCCTCTTGGTAGCCAGTAGACCTCAGTATGAAATAACAGTTCATCATTTTCAGACGCAGTGTCTTCTAACAGTTTTGCAGATGTGCAAAATTTAATTGGGTGAGATTTAATGTATTTTATGTATCCATAAACAAGAGAACTAGTACAGATACAAATATATTAAAGTATTTAGGAAGAATAATATCTGCAGCTGGAAGATGCAGCAAAGAAATAAGAACAAAGATAGCAATGGGAAAGGACAGATTTGATAAGAAAGAGAGTCACTGATGAGAAAGTTGAATAAAACAACTCAAACAAGAATTGAATTATTGATTTATTAATTGATTTACTATTGTCACATGTTTTGGGATACAGTGAAAAGTATTGTTTCTTGCAAGCTGTTACAGACAAAACATACTGTTCATAGAAAACATAGAGGAGAAGGAAAGGATAGGGTGTAGAATATTGTGCTGCAGTTACTGGTAGAGTGAAGAGAAAGATCAACTTAATGTGTGAAAGGACCCTTCAAAAGTCTTGAGTTGGTTGGTACATGTTTTCACATTTCTGTATCTTTTTCCTAATGGAACAAGGTGGAAGAGAGTTTGTCTGGGGTGCATGAAGTCCTGGATTATGCTGGCTGCTTTCCCGAGACAGCAAAAAGTGTAGATGAAGTCAATGGACAGGAAGCTGGTTTGTGTGATAGACTGGGCTAGGTTCACAACACTTTATAATTTCTTGTGGTCTTGGTCAGAGCAGGAATTATACCAAGCTGTGATGCAACCGGAAAGGATGCTTTCTATGATGCATCTGTTGAAATTGTAGTACATATGCGGAATTTTCTTAGCCTCCTGAGAAAGTAGAGGTGTCAGTGAGCTTTCTTATTTAGAGGGTCCACATGGAGGGACCAGGGACAGGTATCATCATTGCAGTGGGTCACATCATTGTTTGAGATTCGACCCACTACACTGGCGTCATGAGCAAATATAAAAATGGCTTGTGAAGAGCTTATTTTTGAAAGTTGTTTTGTATCGATGTGAGACTTGGACCTTACAGAAAAGGAGACCAACTTGCTAAATGACTTTTCAATGTGGGTTTGGAGGAGAATGAAATGGATCTGCTGGGCAAACCTGTAACAGATAATGAAATTCTGAGGAGAGTGATCAAACAAAAATAAAAATTCTGATCCTAATTAGGAAAAGATAGAGTGTGTGTACCACATTCATCTTAAAAGGGAGTCATTTGATAAGAGATGTTACACCGAGGGACCATTTCAAGCAAAAGGAAGAGACAGGAAGGAAGAGAATATAATTTAAAATTGAAGCAAGTTGTTAGTAAATAAGAAGGATGGCGCAAGATTGAAATGGAAAGACTGCTATGAACTAAGGTTCTGCCTTTGGGCAGAGCACACATGATTATGAATTGATGTGACCCACTGCAACTCTGCTCAGTTCTTTTAGTTGCTCGTTGTTCCTTGTGAATCATGCAGTGAATCCAAATTGCAGGCAGAGCAACTTGGTTCTCAAAGGCATACAGATTTGTGCTGTGCCATAGATAGAACAGAATCAGTACACAATCCAACAAGGTGATGCAAATTGTGCGGAGGGTGTGGAGAGTCTGCAGAAGGATCTGGATAGGCTGGGCGAATGGGCCAGGAAATGGCAAATGGAATTTAATGTTGGCAAGTGTGAGGTGGTCCACTTTGGTAGGAAGAATGGTAGGAAGGACTATTACTTACGTGGCGAAAAACTGCAGCAGGCGACGGTGCAGAGGGACCTCGGGGTCCTTGTGCATGAGTCGCAAAAACCCAGCCTGCAGGTGCAGCAGGTGGTCAGGAAGGCGAATGGGATGCTGGCCTTCATAGCGAGGGGGATTGAATATAAAAGTAGGGAGGTCTTGCTGCAGCTGTATAGGGCATTGGTGAGGCTGCAGCTGGAGTAGTGTGTGCAGTTTTGGGTGCCGCACCTGCGCAAGGATATTTTGGCCTTGGAGGGAGTGCAGAGGAGGTTTACTAAGCTGATACCGGAGTTGAGGGGGTTGAGCTATGAGGAGAGGCTGAATAAACTAGGCTTGTACTCGTTAGAGTTTAGAAGAATGAGGGGAGATCTCATTGAGACGTATAAGATGATGAATGGGATGGATAGGATAGAGGTGGAGAGACTCTTCCCGCTCAAAAAAGACAGTAGGACTAGGGGGCACAGCCTCAAGATAAAGGGGGGGCGGTTTAGAACGGAGTTGAGGAGGAACTTCTTCACTCAAAGGGTGGTGAATCTCTGGAATTCTCTGCCCGTTGAAGTGGTGGAGGCTGCCTCGCTAAATATTTTTAAGAAGCGGGTTGATGGGTTTTTGATAAGAGAGGGGATTAAGGGTTATGGGGAGAGGGCGGGAAAGTGGAACTGAGCCACGACAGATCAGCCATGATCTTATTGAATGGCGGGGCAGGCTCGAAGGGCCAGATGGCCTACTCCTGCTCCTATTTCTTATGTTCTTGGATCCCTTTTTTGTCCTCCATGTACCCTGCAAAACATTGAATATTCCATATGCCATTTCATGTTCAGGAAGCAAAAGACAGAACAAAATGTCTTCAAGAATATTATTCTCCCAGATGTAGCATTCAAAAGCCAATATGTAGGCATCGCATTCCTCAGTGTTCACAACAATTTGAAGAGCAAAAGCAGGTGTGCATTTTAGGTACTCCACCTGTGTCGTTCTCTGATAGCTGTCAGTGCCCCAATTTTTTGCTTCATGGTGTTGTTTGAGAGGGTAAGCTTGTCTGTGGCTCCCCACACCTTCAAATACCTGCTACAATTGATAAGGTTAAAATAAAATTTCCAAAATCTTGTGAGGATTCTTTGCCTGTGCAAATCAGACAGCTCACCTCAAGGAATTCTCTTTCAGCTTGTTTGGTGATGTTTAAGGTCCTCTCAAACTGAATGTATTGCTGCACAAGCTCCTCATTTGAAGGCTGAAAAATTGATTATGATTTACCAACTTATTCCTCTGTTTGCAAGTGTTAATTAAGTTAATTTGTCTTAATATGTTTACTGGAAAACATGCTGGGACAAATTACACCTTTTGGCTTCAGTTTTGGCAAAAAATACATTAAACATATATTCCAGGAAAGAATCATTTCATCTATGAATACTTGTTTATAATTTACAATGGAATCAGATGACTCACTGCTGGAGCAAAACGGTCTCTGCAAAATGATTTGTCTGTGGTGTTGAAGCAATTATCACAATGGCTCTCACTTACACAAGTTGTATAGGCATGGCTTTTGATGGATATTTATTTGATTGCAGACAAAACCAAAAAAGAACTGCAGTCAAATGGTAACAGCCAGCATTAACAAATATGGTTGGGGCTTGATTCTAGTTCTCAATGTAGTATCTATGATGTCATCTCTTGTGCTTTGCCTTTTCCTTAGGTATTTTGAAAGCCATATGAGATTGATATGATTTTTTTTCTCGTGCCCCTATTCACTATTTCTGCAATCCTAATTGAGGTTGTGATTCACATTTGGCTAGAAAGACCAAACATTCCCTTTGAACTGTTCATTTTTAGGGGTTCATACTGACTAGAGTTGATGAGGATGGATTCCCAATGTAACATGGATGATTTTTATTGTCCTATTGTAGCCTGCTTGACATTTGCCTCAGTTGCTACTAACAGTGTTTTGGGGATGGATCCCATTTACATTGTATAACTAACTTGATGTGCTTTCTGAGGGTAATCTGTACAGCAAATTTAAAAATTCTTTCTCTGAACATGGGTGCCACTGATGATTGGCATTAAGAGCATAAATAGGTAAACTTTTGAGAAGTGGTGGTGGGCTGTTTTCTTGAAAGGCTGTACGCATGCAGTTTGATACAACTGAGTAGCTTGATAGGAAAGATAAGCTTCAAATCACGCTAGTGTGAGACTAGATTCATCTAGGCCAGATCAGGGAAGGGCAATAATGGACCAGTTGAATTTTTACAACAATCTGATAGCTTTATGATCTTACAGCTTTACAGATAATGGTTTTTTGTTTCCAGGTGTTTTAGACTGAACTAAATTCACAAAAGGCTATGGTTTGATTAGTCCAGGCCTCTGGCCACTTATTCATAGTGAGCTCTCTGGAAAATGCCATGAGATAAAAAGGATATCCAGGTTTATCCAAAGGGGAAGATAATTCAGGGAAAGCCGACAGTCAGATCATGAGATTCCATATTTTTTCTCGGTACAGAGAATACTCACAGCCTGTAACACTTCTTCTCCCTTCCTCATCCACGCTTTTGTCTATTGCTCACTTGGTTAGCTTCCCATCATCCACCTTCCATTAAATCTCAGCTTCAGATTTACACTCTCCTCCTTGAAATCTTTACACGGCCTTCCCTTTATCCTCACAATCTTTAGACATCTTTAAATTATGAATGAGTTTGGGATATATTTGTAGAAAATATTCCACCTGTGTGAGAATCCAAAGCCAGCGACCATAAATATAGCTAATAAATTCAAAAGAAACTTAACCCATAGAGTGGTTAGAATGCCAAACTTGTTGCCGTAGAATGAGGAATTTACAATCAGAGAATTGTTATGGCACAGAAGGAGCCTTTTAGTCCATTGAGTTTACACCATCTGTCCAGATAAGCATTATGGCTGAGTGCCATTCCCCTGCCTTTTCCCATTCTCCTGCATATTGTCTCTATTCAAATTATAATTTAATGCCCTCTTGAATGCCTCAATTGAACCTGTCTCGACTACACTTCCAGACCCAAACAACTCGTGAAAAAGCTTCTTCTCTCACTATATTTGCTTCTTTTGCAAATTTCCTTAAATTTGAGCCCTCTTGTTCTAATACAAGGATCAGTTTCTTTCTGTCCTGTCCTCATGATTTTGGACACCTCTATCAAACCTCCTCTCAGCTGTCTTTGTTTCCAAGAAGAACAGTCCCAACCTCTCCAATCTATCCTCATAACTGAAGTTTCTCATCCCTGGAACCATTCTTATAAACCTCTTTGGCACTCTGTTTTGTGCATACTCATCTTTCCTATAATGTGACACCCAGAATTGTATACAGTATTCCAATTGAGGTCCAACTAGTGTTTTGTAATATATTCTGCTTAATCTCTGTGCTTTTTCACTCAACTGTCCCCATTGATAAAGCCCAGAAAACTGTGAATGGAATCCTATGGCTATTCACACTGGCAAGATTTTCTAGTCCCACTGTAGTGAGGGGAGATTTGGCTAACTGCCAAATTTTGCATCCTTGTTGCAGGACAGCAGGGTGTGAATGGTCAGTAAGTTGGCACCCTTTATGTTTTATTAACTGCACTCTCCACCTGTCCTGCCACCTTCGAAAGTCTATGCACACATACATAGACCCAGATGCTCCTTAATCTCTTTTAGAATTTTACCCCTTGCTTTATATTATCTCTCCATGTTCTTCCTACCAAAATGCGCCACCTCAGACTTATCCATTATTAAACTTGATCTGTCACCTATCTGCTCATTCCACCAACTTGTCCTTTTGAAGTTTTATACTGTCCTCTTCACTGTTTTCAATACTTTCCAGTTTTAGTTTTGTATCGTCTGCAACCTTTGTAACTGTCCTTTAGATCTAGATTAGGGGTCTCCAAACTACGGCCCGCAGGCCACATCCGGCCCGCAGCAACTAAATTTTATTCATTCACTTATAAGACTAATTTCTTTTCTTTGACCAGCGAAAATGTGTAAAATATACATTGTGGCCCTCTGAAAAGTTTGGAGATCGCTGATCTAGATCATTAAGCATGGGGTCCCAAAACTGACTCCTGGTGAACACCAGTACAAACTTTCCTCCAGTCCGAAAAATATCCACTGACCATTATTCTCTGCTTCCTATTATTCAACCACTTTTGTATCCATTTTGTTATTGTCTTGTTTAGTCCATGAACTATTACTTTTCTCACAACTCTTGTCTGACACTGTATCAAAAGCCTTCTGAAAATCAAGTACACCACATCAATAGCATTAACCTCATTGACCCTTTCTACTACCTCCTCAAAATACTCCACAAAGTTAGTTAGACACGATTTCCCCTTTAGAAGTCCGTGAAGTAAGGTGTGTTCTTCTGAGAGTGGAATTTGACTTCCACTCGTGTGGAAGTCAGTTCCAATGAGACCAATTGGCTCAGTGTGACAAGCATCTGGGAGGATATGAGAGGCAATCCACAAAAGTTATATTGGGTGGCAACTATCACTTGGCTTCAGAATGTGGTGTGTCTGACTACAATTGGCCTGTTGGATGACATGGACTGTGTACTCACTGAGAACATTAGAGTATAAGATGCCTTTTTAACTGGTGCTATCCTCACAAATCTGTGTACATCTGTAAAGATGTAGATGGAATGACGGATAAGTGTATTATGGTCAATCTTATCATGTTCAGTAAATATTTTATTCTTTGATATTTGTTCAAAGCAAATGTTTCTGTGTACTTCAGATACTACAGTTTTAAAAGTTTTTTTACAGAAAAGCTTACACTCTTCAGCTTGAAAGAATCTACTGAATCCTGAATTCTGCTTTTAAAAATGAATTTTCAAGAATGTCTGGCTAAAGAGTAGAGTGGTTTGAATTTAAAAGCTTGCATGTGCTTCATTGTTGGTATCATATAAGTTGTGCAAGAAAATAATTCCTAAATAACACAGAAAAAAAATTCTAGCCTATCTATGTTCCTTTCTAGTAGAAGATTATCAAATGGGAAGAAGGATAGTGATCAAAATGCAAAAGTAATGTATATATATTTAAAAAGGAAACTCATCACAGGGTTGAGAAAAGGATTAATTTTGCTCATTCTTGAACTGTTGCCTGAATTATTTAAAGCTCTTGATTATGGTTGCTATCTGTTTAACATTCAACAAGAGATTTAACACCACCTAACATTTTCAAGCTTATCTCGTGCTTTATTTTCTACTGCACAAAACCATACAATAGAAATTAGTCACTGGTGTGGATTATTGCCAAAAGCTTTCATTTAAAAAAGGAATTATTTTAGTAATTTTATTTTTAGGTTTAGTGAACAAGCAATAACATAGCAGATGGAATATAGTGTGGATAAGCGTGACGTTATCCAAATTGGTAAGAGGAATGGGGGTGCAGAGTTTTTCTTAAATGGTGAAAGATTGGCAAGTATTGATGTGCAAAGGAACCTTGGTGTCCGTGTTCATAAGTTACTGAAAGCAAACATGCAGGTACAGCAATCAATTAGGAACACAAATGATATATTGATCTTTATTGCAAGAGGATTTGAGTACAGGAGTAAAGATGTCTTGCTTCAATTGTTTAGAACCTTGGTTAGGCTACACCCAGACTGTTGCATACAGTTTTTGTCTCCTTATCCAAGGAAGGATTTACCCAACATTGAGGGAGTTTCACCATAATAATCCATTGGATGGCAGGACTATCCTGTGAGGAGAAATCGAGGAGGTTGGGCTTGTAGTCTCTTGCTTTTAGAAGAATGAAGCAACATCACATTATAACTTCATAAGGAGCTAGACAGGCAGATGTCAAAAGAATATTTCCTCTGGCTGGGGCTGTAGAACAAGGGGATTGAGTCTCACAATAAGGGGCAAGCCATTTTGGACTGAGATGAGGTTGAATTTCTTCATTTAGAACATGGCAGAGCTTTGGAATTCTGTACTTCAGAGGGCTGTGAAACTTGGGCATAGAGTACAGAGATCAATATATTTCTCGTGCTAATGTCATCAAGGGATATGTGGATAGCAGGGTGTTGAGGTAGATCGTCAGTCATGATTGCATTGAATGGTGGAGTGGGCTGAAGGGGCTGGATGGCCTACTTCTGCTTCTGTGTTCCAATTAATGTAAAAGGTAGTTACCTTGTCTGTTGTAACTGGCAGTTTAGATTAGCATCTTTCCTTTCTGAAACTAATTAGAACTTTTTAAAAACCTTTGTTTTGTAAATGTCAGTTTAATTTATTTTGCAGTTTCATAACTCAAGATTAGCCACTAGTCTCAGTGACAAAAGATGTCAGCATTTGGGAAAATGCTTTTCTTATGTGACAATAAAATCCCAGTTTTGGGGATGAAATATGCCTGGCTACCTCCATAACAAAACCTACTTATTTTCCTCAGCATTATTTTCATCAGGCACAAGATGGCAGTGTGTACTTTCAGTTCCAAATTTTTCAGTGACCGCTAAATACAAACTGGATTGGTTTGAAAAGTCTGTGGCTTATTACTGTTTGCTATTTGCTTTGTCAAAATGTGTTTAACTACTTTCTGCTTTTTTTAAAAAGCCAGATAGAGAGTTAAAAATGAAAACAGAAATTGTGAAAATACTCAGCAGATTAGGTAGCGACTATGGAGAAAGAAACAAACTTCTAAAGGAAACTCGTTGACTTGAAATGTTAAGTCTGTTGCTGTCTGCACAGATGCTGCTTGGTCAGCACAGTATTTCTACCATTTTCTGTGTTTATTTCAGATTTCCAGAATCTGCATTATCTTGCTTTCATATTAGGAAATTAAAAATTCATCATTGCTGCAGAAATTGTGGGCATTGGGTGGATAGCTAAAAACATTGTGTTGAGATTTGTATGTGCTGTATGGCACTTTGATGAACAGGAGGAAACCCTTGTCTTCAGGAAAGGGAGAGTTAATGACTTGGCAAGTGGAGGAAAACAATTGTATAGATATTAGCTCTGTATCTATAAATGCAGTTATCAGCTTCTCAAATAGATAAATTATTTATTGCAAGCATTCTGTTTTGATTGATGAAGCAAACCAGTATTGCCAGTGCAAACTCCAGGAGGTATTTTTCTGTTTGGCAAGAAACCTCCATTTCTTTGTTCATTTTTTTGTATGCATTTTAAAAAAACCTCAGTGCTTAATTTTTTTTCTTTTTTTTATTGAATATGCATCACACTATCAAAGTATTCTGATTTGTTATTTGCAGTTTATAGAAAAAGGGGGCAATCTTATGAAAAATATTTGAAGTGCCAAGTGAGTGTGAAAACGGGAGAGAATTGCACCCACTTTATATGCAAACTCCCAGATGCTGTCTTAGAAGAAAAAAGAGGGACAAAATGTGATTCTCGTCAGTAGGGAAAGTGGGCAGAGCCAATTTTTGCTGGGAAGTCAGCTGCTGAATTGTAGGGATGCCTCTGCGCATGTGCCCTGATCTCCCACTGCATCGTGTGCAAAGAGATCTGTTACTGCCCCCCGCCCCCTGCTGGCCCCACCGATACCCCCACCCACCCCCGTTCCCGGACATGAGGTTGATTTCAGCAGCAGTATCGTCACGAGAAACAAGGAATGGGCAGGAACCCAATTTTTCACCTCTCTTGTGACCTTAACTGTTCGCCACACTGATTGACTGGCGAGATGAATCACTAAGATCGCCCACAAAACATTTTTAAGAAATCACTTCTGTTTTAGGAAAATTGTTTTTTGTTTTTGTGAATTTTCTCTCTGTTTTACTAATTGTTTTACTAATTTTACCATGGCTTTAAACTAAGGGGGGGTAGTTATAGGACAGATGTCAGGGGTAGGTTCTTTACCCAGAGGGTGGTGAGGGATTGGAATGCCCTGCCTGCTGCAGTTGTAAATGCGCCTAGTTTGGGGGCGTTTAAGAGGTCTGTGGACAGGTTTATGGACGAAAAGGGATTGGTTTAGGTTAGTGGGTCATTGTTGTTGTTTTTTTTTAACTGGTCGGCGCAACATCGTGGGCCGAAGGGCCTGTTCTGCGCTGTAATGTTCTATGTTCTATGTTCTAATTGGCATTGTGTAAATGTAGCCTTTTTAAAAAAGGATTTTTGCTTAGGATTATTTTACCAAATGAAATCTTTATCCACAGTTTACAAAATACTAGTGATTAGGTTATTACATATTGGAGCTTTTATTTCTCATCACACTGTACCCTCTATTTATTAAAATTGGCAGTAGCACACATCTGCTTAATGAAAAGGTCAATTAAAGGAAACAATTGTTCAAGCTTTTTTAAAAATCCCTCCCCCCAACCCTCCTGCTTCATTGTACTGTGTTCACTTGAGGGAAGATTGTTTAAAGGAAACAGTTCAACAGAGATATGTTCTGTGCACCTTTTGATTAATATCTTCGGTTTATTCCATGTTTACGCAAGAAATACACTGCAGAAACAGCTACTCTTTTCTGTAGAACTGAAAAGGTCATGTGGAATATGACAGTTGAAGTTTCATTATGTTGCCTTGTCCTGTAGAATTCTTTGTCAGACCACATTGTCTTATAATAAACAGAAGTTCAGAGATATAGCTAGCCATTACTTGCTGCACTAGTACTCCAGCACTATTCCATTTGAACTTGTGCTGTCAAGAACAGTGAAAATTATGGTGGTGAGGTGCCTGTCTTTGCTACTGTTGCACCTGTTTGTACCTCATTGGTATGCGACACAATGTACAAAGTACATGTATTTTAAAAGAAATGTAAAAAACTTTGTACCATATATTGTAGTTTGTAATCAAGTTAGGAATTTGCACTGACTTGTTTTCATCCTTTTATTAGCTGATGTTTGGAATCAGGAGTTTGACCCTATTATGGTGATTCTAAGAACAGTATATCGCAGAGATGTCCAGTCTGCAATGGACAGATATATGGGATTGTAAGTATCTTTTAAATTTGCTTGTATAGTCAGGACTATTTGAAACTTTTGATAAACTGAGCCAGCCAGTTTCACTCTTTTGTTGCAATGTTTTTTCTCTGGTTGAAAATGTTCATTTTTTTTGTTTAACAAGCTAATATTTCCAGTTTTGTATCAAAGCTATACTTGTATACTTTATGAAAAGTTTTCTGTGCATACTGAAGAGATGCTGCTGCATGACATAGTTAGAATATTGATATCAATATTTAGAGCAGTCTGGACTTATGATAATATGAAGTAATGTTGCTTTTAACTCATTGTCTCAAATTGCACTGATCATGACCATTGCTAGTGATGGAGATATATATAGTTCATTCTAATCTGTCCATGTGTATCACGAAATTTTCTCTTTAGACATAACTCAAGTTTCAAAGAATAAATTATGTAAGTGTAGATTAAGCTCACAGTAGTTATGTTTGCAGTGATTATGATTAAGGGTCAGGTTTTTAGTGGCAAAATTGCAGTGTTGAATGCTATACTTTTCTAATTGCTTCTAGTGGCCACCACTAATTGGCTGTGCTCATATTCCAGAATAGAGGAGCACAGCTTCCCATTTGTACTGCTGTACTGCACAGCACTTTTAATAGCCCTTTGCTCAGCTGCTTTTCCTTTACTCTTGACTTTACCTTTTTTTAAAGAAGTTTTACAGGTCACCCTTGATTTAATCCCAGACTGGTGCTTTGAGCAGTGTCCTGCTGTGTAAAGTTTTACTGCGTAGTTGTATTGAATAACTGTGCATCAGTGATTGCAAGCTTAAACAACTGATAGCTGAACTTTAGTAGTATAAAACGCCTGGACGATCAACTTGGAGCATAATTATTAAATCAACAATTGTATGTTAACTATTAAAATTGCCATCCAGAATTTCTTAGTTATTTGATAACGCTGCTCATTGATCCTTGCTAAATTTCTTAGCAGCATTTGGTGAAGCTGAAATAAAAACAAAAAAATGCTGGAAATATACAGCAGCTCAGCCAGTTGGCACCCATAAAGAGTTGAGACAGATTATGCATTTTTGGGTGTATTCTCTTAGAACAAAATTATATCTGACAGAGCTTATTCCCTTGCAGAAGAACAACATGCCTGAATTGTTGACATCAAATTAAATAAAATGGCTCTAGCAACTGTTGCTTCCTGTCTCCCCCAACAAGATTTGGCACAATTGCAAATTTATTGAAAGTTTTAACTTCTTTTGCATGGCCTCCCCAAAGCACAGATAAATTAATTTCCCTGGACAGCCAAAGAATGGTCATTGTATGGAAATTTTGTCCCTCAAAATTCAGAATCAAAGCAAGAGTCAAGAATGTACCACTTAATCCTCATTAACTTTGGAAACTTCTGATCAATTTGAATCTTGGTTATTTTGAAGAAATTGTTAATAGAGTATGTTGGAAATTAATTGCTTTGTGAAAATGTACCAGAATTTATTTGTACGACTTTCCCAATTTGGTCTCTGATCAGCATCCCTGGTATTCACGTAGACATTTTTTCATAGCATGGGCACTTTCTTCACAGTGGAAGCCAAACCAGCAATGCCAATGTGCAATTGACTGATTGACTTTGAGGACCCCACCATGAATTCACTTGCGAGACCAAATTCTTATCTACTGAGGGAAGTCCAAGCTATAGGCAATGCTGGGTAATTTCTCCATAAGTATTGAATCAATACTATTACAAGTGGATACCTCATATCCACTAGTCCTTTTTCAGGCCTTCGTATTGATATTGCAAAGATTACTGCTAAACCTCATTGTCATGCCAAGGAAGTTTTCAACTGTGCAGTTCTGAAACATGCAGGTTTAAAATTCCAGGATTCAGGATTGTCAGAGACTGTTATGCGTTGGGATCCCTGCAGACATTCCTGCACATGCCTCCCCAGCCACCTTCCTTCCTTCCTGCTCTAGCCAAACACCTTCACATACACTCATTCATAACATACTGGAAAGCTTTTTAATTGTCCGAAAGCTTTTCATTGTGTTAATAAATACTTGCCAGAATATGGCAACTAGTCATAAAAAGGAATGAGGCTTGTCTTCTGCCTGACAATCAAATGTAATGAGGAAGCAATTAGATGGAAGAACACTTCATGTTTTTGAAGAATCTAAGATCAGAAGGCCCAGTCAGAAATGTGGAGCTCCATCAGGGTGCTGAAAAATAGGAGCTGAATGGCATTCTGATAGTAGTTGCTGCTTCTAGAAAGATCTAGACCATGATCTGAGGGTTGATAGCTATTTTCAAGGTACTAGATGGAAAATACTTTGCCAGTGCTGAGGAGGGAAATTTAGTGACCAGGAAAACTAAATGTATATGCTCTGTAGATGTCATGCCAAATTTAACAACATAATTTGATTAGTATTTTGGACCCCGGTTCCCAGTTATAATCAGCTTGATCGAGAGACTAAGTAGCTGTCTGGTGGTTATGTCTGTGACACAGGGCTGCACCCTGGTATTATGTATTTTGTCCTGGTGCCTTTTAAGATCAATCCATACACAAATAGACACTGTGATTAACATTGCAGTTGTCCTTTATTGCTCTCGCAATAAAACTAATAGGAAATACATGGATCCTGCAAAACCACAATGTAAAGCAAGCCAGATAGAACGTACAATACACAACACTTGGGAATGGAAAGGAGGGACAGATTGTGGGACGAGGTTGGGGAAGCAGCAGACCTTTTGTAGAGGGAAGGCATAGCGGCATGTTTAGGATTGGAGAGTTTGTTGGGGCTGAGGGTGTGAGGTTCCTTTTGTTAGGTGACAATTGGGATAACCCTTTTAAATCTGTGTATATGTTCATTTAAAGGTACATGGAAAGCTTGCACTAATGGTTTTGAATGCTTCTATGCTAATTTGAGTTAATTTTTGCATTAAAGTCAATAGCTAACTAGAAAAATGCAGTTGACTTTAATAAGGAGCTATGGATGATTCAGATGCTCTCTAAAGGATAATAATAAGAATTTTCCCAGCAAATATCGCCTGAACACTTTGAAATGCTGTACTACGTCAGGCTGTTGAGATTGTTGACGTACGGCCTGCCACTTTGACCAAATGTTAAATAGTTTTCACACTGGAACAATATAATTATAAATTAAATGGTCACCTCCCTGAGGCAAAAAGAGACGGTTTAAGTCAGGTAAAAGTACAATTCTGTAATCTGTGTCTTGCTAATTGAGTGGCACGGTGGCACAGTGGTTAGCACTAGCACTGCTGTCTCACAGTGCCAGGGTCATGGGTTCGATTCCTGACTTGGGTTATTGTCTTTTTGGAATCTGCACATTCTCCCTGTGTCTGCAGGGGTTTCTTCCGGCTGCTGCGGTTTTCTCCCACAGCCCAAAAGACGTGCTGGTTAGTTGCATTAGCCATGCTAAATTCTCCCTCTGTGTGCCCGAACAGGTGCCAGAGTGTGGCAACTAAGGAATTTTCACAATAATTTCATTGCACTGTTAATGAAAACCTACTTATGACACCATAAAATAAATAAACTTAAATAAAATTGAGCATTTCTGTTACTTATTAGTGATGGAATTAAAAATGAAGTCAAATATGCTCTTCAGTTTTCTTTGTTTAGGTATAATTTCTAGTAGTTAATATATTCTCTATTTGCTAATGTCATATGGTTGTCTTTCTACTCCTTTTGACAGCTTAAAGCAGACTGGAAAGTTCTGTAGTAACCCATGGCCACCATATCGGGAAAGAGCACCTTTAAATCCGAGCTACAAAGGTCTAATGCGAATATTGCACTGTAAAACTTTGCACATTGTACTATTTACTCTTCTTTACAAGGTAAAGCATAGGGATGCAAATACATTGTGTTGAGCTCCATGAGGACATACAGTGATCATGAGATATTAACTGAATGTAACTTTCATCTTTCCATTGACTGTACAAATCTTGACCATTTCAATCAGTGTTCATCCAATCCTAAAGAACAACTTTTATTTCTGATTAACATTGACAAACAATAACTATAATGACAAGTTACAAATGAATGCCTTTGCAGTTCAAAATTGCAGAAAAAAATGAACTGGGTTTACTCAATTATGCAAAGTAATTTAATTTTTTATGGATTTTTCTTTGGTGAATGCACAAAGATAAATTTCATAGCATTGGTGTCGTTATCCTTAATTTTGGCTATTTGTAAATTGTTGAGCTGTTCAGATGCAATGTTCCACTTTCAATCTGATTAATTTATTTTGTGTTTTTAATGCCTTAACATATATCTCAATAAATTAAATGGAGGAAATTTTCTCAGAATGCAGTAAATATGAAATGACCAAGATAGTTGGCATTTAATATTCTTTAAAATGGAGAAATATTCAACAGTCTTGCTGATATTTTAGTTTTTTCTTGACCTGACTCTAAAATTGTGCATGCAAGTTGAGAGTGCTAGTTTTAGGATTGTGATTTATTTTTGTAGATATCAATGGATCACCAGAATATGTCTGAACATATACTATGTATGGTATTATACTTGATCGAACTGGGTCTAGACAACTTACCAGAAGAAACAGTTGAGGAAGAGGTGGGTGAAATACCTGGACAAACATGTTGATTTTAGATAAACCGTCATATAAAAGGTAAGAAACCAGAATGTGTTAATGGGAGCAACTGAACAGCAAGGGACGTTTGGTCAAGTGGAGGAGTAGTGGGGAAGTTTACTGTCTAAAGTTGTTGAATTCAATGTTGAGTCCAGAATGTTGTAATGTGCCTAATTGGAAGATGAGGTGTTCCTCTTCCAGTTTGAGTTGGGCCTTGTTGGAGCATTGTAGCAGGCCTAGGATGGGCAGGTGGGCAAGAAAGCAGGATGCTGGGTTGAAATAGCAAGCAATTGGAAGGTTGACGTCATGCTTGTAGATGGAGCAAAAGTGTCCACAAAGTGCTCACCCACCTTGTGTTTAGTCGCCCCAGTGTAGAGGAGATCGCATTGGGAGCAGTAAATATAGTAGACTATGTTGAAGAATGTGTACGTAAAATGCTGCTTCACCTGAAAGGAGTGTTTGTGCCCTTGGACAGTGAGAAGGAAGGAGGTAATGGAGCAAGTGTTGCATCTTCTGCGATTATATGGGGAGGTGCTGTGGGAAGGGAATGAAGGATTTAGGATGGAGTGTAGACTTGGTTTCCAATGTTTAATACAATACTGTGAAGCAATATTTTTCTGTTTTATTTTTGTTTGTGCACAATTTATTTTTATTTAGCTGTAGCTACTAATCGCAGGTCTATCATGTTTAACTATGTTTATTGGAAAAACTTAGTTAAAATTATAATCAAATTTCCTTGTAGGAAATGTTTGGTGAAGAGCGATGTTCTGATAGTTGGTTCCATGGAACCAACATAGCAACAAATCTGCATCATATCATCAATTATGTGCGAGTTAGACTTCCAGAGACGGCACCAGAAGTGACCAGGGAACCACCTGCCAGCACTAGCTCAGATACCTCTTCTTTTGTACAGGTTAGTGTGTATGAGTTGAGATGGTCCAGCTTTACAATTTCCAATAGTTATTCAGAAATAACAAAGTTAATAATGTCTTCACAAGTATTGCACTACATTTTATATCACTTGAGTGACCTGTGCATGGCTATAAATCTATTCCTAATGCCTGCATGGGTTAAAAAATAAATCCACTTTGTACTGGTTTTGAAACATGAGATGTCAAGAAATTTATAATCCAGTGTCACATCCTAAGATTTTCAGTTCATGTAATTATGTGGCTTTAAACTAAATAGGCGGGGGGTGGGGGGGCAGGGAGGGTTCAAGTGATGGAAGATTTCGATATTTCATGAGAAGCGACAAGGAAATAGTGCAGTGTAGCAATACAGATAATAGTTAACCAGTGTGTGACAGGAAGGGATAGAGCATACAGACATAAGAGTGCATCTGCAAGTATGGTCAGAATAGAGGAAAATGGCTTTGAATCACCAGAGGATGAGGAGGGTGATGTAAAGTGAAATTTAGATGTAAGTTGCTGCAATGGAAAGATATATCAATTGGGTAAAGACAAGCTTGAGTGGGACAGAAAGAGATGGATAGTTTAATGGTAAGAATTCATCAGCGAGTAATGTCTATGCAAGGAATACAGTAAAAAGATAAAATTGAGTCTCTTTATCTGAATGCGCAGACATTCACAATAAGATAGATGAATTAGTGGCACAAATAGAGATAAATGGTTTCGATCTAATTGCCATCATATGGTTACAAGATGACTAAGGGGTTAGGAAATAAATATTCCAAGATATTACAACATATATCACAGCATTTTGAAAAGACATGCAGAGTGGAAAGGAAGAGGTCTCGGCCTGATAATAAAGAATAGTGTAAGGATATTGGTGAGAAAGAAGCAAGGGTTCACAAAACCAGAAGTGGAATCAGTTTGAGTGGGGATTAAGAATAGCAAAGTTTAGACAAAAGGGTTAGAAAATACTAGTGTGAGTAGTTTATATGTCCCTTACCAGTAATTAAACCATTGGACATCGCTTAAGCAAGATACCAGTGGAGTTTGAGACAATGCAATAGTTACAATAGTTTAATCTTCAATTAGATAGACTGGACCAATCAAATTGGCAAAGGTGGTATGGAAGATGAGTCTGTAAATTGCTTTTGTGACAGTTTCCTGGAACAATATGTTATGGAACCAATCTATTTTAACCTATTTTAAATTTAGTATTGTGCATTGAGGCAGTGTTAATTAGGAATGTTGTACTGAAAGATTCACTAGATTACGCATTAAGTTTGAAAAGAACATATTCCAATCACAACCAAGAATCTTAAACAAAGCCAATGACATAGGTATGAGTGGAGAATGAACCGTTTATGGCTCACTAAAGAGGTTAAGAATAACGATAGATTAAAATAAGAGGCATGTAATATTGCAAAAAATGTCTGAGGAGTGGGAGTGTTTTAGAAACCAGTAAAAAACCATCAAAAAGTTGATAATGGAAAACACACAATATGGGAATAAGGTAACTGGAAATACAAAAAAAAACCTTGTAAGAACTTGTGTAAATATATTAAAAGGAAGGGAGTAGCTCAAGTAGGTATTGGTCCTTTTGAAGCAGAGACAGCAGACATTTTGATGGGAAATGAGGAAATGGTAGAGACAACGAACACACATTTTGTGTCTGTCTTCAGCTTACAAAATTAAAATTACAGACCAGAAATAGATAGCAGCATAGTGGCTAATAAGAATAAGGAAATAAGGTAATTGATCTCAGCAAGGAAAAAAAATTACTAAAGAAACTCGAGGGAGTAAAATCCAACAAATTTCCAGGACTCCATGGCTGACATGCTAGAATTCCAAAAGAGATAGTTGCAAAGATAGTGGTTGCATTGACTATGCTTTTCTGAAGTTCCCCATTTCTCAAATGGCCCCAGCTGATTGGAAGTTAGCAAATGCAACACCCCTATTCAAGAAAGAAGGGAGAAAGAAATTGGGGAACAAAACAAACCAGTTAGCTGGATATCAGTCATAGGGAAAATGCTGGAATCTGTTGTTATCGACATCTTAACAATTCAGTTAGAAAAGCATTGTATTATTAGAAGGGAAACCCTGTTTGACAAATCGTTAGAATTTTTTGAGATGTAATTAGTGGGCTAGTATAATTGGCAAAAGGCGTTCGATAAGGTGCCACATGCAAGGTTACTGCACATGATGAGGGTTCATGGAGTTGCGGTGATATACTTGCATGGATGTTCTAGAGGATTGGCTAATGAACAGAAATGATAGAGTTGAAATAAATAGGGCATTTTCAACTCGGCAGTGGAGTTCTGTAAGGATTAGTCCTGGGATCTCAGCTATTTATCATCTATATTAATGACTCAAAGAGACGGACTCATATATCTAAGTTTGTAGACAATATAAAGCTAGGTGGGAATGCAGGCTGTGAGCAGGTTGCAAGGAGACATGGCCAGGTTCAGTGAGTGGGCAACAAGGTGGCAGATGGAGTATAATTTAGGAAAGTGTGAGGTTTTTCACTTAGGTGGTAAGGATAGGAAAGCAGAATATTTTTTAAAAGGTGTGAAACTTGTAAATGTTGTTTGGAGAGTCTTGGATGGACTCACACAAGGAGCACAAAAGGTTAGCATACAGTGCAGCAACAACAAGGAAAGCAAATGGCATGTTGGCCTTTATTGCATGGGGATTGGAGCACAAGAATAAAGTTTTGCTACATTTTACAAGGCTATGAAGAGAGCATACCTGGAGCACTGTGTGTAGTTTTGGTTTCCATATTTAAGGAAGGTTATACTTTCATAGGAGGCAGTACAGTGAAGGTTCACTAGATTGATCTTTGGGGTGAAAGGGTGGTCCTATGATGAGAGTCTGAATAGATTGGGCGTGTATTCACTGCAGTGTAGAAGAATAAGAGGTGATCTCCTTGAAACATTGAGAATTATGAAAGGGCTTGACAGATAGATAGTGAGAGGTTGTTTCCCCGACTGGGGAATCTAGAACAAGGGAGGATGGTTTCAGCACAAAGGGTCAATCATTTAGAAATGATTTGAGAAATGTTTTCACTCAAAGAGTTTAGAATCTTTAGAATTATCTGCCCCAGGGGGTTGTGGATGCGCCATTATTGAAATATATTTAAACAGACTTTTGGTTTCTCAGGGAATTGAGGGATGTCAGAACAGACTGGAAGGTAAACATAAGGCTGAGTATCAGCCATTATATTAAATGGCGGAGATGGCTCAGTGGGCCAATGTGCTCCTAAGTCATTTATTACTTTAGCAATTATGTACTCCTGGTTTTCTTTTCAAGGTAATAAATTATATTGAATGATCTGTTGAAAGCAGTAGATGACTGCCTTAAATGTGTATGTCTTGTCTGTTGCACTGTATTCCAGCTGAAGCCTAATGGAATCATAGAAACATACAGTGCAGAAGAGACCTTCTGGCCCAACAGGTCTGCGCCAACACATTAAGAACACCTGAACTCCTACCTAATCCCATTTGCCAGCACTTGGCCCATAGCCCTGAATGTATTGACGTGCCAAGTGTTTGTCCAGATCTTAAAGGTTGTGAGGCAACCTGCTTCTACCACTCTCCCAGGCAGCGCATTCCAGACTGTCACCACCCTCTGAGTAAAAAGGTTTTTTCCTCACATCCCCCCCTAACCTCCTGCCCCTCACCTTGAACCTATATCCCCTTGTGACTGACCCTTCAACTAAGGGGAACAGTTGCACCCTATCCGTGCTGTCCATGTCTCTCATAATCTTGTATATCTCAATTAGGTCACCCCTCAGACTTCTGTGCTCCGACAAAAACAACCCAAGCTTACCCAACCTCTCTTCAAAACTTAAATTTTCCATCCCAGGCAGCATCCTGATGAATCTCCTCTGCACCCCTGCCAGTGCAATCACGTTTTTCTGATAATGTGGTGATCCGAACTGCACATAGTACCCCAACTGTGGCCTCATCAAAATTCAATACAACTCCAACATGACTTCGCTGCTTTTATAACCTATGCCTAGATTGATAAAGGCAAATGTCCTGTACACTTTTTCACCATCCTACTAACATGCCCTTCTGCTTTCACAGTTTTGTGACAAACATGCCAAGGCCCCTTTGTTCCAAGAACTTCCTGGTGTCCTACCATTCATTGAGTACTTTTCAAATTACTCCTTCTAAAGTGTATCACTTCTCACTTTTCAGGGTTAAATTCCATCTGCCAATTGTCTGTCCATTTGACCATTCCGTCTATATCTTCTTGTAACCTACCTCACTGTCAACCTCCCGTCCAATCTTTGTGTCATCTGCAAATTTACTAATCCTACTCCCCACAGTCATCAAAGTCATTTATATAAATGATGAATAATAGGGGGCCCAACACGTCCCTGTGGTACACCACTGGACACTGGCTTCCAGTCACTAAAGCAGCTTCTGTCATCACCCTCTGTCTTCCACAACTAAGCCAATTTTGAATTCACTTTATCAAATTACCCTGCGTCCTATGTGAATTTATCTTCTTAATAAGTCTCCCAGGTGGGATTTTGTCAAAGGCTTTGCTGAAATCCATATTAACTACATTGACTGCACTACCCTCGTCTACACACCTGGTCACCACCTCAAAAAAATTCAATCAAATTTGTTAGGCATGATCTCCCTCTGATGAAGCCATGCTGGCTATCCTCCAAGTAGATGCTCTCCTTTGGAAGTTTCTGTAATGGTTTCCCTACCATTGATGTGCGACTCACTGATCTGTAGTTCCCTGGTTTATCTCTACAATCCTTCTTAAATAGCAGAATTATATCAGCAGCGGCATTGTAGGTAGTAAGAGGGATGAGGTTCTTCAGACCGGTTTTAGGGTGCTAGGAAATAAACAGCAAGCAAAGCTTCAGTGGTATTAATTCCTAGTATTTTTTCCTATGTGCTAGTGAGTATGGAAATTAGAAGATAAGTGCATGACTGAACAGATGATGCAGGAAGGGGGGCTTTAAATTCCTGGATATTGGGACTGTTCTGGGGGAGATGGGATCTGTACATGTTGGACAAGT
This sequence comes from Carcharhinus amblyrhynchos, assembly GCF_965287045.1. NCBI lineage: Eukaryota > Metazoa > Chordata > Chondrichthyes > Carcharhiniformes > Carcharhinidae > Carcharhinus > Carcharhinus amblyrhynchos. The sequence continues at coordinate 47,659,983 of NC_137334.1, forward strand.
TGCACCTGGACAGATTGTCTTTGTAGGATGATTATTAGTGCTATTCAGGAGGGTTTAAACTAACCTAGCAGAGGGATGGGAACAGGAAGATATTATGAGAGAAAAACAAAAGAATTGGGAATGGTGGATAGCAGAAGAGAAAGAAGTAGTAAGGTATTAGGTGGAACCTGAGGAAGAGGAAATGCAATTACACCTAAATTAGGTTTGCTACTCACTTTGTTACAATCCGTATGGGGAAACTGTAATCCAAAATAACCAATTTACTGATTGACCCCCAAATATTACCATCAAGCTTCCACTTTTTGTATGTTTTGCTCTACTGTGAATCAGAACCAACACAAATTACACAGGAGTTAATAGGCAAATGTTACTTCAAATAGAAAGGTAAATTTAATTTGAAGTAGTTCTTGCAACAAAGATATCTTACACAACCACAAACATTCACATCACAAGTGTAGCACTACATTCCACAACATGCTGTTCTTTATTCATGCAGGGGACATCGGGCGTTCTATGCAATAATAGCTTTCATCTTTGAGTTTCATGTGTACGATTATCATCAACAAAGCACACTTGTATGAATCCCCACTCATGCTTGGATCATGATAGTCCTGAGGATTAAGTTTTAGATAATGGGCGAATATAGGGATAGGTTGATTTTGTCAGTAGGCATATAATTATTGAGGAAAAGATATTTGGTGTCAAACTGGGTTGGATGAGATTGGTAAGACAGTGGTTAGCCATGTGGAGAAAATGAATTTTGGGGCAAAAATTGCAGAATATAGAGGAAGGTGGGGAGATCTAGAAGGGTGGAACAGAAGGTGCAGCTGTATTAATGACCTCAGTTTTGGAAACAAATTTGTTGTTGAGTTCTTTGCATATAGTATGAAGTAGTGAGAATGGAAAGCTTTGGTAGAAGGAACTCTGGAGAGATGTTCTTGGCTGGAGAAGAGTAGTTTAGGGTTACTCTTGCTACTGTTGATGGCCAGATGCTGGAAGAATTTGACTGCAACTGTGAAGAAAAACACTATGAGCTGGCCCAACCAAATCTAACAATGGATAATTGAACCCTCGTGCACCACATGATGAATAGGTGAGAAGCTGTCTGGGATCTAGTGGAAATTAAAATATTGAAAAGGGAACAAAGTAATTGTGGAATAGATTAATGGAAAAATAAGTCTTGGAGTGGATGGCAGACAAAATGTGAGAGTTAGAAGTCGAAAGTGTGCCAGTGAAAGAGTTGAACAAGTTGTTTTTTTCCGGGGGTAGATGATAAAAAGATGAGGTTAAAGGAAAGAAATTGGCAGGAGAACCTAATTGGAAACTAAAGAAGTACACCTTGAGAAATGCCAAGATCAAGTGGGTAGCATTGTGTTTATGGAGTTGTTTAATTGGAAGGTGATGCTGATTAAGGAAGGCTGCGAAATCAGAGATTTGACATTCATGTTAATTCACATGGTCGTTTGGATCTGTAACATTCAGAATAAAAATGGTTTTCAAAACAGATTATTGTAATTGCTTAGAGAAGATAGTAAGGGAATTTTTGGTCCCTTTCAGTATCATACTGGGATTACCACGTAGTCAGTGACAAACATAAAAACAAACTTGGGAACTATATTTGTCTCACCTGTACAGAATTCATATTCCCTAAGGTAGGATGGAAGAAAAATGAAACATTGCAGGGCATGCAAGGGTGATTATATTCTTATTGAAAAATTGTATCTTTTACTTTTAAAACTAGCCATTCTCTGCTTTACAACAACTTTCCTGTTTCTCTTCCTGTGTAATAGGGGTCAAGAAGGGCTACTACTCTCAACAGAGAGGTACTTCAGTTTTTGTCTTGATTTGAATAACCAATCTATCAAAGTATCTGTGTGCAGTGTTGCATAATTCACTTCATGAATCAACATTGTAGAATAAAACAAAATTAGTCTGTGTGCTGCTTAAAATTACCTTTTAACTTTGAGTAAACCCCAAGTCCCCAATTTATTGTCAGGGATGTTTGGCTTGATTTTTATCTCTCCAAGTGCATGGAGTTTGAATGAATTGAAATCTCATCCATAGCTTTTTCCCTTCCAAACCTGATTTTGTCCAAATTGATACTTGGTGCTAATATTCTTTGATTTATGTGAACACAAATTGTTTGCCTTATTCTGACAATTTTGCAAGTTTTAAAAAAGAAAACAGTGGTTGATGGTTATACCACCAGAAAAAAATGGGGAAGTCTTTCTTGCTGCTTGGATGTAGAAATTGAGGATTGATCTGGTTTTCAAATTCCGTAGATTCAACTTTTAGAAATTGAATTGGGTTGTTTGTCCTCAAGTGGTGCTTCAGTGCATTTTTAAAGAAGCAAAGAAAGGGCCTCACCGTGGTTGACAGCACATGAACAACAAAATGATTTCACATGTGTGCAGCAGGTTGACATTCTACTTTAATGGCAGGTGTATTAGCAGTTGTGAACATCCCCTGATATTTAATCTCTTGATTTAAATTTATTATAATAATTAATTTGATTTTCATTTCATTTTTCTTCTAGAATTCAAATACAGCTCAGGTCTTCAGTTTAGTTGCAGAACGTAGACGCAAGTTTCAGGAGATAATAAATCGCAACAGTGGCAATGCTGTTCAGGCTGCAGCAGTTAGACCAAAGACATCAAAGTGGACTGCTCCTAACTCAACTCCACAACTTACCACAACCATTTTGGAAGTCAGAGAAAGTATGCTTTCTCTTCTTATCAAGCTCCATCATAAACTCTCAGGAAAACAAAACTCCTACTATCCATTCTGGTTAGAAGATGCAGAGTCTACATCCAGATTGGACTCGATGCAACAAGTCCACGGTGATGGAATAACAGCAATAGAAAGAATTTTAATAAAAATTGCAGCACGAAGTCGGCAAAACAAGTGTAGCATTGAGGAGATCTGTCGGAAAGTGGCACCACCTGTACCTCCTAAGAAGAGTAGTTCAGCAGATAAGAAAGCTTTGGATAAAGAAGAAAGGTAAAGCTCCTCTGGAAGTATGTGCAGATTTGATGGAATGAAATTGAAAACCAAAATGCTAAGAAATTAAAACTAATTTATGTGAATTACATATTTTGAACAGCACATTTGAAAATAGTAATTGCAACCTATCTTTGTTTTAATGATTTTAATTGTATAACAGTTTAAAAAAGATCTAATAATGGGAAAATTGCTTGCGCTCAAAATATTTTTAACGACTGAAGCACCATGATGAATGGCAATACTATGTCAGCATATAATCATTTGCATCTTGTACTGCAAAGTGAAGTTATAGCACTTAAACTCCCAGCAAGGGTGAAAGATAATTGGCCAAAGAAAAGTAAGTCCAAAAATGCACTCAAAAGTGCAAGAACAGTAGGGCAATACCTGAAGCCCTCAAGTAGCATAATATCAACTGGGATATGAACAGTGTGAAAGACATGGAGCGCACAAAACTCTTGAACGTCTTTCAAGATACTTTTTTAGCTAGCATGTAACAAGCTCAACAAGAAGGGACACAATTTCAGTCTTAGGAAATTAAGCACAGCAAGTGGATGAAGTAGCAGTGGGTGACCATTTTGGAGATAATTACCATAATACAGTTAGATTTAGTGTCATAATGGAAAAGGACAAAGATAGAACAGGAGTAAAAGTTCTAAATTGGAGGAAAACAAATTTTACAAAGCTGAAAAGAGATCTGAAAAGTGGACTAGATACAACTACTCGAAGGAAGATCAGTGACATCAGCGGAAGACATTCTAACACAAGATTCTGTGCGTACAGTATAGGCAGATCCACAAAAAGATTAAGTTTAAATTTATTAAATTTGGTGTCACTAGGCTTACGTGGCAATGAAGTTACAGTGAAAATCCCCAGTCGCCACACACCGGCATCTGTTCAGGTACGCTGAGGGAGAATTTAGCATGGCCAGTGCACCTAACCAGCATGTCTTTTGGACTGTGGGAGGAAACCCATGCAGGCACATAGAGAGCATGCAGACTTCGCACAGACAGTAACCCAAGCCTGGAATTGAACCTGTGTCCCTGGCACTGTGAGGCACCAGTGCTAACCACTGTGCCGCCCCAGAGTGTGACTTCTAAATCTAAAGCCCCTGCTTATCCAGAAGCTTATGGGGTAAGATGTAGCAGAGGAAGAAAGCTTTTGACAGTCACAAAAATAATACTGTAGAAATTATAGAGGTGTATAGAAAGCACAGGGGTGAAGTAAAGTGGAAGTTAGGAAAGCAAAGATAGAAATTGAAAAATATCAGCAGGTAAAATCAAGAAAAACCCAAGCTATTCTGCAAGTACATTAACAGTAAGAGAATAACTAAAGAAAGGGTAGGGCCCGTCATGGATGAGCAGGGCAACTTATGTGTGGATGCAGAAGATGTGGGTTTGATTATTAATGAGTTTTTGCAAAGGAGAGGATGAGGCAGATGCTCTGGTTAAAGAGGAGGATTGTAAAATATTAGATACAGTGAGCATGAAAAGACAGGGCATCTTGGAGCAACTGTCACCCGTGAAGGTGGAAAGATCAGTAGGATCAGGTGGATTATATCCCAGACTGTTAAAGGGAGCTGGGGAGGAAATAGCAGGTATTCTGAGGATCATCTTCCAGTCTTCACTAGATGTAGGCAAGGTATTAGAGGATTGGAGATCTGGGAATGTTGTACTATTACTTAAAAAAGGGTGTGAGGGGTAAACCAAATAATTTTTGTCCAGTCAATCTAAACTTTGATGGTGGACTCATTATGAGTATTAATTCTGAGGGACAGGATATACTATCACTTAGAAAGTCATGCACTGATTGGATAGTTGGCATGGTTTTAGGGAGAAGGTTCTGTCTTGCTAATTTAATCAAATTTTTCAGGAAAGTGACGAGGAGGATTGATGAGGGTGGTGCAATGAATATTGTCAACATGGCTTTCGGTAAGGCATTTGATAAGGTCCCACATGGCAAACTGTCGGAAAAGCAAATATCTGTGGTATTCATGGGAACGTGATGAGCTTGTTTTAAAATTGGCTCAGTGGCAGGATGCAATGGGTAATAGTTGATGGTCGTTCTTGCGAATGGGAGGTGGTTTCCGGTGGCACGCCACAGGGCTCAGTGTTGGGTCTCTTGCTGCTTGTTTTATAAATTAATCATTTGGACTTAAGTCTGGGAGGCATGATTGAAAACCTTTTTATAAACCTACTATATATTAAACTGATCTTTCTCTACACCCTAGCTATGACTGTAACACTATATTCTGCACCCTCTCCTTTCCTTCTCCTCTATGTACTCCATGAACAGTATGTTTTGCCTGTATTGTGCACAAGAAACGTCTTTTCACTGTATCCCAATACATGTGACAATAATAAATCAAAGCAAAAATTTGAGGTGACACAAAAATTGGCCATGTAGTTGATAGTGAAAAGGATTGCTGTTGCCTCCAGAATGTTATCAGTGGTTTGGTTGAGTTGGCAGGAAAGTGGCAAATGGAATTCAACGCTGAGAAGTGTGAGGCAATATATTGTACTCAAGGCATTAAAAACTTTGATTACTGAAGAAGAAAATAAAAAATAAACCATAAATGTAAAAAAAAACTGCACCAAAAATTGTTAAATGCACAGAGCACAGTCCTTTTCAGATGTTTTGCTCTTTAGCATTTCACTTGTAACTGTATATGCTGTTAAAACAATTGGAATAGGAAAGTGATTCAATCAATCGTTTTTTTTAAACTGTCATTTTATGTTGGATTTCAAAGTAGAGAATTAATTTCAATTTAAACTGCTTGCATTTCTCAAAAAGCCTCACAGCTGTTATAATGTTACTTTGTGTATATTTGCAGTAGAAAAATTACACAATTTACAAAATTGTTAGCGAGAAAGACACAAGCATAATGGACACGAATTTCTGTAGCTTTCACGCATTTTTGCTTTGCAGATTTTCTGTCCGCCTAATTTTACCTTTCAACAAACATATTTACTAGCGGTAGAGACATATAAAAATCTGAAATTATGATTCATCCGATGAAACAAAGCAGATGGCTTTAATTCATTTTGGATTTCAAGTCAAATTTAACAGTAATGTAAATGGAATGGGCAATAAACAGGTGGTGATGACCCATTTTTTGCTGATCTGACCTGTAGGCAAACACAAAGGTAGTATTTCTCTCAAGATGGGCTGTTGCCATAGAAACCAATACTGCACTATAGCAGAAGTCAAATTGCTGCTGATATTTGCAGCCTTACTGTGTCTACCCCTTAAGCTACCAGAAAAAAAACTGAATTGAATTGAATCTGTCAAGGTCTGTTGATGTCATCTTATTAGGGAACTCTGTTTACCACAAGACCAAGTTTACGTAAGACATACCTTAAGCGATTAGGAAATTTATGGGCATTGTAAGAAATGGAAGAAACTAAAGGCAAACCATTTTTGTTTTTCTAAAATTATTAAATTTTAATGGTAACCGTTTTTAAGAGTTATCTTTAGGTGATTATTGGCCAGTCTACCATCAGTGCTACTAAAATCCAACCTGAAATCTAATGATGCATTAAAGCTAACTGTTTGACCAATGCTGCTTTATTCATTTGATTCTTCTTAATTTCAGGCTGATGTAGGCCATTGCAGCTGGGGAATGCGTTTGTTGAATGTAGACAGAAAACCATTATTGGCTTTCACAAGGAACCCTCTTTCATTCATTAAGGGGACAATTCTCCAGCCCCTTTAGCCCCAGGCTCAAATCCCACTAGGCCTGTGAATTTGGCAAGAGGCCTGAAGTGGGATTTGCACCGAGTGAGAACCTGATCCAAAATCATTTCCATTCATTTTAATCTCATTAGTGAGATTAAAATCAAATATAGCAGCCTCCCAATATACTCCTACACCGTCAACAGGATGCTAGTCATTAGAGGTCCCTAAAAGCGGGGCATCATGAATTCCAATGGGAGAAAGGAGTTGAATACCCCTCTCCATTTGCTTTCAGGGTACCAAAGGATAAAGCGTCTGCTGCCAGGGTGCAGAAAGGGGTCCTTCAAGTGAGCTGGGGATTGTGGGGCTTGGGCAAGGCTGGAGGAGTTCAGGTTGGGGTCTCCCCTGGGATGGGGGCTGCATGGCAAGTCTTTGCTTGTTCCTTTTAAAAGCTTTGAACTATCTCTCAGCATATCAATTTAAACAGCTGTCAGGTTGCAGGAGCTAGTCTTTTATTTATTACTTTTAAAGGCTTTGAAGTGCTTTGTTCACATTATATTTCATGTCTCGTTAACTTTTACAGTCCCCTTGAGTGGCAGCTGCTGGCTGCTTCAAAGGAGGGTTCATAATTATTTATGCAGCACTTCATGGTCTAAATAACATGGCTTCATAGAAGCTAGTTTTAACCAATACAAACAATTGGCACCACTTAGACGAAGTGTAAGGGTTCATCAATGAGGAAGCTTCTGTTGAATTCTCTGTATAGATGTGTTGACCACTTTGGGGAGCTTGGAGGACATCATAACCCCTGGTCAAGGATATGGTTGGACATGCCCTGGTACTACCTCCGGACAGTGGCAGGTTGGTACTACCAAGAGCTGGGGCTTGAAGTAGGGATTTGGGAAGTGGGGCTGAAGGTGGCACTGGGCCTTTGTGACCCCATAGCAAGGTGTTGGGGATTGGGCTGATGCCAGTGATTGTGGGGAGTGTAAGGTGGGCTTGGTGGTGGGTGAGGGGTTTGGGAGTTGATCTGTAGCACTGTTCTGAAATCAGGGCACCCTGACAAGCCATCCTTGCAGGCATCTTTAGGCCTCGCACATTTGGTTCATGATGCACATCATCCCAAGCTCCAAAAAAAAGTTCTAAACGTGTGGGGAGTGTGATTGAGATTGTGCTGACCAACCCAGCAAGAATCACACTACGTTTCTTGCCGGAGACCACACTTAGAATTTTCTGGGAGGATTGAGACCCAAATACCTATTTTCCCCAATGCAATTATTGACCAGTAAAATGATGCATAGAGTCAGCAATAGTGATAGTAAGTGATGCCTTCTAGCCAATGCTCTACTTAGCAGCTCCAAACATCATTAATGTGCAAAAAACATAACAGCGATGCCTAATTTTGTGACAGGTAGGAACATCAAGGTCTTGGGAGTAGCAATCAGCATTGGATTGCCACTCAGCGCCCAATTACATGTCGATTTGCTTCTGAGGCTGTCTCGCCTAATCTTCTGATTCAGGCCAGGTGAGATCCAGGTAGCACACCTCATCACCAGGGCTCAGTGTCAAAGTCCAGCTCAAAATGAAGGCGGTACAGTACCACAGTGGTCAGCACTGCTGCTTCACAGCTCCAGGGTCCTGGGTTCGATTCCTGGCTTGGGTCACTGTCAGTGTGGAGTTTGCACATTCTCCTTGATTCTGCATGGGTTTCCTCCCACAGTTCAAAGATATGTGGGTTAGGTTGATTGGCCATGCTAAAATTGCCCCTTAGTATCCTGAGATGTGTAGGTTAGAGGGATTAGCGGGTAAATATGTAGGGATATGGGGGTAGGGCCTGGGTGGAATAAAGTCAGTGCAGACTCGATGGGCCAAATGGCCTCTTTCTGCACTGTAGGGTTTCTGTGATTCTATGATACGCCCTCTTTTTACCATACTGGCAGCCCTAAACTAGATAACAGTCCCATTGAAATTTAAAGGTCAATGACAGGCCAGGGGAAAGGCAAGTATCTAAAATATCGGGATGTTGTTCCTGTGGAGGGACAGTCTGGATCTATACAATAGCTATCCATTAATTATTCTGATCTTTTCCAAGTAACTATTGGTGTAAGCCTGTCTGAACCATCTAAAATTTGGATTTATATACATTTTTGGATGGTTCCCAGTGCAGGGCAGTTGCCCAAAGAATGTTTGCATTTCACTGCAATTGCCATGTAAACTCCTACCCAAGTTCCAGGAAGGGTTCCCCAGCACATCTTTGGGGAATACTCCCGTTCCCCCCAATTTGGGTTCGGAGATTGTGATCTGTGCAGGAGGTAAACTAACTTGCCCTGTCTTTTGGGAAGCTAATTTCAGATCAGCCAGCCGTTTTATTGCTCAGTCTAATTTTGCTTTCTCTTGGCTTTAATGGAAAACAAAATCAAGTATGCTGGCTGTTGATCTGATCCCTTTGGTTTTCAGCCAGGTGGATTAAGTTGAAATTGGCTCCAATATAAAATTGTAACAAAATGCATGCCATATGCAAGAGTATAATTGAAGATACTAGTTGATCTCCTGCAGCAATGTATGCAAGGAGCCAAGGTCAGTTCCAGTATTCAGGTCAAGTAGGATAAATTGTGACAGGATAACAAGATAAAAGTTTTGGGAGGAAGGAACTGGGAGTTGGAACAAGTATGGGTACAAGGAGAAGGATGCAAGAAGGAGCACAGAGCTAGGGAAAGAGGAGAAACAGAAAATAGTGGTGACATTGGACTGGAGTATGCTAAAAAGAGGGATGAAGGAAAAAGCAGTTTCAGATGTGGAACTGTTGAGGGGCATTTTCAAGGTTAATTTTCCTCTATTAGAATGTGGGTAGGGAGATGGCTAGATTCTTATGTTTTTAAAAAAAAGGTGATCAAATATCCCTGTAGTTGAGGAAATGCTTGGCTTGTTAGGAAAATGGAATGCCCTTCCCTCACTTTCATATAAGCTTTAGGCCTCTCAGCACATAATCTTAGTGCCAAGTGAAATGCATGCCCTGTAGCTGAAAATTCAATTCCTGTCAGAAACATTTAGTTTGTTTCTTGGTGCCATGCTTCAAAGCCCTCGGCCTTAATTCTGGCCTGAAGCATTAAAGTAATATGGAGTAGAGCTGCGGTTTGTTCAGGTTATTTTTTTCCCAGTGGTCTTGCAGGTGTTAAGATGTGAATTGCACTTCTTGAATAATGAGATATTAAAGAGCACCTTTATCAAAAATTCATCAATCTTATTCTTCAGTTGAAATCACATTTTCTAAATTAATCCAATGTTCAATTTCTAGTTAGAGTTCAGCTAGTTCGATAGAGCTCAGTTAGTCAGATTAGGATGAATGAATTTTAGCTGGTGTTTTTTAAACATTTTTGTACAATGTGAAGGGGCCAGTTTGTTTAAGTTACCCATTACCCCAAACCAACGTGCTAACCAATGTTTCTGGTCTTTTTCTGGTCTGGCGGCACGGTAGCACAGTGGTTAGCACTGCTGCTTCACAGCTCCAGGGTCCTGGGTTCGATTCCCAGCTCGGGTCACTGTCTGTGTGGAGTTTGCACATTCTCCTTGTGTCTGTGTGGGTTTCCTCCAGGTGCTCCGGTTTCCTCCCACAGTCCAAAGATGTGCGGGTTAGGTTGATTGGCCATGCTAAGAAATTGCCCCTTAGTGTCCAGGGATACGTAGGTTAGAGGGGATTAGTGGGTATAATACGGGGGTAGGGCCTGGGTGGGATTGTGGTCGGTGCAGACTCGATGGGCCAAAGGGCCTCTTTCTGAACTGTAGGGTTCTATGATTTCTATCATTGGTAACAAATCCTATATTAGTTATGTATACAGGAATAAGTTAGTTTCATCTATCGATTTTGTGGATTTGCTCATTTTGTGTTCTTTTACTGAAATTCTCTAAAGCTTTTAATTAACTTTAACTGAATTTTCAAAAATATATATATTTGCCATTCTTTGATCAAAATGAGGATTGTGAGATTCTAAATTGCTCAACAAAGGCCACCTTCCATCTCGTTGACGCACCTTTGATGATGATCAATTTCAGATTTGTTATTCACAATTCCTTCCAGTAATTTGATGCTTACACACTTACCTGCAGTATCTACTAGGTTTCAAAATTTTAGAGCCATGGAACAGAAACAGATCAGCATGGCTGCTTCACTTTTGATGAAAAGCACGTCAGATCTGAAAGATAACTGAATTCAGGCTAAGATCGTACTTCAGAACAATTCAAAGAAATGGCAGCCCTTGAGTTCTTATACATTACATTAGTTATTTGAGACCTACCTGGCTACCACTGGATACTAACGTAGAATTGCTCAATACTAAGGTACTTTTGTTCACCAGAGCAAAGATTCAATTGACTAAAATGTTAATGTATTTAATCAATGGGCTGTGTTTACATTTAGAACATAGAACATTACAACATAGTACAGGCCCTTTGGCCCTCAATGTTGTGCCAAGCTACGTCCGATCCCAAGATCAAGCTATCCCCTCCCTATAATTCTGGAGTGCTCCATGTCCCCATCCAGTAACCGCTTGAAAGTTCCTAAAGTGTCCAACTCTACTATCACAGCAGGCAGTCTATTCCACACCCCAACCACTCTCTGAGTAAAGAATCTACCTCGGACATCCCTCCTATATCTCTCACCATGAACCTTATAGTTATGCCCCCTAGTAACAACTATATCCACCCGAGGAAATAGTGTCTGCACATCCACTCTATCAGTCCCTCTCATCATCTTATAAACCTCCGTTAAGTCGCCTCTCATCCTTCTCCGCTCCAAAGAGAAAAGTCCTACCTTCCTCAACCGTTCCTCATATGACCTACCCTCCAAACCAGGCAGCATCCTGGTAACTCTCCTCTCCACTCTCTCCAATGCTTCCACATCCTTCTTACAATGAGGTGACCAGAACTGAACACAATATTCCAAATGTGGTCTCACCAACATCCGGTATAGTTGCAGCATAACCCCATGGCTCTTAAACTCAAACCTCCTGTTAATAAACTCTAACACACTATAAGCCTTCTTCATTTGGGAGCTTGTTATAAATTTGGAGCATCCAATACACTGACCGCAGGCCAAATATGGGTTAAGAGCTCCTTTAATCTGGCTCCTGCTTGTTCATTTGAAAAATGCTCACAAAACTGAGTTCAACAGTTGGAGCTCTTTAAACTTCTTGTCCTGGTGCACTAGAAAATCTTGCTTCCTGATTTGACTCTGAACAGTTGGCTATCTTCTCATGAAGTTTAGCCCTATAGACTGAACTACTACGGTCAAAGCATCTGTTTCCAAGTTTTGGGGCTGAAAGTAAAGATGACTTGGGCATGTGGGAAGAAATGTAGATGAATATGAATTGGCAGAAGTGTCTGGTTGTTACTGGAGGAGCACATTGATTATTTTGTGCATGTATGGGGATCTCTATTTTGGTGTATGGGTGAACCATTTGTCCATCCTTAATTGCCCATTAGAAGGTGACAGTGAGCTGCTGCCTTTAACTGCTCAAGTCCATATGATTTGGGTGCACTGGCAGGCCTGTTAGGAAAGGAGTTCCAGGATCTTGACCCAGTGATCGTGAAGGAACATCAATGTGTTTTCAATGTCATGATGTTGGTAGAGCAAAATGTGTAGAGGATACTGAAAGTCTGCAGAGGGGTATAGACATTTAAGTGAGTGGGCGAGGGTCTGGCAGATGGAGTGCAATGTTGATAAATGTAAGGTCATCCATTTTGGTAGGAATAACAGCAAAATGGACTATTATTGAAATGGTGAAAAATTGCAGCATGCTGCTGTGCAAAAGGACTTGGGTACCTGTGTGCATGAATCGCAAAAAGTTGGCTTGCAGGTGCAGCAGGTCATTAAGGCAAATGGAATTTTGTCCTTTATTGCTAGAGGGATGGAGTTTAAAAATAGGTTACTGTGCAGCTGTAAAAAGGTACTGGTGAGGCCACACCTGCAGTACTGTGTACAGTTTTGGTCTCCTTGAGAAAGGATGTACTGGCACTGGAGGGGATGCAGAGGAGATTCAGTACGTTGATTTTGGAGTTGTGAGGTTTGGCTTATGAGGAGAGACTGATTAGACTGGGGCTATACTTATTGGAATTCTGAAGAATGAGGGGAGATCTTACAGAAACATGTAAGATTATGAAGAGAATAGATCAGATAGAAGCAGTGAGATTTTTTTCCACTGGTGGATGAGGCTAGAGCTGGGGGCAGAGCCTTAAAATAAGGGGAGTAGATTTAGGACAGAGATGAGGAGGAACTTCTTCATCTAAAGGGTTGTGAATCTGTGGAATTTCCTGCTCAGTAAAGTAGTTGAGGCAACCTCGTTGAATGTTTTTAAGGCAAGGATAGAAATATTTGAACAGTAAAGGAATTAAGGGTTACGGTGAGTGGGCGATTAAGTGGAGCTGAATCCATAAAAAGATCGACCATGATCTTATTGAGAGGCGGAGCAGGCTCAAAGGTCAGATGGCCTACTCCTGCTCCTAGTTCTTATGTTCCTATGTTCAATGTTAAAAAATTAACCATCTTGTTGAGATAAAATGGCAGCTAATGTATACCAGCTGTTTTTTTTGGTTCTAAAAATTACAAAATAATTATTTGATTTGGAGGGTAATAAATGTATTCATCATAGTTTTCCAGAGCTTTCCAGTTTCAGGAATTAGTCCTCCAACTGAAAAATTGCAAATACAGCTTGATTATTTATGAATGGATGGGAGACAAATTAGCTAACTGCAGTCCTGTCAGTTTAACATCAGTTGTGTGGCGATTTGTGGAGATGCTCCTCCTCTCTCATCGTCCTGTGTCGTTGATATCTACGTGGACCACGACAACGTGATCGTCCTCCTTCCACTGCAAGTTCTTCTCCAGCCCAGAGCAGATTTCCCGAACCCTGCATCGGGCAGGTAACGTGGCCTGGACTCAAATTCAGCAGGTCTGGCAGCATCTGTGGAAAGAGGAACACAGTTAATGTTTTTGAGTCCATTCTACAGAATTGGACTCTGGCTCTTTGCTGCAGAGAACGCTGTTAATCCTCTCATTATACTGTCCCCTTCTACCACTACATTCTTATGGGCTCTCCGTCTTGAATGGCTTCCTGTCCCACAGTACCATGGTCAAACAGCACATCCATCCTGCAGCCCCCACCCTCATCTAAACAAGCTGAAAGAACCTGAGACTTGTTGGGACAATTGCAGAGGCTGACAGTCCTGCCCTGTCATCAGTAAATATGTTCCTATTTTGATGCAACAGATGAGATTCTGCACCTCTCAAGCATTCCCTAACCTGAGTCCCAGGAGACAAAACTAATCCTTGGAAATTGAGAAGGACGCATCTCTCTGGGAGGATGTGATGTGCAAGGAAGGACTGGGAAAGCAAACTCAGTGGAATCCTGTTCCTGACAAAATGTCTAGAACGTGACCTTGTCATAACCAAAACCCTGTTCGTTAGTAAGACAAGGACAAGACCTCATGTCAACACTGTCAGCCCAAAGACTGGCACTTGCTTGAATATGTCATAGTTTGAGGAAGGGACTAATGAGAAGTCCACATCACCCATCCCATGATAGGTACTGAGGAACGCAGGATTGCTCACCACTTTTTCCAACATGCCAGCCCCATACCACAAAAGCTACAAAAGTGAATCTGCAAGAAAATTAGCGTTGATGGCGTGAAAGATTTCACTGAGGCGGTCCTTTCAGTCAGTGCCTCACTGCCAATTTCTCAACTCTCAGCTACCAAGAACTACATTATAACCATACTGCCTGGTCAACCCTAAAATCCACCGTAACAAGAACATGCAGAAAGGCTGTTGATCTCTCTACCAGGAAACATCATGACTGGTTTGCTGAAATTGAGAGCGTGTGAAGGTCTAATTGACTGGAAACTTCACCATGGCTTGAGAAAAGCAACACTCGTACAGGTGGCTGAAGGCAGTGGTACAGCATAAAAGCCACAACATAAAGAACAAATGGTGAGTAGAAAGAGAATGGGAGATCCAAGAACTCATGGATACCAACAGTACGCACAGTTCCTTCAATGTTATCAAGATGATCTGTGGCCCAAGCACACAAGGGCCCACCCCACTGATAGCCAAGCATGAAGGGGACCTCATTCAGGTACATGGAAGCAGTCCGTACTTGCTGGAGATATCATTTGAATCATAGCAGGTGAAGGATGGACCATGGAAAGATCTGTTGACCTTGGGTAGATTTTCCTTGGACTGGAAAATCCCACCCTCTGCCTTTGACTCCAGCATCTTCAATTCCATTCTTTGATGCCTCATCTAACTCAGTTTTAATGCTATAAGTTGAAAAAGCTATTCAACAGCTGAAAAAAACAAAGTCTGTGGAACAGGTGGAATCACTGCTAAAATTCCAAAACATGGTTAAGATACACTGCTGGCATAGCTGTACAGCCTCAAAGCCTCATCTGGAAGGAAAAGCACATGCTGGGGATCTCAGATGCTGTAATTGTGACTATATTTAAGACAGGAGAAGAGTCCCATTGTGGTAACTGCTGTCTGCCACAAGATCATTGCAAGGATACTCCTCAACAACCTCCTTCTAGTGTCTAAGGAATTCCTTGCAGAGTCGCAGTGTCATTTTCATTCATTGAGAGGCACCACAAACATGATCTTGACTTTCTTTCTGCCTCTTATTCTTCAACCTTCCTTTGTTCTTCTCTTTTCTCATAGTCCCACACCCACTGCCTTCCATGTTGCAGCATCTAGTTGTTTCTTAAATAATGCCAGGGTTTTTGCTTCTACTACTTCACTCGGATGTTTATTTGATAATTTTTTGTGTGAGAAAGAATTTTCTATTATCAACCCTTTTCATTATTTCTGTGACCTGAGCCAGTGGGAGGTTGTGACTCTGACTTCTTTTTCTTTAGTGATTCACAATTAGGCCTGTCAGAACAACTGACTATCTTTCCCACTCTCTAATGTGCGTGTTTTGAAAAAATCAAAGTGAATGTGGGAAATCCTGGGTAGTAGGCCTAGGATGAAATTGTTTACCATTTGTTTTATTAGTTTGAAATAGACTCTGACCGGTGACTTTCAAGAACTTGTCTTGTGTGGCATTATTACACGTCTTCAGTTTCTGTAGTTGTTGACCTTTTTAACCTGTGCAGATTCGATTCTTTAGAAAGAATGTGGGATTTAAAGCTGGACATTAAAATGTCTGCATAGCTGTTTTAATGCAAAGAATGAAGAAATTAATGATCTAACATCCAAAGTTGTCATCATCTCTGGTTTTCAGTGTTTTGGATTTACCTTTTGCATTCTGTTAACTCTCTTAAATGCCTCTTGTAGGCCCCTACCTTACAGTATGAACAATCCACATTGCTTCTTTCTTTCCTTCCTGCTCTCTTAGCTCAGCCCCTTTGATACTAGGGATCAGCTTTTCTGCAGTCTCCAGCATTTGAAAGTGTTCTTTGTTTCTGAACACAGTGTTCTAGGTTCAGAGCACTGTATGTTTAAGTTACGACTTTGCCTTTTTCTACTCCATTGGCTTTGTTGATTTCTATTTTATGGCGTGTGTTTGTTTGTGTTTATATTTGTATGTGTAGCAGTATTTTATATTTGTTTGCATTAAATGTCATTGGCCATGTTTTAATTTCCGAACTCTCCTCTGACTTTATTGCCATTTCTGCCTTGGTCTTCTCTTGCAATTTGACTGATTTGTTTTTGAGTGCATGAGCCCAAGTAAGTTATGTAAATGAGGAACTGTAGTCCAACTTTGAATCCTCAGGCATCCTATTCAGTGCATTTCCACCATCGGCTGTCACCAGCTATCCTAATATAATTACTTAACAAGTATTTGTTTCCTATTCCTTAGTTAATTTCATTTTCATTCCCAAAATTTAGCCTGAATTCCCCTAGTTCTGAGCTTAATTCATGATATTTTGTCTAGAATGTCATCAGGTAACTTTTGGATATGAATTACACCATTTCTTGTAGCTTTCCATTATCCACTTGGATTACCACTTCAAGTAATTAAACTGAACCTAGGGAGGCAACCTTGGGCCCTCTGGCCTGAGTAGTTCTGTTCCTGGATGCATTTGCTGATGATGTGGAAATGCCGGCGTTGGACTGGGGTATCATCACCTGATGAAGGAGCAGCACTCTGAAAGCCAAATGGCTTGTGCCACCGAATGAACCTGTTGGATTTTAACCTGGTGTTGTGAGACTTCTTACTGTGCATTTGCTGAGCCATCAGGGCAGCTCCTATAACTTCTTTCTGATGATATTAATAAATCTGTAAAATATTTTGAAAAATTGGATCAACTTGGATTGGAGTTAAAATTCCAATATTTTGTAAAATTGCCTAATTTCAAATCATAATGTTTTAATCAAGTTGCTCAGGACGCATTATTTAACGTATTGCTGTTAGATATTTCATAATATTGCATTATCAGTCTATTTTCTAAATCTATAACATATGTTAGAATGGTGTTGAAATCTACAATTTATATTGGAGTCACCTGTGCTCAACTATTAATTTTAAATCAATGGGCGCTGCCCTATTCTAACTAAAATTTATTTCTGTTAAACAATAAATGACGTCATAGGTGTACAGAGCCATAGCCCAGAAAATACATAAAGGAAATGTGGAGACGTTGATTGTGCCTATTTTCCAAAATGTAAAAAATGGCAGATAAAAATGTTCAGCTTCATCTTTAATTGTTGGCAAATGCTTAATAATACCAACTTTTATTTCGATGTAAGAAGTAATTTGAAATCCTAAATATCAGTTAGTTACTATTGGAAAGGGGGCAGACTGAAGCACTCAAATGACCCCCTAAAATTGTAGGAACTGTTCTGATTCACACTTGGTTTCTAACCTGACTTCAAACCGTTTTGTTTAGAAGTATCAGGGAAGAAAATATACCACAGATGAGAGTATACCATCTTGTTGTGATTGAACAGAAAATATTTCCTCATCTGGTACTAAAGAAGAGAACATTTTGCATCAGCATTTGATGTACCAAATGTTGATTTGACATCTGACCTAGAATATTGAATGATCCTAAAATAAGTTTAGAAAAACCTACCATAATTTAGGGCAGCACGGTGGCAAAGTGGTCAGCACGGCTGCCTCACACTGCCGAGGACCTGGGTTCGATCCCTGGCTTGGGCCACTGTCTGTGTGGGGTTTGCACATTTGCCCCATGTCTGTGTGGGTTTCCTTCGGATGCTCCGGTTTCCTCCCACACTTCAAAAATGTGCGGGTTAGGTGGATTGGTCGTGCTGTGGATTAGCTATGGTAAATGCATGAGGTTATGGGGATAGGGCGTGGGTGGCATTGTGGTAAGTGTTGACTCGATGGGCCAAATGGCCTCCTTCTGCACTATAGGATTCTATGAATTGTAAGTACATTAAGAAGTCTCACAACACCAGGTTAAAGTCCAACGGGTTTATTTGGAATCACGAGCTTTCGGAGCACTGCTCCTTCATCAAGTGAGTGACTCCACATCACAATGTTAAGTGCCATTCTTGGCTCAGTGCTAGCACATAAGCAATGATGCACTGGTAAAAGCACAGTGTTTCAGATGAAATGTTATACCAAGTATACTTGGATGTGAAATACTCCAAGGTGCTATTCATGTTTTCCCGGTGTCCTTGGAGAATTTATCTTTCAAACAACATCAATAAAACAGATTAGCTGGTCATTTTTTTTCTTTATTTCTGGGATCTTGCTTTGTGCAAATTGACTGCCAGATTCGATTACATGATGACAGTGACACTTCAAAGGTAATTCAAAGGCTGTGAAGCTTTTTGGGATGTCCTGAGGATGTGAAAGACTTTATGCAAAGACCATTTCTTCCTTGCGTCTTTCTACTTGCCTTCTACATTTTGAAATGCTGAACTGTGGAATAAACACTGAACTGTGGAATAAACACTGAACTGTGGAATAAACACTGAACTGTGGAATAAACACTGAAATAGCCTGTATAAATTTTGAGGCATTGATCAACATTTTTTCTTTCTGAGCACAGTACTTTGATATTAATATAATTGTAAATACATCATATTTTAAAATGCTGTCCATTGCTATGTTTTTCTTCTATTGCTCAGCATCTAAATGATATGCCCTAACTTGGATAACTCAAATCTTTCTGCATCATACTAATACTGGCTTAGCTGGAGGAGAAAATTCTTGCAGCTTAATAGGTCATGGTAAATCTGCTGAATATTCAATAGGAACTAAATTTTCTATGTGCCTTTTGCCAAGTATGGGTTTATTTTAGTTTGCGTTTTTTTTTGTACAGACGTCAGAAAGCCAGGGAGAGACAACAGAAGTTGCTTGCGGAATTTGCTTCAAAGCAAAAAAGTTTCATGGAAACAGCAATGGATCTCGGTAAGCCTTTGTCAATCAATGCAAAATATTTGTCCAGTTCAGACCATTTTATCAGTATAATTTAAATACAACAGTCCTTTGGATTCTAATGATTATGAATTGTTTCGTAGTTTTCTATTGGGATTTGTATATGGGCAGCGGAAGGTATTTAAACTATTTAGACAGATTAAATCCAATGAATAGAAATTGTGTTACAGGCAAGTTTCTGACTATTGAAATGGGTAACGTGACAAAGAGATGCCCATCAAGAGATATGAAAAAGGAATTGATTATTCATCGTCTCCTGAAAGCATCAAATCTATAAAATCTAGTCCACTTGTGTCAATTATGTACATAGGTGTATCTAGCTGGGATTTGGATGTAATTGATTTATTGTATCTTTGTTCAGATTATGATTGAGGTTATATTTGAATTTTATGAACAGTTGAGTTCCTAGTCTTCAAGGGACCATCATGTGTTGAAGAGAATTGAAGAGAGCTGAGAGAAGAACTCGAGTGGTGATTCTAGGTTTTTAACTTAAGGTTCTGCCAAGTGGCTCAGAACTGAAATTGAGTTTGTTGGATATGTAAAGATTATGGGGTTTAGGTCATAAACACTGAAAAGATATAAATGTAAGCAGACTCTTTAATTTGAATTGTGTGTACACACGTAGATCTTGATCAGTTGGGCTAGTGGGCTGACGAATGGCAGATGGAGTTCAATTTTGACAAATGCGAGGTGATGCATTTTGATAGATTGAACAGGGCAGGACTTACTCAGTTAATGGTAGGGTGTTGGGGAGAGTGACAGAACAAAGTGATCTCGGGGTACATGTTCATAGCTCCTTGAAAATGGAGTCAGAAGTGGCCAAAGTGGTGAAGAAGGCATTCGGCATGCTTGGTTTCATCGGCCAGAACATTGAATACAGGAGTTGGAATGACTTGTTGAAGTTATACAAGACATTGGTAAGGCCACACTTGGAATACTGTGTGCAATTCTGGTCACCCTATTATAGAAAGGAAATTATTAAACTAGAAAGAGCGCAGAAAAGATTTACTAGGACGCTACCAGGACTTGATGGCTTGAATTATAAGGAGAAACTGGATAGACTGGGACTTTTTTCTCTGGAGTGTAGAAGGCTGAGGCGTGACTTTATAGAGGTCTATAAAATAATGAGGGGCATAGACAAGGTAGACAGTCAATATCTTTTCCCAAAGGTAGGGGAGTCTAAAACTAGAGGGCATAGATTTAAGGTGAGAGGGAAGAGATACAAAAGTGTCCAGGGGGCAATTTTTGCACACAGAGGGTGAGTGTCTGGAACAAACTGCCAGAGGTAGTAGTAGAGGGGGTACAATTTTGTCTTTTAAAAAGCATTTAGATAGTTACATGGGAATGATGGGTATAGAGGGATATGGGCCAAATGCAGGCAGTTGGGATTAGCTTACGAGCTTTAAAACAAAGGGCGGCATGGACAAGTTGGGCCAAAGGATCTGTTTCCATGCTGTAAGCCTCTATGACTCTATATAAGTACAAAATTATTGAACCCCAAGTAAAACTTGATCTCAGGAAAATCACTAACCCACAGAAGTAATTATGTGACTCAGACTTTTAACGAATATACATAATATTGTGTCAGTTGAAGGTGGATAAATAAATAATAGAGATTAACCATAGTAAAAATTGGCTCTTGATTTGGTTGGATCACAAAACTTTATGCTTTGGGGTAGAAGAAAAGATGAAAGATGTGACAGATATGGAGTTTGTTGACCCTGCATCTTACAGAGGGCTGACTCCCCATACAAGGTATTTGATGATTGGTTAGAGCCTTTTCTACTTGCAGTTGCTTCCTTTTGTCACAAATTTCCTTCACAGTTTGGTCTTGCCTGTCTTAAATACACTGAAGGAACTCTAAATTTATCTTGTATTATGCATTGTGACACCTAGAGAAAGAGAACATTTTACAAAACTGGAGAAAGAACAATTATTTTAGAAACTACATCGCGGACAGTGAAGAGAACAATATTACAGGAAGAGTAGAGAAATGGAAAGAATGTTAAATGAATTTGAGTGGGATGAAAAGAAAAAAATCCAGAGAATCATGAAAAATGTTACAGAACATATAGAGTTGCACGAATGGAGAGAAGATTGAGAAACCATATTTAAGATATAGAAATCAGAGCATTCCAAAGCCTGGCGAGAACTTACCAAACCTGAGAAAATATAGAAATCATTTTTTCCCATTGATGTAAACACCATGATTTATGTCTTGATATTTTTTCATTTGGGCTGTTTTTTAATGACCGCAGGCCTTCCTTCTTTCTGAAAATCTAAACAGTGATTTCTGGAACTGTGGAATAGAAAACAAAAATGCTGATGTAGCAGATTGGGGAGTGAAATAGTAAAAACCTCTTGGTTAGTTTGGTTATACAGAATACGTGGCAAAGTATAACAAAACTGTAAAAGTCATTAATATTACTTTTAGTCTTTAGAAAAACAGCAAAATAAGGGAGCAAAATTTAATTGGCGTACTCAAAGACTGGAAGAGAACATAGATTTCTTTGTTAATAAGCTAGATCAGTTAGCTGTAAATTGTAAATATGGAGCTCTAAAGGATGAATTAAGTTGATTTTGAATTTTTGTGGGAATCTTAGAAGAGACACTGTCAGAGTTTTTGCTGCTGAGAAAAGATTTGACCCAATCGAAGATTGTGCAGATAATAAGAGAAAGCAAAGCAAAATATTTATTTGAGGAGAAAAATTAATCTTCTGGAGAAAAATGAACTGATGCAATCCAGATTGGGGAGTGAAATAATAAAAACCTCTTGGTTAATTTGGTGGGGATAATGAGAGACACTCTATTGAATGATGGCTTATGTAGCAATGTTAAATATGTAAGTATCCAGTCTACATTATCATTGATCTAAGAGCATGGAGAGAGAGAGATCTACATAGAATTGTCAGAATTATAAATAGCCTAATGTTCAATAAAAGATAGGGTTTACCACAGTAGTTCCAAGTACAGAACAGCATTGGAACTAGCAAGCAGCAGCAGGTCAATACCTGACTCTATACCATAGGCAGTTATGCAGATGGCACAGTGGTTATACAGAATATGTGGCAAAGTTAGCTCACCTAACCCAAACAGAACAAAAGAGAAGACGACAGGAGCTGCCATTATTCATTGTTCTTCTTGTGGCAGGAAAAAGCTGCACTACCCCCTCCCCCAAATAATATGGAATGCCATTCTTGCAATAATCAGTTTTGCCACATGCAAACCATTCTTAGCAAAACAATTAAAGAAGTGTTGTGAAAATCAGCCTGTTTTAACCCTTATACGATGGACAAATAACTTTGAGTAGACGTCTTATTAGTACAAACAATATTTATTTAAACCCACACAATCAATAATCACCCACCCAACCAACAATAAGTTATCTTACAGAAAATACTAGAATTCAGATACAATACAAGACCTTGACTTAACTTTGTGTGACTGACAAATACCCAAATAGATACTGACCTTTATCTGTGTGCTGGTCTTAGTAGTTGTCTGTGTAGTTTGGTCCTTTGCTCTGGTCTGGCATTCTGGCTGTAGTCTTTCTTTCTTCCTTCTCGGGTGTGGTGGCTCACCTCTTGCTGGCGATGTTCACCATTGTTGTAGCTTGTTCGTGGGGTCAGAGAGAGAGATTCCTGGTTGTGCAGCATCCTTTATACCCTGTTTGGTTTCACGCCCTTTTTTTGGCCATTGCCAATCAATCGATCAGGACTTGATCACCCTGATCGATAAGAGTCCAATCAGGTGCTACCGCACCGATCTCTGGGTGTCCCCCCCCGCAGCCATGCCTGTAGGTGTTGGCACATAGGTCACATACCTTCCTCCTAAATAAGGATTCACAGTGCCTTTACGTCTGGCACACAACCCAGTGTGACCAGAAAGTCTCTTTCATCCTGGAGATGGCCCATGTCCTGTGTATTCACTCATCAGGGTTGCAGCCTGTTTGTCTGTCTTTAAACTGCAGCCTGTCAGTTTAGTTTCTTGCCCAGTTGTCCCAGAGTGCTTTACAAAACGCCAGTTTAGATGGCCTGTTTGGCTACAGAAGAAACAGCCAAGATCAAGTGCCTTTCAAGAAGTGGAAAAAAAACCATAAAACAAACTTCAAATTAGACACAGGATCAGGAGTTTCAATTCTTTCACACACACAAAAGTGGTTAAAACCAGACTGCAGCCATCGACTATAAGACTTCATGGTCCAGGAGGCATTCAGCTGAAAGTCAAGGGACAGTTGACTGCTAAATTCTAGAAGGACAAGAAATCACAGAAACTTTGTATGTTATTCATGATCAAGAATGCTCATTGTTGAGTCAAAAAGCATGCACAGATTTGCAACTCATTGACAAAGTTGATGATTTAGAAAGTTTAGAAAAATTCAGAGCAGAGTTCCAAAACTATTTGTGGTCTGTTATTATTGGCTGTCTCTCTTCAGCAAGGAAGATTCTCTTCCTTGGGTCCAAAAATGCTGCTGAGGCAGTTTTGTCCTCCTCTGGTAAGTCTGCTCTGACTGAGCAGGGAGAAGAGCTGCCTTGGGAATCTGGTTTCTGACATCCAAGCTATATGACCAATCCATTAAAGCTGACGGCTGATGATCATAGCCTCATTGCTTGTGGTGTCTGTTTGTGTGAGGGCATTGATGTTGGTGCATCTATGCTTCTACTTAATATATATTAAGCTCCTCTGCAGGCTGTGTTGATGATGACTTCAGTGCTTTGATGTGCCTTTGATTTGTTGTCTATGTTTTAGTCCCAATCACTCAAAGTGATTATGACCATGAGTTTGGTTTTAGTATGTTGCAGTCTTCAAACACTTGCTTGCTCGGGTGGACAAAGGTTGCACTAGCAGATTTATGTGTTCAGGGGTTTAGGAGAGCTGAAAACAGCTTATTGCATCAAATTTGGATCAGATACAAAACCAATTTGCTTGTTCCCATTGGAAAGTTCCACACCCATTTTTTTTACAAAAATGAAATGAGTAATTGAGTCAATGCTGCATCAAGGAGTCACCTTACCCATTATCAAACCCACAAATTGGTGTTCAGACATGTACCAAAACTGGCTCAGCTCCACATCTATGTGGAACTCACACAGTTAAACCAGATAATGGGAAGGAAGATCCACTCAATGGCATCTGTGGATGAGAAAACTGGTTGGATGCAAACTGTGGCTTCTGGAGCTACCTTTGGATGAGAAATCCAAATTACTGATTATATTTACCATTCCTTTGGGAGATATTGTTTCAGTTGTCCACCTATTGGAATCACATCGGCTCCAGAGATTTTTCAAACGTAACAGCCGTGTGGAGGGATTAGAAGAGATTACTTGCCACGTGGATGGCATCCTGATCCAAGGGCCCACCACACTGGATAGCAGTGTTTTAAAGTTTGAAAGAGCAGGGCTAACTCTGGACTACAGTTGTGAGTTTTCATAATCCACTATTGCATTTCTGAGGCAAATCATTTCATGCATCAGGACTGATCCCCAAATGACCAAGGCAGTTACCAGATTACAGTGTTACTGAGTTCTAATACTTACTGGGGATGGTCAGTCAGGTCGATCCTCCCTAACTTGGCATAGGTGAATGAATCACGTGACAATTGCTCAGGCAAGACCATGTGCGGTGTTAGGGAGAATATCAACAAATCTTATTCCAGAATATCAAGATCATGCTTCTTTCACCAGATATATTGGCACACTATGACCTGAAACTGCCCACAGTATTTGCTGCGGATGCATCAGCGACTGGATCAGGAACAATACTCTTTCAAATCCAGAAAGATGGAACATGCAGACCATTATGTGATGTATTTCAGTCATTCACTAAAATGGAACAAGGTTGCACTATAATCAAAAAGGAGGCATTGGCAGCTAACATCAGAAATTCATCAACAGTGCCTTAGGGCTCCAGTTTACAATCAAGATAGACCACAAGCTATTGGACAAATTCTTAAATATGAAGGAACTAGCAAGATTCTGCACATTTTGTGGCTGCAACTCATGAGGGTTAATGCTCAGGAAAACTCAGATTGGTTTTCATCAGGTCCTGACCTCAGAACAGCCTGGTTCAAACATAGACAAAAGAGCTGAATGCCAGAGGGGAGGTGAGAGTGACTGTCCTTGACATCAAGACAGTATTTCACTGAGTATGGAATCAGTGAGCCCTAACAAAACTTGAATCAATGAAAATGGGGGGGAATGGCCAGAGTCATTCCTGGTACAAAGGAAAGTGTTTGTGATGATTGGAGGTCAATCATCTCAGCTCTAGGACATCACTGCAGGGGTTCCTCAGAGTAGTGCCTAGGCCCAACCATCCCCAGCTGTCATCACTGACCTTCCCTCCATCATAAAGCCAGAAGTGGGGATGTTCACTGATGACTGCACAGTATTTAGTATCATTCATGACTTCTCAGATACTGAAACAGTCCATGCCCAAATGCAGCAGGACCTCGACAATATCCAGACTGAGCTGACAACTGGCAAGTAACATTCATGCCACACAAGTGCCAGGCAATAACCATCTCCAACAAGGGAAGATTTAACCATTGCTCCTTGATATTCAACGGCATTACATTGCTGAATACCCCACCATCAAAATCTTGTGGGTTACCATTGACCATAATCTAAACTGGATCAGCCATATAAATGCTGTGGCTACCAGAGTAGGTCAAAGGCTAGGAATCCTGCGGTGAGTAGCTCACCTCTTGATTCCCCAAAGCCTGCCCCCATGTAAAAGGCAAAAGTCAGGAGAGGAATGGAATACTCCTCAATTGTCTAGATGGGTGCAAGTCCAACGACAAAGATACTTTACCTCATCCAAGAAAAAGCAGCTCTCTTGATTGCTACCCTTTCCACACACATTCAATCCGTCCACCAACCACTGATGAACAGTGGTAGCAATGTGTACCATCTATAAAATGCACTGCAGGATCTCACCAAGGTTCCTTGGGCAGCACCTTCAAAACCCTCTAGAAGAACAAGACCAACAAATGCCTGGGAATATCACTGCCGGAGGTTCCCCTCCAAGCCACTCACCACCCTGATTTGGAAATATATTGCTGTTGCTTCACCGTCACTGGGTCAAAATTCTGGAACTCCCTTCCTAGTAATGAGTGCACCTATAGTTTAGGAACTGCAGCAATTCAATAAAGCAGCTCACTACCACCTTCGCATGGACAACTAGAGATAGGCACTAAATACTGGCCTAGCCAGTGCCACCCACATTCTTTTGAGGATTTTCACAGTAACTTCATTGCAGTATTAACATAAACCTACTTGTGACTAATAAATAAACTTTAAAAATGTCACAAAAAAAGGCAAACACAGCAGATCAATGGTCAGGCATTCGTGTTTGGACACCTGAACAGGAGGTCATAATCTCGTTGATGGATGGTTGACCTACATCAGTCATTCCTATTGGCAACCGCACAGAAGCTGAATTAATTAAGGCAGGCTAGAAAGCAGATGAAAGATGTGCTAGAATTAAGTAATACTGCCAAACCTGATGGCCAGAATATGTTACCAACAATTGCTATGACTAGAATGGAAGGAGTGCATTATCTGTCTCTAGTTCCACAATTCCATGGGCCACAACGTATACATAAATGATTTTTCCAGCTAGTTATACAGCTAAATAAATGCTTTATCTACTATTGTCTGAATGGCCACTCAATGCCCACGTTTCTTCAGTAAACAACAAAATTATTGTTCTATTATAAAACCAGTCAAGTAGAAAGGTAAAGCTAATTAACTTATAAAATACAGAAGTGTCATAATTAATCTTTCTAAATACCCTAACTTACATGCACAAAACAAATATAATAGAGGAAATTCTGCCTAATGGCTAATAGTCAATGATTCAAAGGAAAAGGTAATTGATAGAGTCCTTGAAATAATATCCAGGTTATGCAGTTAGTCTCTCAGCGCTGGTCTGAGAAATGGTCGGTGACTCTTGCACTAATTTTTAAGTGACTATGCAGAAAACTTGTGGTCTATTGATCTTAGAACATAGAGCAACTTTTTGCTTGCAACTGGATCTGGAACTACAGGAGCTGTTTTCTTTTCCCAGCTGAACCTTCTTGTTTTCTGCCCAAAGCAAAAACAGCCTGCCAGGTTTTAACACAGTTTTCCAAAGCATGCTTTTTTCCAAAACCATAAACCACCCTGTGGTCCTTTTGTAAATCTTCTGCCAGTGTCTTTAAAACTGCTTAATTACCTTTTCACATAAAATGCTGTATTTTTCAGGAACAGCAGCAACCTGAGTAAACCTGCATAAATCCTTGAAGGGATAGTGTCTTTTAAAATCACAAATTCTTCTAGCAGGTTCTTAACCCTTGAAGATGAGCCATTTTCCATGATTATTCCTTTTATGACACAATCTCATCCTAAAACTGTACTTGGAGCAATGTAGATGTTCAGTAGTGTGGAAAACCTATTAATTTATGATAAGAAGTTGTTCACACCAAATATCCTGAGACTCTAAATCCTTCAAAGCAATACAACAGGGACATCTAGGCATTACAACGTATCATGCTGGGGGTGAAATTCAATTTGATGGCCAATAATCTCCAAATGACCGGACGACATGATTTCAAATGATAGAGATTCTCATTGTTAGATTTTAGGAGGCATTGTGATGTTTAAGATTGAATAGGTTTGAGCTGCTACTTGGTAAGTCAAAGTAAAAGCCGTCAAGTTAACCAAGTATGATTTTTAATTTGACAGTTACCAGTCCTGATGTTTCTTTAAAATAAAAGGGGCAACTGCACTGCGAGGGACTGTACAATAGACCCCCAAATAGTGGAAAGGAGTTAGAAGGGCAAATATGTAGACAGATTCCTGAATGCAAAAACAAAGGGAGATGATCTGGAGGAGGGAACCGAGTGCAGGGTGTCGAAATTTGCTGATGACACCAAGATTGGGGGAAAGGCAAATTGTGCGGAGGGTGTGGAGAGTCTGCAGAAGGATCTAGATAGGCTGGGCGAATGGGCCAGGAAATGGCAAATGGAATTTAATGTTGGCAAGTGTGAGGTGGTCCACTTTGGTAGGAAGAATGGTAGGAAGGACTATTACTTACGTGGCGAAAAACTGCAGCAGGCGACGGTGCAGAGGGACCTCGGGGTCCTTGTGCATGAGTCGCAAAAACCCAGCTTGCAGGTGCAGCAGGTGGTCAGGAAGGCGAATGGGATGCTGGCCTTCATAGCGAGGGGGATCGAATATAAAAGTAGGGAGGTCTTGCTGCAGCTGTATAGGGCATTGGTGAGGCCGCAGCTGGAGTACTGTGTGCAGTTTTGGGCGCCGCACCTGCGCAAGGATATTTTGGCCCTGGAGGGAGTGCAGAGGAGGTTTACTAGGCTGATACCGGAGTTGAGGGGATTGAGCTA
This sequence comes from Carcharhinus amblyrhynchos, assembly GCF_965287045.1. NCBI lineage: Eukaryota > Metazoa > Chordata > Chondrichthyes > Carcharhiniformes > Carcharhinidae > Carcharhinus > Carcharhinus amblyrhynchos. The sequence goes on from NC_137334.1 coordinate 47,688,438, forward strand.
TGAGGAGAGGCTGAATAAACTAGGCTTGTACTCGTTAGAGTTTAGAAGAATGAGGGGAGATCTCATTGAGACATATAAGATGATGAATGGGATGGATAGGATAGAGGTGGAGAGACTCTTCCCGCTCAAAAAAGACAGTAGGACTAGGGGGCACAGCCTCAAGATAAAGGGGAGGCGGTTTAGAACGGAATTGAGGAGGAACTTCTTCACTCAAAGGGTGGTGAATCTCTGGAATTCTCTGCCCGTTGAAGTGGTGGAGGCTGCCTCGCTAAATATTTTTAAGAAGCGGGTTGATGGGTTCTTGATAAGAGAGGGGATTAAGGGTTATGGGGAGAGGGCGGGAAAGTGGAACTGAGCCACAACAGATCAGCCATGATCTTATTGAATGGCGGGGCAGGCTCAAAGGGCTAGATGGCCTACTCCTGCTCCTATTTCTTATGTTCTTATGTTCTAATTGTCAGGGACTTTAACTAATATCAATTTGGATAGGAACAGTCTGAAGGGAATAGAAGGTGCAGGGTTCTTAAATTGCATGTAAGTTTTTTTTTTAGCCACCGTTTAACAAGCCCAATGAGAGTGGGTGCAATTCTAGGTTTGGTCTTAGGAAATAAAGCTGGTTAGGTGGATGAAGTAGCAGTGGAGGACCATTTTGGAGATAGTTACCATAATATATTTAGCACAATTATGGGAAAGGACAAAAATAAAACAAATAAAAGTTCTAAATTGGGGAAAGAAAAATTTTACAAAGCTGAGAGATAAGCTGAACAGAATGGAATGAATACAGTTATTAGGAGGAAAAACTGTGTCAAATCAGTGGGAGGTATTCAAACGTGAAATTCTATGGGCACAGTGTAGACATGACCTTATAAAGAAAAAGGGCGATATTCCAAATCTAGAGCCCCTGCTTATCCAGATGCATACAGACCAAGGTAAATCAGAATGAGAAAGCTTATGACGGTCACAAAAGAGTTAATACTTTTGAAAGCCTGGAGGAGTTTAGAAATTACAGGGGTGAGGCAAAATTGAAATTAGGAAAGCAAATAGAGGATATTAAAAAAACCAACTAAAAATCAAAGAAAATCCTCAGACGTTTTAATACATTAAGAGCAATAGAATAACTAAGGAACAGGGAGAGTCAATATGCACATAGTAACTTGTGGTTTGATTCTGAAGATGTGGCAGAGTTCTCAATGAATACTTTGTCTTTGTCTTCACTAAGGAGAGGGATGATGTAGACATTCTAGTTAAAGAGGGATAGCTGTGAATATTTTATAAAATAAGCACAGTGGGTGAGGATGTACTGGAGGGACTAACATCCTTGAAGGTGGATAAATCGGCAGGGACAAATAAATTGTAACCCAGGCTGCTGAAGGAAGCCAAGGAATATCATTTTCCAATGTTCACTGGATATAGGTGACATCCCAGAGGATTGGAGGTCTGGGAGCATTGTACCATTATTTAAAAGGGGTGTGAGGGATAGAACAGAGAACTATAGGCCAGTCAGTCAGACTTCAGTGGTGGGCAAATTCTTGGGAACCATTCTGAGAGACAGGATAACTGGCAATTAGAAAGGCACTGATTGATTAGGGATTGCCTGCATGTTTTTTTTTATGGGGAAGAATCATGTCTTACTAACCTAATAGAATTTTTTGAGGAAGTAATAAGGAGGATTGATGAGGTAGTACACTGGATGTTGTCTACATGGATTTCAGTAAAATGTTTGACAAGGTCCCACATGGCAAATTGGTCAGAAAAGTGAGATCTCATGGGATATGGGCGGCACGTTAGCACAGTGGTTAGCGCTGCTGCTTCACAGCTCCAGGGTCCTGGGTTTGATTCCTGTCTCAGGTCACTGTCTGTGTGGAGTTTGCACATTCTCCTCGTGTTTGCATAGATTTCCTCCGGGTGTTCCAGTTTCCTCCCACAGTCCAAAGATGTGCGGGTTAGGCTGATTGGCCATGCTAAGAAACTGCCCCTTAGTACCCAGGGATGCGTAGGTTAGAGGAATTAGTGGATATAATATGTAGGGATATGGGGGTAGGGCCTGGGTGGGATTGTGTTCGGTGCAGACTCGATGGGCTGAAGGGCCTCTTTCTGCACTGAAGGGTTCTATGATTTCTATGATATGGGGAATGTGGCACATTGGATCCAAAATTGGCACATTGGATCCAAAATTGGCAAGTGACAGGAAACAGAGGATAATAATCAAATGGAAAAATGTTCCACAGGGCTCAGTGTTGAGGCCCTTGCTGTTCGTTATATATATCAATTATTTAGACTTAAATGTGAGAGGCATGATTGGGAAATTTGCAGATGACACAAAAGTTGATAGAGGAGAGCTGTCAACTCCAGAATGATACGTGGTTTGGTTGAGTGAGCAAAGAAGTAGTAAATGGAAATCAATCTGGAAAAATTTGAGGTGGGAGGCCATACAAAGCAAGGGAAAAATTAACAAGCATGAAGAAATTAAGAGGGGTTGAGGAAGTGAGAGACCTTGGACTGTACGTCTACAGATCCTTGAAGGTAGCAGGACAAATGGACAAGGTGGTCAGTAAAGTATATGGAATACTTTCCTTTATTGGGCAAGATATTGAATACAAGCACAGGGATGTAATTGTGGAACTGCCTAAAATGCTGGTTAAGCCTCAGCTGGAATTTTGTGGCCTAGTCTTGTCACCACATTACAGGAAGAACCTAATTACTCTGGAAAGAGTGCAGAGGAGATTTGTAATAATGTTGCCAGGACTTGAAAATTGCAGCTAAAAGGAGACGTTGAATAGTCTAGGGTTGTTTTCCTTTGGTAGAGGAGGAAAAGGGGTGACCTAGTTGAGGTACACTAAATTATTAGGGGTCTTGATAGAGTAGACAGGAAAGACTTGTTTCTCCTAGCTGAGGGTCAGTTACCAGGGAGTATAGATTTAAGGTGATTGATTGATGGATTAGAAGGGACATGAGGAAAAGCATTTTTCCACAGAGGATAGTGGGCATCTGCATTTCACTGCCTAAGTTCTTTGTTGAGGTTGAAGTGCTCAATTCATTTAAAATGTACCTGGGTCTACACATAAAGTTTTGTAAGCTGCAAGGCTATAGACTAGGTGCTGGAAAGTTGAATTAAAATGAACGGCTAGTTTCTGTTTCTCTGTTGGCCTGTGCGGACACCATTGACTGAATGGCCTCTTTCTGCACCGTAACTTTTCTATAGTTCTCTGGTTTAACATTGTAACTAATAATTTCCACACTCACGGTTCTACTAACATTAATCACTAATGATTGACTTTTGTGTCTTGTGGGGGAGAATATAAATGGAGAGTTAGGGGTATGTTGGAATATATTCCTGTCACTTGTAATTGTATTTACCACTTGAGATTGATATCTAAATCTATAATACATGTTTACTTTTTTTCATCTACTCGTTGAAATATTAAATTATCCTTATTTAGTGGTCCTGATCAAGACTGCTTGACACCCAACCAAGCTTCAGAAAATTCTGTGTGTTTCTCAGCAGGAGATATTTCAGATGTTATTGCTTAGTCCTTGAAATAGAAATACCTCAGGCAAATGAGAATAGAGTGCATCATTGGGTTTTTTTCTGCAAGCAAGGTGATATCAGAAATGTCTTGCATTCTCAGGCTGCTGAGCCTAGTTAGAAAAATAAATTAGGTTTCAACTGTCTTTTGGGAAATGAGGTGAAGGGTTGGGGCAGAAGATATCAAAGTACTAATAGTTGTTCTGCCTCCAGGGAGCTACCTTGACACACTGTTTAGTAAGGGAAAATGTTCTTTGCAATTAGAGACTTGTTCTGCACTCAGCATTTTTTTGTCTCTTTTCCTAGCTTTTAGCTTTACACATTTGCTGTCTTGGGACCTCATATATTATAAAAAACAATTAAACACAGCGAAGCAGCTGACAAAAGTCTTCAAAATATTAGACAATTTGGATATATTCTTTGTGATAATTCTGTGTTTGGCTTTGATCTTTTTTTAACGGCCAACAGATAAGCAGGCATGTCAAGAATGGTAGCAACTTTTGGAACCAAAAGAAGCATTAAGCAGAATGCAGTATAACTCAATGAGTTAAGAGCTTTGCATTGAAAATCTTAACTTCCCATATACCTAAATTTTGATAAATGCAGTAGGAATTCTTATTCTAGTTGTTTGGCAGTAGAGAACTTGAAAAAAGCTTTTGCTGAAAAAATACCTTTTTTGTCAAAGTTTTTAATCTTGCATTTATCAGAACATTTTGCAAGAATGCAAATCCAAGGGAAACCACAAATTTATACTGTATAAGGTGTGACATTAATGTACCTCTAAGAATTTTTTTTACAAAATCACATTCTCTGCAGTTGTAAGCAGGTTTTTTGGTTTCATTGTCGCCATGCTGTCTGCTAGAAGTCCTTTTATTGGTGCTTCAGTAGTTTAAATGGAGTTTTGTTTATTTTTTAATCTGGGCCTCATGCATTGACTTGGAATTTACAACTGGATGGCAGATCATGTGTTTTGGAAAAATTTTTTTCGGAATGAATTCAAAATTTCACTTTCAGCTTTGGACTGCTAGCTGCTGTTTTAGTTTAGAAGGGGTGTGTGAATATCAGACTGAAAAGCAGTGTTTTTCTCTCTCTCTCTTCCTGGTTTTGGAGATTCTGCTGGCTAGCTGGAAGCAGGTCTTGCCTTCCTCGAGTGAAAATTCTGCTGTTGATGATTTGCTAGCTAATAAATAGAGACTTTCCCAGGTGTTCTGGGAAACTTGTCTGTATGTATATCAAGAGCTACAGCATCCAACCAAAGAGCTATGTTCCAGCATCACGTGAGCATTCATATTTTCTGTGCGAAACCTGTGGTGAGGGTTTTGTATAGCGAAGTTTGTTTAATTGGAACATTTCATAAATTTATTGAGGTTTATACAATGTCATAGTTTTTTTATTTGTAATTGGTAAAAGTTATTGCTAATTCTCTTTCCATACATGTTAATTGTATTCTTAAATAAACTTTGTTTGATAAAAGCTCCCTGGTGGGTCTTTTGAAGTGAAGTGAAACATTTCATGCTTACCCTAGCCAAATTTGAATTGCACAATCTATGACCCAGGCAGACTTAATAATGCATTTTGGAATTTATGACCTGAATTATAACAGAGAATAGCATTGATTGGTTGGCAAGTGGATTCTCATTGGTAAATGAGTTACTGTGGAAAATGCACCAGTTTGTGGTGACTGACAGTTATCTGTCAAGCATCATTTGTAGCTTTAACCAGGCAGCTTGGCTCTGAATGGTCGAGGCATTTCCCTGAGGAATAAACCAGTAAATGTCGGTCACGTAATTTGCTTAGCTGAAGCAGGTGAGATGTGTATATGATCTGTCTATGAGCGGTTAAAATTATTGAATGCACTAGAGTTCCCCTGTGCCTTGAGTACAACACAATTCTCTGGGAAGCTGCTATGAAAATGTTTCAGGGCATTTCCCTCACTTGCAGATGGGCAGCACAAACAAGCTGGCCGAGGGACAGTGGGTGAGAACCCTGGTAATTGCAAGCCATAACAGCAGATGTGGATGTTTGGATGGTGTAGTCATACATATCTAAGGCATACCTTAGAAATTAATTATAATAATTAGACAAGCAAATAGAGACTATAAACTGGTTAACTATATTATCTCACATAAATGAAGTAATCAGCACTGTTAGTTGTAATTTAATATCAGTGACTTCAGAACAAATCTATACTTGTGATCGGTATATGCAAATTATTTGTTAGATAAGCAAAGGTATAATTGTGCATCCCATGTATCACTCAGGAAGCCTGTGCATCACCTTGTGGAAAGCAGACTTCCTCGCTATAGCTTGGCCAGTTTAAAACTCTGAAAGCTTCCTCTGGTCTAGTGAGGGTGGAAAGTACATATTCATTGGATAGTGGTGAAATTCCACATCATTCTGCAAAGACCAGGACCCTGCATATTAATATGTAGTTTCCAGTATGTGCCACACTGTAAGCCCAACTGGCAATAGAGGAGGAATTTCTAGAGTGTATGCAGGAAGGTTTTCTGGACTAATGTGTTGAGAAACCAACAAGGGAATAGGTCATCTTGGACTGGGTATTGTGCAAAGAGAAAGGACTATATTAATGACTTGGAAGAGGGGGTAGGTGGTGTGATCAGCAAATTTGCTGATGACACTAAGATGGTTGGATTGGCGGGTACTGAGGAGCAGTGCCTGGCAATGCAACAGGACATAGACAGGCTGGTAGATTGGGCAGATAGATGGCAAATGGAATTTAATCCGGAGAAATGCGAGGTGATGCACTTTGGCCGGAATAATGTGGAGGGGAGTTATACGATAAAAGGTAGAACTATCCGGAGTATAGATACGCAGAGAGACGTGGGGGTGCAAGTGCACAAGTCCCTGAAGGTGTCGGTGCAGGTGCAGAATGTGATGAGGAAAGCGTATGGTATGTTAGCCTTCATAGGAAGGGGTATAGAATATAAGAGTAGGAGTCTGATGTTGCAGTTGTATAGAACGTTGGTTAGGCCTCACTTGGAGTACTGCGTCCAGTTCTGGTCGCCGTACTACCGGAAGGATGTAGAGATCCTGGAGAGAGTGCAGAGGAGATTTACCAGGATGCTGCCTGGTATGGAAGGGCTGTCTTACGAGGAAAGATTGAACGAACTTGGGCTGTTTTCCCTTGAGAGACGTCGGCTGAGGGGGGATCTAATAGAGGTTTATAAGATTATGAAGGGGATAGATAGAGTAAATGGTGGTAAGCTTTTTCCGCTATTAGAAATGGATAGAACGAGGGGTCACGGGCTTAGGGTGAGGGGGGCTAGGTATAAGACAAATATTAGAGGGCAGTTTTTCACGCAAAGGGTAGTGGGGGTGTGGAATGCACTGCCGAGTAAGGTGGTGGAAGCGGGCACGCTAGGGTTGTTTAAGAGTCACTTAGACAGCCACATGAGCGGTCTACATATAGGGGGATATAGCAGGCCTTACTAAACATTGTAGTCTTGGGATTATGTTTTTTGCCTCAGGGATGTTACAGTCTTTGCCTGTTTAATAATGAATTTTTTGTCTCCACAGGCACTTAAGTCCACCTTGTTGACCAGCAAGGGGCATGCATGCGGCAGGTTGTAGTGGGCTGCTCTTGGACGCTGCTTCAGGAGTTGCCTATTGCTTCATGTCGTTAGTGTGCTTAAACTGGACCATCTCGAGGGCAACATGACAGCTCAGAGACTATCTCTGTTGCTGTGTGGACACATGGATTTGGGCCTGTGTCTGTGGGAGTTTGCACGTTCTCCCCATGGTTGCGTGGGTTTCCTCCGGGTGCTCCGGTTTCCTCCCACATCCCAAAGATGTGCTTTTAGGCTGATTGATTGGGTAACAAATTGTCCCTATATTGGACCTCCCTGATCCTCGCACATTAGGCGTAGACTAAAATCATGAATAGGTCACTGAGACAATGGGACGGCGGCGCGGGCCCGTTGGGCCGAAGGGCCTGTTTCCCGTGCTGTGTTGTTCTTTGTTCTTTGACTAGTTGACAATCTAGTTATGAGCGAATCCTTGGGGATGAGTAACCATAATATAATAGAATTCTTTGTAAAGGTGGATAGTGAGGTAGTGGATTTTGACACCAGTCTGCATGGACTTTAGCAAGGCCTTTGACAAGATACTGCACATTTGGTTGTTGCATGAGGTTAAATCTCATGGGATCCAGGCTGAGGTAGCCAACTGGATACAAAATTGGCTTGATGACAGAAGACAAAGTGTGGTTGTAGAGGTTGTTTTTCAAACTGGAGGCCTGTGACCAGCGGTGTGCCTCAGGGATCGGCGTTGGGTTCACTGTTACTGGTTATTTATATAAATGAATTGGATAAAAATTTTGGAAGCATGGTTAGTAAGTTTGAAGATGATACCAAGATTGGTAGCAGAGTGAACGATGAAGAAGGTTGTCTAGGATTGCAACAGATCTTGAACAATTGGGCCAGTGGGCAGATGAATGGCAAATAGAGATTAATTTAGATAAATGTGAGGTGATGCATTTTGGTAGATTGAATCGGGATAGGGCCTATTCAATTAATGGGAGGGCATTAGAGAAAGTTATAGAGAGATTTGGAGTATAGGTTCATAGCTCTTTGAAAGTGGAGCCACAGATGGAGAGAGTGGTGAAGAAGCATTCATTGGTCAGAATATTGAATATATGAGTTGGGACATCTTGTTGAAGTTGTACAAGACATTAGTAAGGCCACACTTGGAATACTGTGTACAGCGCTGCTCATCCTGTTATAGAAAGGACATTATTAGACTAGAAAGAGTGCAGAAAAGGATGCTACCTGGACTAATGGTTTTAGTTACAAGGAGTGGAGTGGATAGACTGGGACTTTTTTCCCTGGAGTGTAGGAGGCTCAGGGGTGATCTTATAGAGGTCTATAAAATAATGAGGGACATAGATAAGGTAGATAGTCAATATCTTTTCCCAAAGATAGGGAAGTCTAAAACTAGATAGCATAGGTTTAAGGTGAGAGTGGAGAGATACAAAAGGGTCCAGACGTTCAATTCTTTTTTGCACTTGAGTTCATAGTCACACTATCTTGCCTAGGCTTGCAAAATCTCACTAACTGTCCCGGCTGGAGACAATACACAACTCTTTAACCTGTGCTTAATCCTCTCTCCACTCACATTGTCTGTACCTTTAAGACTTGATTACCTGTAAAGACTCGCATTCCAACCGTTATTTTATAAATTGAGTTTGTGTCTTTATATGCCCTGATGAAGGAGTAATGCTCTGAAAGTTAGTGGCTTTTGCTACCAAATAAACCCGATGAACTTTAATCTGGTGTTCTGAGACTTCTTACTCAATTCTTTCATGCAGAGGGCGGTGAATTGTTTGGAATGAGCTGCCAAAGGTGGCAGTAGAGATGGATACAATTTTGTCTTTTAAAAAGCATTTAGATAGTTACATGATTAAGATGGATATTGAGGGATATGGGCCAAATGCTGGCAATTGGTAATTAGCTTCGTGGTAAAAACTGGGTGACATGGACAAGTTGGGCTGAAGGGCCTGTTTCCATGCTGTAAGTCTCTATGACATTAAAATTGCATTGGGATTCAATTTGCATAATAGGATGTGAATTGCATAAATTATTGATCCTTCTCCTCTAGACAAGCACTTCAACCGCCTTTCAGAATCCTGTGGATGAACATTACAATGGTCAAAAATGGTCAGAATCTGAGCAGTTAAGTGACCTGCTTATATTTAACTGCCCACCTGCATGATTTCCACTGGACGGACAGGGTTAAAATTGAGCTGCTGGGGGAAAAGATGAATTGTTTTGGTTTTGTACAATGCTAGTGGTTTATGTGACAATCTTAGATTAAAAACAAACTAATTTTAGTTTGCAGTCAGCTTTATTGTGTGATATAGAAAGATATTTTATGTCTGCCAAACCTTGTGAATGTTTTGCACTATATAATATATTATGGCCATGTTGGCAGTACATTTTACTGTAGCCTGAAGCAATGGTATATAGCTTTATTAATAGAAGACATCATTTATTGGGTCTACTAGAACAAATTCATAGTTGTTCTTTGACCTTCATTTCAAAATAAATATTGGTACATTTTTATAAAATTGAAAACGTTTTGACATTTGAAGTTAATTTGTAATGGTACATTTCTCATTACACAGTGTCACTAGTTTGTGTCAATTTTAAACTATACAACATTACTTGATAAGAAATTGATTTCAACAGTTATAGAGTTAGTTATACTCCTGCCAAGTATCTAGCAAATGGACCAGTTTAAATTTTATTTTAAATTAATGATTTGCAATAATATAATTTTGCTAGACTACCTTTCTAAAATGCTAGGTTCAGTGTTTCTTGACAGATTAACTAAATATTTGAATCCCATTGTATGCTTTATAATTTGGTGACCTGTTAACATAATTTGCAAAGTGGCTGTAAAATTAAGAATCTAACCATTAATTTACAAGTGAATGCATCTATTTTTTTTATAGATTGCATATTTTCAGAAATGCTATGCTTCAGGGAAAATGCTAAATGATTTGCAAATCTTTATAATCAGCACTTTCAAGTTTTTTAAAGGATGTCTAGTTTTCAAACAGATACACCAAAATCAATATATCTTTTAAGAGAAAGGAATCAGTTGAAACGAAAAGGGCTACCTTTGAGCATATACCTTAAATGAATGCCTAGCATTGTCATTTTAATCAGGTGATTGGTCCTCCTGAGATTTTTATGAGAACTGAAGGCTTAATAAGCTTTGTGCACAACTGGTGCTATAGTTCCTAAGGTACTTCCTGATTATATTGTGACCAGACTGTGCAGTTTGGGACTACATCAATTTTTGGCTCATATGGGCTTTGTTGCTTTATTGACCCTAGTTGTTTAGTTTTCTTTATAATGGTTAGAGAACTAAGATGTCCAGATTTGATTTTCTGAACAAGTAAAGCCATTCTCCGGGACAGTAAGAAGGTATTCTGCCACCAGTGCTGTCAACTACTAAGGAATCACTTTTTTCAGGAGTCACATTTTTGAATGAATTTGTGTTTCATATTTGTCAGAACTCTTAATAATAGTAGTAAAACATCAGGAATTGTGTAAATGGATTACACCAATAATATAATTACTATTCACTTCAGTATCTAGATAATTTTAAAATTGGGTGGAATTTTATGGAGTCAGGAATGACATTATTTTTATCTTCTTAGTAAGATTACCGTTTAGTGTATTCTGTTCTTCAAAAGCAGATAATAGCTGAAGTCAATTTTTCACAATATGCCATTTGATGGGAAGATCAATGTCATTATCTTTGATCCATACCACAAATTCCATATCCTAGTCAACCACTCCATTCCTTTCCCTGTTCACAGTCTGAGCCTGAACCAGATCATTTGCATTCTCCCAATCCCTCATTTCCTTTATGTTCCATTTTCAAGTGTCAGTGCGCCTTCAGTTCTGACCTCCTGTGAATTCTTGATTTTAATCACTCTACCATTGATGGCTGTGCTTTCAGTGCCTGAGCCCTCTCCTCCTCTTCCTCCTTTTTTAAGCCACACCTTAAAACATGTCTCTCTGACCAAGCTGTTGGTCGCATGTCTTAACATCTCATGGTTTGATCAAAAATTTTGTTTGACAATGTTCCTGAGAAGCACCTTGAGATATTTTACTGTGGTAGTGGGGCTTTGTAAGCGTAAATTTTTGTTTCATGATTAGTATCTGCCCTTTCAGAAGATAAATACTGTCATTTGTTCATGAATGTTATCGGGAGGTTTACGTAGAAAATATCAGGCAGTTTATCCACCTCATATAACTCCATAGCATATCATACAAGAATTTTAATGTATATTGTATCACCCTTCTTTGTTGATCTTTTAGGCAGCAAACAAAGAATATTGATACTCACTTTTAAGGTGAATTTGTGAAAACTCATGGTGAAATATTGTTTACAAATTGCGTAACATTTGCAAATCTGATGTGTTCAACCTAGGGACAAGAATAGACCATTCACCCTCTCTCATTTGCTTTCCTCGTTCAGTGAGATCATGGTTAATCAGTATCTTAATTTAACCATCACTCCTTGGTTCTATATCTTTTTATATTCTTGACGTGCAAAATCTATTGATTTCAGATTTAGTATTACTTTTACCTGCTTGAAATGCAATCTACAGTTTTCAGTGTTGAGTATATTCAGTGGTGACATGCATTTTGTTATGTATTGTGCTTCTTTGGGTATCTAAATAAACTTGCTGATTTGTGAGGGAACTGCAGGGCAGCCAGTTATTATGTTCGTTAGTATGTAGTTTATTGTTCATGGTTTAGAGACATGAGGCAAACACTTTACTTTAGAACTGATTAATTATGCAGTTATTTAGAAAGCCATAATGGGCAGAAATAAGCTCAACATTTTATTATTTCAACTGATGAGCTGAAACAGAAGCAAAGTCAGATGATGTTGCACAGGGGAAAGTAGGTGTTCTTTGTGATGGTGCAGATACATGGTCAAATATGACGTTAAGATTATGAACAGATTGGTTTGGTCTTAAATTTTTGCTAGGGACAAGGATGGAGTTGGTGGTTTTGGAATGCAGTCGAAGCAGGAATCAAAGTTAATGGATGGGATTTACTGCTTCCTGGCGAGATTGTCTGGCCGTGCTATCCATGAGGTTTCCTCTTGTTCCTCTGCCACTGGGGAACCCGTGGCGGGGGGCATCATTGATGAGATTGGAAGATCCGATTGGCTGGAATGGCTGGTAAATCCCGCCCAATGATTTCAGCCCTCCAATATTTAATAGGAGTAAATTTCTGCTCATTTAGTATTGGATGTCTAATAACTAGTTTGATAAGTTAGCAACAGTGGGGGAGTTTAGGGAGGTTATATTGTGGTTAAAACTCTGTACATGTTGAACTATATTTTTATATACTCTTTATCCTGGTATTCCTTATAGGTCTTATATCATTATTCAATGTCCACTTGATTAAATTAAAAAAAATTGGTTTAATGGCCTTATCTAAAGGCCACCATTTATATTGCAAAATCACCTCAGTACTGCACTTCAGTGTTAGTTTACCGTACCTATTGAAGTTCTGTTATGGATTTAAACTATAATTTTCTCATCCATATGAAATCATCAGTTGAGCTAAACTGTAACATTAATGTTGACACTGGTAGTGCTTGGCTTATCGCTTTAAATTATTTATAGTTACATAGGACGCAAGTGCCAGTTTCAATTTCTATGGCAGCTGTGTTTGCACTAAAGCGTAATTTTGTCACTATTGCTGGAATATCTTTCTGATTCATGTCTGAGAGGCAGTCAGCCAGAAGCAGTCAAAATTGGGTGATTTTTGTTATCAGAAAATAATGCCTACTTCACTTATTTTCTCTTGAAAATGTAATGGGGCTCACCACTGGTACGGTGATTCGGATGTGAATTTTTCACCAAAAAATATTTGAAGCAAAGCTACCTTGTCTGGTTGGTTTCATATTTTACATGTACTTTCAAGGAGCTTTTCAAACAACCAGTATTGATCAGAAATTGTTTTGAAATATATAATACTAGTTTTCCAGAGTATGTTGTTAATAGCTGTAACAAATGATTCCTGCATATAGAACGTAAGCTCCCCTGGGCAGTGGGTCCAAGTTTTCAGTGAGTTTCTTGTGATAAGCCTTTGACTCCATTTCTTTTCCATTTATCCTAAACTAAAAGGTGGTTTTAAGTTAGCAAGCGGGGAACAATTAGTTTCTGAATCAAAACTGTCTCCCACTTGCCCATTTCCAGCTTTAACTGATGCTGGAAGTTAAACAGATAGCCACCCTGCTCCATGAGGAAGGGTTGGAACTATAAAAATGATTACAAATCTCCCAGCCTCATTTCCATTCAGATTTTCAACTTGAGGAATTGTTGTCAGTTGGTATTTCAAGCTTTCGGAACTTCATTGAGGCAAATACTTCGGTGGATTTAGGAAGCAATTGCCTTCATACTTATCTCCTGGATCCAGTTGTCTAATTGAGAAATCTCCAATATTAAGACCCAAGACATTCCTCCTGAAACTTCCAATCTGACCACGAGCCACAAATTTATTTTTTCCCTACCTCTCTCAGTCATGTGATTTTCCTCAACCATGACTGGTCAGGAAGGCGAATGGGATGCTGGCCTTCATAGCGAAGGAGATTGAATATAAAAGTAGGGAGGTCTTGCTGCAGCTGTATAGGGCATTGGTGAGGCCGCAGCTGGAGTACTGTGTGCAGTTTTGGGCGCCGCACCTGCGCAAAGATATTTTGGCCTTGGAGGGAGTGCAGAGGAGGTTTACTAGGCTGATACCGGAGTTGAGGGGGTTGAGCTATGAGGAGAGGCTGAATAAACTAGGCTTGTACTCATTGGAGTTTAGAAGAATGAGGGGAGATCTCATTGAGACGTATAAGATGATGAATGGGATGGATAGGATAGAGGTGGAGAGACTCTTCCCGCTCAAAAAAGACAGTAGGACTAGGGGGCACAGCCTCAAGATAAAGGGGGGACGTTTTAGAACGGAGTTGAGGAGGAACTTCTTCACTCAAAGGGTGGCGAATCTCTGGAATTCTCTACCCGTTGAAGTGGTGGAGGCTGCCTCGCTAAATATTTTCAAGAAGCGGGTTGATGGGTTTTTGATAAGAGAGGGGATTAAGGGTTATGGGGAGAGGGCGGGAAAGTGGAACTGAGCCACGACAGATCAGCCATGATCTTATTGAATGGCGGGGCAGGCTCGAAGGGCCAGATGGCCTACTCCTGCTCCTATTTCTTATGTTCTTATGACTATCCAACGTGCAGTCCTTGGTGCTACTGCAACCTTTACTTGCCAGTTCCCTGTCTGACTGGGGTGTCGTACCTGTCAGTGCAGCTGGCCTTCAACAGAAGATGATACACTTGAGTTAAAACTCTGCAGCATGTGTGAGCTCCCCATAATTCACTGACCCATCAACTCCCGATGGGTCAGGTTAGTAAAAATCCCCCCATATCTCAAAATATACTTTATTGACCATAAAACACTATGCAATATGTGAAAAGTGCTATATAAATGAAAGGTTCTATCTTTGCTTTCAATCAAGAAATGTATTGTTATGTATTTGAGTTAGTGACTTCAGTGGGCAAAACTGAACTGTTTTACAAATAAAAGCAAAATACTGCAGATTCTGGAAATCTGAAATCGAAACAGAAAATGCTGGATAAAATCAGCAAGTCTGGCAGCACCTGTGGAATGTGAAACTGAGCTAACTTTTCAAGTCCATATGACTCTTCTACAGGATTGATGAGGGATAGAAATGTAATTAATTATGTATTTAGAGAGAGGGTTGGAGTCGAATAGAAGATCAGGGATAGGTTGGAGCCAGGAGACGTTGACAAAGATGTCGTGGATACAAGACAAAAGAGAGTGTTAATGGTGGCATGAGAGGTAAGATAGCAGAATGTGTTAATAGGAGAACAAAAGTTAATAAGAAAACAAAGCTCCCCCACAGGGATCAGTGCTTGGGCTCCAGCTATTCACAAAAATACATCAATGATTTAGATGAGGGAACTAAATATAATATTTCCAAGATTGCTTAGCACAAAACATGGTGGGAAAGTGAGAAGTGAGGAGGATTTTAACAATCTTCAATAAATTTTGAAAAAAAAATACAACTTTAACTTACAAGAAGATAGAAACATAGAAAATAGGAGCAAGAGTAGGCCATTCAGTCCTTTGAGCCTCCTTTGCCATTATTCAAAATGATTTAGACAAATTGAGTGAGTGGGCAAATACATGGCAGATGCAGTATAATGTGAATAAACGTGAAGTTATCTACTTTGGACTGAGAAACAGAATGGCAGAGTATTATTTTAATGCTGATAGACTGGGAAATGTTCACATACGAAGTTGTCCTGTTACACCAGTCAGTGAAAGCAACCTTGCAAGTGCAGCTGCAGTTAGGAAGGCAAATGATATGCTGGCCTTCATTGCAAGACTTGAGTACAGGAGCAAGGATGTCTTACTGCAGCCGTACAGGACCTTGGAGAGACCACACCTGGAGTATTGTGTGCAGTATTGGGCCAAAATTCTCCAGCCATTCTCTCCCTGCTGCCACTGCCAGTGAGGATGGAGAATTTGCCAAATCTCTATTCACTGCAATGGGACAGGAGAACCCTGGCTGCAAGCAAGGTCCAAAAATTCAGCCCCCATCTCTTTATCTAAGAAAGGAAACACTTGCCATTGAGGGAACGCACTGAAGATTCACCAAACTGCTGGCAGGATTGTGGTATGAGGAGAAATCGGGTTGACTGAGCCTATATTCGCTGGAATTTGGAAAAATTAGAAGGAATCAAATTGAAACGTATAAGATTCTAATGGGGCTGAATAGACTAGATGCATGGATGTTGTTTCTTTTGGCTGCGATCGTCTAGAACAAGGAGTGACAATCTCAGAATACAGAGTAGGTCAGTTAGGACTGAGATGAGACATACTTGTTCACTCACAGAGAGGCGAGTTTGAGGAATTTTCTACCAACAGGAAGTTGTGACGGGCAAGCCAGTGAATATATTTAAGAAGGAAATAGGTAGATTTTGATACTTTAAAGGTGTTAAGCGGTACGGAGAGAGTGTGAGAGCATGGTATTGAGTAGAGGATCAACCATAATCATATTGAATGGTGAAGCAGGTTCAAAGGCCGAATGATCTACTCCTGCTCCTATTTTCTATGTTCCTATCTTCAGGAAAGTTAAAGTTGTATATTTTTTTCAAAATATATTCTTTGATGATTCAGCAATTTTACTTGAACTCTAGTTTTTCCATACTATAGACACCGTGCATTTTAGTTTCCATATTCTGTTCAAGATATCTGACAATGAAAAGATGATTGAACAGATTTTCTTATTCCTAAGTCTATTGAATCACAAATATGCAGCATAGATGTGAATTTGGTGGGGAACAGTGCAAACGTGGACAGCAAATCAGGCCGAAGGACCAGGTGACATGCTTCTCCCATTTGAATTTCCTCATTTGTTCTGCTTAGGGACAAGGGATTCTGTCCTAATAGTTCAGTAGAAATTATAAATGGAGACCTGCAAGAGTCTATTGAGAGACAAGTTCAAGTTAATGAAGTAGATACATGCATTATATATTTCTACTGATGCTGTATTGGATTTTCTCAATTTCCTTCCTGTTGTAAATTCATTGGAAATCTATTTGATTAGTTCATTTATGCTGTATGAAACTGGATTAGCATACTGATAGTTCCAATTTCTGAAGAGCTGGAGACGTTGTGAAAATTCTACCCAAGTAACTATGTGTATCTTAATCATAATGCAACTTAAAGTGGTCAGGTTGGGCCAAGCTGACTTCTGCAATGCCAAAAGTAGAAAGTTTCAAATTGTAAAGAAATTGTCGTTCATGGAAACTGCCATCTATCCTTTTGTGAGAAAATACTGTTTCAAAGGTCTTGAGTAATCATGACACAAGCATCTTATAAGGAAATTCAGCTTATTTGACAATTACATCTTGGTTATTACTAACTAGATGCTTTTTTGTAAGACTGTTTGGAAATAATGGGCCTGGTTCTCCCCAAAAAATCCTAAATACTGAATTGGCAAGAAAAATTGTGTAATTTACAATTGTTTTTTCAGTGGGAGTTCAGACTCGAATGTCCCACACTCCGTGCAATGCAGGGGTCACAATCGTGAATATCATTAAAAGCTCGGGAGGGGTGGAGCTTATTCACGCCAGAGTCTGACAGTTCTGGAACCTAGCGTATGCGGATTCGAACGCAGTTTGCCGGACAGCCCGGGATGCCTGCAGCGCTGCCTCTCCAGCACCCTGCCCATAGCTCGATCGCGGCCCCCACAAGCATTCCTAGGCCAGCCCATTCTGGAGTGCCCCAATCTCCAGAAGCCCCCACCCCTCCATGGGAGGCAGCCCACCCCGACTGCTGGCCTCCCTCTAACCCAACCAATCCTATCTGCAGAGTGGCAGCAGGATCCCCCACCCACACCGATTGCTGTACCCCCTTGACTCTGCCCCTAGCTCCCGCTCCCTCGGCACTGCCTTATGCCTGGTGGGCAGTGCTAATGTGCCTCTGGGCATGGGCACTTTGCCCCTTGGTCAATGCTAGGGGTACAGGCTGGCACTGCCAGTGTGTCCATGATTGACCCCCTTCACTCTGGTGGGGTCTCCCGCTAGTTCTGCACAAGTGGGGAGCTACTCTAAACCCCAGTGGAGTGAAATACTCTAGATGGGGTGGAGATGCTATTGGGCCTAGAGAATTCTGTGCCAGACCTGATGATGACATTTAAATAAGATTGAAAATAGCTCGGTGGTGAAGGGGGAGGACCCACGGGCCCTGCACGGCAATTGGTTGAGAAGGAGCAGGACAATTCTTGGCTGGCAATGGGGTAGGAATGTTGTAGAACCTACTGGAGACCAGCGATTATGGTGGGGGGGTTTCTGTCAGGAAAGCCACGGCTGGCGGAGTGGGGAGGAGGCAGGGCACAAGAGCTGACCTCCCTATTGGGAGACTGGTGCATGCGCAGTGGCCCGCTCAGCATGCTAATGCCAACCTCTCGGGTGGGATTAGGCCCCCCACTCCAACAGTGTGTGAATCCCCCACTCCGTGAAGCACAGAGTGCCAGAAATTCATCCGATGAAGTTCGCCCAAATAACGGGCAGGAAAATCTCCTGTTTTTCCACCCATTGGGCGCAGTTATTTTTGGAAAATTACCCTGACAGAATTTAATTAGTTGACCCTTTTTAACTAGTAGCTATCCTTTATTAAACTATCAGAAGTTGGTTGAAGTATAAATAGATCATTAAAGCATGCTGTAATACAATGCATTAACAAAGGTCACAATCAAGGTAGCCCAGATTTGGACCTTCATGTTGATAATTAGAAATGTGACATTAAAGGTTTTCTGTCCCTTGCAGCTATCTTTTGTCCTGGTTTTGTTCATTCCTAATTTTTTACGATACTGATTTAAACTGAAGCATATCAACAGTAGTTTAGTGCACAGGATTAATGTAATTTTCAGGTGTCATTTGAGTTAACTCAAATCAGCTTGATTTTTGTATGGACTTTGCTCTCTGTATGTTTTGGCCCATAATTCCCTAGTAAAATGTGTTTGAAATAGCCAGTTAATATAAATTTGTGTGTTGAATTAAAGTCTTAGATTTCATTTTTGCGTATTATTAGTAAATAATGCAAAGTTGTTTTCAAATAACATTCTTACATCTTTGGGTCATAGCCAACAAATTAAAATGCAACCTGAGTACTAAAACTATATTGTGGTCATCTAAATTTCTGTTTGTGTATATTTTTAAAGATGTATTGTCACTTCTCCCATTAAAGTATATTGGAATGATTGTATATAAATTATTTTTCCTTATTTTTTGCTGTTTTCCTTTGCCTCCATGAGGATATTGAATTTAAGTTTTTGATAGATATGTTTTTTTCTAACAATGGTTACTTGAGAATACCTCATCAACGGTAACCAATCTGTTATGAACACTAAACACCAGTGTCAGCTGAGTCCAGTTCTGTCAGGAATGGCAAATCACACCTTTTGTGACCTGAGGTCTTCCTTTCTGAAGACTAGAAGAAGGGTGAGACAAGAATGTGTGCAAAAATGTAATCTTTTAGAAGTTTTCTTAGACTAAAGATTAATACCTTTCCTTCATCTGGAATTGGGGAGTTTGATCGTATAGTGAACAACTTTTGAGTTCCTTTCTGCATTTTGCTGACCAGGAGATCATGAATGGTCAACTCCATGCTGCTGTCTGCGACTAGTAGACCACTTACAATATTAGACAACTCTGCCTCTGACAGCAAAACTCTTATAAAGTACATTTGTAGCTGGAGCAACCTAAAGAATATCTCCTTGACAGCATTATTCACCTTTTGCTTTTGTTTAAATAAATAAAAGCTCTAACACTATTGAACAGAATGGAGTACAACCAAGAGAAATTTACATTTTGTTTTTGAACAACTGCAGTTCTCTTTTGAATGAGCTTGTGGGTTCTGTTTCAATTGTGGTTTGGGGCAGAGAAGTCCAAATTCTAACTACATCTGTAAAGATTTTTCTGAGTTTCCCTTGATTTCTTTTTGTCAAGGTCATACATTCGTAACACTGTGTGTCCCTTGAAACATTTATTGTTATTTATCTTATACCCTTCAAAATTTTGAAAACATTTGTCCAGTTGCCAGCAATAAATATTAGTGGAGCTTTTGTGTGCAAGCCAGTTGATGAAAAAAGTCACAATTTTCTAATGTCATATGTCACTCAACGGCATATAAAATTCTAAATATGTTATATGCAACTGTTCTTTGTCAGGTTCACCTTACATACTTACAATTTGGGATGTGAAGTCAGGCAAGCTTCTATTTCTTAGAGATCTGACTTAGCTGAAAATAGGGTAGGGAGAGGCATGAATGTATGCTGTGTATCATTGCATCTCAGTTAGTATTTCTGTCAAAATGTGCATATCTTAAACCCCATTTGTATGAATATGCCTACCTTAGTGGACTCTTAATGCAGAGACTTTTCTTTCAGAATCCCCCGATAGTGATGTTGCCATGGATATAGGGTCATCTGAACAACAGGATGCAGAAACTGTATATGACTGTGTAATTTGTGGACAAAGTGGCCCATCAACAGAGGAACGACCAACTGGATTAGTGGTTCTGTTGCAGGCATCATCAGGTAACCAGTTTCACAAGTTGTACATTTTATTTTGCGCTTCTTGATCAATAGACTAAAGTTAAAGATTATTTCATGGAAGTATGGCATTTCTTATTGCTCTAATCTCAAGGGATAAATTGCTGTTACATTGAGCTTGTTAAACCAGAATGACACATGATTCCGAAAGAAAATCCAGCTGTGTTGCACAGAATGTTTTCTTCCCTGAAGCTGATTTCTGCTTAATACTCCCAAGGCATTGACTTGAAGGTCAGAGAACTATCAAAATGATTTTGAGTGGTGTGTCAAGTCTAATTTCTATAGACTTGAAAGGTTTTTTAAGAAGAATATTTAATCAGAATTTCTCAACGTTAATGACATCTTCAACAATGCCCATGCCTACAACCTCTTTAACCATTTTATAATATTGCGAAGAAATGCTAAAATTATACTAGCCCCTGTTATAGAAAGCCAATACTATATAACTATATAAATGGAATTTGGGTGTGAGGAAGCTAGTTTCCTGTGTTTACTTAGCTGAAAACAGCTTCCTCAATCTAATGGCAATTTGTTGACCCACATTTTTGAGGGCCATATATTTTATGGAGTGCAACTATCAGGAAAACCTAAGTTGGTGTCCATTATCCATATTTCTATAAATGGACTATACATCTACAGTATGAAAATCCCTTATGCAGATAATGTGCAGATAACTTTATTTATCTAGTTCCAAAGCTAAGAAAGATAAGCACCTGAAAAACTGAAAGAGTTGTTTGAGAACTTTTTTAGATATTTTCGCTGAATAGTTTCTAATAAAATCATCTGTTGTATTGTTTATTTTCTTGAATTTTATTTAGTAAACTGCACCTGACAATACTGCAACTTCAAGATATCCACAGTATTCCCATTCCATCCAATGCATTCACTGTGAGGAAGGGAAATTATGAGACTGTGCAGAGGGTATAGCTATGTAGCATTGATCATTTCTTTCCTCAATAACATATCTTGCAAATCATAAACAAAATAGTTCTTCCTCCAAATATCTTTACAATTATTTATCTCATTGCCGTATCTGGTTTCAATATGGTTTTATCAAAGTAATGTTGCTGCTCTTATCCTTATATTTTGGAAGTTGCAAGTATGATAGAAAGGATTGAATAGGATGTAGATAGATTCAGTGACTGGGTGCAAACCTGCAAATGTATGGAAGGGGTGAAGTCATGCATTTTGGTTGGAGGAATCAAAAGGTAGATTATTATCAGAATGGAGACAGACTGCAGGTGAATGAAGTACAGAGGAATCTAGCTGTTCTAGTGCATGAATCACAAAAAGCTAGCAGGCAGGTCCAACAAGTAGTTAATAAGACAAAACAGCGTTTTGGCCTTTATTGCAAAGGACTTGGGGTTTGAAAAAAGGGAGGTTTTGCTGCAATTGTATAGGGTGTTGGGGAGGCCTCACCTGGAATACTGCGTACAGTTTTGGTACCCTTATCTAAAAAAAAGGTATAGTAACGTTGGAGGCACCCAAAGGAGATGCCCCAGGTTAATTCCTGTTTGCCCTATCTAGTGAAACTGAATAGCTTGGGTTTGTATTCCTTGAAGTTTAGACGAGTGAGGGGTGATCTTATTCAAACATATAAGATCCTAAAGGGGCTCAACAAGGTAGTTGGTGAGATGTTTTCGTTCATGGGAGCGTCTCGATCAGGGGGACATAGCTACAAGATAAAGGGCCACTCATTTAATACTGAGATGTGTAGAAATTTCTTCTTGCGGAGGTGGTAAATCTCTGGAATTCTCTGCCCCAAAGAGTGGTGGAACTGGATCATTAGAAATATTCAAAGTGAAGGTGGATAAATATTTGATAGTTTGAGGAATAGAGGGCAATGAGGAAATGGCACAGAAAAGGAGTTGAGGCCAGTATAGATCAGCCATGATCATATTGAATGACAGACAGGTTTGAAGGGCGTGTTTCCATGTCTTATGTTTTTGTGTGATGTACTTACTGCATTTCTGGCATTTATACATGCCAGTATTGATTTATTAATTTATTGCAGTTCTTGGGCACCGTCGTAGAAGCACTGAACCAAAGAAATTGCCAACCAGTGATGAAGAGCAGATTTACCCTGAGGATACCTGTGGAACTGCACATGATGTTAGGATTACAGATTTGCAGCAATACTTCAAAGATGTAAGTGTCATATTTGTTGGACAAAAAGAAATCAGTGTTTCCTTTTTGTACTTAGAACATGAACACACAATGGCAGTTGCATTCAATTGGAATTACTATGTGAAGACAATAATAATATCTGGACTGGTTCCAGGGTGAAGTATAAGTCTTTTTTCATGCTTTCCCAAGCCCTCTTTGCGAAGGAAGGAAATGTTGAGGGAATGAGCCTTCTCTTGGCACGTCTCATTGTTGGTTTTGCATTATAGTATTGATATAGGTCTGACGCAAGATATTAGTACATTCCCCTTTTCCCAATCCCAGCTGTGACATGTTGTACGAGAGAGGATAAATAGGGACTGTATGTTGCTTTGTATTAGCATAACATTCTTTCACTGTTGGGTGAAAATCTTTTCCCTTTTGCTGTAATGTTCCAGCTGTGGTAAGTTAAATAGGCATCAGCTGAGTTCGCATGGACTCAAGTTAGCTCCAAAACACTCTCTACAATTTAGCACCAACTGGCAGTTGCAGTGACAGATTACCAGAATAGTTGTTGAGCTAAATGGAAATGATAAACCAATGTACCTTAGGGGTTGGGATGGAGATGCTGTGTACATATTGGAGTGTGCTGTATATAGCTGGTGCTAAATCTCTCCCCCTTTCTTTTAATCTTGATGATTACAAACTTTGCCACTTCCATCCAAAACACATTAAAATTTAATAAATAGTCTGTATAGTTCATTAGAGAATGAGAATCAGTACAACATCTAATATTTGTAAAGTGCTTTTAATGTAATAAGATGTCCCAAGAGGCTTCACAGGAGCAGTATAAAACAAAATTTGACACTCAGCCACTGCTATTAGGTTAGAGAAGTAAAACCTTTGTCAAAGAAGTAGGTTCTAAAGATTATCTTAAAGCAGAAAACAAAGTAGAGGACCTAATAGGTGGAAGTTCCAGAGCTAAGGCCTAGGCACCGGAAAAAATGGCGAATACAATCGGTGAAGCTGAAGAGACCAAAATTAGATGAGCACTGACCGCTTGGAGTGTTAAAGGGCTCGAGGAAATTACAGAGGAATGGGTCAGACCATGGAGAGGTTTGAAGACAAGGCTGAGAAGTTTCTTAACCTGTTTGTTCTAAGAGCATAGGATGGTAGGTGAATGGGACTTGGTGTAAATTTAGGCATGGGCAACAGAGTTTTGGATGACCTCAAGTTTTATGGAGGATAGAATGTGAGAGTCTAGTCAGGAGTTTATTGGAATAATCAAGTCTAAAGGTAACCAAACGATGAATGAGGGTTTCAACAGCTGATGAGCTAATGATGTTATAGAGGTGGAAAAAGACAGTCTCAGAGATGGAAAGCTTAGTTTGGGGTACAATTTGACACCCAGGTTGAGAATAGGCTGGATTAATCCCAGACTGCTGTCATAGGGTAGGATGGATTTGGTAGTTGGGGAATGGAGATTGGAGTGTGAACTGAAGATAAAGGTGTCAGTCTTCCCAATATTTAATGGAATAATTAAAGAATGATTTCTCATGTGTAATCTTCCAATAACCAGTGCAACATTTTCTGTGGTGAATTTATTTTTCTCTAATTGCAAGCTGTGATTGAAAAGTGAATATCTATATATTTCTGAAATATCATTTAAAAAACATGACTACAAGCCAAAAATGTGCAGGTTAGCTGGATTGGCTATGCTAAATTGTCCCTTAGTGTCCGAAGATGTGCAAATCAGAGGGATTAGCGGGGTAGATATGTGGGATTACAGGGCTGGGAGAATGGGATAGGTGAGCCTGGGTAAGACGCGATGGACTGAATGGTCTCCTCTGCACTGCAGAGATTCTATTGTTCTATGAAAAGACCTTTCAATTTAAAAAAAGCAAGTGGAGGAATAAAGTGTTTGACTTCTGCAATCGGAACCTCATTGCTCTATAACAATTGACAATCTAAGGCGTTATTTCCCAAAAGAGTGCATATACATTTGTGAACAGTTGATTGGTACTAATTAATTCATTGGGGGATTATAAAAGGTGTTTTGTTCAAAGAAGATGCATAGAATGGTCTGTAGATGGCAGCAATGTAACAAATTTTTCTGTTGCATTTGATTGGATCTTTTTTATACATGTGATTATAAATATTTCATTAATTTGATGAATTCCAGAAATAAGTAGATCCATACAAAGTGCATATAAGCTAGAAATGAAAATTTTACAATTTCCTTCTTCAATCTTCTTGACTTTAGTATGGTCTCATCTGGCATCCATTATCGGGATAGCTTGATTCCTTTGCGTCCATATTCCTTTTTTTTGTTTCTGTCAAGGTGTAGGATACAACCAGTCTTTATTTACAATTTTTCTTTATTTAGAGTTCTTGCCTACAGTCCATCTCAATAGGTTGGGAAGGTGGTGTGTATGTTCAGACCTGTGGACACACATTACATATTGACTGTCACAAGTCTTACATGGAATCATTGAGGGTGAGTTAATAACTGAGCTGCTTTCATTGAAGTTTGATGAATGGTGTTTCTGCAATTTAAAAATGGTTCTTTTAAATAATACAAAATTCAGACTATCGCTCAAAGTTATATTTTCCCATTTTCTTCAGACAAAACCTTTTGATGAATGATATTTCTGGAGCTGTATTGGTGAAGTGCTTGGGAGCATCTTTTTCACTGGAATTTAGCTTTTTAATGGCACCTTGGAAAGAACAAAAGCCTCCAAGAAATGCACACTTCTAACAGAACAATCATCCAGTGGGTGAAACTTATCCAAAAGATAAATCTCTTCATTAAACAAACCAAATTATCCAACATACTGATATCTTGGCCAGACATTTTTCTCCTGTCACAAAGAGCTTGTTTCAGCCACACCATTATTTGTGTTTCTCAGCAATAACTGAAGTCTTTGCTTTTTGTCCTTACACATCTAGAAAGATTGTTACTGTCTGTTTTGAACCCATAATTTACCAGATAATCTAATGTTTTAGCTGTTGTCGATGCAGAAATTCTGTGAAGCATTTTGAAATTCTCTTCTCTGCGAAATTGTGTTTTTTCAAGTCAGAAGCTAGGACTATAGTTGTGATATTATAAATTTTCTAAATAACAAGGATTCATGGTGAGATATTCAGTCTAATAAGTGCAGCATTTTTCTTTATAACAGGAAATCTGGTGCTTGTTAGAAACTGGTTTACAGACGTCCTCAGAAATAGGAAGATATTCATTTGAGAGCTTTAAAAGTCACTTTGCAGTTGCCCCTTAACGGTATCAGAGAAACTAGGAATGAACAATCAAAATTATCTTGCCAGTGTTCTGTCATCTCAAGGCCAGAAACTAAGGGCACAAACTTAAGAGTTCAAATTACTGAATGAGCAAGAAAATGGGAGAATTTCAGACCTACATTTTGGGCAAATTTGAAAAATTTCTGTCACTTTTTTAGACAGAAGTGCGATTCTCACGCAGTTTGCCCCCCATCATCCGCTGTAGTGTAACATACCCATGGCAACACAGGTTGCCAGCTTCAGGACGCTCCCCATGAGCCTCCTTTTACGACACCTTTCGCAGCAGCGCTCTTCTCCTCCCCATGCCAATCTCTCCCCCACCCGATCAGCCCCCCTTGCATACACACCCCGCTGATCACCTCGATCTGCAGCGCTCCCTTCTCGCCTCTCCCACTGCAGAACTCCCTCCTGCAGAGCTCCCCCCACCCCTGCAGAGCTACCCCACGCCCTTGGCACTGCCCTGCCACAGTTATTTATTAACAAGTATGTCTTCTTGGTTATAAAGGTTGAAAAGGAACTATTTGACATCAGATTAACAGTGAACAATTTTCTGTCATTACTTAGAATTCAGTGATAATCTTAATATAAAAATATGTTGATGTGACTTTCTTTCAGAATGACCAGGTGCTGCAGAGTTTCTCAGTGGATAAAGGAGAGTTTACATGCCCCCTCTGCAGACAATTCGCCAACAGTGTTCTTCCTTGTTATCCTGAGAAGAGTGAGGAAAAGAGTATTTGGTCACCTTATTGCAACAAGAACCTGATGACTCTCATCAAAGAAGTGGAAGAACAACAGGAACAGTTGGGAATGTTCCCAGTAAGCATTAGTGTAAGACTGAAAAATCTTTTTTGTAATTTGATTTTGGGTTTCTAATGAAGTCATCTCTTCAAATGCTGATACTGGAAATCGAAACTAAAAACAGAAAATTCTGGAACACTAACAATTCTGTTAGTGTCTGAGGAGAGAACAGATTAATTAATGTTTTAGGTATCGATCCTTCAGCCACCCAAGAAATGTTAAGTTAGCTATTCTCTGCACAGAGACTGGCTGATATGCTGATTTATCCCATTATCTACTACTAGCATAGGAAGCCTAAAAGATAACATATGGAATTAATAACAGTAAATATCGTCTACTGGAGGCTGAGATGGGTGAAATTATAATGGGGAATAAGGACAGTGGCAGTCTTGTTAACGCACACTTTCTATTTGGAGAAGATATATGAAGCACTCCAGAAATAAGGGGGAATCAGTTGTCTGGTAAGAAACTAAAATCAGTTTGAGTAAAATAAAATGGCGAAATTGCAGGAACTAGGGCAACAGATTCTCTGAACCTAATGACCATGTCCTAACTTTTTAAAAGGGGGTCTGCAGAGTTGGTGGATGCACTAGTTTTGATATTCCATAAATCTTTAGATTCTAGAACAGTTCCCAAGGATTGTAAGACAACAAACATAACCCTGCTGGCATGAGCAGCGTGGTAGCACAGTGGTTAGTACTGCTGCTTCACAACACGTGAGACCCTGATCGATTCCAGGCTTGGGTCACTTTCTGTGTGGAGTTTGTGCATTCTCCCCTTGTCTGCATGGGTTTCCTCCCACAGTCCAAAGATGCGCAGGTTAGGTGCATTGGCCATGCTAAATTCTCCCTCAGAACAAGCCTGTTTGTGACACTAATAAATCAACAACAACTCAACTGCTGTTCAACAAATAAAGAAGGAAACACAGAGCTACGGAACAATTAACCTAATATCAAAAATAGTCAAAATTCTAGGATCAGTGATCTAGTCACTTATAATTATGATTTTCTAGGTGTTTCTATAATTAGGCTGATTCAACACTGATGCACGAAAAGGAAATTGTGTTTGACAACTGAGTTTTTTGAGGCCATAACTATTAGGGTGGATAAGAAGGAAATGTTGGAAATAGTGTATTTGAATTTTCATAGAGTATTCAATAAGGTGGCACACAGAAGATTATTATGAAAAATTGGGATTTATAAGATTGGGTTTGAGATTGAGTTAACATATTCGCAATAGAGCTTTGGATGGCCTCACGTTTACAGCAGGTGGTGGGGTAGGGGTGCTTCTCAATATTTAATTGGAGAAATTTTCTGTTCATCAATACTGGATGTCAGATAAGCAGGAGGATAATTTAGCAATAATGGAAGTGCTAAGAGAATTATGTGTCTATTGTACTCCACTTCCAATTTAGGTTATTACGGTCAGCTCTTGATGTGCTACTTGAACTTTTGCCTTCATTACCCAGAAGCAAGAGTGACACTAACTGTGACCTCCACAGAGACGGATAAAGTCAAAAGAGAAATCCAAACTTCCAGTTATTAGCTGAAAGAACGACATGTCAAGATCTTGTGCTTTTAAAAAATATCTTTTACTGTATCAAATGACTACAAAGTACTTTTTGCATAGGCAGCTTATACTTTAAACAATAGAAATAAACACTTGCTTATCAATCTCCCCAGAATTTTAAGAATTCTGGAATCCTGGCAAGAATTGCTGGCAAGCAATTCAGAGTTGCTGCCAGCTTCCAGTGGGTAGCTTCGTTTCTACTTTCACAACTGAGTAACTCCGAACACAGAACTAACTCTCACTGTGAGTTTACATTATAGATTTCTTCCTCCAGCTCCAAGCTAGACAAATCTTCTAGCAACATTAAGCTCCCCACAAACATGCCTTTAGACTGTGTGCAAGCTCCAACCACATTCCGAATGTTGAATGATAGTGCCTGCATTTTATTTGTGTAAGGTGCTGTTAATATCTTTTTCTTTCTCTCTGCCCTTTTGTTGGCTCCAGACCACACAAAATAAACCTGCAACACAGCAGTCTTTCTGTAACATTCATGAATTTTTAGGGAAGTCTCCTAACCTGACCTTAAAATAGCTTCCTCTTCCCTCTCCTCATACCAACGTGAAACACGTTTGGCTTTGTGCCTAAGTAAAAAATGCGAATCAGTTATTTCTGATACCAACTCTCCTTTCATTTTATAAGGGGATAGTTTACAATGCAATTATTTACTACTTAATAGCTACAATACCTTTTCTGAGACTTGGTATACTTAGGGTCTATTCATGCTATACTCTGTACCTATTGGCATTGTCTGCAAGCATAAATACTTTGCAACTCTCTCTCAATAAAACAGTCTGCGATTCTTTTAATCTCTAACAAGTGAAAAGCATTATTTCTTGCGTGCTATACAGACAAAGCACACCAGTCATAGAGTAAGGCAGAAGGAAAGAGGGTGCAGAATGAATGTTACAGTCAGAGCTAGGGTGCAGGGAAAGACTGCCCAAGCTTACAGTAAGTCAGATTCAAGAACAGGTCACATGATCCCTATTATCCACCCTATCTTTGAAGCTGCATATGAAGATAGGGTTATCTTATAAACCAAAAGATATAATAAAAAATATTATCTTTAAATGTCGCAATTGTAGCAACTGAGCCAAGTGAACACAGATGGAATGTTCAACTACAAGACTGTTAGATAAATTGCTGTTTTAGCATTATATCTATCAATATACAATATACAGTTTCTGCAAATAAAACTTTAACATGCTATCATACATTTCCTATCAAACTTTTTCCATCACTCTTTGATTAAACCTCTATTATTTTAAAGCAATGCATCATGGACTAGATCTATTTATTGGCTTTGCTGATGGGACTAAATTAAGATGTGTGTTATGTAGATGGGAGCAGGAAGTTGCGAAGGAACATAAATAGGAGGAAAGTTACATAAATGACTAAAAGCTCAATCACAGGAGTCATGCATGAGCGCAAAAAACATACAATTGTCAAAGAGTACAGTGCAGAAAGAGGCTATTTTTCCTATCAAATCAATGTCAGCTTGTTCAAAAAGCAAACCAGCGAGTTACATTCCCATTCTCTTTCCATGTATTCCTACAATTTTTTCTCCTTCAAATATTTATCCCGTTCCATTTTGAAAGCTAATTCCACCATCCTATCAGGTAGTACTTTACAAATCCTAACCACCCATTATGTAAAGGAAAGTTTTACTCATCGCTTGTTTCTTTTGCCAAACACTTTAAATCTGTATCCTCTTTTTGGCTATTGGAAAACCCTTTTTATTTACTGTATCTAAACCTTTAATGATTTTAAACATGTTTTGGCTTCTGTGTTCTAAGGAGCACAATTATAACTTCTGCAGTCTATCCAGTAATTGTAATCCCTATTCCTATTCTTATAAATTGCTTCTATACTCACTCCAAAGGTTTTGCATCCTTCCTAATGTGTGGTGCCCAAAATTGGACGCAGTACCCCATTTGGGGCAAAACCTTTATACCCGTTAGGTTATGCTCATGGGAAGGGGATTCTATATTTCTGATCCAGGAATTTCTCTTCTTGAAGGATGCACCGGATTGATTGTCCTAGTTTGGAGTTGATATGTGGGGAGACGATGTAATCATGGTAACCATGTTGATATAATAAGTGCTCATTGGGGAATGTTCATGATCCTCAGTAATGATCTCATTTCAGTTTTAGGGTGAGGTGCACTTTGATTTATGCTTTGTTCTCTTAGCCTGGAATTCATGCTCAATACTTGCGATTTGTTGATGCTACTTGGAAGCACTGTTCAGTTGGGGATTTGAGGGGAAGGGTCATCAAGATCAGATGTTGCAAATTAAACGCAAAGAATTTGTAGGAACTGCTCACTAATTAATGTTCAGTGGAGGAAAGTTGTTTGTTTTGGCAAACCTTGGGATGGGAATGTTCTTTGCCTCCAGGAGGAGCAAATCAACTACACAGCAGCAGAAATCACAATTCTTCAGGTTACAGGTGAAATTTGTGATTCAATTGTACTTCAGTCCCAGAACTATTTTTATAGACAAATTTTGTAAGCTACCAATGAGCAAGCCTGTTCACCTCATTTTTCATACAATGTGGCTGACAAAATTGCTTTGGCAGCATTTCATTTCCCTTTCCTGAAGTCTGATACTTTGATGTGCATTGCATCAATGAACATCACTGGCTTAGTATTCCCTGCAGGGAAAGGAATTATAGTTTTCTTCAAACCCTATTTTTGTACTAGAAATGTTATTTATGCTTCCTTGCTATCAAGTGAACCTAGCTTTCTGTCCCATCTACAACCGCACTGAAGAAGCTCAACAGCATCCAAAATAAAGCAGTCCGCCTCATTGACACTCCTTCCACAAACATTAATTTCCTTTACCACCGATGCACATTGGCAGCAATCTACAAGGTGTATTGCAGGAAATCACCAAGACTCCTTTGACAGCATCTTCCAAACCCACAACTGCTACCACGTAAAAGGATAAGGGTATTGGACACATGGAAACACAACCACCTGGACATTCCCGTCCAGCCACCATCCTGATTTGGAAATATATTGCCATTCCTTCGCTGTCACTAGGTCACAATCCAGGAATTCCCTCCTTAGCGACACTGTGGGTATACACCTACACCACATGAACTGCAGTGGTTCAAGAAAGCATCTTCTCAAGGGCAGTTAGGAATGGGTAATGAAAGCTGGCCTTGCTAGCGACACCCACACCCCTTTAAAAAAATAATTTTTTAAAGATCTCTAATGATCCCTGAGGAAATGTTTGCTCCATTGCCTTTTTGTGGACAAATGTACGAATCACCCTAAGATTGAACAGAAAACTGTTTTGATTAGTTGTTTGACAGTCACATAACATGATGTTGGCTGCTACATAAATCACCTTGTCACTTAGAATTATTCTGACAATGATGCCCATTGGTGCAATGCCACTAGAATAGTGCAGTTCAGTGTTTTAATAATTTTTTAACTTTTAGTTTTTAATAAATATCCCAAACATCGCTAGAGCGATGTTGTCTCAATCAGATATTGCATTTTAGAAGTCTCAGAAGGGCACTGTATATTTCAGTTTATCCTGTATCTATTAATTTAAATCTTCTGTTATTTTTCCTAATTTTTGGTACTAATGATGAGAAAGTGCTGATTTCATCAAATGTTTGATCATTCATGACTTCAAATCAATATTAACCAAAATAGTCGGCAGTTCATGTCTGAAATTTCTGCAAGCTGCCGCAAATATGTTGATGTTTCTATAATTTTAATACATCTAGTAACTTCCAGTGCAGTTACAATGTTGTCATGTTCCTATTCTCATTTGGAACAAATCATTCATGACTTCTCCTTGTTATTTATCAGGTTAGAAGGTGTGGATTTTATAGTTTTTTTGCCAGATTACACTAGCTAGTTTTCAACAATGCTGCAATGCCTTGCAAAATCTCCACTTGCACTTCAAAAGTTTTGAAAGTTCTGCTAGACATTTTTATTAGCAGGATTTGCTGTGCAAGGTATGCAATTTGGGATAAACACATAAAAAAAGGAACTCAAATTTTCAGTACCAATTTTGTACCCAAGATAGATTACAAATTTTACTTCTATTAAATTCTATTTCTGTTTGGCATTCCCAGAACTCTTCAATTTTTTTCGCCTGCAGCCAGAAAGATGCAATGCTCAGAAATCACCTTTCTAATTAATTTTGCAACCTAAAGCCTACAGGTCATGAGAGCAGGGCATATACATGGGTGCTAGAGCAAAGTGGATTTGGAAAGTAATATTTGATCTATATAACCAATAATCACAAAGTCATGATTCTTCTAAGTCATTCTCTGTAAAACAAATTCCGTTATAAACAAATATTTTTATAATGTGCCATTCAACGTTGATTGTGATTGGATCATAAATTGACAATGTAAAGCTGTACAAGGTATATGAATTTTTCTGAAAAAGGACAAAATACAGGTACAAAATATTGTTATTTAGTGACAGAAAATTCATCTTGTATTGTTGAAAAAAATTTGGAATAGTCATCATTCGAAAACTTGGAGTGAGTAAAGTGAGGGGAAAAAAGCTTCTGGAGAAAGTAATTGCACGTTTATTTTCTTAGTAGTGTGATGGGTGTCTGTAACAGGATTACAAAGAACAAAGAAAGAACATCCCAGCACGGGAAACAGGCCCTTCGGCCCAACGAGCCCACGCCGCCGCATCTTCCCACACCTACCCCGCCCTGTGTGTATGTGAGTGGAACCCCTAATGTAGCCAGATTCAGGGGAGTGGTACACCAATCAGCCTAAGAGCACATCTTTGGGGTGTGGGAGGAAACCGGAGCGCCCGGAGGAAACCCATGCAACCACAGGGAGAATGCACAAACTCCCACAAGACACAGGCCCAAGTCCATGTATCTGCACAGCTAGCAGTGATTGTCATTGAGCTGTTGCGGTGCCCGTCTGCTGGTCCAGGATTAAGCACACACAACGACACAAAGTACTAGGCCACTCCCAGAACCTCCAAGAGCAGCCCACGCACGACTCACTGTGTGCATGCCCCTCGTTTGACAAGAAGGTGGACCGACCCTGTGAAATAAAAAGACAATACGTTAACATATAAAACTACATTTCCGGTGTCGTCCCAAGGCTCTGACCCTATTTAATACCCTCTACTATAACCCTCCATCCTTGCTTCGCTCATGTGTCTGTCTAAGTAAACCTTAAACAAGTCCAATGTGCCTGCCTCCGCCACCCTACTCGGTAGCGCGTTCCATACCCCCACGACCCTCTGCGTGAAAAACCTTCCTCTCATATCCAAATTATACTTCTCCCCCCTCACCCTTAGATCGTGACCTCTTGTAATTGTCCCCAATCTAGGGAAAAGCCTTCCACTGTTTACTCTATCTATTCCCTTCAGTATTTTATATACCTCTATCATATCACCCCTTAATCTCCGTCTTTCTAAGGAGAAGAGCCCCAGTTTCTCCAACCTTTCCTCATAACTCAGTCCTTCCATGCCAGGCAACATCCTGGTAAACCTCCTCTGCACCCTCTCCAGGGTCTCCACGTCCTTCCGGTAATAAGGTGACCAGAACTGGATGCAGTACTCCAAATGCGTCTAACCAACATTCTGTACAACTGAAGCATTAGACGGCAGCTCTTATACTCTATACCCCTTCCTATAAAGGCTAGCATTCCATAAGCTTTCTTCACAACCTTCTCTACCTGTGTCGACACCTTCAGAGAGTTGTGCACCTGCACTCCCAGGTCCCTCTATCTCTATACTCTTAATCGGTCTACCTTTTATCACATAACTCCTCCCTGCATTATTCCTTCCAAAATGCATCACCTCGCATTCGTCAGGATTAAATTCCATCTGCCATCTATCTGCCCAATATACCAACCTATCTATACCCTGCTGTGTCACCTGATAGTCCTCTTCAGTATCTGCCGATCCTACCATCTTGGTGTCATCTGCAAATTTGCTGATCACACCACGTACACCCTCTTCCAAGTCGTTTATCTATACTACAAAGAGGAGAGGTCCCAGTACTGAGCCCTGCGGCACACCACTGGTGACTGGCCTCCAGTCAGAAAAGGTCCCCTCGACAACTACTCTCTGTCTCCTATTTCCCAGCCAGTTTTTGATCCACCTAGCTACCTGTCCTTGTATCCCATGTGCCTTAACCTTTTCTACCAGTCTACCGTGAGGGACTTTGTCAAACGCCTTACTGAAATCCATATTTTTGACATCAATGGCTTGCCCATCGTCAACCGTTTTTGTCACCTCCTCGAAGAATTCTACCAGATTCGTAAGGCAAGACCTCCCCTGAACAAAACCATGTTGCGTATCCCTAATCAGATCGCAACGCTCCAAATGCTCATACATCCTATCCCTAAGAATTTTTTCCAATAATTTTCCTACCACCGATGTCAAACTCTCTGGTCTATAATTACCAGGGTTATCCCTACTACCCTTTTTAAACAGCGGTACCACATTAGCTACCCTCCAGTCTTCTGGGACCTCACCTGTGTCCAAAGAAGAGACAAAGATTTGCGTCAGAGGCCCAGCAATTTCATCTTTCACCTCCCTAAGCAGCCTGGGATAAATACCATCAGGACCCGGAGCTTTATCTGTTTTTATGCTACCTAAAAACCTTAGCACTTCCTCCCTCGTAATGGATGTTTCCTTCCACTGATCTACAGCTCCCTCCAAGGCACTACACGACACCAATCCCCTCTCCTTCGTGAATACCGACGCAAAGTATTCATTCAGGATCTCACCCATTCCCTCAGTCTCGATACATAGCTCCCCTCCCTTGTCCCTAAGAGGACCAATTTTCCCTCTAACCACTCTCTTGCTCCTAATATAAGAGTAAAATGCTTTTGGATTTTCCTTAATCCTATCGGCCAAGGCCATTTCATGCCCTCTTTTCGCCCTTCTAACTCTCCTTTTTAGCTCCCTCCTACTCTCTCTATATTCCTCCAGTGCACTCTCCGTTCCCAATTGTTTCGACCTAACATATGCCTCCCTCTTCTTCCTGACCAAGTCTTCTATACCCCCTGTAATCCACAGCTCCCTAATCCTGCCTTTCCCATCCTTCCTCTTTACCGGTACATGCCTTTCCTGCAACATTTTCCAACATTACATTGATATTTGAGAGTTTTGATGATATAAATGGTCAGAAAACTTAAAGGTACGAGCTTAAATGAATAGATGAGTTTGATTTGTGAAAGTGAAAACTTATATTTTTCTGTAGTGATTAGTTAGGATTGGAATGGAAGGTCATGTGCTGGAGGAGTGATTAAAAAGATAGGGAGGCAATAAGTTGTGTACACGAGTGAGACTATAAGAGCAACACTTAGTGCACGGAATGTTGAGAAAAGAATTGGGGCGCACTCTTACTGGTCGTTCGTGCCACCCTCCTGCTGCAGCGAGGTCAGAGAATTTAGCGCCCAGCCAAATATCCATTCACTGCAGCAAGATGAGAAATTCCCGGAAGCGTGAATGACTGTAACATTTCCGGCCTTGGAGTTCTAAGGAGGGAACAAAAGATCAGGCTGAGGATGATACATGAAAGGTAAATATTGACAAATGATGAAGTATAATAGATAATTATTCTGGTAATTAGAACCATAGAATTCCCACAGTGCAGAAAGGCACCATTCAGCCCATTGAGTCTGCACTGTCTCTCTGAAAGAGCATCCCGCCCAGACCCGCTCCCTGCCCTATTCCCATAACCCTGCGCATTTACCATGGCCAATGCATGTAACCTACACATCTTTGAAGTACAGGAGGAAACGGACACACCAGGCAGATGCAGACAGAATATGCAAACCCCACTCAGTCACCCAAGACCAGAATCGAACCCAGGTACCTAGCGCTGTGAGGCACCAGTGCTAACCACTGTGTCACCTTTGCCACCCAAGTTAAAGTGGAGAAGGTGGGCATCAATTCCACTATCTCTCTTGTGCTAAGTGACGCTATATTATTTGAGTTAATTACTTCAACTTGCTTAATTTTTAATTATTGACATTGATGTGATTTGTCTGTTCTAAGTTTCGTTTGTACGGCAATGGGGAGGTAAATGAGAAAGCCGTCTAACTTGGTATGGTAGCAATATAATAATTATACATCGGGACCTTGGAGCTTATTCACTAATATAATCATACTGAATTATTCCAAATTGACTGCCACTTATTTTTCTTCTTCTATTCATAATTGTATAAAAATTGCATTCTTCACACCGCTATTTTCAAAAAAAGCTGTTTTGTGTCTATTTCTGGTAAATGTGTCTCTTGCTTGCATTGATTTGCTTTCCCTAGTCAATAACGAACTTGAGCAAGGAGATGGAGTCTGTGATGAAGGACATCAGGAGTACAACCCAAAAGAAATACATAGATTATGGGAAGACTCCTGGCTCACCAGACAATGACTTTCTCTTCATGTATTCAGTAGCTAGGTATGTAAGCCTTACTATTTACTTTGAAAATTAATTAACAGGAAAAAAACTAACTTGGTAGTGGTGTCATGAGTATGCTTTCAAGAATTGCTCAATATATGCAATAAATTCTAATGTAAAATTGAGGGCTTTAGCTTGAAAGCTACATAAAGAATCATTTGCATTAATCAATACTTGGTGCAGGTATTCTCAAGGTATTATTGACTATCTTTACACGTTGTAACTTGGAGGTGCTTCTGCTACTTTCGTTGTGCAAACC
Source organism: Carcharhinus amblyrhynchos (assembly GCF_965287045.1). Classification (NCBI taxonomy): domain Eukaryota; kingdom Metazoa; phylum Chordata; class Chondrichthyes; order Carcharhiniformes; family Carcharhinidae; genus Carcharhinus; species Carcharhinus amblyrhynchos. The sequence goes on from NC_137334.1 coordinate 47,725,090, forward strand.
TAACAATGCTATTAAATTCTGTAGAACGTTGGTCATTCATATGATGTGTTTACCTAATTATCAAAGGGTATTTGCCAAAGTTCTAGATGAAAAGTTGTTGATTAAATACTGTGGCTAGTCCAGATAAATTTTGGGTTTGGTCAAGAAATTGACTAAACTTGGTCTGTTGGAATCTCTTACTGTTTCTGATTTCTTTTTCTATGACTCTAAATGCATCAACTATCGATGGGTTAGATTTATTGCTGATGCCAAATTTCAGTGGATAGTGGAGGTATAGTAGGCAGGCCAGAAATTACACAATTTGCTTTATAAAATAAGGAACTGGGCAGAAATTATAAAAGACTATAATAGTTTAGAAAGTGGACCACCCATATGACCCAAGAACGGTTGAAAGGATAAACTTGCTCAACCAGTATGGAGCGGCAGTCAACAAAGCCAACAGGGTTTAAATTATATACCAAAACAACTGAATATAGTCCAAGAGAAAGAATGCTGAAGTGACATATGATCAAACCACGCCTTGGCTATCGTGCCTAGTTCTGATCATTCTGATATAAATGATCTGTTAAGTGTTGGAGGAAATGCTGAAACTTATGTCAGAGCTCTAAGTTATGAGGAAAGACTGAAGAAACTTGGGTTTTCAATTCTGAAAGGTGTCTCACAATTATAGTAATAGTTGGAACATGGGAGTTAGGCCATTCAGCTCCTGGAGCCATCAAGTTAAACTGATCATGTATCCCAACTCCATTTGTGCATCTATGTTCCCTATCACTTGAAGTACTTTGCTTATTGATCGGTCTTGAAAATTTCAATTGTCCCAGGATTTTGAACAACTTGATTGTCTAACGCCGCAAATTTCTAAATTCAAAAGAATACAAAGCAAGATAATACAATCTATTCTTGTTATTTAATCCTTTAAGCCATTTATGTGTCAGCTGCAATTCAGTTGGTACAAACTTACATCTGAGTAGAATTTCCAGATTCAAGTCCTACTGCAGGAAGTGAGCACAAAAATCAAGGCTTACATTCCAAGAGAAGTGTCAGCTTTTGCATGAGATATTAAACTGAGGCGACCTTCTCAGGTGAACCTAAGAAATCCATTGGCACTATTTTGAAGAAGATCAGGGGAGTTATCTCTGGCCTCCTAACGTATATTTATCCTTCAATCAACATCACAAAAGCAGATTATCTGTCATTATTATATTGCTGTTTATGGGAACTTATTATGCACAAGATAAATGCCATGTTTGCTGCAGGACTGTTGTAACTACACTTCAAAAGCACTTAATAGACTATAAAACACTTTGAGATGCCTGATTGTTGTGAAATGCGAGCCTGTCTCTCCTTATGACATAATTCTAGTCAATATGTTCTGTGCCCTTTCTGAGGCCAGTATTTCCTTCCCAAGGTTGAGTGCACACAACTAAATGTAATTATGTTCGCCCATCCGTACTTTAAAATGCCTCCTAATGTAGTGTCATCTCCAAATTTGGATGTCTAACTCTTCATTTCTTAACTTAAGTCATTCCTACTGCCGTCTCCTACTTCCCAACTAATTGCTGATCCATTTTTCAAGGATAGCTTTCATTTTGTGCCTGGTCTTTTCTTAACCAATAATCTATTCCAAGGAACCTTATCAATTGCGATCTGGACGTCCATAAATCCTCTGTCCTGATGAGATCACTAGCATGATCTCATCATGATTTCTGATGAGATCATGCTAGTGATCTCATCAGAAAATTCACTAAATTAGTTAAGCACGAGTCAAATCCAGTTTGGGAAAGATAAATCTAGAAACCTAAACTAGTAGGACAAGGGAACATGTATTTAATCTGGTAAAAGCCAAATTTAGAACTGGAAACTCTTTTTCACACGCAGTGGACCTCCAAAAGAATAGCTGATAAGTTGAATGACTTTTTTCAGTTGTATTTGTTCAGTGATCTTTAGGGTTAGTAAAAAAAGTGATTTCTGTTTTATTCTTCTTCTGAACTATCTCCAAAAAGGGGTGGGAAAATTAGAAACAAATAAAAACAGAAACAGTTGGATCTCCACAGCAGGTATGTCACACTTCAAAAGAGAAAAGACTGAAGCAGATTATGCTGCAAATCTGGAAGTAGGCAAATCGTTGTATTGGAAAGGTCTGGGGTTTGAAACTCTGCTCAGATGGCAATAGGATGTCAGGGGTCAAAAACAATCTGGTTCAGCCCATGGCAGTAACTAAGGAAAGGGATAAATTTACTACTATGGATCCAGAGTTTGCTGAGGGGACCAAAGGAATGGCTTCATTTTGTGGGAAAAGCCATCATCACAATAGATAAGTAATAAATATTAAGGCTTTTAAGAATACTTCCTTCCTGTGACACTTGAAAAAAATGAACTTTGGGATTAGATTAAAGAGAGAGACTATAATTAATCTGTATAGGAAGAACACAAGAGACAACAGATCCTCTAATTATCGAAAGGAAATCAATGGGTTAAAAGATTAGAACAGTTGTATGTGAGATTGTGTGGGGGAGCTGGCCTTTTTTCTTACAGCTTCTTTAGTACTGTTTAACATGGAGAAAGTGAATTTTTGAAACGGTTGTAGGGTATGGCATGCCTGTTGTACATTATTTTGAATTAGCCTGCCTGCGTTTTGCTGATGCTAGCTGTGCTTGGGTGATGATTGCACAATCCTTACCACTTCTCTTCCCTTAGTGCTCAGCCTAAATCATGTTTCCAGATATCTTGAAGATTAATATTCCATCCTTGCTGTGGAGTTGCGAATGGTTCTAAAAGTGAAGCAGCATCTGGAGGAGGTTTTTGAGGAGTGAAAGGAAAGCACCCAGGGGGATTGAGTGGCTTATACTAAAGTTTGCAAAATATTGCAATGTTATGGAGACTGTGCTTTATCTGCAGATCTTGATATTGGTCAAGTTTGGTGAGGTGAAATTTATGTACTCGCTTCTTGGAAGAACTGGCTCAACCTGTCTCTTCACAGGCATAAAATCCTCCTGGAATCGTTCCATTATGCTATATTTGGGAGAGGACTGAAAGATTCTGAAAGATCTTTAAGGAAGGACGGTGCCTAAGGCTAAGAGAGTCGTAGCAATAGTGGAATGCACCTGTCTTTCTATTGGTTTATTCTGAAGTTGCATCAATGGCAGGTGTTTTTGGGATTTGAGAAGGATATTGTGGCTTCCATTGGTTATATGTGGGCACTAGGATCCAAGCTGCAAGTCTTTTAATGAAATCTGCCACTTAGTGTGCCTGACATTTGGGAGAATGAATGCTGTCTTGTACTTTCAGAGCTGGTGATATTTAAGGCTTTGGCTGCGTTTTCCTGCCTAGAGGCCTTGGTGATGTACCAGCCTAAGTGACAGAATATTTGGGTTGGCACCTTGATGGGTATCATAAGTAGAGGAGGTGGGGAAATGATGATCTTTTTCATCTTCACCCTATCAGAAGTGATAGGGATAAGATTATTCCATCTGCTTTAGATTGGCATATAGTTTGATTCAGGGACATGGTGCAAGGTAGTGGATTTTGGTATAGATGTGTATAGCAATGTAACTGAAGCTAGCTCTGACCATGCAAGGATATAAGATCTCCACAAAGAATATCCTGTGTAAGCTGGAGAAAGATTCAAATTAGATGGTTTGGAAAATGCTTTGTTAATTTTTATATGCATTATTTGAGACCTGTTGGAAGTCAGCAGACAGTCATTGGGCTCTGTGGCTTTCCACGGAGAGATTTTACTGCCAGTTAGAATTCATTGGCTGAAAATTAGACATCATGCAACTGTAATTTTTGGGGGAAGTGACAGGTTGTATCGCAATTGTGTACATGTTTTTTAATGCCATGTCTTGGCACTGAGCCACATTGAATGATGTGTATTAATTTATGAGCTCAGTAGCATCTGAGGTGAGGATACCATCAGTTAAGTTCATTGAAGCAATGGTTTTGGCATGCATTTATTGCCAGAAGGGGTGTTCCCTGGCTTGTCATCCTATTTGTGATTTTGATATAACAATATAACTTTTCAACATCATTTGAGTTGTGATCAAGATGCTCTGTATGCTGTGACAACCCCTTTCATACTTTCTTGTTGCCTCAAATGTTGAGATTCTAACTTTTTTCACCCAGGACACCTGGGTCTATATGCTTCTTTAGCAGATTTGCAGGTTGTTACGTGACCCCTGAGGTCTAGTTTTCCCACAGTAATTAGAGATTTTTGGTTTTCTGTAATGTAGAAATATAATAGGAACTCGCACGGAAATGTGGACTATGTTGATATGCTAATGCATGAGAGGAGGCGATGGTTAAATATGATGAGGTTGAATGGTAATAGAGACTGCTGAGATGTTCCAGCATTTTCTGTTTTTGTTTCAGATTCCAGCATCTGCATTAATTTGCTTTGATATTATTCTGGAGTAGGTTTTTCTTTGCGGGGTGGGAATGGCGATGGAAAGTGAATTATTTTTCAGTTGGATTTAGAATATCTCAAGGGGATGGGAACCTGAAGGAAGAGAAGCAAATCTGGAAATTAAAGGCAGAAAGTTAGTAAGCAAGAATAAGAGGTCAATGAAACGAAGACTTGAAAATTGAGACAATACAGGGGTTGTTCAGTGATCAGAGTTATTACTTCAATGCAAGGAAGAAAGCTGTAACTGGAGGAAGATATCGATGGACTGGTCATATGGACAGAAAATTGTCATGTGGAATTCAAAACAGAGAAGTTTGAGACAAGCATTTGAGGAGGACAAGTAGGGCACAGGAATGCACAATAAATTGTAGGATTCTGAGAAATGTAGAAGAGCAATGGATTACATGTCCGCAAATTTCTGAGGTAGCAGGACAGATAGATAAGGTTATCAAGAAGGCATATGGAATATTTTCCTTTATTGGTGAGGCCTAGTGTGTAAAAATCAGGTGCTTTTACTAGAACTGTATCAAACAGTTAGACCGTAGTGAGTATATTGTGTGCAGCTCTGGTCACCGATTGTGAATGTGATTGCGCTAGAGAGGTTACAGAGAAGATTTGAAAATGTTGCCTGGAGTGGAGAATTTTGTCTATGAGGAGAGATTGGATCAGCCAAGATTGTTTGGAACGACCTTGGCCAATCCAGAAGACTGAGTGGATATTCAATTAATGTGTACACAATTATCAGGGGCCTTGTTATAGTGGGTGAGAAGAACCAATTTCTGTACCAGCGCCATCAGAAGAAAGAGATTCAAAGTAATTGGTGGAAGGATAGGAGCAGAGTTGAGGAATATCTTTTTGACCTTTGGAACTCACTTGCTGAAAGTATCCCCCCTCTTTCTTATATGGCCCAAGAGTGGAAAGAGAACTTTGGCAAAACCTTGGCTTACAAAGGAAATTAAAAAGAGTATTATATTCAAAGAAGAAGCATACAAATTGCCAAGAGAAAGCAATAGGCCTGAGGATTGGAAGCAGTTTAGAATTCAGCAAAGTCGGACGAAGGGATTGATTTAGAAGGGGAAAATAGAGTTTGAAAGTAAGCTATCAGGGATCATAAAAACTGACTGTGAAAGATTTTATAGGTATGTAAAGAGAAAGCAATTGACAAAAATGAATGTAGGCCCCTTATAGTCAGAAACAGGGGAATTCATGATGGGGAATGAAGAAATGACTGAGGAACTATATTTTTGCTTTGCTTATGTCTTCACAAAGGAAGACATGAATAATGTACCAGAAATTCTGAGAAACACAAGCTTTAGTGAGGAGCTGAAGGGAATCAGGAATAGTAGAGAAACGGTTTTCGGGAAATTAATGGCACTGAAAGTGAATAAATCTCCAGGGCCTGATAATTCTCATCACACAGTATTTAAGGAAGGAATATAAATGATCTGGAGAAAAATGTAGGTGATCTGATTAATATGTTTGCACACAAATTTGTGGAGATGCAGATTGTGTCGAGGATTGTCAAAGGATACAGCAGAATGTAGATAGATTGCAGACTTGGGCAGAGAAATGGCAGGTGGAGTTTAATCCAAACAAATGTTGGTGATGCATTTTGGAACATAAAATTCAGGTGCAATTATACAGTAAATGACAGAACTCTTGGGAGTATTGACATAAACTTGGATTTAGGCGTACAATTCCATGGATCCCTGAAAGTGGCAACACACGTGATAAGATGGTCAAGAAGGCATGTAGCATGCTTGTCTTCATTGGCCGGGGAAGGGAGTATAATTTGCCAAATTTTATGTCAAACTTTAATTAGGCTGCATTTGGAATATTGCATGCAGTTGCCACCATATCAGAAGAGTGTGGATGCTTTGGAGAGGGTGCAAAGAAGATATACCAGGATGTTGCCTGGTCTGGAGGGTTTTAGGTATGAGGAGAGGTTGGATAAACTTGAATTGTTTTCACTGAAAAGATGAGGCTGGGGGGCAACCTGATAAAAGCCTACAGAATTATCAGACGCATAGACAGGGTGGATAGTCAGAGGCTTTTTCCCAGAATGGAAGGATCGACTACACAAGGGCACAGGTTTAAGGTGAGCAGTGGCAAGTTTAGGGGAAGCTTTTTCACACAGAGAAAGGTGTGTGCCTTGAACGTACTGCTAGTGGAGGGTGGTGGAAGCAGGCACATTAGCAACATTCAAGGCACATCTTGATAGACACATGAACAGGAAGAGAACAGAGATGCTTCGTAGAACCACGTATCGGCACAGGCTGTATTGTTAAAGGACTGCAGGGAAAAGCCTCGGAACTTCAGACCAGTGAGCTTCACGTTTGTGGTGGGTAAGTTGTTGGAAGCTATTTTGAGAAACAGGATCTACAGGCATTTACAGAGGCAAAGGTTGATTAGGGACAATCAGCATGCCTTTGTGAGTTGAAAATCATGTCTCACAAATTTGAGTTTTTTTGAAGGGGTAACCAAGAAGGTAGATGAGGGCAGTGCAGTGGATGTGCTCCTCATGGACTTTAGCAAGGCCTTTGACAAGGTACTGCATAGTAGGTTGTTTCATAAGACTAAATCTCACAGAATCCAGGGTAAGGTATCTAAATGGATACAAAATTGGCTTGATGACAGAAGCCAGAAGGTGTTTGTAGAGGGTTGTTTTCCAAATTGGAGACCTGTGACCAGCGATGTGCCTCAGGGCACATCACAGGTCCACTGTCCACTGTTATTTGTCATTTATATTAATGATTTGGATGAGAATATAGGAGGCATGATTGGTAAGTTTGCAGATGATACCAAGATTGGTGGCATAGTGAACAGTGAAGAAAGTTATCTCCAATTGCAACAGGATCTTGATCAATTGGGCCAGTGGGCTGACGAATGGCAGATGGAGCTTAATTTAGATAAATTAATGGAAGGGCGTTGGGGAGAGTTACAGAACAAAGAGATCTAGAGGTACACGTTCATAGCTCCTTGAAAGTGGAGTCACAGGTGGACAGAGTGATGAAAAAGACATTCAGCATGCTTGGTTTCATCAGTTAGAACACTGAATAGCGTCATTGAGTTAGGACGTCTTGTTGAAGTTGTACAAGACATTGGTAAGGCCACACTTGGAATATTGTCTGTAGTTCTGGTCACCTTCTTATAGAAAGGATATTATTAAACTAGAAAGAATGCAAAAGAGATTTACTAAAGTGCTACTGGGACTTGATAGTTTTGAGTTATAAGGAGAGGCTGGATAGACTGGGACCTTTTCCTCTGGAGCATAGAAGGCTGAAGGGTGATCTTATAAAGTTCTGTAAAATAATGAGGGGCACAGATCAGCTAGATAGTCAATATATTTTCCCAAAAGTAGGGGAGTCTAAAACTTAGAGGGCATAGGTTTAAGGTGAGAGTGGAGAGATACGAAAGTGCCCAGAGGGGCAAGTTTTTCACACAGAGGGTGGCGAATGCCTGGAACAGCTGCCAGAAGTAGTAGTAGGCGGGTACAATTTTGTCTTTTAAAAAGCATTTAGACAGTTATATGAGTAAGATGGGCCAAATGCAGGCAATTGGGATTAGCTTAGGGGTTTAAAAAAAAGGGCAGCATGGACAAGTTAGGCCAAAGGGCCTGTTTCCATGCTGTAAACCTCTATGACGCTATTACTCTGTTGTCCAGTGAAGCGGCCCTAGAAATCATAGATGCATTGGTGGTCATTTTCCAAAATTTTTTAACTCTGGAATGGTTCCTATGGATTGGTTGGTAGCTAATGTAACCCCTATTCAAAAAGGGAGATAAAGAGAAAACTAGCAACTTCCTTACTACTGATGTTAGGCTCATCCATCTACAGTTCCGAGTCCGTTACCAAGGATTTCATTGCACAAAATTTGGGAAGTGGCATAATCAGCTAAAGTCAGCATGGATTTATGAAAGGGAAATCATACTTGACAAGTCTGCTGAAATTCTTTGAGGATGTAACTGATAGAGTTGACCAGGGATGTGGTTTATTTAGACTTTCGGAAGACTTTCAACAAGTCTCACATAATGGATAACTATGTAAGGTTAAAGTGCATGGAATTACAAAGAACAAAGAAAAGTACAGCATAGGAACAGGCCCTTTGGCTCTCCAAGTCTGTGCCGATCATGATACCCTAACTAAACTAAACTCGGTCTGTATACCTCTATTCCCTTCCTATTCATCTAGATGCCTCTTAAATGTGCAAATTGCCTGCTTCCACCACCATCCCTGGCAAAGCATTCCAGGGACCCACGACTCTGCGTGGAAGACTTCCACCGCACACCTCCCTTAAATTTTCTCCCTCTCACCTTGAACCTGTGCCCCCTTGAAATTGACACTTCCACCCTTGGAAAGAGCCTCTGACTGTCCACCCTATCAATGTCTCTCATAATTTTGTAGGCCTCTATCATGTCTCCACCCCCCCAATAGCCTCAAGACCAGGCAACATCCTTGTGAATCTTCTCTGCAATCTCTCCAAGGCTTCACGTGGCAGATGGAGTTTAATGTGGAAAAGTGTGAGGTAATTCACTTTGACAGGAATAACAGATGTGTAGAGTATAGGGCTAACGGGAGGACTCTGAATAGTGTGGATGAACAGAGGGATCTAGGTGTATGTGTACATAGATCCCTGAAAGTTGGGAATCAAGTAGATAGGGTTGTTAGGAAGGCATACGGTGTCTTGGCGTTTATTGGTAGGGGGATTGAATTTAGGAGCCGCAGCGTCATGTTGCAACTGTACAAGACTCTGGTGCGGCCGCACTTGGAGTATTGTGTGCAGTTCTGGTCCCCACATTATAGGAAGGATGTGGAGGTTTACCAGGATGTTGCCTGGTATGGAGGGGAGGTCCTATGAGGAGGGACTGAGGGATTTGAGGTTGTTTTCGTTAGAAAGAAGGCGGCTAAGAGGGGACCTTATTGAAACATATAAGATGATTAGAGGTTTAGATAGGGTGGACAGTGATAGCCTTTTTCCTCGGATGGAGAAAGCTAGCACGAGGGGGCATAGCTTTAAATTAAGGGGTGGTAGTTATAGGACGGATGTCAGGGGTAGGTTCTTTACTCAGAGGGTGGTGAGGGATTGGAATGCCCTGCCTGCTGCAGTTGTAAATGCGCCTAGTTTGGGGGCGTTTAAGAGATCCGTGGATAGGTTTATGGATGGAAAGGGTTTGGTTTAGGTTAGAGGGTCATTGCTTTTTAACTGGTCAGCGCAACATCGTGGGCCAAAGGGCCTGTTCTGCGCTGTAATGTTCTATGTTCTATGTTCTAGTAGTGTGGTGACCAGAACTGCCACAATGCTCCAGATGTGGCCTAACCAAGGTATTACATAGCTGCAACATGATTTCCCAACTCTTGTACTTAATGCCCTGGCTGATGAAGGCAAGCAAGCCATATGCCTTCTTAATCACCTTGGCCACTTGTGTTGTCATTTTTAGGAACTGTGGCCTGTATGCCAAATCCCTCTGTATGTTAATGCTCCCAAGGGTTCTGCCATTTACAGTATAATTCATATCTAAATTTGATCCTCCAAAATGCATCACCTTGCATAATTTTCCAGATTATGTTCCATCTGCCATTTCTGCACCCAAGTCTCCAATTTATCGATATCTTCTTGTATCCTCTGACAATCCCCGTCACTGTCAGCAGCTCCACCAATTTTCGTGTCATCTGCAAGCTTGCTAATCAGGCCACCTGCTTTTTCCTCCAGATCATTTATATATACTACAAACACCAGAGGTCCTAGCACTGATCCCTGCAGAACACCACTAGCCACAGATTTCCATTCTGAAAACACCCCTCCACCGCTGCTCTTTGTTTTATATGATCAGGCCGGTTCTGTGTCTATCTAGCTAGCCTACCCCGAATCCCATACGATTTTAGTTATTGTACCAGTCTATCATGAGACCTTGTCAAATACCATACTAAAGTCCATATAACCTACATCCACAGCCCTTCCCTCATCAATTATCTTTGTCACTTTTTCAAAATTCAGTCAAACTGATGAGCCATGACCTTCCCCATACAAAACCATGCTGCCTGTCACAAACTAGTCCATGTTCCTCCAAATGTGCACATATCCTGCCCCTCAGAAACTTCTCCAAAAGCTTCCCCACTGCTGACATCAGGCTCACTGGCCTATAATTTTCTGGATTATCCCTGCTTTCTTCCTTAAAAAAGGAACCAACATTGGCTATTCTCCAATCTTCTGGAACCTTGCCTGTGGTCAAAATGAATGTGAAGATATCTGTTGTGGGTAGAGTCTTGAGATGGATAAAAAGCTAACAGACAGGATGCAAAGAGTTGGAATAAATAGGCCTTTTTTCAGCTGGCAGGTAATGATGAGTGGGGTATTGAAAAGGTCTGGGTTAGGACCCCAACTGTTCACGGTATATATAAATGATTTGGATGAGGGAACTAAATGTATTATCTCCAGACTTGCAGATGATACAAAGTTGGGTGGGAACATGAGCTATGAGGATGTTGCAGAGATGCTTCAATGTGATTTGACAGGCTGAGTGAATGAATATATGCATGGCAGATGCAGTAAAATGTGGTTAAATGTGAGGTTATCCACTTTGGTAGCAAAAATAGGAAGGCAGATTATTAATTGAATGGGTGTAAATTGTGAGAGGTGGATACTCGATGAGACCTTGATGTCTTGTGCACCAATCGCTGAAAGTAAGCACACAGCTACAGCAAGCAGTAAAGAAAACAAATGGTATGCTGGCCTTCATAACGAGAGAATTTGAGTAGAGAAATAGAAATGTTTTAGTGCAATTGTATAGGGATTGGTGAGGCCAGTTGGTGTGTGCAGTTTTGGTGTCCTTATTTGAGAAAGGATGCCCTTGCTATGGAGGGGTACAGCATAGGTTTACCAGGCTAACTCCTGGGATAGCATTACTGTCATATGAGGATAGACTAAGTTGATTAAGATTATATTCTTTGCAGTTTAGAAGAGAGAGGGGATCTCATAGAAACTTATAAAATTCTAACAGGATTAGCCAGGGGAGATTCAGAAAGAATGTTCATAATGGTGGGAGGAGTCCAGAACTAGGGATCATAGTTTGAGGATAAGGAGTAAATCTTTTAGGGCTGAAGTGAGAAGAAATTCCTTCACGCAGAGAATGGTGAATCTGGAATTCATCAGCACAGAAAGTGGTTGATGCCAAAATGTTGTGTGGTTTCAGGAACAAATTAGATGTAGCTCTTGAGGCTAAATGGATCAAGGGATCTGGGGTAAAGGCGGGATCAGGGTATTGAATTAGATGATCAGCCATGATCAGATTGAATGGTGAAGCAGGCTCGAAGGGTTGAATGGCCTACTCCTGCTTTTAGTATCTATGTATGTTTCCATGTATTTAGAAAATATTTGGATACTCAATTGAGGTGCCATATCCTACAGGACTATAGACCAATCTCTGGAAGGTGGGTTTAGGCTGGATAGCTTTTTTTTCAGTTGGCATGGAATGACGTCCCTCTGTGCATGTTTCTATCCAGCAGTCCCTGAGATTGTTCTATCTGTTTGTTTTGGGTACCATATCTCAACTGTGAATAGAACTGAGCCCTGCAATTATTAATGAAAAGCCCCACTTCCAACTTTGGAAGGAAGAAAACTGATGAAAAGGCTGTTGATCACTGGATCTACGCCACCATTCTGATATCCCGGGGCTGAGATGATTCATCTCCACAAACTACAGCCAGTTTACTTTGTGCTGGTATAATTCTAGGCTCAGGAAAGTTTTTAACTGATTTCCTTAGATTTCAGCCTTCAAGGACTGTTTGGTGCCATATAAGGTCCCACGTGGCCGTTGACAGAGGGTGGGGGGCGGCGATGATGCCTGATGCTGTAGTCCATAGATCAGGCATTTTGCTGACCTATTGGTAACTATGCTAAGATTGAGTTGTGTGTATTTACCATTTATATAGATGATCTGGAGGAGGGAACCGAGTGTAGGGTGTCGAAATTTGCTGATGACACCAAAATTGGTGGAAAGGCAAATTGTGCGGAGGGTGGGGAGAGTCTGCAGAAGGATCTGCTGGGCGAATGGGCCAGGAAATGGCAAATGGAATTTAATGTTGGCAAGTGCGAGGTGGTCCACTTTGGTAGGAATAATGGTAGGAAGGATTATTACTTACGTGGAGAAAAACTGCAGCAGGCGACGGTGCAGAGGGACCCCGGGGTCCTTGTGCATGAGTCGCAAAAACCCAGCTTGCAGGTGCAGCAGGTGGTCAGGAAGGCGAATGGGATGCTGGCCTTCATAGCGAGGGGGATTGAATATAAAAGTAGGGAGGTCTTGCTGCGGCTGTATAGGGCATTGGTGAGGCCGCAGCTGGAGTACTGTGTGCAGTTTTGGGCGCCGTACTTACGCAAGGATATTTTAGCCTTGGAGGGAGTGCAGAGGAGGTTTACTAGGCTGATGCCGGAGTTGAGGGGGTTGAGCTATGAGGAGAGGCTGAATAGATTAGGCTTGTACTCGTTAGAGTTTAGAAGAATGAGGGGAGATCTCATTGAGACGTATAAGATGATGAATGGGATGGATAGGATAGAGGTGGAGAGACTCTTCCCGCTCAGAAAGGATAGTAGGACTAGGGGGCACAGCCTCAAGATAAAGGGGGGGCGGTTTAGAACAGAGTTGAGGAGGAACTTCACTCAAAGGGTGGTGAATCTCTGGAATTCTCTGCCCGTTGAAGTGGTGGAGGCTACCTCGCTAAATATTTTTAAGACGCGGGTTGATGGGTTTTTGATGAGAGAGGGGATTAAGGGTTCTGGGGAGAGGACGGGAATGTGGAACTGAGCCACGACAGATCAGCCATGATCTTATTGAATGGCGGGGCAGGCTCGAGGGGCTAGTTGGCCTACTCCTGCTCCTATTTCTTATGTTCTTATGTTCTTATGTAAATGTTGCAGTAATTTATAGCTCACCTGGATCCTTGTTGCTTAGGTGATCTCCTTACGCCCATTTTTCTTAAGAGAGGAGGATGGGAATGAGGCTTCAGGGCTGAGGTTTTTTTTTTAGTGGCACGTTTGCTGTTTTTGTCAAACTCTATGTGTTATGCACACTGTAGAACTGGTTTGCTGTTAACTTCTGTGAGAAAGTGGAAGACAACCTAGGGCCTCAGGATTTCTTTTTAAATTGTTGGCTGGCTCATGGCTTAAGTGACGCCTCATCAAGATTATTCTCTTCCTTCTCTCTTGACCTACTTTGATTCTATTTTTCCTTTTGTGATACCAGTACCTCAAACATGGTGACTGTTTTTCACTTTTGTTGCCATTGTCTTTTTTTCCTTTACATGAGTCGCTGATTAAAATTTCAGTTTCCCTTTGCTGCACCTGTTTTTGTTCCTGGAGATTGACCTCTGCCACTCTACACTGTTTTTGCTGCATTTAGTTTACCTTTTTTATTTTCTCTTTTTTCTCTTCCATCTTCTTTTGCTTTCAGGATTTGGCTTCATGGTCTGAATGAAGGTCACATTCTATGAAATCATTGCTTTTCTGAAAAATCACAGAGGTTAGCTGAGGGCTCATGGGCTACTGGAGATGGTGGAGTCCAGGTGCTCCTAAAACTAAAAGTCATTCAAACACATTGCACTCGAAGAACAATGTGAAATCAGTGCTGTAGAGTTTGTTCCAGTAGGTTGGGTAGGGCCAGGCACTGGAGACTGAAGATTTTTGCTTTGGGTTTTTGTAAAGTGGCCTCTGCACTTAGCTACTGTCAATTTGCATAGACTTTTGATGGTATGTTCTCCAGAAAAAATAAGTTTGGAAATCCTTTAAAATTGACTTGTGTATTGATGACGATGTCACTGGATGTCTCTATATTTTCATTCAATAATTTTGTTCATATCCAAATGCTTATGACTAATTTTTTTGAGCATATGTTATTTCTGGATAGGGATCAAATGATTTGCTTTTTGCAATTTTTAATCATTATGGATACTATAAAAGATGATGTCACATTGACTTATGAAAACAGCATTTTAGTATTTTACACGGTTATTTAATAAGGACATTTCTAGTTTTGACTGTCACAATATTTTTCATTAATTTGCCATAAGCATGTAGTTGCTCTTTTCCTCAGTTCTTAAAATTTATTTTAAGTATACTGTAATTGCAGAGAAAACATTCAAGGTGACTCCAACATTCAGGGTTCTTTTAAAATGATTTTTTTTCTCTCTGTTAATCTTCTCTTCTGTTGCTTAAAAATAAGTAATATTATAGAGGATTCCAATAAAATGATTATGTATAATAAATTTCTTTCAGCATGGATGTGAACACTTTACCCTTGTGAACATGGGACATAAGAACATAAGAAATAGGAGCAGGAGTAGGCCAACTAGCCCTTCGAGCCTGCCCCGCCATTCAATAAATATATTTCAATATTTTCACACTTTACAATTTTTATTTTGTTAAAGAAACATCTGGTGTTGTCATTCTTGCAGTCAGCTCCTAGTTGGCTATATAGGATTTTTGGATTTGATGTTCCTGAATTGTTTGTGCCAGACCTTCTAGGAAGGTATAATAAATGGTAACTTAATGCCTCCCCTCTTGGGATTTACTTTACTTCTTTACTCTTCAACTATTGGCTACTGCTTTGACCTGTTTTACAGTGTGCAAAATATCGTTCCTTCTTTCTTGGCACTTGAGCCTGTAATTCTTGCATTCAAGTTAACTGAGACATGGGGGAATCAAATTGACAGACGAGTATATTAAATCTTCTTCCAGGTATTGTAAGTAACTGCAACTATTCGACCTTTAGTCAAATATAAAATTAATTCAAGGGTAATAATTTTGAGGCTGCCCAACTTCTAGGACTCTTCATCAGACCAATTTTGGGTTTCGATGTTTGGGAATGAGGCTCACTCCTGGTCTAAGTTTTTCTAATTAATGACTGTACTCTGGTCCTTAGATTTAAGTTACTGTAGCAGCGTGCTGAATATGGAGTATCTGGATTCCATTGTTGCCTGTACTTTTGTTGGGTTGCATAATTTCAGAGTGTGCAGCACTGAATCTCTGCTTTTTATTGCATTCTGGGTTATGGCGTGGGGGCTGGGTGAGGTGGGAGCAGCAAAGAAAAGCATTTGATATTTTGGTATCTTGAAATGCATGAAGATCCATGTTAACAATTGAGTCTCTGACAAAGCTTGCTTGTCAAAATATCAATGGTTAGATTTTGTTTTTTGTGATTTTTTTAAATATATTTTATTTCACAAGTAAACCTCAGTTGGTGTAAATAAGTTATATTGTATCAATTTCACATTCACATTGACATTGTACTACATTGAGATTTCCGTAGTCCAGTTGCAAAAATGTAGTCAAATGTATCTGCTGTCAGACCCATCTTATACTTGAGATTTGAAGTGATGGTATTGCCCAACATTGACTTTGGCTGGAATGAAGAGTGACATGCAGTGTCTTTTATTTAAAGCTCAAGCTGCCTCTTGCACACCCATTAATTTTTTTCACCAATTTTTGAAAACAGCTGAAAAGTCTGGATGAATAATGAAATTATTCCAAAACCAGTCAATTAATCTTTGAAACAATCAAATCTTTCAACACATGTAGAAAATATATGCTATTTGCTTTCTTTGATTGACAATTGAATGTTTTCAGTCCTGATAAGTTTTCAAAATATGCAGTTTGTCCCAATATCATCAGTTCAACATTTCATGATGATATTGTGTTTCCCATTAGAATCATAGAAGAATAATAGAATCCTTACAGTGCAGAAAGAGGCCAGTCAGCCCATCAAGCCTGCACCGACAATAATCCCACCCAAGCCCTACCTTCACAACCCCATGTATTTACTAATCTGTCTGACACGCAAAGGCAATTTAGCATAGCCAATCCACCTAACCTGCACATCTTAGGAGTGTTTGAAGCAACATTGTTTCTAAATATAATATCCCACCCAGAAATCACATTTACAATCTTTTAGATATCAGATGGTCTTCAGAAAATTTTCAGTTAACTGCAGCATTGTTTGTCAAATATTTTAAGGTTGCCTTGGAACTTAATTGGTCTTAATGAATCAGTTTTTTCTATTAATCATATACACTGACACTAATTTCTAAAGTAAACACATCGTCCCTCATTTGTATTCCCAAAGTGAATTTAATCATGTTCCTTGACTCTTAACTGTCTTGCCACTGGTCTGAAATCTCCAGTTCTTGCTCCATCACTGGTAGTTTTTGGAAGTTCAGTGAACATAGCAAACCGCCTGAAGAATGGAAAATTCTCTTGTCACATCGAAGCTGTTATCAGCATGAAACAGATGGCGACCTATGCAGAAAAAAATTATCAATGTTAAATTGCATTATTCTGAGAAGCAGAGAGGATTAAGACTGCATTTGAGACCTCGTTAGATTAAGCTAATGACTTGGGGATAATGTTCTACAATTTTTTTGGATTTTCAAACCTTTTTGCAGAAAACACAATTTTTATTAATAAAAAAAATGCTTCTACACACAATATATTTTATAATTATGAAGTAAGGCGATATTAAAACACTTCCAGCCAGTGCACATGTTTTGTTTGAATCTTTACACAAAGGTCCAAGTGGCACCAAGTGAATATCGCTTCTTACAGTTTCATTCATAAATGAATGTATGGATGTATATGTAATATATATATTTGTATCTTTTAATTTTAAAGTGAAGAGTATAAGACAGTGAAATAATTTAAATTTATAAATTGTATTTTAATTGACCAGGCTAAATTTGGAACTTGAATTGGTTCATCGAGGAGGAAATTTGTGTTTAGGAGGAGCAAGTGCGACTACAAAAAGATCCTGTTTAAGTAAGTGCACAGATTAAATATTTGTGTCAATTTTTAATTAAATGCTAGTTTCTTACCAAAACTAAGAGTACTTATTGATTGCTGCATGTGATAAGATGATTCCTCATCATTTTGTTCCTAAGTCTTTCTTGCCAGTTTCAAGGATGAGAAGTTTCCATGTTTTGGCAGAATTCCAACTTTTCAATTATGGAATTCTGTCCTTCGAAGTGTTGTTCGTACCTCCATCTAAAAAATAACTTTGCAATCAAAAATGTTAATATTTGGAATCAATCATTACAAATGTCTTTCAGAGTCTTGCTGAGAGAATGGTACTAACTTACATTTGTGTCTTGACCATGGCTGTTTGTCAGTTTATATTCCGTTTGTGCCTAGAGGTTTTCAAATAATGTGGGTGCCCAAAAGAAAGTCTATAAACATTTTGATGAAATATCTTCAGTTATTTGCCAAAGAAGAAATTCAAAAAGTAAAGATGGTATTTACAGGGAATTGATTTTTATTGGGTAAGTTCTGCTTAGATATAAGGCTGTGCACATATTACAGAGAAATTTTAAAAGGCCTTTTGCACAAGACTAGCTTCATTCTCAACAATCAGTCACAAAAAACAGAACTGGAATCAAGAAGCTATAGGAGTTGTGTTTGCAGCCAGTGTTAAATTATATAAATGTCAGTTTTTTAATCTTTGTATGTAATTATGTCATTTTTCAGTTTGAAGCCACCTAGAAGCGTTTGCATTTCACTACAAATCATAAAAGGTGTTATAATTTTCTGGCCCCTCACGCTGCAGTGATTTTGCCACTTTGCTCTGTAATGTGTACATGATTTCTTGTCACAAAACATTTTCAAAGCTTTACATCTTCACCCACTCTCATCCCCTGCAGTTTAGAATCAGTTTCTCTCTCACTTTAAGTAACAGGAATCTAACAGTCTAATCTGATGTTTTCTCGTGCATGTGATTTGAGGATAAGCTTGCATATAAAATTGCCAGCCTATAAAACCTGCAAAAAACCAATAAGCAGCTTCAGTTTAAGCTAACAGATCAAAAGAAAAACATATAACTGGAATAAAATTCTATGCATAAAAGAAATAACCATAACTTCTGCTCAAAGAACACTATTTCAGGACTTTTATCAGTGTTTTATGATCAAATTCTGCACTTCACTTCAGTTTTCAGTGAAAATAGATATTCTTACATTAATCTTGTTCAGAAACAGAAGTTGCAAAGTTCATAAAGGTGGCACAAACATCCTTTGGATGTGCATTCCATTAGGAAAATGTTTCTTGCAGATTGCCATTTAGGATGTCTTCAAGATGTAACAAGAATGTTCTAAATATATTGAAAATATTGAGCTTAGTGTGCTACTCATGTCACTGTAAAACAATTAAATCAAGCTAATAATCTTGGGTAAGTTTCACCATCAAAGAAATTAAAACAGAATATTTACAAGCGCACTTGGGTCCTGCAAAGTCCCCATTTAGTAAGGTTTTTCAGATTCTGAAAATTATGCTTTTTGGCATTTCTTTAACAAGTTAATGGGATGTCAAAAGTGAAAATAACGTAAGATCTAGCTGATCTTCAAGGCATCAGTTTGGAGAGAATCAACTGGCAGGAATGTCAGGTACATGTAGTGACCCATGAATTATATATGCATTGTACTTGCATAAATTGCATTTTATTTCATTTTATACAGCTGTTGTTTAAATGTTCATTTAATAGTGTAATGTTGTTAACCAGTCTCTCTATCTCAATCATGTGCGAAGATGCTTTCCTCCAAGAATAACATTCAAGGACCATATGGCATAATGGTTAGCACTGCTACCTCACAGCGCCAGGGACCCATGGTCAATTCTGGCCTCAGGTGATTGTCTGTGTGGAGTTTGCACATTTTCTCTGTGCCTGCATGGGTTTCCTCCCACAGTCCAAAGATGTGAGGATTAGGTTGATTGGCCATGCTACATTGCCCTGCAGTGTCAGGGAGACTAGCAAGATAAATACATGGGGTACAGGGATAGGGCTTAGGTGGGATTGTTGTCAGTGCAAGCTTGATGGCCCGAATGGCCCCCTGCACTGTAAGGATTCTATGAAGTCATCAGATTTTCTGGCCATTTTAAGGGGAACAATCCCAATTTCTCCCATCTGTCCGCATAACTGAACTCCATCATCCTTTGGATCATCTTGATTAACTACCTCTAACATCCAAAGGACCTTGACATCCTCCATAAAGTGTGCTGTCCTGAATTGCATGTAATACTCTTGAACTTTAATCGGTGATTTATAAAAGTACAGCACAACTTCCTTGTTCTTGTACTTGGTGTCTCTATTTATGAAACCAAACACACTCATGCTTTCATAATTGCCTCAACAACTCATCCCACCACATTCAAGAATTTGTGACTGCGTACTCTCAAGTGCCACTGCCCTTGTACATCCCTTGAAATAATATAATTTCGATTATACTACCATTCCATGTTGTTTCTCCCAAAGTGCATTCATTGTACTTGTATGCTTGAACATTTCACCAGCTTTTCAACCTGTTTTTTTCCTCCTAAGGTTTGCTGTTCCCTGTTTACTAACTACATTGTCATAAGAACATAAGAACATAAGAAATAGGAGCAGGAGTAGGCCATCTAGCCCTTCGAGCCTGCCCCGCCATTCAATAAGATCATGGCTGATCTGTTGTGGCTCAGTTCCACTTTCCCGCCCTCTCCTCATAACCCTTAATCCCCTCTCTTATCAAAAACCCATCAACCCGCTTCTTAAAAATATTTAGCGAGGCAGCCTCCACCACTTCAACAGGCAGAGAATTCCAGAGATTCACCACCCTTTGAGTGAAGAAGTTCCTCCTCAACTCCGTTCTAAACCGCCTCCCCTTTATCTTGAGGCTGTGCCCCCTAGTCCTACTGTCTTTTTTGAGCGGGAAGAGTCTCTCCACCTCTATCCTATCCATCCCATTCATCATCTTATACGTCTCAATGAGATCTCCCCTCATTCTTCTAAACTCTAGCGAGTACAAGCCTAGTTTATTCAGCCTCTCCTCATAGCTCAACCCCCTCAACTCCGGTATCAGCCTAGTAAACCTCCTCTGCACTCCCTCCAGGGCCAAAATATCCTTGCGCAGGTGCGGCGCCCAAAACTGCACACGGTACTCCAGCTGCGGCCTCACCAATGCCCTATACAGCTGCAGCAAGACCTCCCTACTTTTATATTCGATCCCCCTCGCTATGAAGGCCAGCATCCCATTCGCCTTCCTGACCACCTGCTGCACCTGCAAGCTGGGTTTTTGCGACTCATGCACAAGGACCCCGAGGTCCCTCTGCACCGTCGCCTGCTGCAGTTTTTCGCCCCGTAAGTAATAGTCCTTCCTACCATTCTTCCTACCAAAGTGGACCACCTCACACTTGCCAACATTAAATTCCATTTGCCATTTCCTGGCCCATTCGCCCAGCCTATCTAGATCCTTCTGCAGACTCTCCACACCCTCCGCACAATTTGCCTTTCCCCCAATCTTGGTGTCATCAGCAAATTTCGACACCCTGCACTCGGTTCCCTCCTCCAGATCATCTATATAAATGGTAAATAGCTGAGGCCCCAGCACCGACCCCTGGGGCACCCCACTAGTCACCAACCGCCAATCCGAATAGCACCCATTGACCCCCACTCTCTGCCTCCTATTTGACAACCAATCCTCTATCCACGCTAACACCCTACCCCCAACTCCATGTCCCCTGACCTTCTGCAATAACCTCTTGTGAGGTACCTTGTCAAACGCCTTCTGAAAATCCAGAAAGACCACATCCACCGGCTCTCCTCTATCCACTGCCCTAGACACATTCTCATAGAACTCCAGTAAATTTGTCAGACACGACTTCCCTTTAATGAAACCGTGTTGCGTCCGCCCTATCAAGCAATTCCCTTCAAGATGCCTCGCAATTTCCTCCTTAATGACGGATTCTAACATTTTACCTACCACAGACGTTAAACTAACCGGCCTATAATTCCCCGCCTTTTGCCTGGCACCCTTCTTAAACAACGGCGTAACATTAGCCGTTTTCCAATCTTCCGGCACTTCCCCGGAATCCAGCGACGTCTGGAAAATAACCACCAAGGCATCCACTATAACCTCCGCCATTTCTTTCAGAACCCTCGGATGCATTCCATCCGGTCCTGGGGACTTGTCCACAATCAGCCCCTCCAGTCTGTCGAGCACCACCTCTCTAGTAACAGTAATGTCATTAAGACCCTCCATTCCTACCACCTTTCCATCGCTAACACCCGGCAAATTATTCACGTCCTCCTCCGTGAAGACAGAAACAAAAAAGTTATTCAAGACCTTAGCCATATCCCCATCCCCTACCACTAGCTCCCCTTTCTCATCCTCTAAAGGACCAACGTTCACCCTAGCCAGCCTCTTCCTTTTTATATATTTATAAAAACTCTTGCTATCCTTTTTTATATTAAGTGCTAGCCCAGCCTCATAGCTTCTCCTACCCTCCTTTATCAACTTCTTTGTCAATCTTTGTTGACATTTAAACCTTTCCCAATCCTCTTCTCGCCCACTGCTCTTAGCTACTCTAAATTCCTCCGCTTTTAACACTTTCCTTCACCTCCTTCGTTATCCACGGCTTATTACCTCTCTTCCTACTGTCCTTTTTAACCATCGGAATAAATTTCTGCTGAGCACCAAGAAAGATCTCCTTAAAGATCCTCCACTGCTCCTCAGCAGACCTACCTTCCAACGCACTCCCCCAGTCCACATTCGCCAATTCTTCTCTCATCCTACCGTACTCCCCTCTATTCAAACAAAGGACGCGTGTCCGGGAACCCACTTTCTCCTCCTCTATCTGCACCAGAAACTCCACCATACAATGATCACTCTCTCCAAGAGGATCCTTCACCGCAAGGTCCCTAATTCTACCTGCCTCATTACATAGCACCAGATCCAAGATAGCTCGCTCCCTCGTCGGCTCCAACACACACTGTTCAAGGAAATTATCCCGGCAGCATTCCAAGAACTCCTCCTCGAGCCCACCTCGTCCAACATGGGTCGACCAATCAATATGCAGATTGAAATCTCCCATAACTACTGCCGTCCCATTCCTGCACGCCGCACTTATTTGCGTGTTAACAGCCCGCCCCACCTCCAGATCATTATTCGGGGGCCTATAGACGACACCCACCAGCGTCTTCCTCCCTTTGCTGTTCCTAATCTCCACCCACAACGATTCCACATTCTGCTCTTTGGCTCCGATATCATCCCTTGCTACCACCTTGATACTATCCTTAATCAGCAGAGCTACGCCACCCCCTCTTTCCTCCTGCCTATCCTTCCTAAACACTTGATAGCCCTGTACATTCATCTCCCAGTCCCTGTCACCTTGCAGCCACGTCTCTGTAATGGCCACCAGATCGTATCCATTTGTGTCGATCTGCGCCACCAGCTCATCCACTTTATTCCGAATGCTTCGTGCATTCAGATAAAGCGCTTTCATCCCAGCCTTCACCTGGACCCTATTTGTCGTAATGCCACCAATTGGGACATCCTTGGCCTCTTCCCTTACCTGTACCCTATCCTTAACTTTAGACCTCGTAGCGTCACCTACCCTCGCACCCTCCCCCCCCCAATTAGTTTAAAGCCCTGTCTACAGTCCTCTTTACTCGATTCGCCAACACTCTGGTCCCAGCACGATTCAGACCAACCCCATCCCGCCCGAACAAGTCCCACCTACCCCAATACTGGTGCCAATGCCCCATAAATTCGAACCCATTCCTCCCACACCAATCCCTGAGCCACCCATTCACTTCCTTTATCCTGTCAACCCTACGCCCGTCTGCACTCAGTTCAGGCAGTAGCCCAGAGACGACCACCTTGTCGGTTCTACTTTTTAATTCCATTCCCAGCTTCTCATACTCCCTCCCCAGATCCTCAGTCCGCACTTTGCCTACGTTGCCGGCACCCACATGTACTACAACGACCGGGTTCTCACCCTCCCACTCCAGGTTCCTCTGCAGCCCAGCTGTGACATCCTGTACCCGAGCACCAGGCAGACAACACACCCTTCTGTGCACTTTGTCATTGTGACAAAGGACAGTGTCAATACTCTTCACCCCACTATCTCCAATCACTACTACGTTCCTTTTCCCCTTCTCTTTGCCTATGTCCTGCTGCATCACTGTACCGTGTGCAGTTTGCTCACCAACCTCACCTGCCTTGTCCACTTCCAGACTGGAAGCAAGAACCTCAAACCTGTTATGCAGATTAAGAGGCTGAGGCCTCCGCTCCTCACCCCCCTTCCTCCTCCCAGCAGCCCCCTTTTGTCCCTGACCCTTAGATTTAGCCAGTCTAGGGGCACCCTCTCTCCCCCTGATGAGCCTCAGTGTCTGTAGCTCAGAGGCCAGCTCATCCACCTTGAGCTGGAGCTCCTCCAGCAACCTGCACTTACTGCAGACATGGTCACTGGGAAGGACCCTGGGGTCCGCCAGTTCCCACATCATACAGAAACCACACATCACATGCCCCTCCATTATTCACTGTAATTTTTTATGGGGAAAAAATTTTTTTCCTTGTTTCTTGCTGTAGTAGTTTTGAAAAAAATTTTTTTCCTTGTTTTTTTTCAAACAAACTCACCTGGCCTTTTTTCCTCCAAGCCCTTTTTGATATTAAGCCCTATTAACTCACTCTGCTTCCCACTCACTACGCTGCCCGCTCAGACGCTGCCCGCTGTCTACACCAGGCCTCCTTTTAAACCTGGCACTGATTTAAAGCAGGCTGGTCCACAAATGCCTTTTCACCACACCCTCAGAATTCTTAAAGCAGTAAATACAATAAATAAATGCTTTAAACAGTTCTACAAAGAGTAAAGTGCTTTAAACTTATTTTAAACAGGTTTTTAACAGGTAAAATCTTAGCTCTCTCTCTCTGCTCCAGCAAACAATGGAAGGCTTCACCGTATTGTTCTTGTAAAATTTGAAATTTTATGCCTCTACCAAAACCCCAGCCTGCTAATTTTTTCTCATACCCTGTGTTAGACCTTATATCCTTGTATTAATTTCCCCCTGCACTCTATATATTCTCAGCAGGTTAGATGGGTTTTCTTTGGGTGCTGCAGTTTCCTCCCACAGTCCAAAGATGTGAGGATTAGGTTGATTGGCCATGCTACATTGCCCAGTAGTGTCAGGGAGACTAGCAGGGTAAATGCATGGGGTTACAGGGATAGAGCCTAGGAAAAAAATAATTAATGGCCCAGGTTGTCACTCCTGAGGTGAGTGCTCAGAGTCAGAAAATTTCTGACTTGGCACACCTGCTTCAGGAGAAAGTTGCCTTAAATAATGGGATCTTCATTTTGGGGTTGTGGGGGGTGCTGGAATTGCTCTTTTTGCCCACTGAAACAGTTCAGATGCAGCTGCAAAGTTGGACTGGTTAAAAGGCCTATCCCAGTGTTCTGGCACTTTGTCCCAGTTGTGTGTGAATATTAGGCCTTCTAACTTTGATCTCTCACAATTTCCACTCATGCCCATTCATGAACCTACCTGCCCTACCATGGCCACCCTTAAGCCTCATAGCTTCTTGAAGTTGTCAGTCAAACTGAGAACTTACAGGTCCCCTCTTACTATGACATGGAAGATGTCCTGGAAGATGTCAGCAGTAATATTATTACAATGATAGCCTTAGGATTTTGTCAACAAACACCTATTGTAACTGCAAGCACTGATTTTGTTTTTCTTCTAAATGTAAAGAGGAGGTGTTTAAATAATTTGTGAAGTTGACAGTTCCACAGACCTTCATCGAAAACCTCCGACCTTGTCTATGGCTGGGATTTTCCGATGGTGCTATAGTTGGAGTTTTGGCTAAGTGCCAATTTTTCCATTGGCCATGGGATGGGAACAGATTAGATTGGAGAATCCTGCCTCTTATTTGTCTTTTACAAGTACTCACATCTACTCTTATAAGTTGTAAGTCATATCCTGCAAGAAGTGGACCTTCATCCAGCGGGACCTGTTTGAACTTAGCAGTGGATTTGGATTTCCCACATGTGTGAACATGTGTTGCTTTCCTGCATCAGAGAAAGTAGGACCTGTTGGAAATGAGGGAGGGACTTCCAGATCCAGGATTCTGATGCCACTTTGGATAAGGCAGACTTCAAGAAAATCCAGGCGAATGTTTCAGGTTGAGATGATTTTTTTTATCAGACGCTGCCTGACTTCCTGAGTATTTTCAGAATTTTCTGTTTTTATTTCAGATTTCCAGCATCTGCAGTATTTTGCTTTTGTATTCCCCTTGTTCTGTTTGTTTTCTTCTGCATTCTATGCCTTGCATTTGTCATAAGCCTTCTTTTCTGGTTTTATTTCCTTTGTCATCAGGGGATCTTTAGCTTTAATGCCTTATCTTTCCTCCTTTTCTGAATATGCATGATTTGTAACCAAAATATCTCTGCGTGAAGTTTTACTATAGCACATTAGCTCTTTTCCTGGACAGTCTTGGTTTTCAGACTCCCTGAATCGAACCTTTCTCAAATCACTGAAATTCATTGCCCAGAAGTATGCACGGCATACTTCATTCCTGAGAATTCAATCCAACATGGCTTCCTTCTTTGTTGGGCTAAAAATATTTTGATTATTAAAGTTCTCCTGTACATATTTTAGGAATTTTTCACCCTCTACACTTTACTATCTTTTATTTCCCCCATTTGTTTTAGGGTAATTGAAGTCTTCTAATTTTACTGCTCTATTGTTTTTATATTTCTCTGAAATTTGCTGACAAATTTGCTTCCCTACATAATTATTTAGACCTTGTCCCCCATGGAACCAGAGGAACTATGGCCAGTAAGATTCAGCCACTGGCCCTTAACCACCCCTTTCACTCCCCCAGGGTGTTGTCCCACTCTTGAAGGTACTTCTTAAATGTATGTCACTAGGTCGTCTTTGGCCAGCTCTTCTGTCACCTCCCATTTGAAGATCCATAGTAAACGCTTAAAAATGCAACTGCTGCTTTTCTTTTCCTTGGCTTTGTCCAAATAGGTTCTGTCTTTGAAACCTCTCTTTGTAGAATTGTGATTTTATCTTTGATCAGTACTGGCCTCCTCACCTTTGCTCAATACTGTCCTTCTTATCCTCCTATCTTTTTTTTTCCTTTCCCTATCTTTCCTGAATACTTCCTGTGTCACTATTGAGCAATGTCCCTGGAAGCTGCAGGGGTTTTTGCCTGCATAGCAGCTGGAAGGTAATGTACAGGCCTTAATCCATGAAAAATATTGCACATGTGTGGCTGTACAAAATGATTTAAAGGGACCATGCATTTAAAAATTGACTGCACAAAACAACTAACTTTTAAAAGGAATATTACATCTGAATAGTGAAAGAACTTGAGTCACAATATTTGATTTAGACGTTTGGCAGCCATGATTTAGTTACCCTTATTCTTTCCACTGGCATTGTGTGAGATTACTTCAATTGATATTATCAGCTCTACCTCTTTAATTCTTGTCACTCAGTCTTTTAAATCTGCCATTGTTACCTCTCCCGAAAAAAAATTCCTTGGCCTTACAGCTCTACAAACTCTGCTCCCACCTCCATTCTCCCTTTCCTCTCCTAACTCATTGAATATGTTGCATTCTTCCAAATCTGTGCCTATTTTCCCAGAACTTTGTTTGAATTCTTTTTATCATGTTTTCACCTAGTACTAAAGTGGCTTCTATTGAAGTCAGCACTGACATCTTATGTGACTGTGACAAAAGTCATCCCTTCTTGACCTGTCTGCAGCTTATGACATGATTGACCACACCATCGTGAGAGTATTACTTGCAACAGCTTGTCTTCTTACTTCTGCACTGTTACCTCTAGTGTTGCCCAAGTATCTATCATTGGTCCCCTCCTATTTTCAATTACATGCCGCCCCACAGCGACATCATCCAAGAATGCAGTGTTAGTTATTACCTGGATACCGATAACACCCAGTTTACAATCAGCTCTCTGGGCCCCTCCACTGTTGCTAAATTATCAGACTGTTTAAATATTGGGAAGCCTGATATTGATTTTGGGCCCTGCTGTAAATTTCACACAAGGTTTTAAAAGACAAATTTCACATTTTCTGAATATAAATTGATCAGGTTTGCTTAAGTATTACATAAATATAATCTTTGTTATTTCCTCATTGGTAAGGTTGATCTATCACAATTGGTACCTTAACAAAATTCCATTAATCTTTACGTGGCTGGTCTATTGATGCTTTCTTGAAATTGGTGTCTGTGTTGTGATTAAGTGCAACAGTCCACACTGTACTTGTAATGTTATAAAGTTTGTTGATCAGATACTGCAGAAAAAAGAAAGCAGTGTCCCAGGCGAGCCTTTACAGGAACAAGCATCTAGAGAGGAGATGGGAACAAATGGGTCAAGTGCTGTTTTAGTAGATTGCATTCTAAGGAAGAGATGCTCTTGGGAACTGGAAATTAGCGATGATTGATGTACCTGACTGTGGTGCTGACAGAGCGAGTCTAACAGGGATGGTTGGTTGGTAGTTATCAGGAACTGGACTTTTTTATAATAGCAACCAATACTTAATTTGTGCGCATATGTTTGCTGAATGTGACCATTTAGATTTGGTTTAAACACTTCTGTTAGTTCCAGTGAAATATGTTAAATAATTTTACACTATTAGTTTAGTACTGTTCATCACTTGTTGTTATGAGAATATAGTTTCTCCAGCATATTGGATCTGGTAAAATCACTTGCTGTCAGTTTTCCATACTGTATATTCAACAATAATAAGAAACCATACATGTATGAATTTGCATTACTGGCCGAATAAATATAAAATGACTTTCTTTGGTTAAAAAAAGTAGAAGTTGTATATTGAAAAGGTAATGAAAAAATTATAACTTTGTACAAGAAGATGCAGCAAAATTTTACTTTTTTAATTTGATTTGACATACTGCCATAT
Source organism: Carcharhinus amblyrhynchos (assembly GCF_965287045.1). Lineage (NCBI taxonomy): Eukaryota > Metazoa > Chordata > Chondrichthyes > Carcharhiniformes > Carcharhinidae > Carcharhinus > Carcharhinus amblyrhynchos. The sequence goes on from NC_137334.1 coordinate 47,753,224, forward strand.
TACAGTTATTTACATTTACAGCCTTATACAGCTTTGTCCTCTTTTGCACTGAGTTCTGCAGCATAGCATTGCTGAATAGGGAAACACATTTAGTTACATGGCTAAAGAAAGATAGAAGGTCAGGAGAAAATAATGTTGTAAATAAAATTCTTAGATATTTGACTGAATTTTTAGCCTGTTGACAGCTTCGTTTTTCTTTATTCATTCATGGTATGTGTATCATTGCCAAGGCCAGCATTTGTTGCCCAGGGCAGCTTTTTTCAAGATCAGTGGTGAGCATCATCACTTTGTTCAATTCTGCAAAACCTGAACCAATATATTTTCACCTATTATGTAGTCGATGTAAGGGCCCTATGAATCTGATCCGTTGGCTGTGGGATTGCTTTGTTCTTTCTAACATATGCTGCTTCTGTTGTTTATCATATATTTAGTCAATCCTGTGTTTAGCTCCACTAGGTTGGCATTCTATTATTAGGTATGCTTGGTTCTGTTCCTGGGAGTCTCTCCTGCATTCCTCATTGAATCAGGTGACACATGTTCTGAAATTTTGGATTTCTCAATAGATGTTTCCTTAACCTATTTTAATATTTTGCTGAGTCAAGTAGGAATTAAAAACTAAATATTGTATACCACACTACATTCACAGCAACAAAAAGTTGTAGTTGTGTTGTGCCTTCAACATAGAAAAAGGTCCCAAATGCTCCACAGAAATGCAATTAAATCAATCAATGAACACAAAGGAGAGGCAACCAAAGGCTTGGTCGGCAGTGGGATTAGAAGAATTTCTGAAGGAAAGAAAGGAGTGGAATAATTTTTGAAGAGAGTTTGAGCCTAGATAGTAGAATGTGTTGCATTAAATGCTGAGATAAAAGGACAGGGGAAAGGTTAAATGTCAGTGATAGGGGAAGAAAAAATTTGAAAGGATAAGTTTGTAGTGGTGAAGAATGATTCTTGAGGAGAGGTATGCCATTAGGCTATTTGAACACAAGGATGAGATTTTAAATTGGAAATGTGGGATTATGTGTATAAATGAAGGTAGGAAGAAACATTAACACCACAGAAAATAATTAAAACTGAATGGTGTAGGACAGCAAAGGGAACTGTGAATGGATACAGGTGAATAATTTATTAAAAACATTCATCAGTCAGCAAAGCAATCAAAAATAATAAAGCTGGCATTTATTTGTAGGAATATAGAATTCGAAAGTTGTGAAATTATGTTAAACTTACATAGGCCCTGATCAGACGTAAGTGCATGCATAGTTCAAGTCCAATGCTACGAAAGTGGAGACAGTGCAAAAAACATTTACAAGCATGTGACCAGAACTGAGAGGTCACAACCATCAGAAAAGATTGAACAGGTTGGGGCTTTTTTCTTTAGAAAAGAGGAGACTTAGAGGTAACCTAGAGGAGGTTTATTTAAGTTATGAATGGATTGGATAGCGCAGTTGTGGGGAGAACATTGGAGAATCAGAAGTAATGAACCATAAACACAAGATAATTACCAGTAAATCCAATAGGAAAATAAAGAGAAATTTCTTGACTAAAGAGTGGTTTAAATTTGGGACTTTTCTAGACATGATTGAAGTAAATAGATTAGATGCTTTCCAAAGGAAATTAGATGAGTACATGAGAAGAAAGATAATAAAAAGATAGGCTAAAACACTGAAATTGAGTAGATGGAATGGGAGAGTCATATAGACAATATATACCAGCACAGACTAATTGGTTTGTTTCTGTGCTGTATTTTTTTTATAATTCTTTGGATGATTGGGAGTTGGTGCTGTATATGATTCAGGCAGTAGATTTTTGGATGAACTGAGTTCTCAGATGCTGGAGAATGGCAGGCTAGAGGGAGAGAGGAGTGGAATAGCCACATCGTGAGGTGATGGTATGAGAGAGTTTTGGCAGCAAATGGGCTCACGTAGGGTTAGAAATAGGTGCGCCTCCTTTTGTAAGGAGTAATGCTCTTCAATCCACAAAAGTTCACCGGTCTCTTGTGATGAAATTACCCTATGAGGAAAGATTGAGTAGACTAAACAATCATCAACGGGAGTGCCTCGTATCAAGAATGATTTTTCTTTGTGGATAACTGGGTTTAAGTGAAATGTCAGTGTTGGCTTTGAGTTTGCAGGTGGCTTATGAGACCCACCTTAGCCTTGAGGCTCTCCCACAGTGAGGACATCGGTTGTCAGCGATAGGAATGGTGGTGGATAGTTGGCCAAAACAGCTGTTTTCTTTGCATTTCTTGCTGTTCTCTCCTGGTGGCTGTGCTTGTTGATTGGAAGGTGTTTACACCATTTTTGATGAGGAATTGCCATTTTGATTGGGTTTGAGCATCTGTTTCTGATGTGTTAATGTTAATACTAGACCATTATGGAGGCTTTGAGTTCGTCTTTGAATGTTTCCTTGGGGCCCTCTGTTCTCAGACTTCCTGGCGTAGTGCTGAGTAGGGCAACTGTTTGAGCAATCTTGAGTCAAGCATTCTTGCTTGATCAGCTGATATAAGATTTTTGTGATTCCTATTGTTGCAAATCCGTGCTCTGTAATGAAAATTGCTTGATGTATTTACTGGCTGAAAATGACTGAATTTAAAAAAAATTGAGGCAATATTCCAGTAACTTGAAAGCACAGTTTTAAAAATGACTGAACAATTGCGTCGCTGTGCGCAACAAATTTCATAACCCTTAAGTGGAACCAACCTGTTGGCAGGAACCCATCAAAAACCTGAGAAGAATGTGTATAAATCAAGTCTCCTGAGGTACTCAGGACATCTGATTCAACTGGGTGGGGAACAATTATTAGACATAATCACTTCAGACAAAGGAGTCTATCTGGACGAGGAATTCACCCATTCATAATCTAATCAAGTTGAAATCACACATTTTAAATCCATTAACCATGACCATTTTTGGATCACTGATGAGAAAGGTTCATATGACAAGCCAGCTGTGTCTGTGTTTAAACTTTGTGTTTAAAGAAACTGTTTTCTTTAGGTCACAGACAAAAGCAGAAAAGACATAGGTGGCGATACCCTCATGTGGGCTTCCCGCTCTCTCTCTGTCTTGCTCTTTAAGTATCCGAGCACTGCAGGCAGAGATATTTTTTAAATCACAGTGGCAGTTGCTGATTCCAGAAGAAAAGGCAAATCAACCACCAACATCTTTAAATCACCTTGACTGCAAATCAAAGAACAAAGAACAACACAGTATGGGAAATAGGCCCCTCGGCCCAACGAGCCCACGCCGCCATCTTAACAATGTGTTTTTCCTCCTCCGCCCTTGACCCATGTCTATGCTTATGCTACCCCCATTGGAAACCAGATTAAGGGGAGAATAATTTAGGGACAATTTGTTACACCAATCAGCCTAAGAGCACATCTTTGGGGTGTGGGAGGAAACCGGAGCACCCAGAGGAAACCCACGCAACCACAGGGAGAATACGCAAACTCCCACAGACACTGGCCCAAATCCATGTATCTGCACAGCAAACAGTGATAGTCACTGAGCTGTCGTGGTGCCCATCTGCTGGTCCAGTATTCAGCATACACAAACGACGCGAAGTACTAGGCTACTCTCAAAACACCCAAGAGCAGCCCACGCATGACCCACCGTGTGTGTGCCCCTTGTTAGACAACAAGGTGGACTGACGCACCTGCGGAGTAAAAGAGAAAAACGTCAACACATGTAACAGTTGATTTCCAGGAACATCCCGAGGCTCTGATCCTTATTTAAAACAGTCTCCTATAACCTTCCACCCTATTTCACTCGTGTCTATCTAAGTAAACCTTAAACAAGTCCAGCATGCCTGCGTCCACCACCTTGGCAGTGCATTCCATACCCCCATGACCCTCTGTGTGAAAATCCTCCCTCTAGCATCCAAATTATACCTCTCCCCCCTCGTGATATTTGTCTCCAATCTAGGAAAAAGCCTGCCACTGTTTATCTGTACCCTTCATTATCTTATATACCTCTATTAGATCCCCCCTCAATCTCCGTCTTTCTAAGGAAAACAGCCCCAATTTACCCAATCTTTCCTCATAACCCAGTCCTTCCATACTAGGCAGCATCCTGGTAAACCTCCTCTGCACTCTCTCCAGGGTCTCCATGTCCTTCCAGTAGTAAGATGACCAGAACTGGACACAGTACTCCAAATGTGGTCTAACCAACGTTCTGTACAACTGCAGCATTAGACACCAGCTCTTGTACTCTATACCCCTTCCTATAAAGGCTAGCATACCATAAGCTTTCTTTGCAACCTTCTCCACCTGGGTTGCCATCTTCAAAGACTTGTGCACTTGCACTCCCAGGTCCCTCTGTATTTCTATACTCTTAATAGGCCTACCCTTTATCATGTAACTCCCCTCTACATTATTCCTTCCAAAATGCATCACCTCACATTTATCAGGATTAAATTCCATCTGCCATTTATCTGCCCAATATTCCAGCCTATCTATATCCTGCTGTGTTGCCTGACACTCCTCCTCACTGTCCGCCAATCCTGCCATCTTTGTGTCATCTGCAAACTTGCTGATCACATCACATACGCCCTCTTCCAAGTCATTAATATATATTACGAATAGAAGAGGTCCCAGTACTGAGCCCTGCGGCACACCACTGGTGACAGACCCCCAGCTAGAAGAGGACCGTTCCACTAATACTCTCTGTCTCCTGTTACCTAGCCAGTTTTCAATCCATCTAGATACCTGTCCCTGTATCCCATGAGCCTTAACCTTTTCAACAACCTACCATGAGGGACTTTGTCAAACGCCTTACTGAAATCCATATAGACGACATCAATGGCTCGTCCTTCGTCAACCGTTTTTGTCACTTCCTCAAAAAATTCTACCAGATTCGTAAGGTGAGACCCCTTAACAAAGCCATGCTGCGTATCCCTAATCAGATCACAATGCTCCAAATGCGTATACATCCTATCCCTAAGAATTTTTTCCAACAACTTTCCTACCACTGATATCAAACTCACTGGCCTATAATTACCAGGGTTATCCCTACTACCCTTTTTAAACAGCAGTACCACATTTGCTATCCTCCAGTCCTCTGGGACCTCACCTGTGTCCACAGAAGAGACAAAGATTTGTGTCAGGCCCAGCAATTTCATCTCTCACCTCCCTAAGCAGCCTGGGATAAATGCCATGAGGCCCTGGAGCTTTATCAGTTTTTATGCTGCCTAAAAACCCTAACATTTCCTCCCTCGTAATGGATATTTCTTTCAACTGGTCTACAGCTCTCCAAGACAGTACAAGACACCAATCCCCTCTCCTTCGTAAATACCGACACAAAGTATTCGTTCAGGATCTCCCCCATTCCCTCAGACTCTAAGCACAGTTCCCCTCCTCTGTCCCTAAGAGGACCGATTTTCCCTCTAACCACTCTTTTGTTCCTAATATAAGAGTAAAATGCCTTTGGATTTTCCTTAATCCTGTCTGCCAAAGCCATTTCATGCCCCCTTTTTGCTCTTCTAAGTCCCCTTTTGAGCTCCCTCCTACTCTCTATATTCCTCCAGTGCTCTCTCCGTTCCCAGTTGCTTAGACCTAACATATTGCCTCTCTCTTCTTCCTGACCAAGTCCTCAATATCCCCTGTAATCCACAGCTCTCTAATCCTACCTTTCCCATCCTTCCTCTTAACCAGCACATGTCTTTCCTGCAACCTTTTCAGTTTTCCCTTGAAAGCCTCCCACTTGCCGAACGTGGACTTACCTGTAAACAACCTCTCCCAATCAGTATCCATCAGCTCATGCCTAACCTGGCTGTAACTTGCCTTCCCCTAGTTTAGCACCCTCCCCTTTGGACAGCACTCATCTTTTTCCATTACTATCCTAAAGTAGACAGGTCACTGTTAGCCACATGTTCACCCACTGCAACCTCAACCACCTGACCCGGCTCATTACCCAAAACTAAACCCAGTATAGCCCCTCCCTAGTTGGGCTAATTACGTACTGCTCCAAGGACCCTTCCAGCACACATTTTACAAATTCCTCCCCATCTGAACCCCCAGCTCTAGGCACCTTCCAATCCACTCCAGGAAGATTAAAATCTCCCACTACAACAACCCTATTCTTTCTGCACCTATCCAAAATGTCTTTACATATGCCTTCTTTCACTGCCCGTGGGCTGTTGGGTGGCCTATAGTACACCCCTAGCATGGTAATCGCTCCCTTCCTATTCCTCAACTCCACCCACAGCGACTCAATCCCTAACTCCTCTATATTATCCTCCCTCTGCACCGCTGTGATGTGCTCCTTAACTAACAACGCCACCCCACCACCTCTCTTCAACCCTCCTCTGTCACGCCTAAAACACTTATACCCAGGAATATTTAGCTGCCAGTCCTGCCCTTCCTTTAACCACGTCTTCGTCACTGCCACCACATCTAAATTCCTCACGAACATTAAGGCCTTAAGCTCATCCGTTTTACCTGTTACACTCCTTGCATTAAAACAGACGCAATCCAAACCTCCAGGCCCACTCGGATCCTCCTTCCCCTGGATAATTTTCCTCTCAACCAAACCTACCCTGTCACTCAACTTGCTCCCAATCCCAGTGCCTACTGAGTTATCAGTCGCATCCCCACACCCCCTCCATATTAGTTTAAACCCTGCCAAAACACTCCAGCTAACCTCCCAGCTAAGATATTTGTCCCCTTCCCATTCAAATGTTCCCCATCCCTCCTGTACAGGTGCCCTTCTCTCACAAATACTTCCCAGTGATCGACAAAAGTGAAGCTCTCTGCCTTGCACCAATCCCTCAGCCACGCATTCAGCTGTAGGATCTCATTATTCCTAGCCATACTGTTACGAGGCAGCAGCCCAGAGAATGCCACCTTGGAGGCCCTGCTCTTCAGCTTGGCCCCCAACTCCCTAAATGCTGATATAATGCTGATAAACTCAGACCTTGTAATGATAATCTTGTCGGGAGGCTTCATTGGATAAAAGTAAATTACTGCAGATGCTGGATTCTGAAACCAGAAAAGAAAATGCTGGAAAATCTCAGCAGGTCTGGCAGCATCTGTAAGGAGAGAAAAGAGCTGACGTTTCAAGTCCAGATGACCCTTTGTCAAAGTTTGACCAGGATCATCTGGACTCAACCTCAACTACAGATGCTGTCAGACCTACTGAGATTTTTCAGCATTTTCTCTTCAGGAGGTTCCATTAATTGCTTTCGTTAATCTCATGGGTTATCATTCTTGGATGTTGCACCTGGTTGTATTTGGGATCTAGTCATTGATGCAATTGGGCTGCATAGTGTTTGAGGAGCAGGAATGGATCTGACTAGTCCTTGGTTATGCCTCACCATCGCACCTTTGCCTGCAATGAGTTCATAAGATCTTGGTTCTGAACAAATCCTGGTCATATCAGCTAGTTGTCTCGTTATTTGTGGGATTCTGGGTGTGAATTTGTCGCAACAGTAAATGTGACAATTCTGTACTTGCCTTTTTATCATGCACCTTGGTCATCTTCTCTTGTAGTTTTAAATGTGACTCTCCAGTTTCTGAGATAGTAGAATAGGTAAGAGTAAATAAATTGGTACGCACTGGTCTGGATAATATGAGCTCTGCTGCAAGTGGAATAATTGCATTTAAAGATGTCACTATGAGTGATGTAAAATTGCAAAGTGTGGATCCTGCGTGTTCTGTCTACTTTTGAAAATTAAGGATTTCACCATGTGAATTATTCATTTAGCCTGGGCTGATAAGTATCCAACAACTACAGTCCCTTTCCTTTGTGTCAGTGTGACACTAACTAGTAGAGAGCTTTCACGCTGATTCCCCTTGACTTTGATTTTTCTGGAACTCCTTGAAGCCACATTCAGTCAAATGCTGCTCTGATGTCAAGGGCAATTATTCTCACCTTAGGTTGAATTTAGTTCTTGTCCATCTTTGGATCAAGGCTGTACTGAGATCAGGAGCTGAATGGCCCTTGCAAAACTGAAGCTAAGCATTGGGAAGCAGGTTATTGCTGGGTAAGTGTTGCTTGATAGTGCTGTCGACAACACCTTCCATCACTTTACAGGTGATTGAGAGTAGACTGGTTGGATTGTAATTGGCCGTGTTGAATTTGTCCTGCTTTTTATATATCAGACATACCTGAATGATTCTCTGTTTTGTAAGGTAGATGCCAGTGTTGTAGCTGTACTTGAACATCTTAAATTGGGCATCGGGCTTGCTCTGGTGCACAAGTCTTCAGTACTATTTTCAGGTTTGTTTAGTCATTGTGTGTTCAGCACCATCAACTGTTTCTTCGTATCCCATAGAGTGAATTTAAGTGGCTGAAGACTAACATCTGTGATACAGGGAACCTCAGGAGGAAGCAAGGATGGATCATCCACATGGCACTGACTATAAGGAGGTAGACTCTCCAAAAGCTTCACATCCTTTGGAGACAATACCCTGGAACAGATTTAGACCAGAATTTTACTGTCCCACGTGCCACGGGAATTGGAGCGGGTGAGAAGCAGGCCATGAAAAAGTCCAATGACCTCGGGTAGGATTTCGGGACAAGTTTCGGGACAAGTGAAGCTGTAAAATCCTGTCTTTAGTGTTCTATATAGGTTTATCATAATAACTTCCTGATTTTTGTACTCATTTCCTATTTTTGTAGGGTCTAGGATCACATGTTGCTTATAAGCCGCTATGTTGACCTCTGACCACCTCCAAAGATTCAAGTACAAACTCAGGTCTTTCTTCACCTGATCCCCATTTAAAATTGTATCAAGTAATATATATTGTTTCCATCTTCCTTCCCATTCTGTAAATCTGTCTGTTCTCTTGAAGTCTGTTACTGTCTTCCTCATTAGTAACTCCATCAAAGTATTTTTTCCACTCATCTCCAAATTCCAAAAGTGTTTTCAGTACCCCTCCCTAGTCCATGACATTATTGTATAGCAATATATAATGGTGTTAGTAATAAACCTTGATGAATAGCATTGTATGCCTCCTTCCAGTCAGATAGCCATTCACCACAATTCTGGTTTCTAATCCTCACCAATTTTGTTCCCATGCCAATACTGCCTTTCTTATTGCATGGGCTTCAGTCTTGAATGGTTGACCCTTTGTTCAGAGATTGTGACATCTAGCTCTGGACTCTTCAGTCACAGGGAACAGCATTTTTTAACAGGGGAAATACCTTTTAATATACATTTCACTGAGGTCACCTCTCATTCTTCTAAACTCCAGATAATGTTCTACTTGATCTCTCATCAAAGGAGAATTCTATCATCCTAGGAATCAATCAAGTGAACCATTGTTGTATTCCTACTAATGCAATATCTAGGTAAGGCCAAAACTGTGCTCAGTCATCCACGGGTTGTTTCATATAATTGCTACAAAACTTCCTTGCTGCTAAACTCAAACTCCCTTTCAGTAAAGGCTAATGTACAATTTGACTTTCTTATTGCTTGTTGCATCTGCATGTTCACTGTGATTCATGTACAAGGACGCCCAAACGTTATTCTACCTATCAAATGGATAATTTCACATTTCCTCACATTATACTCCACCTAGCAACTCTTGCTTACCCACTTAACCTTCAGTATTCCTTTGTGTCCTCCACATTTCCCATCTACTTTGTATTAGTAAACTTGGATATGTTGCACACTGTCCGCTTGTTTAATTGATGTGGGTCGTAAATAGCTGAGGCCCCAGCAGTGATCATTGCCGAACCTCACTAGTTAAAATCTGCCAATCCAAACTTGTCCCATTTATTCTTCTGTTTTCTCTCCATTAATCACCCCTCAATCCATGTTAATGTCAGCCCAATCCCATAAGCTCTTGCCTTGTATAACAACTTCTTGTGTGGCTTGTTATGAATACCTTCTGAAAATCAAAATACCACACAATCTTCTGATTCCTCCTTATTTACACTGCTATTTTCATAGAACATAGAAGACTACAGCACAAACAGGCCCTTCGTCCCACTAGTTGCACCAATCACTTCTATACCTACTAAGCCATAGACCTATCTATAACCCCCAATCCCATTTGATCCCATATACTCATCCAGAAGTCTTTTAAAAGACCCCAGTGAGTTCGCCTCCACCACCACCGACGGCAGCCGATTCCATTCACTCACCACTCTCTGAGTGAAAAACTTACCCCTAACATCTCCTCTGTACTTGCTTCCCTGCACCTTAAATCTGTGTCCTCTCGTAGCGACCATTTCTGCCCTGGGAAATAGCCTCTGAGAATCCACCCTATTTATTCCTCTCAACATCTTATAAACCTCTATCAGGTCGCCTCTCAAGCTTCATCTCTCCAGGGAGAAGAGTCCCAGCTCCCTCAACCGATCTCCACAAGGCATGCCTCCCAATCCAGGCAACATTCTTGTAAATCTCCTCTGCACCCTTTCAATAGCTTCCACGTCCTTCCTATAGTGAGGCAACCAGAACTGCGCACAGTACTCCAAGCGGGGTCTGACAAGGGTCTTACAAAGTTGCAGCAGGACCTCCCGACTCCTAAACTCAGTCCCTCGATTAATGAAGGCCAGGACACTATATGCCTTCTTGACCACATCCTCCACCTGCGAGGCTGATTTAAGAGTCATATGGACCCGGACCCCAAGATCCCTCTGCTCTTCAACACAGCTAAGACTCCTACCCTTGATATTGTATTCCTTCATCCCACTGGTCCTGCCAAAATGGACCACTACACATATATCTGCGTTGAAGTCCATCTGCCACTTCTCCGCCCAGTCTTGCATCCTATCTATGTCCCGCTGCAACTTCTGACATCCCTCCAGACCATCCACAACACATCCCTCCATCCACAACACATCCCTTACTAACCCATCCCTCCACTTCCTCATCCAGGTCATTTATGAAAATGACAAACAGCAAGTGTACTAGAACAGATCCCTGGGGCACTCCACTGGTGACCGACCTCCATGCAGAAAAAGACCCATCCACAACCACTCTCTGCCTTCTGCAGGCAAGCCAGTTCTGGATCCACAAGGCCAAAGCCCCCTGAATCCCATGCCCTCTCACCTTCTCAAGAAGTCTTGCATGGGGGACCTTATCAAACGCCTTGCTGAAGTCCATGTAAACCACGTCTACCGCTCTTCCTTCGTCAATGTGTTCAGTCACATTCTCAAAGAACTCGACTCGGCTCGTAAGGCACGATCTGCCCTTGACAAAACCATGTTGATTATTTCTGATCATTCTAAACTTCTCCAAATGCTCATAAATCTTGTCCCTCAGAAGCCTCTCCATCAACTTACCAACCACTGAGGTCAGACTCACCGGTCGGTAATTTCCCAGGCTATCCCTGTCCCCTTTCTTGAAAATAGGAACCACATCCGCAATCCTCCGGAACCTCTCCTGTCTCCGTCGACCTTGCAAAGATCATCGCCAGGGGCTCTGCAATCAGTTCCCTCACCTCCCACACTAACCTGGGGTACATCCCATCCGGTCCCGGCGACTTGTCTATCTTGATAGAGTTTAAAAGTTCTAACACATCCTCTTCCTTAACATCCACATACTCCATCTTTTCAGACTGCCGCAAAGAGCATAAGAACGTAAGAAATAGGAGCAGGAGTAGGCCATCTAGCCCTTCGAGCCTGCCCCGCCATTCAATAAGATCATGGCTGATCTGTCGTGGCTCAGTTCCACTTTCCCGCCCTCTCCCCATAAACCTTAATCCCCTTGCTTATCAAAAACCCATCAACCCGCGTCTTAAAAATATTTAGCGAGGCAGCCTCCACCACTTCAACGGGCAGCGAATTCCAGAGATTCACCACCCTTTGAGTGAAGAAGTTCCTCCTCAACTCCGTTCTTTATCTTGAGGCTGTGCCCCCTAGTCCTACTGTCCTTTCTGAGCGGGAAGAGTCTCTCCACCTCTATCCTATCCATCCCATTCATCATCTTATACGTCTCAATGAGATCTCCCCTCATTCTTCTAAACTCTAACAAGTACAAGCCTAGTTTATTCAGCCTCTCCTCATAGCTCAATCCCCTCAACTCCGGCATCAGCCTCGTAAACCTCCTCTGCACTCCCTCCAAGGCCAAAATATCCTTGCGTAAGTGCGGCGACCAAAACTGCACACAGTACTCCAGCTGCGGCCTCACCAGTGCCCTATACAGCTGCAGCAAGACCTCCCTACTTTTATATTCAATCTCCCTCGCTATGAAGGCCAGCATCCCATTAGCCTTCCTGACCACCTGCTGCACCTGCAGGCTGGGTTTTTGCGACTCATGCACAAAGACCTCGAGGTCCCTCTGCACTGTCACCTGCTGCAGTTTTTCGCCACGTAACTAATAGTCCTTCCTACCATTATTCCTACCAAAGTGGACCACCTCGCACTTGCCAACATTGAATTCCATTTGTCAGTTCCTGGCCCATTCGCCCAGCCTATCTAGATCCTTCTGCAGACTCTCCACACCCTCTGCACAATTTGCCGTTCCACCAATCTTGGTGTCATCAGCAAATTTCAACACCATACACTCGGTTCCCTCCTCCAGATCATCTATATAAATGGTAAATAGCTGAGGCCCCAGCACCGACCCCTGGGCCACTCCACTCAGTCACCAACCGCCAATGCAAATAGCACCCATTGACCCCCACTCTCTGCCTCCTATTTGACAACCAATCCTCTATCCACGCTAACACCCTACCCCCAACTCCATGCCCCCTTAACTTCTGCAATAACCTCTTGTGAGGTACCTTGTCAAACGCCTTCTGAAAATCAAGGAAGACCACATCCACCGGCTCTCCTCTATCCACCGCCCTAGACACATCCTCATAGAACTCCAATAAATTTGTCAGACATGACTTCCCCTTAACGAAACCATGCTGCGTCTGCTCTATCAAGCAATTCCCCTCAAGATGCGTCGCTATTTCCTCCTTGATGACGGATTCTAACATTTTACCTACAACAGACGTTAAACTAACCGGTCTATAATCCCCTGCCTTTTGCCTGCCACCCTTCTTAAACAACAGCATAACATTAGCCGTTTTCCAATCTTCCGGCACTTCTTCGGAATCCAGCGACGTTTGGAAAATAACCACGAAGGCATCCACTATCACCTGCGCCATTTCTTTCAGAACCCTTGGATGCATTCCATCTTGTCCTGGGGACTTGTCCACAATCAGTCCCTCCAGTCTGTCGAGCACCGCCTCTCTAGTAACAGCAATGTCACTGAGACCCTCCAGTCCTACCATCTTTCCATCGCTAACACCCGGCAAATTATTCACGTCCTCTTCTGTGAAGACCGATACAAAAAAGTTATTCAAGGCCTCAGCCATTTCCCCATCCCCTATCACTAAGTCCCCTCTCTCATCCTCTAAGGGTCCAACGTTCACCCTAGCCAGCCTCTTCCTTTTTATATATTTATAAAAACTCTTGCTATCCTTTTTTATATTAAGCGCTCGCCCAGCTTCATAGTTTCTCCTACCCTTCTTTATCAACTTCTTTGTCAATCTTTGTTGACATTTAAACCTCTCCCAATCCTCTTCTCGCCCACTACTCTTAGCTACTCTAAACGCCTCCGCTTTTAATTTAACACTTTCCTTCACCTCCTTCGTTATCCACAGCTTATTACCTCTCCTCCTACGGTCCTTTTTAACCATCGGAATAAATTTCTGCTGAGCACCAAGAAAGATCTCCTTAAAGATCCTCCACTGCTCCTCAGCAGACCTACCTTCCAACGCGCTCCCCCAGTCAACATTCACCAATTCTTCTCTCATCCTTCCGTACTCCCCTCTGTTCAAACAAAGGACGCGTGTCCGGGAACCCACTTTCTCCTCCTCTATCTGCACCACCTGTAGTACAACCTCCCAGATCACTTTCCACCGTGAATACCGAGGCAAAGTACTCATTAAGCACCTCTGCCATTTCTTCCGGCTCCACACAGACTTTTCCTCCTTCATAAACATGCTGATTCTGTCTAATCATATTATGTTTCTCTGGGTGCCATTACAGAAAAAGATCAGAAATATAAAGAGCCGACCAAATGGCCCCTCAGGCTTGTTCTGTCATTCAGTAAGATCTTAGCTCAATTTCACACCAACCTCATTTAACCGCCATATCCCTTGATTCCCGTAGTGCCCAAGAATCTATTTATCCCTGACTTGAATATGCTTGATGACTGAGCATCCACCATTCTCAGCATTAGAGAAATGTAATGATTTTCAGTGTTCTGAGTCAAGGAACTCTCACCAAAATCCTGAATGATTGATTCTTTATATCATAATACCCTCTTTCTGGACTCTCCATCTAGAGGAATATCTTCCTGTAAAGCCGGTAGAGCCTTAATTGCTTCACCTAGATGCCTCTCATTCATTCTAAATTCACGAGAATATGGAGCCATTCCACTCCATCTTTTCTATAGAACAGCCCTTTTATCTAGTGTCCTTAATGATAAATTCTAGCAATTGTCCTTTTGCTGTTGTCATACTAACTGGCCTTCAGTTCCCTGTCTTATCACTGAGATAATACTGGAGAAAGTAAATTATTGTCATGAGGAGTGACTTAAGACAATAGGTGGAGAAGACTAAGACATCTAATCAAGGTTTTTAAAATTATAAATGATATTGTTAGATTGAATAGTGAAGTGTTAGGAGTCAATGATGAGGGGTCGACAATTTAAAATTGTTACCAGGAGATTTGGGGAAAAAGGTTACAAGAAATCTCATTAAGAAGAGGGCAGGGGAATTAATTTTGATTGGATTGCTGTAGCATATAATTAGCACGACCACAATGGTTGTATGGCCAGCCTCTCTTTTGTAAACTTCAACGATTGTGTATTCCTGTTTGTATGTTTGCTCGGCTGTTATTCAATAAATTTGCTCAATTCATTTCTGAAGCAGGACCTGATATTGTGATCGCTAAGCTTTTTGAAAGAAACAATTTTGTGGAACATAGGCTGACTCCAGCAGCTAAAATAATTCATAGGAAAGTTTTCTGTTCATTATTCTGGATTAAAAAATGCCAATTCACTGAATCTCATATGGGTACAGCTTCCCTCTGTGCCTTTTTGATATCTTCTGGTGGGTTCACGGAGGCACTCAACACTGGCAAGTAGCAATCCAATTATTTCACCCCACTCTCATTGACTTTCCCACCCAGTGCACCCGCTAGGCTTTAACCTCCCCAATCACCTTCTTGTCCAAGTCACCCTTACCGCTGCTGGCTCTGGACTCTACAAGACCTGTTCCCACCACCCTTCTAAGCATCTCCCTCCAGAGATTCATTTACTTCTGAACAAAGCCTTTGTCATTTATGAGCTTATTGTGGATGATTACATCGACATCATGGTCCTAATGGAAACCTGGCTGTGGTGTGATCACGCTTTTCCCCTTAATGAAGCTTCTTTGCCTGGCTGCATCTTACCCCACTTCACCTATCAAGACCATTATGGTGGTAGTGTGGTGCTGTCACAAGGTTACACCTTCACTTGATCCTCTTCTATTCTGGCGAATTCTTTTCCGAGCATCTCGTATTGTTCCACCACTCTTTTAAAATCATCATTTAGTACCACCCTCCCAAGGACAATAAAAATTTAGAGCAAAAGCTGTCTTTAGCTCTGACAAAGGCCACAGTCTTACTGGTTTACGCTTTGGTCAGTTGGTGTGGTGAGTTGGTAAGAGCCCAGTTTCTCGTCGCACGCAATCTTACCAGCTCTGTTTTGCCGGCAAGATCAGCTTTGCACCCTTTCTGGGTGCAAAGCCAATTTAAATAGTAATGATATGCCTTGCATGTCATTAGTGAGTCCAGGATGACATCGTGACATCATCTGGACTCATTTGTACTTACCTCCTCGCTGATCAGACCTCATACTGAAAAGGAACACAACAGGTCTCCGTCAGCGGAGACCAGACATGTTGGCCTCGCTGAGGAGATCAGAGGCCATTGAAGCCCCTGGGGTGGAGTTCAGGGTGGGTCTTGGAGGGGGTTGTGAAGGGGGGGCCAACAAGAGGGTCCCTGATACAGGCGATCTATGTTGCCGTAGGGGGAGCAGGGGCATTACACATTGCCATCGATGGTGAGGTGGTGGTTGTGTCCGGAGGGGGGAGCGGAGGAGGTGTCAAGAGCCAGCCCCCTCCTCTCCCTTACTGGTGAAAATCACATTTCTGTCCCAAGAAATGATAGAGTGTCGTAAGATTACATTTTCAAACCCCCAAAAAGCAGGTCAGAAACTCTTCTGTTTTCTCGCTCATTTGGCACTAATAATTTTTTCTGTAAGGTTGACCCTGAAGAATCACCCAGACTTGAAAGATTAGCTCTGTTCTCTCCCCACAGATGCTGTCAGACCTGCTGAGATTTTGCAGCATTTTCTGTTTTAGATTCCAGCATCCGCAATAACTTGCCTTTATTCTTATACTGCTTTTTTCCTTAATTTAAACCATTTGTGATTTGTTCAGGTGATTCTGATCTGTTTTCGGAGAAAAAACAAGACAGATGTTTTTATCAGATTAGCAAATAATAAAGAGCAAGTGAGTCTGTTTGGCTTTTTGAGTGGTGTTTGGTTGTTGGTGTGAGTTTAGCAGTGCAGTGGGGAGATCAGGCCAGTGAATTTGTGCACTGTCCAACCCTGCAGCATGTATAAAATTATTTTGGCTTCATGTGTCTTCAATATGTACTTTTGTAATATTGTCTACTGAAATGTGATTTACATTGAAACAGAGATGAATAGTTTCAAAAAAGTCCAGAGATGTGTGGGTTATGTTTACTGGCCATGTTAAATTACCCCTTAGTGTCCCAAGATGTGTAGATTAGGGGGATTAGCGAGGTAAATACAAGGGATTATGGGGATAGGGGCTGGGTGGGATTGTTGTTTGTGCAGGCTTGATGGCCTCCTTCTGCATTGTAGGGATTCTATGAAGACAGCTAAGCTTGTGAATGAAAAATATCATTTATCTATAATTGTGTTTGATAGCTATTATTTTTCTGGGCCAACAAACCTTGCATGAGAATTTAGAATAAACGTCATGCCCTTGATTGACACTTTTGAAAAGATGGTACATGTAAAACATGGCTTTTTATCAAAACTCTGCAGGGTATATTGCATTTCTTTTAAATGAATTGGAGGGCCTGGCTCGCTGAGCAGCCTATTTTACTTGGGGAACATTAAGCCAAATGTTATTTTCTCCTCAATATCAAAATAATTGGCTACCATTATACTCATTCTTTTGACAGCAGAGTTGTATAGTAGTCAGCTGACTGCTAGTGCCTCAGGCTAGTAATTATCTCCTGTAGTTTTTAAAATAATTGAAGATCGAGATTGTACTGCAATTGATTGCTGTCACCTGCTTCCTGAATGCAGAGTAAATGAGGATGAAATGATTTGGCAACAGTCCTTTTTAAACAGCAGTTTTCTACTCCTGGGATACAGAATATGTGAAAGACATCTCTTGAACACTTAAGTAAAATCAGTTTTAATTAATTTTGATGTTTAAGTATGTGGTCTAGTATAAGTGTTGGATAGAATATAAATGAAATATTATGTTCAGAACATGAACATTATATTTTTGTATATAAAGAATGTTGTCTTTGTTACATAAAAGTATAGTAATTAGAGATACTATCATTTTACAAAAAGAAAATGTGGCATTAATTCTGTTTTTTCCATTCTAATTTTCCCGGACAATTTTGTGCCTTCTTTCCTAAAGGCAGTGACTTCCTTTTTTCAGGTATGTTCCCATGGGTGCCAGTTCACTTAAGCAAGCATCATTCACACTTGAGCCCTGATGATGTGACTACTGGTAAAAGATTATAAAAGACCATTTGGTTCATCACAGCATGGACTAGAGATGCTGCAGTCTCCATTTTGCTACATCCACAGATGTGCATTGAATTAGGAATGGAAATGTTGTCTGTTTTTCTTTTACTAGCCCAGGGATTCTAAGACTAAATGTAACAATCCATTTCAACCCAAATTGAGATCAGCTGACTCGACACAATCATTTGATTGAATTTGAGACTTTCCTGGTCTATAAGGCTGGGCAACTTATTGGATGATCTTGATAAGCCATTGAGGAACCCTTAGCTGTTAATTTTAAAACTGAAAATAAATCTTATATTTATTGACAAGATTTGGGTAAAGTTATCATAACATGTGATGAGAGCAGCCTCTTGGTAGTATAAAATTTGGATATTGCTGAAAAGAGAGACATATTGCCAAGTTTTCATCTTGCACTCATCGGGACAAGCATGAGAATACCAAATTTCAAATGGTCACAACAACTTTTTCTTTGGAAGAAAAGGGTCGGCAGTTAGTTGGCAAGTCAAAAGGGTTGTCAGTTGCTTGGCTGTGATTGGCTATGGTGTTGTCAAGGAGAAAGCAATGGAGAGCTATGGTCTCCCCAAGCAATTTAAAAAAGCACAGGCTTGAACATATCCTTTACGTTTGCAGAGAATGAGCCTTCCACATGAATTTATGTCATTTCTAGCAAGTGTAAATGAGCCATGTTATGAGCTCAACTGATTATCCTAAATTGGTTATTAGTGTAGCTGTTAGTGCATGCCAGAGTTTCCAGCAAGTGCTGCCCGTTTGCAGAATCCCATTTTAACAGAAAACATTTAGTTTTGGGTTTGGCAAGTGCGAACTGATTGAATATGGTCTGTATTCTGCCTATTATGAACAATTGAAGGAACATGCTGTATAATTCAATCAGCCAATTGCTGAGACATATGACCTAAGTACCTGGCATCACACTGGCACTGAATTTCATGTTACTGAATTGTGTGGTATGCAGAACGCCATTTTGAACCGATGGCAACATCCTGTTAGTGGAAACAAAACTCTCTAATGGCCACTACATAGTAGCAGCATTAAATGGTTTGCTTAACCTGTTCAAACTTCTGAGAAACTTTGCTTTTCCAGGGTAATTGGAGGTAGATGAGGCACCTTTCAGGTTCAAAAGTGGCAGCCTTTAGTCGATTTGCAAGTTTGTGGTAGACAGTGAACAATGATCTCATTAGCATTACTATCCCATGGATGCCACTAGTTACTAGGATAACTTTGATGTACTGTATTTCTGCATCAAGCATGCAAGGTGAGGAAATGATGTGAGTCGACCCATACTCTACAATAAGAAGACAACAAAAATGTCTCGGTTTGTGTTTGCTTCTGCAACAGCAGAAAATCTGTTCAGTTTAACACTCCAAAAACAGGTGTCACTCTGTATGCTGGTGTGAAGATTTTAGAAGCCTTTTCAGAGCAAATTACCTTTGCTTATCAAGATTATGTTGTTTTTCAATTAATTATGCAGATGACAAGGTGCATGTTACAGATCTTAACAATCAACTTCATCTCCTGGTTATTCCAAACTATAGACATGTCATATTTTTGTTTGACTCTTGGTATTAACTTCAGTTTTTTATTTGCATGTATTTTGCACTTTGTCCTACCAGCTAATTTTTTGGATTGAACATACAGATGCTTATAATGTGCACTTAGATTTTGAACCCATTTTCCAAGTTTAATATTTAAAATAAACTATTCTGGCTCATTGAACTTTTCTCTACAAAAAATTTCCCTTTCTCAAAGTCTCACTTTTCCATCACCTGCGCCTTTGAAAACCATCCAAGATTTCTCAGTTTGTTTATAATTCTGAGTGCCATAACTATGCTTCTATACTCTACTGTTATCTCTATCCAGCTATCAATAGTATACAGATGTTTTTTCAGCCTCTCTCAGATGAAGTTGATATTTTGATCCATTGTTATTGTTCCTAGCTTCAAGGTAACGTTTTCCATCAGTGGGATTTTCTGCTGCAATTGAAAGGCTGTTTGTCCAATGGCAGGACTTCTGATGAATTTTCGTTCTTTCCCAAATGATTTAAGGGCCAGTGACAACCTAATTTTATGTTTTATTTTTGGTGATGTTTAGATTTTAACAGCTAACTAACAGAATTAAATTTTAGTTGGAAAAATAAAAGACACGAAACATAAATTCAAACATATGCTTAAAGAGGGAGTAATTCACATACAAAGAGGGAAAGGCAAAGGAAGGAAACTAGAAAGTGACCCAAAACTGAAATGGATCAGCTATTTCTCCTCCTGACTCCCCAGAGCCTGAGCAAGGCACAAGTCAGGAGTGTGATGGAATACTCACTACTTGCCTGAATGAGTGCACTTCAACAACACTCATGTAGCTTGACACCATCTAAAAGTAACCTGTTTGATTGGCACCCCATCCACCACCTTCAACATTCACTCTCCCCACCACCGATGCAGAATGTGTACAATCTAAAATAGGCACTGCAGCAATTCATCAAGGCTCCTTCAACAACATCTTCCAAATCCATAATCTCTGACACAAACGGCAGCAGATACATGGGAATAGCACCACCTGCAAGTTCCCTTTCAAGCCATAATCATCCTAACTTAGAAGTACACCACAGTTCCAAGATTCTGGAACTTCCTTCCTAACAGCATTTTTGGTGTACTTCCACCACATGGACTGTAGCAGTTAAAGAAGGTGGCTTACTGATTGTGGACAAGTCCCCAGGACCGGATGGAATGCATCCGAGGGTTCTGAAAGAAATAGCGGAGGTGATAGTAGATGCCTTGGTGGTTATTTTCCAGACGTCGCTGGATTCCGGGGAAGTGCCAGAAGATTAGAAAACGGCTAATGTTACACCGTTGTTTAAGAAGGGTGCCAGGCAAAAGGCAGGGAATTATAGGCCGGTTAGTTTAACGTCTGTTGTAGGTAAAATGTTAGAATCCGTCATCAAGGAGGAAATAGCGAGGCATCTTGAGGGGAATTGCTTGATAGAGCAGACGCAGCATGGTTTCGTTAAGGGGAAGTCGTGTCTGACAAATTTACTGGAGCTCTATGAGGATGTGTCTAGGGCGGTGGATAGAGGAGAGTCGGTGGATGTGGTCTTTCTTGATTTTCAGAAGGCGTTTGACAAGGTACCTCATAAGAGGTTATTGCAGAAGGTCAGGGGACATGGAGTTGGGGGTAGGGTGTTAGCGTGGATAGAGGATTGGTTATCAAATAGGAGGCAGAGAGTGGGGGTCAATGGGTGCTATTCGGATTGGCGGTTGGTGACTAGTGGAGTGCCCCAGGGGCCGGTGCTGGGGCCTCAGCTATTTACCATTTATATAGATGATCTGGAGGAGGGAACCGAGTGTAGGGTTTGAAATCTGCTGACGACACCAAGATTGGTGGAACGGCAAATTGTGCGGAGGGTGTGGAGAGTCTACAGAAGGATCTAGATAGGCTGGGTGAATGGGCCAGATAAGAACATAAGAAGATAAGAAATAGGAGCAGGAGTAGGCCATCTAGCCCTTCGAGCCTGCCCTGCCATTCAATAAGATCATGGCTGATCTGTCGTGGCTCAGTTCCACATTCCTGCCCTCTCCCCATAACCCTTAATCCCCTCTCTTATCAAAAACCCATCAACCCGCGTCTTAAAAATATTTAGCGAGGTAGCCTCCACCACTTCAACGGGCAGAGAATTCCAGAGATTCACCACCCTTTGAGTGAAGAAGTTCCTCCTCAACTCCGTTCTAAACCGCCCCCCCCTTTATCTTGAGGCTGTGTCCCCTAGTCCTACTATCCTTTCTGAGCGGGAAGAGTCTCTCCACCTCTATCCTATCCATCCCATTCATCATCTTATACGTCTCAATGAGATCTCCCCTCATTCTTCTAAACTGTAATGAGTACAAGCCTAATTTATTCAGCCTCTCCTCATAGCTCAACCCCCTCAACTCCGGCATCAGCCTAGTAAACCTCCTCTGCACTCCCTCCAAGGCCAAAATATCCTTGCGTAAGTACGGCGCCGAAAACTGCACACAGTACTCCAGCTGCGGCCTCACCAATACCCTATACAGCCGCAGCAAGACCTCCCTACTTTTATATTCGATCCCCCTCGCTATGAAGGCCAGCATCCCATTCGCCTTCCTGACCACCTGCTGCACCTGCAAGCTTGGTTTTTGCGACTCATGCACAAGGACCCCGCGGTCTCTCTGCACCGTCGCCTGCTGCAGTTTTTTGCCACGTAAGTAATAATCCTTCCTACCATTATTCCTACCAAAGTGGACCACCTCGCACTTGCCAACATTAAATTCCATTTGCCATTTCCTGGCCCATTCGCCCAGCCTATCTAGATCCTTCTGTAGACTCTCCACACCCTCCGCACAATTTGCCGTTCCACCAATCTTGGTGTCATCAGCAAATTTCGACACCCTACACTCGGTTCCCTCCTCCAGATCATCTATATAAATGGTAAATAGCTGAGGCCCCAGCACCGACCCCTGGGGCACTCCACTAGTCACCAACCGCCAATCCGAATAGCACCCATTGACCCCCACTCTCTGCCTCCTATTTGACAACCAATCCTCTATCCACGCTAACACCCTACCCCCAACTCCATGTCCCCTGACCTTCTGCAATAACCTCTTGTGAGGTACCTTGTCAAACGCCTTCTGAAAATCAAGAAAGACCACATCCACCGGCTCTCCTCTATCCACCGCCCTAGACACATCCTCATAGAACTCCAGTAAATTTGTCAGACACGACTTCCCTTTAAGGAAACCGTGCTGCGTCTGCTCTATCAAGCAATTCCTCTCAAGATGCCTCGCTATTTCTGCCTTGATGACGGATTCCAACATTTTACCTACAACAGACGTTAAACTAACCGGCCTATAATTCCCCGCCTTTTGCCTGCCACCCTTCTTAAACAACGGCGTAACATTAGCCATTTTCCAATCTTCCGGCACTTCCCCGGAATCCAGCAACGTCTGGAAAATAACCACCAAGGCATCTACTATCACCTCCGCTATTTCTTTCAGAACCCTCGGATGCATTCCATCCAGTCCTGGCGACTTGTCTGCAATCAGCCCCTCCAGTCTGTCGAGTACCGCCTCTCTAGTAACAGTAATGTCATTAAGACCCTCCAGTCCTACCACCTTTCCATCTCTAACACCCGGCAAATTATTCACGTCCTCCTCCGTGAAGACAGAAACAAAAAAGTTATTCAAGCCCTCAGCCATATCCCCATCCCCTACCACTAAGCCCCCCTTCTCATCCTCTAAGGGACCAACGTTCACCCTAGCCAGCCTCTTCCTTTTTATATATTTATAAAAACTCTTGCTATCCTTTTTTATATTAAGCGCTAGCCCAGCTTCATAGTTTCTCCTACCCTTCTTTATCAACTTCTTTATCAACTTCTTTGTCAAACTTTGTTGACATTTAAACCTCTCCCAATCCTCTTCTTGCCCACTACTCTTAGCTACTCTAAACGCCTCCGCTTTTAATTTAACACTTTCCTTCACCTCCTTCGTTATCCACGGCTTATTACCTCTCCTCCTACTGTCCTTTTTGACCATCAGAATAAATTTCTGCTGAGCACCAAGAAAGATCTCCTTAAAGATCCTCCACTGCTCCTCAGCAGACCTACTTTCCAGCTCCCCCAGTCCACATTCGCCAATTCTTCTCTCATCCTACCGTACTCCCCTCTGTTCAGACAAAGGACGTGCGTCTGGGAACCCACTTTCTCCTCCTCCATCTGCACCAGAAACTCCACCATACAATGATCACTGTCCCCAAGAGGATCCTTCACCGCAAGGTCCCTAATTCTACCCACCTCATTACATAACACCAGATCCAAGATAGCTCGCTCCCTCGTCGGCTCCAACACACACTGTTCCAGGAAACTATCCCGGCAGCATTCCAAGAACACCTCCTCGAGCCCACCGCGTCCAACATGGGTCGACCAATCTATACGCAGATTGAAATCCCCCATAACTACGGCCGTCCCATTCCTGCACGCCACACTTATTTGCGCGTTAACAGCCTGCCCCATCTCCAGATCATTATTCGGGGGCCTATAGACAACACCCACCAGCGTCTTCCTCCCTTTGCTGTTCCTAATCTCTACCCACAACGATTCCACTTTCTGCTCCTTGGCTCCAATATCATCCCTTGCTACCACCCTGATGCTATCCTTAATCAGCAGAGCTACGCCCCCCTCTTTTTCCTCCCGCCTATCCTTCCTAAATACTTGATACCCCTGGACATTCAGCTCCCAGTCCCTGTCACCTTGCAGCCACGTCTGTGTAATGGCCACCAGATCATATCCATTTGTGCCGATCTGTGCCACCAGCTCATCCACTTTATTCCGAATGCTTCGTGCATTCAGATAAAGTGCCTTCATCCCAGCCTTCACCTGGACCCTATTTGCCATAACGCCACCAACCATACCCACGCCCCCTACTCTCTATTATTGGGACATCCTCGGCCCCTTCCCTTACCTGTACCCTCTCCTTAACTTTAGACCCCGTAATGTCACCTACCCTCTTGCCCCCCCCCCCCCCCCCCCCCAATTAGTTTAAAGCCCTGTCTACAGTCCTTTTTACTCTATTCGCCAGCACTCTGGTCCCAGCACGGTTCAGACCAACCCCATCCCGCCCGAATAGGGCCCACCTACCTCAATACTGATGCCAATGCCCCATAAATTCAAACCCATTCCTCCCACACCAATCCCTGAGCCACCCATTCACTTCCTTAATCTTATCAACCTTAGGCCCATCTGCACTTGGTTCAGGCAGTAGCCCAGAGATAACCACCTTGACGGTTCTACTTTTTAATTCCATTCCAAGCTTTTCATACTTCCTCCCCAGATCCTCAGTTCGCATTTTGCCTACGTCGTTGGCACCCACATGTACCACAACGACCGGATTCTCACCCTCCCACTCCAGGTTCCTCTGCAGCCCAGATGCGACATCCTGGACCCGAGCATCAGGCAGACAACACACCCTTCTGTGCACTTTGTCATTGTGACAAAGGACTGTGACAAAGGACAGTGTCAATACCCTTCACCCCACTATCCGGCCTACTCCTGCTCCTATTTCTTATGTTCTTATGTTCTCAAGGGCAATAAGGGATTGGAAATAGATCCTGACCTAGCCAGCAACATTCACATCCCATGAAAGAATGTTTAGAAAGGAGGTATGGGACTCTCCCTGTGTCATCAACTGGCAAGTGAGGTCTTGCCGCCCAAATTAAATTCCACCCAGTGTTTCCACATGTTAGGGTTCCACCTCCTCCCCTCAGTTTTGCAAGACTTCCTCTGCATACCATTCCAGTGGTCCTCATCCTATGCTCCCAGCCTCCAGGACATTCTCTCCTAAAATATGTTTAAACACCAAGGACCCCTTCCTTGTACACAGAAGCCCGCTCTGGTAGTCCATGCCAAATTACACCTCCTATTATTCTGGACTTTGAAAGCCCAGCTCCCCATACTCTGTGTTTAGGAGTTCTCATTCCTTTACCTCAACTATGCAATATCACAACTTCACCCCACCCTGCAGTTGCCAAACCCTCTGATACTATCAAACCTTAAGAACCATCCAATATAAATTCCATATTTCATACACCCAATGTTACCAAATCCAGAAATCGCTCATCCAGTTGCTTAATATGACAGCCATTCCAATCCTATGAGAAGTGAAATCCCTAACCAAAACTCTGACAGTCTCATATCCCACATCCTCATTACTGCTGAATCTCACCTAATTCCAATTTGAAGCATGTTATCCACCATCCTATTGTGAATCTTAAGTTTAAAGAAAGTAGGACAAAAATAGAGAGTAAATGAATGTATTGGGGTGAATTTTATGGCTTGCTCTGCCAGAGTTGAATTTTTGGCAGGAGGAGGCATGTACAAAGTGATAGGAGACTTGCCCAACATCTCTCCTCCTGCCCCTGATCTGTTCTCCATGAAACAATGCATGGTTAAGGCATCCACTAACTATCCATTTTAGGCTTATTGAGGCCCTGAACTGCCTAATTAAGTGGTAATTAACAGTGTCATGCTGCCTCCACTGTCATAAACAGTGTCTAGTAGCAGGAGGGGTGGGGGTGGGGTTGTAAATTATGTAAACTGTAGCAAACAACTGGCCTCCAGCACCACGACTATATTCCTGACACCAGCCATTGCTCTAATCTGCAACCTGACATATAACTGTGCTGAGTGTTATCTTCCTGAATTCAGAGCAATTTAATTTTGTAGATTTAGAGACAGAAACCTGCACTTCAACAACAAAATGATACATTATGGCTTATATTGTATAGTGCTGTTGTCCTCATCAAACTCTGTATTCTGTGACTTGTAAGTGGTGAGGTTGAGGTGTGACCCAATGGAGGATTTTAAAATAATCAAAGATTTTGAAGAGTGAATACAGAGAGGGTGTTTCTGCTGGTAAGGAAGAAGATAACTAGAGACCAATATAAGATGGTCACCAAGAAGTTCAATAGGCAAATCAGAAGAGCTGTTTTGTCTAAAAAGTGGTGTGAATATGGAACTTGTAATCTCAGGGAGTGGTTGATGAGAATAGAATAGATCAACATACGAATTAGGAGCAGAAGTAGGCTACATGGCCCCTCAAGCCTGCTCCACCATTCAATAAGATCATGGCTGATCTGTTCGTAACTTCAACTTCACATTCCTGCCTGTCCCAATAACCTTTTGCCCTTTTGTTAGTCAAGAATCTGTCTAGCCCTTGCCTTACAAATATTCAAAACGTCTGCTTCTGCTGCCTTTTGAGGAAGAGAGTTCCATCGATCTTAAATGAGTGGTCCCTTATTTTTAAACAGTTGCCCCAGTTCTAAATTCTCTGACAAGGGGAAACTTCTTCATCACATCCACCTTGTCAATATCCCTCATGATCTTAAAGATTTTGATTAAGTCACGTCCTAAACTCTAGTGGATAAAGACTTAACCTCTCCAGCTTTCCATATGCAACACCTCACCCATTGCTGGAATTAGTCTAATAAATCTTCTCTGAACTGCTTCTAATGCATTTACGTCTTTCCTTAAATAAGGAAACCAATACTGTACATTATGTTCCAGATGTGGCCCCTTCCCATCCAACTGAAACATAACCTCACTATTTTTGTTAGCAGTTTCTAAACGATAACATCCTATTAGCTTTCCTAATTACTTGCTGTACTTACAGACCAGCCATTTGTGATTCATACACTAGGACACCCAGATCCCTCTGCATCTTACAGCTCTGCAATCTGTCCCACTTAGATGATGAGCTTTTTTACCAGTGCCACGGTGTACTGGTTTAACGTGAAGGTTGCCCAAATGTGCCGCAATATCAGTTTCAAAATTATTAATACATAAGTATTGTTTCGAAACCCAACTAACCTTCGTCCTGAGCTCAGAGATTGGGAAGTCCCAGTGAACGTTGGGCCGCCTGAGCATGTGCCAGGAATGGGCTGCACATGCACAATTTGGATTCTTTAACTTCATCAGGCACAGGAGAAGCCCCATGCACGCGTGTATAGAGAGAAAATGAAGAAAACCCTGCTGGGTGCAGTGTGCCATTGTCAGCAAGTATCCCAAAAAGAGGGACAAGAGGGGGGAACAAGGACAGGCCCCAAAAAGAAGAAGAAGATGGGAATTGAAACAGGAATCAGTGGAGTTAATAAAAGAAGTAACAGCCTCCAATTAAACAAAGAACAAAAACAGCCCCGGAAACAGGCCCTTCGGCCCAATGAGCCTGCGCCGCCGTCTTAACACCACCAGTCCCCCCCTCCACCCATGACCCTTGCCTAATGTTTTATGGCCATCCACTTTGAGGGAAACTAATTTAGGGACAATTTATTACTGCCAGTCAGCATAACAGCACATCTTTGGGGTGTGGGAGGAAACCGGAGCACCCGGAGAAAACCCACGCAAGCACAGGAAGAAGGCGCAAACTCCCACAGACACTGGCCCAAATCCATATGTCTGCACAGCAATCAGTGATAGTCACTGAGCTGTCGTCTTGCCCAGTATCTGGTCCAGTTTAGGCACACACTAACAACATGAAGCACTAGGCCAATCTCGAACAACCAAGAGCAACCCAAGTACAACCCATCGTGTGTATGCCCCTCGTTGGACACAAGGCGGACCAACTTAAAACCCGTGAATGAAAAGAGAGAAAAAAAATTATTGTTGTACCATATCCATTTGCCTTACCAGGGACGCCCCAATGCTAATGACCCTTATTTAAAACAATCTCCTATATCCACCCATCTCCAACCCAGTCATGTGCCTGTCTAAGTTACTCTTAAATGACTCTAGCGTGCTTGCCTCCACCACCTTACTTGGCAGAGCATTCCATACCCCCACTACCCTCTGTGTGAAAAACCTCCTTCTAATATCTGTGTTATACCTCTCCCCCCTCACCTTAAGCCCATGGCCCCTTGTCCTATGTGTCTCTATCATAAGAAATAGCTTACCTCTGTTTACTCTATCTATACCCTTCATAATCTTATATACCTCTATTAGATCCCCCCTCAGTCCCTGTCTTTCAAAGGAAAAGAGCCCCAATTTATTCAATCTTTCCTCATACCCCAGTCCTTCCATACCAGGCAACATCCTGGTAAACCTCCTCTGCACTCTCTCCAGATCTCCACGTCCTTCCGGTAGTAAGGCGACCAGAACTGGACGCAGTACTGTAAATGTGGCCTAACCAACGTTCTGTACAACTGCAACATTAGACTCCAGCTCTTATATTCTATAACCCTTCCTATAAAGGCTAACATACCATAGGCTTTCTTCACCACACTCTCCACTTGCACTGCCACCTTCAAAGACTTGTGCACTTGCACCCCCAGGTCTTGCTGCAATTCTATACTCCTTATAGGCTTACACTTTATCATATAACTGCCCTCTACGTTATTCTGGCCAAAATGCATCACCTCACATTTATCCGGATTAAACTCCATTTGCCATGAATCTGCCCAATCAACCAGCCTATCAATATCCCACTGTATTGCCAGACAGTGCTCCTCACTGCCCGCCAATCCAGCCATCTTGGTGTCATCAGCAAATTTGCTGATCACACCACCTACTCCCTCTTCCAAATCATTTATATACACTACAAAGAGAAGAGGTCCCAGTACTGAGCCCTGCGGCACCCCACTAGTGACAGACCAGCTAGAAAAAGACCCCTCCACTACTACTCTCTGACTCCTCTTTGCAAGCCAGTTCTCTACCCATCTAGACACCTGGCCACATATCCCATGAGCTTTAATCTTCTGTACCAACCTACCATGAGGGACTTTGTCAAACGCCTTACTGAAATCCATATAGACGACATCAACGGCTCGTCCTTCATCGACCGTTTTTGTCACCTCCTCAAAGAATTCTACCAGATTCGTAAGGCAAGACTTCCCCTTGACAAAGCCATGCTGCGTATCCTTAATCAGATCACAACGCTCTAAGTGCTCATAAATCCTATCCCTAAGAATCCTCTCCATCAACTTGCCTACCACTGGCGTTAAACTCACCGGCCTGTAGTTACCCGGGCTATCCCTCCTACCCTTTTTAAACAACGGTACCACGTTCGCTATCCTCCAGTCCTCTGGGACCTCACCTGTGTCCAAAGAAGAGACAAAGATTCACGTCAGAGGCCCAGCAATCTCATCCCTCGCCTCCCTAAGCAGCCTAGGATAAATGCCATCGGGCCCCGGAGATTTATCGGTTTTAATGCCAGCTAAAAGCCCTAACACTTCTTCCCTCGTAATCGATAGATCATTCAATTGGTCTACCGCTCCCTCGATGACTGTACCAGACATCAAGCCCCTGTCCTTCATGAATACTGACGCAAAGTGTTCATTCAGGACCTCCCCCATTCCCTCTGCCCCTAAGCACAATTCCCCTCGTCTGTCCCTGAGAGGACCGATTTTACCCCTAGCCACCCTTTTGCTCTTAAGATAGGAGTAAAACGCCTTTGGATTCTCCTTAATCCTGTCTGCCAAAGCCATCTCATGCCCCCTCTTTGCTCTCCTACCTCCCCTTTTGAGATCCCTCCTACTCTCTCTGTAATCCTCCAACGCTCTCTCTGTTCCCAGCTGCTTAGACCTGACATATGCCTCTCATTTCTTCCTAACCAGGTCTTCTATATCTCTAGTAATCCACGGCTCTCTAATCCTACCTTTCCCATCCTTCCTCCTAACCGGCACATGCCTTTCCTGCACCCATTGCCGTTTTCCCTTGAAAGACTCCCACGTGCCTAACGTGGTCTTGCCTTCCAACAGCCTATCCCAGTCTGTATCCCTAAGCGCCTGCCTAATCCGGCTGTATCTAGCCTTCCCCCAATTTAGCATCCTCCCCTTAGGACAGCTCTCATCTTTTTCCATTCGTATCCTAAAGTAGACAGAGTTGTGGTCACTATTAGCCACATGTTTGCCTACTGCAACCTCAACCACCTGACCCGGCTCATTGCCCAGAACTAAATCCAGTATAGCCCCCTCTCTAGTCGGGCTATCTACATACTGCTGTAAGGATCCTTCCAATACACATCTTACGAATTCCTCCCCGTCCGAACCCCCAGCTCTAGGCACCTTCCAATCCACCCCAGGGAGATTAAAATCACCCACTACAACAACCCTGTTCTTCTTACACATGTCCAAAATGTCTCTACATATACCCTCTTCCACTGCCCACGGGCTGTCGGGCGGCCTATAGTACACTCCTAGCATAGTAATGGCCCCCTTCCTATTCCTCAACTCCACGCACAGAGACTCAATTCCCAACCCCTCCATGTTATCCTCCCTCTGCACTGCTGTGATCTGCTCCCTAACTAAGAGCGCCACTCCCCCTCCTCTTTTCAAACCTCTCCTATCACGCCTAAAACACTTATACCCTGGAATATTTAGCTGCCAGTCCTGCCCCTCTTTTAACCACGTCTCTGTCACTGCCACCACATCTAAATTCCTCGCGAACATCAAGGCCTTAAGTTCATCCGTCTTACCCGTCACACTCCTCGCATTAGAACAGATGCACTGAAGACCCTCAGGCCCACTCGGATCCTCCTTCCCCTGGGAGATTTTCCTATCATCTAGACTTACCCTGACCTCCAACTCACTCCCAGTGCCTGAGCTGTCTCTCTCCTCCCCACCCCCCTTCCATATTAGTTTAAACCCTGCCGAAACACTCCAGCTAACCTCCCAGCTAAAATATGTGTACCCTTCCCATTTAAATGTTCCCTATCCCACTTGTACAAGTGCCCTTCCTTTGCAAAGACTTCCCAATGGTCTACAAAACTCAGGACATTGAGGAGTAGATCTTAAATGAAGTTGGCTCAGGAGAAACTAGAGAGAAAGGACAGAAAAGAAGCTGTGAGATTTGAGAAGACAGCCGAAGGTTGGTAACTCGGTGGTGCGGGTGTTTGGGGCAAGGAGTACCCATTTGGAGCAGCAGTGTTCTGCTTAGTAAGCTGAAATTATGCTTGTAAGTTGATGATTGACTGTATCAGAGGAATCCAGGGGAATAGAGTTTCGGAAGGTGAGACTGAAACCCCACAAGGTTGCCCATCATTGTAACTATATGAGTTGGAATGAATTTTTGAGATAATTAGAAGGCAAGATGTTCAAAGCTGGAGATTGGAAACTCTGGTGAGAAAGACAACATTCAGTGAGATTTGTAGACTCATTACTGATGGAATGTGTATAAAGCACTTCAGACACTTGAATGAATGAAACGTAAAACATAGTCAATGTAGGATGAAGTTTGTGCAGGTTTCAGATGATGCAATTACTTGATGATTGAGCTTGTAGCCAAATCAAGGAAGTCGCACACCATTGCCAAAAGCCTAATTCTGCAGGCAAGCAAAAGTATTTTGAGCATAATGTTCAGAGCTGATGCCATCAAAGAAATCGACAACTGATAATATAATCAAATGGCATATTGATGAAATGTCAGATATTGAATAGGTGCTTCAAGAGAAATTAGAAATGAGTGGAAAATTTGGGCCCTGTAGATTGATGATTCCACAGATATTAACAGACACTGCCAACTCTTCGTCAATGTCAGATTTGTTGAAGAGGATTCTATCAATGAGAATATCTTCTGCATAAAATTACCCAGTCATGCGACCGGAGAGGAAATCTTTCATGTCACCGCTGCTTACGTAGAGGAAAACGATCTTAAATAGACCAAATGCAAAGGCATCTGTACTAACAGAGCAGTTTCCAAGATAGGAAAAGACAAAGGGTTTCTGAGCAAGGGGAAAGAACAGAATCCTGACATCCAGCTCAGCCATTGTATCTTGACTGTGAAGCCCTTGTTGCTAAAACAATGCCAGCTGAGTTAACTGCGGTGTTGGACCAAACAGTGAAAATTGTGAATTATATAAAATAATGTCCTTTGAAATTGCACTTGTTTGCTACCTTGTGCGACGAGATGGGAGCAGAGTACCAGGGTTTACTTGTGCACACACAAGTGCAATGATTAACTTGGAGGAGAGTCCTCTCTTGTGTTTGTAAACTCCATAATGCACTGAAAGAATTTTTGATTCTGCGTGATTGCCACACAAAGATTTGATGTGTGATGCATCTCGATGTGCTAAGCTTGCGTATCTTTCAGATAAATTCAGCCATCTGATTGAGCTGAATGTTAAAATGCAGGGAAAACAAGAACATTCTAACTGCCACATCTAGGCTTCAAGGCTTCAAAACTGACCTTTTGGCAGGAGAAAGTGACAAGTGAGTCGATTGTGATGTTCAAGTTGGCATTGCAAATCCTGCTGGCAAAACCATATTCAGCATCATCACCATACATCTTAAAACACAGAAGTTCAAATGCTACTTCCCTTCCATAAGCTTGGAAGACTTTGACTGGATACGTGATCTATTTATTTCACTTTTTTTTTGAATCAGCAAAGACTATGTTTACAAAAAAAAAGCGAAATTCACAGAACTCAGGAAGGATTGTGCACTGGTTGCTTGTAGGACAAAACTATCCATCTATTTCAGATCGCGTTAGACCAGTATCCTTACTGTTTCCCACAACTTACATGTGTAAATTTGCATCCTCAATGCTGGCTTATGTGAAAAAAAATAGAAGGTCGGAGTGCCTGTCAGTGGAGCAAGAACTGCGAGTCACCCCGTCATCAAGAGATTCTGATCACAGAGATAGGCCCAGGTGTAATGCTGACATTGCTGGTAAGACGTTGCTCACAACATTGCCTTCATGTCGGCGCAACATCGTGGGCCGAAGGGCCTGTTCTGCGCTGTAATGTTCTAATGTAATGTTCTATGTTCATCTACATTCGACTTTAATTCATGTACTTTTGATTTCATAGTATTTTCATAGGATCATAGAATCCTTACAGTACAGAAGATGCCATTTGGCCCAGTGAGTCTGCCTCAGCTCTCCAAAAGGCCATCTTGCCCAAGCCCTCCTCCCCCGCCCTATCCCTGTAAACCCCACACATTTACCATGATTAATCCATCTAACCTACACACCTTGGGACACTAAGCACTGCCAATTCACCTAATCTGCAGATCTTTGGACTGGGGGAGGAAACTGGAGCACCCAGAGAAAACCCGCACAGACATGGGGAGAATATACAAACTTTACACAGTCACCCGAGGCTAGAATTGAACCCGGATCCCTGGAGCTGTGAGACAGCAGTGCTAACTCTTTTTTTGAATGAATAAGGTGTATATTAACTTTTTTATTGTGACATGAATATGAACTTTCACATTGAGAAATGCAGACTTAAGAAAACTGAAAACAACTAAAATCGTTAATGGGAACGCTTTTAAATTGTGTATATTTTGTTTAGAAGTATTGTATTGGACATGCAATTGGTAATTGGACTTTCATTATAAATCTGCATAAACTAATGAAGATTGTATTCGATGGAGGTTTGATGTGTTCTAACCAGGTTTTAGAGATAAAAGGCTTTTGTTAGAGGATGAAAATAGGTGTTGGGAGAAAATATGTGTACTTCAAAACTTTTTATTGCATACAGCTTGGTGAAATGAAAGTACTGAGCTGGCAATCACTCTTTTTGTAGATGACCAATGCTTTGAAACAATGCTGGGAATTTCTTCAAAGTTTTAGCTAATTGGTTACAATAACTCTGGAAGATTGGCCGAAACCATGCTTACATTTCTCTGAAGTTTGTGCCTAGGTTCTGGCAGCTATTGGGATAACTCATGGTGGAAATTCCCAGCACTGATCCTGATATGACTATCTTGGTATGAAGCTAGAATACGTTTGTTGTGATTAACATGATAAAACGTTGAACTCAGAAATTTATACTATTCCTCTCACCATTGAAATCATATTACAACATTGAGATACAAGTATTTTCTGTTTGCTATCAGAGTGGAAACCAGTATACTTTTATATAATATGTGAAAAATTGCTGAATTTTTCGTTCTACATAATTCTTCTTCACTGTTGCAAGAAATTCTCCAGCTCATGTCTGAGCTTTATTGCTCCTTAACTTATAACATAGTATCTACTTTTCAGGTGTCTATTGGTATGAGTCTTTTAAACAAATTTTAATTAAAACACCAACCTGATATTGCCTAATTTGTATTTACTTAAGAGATTAATATTCAATAAACAGAACTAGAAAAACTGCTACTGCAATTCAGTGGTTTGGTATAGTAAATATAGCAAGATCTTAAAACTGATTCATCCACTAATCAGCTGGAAGTTATGCGCAAGAAAGTTTTTTTTATATTAAAGAATAATTCTTTATTTGAGAATGTGGAAAAATTGGGAATGCAGAATTCTGTTGTATCTTGTACTATAGAAAATGTTTTTTTTTGTATTTCAGATCAGTTGTTGCATGTGCTAGCAATGCACATGCGTCTTTATAGAATTGATTCTGCTTACAATCCCTGGGCCCGACTTACACGACTCACACAGCCTGTTGATTTAGGGTGAGTCCTCATTTACCATTTTCCTATTTTGCACAAGATTCATTCTTCAAGAATTTTCTCTGCATAGTTTTTTCAAGCAATACTATTAGTAGCAGGGCATTTATTCTGACTAGTTTTAGATCCTCAGGTTTGCACACGTGGTGATTTTTGTAATGCTGCGGTCAGCAATTTTTCTCTAATTTTTCTTGTCTAACTCTAATAAATAACTGCTTGATCTCCCATACTATTAACCACGGTAAGCTAGAATATGGTCACAAATTTGCCTGTTTCTGATGTCTACATGTTACCTTCCTTGCCTCTCGCCATCAGCTCTTTCCCTTGCCTCCAACATGCTCTCTCTCTCTCTCTTGACTCCTCATTCTTTCTTACCTCCCCATCCCTTTTGCCTTCCCATTCTCAACCTGGTCTCTCTTCTCTTGCCTTCCCTTTCTCTTTCTTTCTCCCTCCTCCCATCCCTGGTCACATGTCTGGAATCCAGTGCAGGTTTTGTATTCCTCCTGGCTGATCTCCTATTACCACTGTTGATTGGCTGCTTTGGACATTGTCAGAACAGTGGGCCAAGTAGCATGCGATAGTTCCCCAGTCTTTGCTTTCTGGCTTGCCTCTTGTGAGGAGAAGTGTGTTTGTTGGTATCAGTTGTGGAGGTGCAAACTTGGTGGGTGCCTTCTTCAGAGCTGGAGCAGGATATGGTAGGACAAGCATCTGGAGGAGACAACTTCTCAAATGATGTTGCATGTCTATCGTGAAGACCCATTTGCACTGCACCAATCTTCTGTATGAGACCAACTGAAAATGTCATCATCAATATGGATCATATCCTGACTTGAGATAATACATCAGACGATTTTTTTGTGAATTTGATCAACAGTAACTCGTAATTAATTATTTACTGATTGTGTTTCATAAATGCTGAGGTCATTCTGTTTTATTTATTAAAGAAGGTTGACCAAAGCTTAGAAAATGCAAAAATGTACTAAATGCAGTACCAAACCTAACCTCACACCTTGGATCATGAAAGACCTATATCCTCCCAAGGTTAAGTGTGCCACATGTCAGAAGCCTCTTGACATTGAGGATATGGGCAAGGTAGTGGTGAAGAGTCATTTGACTGGCAAAAAGCACAGCTATGACAATCAAAGAAGGTGCATCTACTTCTGCATCATTAAGGTCTGTCTGATCATATTTTAGGCCTAGAAACAGAAATAGTCTACAAACTGCACCATCAACATCTTGTCATCTTACTTCACCCCCTCAAACAATATTGAAATCTGAAGTTCTGTGGAGACTGAAAGTGTTAGAAGCACACTATTCTTTTAATGCTACAGAGGATGTTTCCAACTTGTTTGAGTTGGCATTCCCAGCCAGTGAGATTGCTGCTTGTTTTCAGTGTGGAGAGAATAAAACAACTTATTTGTCAATGTATGGTTTAGACCCATTCTTCAGCTCATTATTCATAAGAATAGGAGTAGATCATGCAGCCTGTTGTATCTGCTCTGCCATTCAATATGATTAGGCCAGTCTTGGGCTTCAATTCCCTGAGAGACATTTATCCTAGTCTTAAATATAGTCAACGATGGAGCATCCATAATCCACTGG
This sequence comes from Carcharhinus amblyrhynchos, assembly GCF_965287045.1. Classification (NCBI taxonomy): domain Eukaryota; kingdom Metazoa; phylum Chordata; class Chondrichthyes; order Carcharhiniformes; family Carcharhinidae; genus Carcharhinus; species Carcharhinus amblyrhynchos. The sequence continues at coordinate 47,789,467 of NC_137334.1, forward strand.
GTAGAGATATTCAAAGCTTCAACTCTGAAGTGAACAAATTTTTCTCTATTTCAGTCCTAAATGATCAAACGTTTATCCTGAAACTGCAGCTCCATAATCTAGATTCCACAGTTTATGAAACAACCTTTCAGCATCTATCAAGGTCCTTCAGAATTTTGTATATTTCAATGAGATCACCTCTCATTTTTCTTAAGTTCAGAGAAGATAGGCCCAATTTACTCATCATTGAATAATCTTCTCATAAGACTGTATTGCCTCCATTGCAAGTATGTCCTTAACTATGGAGGCCAAAATAGCAGATAGTATCCCAGGTGCAGTCTTACTAAAGCCCTGCCTTGTTGTAAAATTTCTTGATTCCTATACTCCAATCCCCTTGCAACTAAGGCCAACATACAATTTGCCTTCCAAATTGCTTGTTATACCTTCATGCTAACTTTGAATGCCTTGCATGAGCACACCCAAGTGTGTCTCTACACCAACATTTACAAATTTCATCTCTTTTAAAAACAATTCTGCTTCTCTGGCCTTGAGACCTTGCACTTTCCCATTTTATATTTCAGGTGTAATTTCTGTTGCGCACTCACATAACCTGTTTGTATCTCTTTGTTGCCTTTCTGTGTCCACTTCACAACTTCTGCTTTCACCTAGCTCTACATCATATGCCAGCTTAGATATATTGCTCTGTTGTCTAAGTCATTGATATAAAGAATTGAAGGCCCAGCTTTGATCCTTGTGGCATTCCACTAATCACAGTCTGCCAGCTTGCAAATGTCTCTTTCATGCCCACTCTGCTTCCTGTTCATTAACCAATCTTCTACCCATTCTAATATATTATCCTCAATTTTGTGAATCCTTATTTTGCCTAATAATCTTTTGTGTGGCTCATGTAACAATCCATAGATTGTTACATGAACATCTTTGATGTTCTGCATTTTTCTTTGCACCCAGGTCTTCAAACGTTTTGAATAGAATACCATTCCTACATTGACCCACAACAATTGAATAACCAAACCCTAGGCATCTCCTGGTCACTGCTACAGAGAACAGTATTTAACTCTTTAATAAGCTGCCCCCTTTCACCACCATGTTACCTTTTCTTCTGTCCCACGTGAATGTCATTTTGCAGGCACAGGTGGCTTAAAAATGTTAGCATGATGTGACCAGCTCTTTATATTAGACCACAACTATAGGAATATGTTGAGGCCACCAAAAATTGGCAAAATCACCAAACCAAAGACCAAGACACATGAAACAATATGTGAAGCAGCTAAAGATTACTGATTGAGACCAAAGGAGAATTTTTCATCTCTGTAGCAAGTGAACTGGAGGCTTTACTGGCAGATTCTTAAACTGACACATGTATATGTACCATTTCTTTCTTCTGACCTCAGTAGTGTAGTGAAGAACCTTTTGGAGCACTTCCTGAAAGAGAATATACTTGCTAATGCAATGACAGCCCTAATATCGCATAAAGTCAGTATCATGGACCTCAAAGAAAATCTTAAAGGTGGATGTGGCATTTATTACCAGGGACTAGTTATCATATCCAAAAAGGAAGGGGAAAGATAAGTGATCAAGCTCTACTGCAGTTCACATCGGAAGGTAATCCTCAAAAACATAATCAACAATTTGTTGAAAAATCAATTATCCTCTGGACTGCACATCAACCTAGTTGAACCCAACGTTCATTGCAGTGAACTGTTTATGGATGCAAGCCATGTTAATGTTCATCATAATGACCTGATCCTGAAAGAATTCCAGTTAGCCGACAACTGAAAAGGTGGAGAAGATCACATTGAGCTTGTCTTTCAGCAGGGAAACAGGTTGCACACCATCTACTTTGGCTTTTCTTTGAATGTAAAGTAGAAGCATTTTTGGGCTACAATAAAGTTATCCCTTTCTTTGTCACATGGCCAGACATCAATGAAGCAAGCATAGACAGAAAAACGATGTTTTTCTGTGGAGAGAGAGTAGAGCCAACAGTTTGTGTTTAGATGACCCTTCGTCAGAACATTTAGATCAGCAAAGCAAGGATTGTCAGAGGACAAAAGAGTTGGTCGTAGAAAACCAGAAAGAAAATTCTTCTTTCAAAGAGACAAATTAAGAACAGGAGTAGAGATGTCTCCTCTTTGCTCCCTGGGTCTCCTCTTTGCTCCCTCCCCCCCCCCCTTTCGTCCCCAGTCCCCCCCTGCTTTCGTCCCCAGTCCCCCCCTGCTTTTGTCCCCACTCCCCCCGCTTTCGTCCCCACTCCCTCCGCTTTCGTCCCCACTCCCCCATGCTTTCGTCCCCACTCCCCCCACTTTCGTCCCCACTCCCCACCCTTTTGTCCCCACTCCCCCCCTTTTGTCCCCACTCCCCCCCTTTTGTCCCCACTCCCCCCCTTTTGTCCCCACTCCCCCCCTTTTGTCCCCACTCCCCCCCTTTTGTCCCCACTCCCCCCCTTTTGTCCCCACTCCCCCCCTTTTGTCCCCACTCCCCCCTTTTGTCCCCACTCCCCCCTTTTGTCCCCACTCCCCCCCTTTTGTCCCCACTCCCCCCTTTTTGTCCCCACTCCCCCCCTTTTGTCCCCACTCCCCCCCTTTTGTCCCCACTCCCCCCCTTTTGTCCCCACTCCCCCCCTTTTGTCCCCACTCCCCCCCTTTTGTCCCCACTCCCCCCTTTTGTCCCCACTTCCCCCATTTTGTCCCCCATTTTGTCCCCCATTTTGTCCCCACTCCCCCCCTTTTGTCCCCCCTTTTGTCCCCCCTCCCCCCCTTTTGTCCCCACTCCCCCCCTTTTGTCCCCACTCCCCCCCTTTTGTCCCCACTCCCCCCCTTTTGTCCCCACTCCCCCCCTTTTGTCCCCACTCCCCCCCTTTTGTCCCCACTCCCCCCCTTTTGTCCCCACTCCCCCCCTTTTGTCCTCCCTTTTGTCCCCACTCCCCCCCTTTTGTCCCCACTCCCCCCCTTTTGTCCCCACTCCCCCCCATTCGCCCCCTCTCCCCCCCATTCGCCCCCTCTCCCCCCCATTCGCTCCCCCTCCCCCCCATTCGCTCCCCCTCCCCCCCATTCGCCCCCTCTCCCCTGCATTCGCCCCCCTACCCCTCTACTCCCCTTTGACACCTCTACCCACTTTCGCCCCCCTCTACCCTCCTTTCGCCCCCCCGCTACCCCCCCATTCTGTCACCCCTGTTCTGTTCCCCACCCCCCCCCCCCCCCCCCACTCTGTCCCCTCGTCCCTTCGTCTGCGCCCCCTCACTCCCGGTGTGCTATCAAATAAACCTGTTGGACTTTAATCTGGTGTTGTGAGACTTCTTACTCATGAACCACATCATATAGCACAACTGTTTACAAACTGTGGCCGGTTTACATCAAATTGATAAGTTGTCTCCTGGGTATGATAGTGATCGTCGCACTGAATATTTTTATACCGAATATTTTTTCCCAAGTAACAAATCTCGTAACTACTTTGCTATTTCCAGTATAGTAAGATCGGAAATGTTTATGCTGGTTTACGGTGCGAACAGTTCAGTCGATAAAACATTTGTGGGCGGCATGGTAGCACAATAGTTAGTACTGCTGCTTCACAGCTCCAGGGACCTGGGTTTGATTTCTGGCTTGGGTCACTGTCTGTGTGGAGTTTGCACATACTCCTCATGTCTGCATGGGTTTCCTCCAGGTGTTCCGGTTCCCTCCCATAGTCCAAAGATGTGTGGATTAGGTTGATGGGCAATTTCAGCATGGCCACTTAGTGTCCTGAGTTGCGTAGGTTAGAGGGATTAGTGGGTAAATATGTAGGAATATGGGGGTAGGGTCTGATTGGTATTGTGGTTGATGCAGACTTGATGGGCCCAATGGCCTCTTTCTGCACTATAGGGTTTCTATGATTTTTATGATTTTTCAAATTCTGTAGCTTAGGAGTTCATCACTAACTCAAATCTGATTTGACATCAATAGCGCTTAAGTATCCTAGGTAGCTAATGAAGCTTTTCTAAATTTCCAAGACAATCTATTGATAACAAACTTTCATCATTTACAAAAGAAAACTGGGGTGTGGTGATGGGCTTTATTTAATCAGTTTTTTAAAATTAAAATTATTGTGAAGCCAGTGCTTGTTTAGGCTACTCTGTTTTCTTGAGCCTGTCTTTCAAGTGAAAAGTAATTCACTGTTTAAGGTCAACTGCATAATGAAACTCATTTGAAGCAGATGAAATCTGAAATCTACAATAACAAGGCTGTGTGTATTAACAATCATCTCACAAACTCTAAAGTGATCAGTTTGTGTAAAACAGCCATTCAATCAACTGTCTGTATATAATGATTTAATTTCTGTTTTCAGAATATGCGATGACGAGAAACCAGAGGTGCCATTATTATACCGGGATGTTTCATCTCTCCTGCTCATTCTTGTTTTAACTATGCCACAAGAATTACACAAAGGTAAGTATTAATTTTTAGACCCTTGAAGATTGTGTGGAACTTTTAAAAGGACATTTTTGTAAGCTCCAAGAACACTGATTAAACCTTGAGTGTAACAAACAATTAGAGCAAATGCTTATGTAGCAAATTAATGACACTTTATCTTCATGCACAAATTTGCACTGAAAAGATTTTTGGTATGATCTTGGCATACTTATCAGTATTGTCTGTCCCTTTACCTTGCTATCAGCTTGCGAATACAAAAAAGGACAGAAGGTTGGAAAGCTGTTGTGGGTTTCCTTTTATTAGTGAAGTAATGTCCTTTCAATGACCTTCATCTGTTAACAGTACTGTGATCTAAACGATCCTTCAATCTTAACTCAGTGCCTGAGGGATAAAGATAGCAATTTACATTGAATTTTAGCAGTCACAATTGCAGCAATCATGTATAATAAGAGACTGTACACAAAAAAATGACAATTACAGTAATGCTTACTGAATGCGACATGTACTGTCAACACATAGCCGGAGGCAGCGCAGGATGTGTGATGAATGCAAACTTACAAAGGTCTTTGGTTATAGTAATCAATTTCAATAAATCTGTTCAGCTTCTTTTTAAAATTGGAAATTCCTTTAGGGAAAAAAAGTTAATTTAGTAACTAATTTAAAAAAGACTATTGCACATGTTGAATTTGCATGTGGGTATGTCTTGAATAATGGTGCATCATACATGTGAAATACTGAAACAATTAGCTTTTTTGGAAGCAAAGATTGCCACCATGCAGAGGAGAACTCAACCATTCTTTTGCCCCTGACTGGAACCATGGGAATCATATTGTCTTCTTCGCAGATGGATGAGAATTGGTATCTTTTCCCATCCTACATTGATTAAACCAAAGTAAATGCTATCTCACTGTTCATTCTGTGAAAGAAAATTGATCTGATCCCATCAGAAAGAGGCACAGCTGCAAATTGAGTGTTTTATTACAGAAAGGACTTCGTGATGGAGGTCAGAACATTTGTTGGTGCTAGGAGTGTGAATGTAGATGGGGGTGGGGCAGCAGGAGAGGTGGTGGACTGGAGAAAAGGCGAGTGGGTCAACACACAAAAAAAGCTTTGATTGGTAACAACTGTCTCCAGACATGCTGTATACCTAACTGCATGTATTGTGTAACCCATAATAACTGTAAATGTACTGTCATCAGAATCAGGTGCTCCTCATTTCGGTTAGAAACATGGGTGATGGAGGGAAGTAGTGAAGCAGAACTGCCACAGTTTCACTTGATCTTTGGTGGAATCAAGGAGGGCAAACACACAGTCCAGCTATATACCCACAAATCTGGCATGTAGGATTAAAAAGTAAAAATAATTGGAGGATTATTTTATGAATGCATTCTGCTGGCAGGGAGCATCAAATGCCAGGTGAACTTTATTGAAAGTCAAACTCCATATCATTAATGTTTTCAATACCAGACAGCGTGTTGCATGGTTGGAGATGTGTAGCTAATTGTGTGTGTTTGCTTTATACTTAATGTCTTCTTCAAACTTCACATTGCTGCCTGCCCCCTATAACCTTACACCCAACTCCCCTTCTTTGTTTATCAAGAATTTATCTACTTCTGCCTTAAAGATATGCAAAACGCCGCTTCAACCACCTTTTGAGGTAGAGAATTCCAAGGCCTCACAACCCTCTTAGAGATTTTTCTTTCCTCGTCTGTCTTAAATGGGCAATCTCTTATTTTAAGCAGTGGTCCCTAGTTCTAGATTCTCCCACGAGAGAAAACTTTCTCTCCACATCCACCCTGTCAGCTCCCCTCAGGATGTTGTATGTTTAAATAATAAAAACTAAAACGCTATTAAATAGATTGGCAATTGTTACTGTAGTGTTAATCTACATTAGAATACAATAATATTAAAAGAAAGGATTACATTTATATTTCATGACCTCAGGACTCTCAAATCACTTTGCAGTCAATGAAGTATATCTGAAATGTAGCCACTGTACCAATGTAGGAAATGAATTAGCTAATTAGTGCACAACAAGATCCCGCAAATAGCAATGTGATGATCAATTTTTGTGTTGTTCGTTGAGGGATAAATATCGGCTAGGACACCAGAAATAACACGTTTGCTCCTCTTTGAAATATTGCCGTGGGATTCCATCTGGAAAACCAGATAGTACCTCAGTTTAACATTTCACTCAAAACATGAATGCATTGATATACTGATATATATTTTGCATTGCAATGCTATTATTTCTCATTGGAGCAATATTTTATGTTTAAATTTATGTGTGATTGGGAAGTCATCCCTGTTGCTCTAAGTTTATGGTTTTGTTGAATATTGTTGTACTTCTTAGTTCTGTTCAGGCTTTTCAATATTTTTATGAACTTTTGTGTTGATCAAGTTTAGGGATGTCAGATACAAGTTGAAAGTTTTACTAGTGAACCCAATTCAGAGGGTAGACACAGATTAAACCCTCTCTTCTCACATTGCATGCTATCCTTAATTTCAGTGGACAGTCTCTACTGCTCTGGTAAGTAATAATTTTGAAAACCAGTTAGTGTTCTGATCTTTCAGGTCAGATTTCTAATTTAGTATTGCATTATTAGCACTTTTCCACTGTTGGATAATATCCTCTACAGAAGTTCATTTTGTTCAGGACTCTTCCAGCTGAAAAAAATGTGCATCTTCATCTCTCCAATCCAAATTGAATTTGATTGCACCCTGCAAGATGAAATGGTTTTCATGCTTCATCCAACATTTGGCTTCCTCACAAATAACCACTTTGAATAGCTACAAATTAAAGTTTAATCAATGTAGTAAGCAAAAAGAGCATCAAAGAGCAGCACATTGTTATTTAAGCAATAATTTTTTTGTGAAATATTAATATTTTAGTTGAATCTTTGTACTTAAGGTGAGGGTTTCTAGTACTCACCATTGGGACATTTTACATTTCTTGCATTCAGTATCAGGATCAAGCATTCCTAGAGTCTGACTATCTAGTATCCAGTTATTGGTTATTTTGCACTGCCTCATTTGAAATTTCTGTTTTCCATCTTATACCCTCTCCCTCTTTTGCTCTGTCCTTAACTCTTTCTCGTTCCCACTCTTTTGCATATAAGTTTCAGTTATATGATTATTGTTTTCTTATAGATATTGGAATTAATTTTTGCTGAATTCAGACTTTCTGCACATTTGAAATGTTCATTCTTCCCCCAGTTATGCAGAATGTAGTTGAGTAAAAGATGTATCAACAGGTCTAATATTTGTTCCTCAGGAGAAAATAAATTATGTAATCTAGAAAGCTCTTAGTATATCAGGTTCTGAAATATTTGAAATATCAAGCGGGGTGATCTTACTGGTTTGACCTGCCAGTTGATCTGGGAGGTAAACGGGTAAGATCAGCAAGAGGTGAAAAATTAGGTTCACATCTAGTTCTTGTTTCACACCATGTTACCAACACTGATTTGCCAGCAAAATATGAGCACGAAGCCAACTTCAATATTCCTGACATAAAATAATTTAAATACAACAGGGACCAAAAGTGATGGCCTTGCCGGTGCGGTCGGAGACCATTAGACATAGAACATAGAAAAACTACAGCACAAACAGGCCCTTCGGCCCACAAGTTGCGCCAATCATATCCCTACCTACTAGGCTTACCTATAACCCTCAATCCTATTAAGTACCATGTACTCATCCAGAAGTCTCTTAAAAGACCCTATCGAATTTGCCTCCTCCACTGCTGACGGCAGCCGATTCCACTCACCCACCACCCTCTGAGTGAAAAACTTACCCCGACATCGCCTCTGTACCTACTCCCCAGCACCTTAAACCTGTGTCCTCTCATAGCAACCATTTCAGCCCTGGGAAAAAGCCTCTGAGAATCCACTCGATCTATACCTCTCAATATCTTATACACCTCTATCAGGTCACCTCTCATCTTTCGTCTCTCCAAGGAGAAAAGACCGAGCTCTCTCAACCTATCCTCATAAGGCATGCCACCCAATCCAGGCAACATCCTTGTAAATCTCCTCTGCACCCTTTCAATAGCTTTCACATCCCTCCTGTAATGAGACGACCAGAACTGAGCACAGTAAGAACATAAGAAATAGGAGCAGGAGTAGGCCATCTAGCCCTTCAAGCCTGCCCCGCCATTCAATAAGATCATGGCTGATCTGTCGTGGCTCAGTTCCACTTTCCCGCCCTCTCCCCATAACCCTTAATCCCCTCTCTTATCAAGAACCCATCAACCCGCTTCTTAAAAATATTTAGCGAGGCAGCCTCCACCACTTCAACGGGCAGAGAATTCCAGAGATTCACCACCCTTTGAATGAAGAAGTTCCTCCTCAACTCCGTTCTAAACCGCCTCCCCTTTATCTTGAGGCTGTGCCCCCTAGTCCTACTGTCTTTTTTGAGCGGGAAGAGTCTCTCCACCTCTATCCTATCCATCCCATTCATCATCTTATACGTCTCAATGAGATCTCCCCTCATTCTTCTAAACTCTAACGAGTACAAGCCTAGTTTATTCAGCCTCTCCTCATAGCTCAACCCCCTCAACTCTGGTATCAGCCTAGTAAACCTCCTCTGCACTCCCTCCAAGGCCAAAATATCTTTGCGCAGGTGCGGCGCCCAAAACTGCACACAGTACTCCAGCTGCGGCCTCACCAATGCCCTATACAGCTGCAGCAAGACCTCCCTACTTTTATATTCAATCCCCCTCGCTATGAAGGCCAGCATCCCATTTGCCTTCCTGACCACCTGCTGCACCTGCAAGCTGGGTTTTTGCGACTCATGCACAAGGACCCCGAGGTCCCTCTGCACCGTCGCCTGCTGCAGTTTTTCGCCACGTAAGTAATAGTCCTTCCTACCATTCTTCCTACCAAAGTGGACCACCTCACACTTGCCAACATTAAATTCCATTTGCCATTTCCTGGCCCATTCGCCCAGCCTATCTAGATCCTTCTGCAGACTCTCCACACCCTCCGCACAATTTGCCGTTCCCCCAATCTTGGTGTCATCAGCAAATTTCGACACCCTACACTCGGTTCCCTCCTCCAGATCATCTATATAAATGGTAAATAGCTGAGGCCCCAGCACCGACCCCTGGGGCACTCCACTAGTCACCAACCGCCAATCCGAATAGCACCCATTGACCCCCACTCTCTGCCTCCTATTTGACAACCAATCCTCTATCCACGCTAACACCCTACCCCCAACTCCATGTCCCCTGACCTTCTGCAATAACCTCTTGTGAGGTACCTTGTCAAACGCCTTCTGAAAATCCAGAAAGACCACATCCACCGGCTCTCCTCTATCCACTGCCCTAGACACATCCTCATAGAACTCCAGTAAATTTGTCCAAGTGAGGTCTGACTAGGGTCTTAAAAAGCTGCAGCATTATCTCCCAATTCCTAAACTCAATCCCTCAATTGATGGAAGGCCAGTACACCATACACCTTCTTCACCACATCTTCTACCTGCGAGGCCAATTTAAAAGTTCTATGGACCCGTACCCCAAGGTCCTTCTGATCCTCTACACTGCTAAGAGTCTTAACCTTGATATTATACTCCTTCATCCCATTTGACCTGCCAAAATGGACCACTACACATTTATTTGGGTTGAAGTCCATCTGCCACTTCTCTGCCTAGCCTTGCATCCTATCTATGTCACGCTGCAACTTCTGACATCCCTCTAGACTATCCACAACACCACCAACCTTCTTGTCATCGACAAACTTACCAACCCATCCCTCCATTTCCTCATCCAGGTGATTTATGAAAATTACAAACAGCAAGGGTCCCAGAACAGATCCCTGGGGGCACTCCACTGGTGACCAACCTCCATGCAGAAAAAGACCCATCTACGGGCAAACCCGTTCTGGATTGACAAGGCAACAGCCCCTTGGATCCCACGTCCTCTCACTTTCTCAAGAAGTCTTGCATGGGGGACCTTATCGAACGTCTTGCTGAAGTCCATATAACCCACATCTACTGCTCTTCCTTCGTGTGTTTAGTCACATTTTCAAAGAACTCAACCAGGCTTGTAAGGCACGATCTGCCTTTGACAAAGCCGTGCTGACTACTTTTCAGCATACTAAGCTTCTCTAAATGTTCATAAATCCTGTCCCTTAGGATCTTCTCCATCAGCTTACCAACCACTGAGGTTAGACTCACTGGTCGGTAATTTCCTAGACTACCTGTATTCCCTTTCTTGAATATAGGAACCACATCTGCAATCCTCTGAAACCTCTCCTGTCTCCATCGACAATGCAAAGATCATCGCCAGAAGCTCTGCAATCTCTTCCCTTGCCTCCCACAGTAACCTGGGGTACATCCCATCTGGTGTCGGTGACTTATCTATCTTGACGCTATTCAAAATTTCCAACACATCCTCTTTCTTAATGTCCGCATACTCAATCTTTTCAATTCGCCGCAAGCCTGCAGTACAACCACCCAGACCTTTTTCCATCATGAATACTGAGGTAAAGTATTCACTAAGCACCTTTGCTATTTCTACCGGTGCTGTGCAAACTTTCCCACCTTCACATTTTATAGGTCCTATTCCTTCACATCTCATCCTTTTACTCTTCACATATTTGTAGAATGCCTTAGGGTTCTCCTTAATCTTATCTGTCAAGGCCTTCTCATTCTCCTAATTTCCTTCTTAAGTTCCTTCCTACAAGCCACATACTCCTGTAGATCCCAAACATCGCCTAGCTCTCTGAACCTCTTGTACGCTTTCCTTTTCTTTTTGATTAGGTTCATTACAACTTTCATGCACCAAGATTCCCGTAACCTACCAAAACCTCCCTGTCTCATCGGAACGTTGTCATGCAGAATTCCAGACAAACATTCCTTGAAAATCTGCCATTTTACTTCGGTACTTTTCCCCGAGAATACCTTCTCCCAGTTTACTTGTCTAATTTCCTGCCTGATAGCCTCATATTTCCCCTTACTCCAGATGAACACTTTCCTAGCTTGCCTGATCCTATCTCTTTCCAATGCTAGCGTAAAGGAGATAGAGTTATGATCACTATCCCCAAGATGCTCTCCCACTGAGAGATCCGACACCTGTCCAGGTTCATTAGCCAGTACCAGATTGAGTACAGCCTCTCCTCTTGTAGGCGTATCCACATACTGTGTCAGGAAACCCTCCTGAACACACCTAACAAACTCCTCCCCATCTAAACCCCTTACCCTAGGGATATTCCAATTGATGTTTGGGAAATTAAAGTTTCCCATCATGACAACTCTGTCATAACTACATCTCTCCAGGATCTGTTTCCCTATCTGCTCCTCAACATCCCTGTTACTATTGGGCAGCCTATAGAAAACACCCAGCAGTTATCAACCCCTTCCTGTTCTGAACTTACACCCACAGAGACTCCATAGACAAACTCTCCACAGCATCCACCTTCTCTACAGCTGTGACACTATCCCTAATCAGCTGTGACACCATCCCCCCCCAACTTGTCTCCCTCCCTGTCCTTTCTGAACCATCTGAAACCCGGCACCTGAAGTATCCAGTCACGTCCCTTAGGCATCCAAGTCTCTGCAATGGCCACCACATCACATTTCCAAGCAGCGATCCGCACTCTAAGCTCATCCACTTTATTCACCACACTCCTGGTGTTAAAATAGACGCATCTCAAACCTTCGGTCTGAGCGCTCCCCTTTTTCATCACTCGTCTATCCTCCCTCTTACATTGTCTACAATCCTTCTCTATTTGCGAGCTAACCTCCTCGCTCCCAAGCCACCTCATCTCGATTCCTTCCCCCCATCCTTTCTAGTTTAAAGTCTCCCCAGTAGCCTTAGCCAACCTTCCTGCCAGGGAAGCCCCCAGGGTGGTTAAGAACAAGACTGAGCAGTGCCCCTTAGGGAGTGCCAGTCTATCACTGGCACCCTGGGGCTGCCCAGCAGTCAGTGCTGGGGGCAGGGCCTTAAAGGGGGCCACGATAGTGGTAGGCAAGGGAGGGAGAGTTCTGTAGAGAGGGAGGTTGATTGGACCAGGGTGGGATTGGGGGTGCGGGTTGATCAGCTGGGCCAGTGATCAGGGCCCAGCACAGGGAGTGATCAATGGTGGGTCCTGATGTTGATTTTGTCAGTTGGGGGGGGGGGGGGGGGGTAGCTGACAGGAGATCTCCCAGTACACTGTGTACACTGGGAGATCAGGGTGCCTACGCAATTGCATCTCAGAGCTCAGCAGCTGACTTCTTTAGTTGAGAATAGGCTCCTCCTGGCGAGAAACTCATCCTGGCTCTGTTTTTTGACAATGTATCATAAGATTGCATTTTTCAACTCACCCAAAAATGAGTCTGAAAGTCTCCTTACTCCCTTGATCAGCACATTTAGTATGATCGCCCCCTAAAATTTTGCCTTGCCTTTTGGGAACTGTTGAAACTTGAATCTTTTTCTGGCGTCAGATGGAAATGAAAGAGGTTAACTGAGATGTTGGAACCACATTTCTCTGAGGAAAATTGTATTAAATCATTTTAGCTAGCACGTTGATGCAGACCTGTTGATCTTTGTTAAAGGATGATGTGTTGTTCAACAGGTCTTTTTAGAATAGAAAGGGAGAGGATGAATTCGAAAGGATAATAGGATCAGAAAAAACGGATTGTTAGTAGTATAAATGAAGTAATAATGATCTTTAAGATTCAGTTGTTCTTCCATTTTAGTTGAAACTCTCATTACCCAGTTTAGGGAAATGTGCACAAATGCTCTATTTTAATAATGTTTTATACAAGAACGTAATAATATTGGTCAAGGCATAAACTATTTTGGTAAAGAAAGTGAGATCCAACAGAAATAATTGGAGGAAAAGGAACATAACAGTTACAATATTGTCACTGTAAGATCACTTCTTTACTGTGCTAATGACAACATTAAAACATCAGTATGCACTTTTATTTGAAGTATACAGGATGTATGCACACCTCGAGCAGGTCTCGGGGAACAAATTTGGAGGCAGTGAAGTATGAACTGGCTGTCTGCCTCCTTTCAAAGCCTATGACCTAGTTGCCATAGCATCGTGTCATGCTGGCACATATACATACAGCATCTACAAAATAACAACATTTTACAGATTTTGGTTTGCAAATAAGGCTACTCCATTGAACAAGAAATGTTAAGCTGTGTCATATAGACCAAGTAAAAACAAGGTTAAAGTGCAACCAGGTATCAGAGGAGATACGATATCCTTGTTAAGGTGCACATTGATGCTTTTCTTTTGTGATCAGAATGCATTGTCAGTTCCTTTATCTGATCTGGTAAATTAATGTTCCTAGGCATTTTTTACTGAGGTGGGAGAAGAGGTGAGAATGGTGTTTGATGACTTCAGCCTTATATCATCACTTCAGCAGCTAAGTTAGTCTTACCTGCTTCTCCTATGCAGGTTGCACAGCTTCCCCTTGAAATATATGTGATCACTTGGAAACAATGTTTGCTTTATAATAGTCATGTACACTTTTAGTCAGGTGCTTATTCCACCATTTAATTTATATTTTAGATGCATTTCTCTGCTTATTAAATTGAGCAATCTGCTTAATATCCCCAGTGGTGACATCTTCACTTGCTGATACCTCGTGCAGGCATTGAATGCTCTAAGATCATGCATACCTGTGGTGATTGTCCCTTTAAAGGCAACACAGCAAAGATTCACCTGGCTTAAGGAATCAGTTGGGACTTCGAGTAGGTGATCATTCCAGGGGGTGGAGTCCTCTCTTGGGCAGAAGACATCGAAAAGGCATATAGAAGACTTACAGGGAATAGGATGGCCAGCCTCTAAACAGTTTTTCCTTATGAATGAATACCCTTTGTGTCCCTGACAAAGTCTGTGAGCTTGCATCATTGCATTGGTGAGGAGAATGGAATTGAGTTATTGATGACACTGCCTGTGGCCCAGCACTGAGTATTCTGTTTTAATTGAAGTCTGAAGAATGAAAATACTCACCTGTCTGTCTGTCTTTGGGCGAATAGAAAAATTGAGATGCTGAGATATTGCCAGGTCCTGAAGGCCGAATACAGAATGAGCCTGGATTGGCCGGTACAGTCAAGTGTTTAGAACTTTATAGAAACAAATGGAGAGAAAATAATTCTCTGAAGCAAGGGCTGTGATTTTATCTTTAAGGAAAAGTGGAACTTAAATTTTATAAGAAGTTGCTGCAGAGCTTTTTTTAAGAATAAAAAAGAGTCCACAGAGCAGTGTTTTTCAGTGATTGAAAAGAAATCCCCAGGGATCTGTAATGTGGCTGATAGCTGTTGAAACATGTTGAGAGTTTTAAGGTGGTAATTTATTTAGAGAGGTCCTGAATTTAAGATGGTAATACATTTAATGTGGCAGTGCATTTAAATTAGCAACCACAAGAAGAAACTGCAGATAATGGACAGGAAAATTGGAGGAGACCCCAGGTATAGAGCAACTGTCCAAAAAAAGGTCTATAACGAATGATTATTTCAAGGAAGAGGCAATGCAAGACCTTGGAGGAGGCAATGAAGACTTCATGGAAGAAGCACGGCAGACCCAAGCAACAGGGTACCGAAAGACCTTGGAAGGAGGCATTGAGACACCCCAAATGAAGAACAACGAGAGAAGTGCGGTACACTTCATCAGAGACTGACCTGATGAATAGTGAAGCCAAAACGGGTTTAGCTGAAGTGACAACAAGTAGAAATGAATGTTCCATTTGTGAAATGCATATGTTCAGTGAGAACATGGTGGATTCAACTCGGAAGAAACACAGAAATTAAAGACTTTGAAAGAATCAAAGAACTGTTCAACATCAAGAGGAATCAGCAAAAAGAACTAAAGCTCTAGAGAAGACATTAAAACAACAAGATGAAATGAGTGGCAACAAATTTGAAAAAAGTTGCAAAAATTGACAAAATGAAGCAAGGAGGGGGAGAATTAATGAGACAATGGGGAATAAGCTGAACTCCATGAAAAGCAACCAGAAAATAAGATCAAGTCCAATGAAGAATTGAATCTGGAGAATAAGAGCTTGAAGAAGGAAACCTGATAATGAGAAATTAACTGACGATTTTAAAAACATCGAAGTTGATAGCAGAATCAACAATTCTGACAGGAAAAGAAGCTGAGATTACGTGCCAGAATAAGGTTGCTAAAACAGTCTTACAAATAGAAAAGCAGCAAGCCTGTATGGAAGAGCTCTGCGCAAGACCATGTTTGGGACTGTACATAGTTAATGCCTACCAATAAAAGTGTTTATGTTTAAGGACGTTTATGTTTAAAGATATTTATATTAATGATTTGGGTGAGACTATAGGAGGCATGGTTATTAAGTTTGCAGATGATACCAAGATCGGTTGCATATTGGACAGTGAAGAAGTTTATCTCCGATTGCAATGGGATCTAGATCAATTGGGCCAGTGGGCTGATGAATGGCAGATGGAGTTTAAATTAGATAAATGCGAGGTGATGATTTTGGTAGATTGAACCAGGGCAGGACTTACTCAGTTAATGGTAGGGTACTGGGGAGAGTTACAGAACAAAAAGATCTAGGGGTACGTGTTCATAGCTCCTTGAAAGTGGAGTCACAGCTGGACAGAGTGGTGAAGAAGGCATTCAGCATGCTTGGTTTCATTGGTCAGAATATTGAATACAGCAGTTGGGATGTCTTGTTGAAGTTGTATAAGACATTGGGAAGGCCACACTTGGAATACTGTGTACAGTTCTGATCACCCTATTATAGAAAGAGTATTATTAAACAAGAAAGAGTGTAGAAAAGATTTACTGGGATGCTACCGGGTCTTGATAGTTTGAGTTATAAGGAGAGGCTGCATAGATCAGGACTTTTTTCTCTGGAGCGTAGAAGGCTGAGGGATGAACTTATAAAGATCTATAAAATAATGAGGGGCATAGACAAGGTAGATAGTCAATACCTTTCCCCAAAGGTAGGGGAGCCTAAAACTAGAGGCATAGGTTTAAGGTGAGAGGGGAGAGATACCAAAGTTTCCAGAGGGGCAATTTTTTCTCACAAAGGGTGGTGAGTGTTTTGAACAAGTTGCCAAAGGTAGTAGTAGAAGTGGGTATAATTTTGTGTTTTAAAAAGCGTTTAGACAGTTACATGGGTAAGATGGGTATAGAGGGATCTGGGCCAAATGCAGGCAATTGGGATTAGCTTCGGGATTTAATAAAAAGTTGGGCAGAAGGGCTTGTTTCATGCTGTAAACTCCTATGACTCAATGACACTTGAGCCTGAAAACCTCATCAATGTGCCATCACTACTGCAACAATAATAAAAAAAATTTGTGCATAATATGACATAGTGTCATTATTCGAAACTTTGATCAAGTTAGGAACTGGGAATTTTTGCCCCTGTACCAGAACTCCTGTTTTACTCAATAAACATGGAGGGACGGATTGTTCGTAAACCTATGGATCACTTGAAGAGTAAGTAGATGCTCCAGGAGTCAGTGTTGCCATCAAGAAATGATTTTGACCCTTTAAGCAGATAGACCTGTTATAGACATTACTGATGACTCCCTGCAAGCAAATAGTAATGAACTGCCTGTGCCAGAATAGGTACTTGTTGTTTGCAGTTCCTGTTAATGTCAATCCTGTGGAAGCATCTCAGACAACAGAATTACTACAAGAAGCAGAATTACTACAGAAAAAACCTCTCAAAGACTTGATTTACAATTGTCCAAAATGTTTACTTAGAATTTGGGCTTGAGTAATTTGGTTATTGAATATTATGTAAAAGAGTTAGAGGAGGAGGGATGCGGTAATTGTGGTGTTTGTTCCTTTAAAGACAACACTGACTTGAGGGACCAATTGGGACTGAGAGTGCGTAATCACCCCGGGGACTGGAGTCCTCTATTAGGCAGAAGACTTATAGAAACTGGGGCAGCCAGGGGGCTGATAGCCTCCAAACAATTTTCCCTTATTAATAAATATCCCTGTGTTCCTGATGAAGTATTATTACAATAACGAAGCTAGATTCTAAGTAAAGCTGAACTCTGTTCAGTAATGTGAACGTAACCTCAGAAAGACATTTTCAGTATCCTCTGTCTTGACTTGGGCATTTTTTCCCCATTTCCCATACTAACCAAAATTATTTCCTATCTATGAGATTGCCAAATTGTCATTTTGTTTTTGATGGTGTGGATTTCTCCAAAAGGAAATGAGATGAAACTGTTCAAATGTGCAAACACAGAAAAGTGTTTTGGTGTCAAGCCTGAGAGATGAAAGAACAATTCTTTCATTTTTTTTTCCATTGGCTCTGTATTTTTCCTTTGGTAATCATGTTGTAAAATATTAATTGCTGAGACTTTTAAGAAAAATCCATTTATGGTTAATGATATGGAGTATTTCAAAGAAACTGGTAAACAGAGATAGCAGTGGAAGTTATTTTGAATGAAAATAATAAACAGCAGAAAAAAATGTGTCTTTGGCCTCAGCTAGGTAATAGTAATTTGACAATTGCGTTAGGTGAAAAAATATTCTAACTAAAAATCTTATTTTGCTAGTTTGACTCCTCCTCACTCACATATATTACTCACTGTTGGCAGCTCTGTAACTGATTTTTATCTGCACGTATTTATGCCAATGTAATGATTTGACGTCTTTTTATCAGAGGCTTTAAAATTAGCTATTTTGAGAGCACAGAAGCACTATTCCACATTGGTGAATCACATTGCTATTTCAGGAAATTGTTTCATTCCTTACAAGAAAACAAAGCCTTGACAGTGACTCATCACTGCTATACTGTCACGAAGAGGTACCAGGTATGTCCCTCATGTAGTAAGCACATATTAGAGGGAAAGTCACTTCGGCAGTATTGGCTTCAAAGCAATAGTGGCAGAGACTTTTGATGAGGTGGCATGCTCATGCCCTTTGACAAGAATTACTTCTGTTTGGGAAACCCAATAAAGGAAAGGGAAAAACATCCACTGAAATCTTCTTAATGTTCTAAAATCTCTGCAAAAAGTGATGTATACCACTTTGCCTCAAAAGTTAAAAAAACATAGTTTTTTTAGCTTCCATAATACAAATGAAATTCAAAATGTTACAATTATTTACACTCATTGTACTTTTCTCAGTTCTGTGACCAGTTAAGAATGAAGAAAAATAGTTTCCTGGAACTGGTTACAAGACAGCAGCTTTAGTGAGTGGTTCTGCATATGAATTGTAACTTTGCATTGTAGCCTTTGACCAGACTTGTCATCATTTCTTCTTTTGTAACCTGATTAGCTTGCCATCTGTGAGTTATTTTCAGTGGATTAAGTATCTGGCCCTGACTGATTTCTTTCAGTGAGACCAGGGTGATAAAGTTACCTTACACTCCAAACTATGATTACAAATATTATTCCCAAGACAACGCACAGAATTAAGCACTAATCATATTCTTTGAACTAAAACATCCTTTCAGAACCAATCATCTGTAATGTTCGACTAAAATATACCTGCTTTAATTCCACCTTTTGCTTCCTGGCTGGTTACCATGAGCAAATTCAGAAATCTCCCCCTAGGTGTATTATTGCCAATGCTGAACAGCAAAAAATAGATGGTGTGAATGATTGTTTAAGCATGACACTCAAGGAACCTGGCAACACACTTCAGAGACTGGAATCGTACCTGACAAACAGGAATGCACATACATTACCAGTTAATGCCACCGAGGCACCACTGTGAGAACTGCACTTTCATATTCAGCAATACTGCGTTCACTAATGATCCTAAAACGTTCGATTCTATTCAGATAATAAAAAACTCATGTCAACCTTTAATAATGCCTGGATAACATACAGGCTTGAACTGACAAATGATGAGTAACATCTGTAGGCCACAAATGTCAGGCAATGATTATTTGCAGTAAGATTCCCAGCTTCCTCCCCCTTGATCTTTAATGGCATCACAATTGGTGAGGCCTCCAGCATCAACATCTTGAAGGACACAATTGACCAGCAATTTAATTTGACCAGCCATATCTATATTTGTTCCCATGGAATGATTCTGAAAATGTTTCAGCTATTCACAGTAACAGGTGATGCTTCATTGAAGTGAAAAGCAGCAAATATACTCATGCATAAAAAGGATCAGAGAGTCACAGATCAGTAGCTGCAATGAAGATTTGATCAAATCTTAGACATGCTGACGAATGGGAAACTGCTGTGCTATCTCAATTGCATAAATAACCACGCAATCACCATTTTTATTTCAGAACAAACTGATTTATTGTGTTATACTCCATTCTATGGTATTAATGATTCTCTTAATTCCCACCTTGAAGTCAAAGTATTAAACCTCTTGTTTCCAGAATATGCCAACATTTCATAAAGCTGGATTCTTAGTAATGTATGTTTTCAGCTGTTTAATTGGTATGTGATTTACTTTAGGTGACCCAAGTATTGGTTTTGATTAGTATATTCAAAGAGCTTACTAAACTCTACTTCCATGCTCATCAGTCATCTGATTCATTGCTTTTGTTGACTCTGCAATATCTGTAATTTCTCATTTGAAACAGGGCAGTACACTGTTGTATTGAACAGTCGACTGATGAAATTGTGTGTAATCTCAGAACCAGATATTTTAGAAATCTGACAATGATGTTTTTTACATCCTTCTGCGCTCTATAAATGAAGTGCAGTTGCCCTTATATTATTGTGCTCCTATTTATGCAAATTCAATCAGCACATCTCCTGAAGAATCAATTGTGGGCCCCTTCCTTCTCTTCATCAATGTGCTACTCTGACCCACAAGCACAAGGGTCAGTTTCCATATGTATGCTGACAATATCCTGATCTACCTCTTCTTCTCTCAGCCAAACAATAACCGCTATGTTATGAAACTATCTGTTAGCATCTGGGGAAGATCAAAACTGCCCCTGGGGAAGATCAAAACCATTTGTTTGGGCCTTCATGATGCAAGCGTACTGAGTAAGGGCAGAAATAGGCTATTTGGCCCTGGAGCCTGCCCTATTATTTGATAACCATCATGGCTGATTTGATTGTCGCTACAACTCTACTTTCCTGCCTACCCCCGTTACCCCTCAACTTCCTTGTCAGTGAAGAATTTACGTCATTCAGCCTTAAAAATATTCAATGATTGTCTCCACTACTCTCTAGAAAAAAGAATTCCACAATGATCCTCTGAGAGAAAAGGTTTCTCCTCAGCTACGTCTTCAGTGGGAAATCCCTTATTTTTAAATGGTGCCCTTATGTTCTAGTCTCTCTTCCACAAAGGAAATGTCCTGTTAGGCATCCACCCTGTCAAGTCCTTTTCAAGATGTTATATGTTTCAAAAAGATCACCTCTGATTCTTGTAAACTCCAATGAATATGGGCCCAACTTGTCCATTCTTTTCTGATGAGATAATTCCTTCATCCCAGGAATCATAGGAACATAGCCATTCAGTCCATGGAGCCTGCCTCACCATTCAGTTGGTTAATGGCTGATAGTCTACCTCAATGCCTCTTTCACGCGCTCGCCTCATATTCCTTGTTGTCATTAGTATCTAGAAATCTGTCAATTTCTGTTAATGATTGAGCAGCCACAGCCTCGGGGGTACTCCAAAAGTTCACCATCCTCTGAATAAAGAAATTCCTCCTCATCTTAGTCTTAAAAGGCTTTCTCTTTATTTTGAGTCTATGCCCACACTCCCCAGACAGGGGAAACAATCAATAGAGTGAACCTTTTCTGAACTGCTTCTAATGCAATTATATCTTCTTAAGTAACAAGACCAAACCTTTTACACAATACTGCAGCTGTAGTCTCACCAATGCCATGTACAACTGTAGTAAAACATCCCTACTTCTATATTCCATCTCCCTTGTAAGAAATGATAAATTCCACTTGTCTTCCTAATCACTTGCTATACTACGTACTACCTTCTTGTGATAATCTTTTATTCTTTGATGGAATGTGGGTATCACCAGCAAGGCCAGGATTTGGTTCGCATCCCTAATTGCCCTTGAATGATTTGCTAGGCTCTTTCCGAGAGACATTAAAGAGTCAACATTGCTGTGGGTCTAGACTTGCATGTAGGATGGCAAATTTCCTTTCCTAAAGGATGC
Source organism: Carcharhinus amblyrhynchos (assembly GCF_965287045.1). Classification (NCBI taxonomy): domain Eukaryota; kingdom Metazoa; phylum Chordata; class Chondrichthyes; order Carcharhiniformes; family Carcharhinidae; genus Carcharhinus; species Carcharhinus amblyrhynchos. Next base: position 47,810,907 of record NC_137334.1, read on the forward strand.
TTGTGAACCAGATGTAGCAGGATACTCAAATCCTTGTGTACCACAAGAGTTCTGCAATATCCTTCGAATTAAATAATGTATTGCTTTCTATTTTTCCTGCCAAAGTGGACAAGTACACGTTTTCCCACATTATACTCTGCCAATGTCTTAATATCTGCCAATTTCTTACTCAATTAATTCCTTTGCAGACTACATGTCTTCACAACTTAATCTCTTACCCAATGTTGTAATCAGCAAATTTAATAACTATACATTCGGTCCCTTCATCCAATTCATTGATAAATTTATTTATTAGTCACAAGTAAGGCTTACATCAATACTGCAATGAAGTTAATGTGAAATTCCCCTAAAATTGTAAATAGTTGAGGCCGCAGCACTGTTTCTTGCACTAAGCCTTTAGTTAGTTTGTCAATCAAAAATGATCCATTTATCTGTATTCTCTGCTTCATGTTGGCTAACCACTCCTCTATCCACGCTAACATGTTACCTCCTACGCCTTGAGCTCTTACTTTGTATTGTCAATGATGTGGCACATTATCAAATGCCTTTTGAAAATTCAATAGCATTACATCTACAGGTTCCCTTGTTAGGTTAGTACATCAGAAACCCCAAGGTATAGTATGAAGCCAGACTAGACCCCAACAATTTTTCTGTTTTGACATTAACGTGAGGATAGGATGTTTCACTGCAGGCATGATTCTACTAACTAATTAGGGAGCTTTTGTCAAAACTATCTTTATTTAACAATACAGTTTAACTATAACAAATGAATTAGCTTAACTTTTAACAATTGAACAATACTTAAACATGACAAGAAATAATTGCTGATCTATCCATATTTGTTCCAGTCAAACAGTATTTCTCTTATAGACTTAAATCCTTTTTAAAATTAATTAGCAAAACACAGACACACTTGCTTTGACATAGATTACCAGTTTTGGAGCTTTCAGAAAGCCTCAGGAGGAAGAGACACTCTTTTATCTAGCAGCCCCAGGCAGCAACTGCTCTTTATTTTAAAATGAAAATGAAACTTTTTCTTGCAAGTTGAGTGCCTCCCATTAACCACATGACTGTCCCTGTTAATCAACCTAATCCAAACTCACATGACTCTGCATACCTAGCCTAAAATTCCAGAAGAACTTAAAAACCATATTTTGCAAAATTACACATTCCTAGCTAAAATCATTTATTATCCTGCATGTTTTCCCAGATAAATCAACTCATAACAAAACATTGCCTGTTAAAGTAGCCCCATCTTAAACATAAAATATAGCAAAATAGCACAATATCATCACACCCATTATCTATGTTGCTGATTATTTCCTCAAAGGGCTCTAATACATTAGTCAAGTGTGATTTCCCTTTCGCAAAATCATGTTAACTCTGTCTAATTGTGATAAACTTCTTAAAAGATTCTAGCATTTTCCCAATGACAGATGTCAGGTTAACTGGCATGTAGCTCTCATGCTTCTTGTTTCCCTCTGTTCTTGAACAGAATAGAGGACTTACATTTGCTGTTTTACAGTCTGATGGGAGCTTCCTAGCATCAAGTGAATTTTGGAAAACTATAACCAAGTCATCTACTATCTTAGCAGCCATTTGTCTTAGGACTCTGTTTTCATGCCACTATTACAAGCCTCCCTCTCTTGCTGCCGCTCGTTTGGGCTCAATCAAATTATGGTTTGTTGTCCTGCTCAGCCCAGAACCAAACCTTAAATTATGCATTTTATCTTTTGTCAAGATGGCTTATTTTTGTTTCTGTAATATTACTAACATACACACAACCTCACCCTTTCTATTGCAGAAAACATTATCCATAATTTTGTTATTTCTAAGCTCAGTTATTCCTTTCATGGTAATTCCAGCCTTCCTAATCTCTCATTCGTTAGAGCACAAAATGAGGGCATTCAGCTCAGTTCTTTCAAAGAGTTATCCAGTTAGATCCACTCCTTTTCCTTTTTCCATATAGCACCTAGATTTTCCTTTTCAATCCAATTCACTTCCCCTCAAGAAGTTACTTTTGAATCTGTTTCTGTTCATGTTTTGGATAGTGCGTTCCAGATCACTATGATTTGTGCCATTTAAAAGAATATTAACCATATTTCCCCTCATTTTATTTTGCCAATTGCCTTGAATCTGTGACTTCTGGTTTCCAACTCTCTGCCAAATGGCATCCCCACCCAAAAAGCCACTCCTTGAATGAACATAAAGAGCTACAAAGTAATAAATATGAAGCTAGTTGCACTATGAAACAGAATTATGCCCATATTACCCTGGAGCTGCCATGATTTATTCATTCTCTGTCAGATTACAGTCCCACAATTATTTGATGGCAGCTTAGCAATTGAGAATGTACAATGCAGATATTGTTTATAGTACCACTACAAAATGCAAATACAAGATGAAATTCAGCATATGCTCTTCCCCAGTGTCTTAGTTGAGTGTGCCATCAACATGCTGAAATGATTGTGATGCCTGGATCAATCAAGGCTAGTACTGCAGTACAGTGTGACTAAAATGGCAACAATTGTCACAGCCTGTTGTATCCTGCACAATATTGTCCTACAAAGAGGCATCATCATGCAGTGGGCAAGCCAGAAAGATGGCACTGACTGTATCACTAATGATGGGTATATGTAACAACGCAGCAAGATTCATTAGACAGGATCTAACAGCACGTCTAGCTGTCTCAAACATCCATTAAACAAGCCATTTCTGTTTGTCCAACGCCTTTCAATTTCAATCTTTGCCTCAATTAGACTGAGCCATATTTTGAGAACCACAAATACCACACTATTTCTCCCTAAATGCTATCTTGTCCTTCGTTAATACACCACAACTTTAATTAACTCTTTCAGTGTGTGCTGCAGGAGTATTCTGTGCATCTTCCGGGTGCTTGGTGAAATTGAATGGTGTGTCTCTTAATTGTGTGATCTTGATTAATATTTTGCAACAACACAATTGTCCAAAAGTTCTATTTTAACCAATTTTATTTTTTTCTGTCTGTTTAACAGAACATTTTACTTGTATTGTCAAAGTATTGTACAATTTATTATACACACAAGCTGTTGCAACACTTTCAGTTAGATTCAGCAAAGAGGAAAGAGCTGCTTGGAAGAATTCTCGGAAACTCAAGGTCAGTATACTGATTTAAAATTCAACAATGTAAACTATAGTCCCTTCAAAATAGGTGTGCTAGTTTAATTTATTTAATTTAATTTTTTACTATATCTATGATCTGACAAATGTGTCTTGCCTCCCTGAATTTCAAAGACATGATAGCTTGCATGAATGTGCAACAACTTTATGGTGCTTAACTTGACAAAAGGTGAAATTGTTTTTCAATGATTTGTCACCTTCAGTCCTTATTTAAATATTGGTGAACAACCCATGTTTAAAACAAAAGCCCAAGAAATAATGGGAATGGGTAGAAGGTCTGTGATGTAAAGATGGGGTGCTAATGTTTTAGGTGGACTTTTTAAAATAGGAATATGTTAGATGATCAAACTACTTAATATGACTGAACTAAGTGGAGGGGTGAATGGAGAATAAATGAAAGTTGAGAATGTAATAATACTTACTTCTGTTACAACATTGCACCTAATAGTCCAGGATGGATTTTTTTAAAGGACCATAAAGAGATGAAAATGCTGGTTGATATTCAAGAATCATCTCAGACATTGAAAAGGCATGAAAAGATACAAGCTATAATGAACCAAATTGTGGAAGACAATAGAGTCAGCAGTAAAAGGGGAAAAAAATGAAGGTTAGAATCCTGAAGTTACCAAACTTCATGTAGAAAGGCAGAAAGAACAAAGTTGAACTAGGAGCAGAAATTACAATGGCAAGTCCTTGGAAATCATACCAATGCATACACACACACACATTGGAGATTTTGGCAAAGTGTTTATCCAATCTACATTTGATTTCATCAGAGGAATAGTGTGATGAATACTCTTGGTAATTAATGTGGGAAAAGGGGCAAGTATTTTCCACATTTACAAGGAAAAGCCAACTTAAAGTAGAATGAACAGGAGGAATGTCATTGTGGAAAACAGAGAAGGAAGAGGAAATGTGGTTGAAGGGATCATTTTGTAAATGGAAGATATGAAGAATAAGATAAATGGTTAGGATGAAATGATTCTTATTCTTGAAAAGGCAGCGATCAAAACATTAGATGATATATTAATAAGTATATTATTCAGTAATATTATCTGGCAGACATGGTCAAGTTGCTTGTTAACCGTAAATATGAAAATCCTTGGATGAGAGAAAAAGAGAATTCAGATACTCTAGGGTAGAATCAATGTGGAATCATCAGAACAGATGTAGTAAGGACAAAAATGAAAAAGGCATGGAATATTTACAAAAAGGAAAACTGAAAGCAAGCAGACTCTAAAATATTATGGGAATATATGGGCTTACAATAGATATTCATTGAAACTCCATTGTCAAACATTAAGAACCAAGTCAGAAATGAACCACAATGATGAGGGATTTTGTGGAAATGGAAGTAATAATTTAAATGAATTGGTTGGCTCAAAGGAAGAACAGAAGGCAGCCGCACCACAATCGTTAGTGTAATAGAAAAACAGCTTATAGAAGATACTTGGATACGGTTGAAACAATTGGGTTTTAAGTATTCATTAAGAAGAAGCATAGATGGGAGCCTTGTAGGTCCTGATAGCAGCATCCCTTGCCTGGAGAACGTGGGTGAAAATCTAATACTAAAGGAAAGTATGAGATGTTGGAAATTTGATATAAGAAAATCAGAAAATGCTGGAAATACTCAGCAGATCAGGCAGTACCTGTGGTGAGAAACAAAGTTAACATTTCATTTCGATTATGAACTTTCATCAGAACTTGGGTGAAATTCTACCCAGCTAGCCTTTACATGTGGGAAATCTCTCCAGCTGTAGAGTCACAGAGGTTTACAGCATGGAAACAGGCCCTTCGGCCCAACTTGTCCATGCTGCCCTTTTTTTTGGCTAGTCCCAATCGCCTGCATTTGGCCCGTATTTTTCTATACCCATGTAACTGTCTAAATGCTTTTTAAAAGACAGAATTATACCCACCTCTACTATTACCTCTGGCAGCTTGTTCCATACACTTACCACACTCTGTGAAAAAATTGCCCCTCTGGACACTTTTGTATCTCTCCCCTCTCACCTTAAACCTATGCCCTCTAGTTTTAGACTCTCCCTACCTTTGGGAAAAGATATTCTATCTAGCTCATTATTTTATAGATCTCTATAAGATCACCCCTCAGTTTTCTACGCTCCAGAGAAAAATGTCCCAATCTATCCAGCCTCTCCTTATAACTCAAACCATCAAGTCTAGGTAGCATTCTAGTAAATCTTTTCTGCGCTCCTTCTAGTTTAATAATATCCTTTCTATAATAGGTTGACCAGAGCTGTACACAGTATTCCAAGTGTGTCCTTACTAATGTCTTGCACAGCTTCAACAAGAAATCCCAACTGCTGTGTTCAGTGTTCTGATCAATGAAACCAAGCATGCTGAATGTCTTGTCTTCTTCACCACTCTGACCAGTTGTGCCTCCACTTTCAAGGAGCCATGAGCCTTTATCCCTTGGTCTCTATGCTCTGTACCTCTTCCCAATGCCTACCATTAACTGAGTAAGTCCTGCCCTGGTTCGGTCTACCAAAATGCATCACCTTACATTTATCTAAATTAAACTCGATCTGCCATTCGTCAGCCGACTGCCCAATTGATCAAGATCCTGTTGCAAACCTTGATAACCTTCTTCACTGTCCACTATACCACCAATCTTGGTGTCATCTGCAAACTTAATAACCATGCCTCCTTTATTCTCATCCAAATCATTAATATAAATGACAAAAAACAGTGGACCCAGCACTGATCCCTGAGGCACACTGCTGGTCACAAGTCTCCAGTTTGAAAAACAACCCTCTACAACCTCCCTCCAGCTTCTATCATCAAGCCAATTTTTGTATTCATTTAGCTACCTCACCTTGGATCCCAAGAGATTTAACCTTATGCAGCAACCTAAGATGTGGTACCTTGTCAAAGACCTTGCTAAAGTCCATGTAGACAAAATCAACTGCACTGCCCTCATCTACCTTTTTGTTTATCCCTTTTCACTATATTCCCCTTCCATTGCCTAACCTTGCCGCTATCACCAGTATTTTGCTCTCTTCTGAAAGGATTGTTCCCAGTGAGATGCCCTTGTTCACTCTCCTATTGCCCAGTCTTGGCTGCCCTTTCTATAAAACTTGCCTCTGTCAAAGATGTAAAACTTACTCACTTGCCTGTTCCCACAAAGTTAAATCATTCTTTCCATGTGACGCAGTCATTTCTACTAGGTTTGTAGTATATTGTACTTACTGATCACTCCATGATTTTCCTTGCATTGGGGAAACCAAACATAGATTACATGATCTTTTTGCTGAACAAGAACTTGCATTTATTTAGTGACTTTGACCCCAAGGCATTGTATACAGCTATGAGGAACCTGGAGTTTGGCAGAACTGGGATGCAAGCATGGCTTGAAGCATTGTTTGGTAGTGTACGTCAGCTGTGAAGGAAGTGGGAGGCATGGCCTGACACCACTGGTGGTGCAGTTTGCACTTCTGGAGTTGTAAAGAGTGAACTTAATGAGGAGTGTACTGACGACAATGCTTTTAAAAGCAATGAGACAGTCCCTGATTTGAGAGAAACACTTAGAATTTCAGCAAGATTTCAGGAAAGGAAATTGGGTGTTAGGTGTTTTGTGCAACTGGGGTCCAAGCAGTAGAGAGTTGTTTTCAAGTATGAGACAAGGTTAGCAGTGCCAAAGAGGTGTGCTACAAACTTACTTGGAAGATAGAGGCACATGATGTTAAAGGGCCTTTGATAATTTGAGTCAAAAATTTCTATGGAATAGAAAATGGAGTGAAGTGGTGAAGGGATATTCTTTAGACTGAAGAAAAATATGCTTTGGGATCCCCCAAGAGCCAGTACTGAGACCACTGTTTTTTTGTGAAATACGTGACACTTGGACTTTGGTATAGGGAGTGAATCTGCAAACAATTTCAAAGTTTGCAGATGCCAAAAAATATGGCAACATAATAAATAGCCACGAACATAGTTGCAGACAACAGGAGAACATAGACCAGCGAAATGGGCTGGCTTGGTGCAGCTGCAATTTATTGTGGATAACTGGAGTTGAAGCACTTTGGGAGAAACAACATGGAGAAGCAGTATAATCACAATAGTACTATTTTGAGAGGGGATGCAAGAACAGAGGAATGCCTGGGCTCATATTGACAAATCTTTGAAGATGGTGAAACAAGTTGGTAACACTATATGGAATATTTAAGTTTGTAAATAAAGATATTCAATACATTAACAACAGTTATGCTAAACGATTAGGCCTTGGGTGGAATATTGTGCATTGTTCTGAGCACTGTACTTTAGTAAGGTTGTCAAACCCTGAAGATGGTACAGATAAATCTGACCGGTGTGATACAAAGGAAGAAGTTCATTAATGTGGAGAAGCTGGGATTGTTTTCCTTGAAATTAAGATGTTTAAGTGGAGACATAATGGAGGTATCCAAAATTAGGAAGAGCTTTGATAGAGCAAGTGAAATGAAACTATCCTTTGACAATGGGATTGGTAATGAAAGATCACAGATTTAAAATAATTGGAAGCAAACTTGAGGAGAAAAGAAAAATTGCCTCATACAAAGGATTATTGAGATCTGGCTAAATGTGTGGTGGAATCAGAGTCCACAGAAATTTTGAAATGTTATTTGGCATGTACTTGAAAACTAGTTTGGAGAAAAAGCCTGGATGTAGGACTAAACTGGACAGCTCTTTCAAAGAACCAACACAAACCCAATGGGTCAAATGGCCTTCTTCTGACCTCTCAAATCTTGTGATTTTGACTAGAGGGAGACCAGAGTTCAGTGACAGAGTGGCAACAAGATTGAGCGAATATTTGACTTAATGGACAAAAAAAGGGAGGGGAATATTAATTAGCATTAATTAATTAGCATTAATCAGATAGTCTCCCTACTGGAGTCAACCTCATGAATTTCTTGCTCTTGTTGCTAGAAATCTGGATGAAGGAAATAGAGGACAAAGTTCAAGGAGATAGTTAATGATAAAGACAAGGTGTCTGGGGTCATGGGAAATAATGGACTGAAAATTCAGCAGTACAGAGTTCGAGAGTGTTGTAAGCCACTAGAGAGTGATTTTTCCCAAGGGAAATCCTCCTTACCCTCCATTTCTGCAAGAAATGAAGTTTAAGGAGGATAGAGGAATATGGGTGATTAAGAGCACAAGGAAGTGTACAGAAGTGTCATTGCTGGTCACTTATACCGTGGGAGTGGAGAAGTGAGCTGATGGTGATGGCAGTGAATGTGGGCAGATGAGTTTATATGGAGAGAGATCTAAGAAGGATATGAGAATAGTGAATTTAAAGAAGGGAGGAAAGAGGAATTGAAAGTAGCTAGAATGATTGCCCTTTGAAGAAGCTGAGAGAAAAAGGAAATGAAGACCACAAGAGACTTCATATTCAACAACTTTGCCTCAACTTAATAAATATTTCAAGGCACTTGACAAGTGCTTTATCAAATAGAAGTTGATGCCGAACCACGTATCAAGATAATAGACAAAAATAAATTATTGCAGAGGCTGGAACCTGAACCTAAAACAGAAAATGCTGCAAGATCTGAGGAGATCTGACAGCATCTGTGGAGTGAGAACAGAACTAATGTTTCATTTTTTAAAAAAATCTCACTTTCCACCTTGTTTCCCCCTATTCCCCCCACCCCATTAGGTCCATCTGTTACATGTCTCAGGTTGTCCTTTGACACTCTGCTTACCTTCATTCTGCCATTTACTCATTAATGGACACTATCAGCCCACTTTTCAACTGTGATCACCACCATTTAGATTCCTTTTGTATATGCCATCTTTGTCAGTTACCACTGCCACCACCGTTCTGTAACAGTATACATTTCATCCTATTTTCATTGTCTACCACTCTGATGAAGGGTCATCCAGACTCAGAACTTTAGCTCTATTGTCTCTCCACAGATGCTGAGATTTTCCAGCATTTTCTGTTTTTGTATTAGGATAATAGGATAGATGATCAAAAATATTATCAAGGAGATAAATTAAAAGGTGTGCCTTTAGGAAACAGAGAGAGACAGAGACAGACAGTAAGGTTTAGAGGACGGATTACAGAACTGACAGCTGAAGGGACAGCCACCAATGAAAGGGCAAAGACCATCAGAGATCCATAAGCAGCCAGAATTGGAGAAACACAGAGTGCTTGGGGAGTTGCAGATCTAGAGAAGATTAGAGATAAGAACACAAGAAATAGGAGCAGGAGTAGGCCATCTAGCCCTTCGAGCCTGCCCCGCCATTCAATAAGATCATGGCTGATCTGTCGTGGCTCAGTTCCACATTCCCGCCCTCTCCCCATAACCCTTAATCCCCTCGCTTATCAAAAACCCATCAACCCGCGTCTTAAAAATATTTAGCGAGGCAGCCTCCACCACTTCAACGGGCAGAGAATTCCAGAGATTCACCACCCTTTGAGTGAAGAAGTTCCTCCTCAACTCCGTTCTAAACCGCCCCCCCTTTATCTTGAGGCTGTGCCCCCTAGTCCTACTGTCCTTTCTGAGCGGGAAGAGTCTCTGCACCTCTATCCTATCCATCCCATTCATCATCTTGTATGTCTCAATGAGATCTCCCTCATTCTTCTAAACTCTAACGAGTACAAGCCTAGTTTAGTTATAAGGGTGAGCAAGACCAAAAAGAAATTTGAGCACAAGGATGAGAACTTTAAAGTTGGGATATTACTTGTCCAGGATTCAGTGTAGACCTGGGAGCACATGATTAATACACGAATGATATGGTTTAAAACAGGATATGGGCAGTAGAGCTTTAAATGAGCTTAAGCTTATGCATGGTGGGAGGTGGATGGCCAGCCAGGGGAACAATGGAATAGTCAAGTCCAAAGCTAACAAAAGCATGGATGATAGTTTCATCAGCGGAAAGGTTGAGGCAAGAGCGTACGTGGGCAATCTTATAGAGATGAAAGTAGGGTTCTTAGTGAGGGAGGGATTGTGGAGTTGTGAACTCCGGTCAGGATCAGTCAGAATGCCAAAGCTGCAAACAGATTGGTTCAGCCTCAGATGGTCTAAAAGCATGACAGCAGCTGCTATAGTGGTAATCACATCAGCAAATCGTTAGAAAGTCGATGTCAGCATGGACTTGCACTTAATGCAGTATTCGTCCAATTGTACTGATTGGTCAGTGGCACCAATCAAAATGCGTGGAGTGGATGCAGTTGCACTCAGCTAGTGGTTCCCTCCAGCAACTAGCATGCTATCCAAGGACTGGCAGTCACCAAAGAGGATGAGGGCATTACTTCTCCATGAGCTAACTCTTTTAGATTCCATAACTAAAAATCCATAATGCAGCAGCCTTTGGAGGAGTGCCATTGGCACCCCCATGATGAGGATAACCATTATGTACACCTCAGTCACAAGCAGAGGCACACAAGCAAGCTGCCTCTACCTCATCTGATACCACAAGAATAGTACTGTACAAAATGGCCAAGAGCAGATACAACCATGTCAGTCACTGTACCCGGTGCTCATAGGGTTAATTTCTTTAGTGGTTTCACACATTGTTACTCATGAATAACATTGAAAATGTTGAGGCATGGTCCCATACATGTGAGCTTCTATTCTTTAGTGACAAGATTGATAAAGAGGGAAGAAGTGGTGAAAGGGAGCACTGATTTTTGAACAGGAATACAGAAGACCACATTTAGAGCTTTTATGGTGTTGACTCTTATTTCCCACGATTTTTCTTTAAGCAGCGATGTGAAGTGCAGACAAGCTCTTCCCTTTCTGAGGCAAGCCTTGAATTCCAACTGCTGGAAAGAAGGAGCATGTTTGTGAGAGTTTTGATGACTGTTTGGGGGAATACCTGGCATGTCTGTATTGATAGTTAATTGTTTTTTCCTCCCTGCACAAAAGGATAGGGAAAATACTTGTATGTTCCTTGCTGGTAATGGTAGCATTCAGCAGTTTTCATGCGTAAGACAATTTCTTCTGTGTTTGCACACATAATGATGGTGATTGACTTTGTTTTAGCTGTAAGTGAGGTCATGATAATATACGTTTGACCATAAGGAACAGATTGCTGTGGACTGCAGCAGCTGTCTACTTTAGTTTTTTGTGAATCAGTACCCATTGGGCCCAATTTTATCATTGCATCACACCCATTTTTGGCCTTGAAAACATGGTAAAGTTGGGTGCGAGGCCATTAACGCGATCTGCACCTGTGTCTGCACAGATTGCCACTTTACCGAAACCAGGGAATGGCAGCGATGCGCTCCGTGCCCAAAATGGGCACAACTGCGATTTAAATGTATTTGCATGTATTTAAATTGAATTAATGAACTGCTCGCCCAACTTTATCAGCATTTCCCCTTTTCCCCACTGTGTTTGTCAATCTGGAACCACGCCGTAATGAACTGGCTAAATAAAAGTCTGAATCGGGTGCTCCAGCTGCTAAAGAGCGTGTTCGGTGCTTCCAACAGCTCTCTAACTCAGATCAGTGGCAGGGAGAAGGAGGGAGGTGGATCAGATCATTGTCTGGGAGGGGAGAGAAGGAAGGCAGGTAAGATGTATCTCAGGTGCGGGGGAGGCTCGATTGCTCACTTGTTGGGGGGCAGGGGTATCTGCTGCCATTCTGCAGGCGATAGGTGGGGGGGGGGGGGCGGTCAGGGCTGGCAATCAATCTGGGTAGCGGAGGGGTTGATAAGGGGGACAGCAATGTCTATGGGTATTGGGGGGGGTGGATAAGGGGGACATTGATGTGTGTTGGTAGTTGGGGGGTAGATAAGGGGGACAGTGATGTGTATTGGTAGTGGGGATGTGTGGATAAGGAAGACAGTGATGTGTGTGGGTAGTGGGGAGGCTGTGGATAAGGGGGAACAGTGATGTGTGTGGGTAGCCAGGAGGGAGGGGATTGATAAGGGGGACAGTGATGTTTGTGGATAGTGGCAGGTTGCATAAGGGGAACAGTGATGTTTGTGGGTCGTGGGGGGGGTGGATAAGGGTGACAGCCATGTGTGTGGGTAGTGCGGGAGGTGTGGATAAGGGAGACAGTGATGTGTATGGGCAGTGAGGGAGATTGATAAGGGGGACAGTGATGTGTGTGGTTAGTGGGGGGTGGATAAGGGGGACTGTGATGTGTGTGGGTTATGGGGGGAGGTGTGGATAAGGGGGACTGTGATGTGTGTGGGTAGTGGGGGAGTGTGGATAAGGGGGACATGATGTGTTTGGCAAGTGGGGTTGGTGAATAAAGGGCACAGTGATGTGTGTGGGTGGTGGGGGGTGAATAAAGGGGACACTGATATGTGTGGGTAGTGGGGGGAGAGGAGTAAGGGGGACAGTGATGTGTGTGGGTAGTGGGGAAGTGGATAAGGGGGATAGTGATGTGTGGGTATTGGGGGAGTGTGGATAAGGGGGACAGTGATGTGTGTGGCTATTTGGGGGGGTTGGATAAGGGGGACAGTGATGTGTGTGGATAGTGGGGGTGTGGGTAAGGGGAACAGTAATGTGTGTGGGTAGCGGGGTGGATAAGGAGGACAGTGATGTGTGTGGATAGTGTGGGGGTTGGATAAGAGGGACAATGATGTGTGTGGGCAGTGGGAGGCTGGATAAGGGGGACAGTGATGTCTGTGGGGGCCATTGCTCCCATGTTTCGCTCCCGAGCTGCTTTCTGCGGCCGGGGAGTGATCTGACACAGGCGCGCCTTTTCAATTTGTTTTTGCACTGCGCTTGCGCAATTCACAGCTCCAGTCATTTCAACTGTGTTAAGCCCCGCCCACAGCGCGAAGGGGACTGGTGATTTTTTTTTCAGGCTGAGTGCGTATGGGGGCGCCTGAAAGCAGATTTCTAATCGGATCTGCATTATGCCCAGATTCAGTGTAGAATGAAAATGGTAAAATTGGGCCCATTGTGTCTGTATCACAGTGTTGGGTAGGATAACATAGTGGCTATGTTACTGATTAGTGATCTAGAGGCTTGAGTTAATAATCTGGAAATATTAATCTGGAGATGTGTGTTCAAATCCCGTTGAATTTAAATTCAATTAATTAAATGCACTTGAAATGAAAATATATTATCTGTAATAGTGGCCATGAAACTCGCAGGTTTTGAAAAACTATAGTTGGTTCACTGATGACCTTCAAGAAAGGAAACCTGGCACCTTTACCGAGTTTGGCCTGTATGAGATTCTAGACCCATGGCAATGTGATTGACTTTCACTTGTCCTTGAAAATGGCCTTGCAACCTACTCATTCCATCAGAAACCACTGCAATGGTTCAAAAAGGTGGCTCACCATTACTTTTACAGGAGCAATTGAGGAAGGGCAATATGTGAGAGCTTTGCCAATAGTACCAAAATCCCATGAATAAATATCTTTAACAAAGTCCTTACACTGCTGCAGTTGATATTGTAGATTCAAGGCATGGTCCAACAGGATTTTTTTACTGTTACATATTCCTACTGTTGGTTGAAAAGTTTCATAAATTATATAAATACTTGTGTTTTGCTAACTAGATTTACATCAGTTAATGCTCCTTCCTTGATTATTATTGAGTGCCTCAGTGTTTCCTGATTAACGTTTTGCCATATTCAAGCTACTGAAAATATGTAATTTTACTTAATGCCCACACCTTCATTAATTACACCTTCATGCCAAAGCTCTTTCTATACCTTCAGCACACATCAAAAAAAAAACTTGTTCTACTGAAATTTTGTCTGGTAAATTTTCTAAGAATAATGGTTGAATATATTGTATATCATACTATATTGATGAGTTGCATTTCATTTTTTAAACTTTGACAGACCATGTCAGATAAATCCTGGGAAGTATTACTGAGCCACATAGTCTGTGAACTGTCAAAAGGAAAGCTTTACCGTGCAAGTGACTCAGATCAAGTAACAATGGTATGTACATAAAGATAAACGTAGTATATGAACTTGCTACATTTGACATTTTGAGGTATATTTTAATAAAGATTCTATTGCTTTGCTATAACATTGTTTCATTTACAGGAACAAATAAATAATGTTCAGAGTATCACTAAATCTATGGAGCCTAAGTTTTGGACCACCAAATCAAAGTTGCTTAATGCTCTCCTGGCCACAGGGGAACAAAGAAAACATTCAAACTCTGGAAGCAGTATAGATAAGAGCCATAAGACTTTGGTTTTGAGGGAGACACAACTAATGCCCATTATACAACATTAAGAAGAGGAGAATGAGGCAGGATATACTCTAGCTTTTTAAATAAAACAGGTTAATCATATAGAAGTTAAACTGACTGCAATATAAGGGACAAAGGCACAGTGAGTAAAGAACAAGTTTAAGATGGATCTCAGGAATTCTTCCTCTATATAAAGAATGATCAGATCTGGAATAGTCTTCTAACAGGCATAATAGAGGCAGCAAAAAATGCTGTGATGGTGGATATATTTCTGTGGAAGGATGAATGAAATGAATCATGGTTTCCACAGATGTATGACGTGATAAAAGTCCTGTGCGTTGCCTCAGCAAACCTCCTCAGCAACCTGTGAATTGTGCATGCTGTGTCAAGAAAAAAAACTTTTTAGCATTTGTCTTTCACAGTTGTGAAACTATGCCTTCTTGCTGCCTTGATGTATCTGTTTCAGAATTACATTATCCTACTAAGTACCTTAAATACCACAATAAGATCCCTTCTAAGTAATTGCATTACATATTTGAAGAATTCTAATTTGTCAAGTTGTTCTTTATAGCTTTTCCTTCTGAAACCTTTCTTCTCAATTTCAACTTTCTTTTTGATCAGACTCCAAGCAAAAAACAATATATGGTTGCATTCTAGCGATGAAAGTTTCTCAAACATTATTATTATCTATACCTAACAAAAGCAAGTTGTCAGCTGATAACACATAATTTAAAACTACCTCACTACTATAATTCAGGTCAAAAACTCCAGTGTGTTTTATGAAATCTGTCTGAATCATAAGTTTTGCACTTTGAATTTGGTTAGGATGAGCAGGAGATATTTCACTTCATGTATGATTCAAATGACCCACCACGGAGCTTTTATCAAACAAAGTGTATTTAATAGTGTGGAAAGAAAATTAACAATTCCTTTTACCAATTACAAACAAGGAAAAGACAAACATGATATAGTATCAACCTTAATAGCTAAACACTGTTCCAATGAAATGAATCACATAAACAAAACCTTTGCCATTGGTTTAACACAGTAAAGACTAATGCTCATATGATAGTGGAATTTAGCCCTTTGATTGAATGCTGTAATTCTCTTGAGGCACACACAGCTTGGAGTCAGAACAACTTCAGTCCTTTGGTTGGAGAATTGAAACCCTGACTTTTCAACCTTGTAACTTCTAGCAGCCCTCTGGATA
Organism: Carcharhinus amblyrhynchos; assembly: GCF_965287045.1. Taxonomy (NCBI): domain Eukaryota; kingdom Metazoa; phylum Chordata; class Chondrichthyes; order Carcharhiniformes; family Carcharhinidae; genus Carcharhinus; species Carcharhinus amblyrhynchos. Next base: position 47,826,383 of record NC_137334.1, read on the forward strand.
CGCCCAGAACAGTTTGAAGTCAGAACGGCTTCCCAGGACACCAGGGAGATAGAGACTCTAGACAAACCAACTGCCAACAGCACTTTTTCCAGTCCAGGAAGGCAAGAAGCCTTGCTTTCAACTAACCAGCAGAATTTCCAATACCAGGGACAAAGAGAAACACTGCTGTCAGTCTGATGTCCACCCCTTTCTAAACTAAAAGTGAAAATGAATCCTTAGTTTTTTTTGCCCTGGGAAGGAACCACCTAACTTTGACTTGTCAATCAATCTTCCCCCTCACAATGCAAGGTCATAAAAGATCCCAGAGTAAAAATAAACAAACTTCCATTTAAGCCACTTAAGTAGCAATAAAAGGACTTCTAGTAGCCAGCCAGTGCCATAATGAAAAAAAACCCAAAGCTATGAGAGCTACAGAAAACTTGATTCGAACAAACACCTGTATTAAAGGTACACCAATGTCACATCACCCATAAACTTAGCTGCAAGGACTTTTCTCCTTCCTGCCAACTCCCTCGCCCCTTCTCAAGTGTGGAACACTCTGCATGCACACACAGCACATGCACAGACCTGGCTCTGAACCTGCTACACTAAAGTTACGTCCTCCAATTGCCTAATTTAATCCTCCTGAGATCAAATTTTATATTAAATTTGTCCTTTTTGTCATCATCTACTATTTTCCTACCAAGTTCCTCTTGCAATCACAAGACTGCTCCACAAACTAATGAGAGTGAAATTATACGAAGGGCAGAATTGTTTCACACCTAGAGCACCTCTGGATCTTTTGAAAGCAAAATGAAGTGAGTATATTTAAGGTTGACATATTTGAAACATAAGACACCCTCAAACCCAAAATGAACAAGCCCGTAACCAAACTGCATATTCGCAGTGCTCAACTACTCCTGCATATTTTTATCATAACATTTCTTTCTGTTATTTATATCATGACTGGGTGGCACAGTGGTTAGCACTGCTGCCTCTCAGCACCAGCGACCTGGGTTCGATTTCCGCTTGGGTTACTGTCTGCGTGGAGTTTGCACATTCTCCCTGTGTCTGCGTGTAGTTCCTCCGGGTGCTCCAGTTTCCTCCCACAGTCCAAAGATGTGCGGGTTAGGTTGATTGGCCATGCTAAATTGTCCCTTAAATTCGGGGGTTAGTAGGGTAAATAAGTAGAGTTATGGGGATAGGGTCAGGATGAGATTGTTGTCGGTGCAGACTCTTTGGGCCGAATGGCTTCCTTCTGTACTGTAGGGATTCTACGACTGTTAGTTTGTGCATTAGTTTTCCTATTCCACAGTAGGTAAGTCTGTCTTTTCTCCTTCGTAAAAGCTTTCCTTGTTAAATAGGATCATTAAATAATGAATAACGTTTCTTTCCAATTTCAGATCTTCCCTTCCTGTATTCTACTAATAAAAACTATGTACACGTATTGCAGCAAAATGTTTAAAAGTGCTAGTTTTATGTCAACAATCTTTTGCATTTATATAGCATTTTTAATAGTAAAACATCCTAAGTTGCTTCACTGGAATGTTATCAGATAACATTTGACATATAAGGAACAATAGGATAGATGACCTAGGTAGTCTTTTTTAAAGGTAGGCTCTTACGTTCAAGGCATCCATAGTTTTTAATAGCTGCACCATGCAAGTAACAATAGCAAATGACTCAGCTGTATAATAAATTTCAGCCTGCTGCACTGTTAAATGATTCACATGTGATGTAGAAAGTACATATAAAAACATAAACTTCAAAAAACCTAAGCTTAATACAAAAAGGCAGAATCTGTTGAATATTTTTGGGTTTTTTTATTGGGTAATGGTAGACAATTTTAATATGTTAGCCTCTGTTATAAGTTAATATTTTAAAAATCCTACTACTCTCAAACAGGATAGGACTTTTAAAATATCAAATATGGAGTTCACTGATTATAGTTTCTTTCTTACATTTTATACATGATGGCTACTATAAAATGTGTATAGTTGAAATATATAACCGATGTCAATTGCTTAAATAGCTCTAGAAAACATAAAATTTTGCTATTTATTTAAAATGACCAAGAAATTGCTTGCTTTCTTTAAGAGTTTGTCTTTTTAACTCATCAGCTTGGCACCAGTGTCTGGTCTCCTCAATCCATTGAATACACCATCCAGCAGTTCTGTCTGCCTTTCCTTAGGACTACAAGCCTACTTCAACACCATCTGTTTGGTGATGATCTTCCCAGTTGTCAGGTATCTCAGTACATTTCTAGTCAGCACATGATGTAATAAACTATTTCATTGCTAACCTTGACTTTAATAAATAAACATACGATAATCTGGCATTAAGTTTCTTTAAAAATAAGATCTCATTGTTTGCCGCATTAATTTATTTTCCATTTACCAATACATTTCTATGAAGAAATGATTAGAATAAGTTTAGTTGTGTGCTACCTGATGACAGTATCATTAAAAGCCATGGAGACTAAAAAGGTGTCGATTCAGTTCCTACTCTGTGCCAAATTAGTTCGACCTAGAGTATTTTCCAGAGCACAACCAGAATGTAAATCCACAAACGCATTCATTCTCATGTCTATTATACCAGTGTAAAGTTATACTCAATTTTTTCTGTAAATTTCATTACAGCACACAATGTGTGGGGAACAGCATTAAAAGAAAGGGCTTAAGAGAAACAGAATGGGCAACTGGGGTGGAATCTAAGGTTTCAAAGCTTATGTTTTTTGACATGGACTCTAATTGAAAAGGAAGACTGAGAAAAGAAACTGACCCTTGCAGTTTCAAAGGAAACTAAAACCGAAACTGAGATTGGAAACCAAAAGTTCTGGGGAGAATGAAACTGATTCAAACCATGTTAAATAGGGCACAGAATGATCAGCGCTCATATGTTGATCACAATGGTGCAGTACCAGAAGACTGAAGAAGACAGAGACTGGACCCAGAAGCTTGGAATAAGCAAATATGCAGTTTCTGTTACTTGAAGATAAAATTGATGGATCTACATCATCCAGACTGTCCTAAACAGAGCTGAGGAGATTCTGCAGATGTGTGCCATTTTAATGAAGATCACGCCTGTGGAACTTAGGTTGGTTATGTGTTGCTGTCACCTCTTGAAGAGTGTAAATCTTAGAAAGACGAGGAGCTGAAACTCCTTGTAAGGAAGATAGAATTTTAAAGGACTTCTAAAACTGAGATTGATGAAATATCTGCTGAGTGGAGCCAATTTGTAAGATCAGTCTTACTGGTATTTATCATTTAGTTTGTAATTTATAGTTTATAATCAAAGATATTCATTAATTCATGTTTAATCTATGTTTATATTCTAACCACACCTATACTGTACTTTAGGATATAGGTGTTTACCCATGCTGACAGTGTTTGTTTTGTCTCCTGTAATGTAAAATTCCTTTTGTTTTAAACTGTGAAATCTGGCAGCTTCCTATTTTCAGTAAATAAGTGGGATTTTGGATTTTTTTAACAAAAGTATTAACTTTTGATAGGGATCATAAAAGAACCCATTCGCTGCCAATTATGAGGTCATTAAGCTCCTTAAGGAGCTTGTTAAGGGGCATGTGTGATTGGAAATGCATTTTTCAATCTTCAGTTTGCTGAATCCAAACAGTCTGATTCAAGTTAGTGCTCAAGTCATCCAATTCATTGCACAGACGTTTGAGATATCACTTTTATTTGTCAAAACCAGAAATATGAATGGCCAAGCAGAGCTAGGTCCAGCACTGTACCTTAAATTTGTTTGACTGGCCATTTTGTTCTGTTTCCCAGTTGCTAGGCCTTCTGATAAACTGTCTGTCCTCATCAGCAAGGCAGCAGCAGCACCCATCATGGCTTCCTTCTGTCTTTGCTGCAGGTACGATGCGCATAGCTCCTGCCTACTGGAGGTACTCAGCACCACTAATTGTACGCAGTTTGAATTTTAAATGTGTCAATTTATCAGCACTGTTCAGGTGTGGATTGAAAATCTGGCTCACTGTACATGATTACTGTGAAACTCCGCAGTGGTGGTGACCTTGCACACCTCAGACATGAAAATGGCAAGTTGGGTGAGGTACTGGAAGTTTGTGCACTCTCCCAGGATGGGGCTCTAAGATTTTAGGCAAGAAAATCTGAAATAAAAACACCACCTCATAGAAGTTACTCCTGAATTATTCATATATATTTTGAGATTTTCCACTCTGTGACCACAGAACTCCATTACTGATGGGTTTAAACTGAGTTAGTTATTAGTATAGAAACTTCAATGCATTGCAAATTATAAACTGGCTTTGCTGAAACTATTATGTTGTGTTGGTGAAGTGAAACTAAATATAGTTGCTGGAATTTAAGTTTTCCAAGGAATTACATTCGTTCAATTTTTTGTCTTTTATGAAACTTCCTTGGAGGATTGACAGTTTTTAGACTCAGAATACTTGGCATTCAGCATTTTTGTCAGTGGAGCAAATGAAGTTGCCAGTTATCAACTGAAGCAGGGAATTACTGACAGCAACCTCTGGATATACATGTTTAACTGTAGATGTCCAGGAGTTACTACCAGTTTCACAAGAGTAATGAAGAATGTGCTGACAGTTTCACCGTTATTAAAACTGTAAACTCTGGATGAATATTTTCCATGCTTTGCTCCCCCTTTGTTGTGGTTTTCCCTCTTATTCCACCTGAATTCCACTTGCACTTTCTTTTACAGTCATCCCTAGTTTGGCTCTCTCTTTCTCATATCTTTTTTTCATTAATTTCGCTTCTGTCTTACTTTGTCACACTTTTTATCTTCCAGTGTTTACTTTCCTGGTGAGTTTACTCCAACTCCCCTGATGGGTCAGCAGCTGATGCATCTGCCTTCCCTCAGCTGACAAAGGTTCCAGTGCCATATTTAAATACCAGTCCAGCACATTCAATTCACACTTTCCAACCCACCTATTTTCACTTGACTGTGCACGATGTCAGCAACCTAGAGGAAAAAGGCTAGTAATCTCAAGAAGAAGACTGTTCCTTGATTTAATCCCTCAAAGTGCCCATGCTCCAGGTGGACCTGTACCCACCCTATCTGGAGTTGTCATTCATCTCTTTCCAGTAAACAATGTGGTATCCCTTTGACATTCTTATTTGTGAGCTTTTCATAGTCTCGACAGGGTGCAGCTTTCCTTCCTTGGTCTTCTTTTTGCTTTCCACTGTTCACCTTCTCATGCACTTGCTTGCCTCTTTTCTTGTCAACATAGGCCCTCACCCTTCCCTCACCTGCATCTTTATACAGTCCTCCTTCCGCATTGCCCCCCGTGTCTTCATCAGGCCACATTCCCCAGCGTCACCTTACACTCCATCCCGGTCAAACTTCAGACCTTTGTTGCAGTGGCTGCATGAGACCTGCAGAACAGTGCTGTCTCCATAATCACTGATTTGTGGCGCCAAATGGAGATGTTGTGACTCCCAACCCCAGGCATTATGCTGATTTGGCTGAGTTACAAAGTAGGATCTATGGGTCCAGTAACACAGTGCTGAAGACCAGCTCAGCATAGAGATGGACAGTAGGAACTTGTCAGCCCCAGCAAAGTGGTATGCAGCATATCAGGAACAATGCAACGCTACAGCATTTCTACATTCACCATGAGGTCTCGTGCCAACTGAGGATCACCTTGTGAACGATGCTCATCAACAGTCAGGATTAATACCAATGTGATTTCCTGCAGGTATGAATCTTCCAAGACCTGAGATTAGAAGACCTGACAAGACACTGATGGGCAGATATTTTAATGAGCATCCATGTCACCTGCCAGTGGGAAGACTGAACCGCTATTGAGAGAATTGCAATGTGATTCTACCCCGACAAGTTGCCAACTTTTTGGTTCCTACGAAATCCTGCCCATCACTAAACCTGCCACGGCAGGATAGGAGAATTCTGTGCCTTGCTTCCCATTGGAAAGAATTCTCTCTCAATTAGCCTGTGATCAAATTAAGAATAATGGCAACCTGATCATGAAAATATAATTTTGAATTGGATTCAGATGATATTCTTAGTAAAAGCTGTTTAAAACAAATATCTGAATACCTAAGATTAAATTCAGTGCTCAGTGGTAATTTGTTTGACAAGAGTGTTTTATCTTGTGTTTATTTTGTGTCACAGCTCTCTGTAGACACAAACTCTTCATATACTAATGCGATTGTTTGCAGTTGATGACCAAGAAATTCTGTTCTGAGTGAATATTCAATGGTTTATGTAAAGTAATTCACATTGTTAGATATCTTAAAACATATTTCCAGTTCAAATAGTCATCTGAGGCTAAATTCCTAAATTAGTATTCACTACTTAATGCTTATCTGTTTTAGCCATTTTGAGTAATCTTCAAAATATTTTCCCATTTATATTATATTTCTTTAATAGAATAACTAGAAAAGTGATGTGACACATAAAATATACATAATTTATTTTTATTTAAAAGATTTTACTCATCTTTTGTGCAGTTATGGAATATGTAGAACATGTCAGAATATTTCGTGAATGATTGGAGTGTCAATTGTCCTATTTGTCTACTCATTTTCTATTAGCAGTGCATCATCATCATCATGAAATCATGCTGCCAGGAAAGTGTCATGTCTGCATTTAATGACTGTTGCCAGATTAATGTGTTTTATAGTTTATTGCCTCAGCAATTTATTACAGCAGATGGTCTGTGTAAAAATGACTTCTTTTCTCCCCATTTATAAGCGAACAGAAGAAGAATTTGGAATGCTTGCCAGCTATCTTGGGTTACTGTCGTCCTCTCTTCAGTCAAATGATGAGGTCAATAGTTCCTCCTGCCTTGAATGGCCAATAGCAGCTCCAGATATTATATCTCAGTGGTGCTTGGAAGTAACGACTTCTGCAGAGAGTCATTCAGAACAAGTGATGGTAAGATTAACAGTTGTGCTTTTCATAGCAAATCTACTTTGTAATATATTTCATAATTGTTTATTTCCATCTTTTGATTTTCATGCCATTTACTTGACTCTGAATTTCAGTTGAAGATCAGCTGCTTTCCATTCAAGCTGCCAGACTACACCTTGTTAAACTCTTATGTCGCTACTTAGGTGGCTCAAGGGAGTTCAATTCCAAAAGGAACACCAAACATTATTGTAAATGATGACTTTTCCCAGGGAAGATGAGAGCAGCTGGTTAAGATAATTGCTGATCTCCATTTCTGAAGACCTTTGGTCTAACATAGCCCAGAGGAAGAAGAATGGGGGAGGGTGAAGAATTGCACATACAGTCCTCAGAAAAGTATAATAGTCGTTTCCTGTTTCGGTTCTAATCGTACATTAAATGTGAGAAAGGAAATATTGTAAAGTGAAAGCTTTGCTCATTATTTGGTATGTTTATGTCCTAATATATTTTGTAATATGTATCCCTTTTTCCCAGAGTCAGAGAAATCAGAAATAGTAAATTATATTACCTTTATCCCTCTAAATTGAGCATTTAAATGAAGGTAATCTCAACTTCAACTTATAATATTCAAGTGCAAATGTTTGGACAGTTCTTCAATGAAGATCTGGTTCTGAATTATTTTTTCATTAATATGCATACAGTGTCAAATGAATGAATATACCTAAAGTTTGCCATTTTCAGCTGAGTTCAGATATCTAAGTTTCCTGCTAAAATATGCATTAATATGAACCTTCCAGAGAGTTGCTTTTTAAATTGAGAAACTCCTGAAACGTTGATCTTTTAGATCTATTAGATGAAGTTGCTTCCAAGCTAAGAATTATATTGTCTTAGCATTCACGAAGCAGTAAATCACTTGAACATTGGTCACCCCAGTTTCAAAATCAATTGATGGAGGAGCTGCAATAGGCAGTGAATAAAATCTGTCTTGATTGAGCAGTCCAAGTAGATTAGCTTGGCTTTCACATGGTGTGATGAGGAATGTATGAAAAGACTAGCACAGCTGACATTTAAGTAAATGAAAGATCTTAACAGCTGGAGCAGTAGCAGATGCTGTATCAACATGAAAAGTGATGGCTGTGGAAGAACATACATTATTTCAAATATGTGGTGAGAATTGATACAATGCTTAAATATCAAAACACAATAAGCAGCTATTTTTAAAGATCAAAATGCACAAACCATTAAATATAACTGTTTCAAAATTTTGAATTGTTAAAACAAACTGGTGTACAGTTTTATCGTAAACACTTTTTATGTCACAACTATTTTTTAAATATAACATAGAAAAATATTTTTATAATATAAAAAATGATAGAAAAAGTGGAATTTGAGATGACCAGTTTTTAAGAGATCAACTAAGTCATCAATTCCTAAAATATTACCTCAACTGTCACTTCTCTTCTCCCTTCCCAAAGTAGAAATACCCTGGGCACAGTTTAATGCCTCCCCCCACCGAGACAAGTTCTGAGGCAGGGAATTGTAGGGTGGGGACCCCACCACCTCCTGTCTCCCTATCCACCACTCGCCAGGTCTTGGAGCAACGAGATTTCCACTCTCTGAGGGTAGTCCTATAACTACAGGTCACTCATGAAGCCAGGAGTCCAAGCAGCAGGATTCCCACTGCTAATTAGCCACTAGGTTTCGTCAGGACTTCTGGAACGCAGGTCAACTGAGGTGCTGCCAGTTTTGATGGTGGTTGTTGGGCCCCACCACCCTTGTTAAGTTCCAGTCTTTGATTCCTTGTAGCTTCCTTTTCCAACTTCGCAATTCCTCTCCCTTTTCCAACTTCGCAATTCCTCTCCCTTTTCTCCTCATTAGACACAGCACTTTTCTCCCTCAGAGTTCAGACAGCTAATTTTCCTCTCCTCAGTTCCTGCTTTATTCACCACCACACACACACACACACACACACACAAAACAACAACAACACCACCCCCCCCCCCCCCCCCGCATGTGACATTTTTTCTCTACTCCTTTTCCTCCCCACCCCAGCAGCACCAGTTTCTTGTTTCTTGGCACGTACATTGATACCAGTGATGACCAAGCCTTGGCTTTCTGAGTGATCATATCAAATTAGATTAAAACAAGCTTCCAACGGTTCAAGACATTTTACACTATGTGTGCCCAACTGTGCTAAGGTTATATTGTGCTCTCATCTGTACCAATGCACGTAATATGTTGACTGCACTAAACCTAAGTTGATCACCATATGCTAAAGCTTTGCCATTGTGTAAAATGCAATAATTTATTTTTATTCATGCTTATTATTTTATAAACATGTTTGTAACCTAAATATTTCATTTCTAATTTATCAACTTTACCTCAGTTTCATTGTACCCATAAAAATATTTTTGCGGACAGAATGAGGAGATGCAATGTAACTTAAATGGTACAATTTTAAAATGGATGAATAATAGAGAAACCTGGGGATGTTTGTGCACAAATTTTTGAAAGTGGCTGGATGAATGCAACTCCAACAACAGAAGCTTGACATCTTCCAGGACAAAGCAGCCTGCTTGATTGCTAACCTTTCCACAAAGATTCAATCCCTTACCACCAAAGAACAGTGGCAGCCATGTATACCATTTACAAGATGCACTGCAGGAACTCACCAAGATTCCTTGGGCAGCATCTTCCAAACCCACAACCACTACCATCTAGAAGGCAAGAGCAGTAAATACCTGGGAATACCACCCCCTGGATCTTCCCCTCCAAGGCACTCTACATCATCACTTGGAAATATACCGCTGTTTTTTCACTGTCATGGAGTCAAAATTCCGCAATTCCCTCCCTAACAACACCATGGGCCTATCTACACCTCAGGGACTGCAGTGGTTCAAGAAGGCAGCTTACCACCACCTTCTCAAGGGCAACAAGGGATGGGCAGTAATTGATGGCCCAGTCAACGACACTCAGATAGCATAAACTAATTTTAAACAATAGTTGTAGTATGCCCATGCTTGCCAAGAAAAGTGAGTACAAAGCCTAAAAAAATCAAACCCGATCTAGTTGGTCATTGTTGACCTTCCATCAGCATAATAAAGATAAAGATAACATCACCATAGTCCCAGATAATCTTAGACTGCTCACCCCTTTGAGAAGGGTAGCTGATTGGTAGTGATTTAACCTAAGGATCACTACCAGGACCTTCATGAATAACCACAGCCAATATGGGAATTGAACCCATGCTGTTGGTGTCACTCTGCCTCACTAGCCAGCAGTCCAGCCAACTGAACTAACCCAAACTCCTTGGTGTGGACCCATAAAAGGGAACTCAGTAGTCTTTTTATTAGCATATAAATAGTATAAAGGTGTTCAGATTAAGGGTGAGATTGATTATGAACCTGGAGAGATCCTGGAGAGCCAGAGGGCATGGTTGAGTGCTAAGTAAGTACTTTGCATCAGTCTTCATGGAAGAAAAGCATGGTGCATTCTCTCAGTAAAAATGGAGGTGGTAGAGATATTGGACAGAGGAGGGATTTAAAAAGTTAGCAGGACTCAAGGTAGAAAAATATCCCGTCCAGATGGGATGCATCTTATGTCACTGGAGAAAGTAAAGGTGGAAATTGCAGACTCTCTGGATTCAGAGGACTGGAAGATTTAAAATGTTTACACCCCTGTTCCAAAAAGAGGGAGAGGCATGAACACAGAAACTAAAAATCAGATTAACATGAGTTGTGGGGAATAAGACAATTATCTGGAACAAAAATGATTTGCACTTGGTGATATAATGGTTAATAAATGAAAATCAGCATGGATCTGTGAAAGGTAAATTCTTTGGAGTAACATAAATGACATACTTGATGAAGTAGTCAAATTAATGAGGGTAATACAGTTAATGTGTCTATGGGCTTTAAAAAGGTGTTTGATAATGTGCCTATCAGCAAAATTGAAGTCCATGCAATTAAAGGAGCAGTGGGATATAAAAGTGGCTAAGAGACAGATTTACTCGTGGTGAGTCGTGATTTTTCAAACTGTTCAGAAATATACAGTAGCTCTCCCCAAAGGTTGGGATTGAGATCACAGGTCTTTTTAATAAACATTGATGACCAGTGGGAATAGGATACATACTTAAAGAGGAAAACTTGCAAGACTATGGCTAAAGAGCTGGATGGGGTGAGACAAAATGGAGAGCTATTCCAAAGAACCAGCTCAGGCATGTTAAGCTTTGTTCTGTTTCATTCTCTGCTTTTTTAAACACTGCTTTGCCTTTCTGCGCTAACAGTCCAATGGTGCCAACCACTCTTGATAAAAAATTGTTGGCACTGAGACATTAATACTAAATTCTGTATTAATCAGAGACCGTTTATTCTGTATTCATCATGAATAGAAGATAACCAATTCTTACTAGAAATAACTATTACATAGAAATATGGGACCTGCCTCAGACAGGGTTTTCCCTGCTCATGAATCCCTGAACTGCAACACTGAAGCAACTGCAATGATTGTTGGCACCAGGTACCTCCAGATTGCACTTCAGTAATGGGCAAAACCATAGAATCCCTGCAGTGCAGAAGGTGGCTGTCTGAAAGAAACCTCCCCCCCGCCAACCCAATCTTGCCCATAACTCACATTTACCGTGGCTAATCCTCCTAACCTACATATCTTTGGACACTAAGAGCAAATTAGCATGGTCCATCCACCTAACCTGCACATCTTTGGACAAACAAAGTTTGAGTGTTTCCATGATGATATTAAGAATATCCCCCACCCCACACCACTAAATCATAAACCAATCTTCAGTTTGAATTCCAATCCTTCCATTCTGTTGTGGAGAGTTGAGAACCTATCTTTATGGTTTTTTTTATATGAGAATTCTGTGGGAACCCTCTAGAAAGAAGGAAGTAGCAGATAATTTGCAATATTTATCTGTCCAGCAACCCAAAGATTCACATATCACTTGCATGATCAGTTTGGCCACTCATAGCAAGACTGTCAGCTATGATCAGCAACAAGAATCCATTACCCTGTGCATTGTCTTAAGAATTTACAGAAGATGCATCCCAGTCAATTGCCTCAAACGAAGATAGTTACACCTACCATTTAAGCCTAATAACTTTGACATTCCGCTTAACAGAGATTTCAGGTAACTTTTTAGTGATGGTTCCCGCAAGCAAATATATTTTGATCTTGCTATTATTGTTAATAGTGCCAAAGCAAGTTTGAGATTAAATGTTTTCTTTTTACTTTCAGAATCTTCTTCTTCAGGATTCACAGTGGTCTTTACCATGTCTTCTTCAGCTACCAGAGAATTACAATACCATCTTTCAGTACTATCATCGTAAAGCTTGTGTTCACTGTTCTAAGGTGCCTAAAGATCCAGCTCTTTGTTTAGTGTGTGGTACATTTGTGTGCCTCAAAGGTCAATGCTGTAAGCAACAAAGCTATTGTGAATGTGTACTGGTGAGTAAATTAAATACATTTTAATGGATTAAAACAAAACAATTTTTAGTTTAATATTCAACATTTTGTGATTTTGTACACAGGGAATCAAGTCCAAGTGTAGTCTTTTGTGAAGTGTTTGGAGATAGGTGATAATTGGATCTGGTCAAACAGATGCAATCCTGTCCCCAGTTTTAAATCATTTTAATAGTCCTTCACCTCTTAAACCCTTCCTCCACCGGCCCTTCAAACACAACTCTTTCCTAAGCTTTTGGTCAATGCTTCAAATATTATTGTCCTTGATTTGGCTTTTTTTTTGTTTTTTTGTGTATCTAAGGCATTATATAAATGCTAATTGTTTTACACTTCCATTCTAAATCCTTTTGCCCTATTTATAATGAAAGCTGCTTAGACAAACATGTTGCATTGTATTTCCACATTGCTGTTCCATCTTCAGCTGGCCATGGGGTATAGTTGCAACATATTATGTTCCTCTGTGTGAGTTTGGGAAGATAGATTAACTTATTCTGACTAGCTTACTGTGTGATTTTTCTTTCCCCACCTTTTCTGATTTTTTTGTGTTAAAGGCACTATCTCGAGGCAATTTGTTACACCTTTGCTCATCATTATTGTCATGTGTCAGCTGTGTCTCAGCAGTAGTCTTGCCTGTGAATCAGAATTATCTCGAAGAAGAACAAGAGAGTTATCACTGGTATCCTGGGCAGTATTTCTCTCTCAATCAACTTCTCTAAAACAGATGATCTGGTCTTTAACACGTTATCATTTATTGCAGTTTGCTTTGTGCACATTACCTGCTATGTTCCCTACATTACAATGGTGATTACATTTTGTAAAGTATTTTAGGATGAATAGTGCTCATGAAAGGTGCTATATAAATGCAAGTCTTTTTGATCTGAGAGACAAATAGCAACATGGAATTGTGGGTCTTCACATCTCACATCATTAAATATCTCTCTCAATATACATGAAAACTGGCCACTAGGTGTTTTTCAGTAATGGACAACATTCTGCAGTCCATCCTTTAATGCTATACTGTTCTTTTAAAATTTTAACTATTACAATTTTCAAACATTTAGATTTATTTTAATAGTTGATTAGAGGGACCCATTCACTCAGTAATTAACTTAAGCATTGTTATTGTGCTGTTGGCTTTTTTTTAAAGACATCTGGTATTCTTAAAATGAGGTATGCAGTGAACTAATTCAAAAAAGGAAAGACTTGTATTTATAGGACACATTTCATGATCACCACACATTTCAAATCACTTCAGTAATTGCTAATGCACTCAGTAAACGCCTACAAATAGCACTTGAGATAATAACCAGATAATTTGTTTTTGTGGTGTTGATTAAGAATAAATATTAGCCAGGGCACCAGGGATGACTCCAACTCTGTTGTTCAAATAATGTCATGGCATCTTTTACATCCACCTGAGCAGGCAGGTGATTTAATGCAGATTGTCCAACCTTTGTACTGGGTGGGGTCTTGCACACACACTCTCTCACACACTCATTCACTCTCCCAGTCACTCGCTCACTTTCTCGCACACTCACTGTCTCCCTCACGGTTATTCTCTTTGCCACATTCATTCACTCTCCCTCCTTGCTTATTCTCTCCAATGCTTAGTCATTCACAGTCTTACTCTCACCCACACTAACTCACTCGTAATCTCTCTCTGACTCCTCCTCCCACATCCCTGGACAGCGAGTCTTTTCATCCTCACCACCCAAACCCCCCCAATACCCTGCCCACACCATTGGATCCAGCAGTAATTAGCCCAACACGGTATGAGTCTCTCTTCAGACTGCCCCGCATGGAGTGGGTCTCTCTCCACACTACCCAGTATGGAGCAGGCTTTCCCCACACCACCCAGCACAAAGTGGGTGTCTCCTCACACTGCTCAGCACAAAATGGGTCTCTCCCCACATAGCACAGCACAGCACAGCATGACAGTGGCTCTCCCTGTACCTCTTGTTTCTTCACCCTCACTTCTCTGGAGCCCCCTCACTGCCACCACTGTTACTGTCCCTCCAATCACAGACTGCATCTCTCTCACATTCACTGCTGCAAGGCTAACCCAAGAGTTTATCAGCAGCAAAGGAGAGGAATGGCCTGTGAATCCAGGAGCAGTTTCTTTCCGAATCTTCCATTGCACTTAGCGACATTTGGAAAACTGCCACTTTATGGGGATTGGTGGGTCACATCTGGCCCATGGTCTGCACATTGGATGAGCCTGATTTTTTTTTTACATTAATTCATAGGATGAGTGTTGCATTTCTTACCCATCCCTAATTGACCCTTAATATGTGGTGGTGACCTGTCTCCTTGAATTCAACTGAATGACTTGCTGGGCCTTTTTAGAGGGCAGTTAAGAGTCTTGTGTCAGTGAGACTGGATATGGGCAGCAGCTTTCCTTCCACAGAGAATATTAGAGAACTTGATGGGTATTTACAATAGGCCAATGGTTTCATGGTCACAGAACAGCTTTTATTCAGCTTTATTTAATTTACTGAATTTAATTTCCCACAGCTGTCTTGGTGTCTCCAGATTGTTTTCCTGGTCTATTAGCCCCATAACATAACCACTGTGCCATCTGAAAGATGGCAGCTTAGACCTCAGACAATGCAGTGCTCCCTCAGTACAGTACTGAAGTGTTAGCCTTGATTTTTGCACTCAGTCACTGGAGTGAGACTTAAACCAGAAATTTTGTGGTTCAGAGACAGACGCGCTACCAACTGAGCCATAGCTGACACTAAAGAATATTTGGATAAAACGAATTGTAAAACATACAAAATTGAATCAAGTGATGATGATGAAAATTGTGCTTGATCAATGAACTAATTTCCATAAAATGCTGTCATAGACTGTTGGAACTAATTTACATTTGACATCAGCTGAAAGCCAGCAGTTAGGCATTGGATTGATACTGCTGAAAATAAATTGGGTGGGCTGTTTTCTATCTGTGTCAAAAGTAAAAATTAATTTGGTTATCTTTGGCACTTTAGTTAATTTAGGAATAAATATTTGTAAGAATTACATAATTTTAAATCTTTTATAAAATGTACCAGCATTCCCAGAACTGTGGAGCAGGAACCGGAATATTTCTTCTGATTAATGCCTCTGTAATCATCGTCATTCGTGGTCACCGGTTTTGCTTGTGGGGATCCGTCTATCTTGATGCTCATGGTGAAGAGGACAGAGATCTAAGGTAATATGTTTCAGTAGTGTTTCTTGATTTAAGACTATCATAGTGATGTGTTACTGAACTATAATCTGAGATCTTGACTAATAATGAATTCAGATGTGAGTTTGTGAACATAAATCTTTTGAATTGCCCTAAAAATACAACTGGTCATTAATGTGCATATATTTACCTTGGAAGGGTACAGCACAGATTCACCAGGTAATTCTGGAGCTTTAAGGTACAAATTATAAGAATGGGCTGCATTAACTCGGTTATTGCTAAGATGGCCACAGGGGAATCGTCAGTAGATCTTCCTGTTGGCCTCGTAGAGAGTATGTTCCCCTATTAAGCAAGTGGAAGTTTGCCCAGCAGGGGTTTTAAAAAACTGGCTCTGCTCAGACCAGTAGTTAACGGACTCCTGGGCTTCACCTATACATTATAGCTGCAGAAGCGGTACTTTATGCGTGTTGTAAATAAGACTGGCCATGGCAAGATTTTTACAGCTATATTCCTTTGAATTTAAAGGCTGGGGAATGGTCCAATTTAAGTGTTTAGAATGACAAAAGGATTTTGGGAAGGTGATGGCCTAGTGGTATTATTGCTCAACTATTAATCTAGAAATTCAGCTAATGTTCTGGGGACCGGGATTCAAATCCTGCCACAACAGGTGGTGAAATTTGAATTAAAAAAAAGAATCTACTGATAACCATGAAACCATTGTCGAATGTCGGAAAAACTCATCTGGTTCACTAATGTCCTTTAGGGAAGGAAATCTGCCGTCCTTACCTGGTCTGGCGACATGTGACTCCAGAGCCACAGCAACTGCCCTCCAAGGATGGGCAATAAATGGTGGCCAGCCAGTGATGCCCATGTCCCACGAATGAGTAAAAAGAAATTGCTGGCTTAACTGCATAAGAACAATTTTCCTGCTCTTGAACAAGGTGACATTATTTTAAAATTAGAGGTAGCCCATTCAATAATAAAATCAGGGAACATGACAAGAGATAATGGAAATAATAAGAACAACTTATATTTGTACAGCACTTTTAAAGTATTGGAACATTCTGAAGCACTTCACAGGAGCATTATAAAACAAAGTATAATATGGAGTCACATAAGGAAATATTTGGTCAGCTGATCAAAAGCTTACTGAAAGAGGTAGATTTTAAGAAACGAAGTGAGATAGAGAGGTGACATGGTGTAGGGAAGAAACTCCAGAGTTACAGCCTAGGCAACTGAAGGCACAGCAACCAGGGATGGAGCATTTATGATTGGGAATGTACAAGAGGCCAGAGTTAGAGGAGCATAGATATCACAGAGGGTTGTGAGATCACACAAAAGATGGGGCTGGGAGCAGACCGTGGAAGGCTTTAAAAGCAAGGATGAGAATTTTAAAATTAAGATGTTACTTGACCAGGTTCCAATGTAGGTCAGCGAGCAAAGGGTAATAACGGAACAGAATTTGCTATGAATTAAAGCACAGGCATCAGGGTTTTAGATGAGCTGAAGTTCACGGAGGGTAGAATGTAGGAGAAAGTGCATTGGAATATTCCAGTATAGAGATATTTAAGATATGGATGGCTTCCACAGCAGAACACCTGAGAAAGGGTGGACTCTGATAATTTAGTGACGGTGGAGAGAGATGCTGGTGAAGTAGTTGAATCATAGAATCATAAAAGCGCTACAGTGCAGAAAGAGGCCATTTGGCCCATCGAGTCTGCACTGACCACAATCCCACCCAGGCCCTAACCCATATCCCTGCATATGGGCGACACAGTAGCACAAGTGGTTAGCACCGCTGCTTCACAGCTCCAGGGACTTGGGTTCAATTCCCAGCTTGGGTCACCGTCTGTGTGGAGTTTGCACGTTCTCCTTGTGTCTGCATGGGTTTCCTCTGGGTACTCCAGTTTCCTCCCACATCCAAAGATGTGCAGATTAGGTTGACCGGCCATGCTCAATTGCCCCTTAGTGTCCCAAGATGCGTAGCTTAAAGGGATTAGCGGGTAAATATGTCGGGATACGGGGACAGGGCCTGGGTGGGATTGTGGTCGTTACAGACTCGATGGGTCGAATGACCTCTTTCTGCACTGTAGGGTTTCTTTCATTCTTCTATGATATTTACCCACTAATCCCTCTAACCAACACATCTCAGGACACTAAGGGGCAATTTTAGCATGGCCAATTAACATAACCCGCACATCTTTGGACTGGGGGAGGAAGGAAATTGGAGCATCCAGAGGAAACCCACGCAGACACGAGGAGAATGTGCAAACTCCACACAGACAGTGTGGATTCCCAAGCCGGGAATCGAACCCAGGTCCCTGGAGCTATGGAGCAGCCACCCTAGTAGAACTGTGTGTGTGTCAGCATACATATGAAAACTAACTCCATGCCTTTGGATGATGCCATCAAGGTGCAGCATGTTGATAAGAAATAGGAGGAGGCCAAGGATTGACCCTCCCTCATCAAGTCATGATTGGTGATGGACAACTAAACAAGAACATAAGAACATAAGAAATAGGAGCAGGAGTAGGCCATCCAGCCCTTCGAGCCTGCCCCGCCATTCAATAAGATCATGGCTGATCTGTCGCTGCTCAGTTCCACTTTCCCGCCCTCTCCCCATAACCCTTAATCCCCTCTCCTATCAAAAACCCATCAACCCGCGTCTTAAAAATATTTAGCAAGGCAGCCTCCACCACTTCAACGGGCAGAGAATTCCAGAGATTCACCACCCTTTGAGTGAAGAAGTTCCTCCTCAACTCCGTTCTAAACCGCCCCCCTTTTATCTTGAGGCTGTGCCCCCTAGTCCTATTGTCTTTTTTGAGCGGGAAGAGTCTTTCCACCTCTATCCTATCCATCCCATTCATCATCTTATACGTCTCAATGAGATCTCCTCTCATTCTTCTAAACTCTAATGAGTACAAGCCCAGTTTATTCAGCCTCTCCTCATAGCTCAACCCCCTCAACTCCGGTATCAGCCTAGTAAACCTCCTCTGCACTCCCTCCAAGGCCAAAATATCTTTGTGCAGGTGCGGCGCCCAAAAATGCACACAGTACTCCAGTTGCAGCCTCACCAATGCCCTATACAGCTGCAGCAAGACCTCCCTACTTTTATATTCAATCCCCCTCGCTATGAAGGCCAGCATCCCATTCGCCTTCACTCATCATGAATGTTTGCAGAGTCCAGCACATCAGATGAAAAGACAAGGCTGAAGTATTTGCAACCGTCTTCAGCCAGAAGCCTCAGTTCTCCTTCCAAGGTCACCAGCATCACAGATGCCAACCTTCAGCAAATTTGATTCATTCCATGTGATATCAAAAAACAACTGAGCACACTTTTTACAACAGTGATATGAATCTTGAGAGCATTTCACTTGTAGTTGTTACAGAGAGAAAGAGATTAATTTTAACAGCCCTGATTTCTCCTCTCACAAGCCATCTGTAAACAGAAACGTGTAGAATGTTGCAAACCTCTTCAGTAGTAATCCCACAGCCAACCTGAGATGAGATAAAATAAGAGACTTGGTTTATTTTACATAAAAACATAGGAAAGGGGTTTTGCAACCTCCACCCCTTTTGCACTCATACAATGAAAGAGGGTTAAGGGAAAGAAAGGGATACAGAACAAGGCCACAATAAAAATAAGAGTTATGGTTTTATGTGAGTCCAGAATCAAAAGCCCAATGGCATATTCCTTCAGAGGGTAGTAAATTGATTGTTGAAGGGTGGATTCATTATCCAGAATTGAGAACTTCCATGATGGTAGGAGGCACGTAGAATTGAACTAGTCTTGAAGGCACATTACAGAAATTCCAATGTTCCAGTAGTTCCCAGGGTAAATGAGTGCTAGTCAACTTATCTGAATTGAGCTGTACCTGTTGTTACTTTCTCCTGATATTTTGATTCCCTTCGGAAGCTCAGAAGGTTTCTGACCCATGTTTAATTTAGTTTTCAACACAATTTTGGTGCATATAGAAGTGCATTAATATTTACTTTTCACTGGGTGTATGTGAAGTTTATTATACATATTCAGCTATGTGCATTGAATGCCATAGGTGAGGTGAGAGTGACTGCCCTTGATATCAAAGCAGCATTTAACCAAGTGTGACATTAAGGAGCCCAAGCAAAACTGGAGTCAATGGGAATTGGGGAAAACCCTCCACTTGTTGGAGTCGTACCTGGCCAAGGAATACCAAGGGAAATGGTTGTAGAGTTTGAAAGTCAGTTATCTCAGCTCCAGGACATCATTGCAGGAGCTCCTCAGGCTAGTGTCCTAGGCTCAGCCATCTTCTGCTGCTTGATCAATGACCATCCTCACATCATAAGGTCAGAAGTGGGGATGTTCGGTGATTTACTGCGCAATGTTCAGTATTATTCGCAACTCCTCAGATACTGAGGCCGTCCGAGTCCAAATGCAACAAGATCTGGAAAACATTCAGGCTTGGGTTCACAAGTGAAAAGTAACATTCACGCCACACAAGTGCTAGGCAATGAGTGTCTCCAACAAGAGAGGATCTAATCACGATCCTGACATTAAATGGCATTACCATTGCTGAATCCCCCACTTTCAACATTCTGAGGGTTATCATTGATCAGAAAATGAACTAGACAGGCCATATAAATACTGTGGCTACCAAAGCAAGTCAAAGGCTAAGAATCCTGTGCTGAGTAACTCACCTCCTAACTCCCCAAAGCCTGTCCACCATCTAAAAGACACAAGTCAGGAGTATAATGGAATACTCTCCACTTGCCTGGATAAATGCAGCTCCAACAACACTCAGAAAGCTTGACACCATCCAGGACAAAGCAGCCCGCTTGATTTCTACCTCTTCCATGAACATTCAATCCCTCCATCACCGGTGAACAGTGACAGCCATGTATACCATCTATATGATGCACTACAGGAACCAAGGTTCCTTAGGCAGCTCCTTCCAAACCCACGACCACTTTCATCTAGAAGAGCAGCAGAAGCCTGGTGGGACGACCATCATCTGGAAGTTCCCCTCCAAGTCTCTCACCTCCTGACTTGAAAATATTTCCCTGTTCTTTTACTGTCACTAGGCCAAAATCCTGGAACTCCCTCCTTAAGAGCTCTGTAGGTGTACTTACACTCAGAGACTGCAGCAACTCAAGAAAGCCTTTTACCATCACCTCCTCAAGAGTAAAATATCACAGTACTCTAACAGAATTAAGCATATGAATCACTAAACATACACATAGTTTATGTAGAAATTACTCCCTTGCTCCAAAATATGTAAGGTCCCTGAAATTCTTGAGACTTCCTCCTTCCCAAACAACATCCAAATTAAATAAATCAAAATGTCAAATCCAGCTTATAGTTTGTACATAGTACAAGGCTAAGGATCAAGTCTTGGAAACACCTTTTTCTGGTTCAGCGAAGATATTTAAACAGCCTTCACGAAAGTTTTTGCACTGCCTTGGCTCTTAAGACAGAAGTGGGCCCTGCCTCCCAGTTGTCAATTGTGGACTGGTCTCTCAGGCTCTTAGATGAACTGGTTTCTTAGCTGTGAGATGTAACAACAGTTAGATGTAAACTGGTCTGCCTGCTGCTTTCAATAATACAATTTTTCCTCTTTGATTCTTCCTTTTGTGTATTTGGCTGTCTGCATCTCTCAAAATTCTGGATTTTAGACATTAGCATGTGTATACTGCCACTGATCTCTGTCGTCTGGGTAAACTACTACTAGGACAATTTACACCTGGTTCTGGCTAGATGCCTGCTAATCTCGTTATAAGAAAATCACACCTTTTGAATGATGGCTACTGCTATGGCTAGGCAATTTCTACCTGTTGCTGGGCAGGTTGCATCCTATCATGCCATGTTAAATACTTGTTACTGCTGTTACTACGCAGATCCATGACAGGTATGACTATATGAGTATGTACGTCAGGCTGTCGCTTGACTTGTCTGTGGCACAGCTCTCCCAATTTAAGCACTAGCCCCCAGATGTTCACAAGGAGAACTTTGCAGGCGTGACAGAGCTAGATTTGCCATTGTCATTTCCAGTGCCAAGGTTGATGCTCGGTAATCCATCTGGTCTCATGCCTTTGTGTATACTTAGTGGTAGTTTGATATGATTGAGTAGCTTGCTTGGCCATTTCAGAGGACATTTAAGAGTTAACCACGTTGCTGTGGATCTCGGGCCCCGACCCGTAAGGAAGTCAGATTCTGTCCCCTCGAGTATTTACGGCAATCAACAATGATTTCATGATCATTATCAAGACTAGCTCTCTAATTCCAGATTTATTATTAAAATTCCAATAACTGCTGTGGTGAGATTCAATCCACGTCTTCAGAGTATTAGCCTGGGCCTCTGGCCTACTAGCCCAGTGACATTATCACTACACCACCACTACACTTGGCCTTGTTCTGGCAGCTGGATCAGCTGAAAGTGTGGTATTAAGATAGAGGGATATAAAAGAGGAATTTTGAGCCTTCCCAGATAAAATTGGAATTCTTCTCTCACCTACCAAAAGTTATTTAATTTATCTACATACAATACTAGAGTAGATTAAACCATCGATCCATTTTAATACCAGTACTGTACTACAGAGCCAAGATTAATTAAAATATGTATTTTATGTTCTATTTCTTAAAACTTTTTTTCTTTCATTTGCAGACGTGGCAAACCACTGTACCTGTGCAACGAACGCTATAAAGTTTTGGAGCAACAATGGGTGACACACACCTTTGATCACATCAATAAAAGATGGGGGCCACATTACAATGGATTATAACTGACTTGCACATCTTTCCTGAAACATGGCCATCAAGAAGCTCTAGTTCATACAAATGTTACGGAGTTTATTTTTAAAAGTAGCCATTTTGTTAAAAAGCAATCCACAAAAATCATTATTCTGCATATGCAAAGGTGCTATTAATATCACTTTATGGCACTGTGTGAAAATTCCCAGCAAACCTAAAAGCCTGTGTCCAGAAATGTGCTAAAATATCTTCTATAAAGTGAAGAGCCTATTATTTATTAGTCATATTGAAGCAATTGTAGCAATGTATGAGTACAAATAAGCACAATTTGAATTCATATGTGTCCCTCATTAAAATTGATGCAATGTTTATAGTTTATGGCCAAGACAGATATAGTGTGTAATTTTTGAAGAGTTGGTTGCAGATTCCTTTTCATTAGGAAGAGTACTGAAGGAGGGTAAAACCTAGTCATGTATACTTGATAGCGATACATTATTTAGAAAATTTTTATTTGAAGCCTGCTGCATCTGGTGTGACATTTTTTCTAATAAATTTCTGCTGAGTTTTTCCTTAGTTTTGAGAGGTTTTGATTTATTATTCTGGCCATAATAATTCTTACTAAGTTTATTGTAACTTGCCCAGTTTACTTAAAACAATTATACAAGAGAAGGCTTCAATCTGTAGAAACTTCTGAATTAAAAGAAAATTAGGCTGTAAAACGTTCAGTCTCAGGAAGTCTTGTTTCTTATTTTGTTGAAGGTAACTGAGAAAAATAAATGTTTGGAACTGACTGCTGCTAATAACAGAACAAATACATGTTTTAACCAATTGCTAATTTGGGAGCCTAGCTTTATGCTTTGAAAGTTTCTAAGCACCTTATGAAGATAGTGTGTTTACTAAGTTTGGTCACCATATAAAACTAAGAATGTTCTAATTACCGACGTGCAACTTTGACATTGGTATATTACACAATGATTAGAACTGAAGTACATCTGCCTTCCTTAGTGCAAATTTCTGTTTCCAATTAGCACTTTCAACTTTAGATTTAATTGTATTGCAGTTGTGTGGTGTAATTACTTCCATTTCTATCTGATTTACTAAACAGTAGAAATTCAGATCATTGTGGGAAATGAGTAGTCCTAATATATCTTCACGGCCAAAGTGCAGTTGATATTCAGAATTTAACTGCAAGGTGATGTGGACGCTTCTCATGTTGTCCTTTCATTATAAAAATATCATTGAATTTGGAGATCTGAAATCTTGCATTTGTTTACTTTTTTCCTTTTTTTAAAATTCAGCAGACTTTAGCAAATAATTTTCAGCTTTTGACTAAAGTATAGCTAGTTTAGACATTTCTAAATGTCTAGTTACAAAACTGCATAAAATAAGTTTTGTTTTGTTTTTGGTGTTCAAAGGAAGGAAGCATTTCAGTCATATTTGTATCTAATGCAAAGGCACACAGACCTGTCAACAAAAGCTTATGTCTACTAAATAACAAAAAAAAACAAAGAATTTAATAAAATTCAGGGAAATAATTCATTGAATGCTATAACTCATAAATGCAGGAAAAAGAATCATTACAAGCTTGGTCCTATCAAAAATCATCATGGACTGGCTTGTGAGATTGTTTGCAATGGTTGATCTTTGTAAAACATTGGGAGCTACTGAAAATTGATGTATCAGATGTTTTGTTTCACTCAGATACAATTTCTCACAACCAATATTTTAAAATTCTATAAAAGTTTCATGATTTAATTGTTATACCATCATCTGACGTGCAAAAATAATTGCCAGACATAATGCCTAATGGCAAATTTGTCAAGTGTTCTTTTTGGAAATAAGAAGGAACCATAAGAGTGCAGTGCAGAATATAACAAATAAACAGCATTAAAGACTTAAGCAGTTTAGCTACAGTATATGCTTACAGACCAGAGAGCAGTGAACACAGGTGTATAATTGGACCTGCTAATGCTGTGAGTATGGTATTTAATTATGAATCATCCTAAGCTGATTTTAAATGGAGCGTTCTTTATTGCTCTGATTCTTAAAAATGGTAATTGGCTTTTGTTTTCCTTTTATTCCCATACTAGTACAGTTTGATTGCCAGATATGCAGTTGATTTATAAATGTACTTGAATTCATGCATGCTGCTGAATTTTTATTTTAGTTTTCCTCAGTTTTCTAAGACCCACTATACAAATTAATATTTTCATGCAAAAAAAAGTGGTGTGTAATTTGAGATAGAATTTGAGTGTTTACCAGTGTGTTACCCTGTATGAATGAATGTTAAATACAGTACATTACTGTAAAAGCTGAACATTTTCTGGCACATTGAAATTAAACCTTAGGATTAATCAAAATATGACTGTAAAATATGTTAATAAAAATATGTAAATCATGTGTGTCTTTTTTAAAGCAAGATTTTCAATAACTAGGAACTCACGTCAGGTATGGTAAAAATAGGAAACAGAAGTTTACTTTCAGTAATGGATACTTATAACATTAATTTACTAACCCAAAAATTTACCAAATGGGCAATTGTTCTGTGTATTTGCTTATCACACTTGAAGCTGGAGACAGACAGATTTTAACTTGGAATATGGTGGTCTTTTATAATTTAAGGACAGATGGTTTTAAGTGCTACAACGTCTGAATTTGCTGCAAGGAGTATTTCCGCAAACATTTTTATATGCGTTGGTTCAGGCTGGGAAGTCCCTGTATTTCAGTGTCATCTGGAAACATTCAAATGCCCAAGCATAAAAATTTAAAAGTCTCATGACATCAGTCTTTAGGTATGTACACATCAATTCTCGGTTTTAAAAAATGATCACCAGAAATACTCTGTGGGGTATGCCGAAGCTTGCTGTTTAGATGTACAATATATACTGTTTTAGCAGATAATTGCGTACCATGATACTTTTAGAAGAAATAAATCGTTAATGTACTGGCATATATACATTTAGTTCACCAGCAGTGGAAATTGCCTTTATGAACTTCACAAACATGCAGTGTCATTTGGCTCTATCAGCATCCAATACTAAGCATCCAAAAAAGAGGGGTAAGTGGAAGTGTTTCATGGCGTGTTATTGTGTTGTCACAAAGATTATAAAATACAGGTGAAGTCGCTTATTCTGTTTTTTGGTTATCTTTCTACAGAAATGTTATCCTGTAGAACACATTTAATTGCTTTGTGACTGATATCAGAATCTGCTTCCACTATTCCACCCAGAAGGCCATTCTAAGTGTCAACAACCTTTGAGCACTCCTGAACTTGTAGTTTACCAATGTTTTCCTCATGTGATACTGATGCAGAGACAGCAACTTGTCTTTATATAATGTCATAAGGATAGAAGAATATTTCAAAATGCTTTGCAGAGACATAATCAAATAAAGATGAACAGAGGGTAAGAAGGAGAAACTAGAAGTGGGGGTCCAAAAAGCCTCCTGGATTTTAAGTAAGGTCATAAAGGAAATGGAGAGGCAGATGGGTCAGAATTTTACAGACCACTTAGAAAGGAGGACAAGGGGCTGTAAAAGGCAAATAGAGTACATTAGGCCAGAAGTCCAACATCTTTACTTTTGGATTTTACTGATGGCAGCAAACATTTGGGGGGGTGCGGGGGGGGGGTGGGGGGGGGGCAGGCTTTTCACATTGATGTGGTGGGACAGCCATTAAACTATTTAAAACATCAATTAGCTGGAATTTTCTAGTGCATTTTAGATGGCACACTGGGACCAGAGGAGTCAGAGATTTGCCTGATTAAAGGAAGCAGTAAACAAATGGAAGGAGCTTAGTGTTGGCTCTTTCAACCAACCATAAGAGTGTCAGCAAGCTGTGCAACAGTAGGTGGTGTACAGAGTGCTAACTACATGGCAGTAGAAGAGCACAAAATGCTACCAGGCAATGTTAACACTTGTCCCCAAGGAACAAATTAAGAAAAGGTAGCGGTCTGGATGGAAGGTTTTGGATTAGGAAAGAGGATACCTGCTATGGGCCTCATTTAGGTTTCAGGGCACCTCTTGAAGTGGAGAAGCATCAACAGAGGGAGTGAGATCTAGGCACTGGAAATGGGGCATTAGCAATCTCAGGACCAGCAAGAGGGCCAGCTTTGTGGTGGGCATGCCAAAGAAGTCACAGAGGAGAAAAGCAACAGCCTCATGTATGGAAGAGGCTACCATCTCCAGGTGTCCCAAGTGGCACAGTATAGACTATGACTATCCAGGGAGACAAGTCACAGATCTCTGTCATCTTGGGGGTTAAGCTGAGATTCATGGGAGTTGTTGGACAACCAATGACAATGGCTCTGAACATCGATGTAGTTCTCAGCTTCATGTGCCACATCTCTCAAGGATTTGCTTCGCGATGTGTGTGGAATCTGCCAGGTTGTGTCCCATCAGTACATCAAGGAAATAACCAATGCCATGTTTAAGAGGGTGGTGACTGTATGCTACCAAACAGATCAGACAGAAAAGCAGAGAGATCCTTTGAGTTTGGGGCTATCATTGTATGTCCCTAGGTAAACGTGTCACTGACTGTATGCACGGGGCCACCAGCTCCCACTGACCAGCTAGTGGCCTTCATCAACAATGGATTTTCACTTGCTCAATGTTTAACCAGTCTGCAACAAACAAAAGTGGATCCTACTGACATGTATCATTTTCAGGAAGCAGCCACAATGCATTCGTACTTTGGCAGTCCCAGGTGCTGCAGCTTTTCCAGCTCCTGTGGGCCTTCAGAGTTAGAAAATGGGAGACGAGGGTTATCTGCTGAGGGCACTGCTGCTTATGCTTATGAGGAACCTGCACGTGGGTGCAGAGAGGGAGAACACCTGCCACAGGTCAACCTGAGCAACCAGTAAGCTGGCTATCGGCCTTCTGAAATTGCAATTCTGCTGCCAAGACCAATCCAATGGAATCCTTCAATATGCTCCAGTAAAAGTCTTAAGTATTATGGTAGTCTGTTGTGCCTTGCACAACCTGGCACTTCAGAGGGAAGATGTGTTGACTAATGAGTCATGTGGACCATGATGCCTCCTCTGACCATGAGGATATGAAGTCTCTCAACACCAGGTTAAAGTCCAACAGGTTAAAGTCACAACAACCTGGTGTTGTGAGACTTCTTACTGTGTTTACCCCAGTCCAACGCCGGCATCTCCACATCATGACTACCAAACCTGTTGGATTTTACCCTGGTGTTGTGAGACTTCTTACTGTGTTTATCCCAGTCCAACGCTGGCATCTCCACATCATGAGGATACAAAGCAGGCTGCTGATGAAGCAATGCAAGATCATAGATCACATGCAAGACACAATGAGTAAAAAAGGTAGGGAGACTTGATACATGCTTATGTGCACTTAAGCATGGGAATGCTTTTCCAGAAACATTCCAGCAAAACTTTGCTTTTATGCAGTCCTGCTGTTGCTGCCTTCATCTTGTACTTCAGATCCACGGCACACGGTAACAGGGTTGAGGAGGAGAATGGATACCTCTTATTCTGAAATGGTGCAAGATGATTCATGCTTTACTCGCTTGAGAAAATATTGTCTACTTTGTCAAACTCCTGTAATATACTACATGCAGTAGCAAACATAAAGCACAATTATGGTCTAGGGAGTGAGTCTCTGATGATTCTTAACATCTGATTAAAGGAGAAATCATTTTGCACCTAACTACCTACTGAAACAAGCCAAAATAAAAACAGAAAAATGCTGGAAAATCTCAGCAAGTCTGACAGCATCTGTGGAAAGAGAGTAGGACCAACGTTTCGAGTCTAGATGGCCCTTCGTCAGAGCTGAAGTATCATCTAGACCCATAAGCTCTGACAAGTCATTATTCTACTGATGACAACCAGCATTCTTGAATACGAATCAGATACTACATTTTTGCACTCCCATCACAGACATTGATTTTTCATACCAACAAAGCCAAATTATGCCATTTTTAGAAAGAAAATTGGAATTACACTAAGCTTATAAGAAATATAGACAAATTATATTTTTCCTTTGTTTTTCCACCCAGCTGAATAGATTGCTGTGGCTGGAATTAATAATATGGCAATGTAGTTCTGATGTGTGTTTTTTGTTATTAGCTTCTGTAGAGAATGTAGAATTGGAAGCTGGCTTATTTGAATGTTTTGTGTGTATGTACCATGGCATTAGAGACAAACTTAAAGTCAGATGTAAGACAGTACTGTGCACCAGTCTGTAAACACACTGCAAACTTTAGTACCTGATCATAATATGCATGGCTTTGCACTAATTACAAAACAGGGGCTTAATTTTGTGTAATGTCTCCAAACATTTGGTATTCTGGGATAAATGTTTTGTGTTCAGGCATAATTTTGAAAGTTTTTATAATTGTTGAACTATCTTCAGCAGATCTTTGCAGCGATTATGTCTTTTTGCTTTTTGGGGCACTTGTTTTTGTCTATTTACAGATTATTTCCAACAGTTTGTGTGAAGTTCAGGAAAGCTTAGATACTTCACCTATCATTGCTATTATTTTATGTTTTGCATTTCCTACTGGTATAAATGTTGATATGGTTATTCCTATTAAAGCTATTTGACAATTAGCAAAATTTTGGCTAAACAAAAAAAAATGTAGGGAGTATTGTTCTTTCTGGATTTCATTGTGATATTGCCAGCTGCGTTTAGTATCTCATTTACTTTTGATAGTATCTTTAATAAGACTTGTGAAAGGAAGAAGTTTGAATAATGATCATGAATTCCTATTGTTTCACCAGAACTAATTTCAGATTTTGATCTGCAGAGATAGTGATCTTTATGTTCTGTGACATGGTCATCCCAGGATTTATTTTTAGAATTTCAACACTCGCAATTCAATATTGCAGATGCTAAAAATTTACTTTTTCAGCTTATATCGGATTTGTAAGTTTGGTTCTTCTTTAAAATAAGCCACATGATGAAATTACAAGCATTCCTGGGATAAGGAAGTCAGTTATGTGGAAAGAGGAGCTGGGACTGTTCCATTGGTGCAGAGAAAATTAAGAGATGTAAAAGTGATGTTCAAAATTTTCAGTGAATATAAGAAGTTGTTTCTACCGGTAGGAAGGTCAATAACTAGAAGACACAGATTTAAGAGAATTGTCAAAAGAAGCAGAGCAGATGAGACATTGTTCTACGTACTAGGTTGTTATCTGGATGCATTGCCAGAAGGAATAGTGGTAGTTGAATGTTTAGTAACTTATAAAAAGACACTTAATGTACACTTGAAAAGGGAACATTTGCAGGGATTTATGGAAAGCAAGAGAATGAGACTTTCAAAATGGGAACATTAGGCTAAATAAGCTCTTTTAATGCTTTATTATTCTATGATTCTACCTAGCCATATCACTGTGTTATCTCAACTTAATAATCATGAAGCATGAGAAAAGTATGAGAAGTGTTTCACTTAAAGATATGGGCCAGGATTCTATCAGTCCACTGCGCTGCTCGAATTGCACAGCGGGCCAGGAGACAACAGCCTTTAGATGTCGGTCGCGAGTCTACCAGGCATTTTTTTTTTAGAATAATCAGCTGTGTTGGAAAATGGCACATTGAAATTTGAATTGCAATATGATTACCGGGTTCAATTAGTCTTCAGGCCTGCTAGTGTCTCCCCACCTCACCCGGCCAGGAGAGGTTCCCATCAGAAAGGCTTATGTTTTCTCCCCACTAACAGAACAGGTGTCCTCATCCTGCTGGTGGGATGAGGTCATTGAGGCTCCCTAAAAGGTCGAGGGCTCAGGGGGTGCCCCTTGGGCAGTGTCAACCTGGCACCGGGCACATTGGCACTGCCCACCATGCAGTCCAAGGGGGCAGGACCAGAGGGGGCTCAGATTTTCTTGTTATTATTGCATCCTTCATGTTCACAAAATTACTTTTGGCTGTATCTATCCTTTTACATTGCGTGACATACTATCCCAAAAATATTAATTCTTCCATCTAATTTTTAAAAATTAAGTTTATAAATTGGTGAAGTAAAATTTATGAGACTGTTCAGAGAAGGTTCACTTGACTGATTCCTGGTGGAATGAATTATCTTATGAGGAAATATTGGGCCATGTCCACTGCAGTTTAGAAGAATGAGAGGTGATCTTATTGAGAGATCTTTGATCCTTGCTTGACAGGGTGGATGCTGAAAGGATATTTCCCTTTGTGGGAGAATCCAGAAACAGGAGCACAGTTTAAAAATAAGGGATGATCTCCCATTTGAGAGAGAGATGAGAGTCGTGAGTCAGTGGAACTCTCTTCCCCAAAGAGTGATAGAAGCAGGATAATTGGATATTTTAAAAGCAAAGGTAGATAGATTCTGGACTAAGAAAGGAATTAAAAGATATCGGCAGGAAAGTGGTAATAAGGCCACAATCAGATCAGCTATGATCTTTACAAAAGAGCAAATTTGAGAGGCTGAATGGCTTACTACTACTAATTCATTAATGGGAGTCAGGTTGAGGTTTAAAGATAAATGGCAAGTTATAGTGAAGCAAAGATAAACTGATGAGAAATTAATTGAAAAAAATCAGATGCAGAACGCATATAGTAGAAGAATGAAAAGCAATGTAAATACTTCTTAACATAGACTTATATAACTTCCTTGGAGTGGCAATTAATGGTGGATTGCCACTTTGTGGGGGAAGTTGAACATTGGGGTTGCTGTTTGGGTCGGGGGTGGAGAATCCCATGAGGGTGGGGTGCCTTTTGGGGGCCTCTGGTGGGTATACCATGTGAAGCTTGATCTGGGTCCATAAAATAGTCACTTTGAAGTTAGAAGTGCTTTTTTTCCTTCTAATTCTTTCAGAATAACTATGAGTGTAAAACTGGTAGAACCTTCCTAAGTTAGTGATTAAAATGCTTTGTTGAATGGTTCTCAACCCTGCACAGTTGTCCAGGGGAAGTTAGCCCTTCTGGATAATTGCAGAGTAAGCCCTGACCTGGGAATTTCCAAAAGGGATTTGCCAGTGTACCTTTGGAGTAACCTCCTCCTCTTCCTCCTCCACCCCCCCCCCCCCCCCACACACACACACACACACACACACACACAGTGTGACACTGGGGAGCCAGGAAAGCCAGGAAGTCATGGCTCATTGGATTAGTTGTCAGATACAGCTTGCATTTAAATCCACTGCACCAGTTGTAGAAATCCTGCTTTACCTCCATGATTCCCATTCAGTGAATTATAGATCTCAGTCAGACAACAGAAAATAGCAGGAATGGAAGTTAGTTATGTACTGAGTCATCTTGGTTCACTCTTCCCTTACCCTTAACCCAATCATTCAAAACCACCATTGACAAAGTTCTAAGATCAAGTTCACTTGTTCACTGAGGTAGTTCTGTATTGGTTCAGGTCCAGATGGGAATATAGTTGAGTAGGTTACAGATCTGTCAGGATTTAAACTTAAATCTTAAGAAAGCATCCACTGAGATCCACATGGTCAAGCCTGTTGAGTTGTGCAACTATAATTTAGCTTGTATTTTTGTTGGCCAACTACTGCCACTGTGAAATTCAGAAGAATGATTCCAAAGTTCAATACTATCTCAATGAAAATCTTCAAGTTCACAAAATATGGACAAAAGGAAACAAGTAATTCACAGATAAAGCTTAACAGATCTATGACTGGAAGATTTGTTAGTTGTTCTATATTAATAGAGCTTTTTTTCAAGGAATGATCAGCCAAGATAAGCACACAAACATAAAACTGAACAGAAAATGAATCTGCCTTTGCACTTAACATATAAAGTCAAGGCTAAATATTCTGAAATTATTTTCTTTACACAGTTTCAAGGAAGTTACTCATTTTAAAATAATGATATCAAGGTATTCATATTATTTATTCAAGATACACATAACTGTGCAAACACATTTTTATGTATATATAGTATGTGCTAATGCAAATTAAAAGTTGAATGAGTTTAAATGGAAATCAGTAGTAATTATGAAGCTAATCTTTAAGTAAAGGCATGTTACAGTTCTTGGATAGTAGTTACTAGATATTAACAGAAAAGAAATAGGCCATTCAGCTAAATAGATCCATGGCAGTGTTTATGCTTCTTTCTTGAACTGTTGTTGTGTAGGTACACATCCACATTGCTGTTAGGGATGGAGCTCCAGGATTGTGACCCAGCGATGGTGAAGGACCAGTGAAATAAGTCAGGATGGTGTGTGGTTTGGAGGGGAGCTTCCAAGTGCTGGTATCCCCATTTGTCTGCTGTCATTGCGCTTCCAGATGTTGCAGTCATGAGTTTGGAATGTGCTGTCTAAGAAGCTTTTGTTGAATTCTTGCGGCACATCTTGTGGATGAATATTGGGCATAAGCAAAGAAATTACATCACAGATTTCCTTGGAGAAGCAAAGAGTAATTAACTAGATTTCTGGTCTGCCAATTTGCAAGTTATAGGCTTTAAAAAAAGACTTTAAACTTGACACAAGCTGGCTTTTCAATACAGACTAGTCATTGGCATTGTTCAAAACTGTTAACATCCAGCCTTCAAACATTAAACTAAGGTTCAGATGAATCCATAAGCGAAAGATCAGATAACTGCCACCTTTCACCACAGATTACAGAGACTCTCCATATGTTGCTCAATCAAAGTATGATTTTACTGACGAGAAATGCATGCATGGAACTGGGCACGCTGCAAAAAGTTGACAAATTTCTACAGCAAGACAATGGAAACAGAGTTCTGCCAAGAATTCCCACAGCTCTTTCAGGGGCTTGCTAATATAATACCATATTTCATTGCTTCAAGATGCTGTGCTGGTATTTTTATATATTCCCAAGAGGGTACACAATATACATGGTCAGCTATTAGGTAGGCAAATCTTTATGAAGTGTAGACTATTCTGTCTGTTCTGCAGTCTCGCACATGACTACCAATATCACTGTTACATCATGATACATATCACTAACTTATTACCTTAACAATTAACTCACTAAACTAATATACTCTTGATATCGGAGAAATATCTCATATTTATAAACATATATAATAAACATTATTTATATATCGTAGAAATGATATATTTATAATATATAAAAAGGATCGGAGGAGGAGAGGTAATCAGCCGTGGATAACGAAGGAGGTGAAGGAAAGTGTTAAATTAAAAGCGGATGCGTTTAGAGTAGCTACGAGTAGTGGGCGAGAAGAGGATTGGGAGAGGTTTAAATGTCAACAAAGAATGACAAAGAAATTGATAAAGGAGGGTAGGATAAACTATAAAGCTGGGCTAGCGCTTAATATAAAAAGGGATAGCAAGAGTTTTTATAAATACATAAAAAGGAAGAGGCTGGCTAGGGTGAACGTTGGACCCTTAGAGGATGAGAGGGGGGACTTAGTGGTAGGGAATGGGGAAATGGCTGAGGCCCTGAATAACTTTTTTGTTTCGGTCTTCACGGAGGAGGACGTGAGTAATTTGCCGGGTGTTAGCGATGGAAAGATGGTAGGAGTGGAGGGCCTGAATGACATTATTGTTACTAGAGAGGCAGTCCTCGACAGACTGGAGGGACTGATTGTGGACAAGTCTCCAGGACCAGATGGAATGCATCCGAGGGTTCTGAAGGAAATGGCAGAGGTGATAGTGGATGTCTTGGTGGTTATTTTCCAAACGTCGCTGGATTCCGGGGAAGTGCCGAAAGATTGGAAAATGGCTAATGTTACGCCGTTGTTTAAGAAGGGTGGCAGGCAAAAGGCGGGGAGTTATAGGCCGGTTAGTTTAACGTCTGTTGTAGGAAAAATGTTAGAATCCGTGATCAAGGAGAAAATAGCGAGGCATCTTGAGGAGAATTGTTTGGTAGAGCAGACGCAGCACGGTTTCGTTAAGGGGAAGTCATGTCTGACAAACTTATGGAGTTCTATGAGGATGTGTCTAGGGCGGTGGATAGAGGAGAGCCAGTGGATGTGGTGTTTCTTGATTTTCAGAAGGCGTTTGACAAGGTGCCTCACAAGAGG
The DNA here is from genome assembly GCF_965287045.1 of Carcharhinus amblyrhynchos. Taxonomy (NCBI): domain Eukaryota; kingdom Metazoa; phylum Chordata; class Chondrichthyes; order Carcharhiniformes; family Carcharhinidae; genus Carcharhinus; species Carcharhinus amblyrhynchos. The sequence goes on from NC_137334.1 coordinate 47,860,561, forward strand.
TTATTGCAGAAGGTCAGGGGGCATGGAGTTGGGGGTATGGTGTTAGCATGGATAGAGGATTGGCTGTCAAATAGGAGGCAGAGAGTGGGGGTCAGTGGGTGCTATTCGGATTGGCGGTTGGTGACTAGTGGAGTGCCCCAGGGGTCGGTGCTGGGGCCTCAGCTATTTACCATTTATATAGATGGTCTGGAGGAGGGAACCGAGTGTATGGTGTCGAAATTTGCTGATGACACCAAGATTGGTGGAATAGTGGATAGCGAAGAAAGTTATCTAGGATTGCAACAGGATCTTAATCAATTGAGCCAATGGCTTGATGAATGTCAGATGGAGTTTAGTTTAGATAAATGCAAAGTATTGCATTTTGGTAGATCAGGGCAAGATTTACTCTGTTAACGATAGGGCATTGGGGAGAGATAGATCGAAAAGGTCTAGGGGTACAGGTTCATAGCTCCTTGAAAGTGCAGTCACAGGTGCACAAGGTGGTGAAGAAAGCATTTGGCATGTTTGGAGAACATTGAAAACAAAAATTGGGACATCTTGTTGAAGTTGTACAAGATATTGGTAAAACCACACTTGGAATACTGTGTACAATTCTAGTCATCCTCTTGTAGAAAGGATATTATTAAACTAGAAAGAGTGCAAAAAAGATTTACTAGGATTCTACTGGGACTTGATGGTTTGAGTTATAAGGAGAGGCTGGTAGACTTGGACATTTTCCACTGGAGCATGGGAGGCTCAGGGGTGATCTTATAGAGGTCTATAAAATAATGAGGGACATAGATCAGGTAGATAGTCAACATCTTTTCCAAAGGTAGGGGAGCCTAAACTAAATGGCATAGGTTTAAGGCGAGAAGAGACAGATACAAAAGGGTCCAGAGGGGCAATTTTTTCACACAGGGTGGTGAGTGTCTGGAATGAGCTGCCAGAGGTAGTAGTAGAGGTGGATACAATTTTGCCTTTTAATAGGTATTTAGACAGTTACATGGTTAAGTTGGGTATAGAGGGATATGGACCAAACGCGGACAATTGGGACTAGTTTAATGGTAAAAACTGGGTGGCATGGACAAGTTGGGCCAAAGGTCCTGTTTCCATGCTGTAATTCTCTGATTCTATGTAATGTTATATCAGTGTCATGCATATATGGTACGTGAATCCAAATTCCATCGTTCTTACTTTTGACTGCTGTTTTGCTGATTGAATTTCATATTTCTGTCAATTTTTCTATTAAAATCATAAATATGTGGAATAAATCACTGCATGATCTTTTTGTAATTTGTTCCATTTTTATTTCATTTTTTGTGAAGTCCAGGATACTTAACAGGATACATCAAGCTGGAGGTAATTAACGAGGTTCAGCACAGCTGTGAATGATCATGTGATTTGACAATGGTGAGAAAGCCGTAGAGTTTGTTGGAAATGCAGGTGTGTTCCGATGATTATGGACCACTTGTGGGTATTCTGAAGTTTGCTATAATTGAGGTCAGTCAGCGATGGCTAGAAGAAGTAAGCTGCTCTAAATACTGTATGGAGCCAAATATGATTAATTTATGAAAAATGTAATCTTTCCTATAAAATTGGTCAATATGGATTGGCAATTGGTCTTTAGTACACATATGGTGTACAATATGGATTGGAGATAGTGTACAAAGGGTATACAATATGGATTGGTAATGGGTCTTTAGAATACAAAGTTACACATTTGGAAATATGATATTCCACACACAGCCTTGGCATAACAAATTGAGAATACTGTGTTTAACTTTGATCCCTTAACTTGTTGGAGGATAAGAAGAACCGAGAGCTGATCCAATAGAAGGCCAGGAAATAATATTTAATTTTGGAGTTCTTAGCTTTACACACAGGCAATTAGGATTTTTAAAGCATGTAGAGGTTGCACCGTCTCTGGATGGAACAGGCTGGTGGACTATTTGGCCTATTCCTGTATTTGTTTGTACATTTCCTATAAATAACTCACTGTCAAGACTCAGACATAAACAATAACCACTTCAGTAAGGTGGCAGATAGCCTCCTGTAGAATTGTGAGTGCTACTATCAGATGGCAAAATTAAGAAATTTGCAGGAAAATTAATTCTGTAATTATACCTGCATTATATATTTCCAGTAAGAAGTTTCACAACACCACGTTGAAGTCCAACAGGTTTATTTGGTAGCACAAGCCACAAGCTTTCGGAGCACTGCCCCTTCATCAAGTGAGTGGGAGTTATGTTCACAAACAGAGCACATATAGACAATTAAAATGGACACAACAGATGAATGAACACCGCTTGACAATCACCAGGCAGAAGTGTTCTCTTCCTGTTGGGGAATGCTGTAGCACAGTGGTTAGCACTGCTGCTTCACAGCTCCAGGGACCTAGGTTTGATTCCCGGCTTGGGTCACTGTCTGTGTGGAGTTTGCACATTCTCCTTGTGTCTGCATGGGTTTTAGAACATAGAACATTACAGTGCAGAACAGGCCCTTCGGCCCACGATGTTGCGCCGACCAGTTACAAAAACAATGACCCACTAGCCTATACCAATCCCTTTTCGTCCATAAACCTATCCAGAGATCTCTTAAACGCCCCCAAACTAGACGCATTTACAACTGCAGCAGGCAGGGCATTCCAATCCCTCACCACCCGCTGGGTAAAGAACCTACCCCTGACATCCGTCCTGTAGCTACCCCCCCTTAATTTAAAGCCATGCCCCCTCGTGCTAGCTTTCTCCATCCGAGGAAAAAGGCTATCACTATCCACCCTATCTAAACCTCTAATCATCTTATATGTTTCAATAAGATCCCCTCTTAGCCGCCTTCTTTCCAACGAAAACAACCCTAAATCCCTCAGTCTCTCCTCATAGGACCTCCCCACCATACCAGGCAACATCCTAGTAAACCTCCTCTGCACCCTCTCCAACGCCTCCACATCCTTCTTGTAATGCGGGGACCAGAACTGCACACAGTACTCCAAGTGCGGCCGCACTAGAGTAGTGTACAGTTGCAACATTACACTGCGACTCCTAAATTCAATCCCCCTACCAATAAACGCCAAGACACCGTACGCCTTCTTGACAACCTTATCTACTTGATTCCCAACTTTCAGGGATCTATGTACACACACACCTAGATCCCTCTGTTCATCCACACTATTCAAAGTCCTCCCGTTAGCCCTATACTCGACACATCTGTTGCTCCTACCAAAGTGAATTACCTCACACTTCTCCGCATTAAATTCCATCCGCCACCTCTCGGCCCAGCTCTGCAACCTATCTAAGTCTCCCTGCAGACTATGACACCCTTCCTCACAATCTACCACACCTCCAACTTTGGTGTCATCAGCAAATTTACTAATCCACCCAACTATACCCTCATCCAGATCATTAATAAAAATTACAAACAACAGTGGCCCCAAAACAGATCCCTGAGGCACACCACTCGTAACTGCACTCCATGATGAATATTTACCATCCACCACCACCCTCTGTCTCCTATCTGATAGCCAATTCCTGATCCAACTTCCTAGATTACCCACAATCCCATACATCTGCATTTTCTGCAGAAGCCTACCATGGTGAACCTTATCGAACGCCTTACTAAAATCCATGTATACCACGTCAACTGCCTTACCCCCATCCACCTCTTTGGTCACCTTCTCAAAAAACTCAATAAGGTTAGTAAGGCACGACCTACCCGCTACAAAACCATGCTGACTATTTCTAATCAATTCATTACACTCCAAATAGCTATAAATCCTATCCCTAATAATTTTTTCTAAAACCTTGCCCACAACAGAAGTAAGACTCACCGGTCTATAATTCCCGGCAAAGTCTCTGTTCCCCTTCTTAAACAATGGGACAACATTCGCTATCCTCCAATCCTCCGGGACTACACCAGAGACCAATGACGACCTGAAGATCTGAGCCAGAGGCTCTGCAATCACCTCTCTAGCCTCCCAGAGAATCCTAGGGTAGATCCCATCCGGACCAGGGGACTTATCTATTTTCAGCCCCTCAAGAATTTCCAGCACATCCTCTTTATCAACCGTAATACTGTCTATTTTACACCCCTGCAACCCAATGTCCTCCTCAGCTATATTCATGTCCCCCTGCGTGAACACCGAAGAGAAATATTGGTTCAATACTTCTCCAATCTCCTCCGGTTCCACACACAACTTCCCCCTGCTGTCTGTAACTGGCCCTAATCTTGCCCTGACCAACCTTCTGTTCTTGACATACCTATAGAACGCCTTAGGATTCTCCTTAATCCTATCAGCCAAAGTCTTCTCATGTCCTCTTTTAGCCCTTCTCAACTCACTCTTCAACTCCCTCCTAGCCAATCTGAAGCTTTCTAGTGCACTATCTGAGCCCTCCAATCTCATCCGAACATAAGCCTCCTTTTTCTTTTTAACCATCGACTCAACTCTTTTAGTGCACCACGGTTCCCTAGATCTACCAAATCCACCATGCCTGACAGGGACATACCTATCAAGGACTCGCAGTAGCTGCTCCTTGAAAAAACTCCACATTTCAGACGTTCCCAGTCCCTGTAATCCCCTAATCCAATCCATGCTTCCTAATTCACTCCTGATAGCCTCATAATCGCCCTTACCCCAGCTAAAATTGCTGACCCGAGGTTCATGCCTATCTCTTCCCATCACTAAGGTGAACGTAACCGAATTGTGGTCACTATCACCAAAATGCACACCAACTTCCAAGTCTAGCACCTGGTCTGGCTCATTTCCCAGCACCAAATCCAATATAGCCTCACCTCTAGTTGGCCTGTCTACATACTGAGACAAAAAACCTTCCTGCACGCTTTGTACAAACACTGACCCCTCTAGCGAGCTAGAACTATAGCAACTCCAATCAATATTCGTAAAGTTAAAGTCCCCCATAACAATTACCCTATTACTTTCACTCCTAACCAGGATTGTCTCCGCAATCCTTTCCTCAACCTCTCTAGAACTTTTAGGAGGTCTATAAAAGACTCCCAACAGGGTGACCTCTCCTCTCCTATTTCTAATCTCCGCCCATACTACCTCAACTGACAAGTCCTCATCAAACTTTCTCTCCGACACTGTGATACAGTCCTTGACTAGCAATGCTACCCCACCCCCCCTTCTACCTTCTTCTCTACTCCAACTAAAGCATTTGTACCCCGGAACCTGCAACATCCATTCCTGACCCTGCTCTATCCATGTCTCAGAAATGGCCACAACATCAAAGTCCCAGGTACTGATCCACGCTGCAAGTTCATCCACTTTATTGCGAATACTCCTCGCATTAAAGTACACGCATTTCAAACCCTGCTCCGCCCCACCCCCACTATGCCGTGCCTTGCATTCCCCAACTATGCCCCCCTCACTTTCACCCCCTTTCCTCACTATCCCTCCCCCCCTCCGAATCAGTTTAAACCTTCCTGCATCGCTTTTGCAAATTCACCCCCCAGGATATTGATTCCCCTCTGGTTCAGGTGTAGACCATCCCTCTTACAGAGGTCCCACCTTCCCCAGAATGAGCCCCAATTGCTCAAGTACCTGAACCCCTCCCTCCTGCACCATCCCCTCAGCCACGAGTTCAAACTTTCCCTCTCCCTATTCCTCTCTAAACTATCCCGTGGCACAGGCAAGAGTCCAGATATAACTACTCTTTCTGACTTCGCCTTTAGTTTCCACCCCAACTCCATAAATCTTTGCTTAATATCCCCTTCCCTTAATCTCCCTATGTCATGTGTCCCCACATGAACTATAACTTGGGGTTGATCTCCCTCTCCCCTAAGAGTCCTGAATACTCTGTCCGATACATCCTGGACCCCAGCCCCTGGTAGGCAACACACCAGCCCAGAGTCCCTACCCTTACCTCCAACTCTCCTATCCGTCCCCATAACTGTGGAGTCCCAGGTACTCCAGGTACTCCGGTTTCCTCCCACAGTCCAAAGAAGTGAGGGTGAGGTTGATTGGCCATGCTATAAATTGCCCCTTTGAGTCCTGAGATGCGTAGGTTAGGGGGATTGGCAGGTAAATATGTGGGGATATGGGGGTGGGGCCTGGGTGAGATTGTGGTTAATGCAGACTCAATGGGTCCAATGGCTTCCTTCTGCACAGTAGGGTTTCTATGATTTCAGCAATCACGGACATTCAGCCCCTGATCTTCAGGGAAGCATTCTCCAAGGTGGCCTTCATGATACTGCAGAATCGCTGAGCAGAAACTGATAGCCAAGTTCTGCACATATGAGGATGGCCTCAACTGGGATCTTGGGTTCATGTCACACTATCTATAACCCCCACGACTTGTCTGGGCTTGCAAAATCTCACTAACTGTCCTGACATCTCCTTAACCTGTGCTTAACCCTCTCTCCACTCACGTTGTCTGTACCTTTAAGACTTGATTACCTGTAAAGATTTGCATTCCAACCATTGTAAATTGAGTTTGTGTCTATATGTGCCCTGTTTGTAAACATAACTTCCACTCACCTGATGAAGGGGCAGTGCTGCAAAAGCTTGTGGCTTGTGCTACCAAATAAACTGTTGGACTTTAACCTGGTGTTGTGAGACTTCTTACTGTGCTTACTCCAGTCCAAAGCCGGCATCTTCACATCATTATATATTTCCTGCAGTTAACAGTTTCTCTTAATTACTTAATCCATAATAGTTTCAATCTTAACAACTTATTTTGTTACCTTAAAAATAGCAAATGCACTTAAAAATACATTCATTGTATTATTCAATACCAAAATATCCTCATTTTGAGCTATCACAGAAGTAAAATTGTCTCAGTCACTGATTCCTAACACAGACCATCCAAAAATGTCAAGATATAACATATGGAAGAGAAAAAAAACTGTAACCTTATTTAAGACTTCATCTAATGTTCCAAATCTACTTCAGTATGCATTTTGATTTGTTGTCGTTCTAGTCCTTGGATTACATTGGTACATGCAATGTGCTTTTAAGCACCTATTCCTATGTAGCTTTGTTGAATGTGGATTTTTATGTGTATGAATAAGGCATTACTTTTTCTTATTTAAAATATTTGCATGGATATTTGAAGGTTAAAGCAGAAGGAAGTTACCTGTAAGGTGATTCTGATTTTCCCCCCATAACCATTAATGTTTTTAGGACTTAACTAACTAATCAAGGCAAATTCTATTTAGTTTTATTGTACTCTTGAATAAATAGTTAGTTGATAGTAACTTTGTACCATCTTGTTTGAGAACACTTTTCATTGTTCACCAATTAACATCAGTGAGTCGTGAGATAGATTGATGCTTGCTGAAATCATACATCCCAAACTCTTCTACAAAAAATATTTTTTTTTCAGACACAAATTCAGGTTAAGAATAGTAACTCTAGTTTCAAGTTGTCAGAATTTCAGATATAAGCTTTAGTATATGACTTTATTCACTTCTGTTACCTTTTTACCACTAATCTTCAAATATTGTCAGTACTACCTACATATGGTCAATCTTATATTACTGCTAAAGGCTCTGGTCATATTACTAGGTAGTTGTTTAAGCAATTAGGTGTAAGTTATCCACCCTTGTGCCTTCATAACAGATTCACTTGCCTCACTTCAGTAAGTTTCATTATTTTTCAGCTGGAATGCTAGCAAAACGCAGAAGTACATTAAGGCATTCCACCTTTGTCACAACTGGGAGAAACAGATTCAGATCTATTATTATCTAATCATGAAGCCAGATAACTGGATTTAAAGCAGAATAAGCTTATGGATGTGTTTTTCTTTCCCAGCTGAAGGTGGTAGAGTGGGCAAACTTCATGGCTGATACATGTGAGGAGATGGAAACCAAAAACCAGGGCAGAGAAAAAAAACTTTCTTAACGAGGTTAATTTTATGCCAAAATTTAGTGTGGCTCACTAAAATGTGAGTTGGTAAATTGCTTGTAAATTTGTTTGGAATGTGGAAATCAAAAATACCAACATTCGGCTGCTTAATTTTCTGCCACATTAGAAAACTGGTTCTCGTGGATTTTAAAATTAATTAATTACATTGATTGTTTATAATAATTGAAGTGATAAATCAGAAACCAGTGACAGAAATCATTACCATGATGTTATAAAACTGATTCTTGACAGTAAAATGAGTTTGCTGACAGTTACCAGAAGTGTGCACCATGAAGCTGTTAAACCTGCACTTGCGATCTCCGAAAGTGGGGAGCTACTGTAAAGCCTGCTGGAGTCAAATACTCTTAGCAGGATGGGAGAGGCTAGTGGGCCAGGAAATTTCAGTCCGGGCCTGCTAATCACATTTAAATAATATTTAAATGAGCCCCTGAGTGCGTAATATAGCTCCGCACCTATTTCTAGTGCAGAGCTGATGGCGCCAGAAATCTGGTGCTGGGAAAGGAGCTCGGGGCCGGATGTCAAGTGTAGATCGTGCTAATCCGGCCCCACTGAAATCTCCCACCCCAGTATGCTAATACAATTAGCACAGTGGGATGGGAGAATCACGCCCCCTATTTATCTATGTAGTAGTAAAATAATATTGTTCATTTCTGTTAATTGTAAAAAGATTGTTTGAAAAGGAAATCAATAAATCATTTAATTCTGCACGTAACCATTTTCTAAGGCTTTTCGTGGAACTTTGGGGGAGCTAGTGGCTCTACCCTGCCCAATTGAAGACAGGCAATTGCCCCCCCCCCCCCCCCCCCAGACCGTAGCATCAGGCAGCAGGGCAGAGCCTCCTAGGCATTGTCACCTTGGCAGTGCCAGCCTGACCCCCTGGCACTGCCCAAGAGCAAAGGGCCAATGCCCAGGAGGCACCATGGCACAGCCCCCTGGACATGGGGTAGTGTGGGGGAGCAGGACCTGATGTGGGCAGAGCCTAGGGGGCAATTGGTGTGGGTGGGGTTCCTGCTGCCACTCTGCAGTTGGGGTTGGTGGGGGAAGGAGGCCAGCGACATTCCTTTCCACCATTATCATTGCAGCTCCCAAGTAGCAAGATCCAATCCATTCAAAGGAGCATGTGCAAGATGAGTAATGACCACCCCAGCTGTCCCACAGCCCCAGCCTCTGGTGGAAGAGATCAAGGAATAATACAGTGGGCGCATGGTTACCATTGTTGCAGGCACCAGTTTTAAGTCTGTGTAACTTAGAGGCTAGGTTAGAGAAGGAATCCTCATAATGTGATGTACATGTAGAAGGGATATCGCAGGTGCCACCTTTCTGGGGTTAGGTGGTGGGGGCAATGTTGGATATTGTGCCTGAAGTGGATCTTGCAGGGCTAAGCTTCAGAAGAAGGCTGATAAGTGTACCAAACTAAATATTTAATTCAACGAAGAGTCTATCTGAAGCTTACTGGTCATGAGTTGAGGATTTAGGAATCTATCTACATCCTGACTTGTGGTTTGACGCAGAGCCTGGAACCCACTGTCTAAAGCATAGAGAGGCTGGCCTATTGCAGCCAGAGCATTGTTGAACTAAAAATTCCACCATCTTCCAGAATAATTGTAAAAGTATGCTCCATTAATTTGTTGTTTTCAAACTAATTTAAATGCTTCAATGCAAATCAGGATAACTGCCAACGTAGCTATTCTGTTTGAATATATCTTGAATAATTACCATCACTGTTGGAATGCTTTATATGGACATTCAACTGCTTGTCCTTTTTTTATGCAAAAAAATTCAATTAACACTGTTCTCAATCTGAAATTGCCTTTCAAAAATGTTATCTACTTTGGTAAATATTCTTGTAGGCAGTATAGGCTTGTTTAAAAGAATTCCTTTGTTGTGGAAGCTCAGTGATCAAACAATCAGGGAAAATATTAGCGCAGTGGGATAAAACAGATACCATATTTCATAGTGATGAATGTTCCATTACACAGCCAAGTATCCAAGGCTGCATTATTAGTACATCATTCTTAATTAGTGTAAACTGGGTACAGAAAAAAAACTTGCTTGGATGTTAGTGCTGACCTGAATTCCACAGAAATTTTACAGCCGTAAACAGTGGCTCAAATAAATTGTGGAAATTCTTCAAGCCTTTTTGGCAAGGCTGATATCTGGCAATAGATATGCTTGTCCCCAGCAATGCTCCAAATATAAATTTACAAATATATATCCATAGTTTACTATCAAAAACATATTTGTTTAACCATAATTTGTGCAAATACACTGACTGAATTCAGTTTTTATAAAGGTTAGCACCTGGAACATTAATTTTCTTTTTAAAAATATTGACCAATCTCCATATTTCCAATATGTTATGCTTTGGCCCTGATTTTAACCCAGGGCTAATTTTCAATATGTAAGCTGTGCTGTAATTTGCAATGGTTCCCAACATTTCTATGTTATGACACACCTTTATACAATAAACGAATTCAAGGTACACCTCCTATTTCCTCCAACTGAACTTCCCTCAGCCAAAAGCCTTTTATCTCTAAAATCTCCTCAGAACATGTCAAGCCAGCATCTAATGCAACCTTAATTAGTTTAAGTAGTTTATAATGAAAACTTGATCATTTCAAATACAATTATTTTAAATAGAAAATGTATACAATTTAGAAGCATTTCCTGTGAACCATTTGAATTAGAACCACAGAATCCCTACAGTGCAGGAGCAGGCCATTCAGCCTATTAAGTCTGAACCAAGTCTCCAAAAGAGCATTTTACCCAGGCCCATCCCTTCGCCCTATCCCCATAACCCCACACATTTAGCATGACCAATCTACCTAACCTGCAATTCTGTGGGCTGTGGGAGTAAACCAACACACAAACAGGGAGAACGTGCAAACTGCACACACGCAGTCATCCAAAGCCAGAACTGAACATGGGTCCCAGGCCTTTGAGGCATCAGTGTTAATCACTGTGCTTCCTGTTATTTTCAGTTTTTTAAAATCTTCATTTCTCAGTATGAAAGTTTATATTCATAACACAATAACACATTTAATTTCATTCATTAAAAAGAACTTACTGAAATTTAAAATAAATGAATCAGAGCAAAATGCAAATGAAGACAACACTTGAGCAGCATCTTATCAGCAATGTTAGCGTGACACCTGGGCCTGCTTCTGTTAGAAGTCTCACAACACTAGGTTAAAGTCCAACAGGCTTATTTGGTAGCAAAATCCACTAGCTTTCAGAACGCTGCTCCTTCATCAGGTGAGTGGGATTTCAGTTCACAAACAGAGCATATAAAGACACAAACTGAATTTACAAAATAATGATTGGAATGTGAGTCTTTAAAGGAAATCAAGTCTTAAAGGTGCAGACAATGTGAGTGGAGATAGCATTTTTCATAGGTTAAACAGATGTGTAGTATCTCAAGCCAGGACAGTTAGTGAGATTTTGCAAGGCCAGGCAAATCGTGGGGGTTACAGATAGTGTGACATGAACCCAAGATCCTGTTTGAGCCCGTCCTCATGTGTGCGGAACTTGGCTATCAGTCTCTGCTCAGTGACTGTGCGCTGTTGCGTGCCGTGAAGGCTGCCTTGGAGAACGCTTATCCGACGATCAAAGGCTGAATGCCCATGACTGCTGAAGCTTTCCCCAACAGAAAGAGAACACTCTTGCCTGGTGATTGTCAAACAGTGTTCGTTCATCCATTGTTGTAGCATCTGCATGGTCTCCCCAATGTACCATGCCTCAGGACATCCTTTCCTGCAGTGTATCGGGTAGACAACAAATCTCACTTTGATAGTTTGATGGGGGGGGGTGGGGGGTGATGATAGAGTTCACCCTTCAGTGGATGGGTGTTGGAATTGGGCTCAGGGAGGGAGGCATGCCAGCAGCAGCATCTCCTTACTACATTGCTGGTGTGGGAAGGACATAGCACTGCCATTCTCACACTCCACAGGTGTAAGGCGTCAGGCAAGCACAGTGGTTTCCTCCAAATGGTGGCATGAACAGACATGGTGGAGGCTCTGTGGGTGAACTAAATGAAATTTAGTACCAAACATTCAAAACAAAATGGTGACCTATCTACATTAATGCCTTTATTCACCCCATGCCCACTAAGTACCTATGGTTTCTTCCTGACCGTCCCACTACATCTGAGGGTATCCCCATGATCTACAGCTGAGGTTGGGGCACCCTGCTGATTCCACGCCTTCTTGCCTCAGATGACCTTAGTGAGTGTGCCCTAGAACTTGAGGGTCCATGCCTGCTTTCGGGCAGCACAGATGTTTGACTGCTTTCTCCTCTGTGTCAGGGGCTGGATGTATGTTGCTCATAGGGAGGGGTGTCAGATGAACTGGAGACACCCTGGGTCCTCTGGCTAGAGGGCCCGTGGGCTGTAATACTGACGATCCTCTTCTCTTCTGGTTCCCAGGAACCCCTGGAGGAGCAGCTGAAGTGAGATCCAGAAGTTCTGCTATCCTCTACACGTGTGTATTCCCACTAGAGCTTGCACCATGCAGTCAAAGCCCTGCACCATGGAGCTCACGTGGTGAACAATAGTGCTGACATCTCCTGCCATGGAGTGCATGTCCTGCACGAAGGTCTCCACTGCTGATGCTACCCTTACAATGTTGGCCTCAGTGCACTGCAGTGACAACACCATCTCCTCGGATAGAAGGCAATGTGACTGTTACAATCGGCCTTGCTGTCTGAGGAGGGCCACTGTAATTCTTTCCTGACATTTGCAACTCTGATTTTGCAGTCCAGCAGCTGTGTGATGACTGTGCCTGGGGCACATCATCAACAAGGTACTCAGCGGTGTCAACAAGGAGTCACGTCATCAACAAGGGACTATGGGGAGGCAACATGGCGGTTGTGGGAGGGAGGGAGAACCTCGTGCACGGTGTTGGTAAAGGCCAAGTTGGTTGAGTGAGAGAAAGGGTTGGGGGTGCTAGGGGTTGCAAGGGGGTCCTGTGGAAGACTGGGAGTGGTTCACTTTCCTGGCTGAGCGAAGATCATTCATCTTCTTCTGACACTGCTACCCCATCCACTTCTGGAATGTGTTTGCACTGATTAGGATTGCCATTGCATCTCAGGCAGAGGTGGTGACTCTGCTGGAAGGCCGTCTCCTGGTGAGGGGGTAGAAGGTGTTCCATTTATGCCATATGCCGTATGAATCCATCTATATGCCATTGAAAATCGTTAGATTCTTTTTGGAGATGGCCATTGGCTGGCACTTGTGTAGTACAAGTGTTACTTGCCATTTGGCAGCCCAAGCCTGGACATTGTCCAGACTTTGTTGCATTTGGATGTGGACTGCTTCAGTATCTGAATAGTTGCCAATGGTTCTGAACATTGTGCAGTCATCAGGAGCATCCCCACTTCTGGCCTTATGATGGAAGAAGCAGCTGAAGATGTTTGGGCCTAGGACACTCCCCTGAGGAACTCCTGCATGATGTCCTGGAACTGAGATGATTGATCTCCTTATCTTCCTTTGTGCCAAGTATGACTCTAACCAGTGGAGAGTTTTCCCGATTCCCATTGACTCCAATTTTACTAAAACTCTTTGTTGCTTTACTCAATCAAATGCTGCCTTGATATCTATGGCTCACCTCACCACTGGAGTGTTTGGATTTTCAGAAGGGTTTCGATAAGGTCCCACAAGAGATAGTAAACAAAATTAGAGTGTATAGGATTGGGGATAATATACTGTCATGGATTAGTTGAGAACTGTTTAACAGACAAAACAGAGAGTCAGAATAAACAGATCATTCTCAGGTTGGCAGTCTGTGACTATAGGGTACTGCAAGGATCAGTGCTTGGGCTCCAGCTATTCATAATCTATATGAATGACTTGGATATGGGGACCAAATATAATATTTCCAAGTTTTCTGATGATACAACGATATGTTGGAATGTGAATGCGAGGATATTGCAAAGAAGCTGTGAGGGGATTTGGAGCTATGTACTTTTGTAGGAAAAATAGAAATGCAGAGTATTTCTTAAGTGGTGAGAGATTGGGAAGTGTTGATGTCCAAAGGGACTTGGGTGTTTTTGTTCATGAGTTACTGATAGAAGCATGCAATTAGGAAGGTAAATGCTCTGTTGGCGTTTATTGCAAGATTTGAATACAGAAGTAAAAATATCTTGCTGCAATTGAGTGGAGCTTTGGTGAGACCACACCTGGAGTATTGGTTTCAGTTTTGATCTCCTTACAAAGGAAGGATATGCCTGCCATTGAGGGAATGCAGCATGGGTTCACCAGACTGATCCCTAGCATGGCAGTACTGTTCAATGAGGAGAACTTGACAAGACTGGACCTATGTCCGCTAGAGTTTTAAACAATGAGAGATGATCTAATTGAAACATATAATTCTTACTTGGCTTGACAATTTAGATGCAGGAGGGATATATCCTCTGGCTTTAGAATCAGGGGACTCAGTTTCAGAATTAGAGGTAGGCCATTTGAGGCTGAGAAGCAGAGGAATTTCTTCATATAGAGCATGATAAATCTTTGGAATTCTCTAATTCAGAGGACTGCGCAGGTTCAATCATTGAGTACATTCAAGACAAAGATCAACAGATTTCTAGATAGGAAATACATTAAGGGATGGGGATAGTGTGGGAAAATGGCATTGAGGTAGAAAATCAGTCATGCGTTAATTGAGCAGTAGAGCAGGCTGAAGGGGCTGAATGGCCTATTCCTTCACCTATTTCCTATGTTCCTAGCCCTTCATCAAACTTCTCTGTTACTGCATCAAAAAATTTCAAATAGATTACTCAATCACAATCCATCTTTTACAGAACCATGGTGGCTATCCTTAATTATCTCAAATCTCTGCAAGAGTCTTTTGATTGTTTCACCACTTACCCCTCCTCTCTCACTGATTACTATTTCTAAAACTTTACCCAGCAAAGTGATTAACTGCCCTGTCAGTAGCTGGAACTGAAATATTACGTGCCCAATCTTCACAATCTCACAGTCCCAGTCCCATTATCATCATTACATTATATGGTTATTTTATAGTTCACCAACATTCTCCACCACACTTTATGCAATCACATACATGTATTGTCTTTGCATTCCTCATAGTCCTTAAGTCTGCTCCACTACTGTCCAATGCTTTCACTTTATGCACCTTGTTCCTTTTTTTATTTCTATATGCTGGTGCCCATCCTTTTGTCAATTTATTTTAAACCCTCCCCAACCACATTAGTGAACCTCTCCATGAAAACATTGGTTCCAGTTCTATTGAGGTGCAAACTTACCCTTTTGAACAGGTGTCTTCTGCCTCAGAACTGGTCCCAAGCCCCGCTACCTACACCATGCCTCAAGTAACATATTGACCTTCATATTTCTACTTTTGCTAGTGCATTACACTGAGTATAATCCAGAGAATAACAACTTTTGAAGTCCTACTTTATAACTTTCTCTTTAGATCCTGAAATTGTGATCATACCCCTCCCTAATACTGCCCCTCTACATCACTGATACCAACGTGTACCACAACTTCTGTCTCACTCCCTTCTCCTTGCAGGGTATTCTGTACTATCTCAATGATCTTCTATGTGGAGTTAGGTCAAAGATCAACAATGATTTAACTGAATTGTGAAACAGGCTCAAGCGGCAATACTGCCTACTCCCATTCCTATGTTTTGAACATGGTAGCAAAATTGTGCATAGCAAGATTTCACAGACAACAATGAGGTGCATGACTCTAAAGTTCATTTTTAGCGATGTTGATTGAGAGATGAATAAAGAGCTAATGTGGCTTAGTGGGCAGTGTTTCTGCTTCTGAGCCATAGAAAGAGGTTTACAGCCCTTTGGCCCAACTTGTCTATGCCATCCTTTCTTTTTAAACCCCTAAGTTAATCCCAATTGCCTACATTTGGCCCATCATACCCATGTAACTATTTAAATGCTTTTTAAAAGATAAAATTGTACCCGTCTCTACTACTACCTCTGGCAGCTTGTTCAAGACACATTTTTTCTGTGTGAAAGAATTGCCCCTCTGGACATTTTTGTATCTCTCCCCTCTCACCTTAAACTTATGCCTTATACTTTTAGACTCCCCTCCCTTTGAGAAAAGATATTGACTATCTACCTTGTCTATGCTCCTCATTATTTTATAGACCTCTATAAGGTCACCCCTCAGCCTCCTACGCTCCAGAGAAAAAAAGTCCCAGTTTATTCAGCCTCTCAACTCAATCCATCAAGTTCCAGTAGCATCCTAGTAAATCTTTTCTGCACTCTTTCCAGTTTAATAATATCCTTTCTATAATAGGGTGACCAGAATTGCACACAGTATTCCAATGTCTTGTACAGCTTCAACAAGAAGTCCCAACTCCTGTGTTCAATCTTCTGTTCAATGAAACCATGCATGCTGAATGTCTTCCTCACCACTCTGTCCACCTGTGACTCCATTTTCAAGGAGCTCTAAACATGTACCCCTAGATCTCTTTGTTCTGTAACTCTCCCCAATGCCCTACCATTAATTGAGTAAGTCCTGCCCTGGTTCAATCTACCAAAATGCATCACCTCGCATTTGTCTAAATTAAACTCCATCTGCCATTCGTTAGCCCACTGACCCAATTGATCAAGGTCCCATTGCAATTGGAGATAACTTTCTTCACTGAGCACCAAGCCACCAATCTTAGTGTCATCTGCAAACTTACTAACCATCTCCCCTATATTCTCACCCAAGTCATTAATATAAATGACAAATAACAGTGGGACCAGCACTGATCCCAGAGGCACACCCCTGGTCACAGGCCTCCAGTTTGAAAAACAATTCTCTACAAACACCCTCTGGCTTCTGTCAAAAAGCCAATTTTGTGTCCATTTAGATATCTCACCCTAAATCCTGTGAGATTTAACTTTATGCAACAACCTACCACGCGGTACCTTGTCAAAGGCCTTGCTAAAGTCCATGTAGACCACATCAACTGTACTACCCTCATCAACCTTCTTGGTTACCCCTTCAAAAAACTCAATTAAATTTGTGGGACATGATTTTCCACTCAAAAAGCCATGCTGACTGTCCCTAATCAGTCCTTGCATCCCTAAATGCCTGTAGATTCTGTTTCTCAAAATATCTTCCAAAAATTTACCCACTGCAGATGTGAGGCTCACAGGCCTGCAGTTCCTAGGCTTTTCCCTGTAGCCCTTTTTAAATAAAGGGACAACATTTGCCACTCTCCAATCTTCAGGCACCTCACCCATGACTATCAATGATTCAAATATCTCAGCTAGGGGACTCGTAATTTCCTCTCTAGCCTCCCACAATGTTCTGGAATATACTTCATCAGGTCCTGGGGATTTATCTGCCTTGATGCGCTTTAAGACTTCCAGCATCTTTTTTTCTGTAATATGTATACTCCTCAAGACATCACTATTTATTTCCCCAAGTTCCCTAACATCCATGCTTTTCTCAACAGTAAATACTGATGAGAAATACTCATTTAGGATCTCACCCTTCTCTTGTGGATCCGCATAGATGATCTTGTTCATCCTTGAGAGTCCCTACTCTCTGCCTTGTTACTCTTTTGCCCTTTATGTATTTGTAAAAGCTCTTTGGGTCCTCCTTTGCCTTATCTGCCAAAACAATTCCGTGTCCCCTTTTTGCCAATTTCTCTCTTAACTCTACTCCTACACCCCCATACTCTTCAAGAGGTTCACTTGATCCCAGCTGCCTATGCATGTCATGTGCCTCTTTCTTCTTCTTGATCAGGGCCTCAATATCCCGAGTCATCCAGGGGTCCTGACTTCTGCCAACCTTGCCCTTCACTCTAAGAGGAATGTGTTTACCCTGAACCCTGGTTAACACACTTTTGAAAGGATGCCACTTTCCAGACGTCCCTTTGTCTTCCCACAGATTCCCCCAATTAACCTTTGAAAGTTCCTGCCTAATACCATGAAAATTGGCCTTGCCCCAATTTAGAATTTTAACTTTTGGGACAGACCTATCACTCTCATAGCTATCTTAAAACTAAGAGAATTATGGTCACTCATCCCTAAGTGATCCCTCACTAACACTTCTGTCATCTGCCCTTCCTTATTTCCCAAGAGGTCAAGTTTTGCCCATCTCTAGTCCGGCCATCCACATATTGAATGAGAAATTCCTCCTGAATACACTCAACAAATTTCTCTCCATCCAACCATCTAATACTATGGCTGCCCCAGTCAATGTTGGGAAAATTAAAATCTCTGACTATTACCGGAAGGTCCTGGGTTGAAGTCCCATTCCAGGACATGTCAGCCACTGAAGAACTGTTAATGGTGCAAACAAATCAGTGTGTATCAATGCTGGTCCCCAGCTCACATAAATGGGGAAGATTCATGGCAGGAAGGTCATCTGGCAGCAAAACTACCTGCCAAATTCAAAATGATGGTTGATAAAGAAGGATGAGCAACCAGCATTGTGGTAACTCCAAGTAACGTGAGAAAAGTGAAAGGTGAAGGAAGGATTGAGGGATAAATATTGGTCAAGACTCTTCGGTTCTTTTTTGAAGTGTGGATGCATTCTTTATAACGCGCTGATAGTAGAGATACACCTCAGTTGAACACTTCATCTTAAAAGTGGCATCTCCAAATGTGCAGCTTACTACGCTGTGTCACGTTGACCTACATTGAGGCTTTAGATCTCTGGAATGATTTTTTTGGCTCAGGTTGAGGACTATTGCTGACATAAAATGATTATCTCTGTTATACATTGGTAGCCTGAATTGGACAGTGTTCAGCACTAGGCAGCAGCCATTACATACATTCAAATTTCACAGTTCAGCATAAACTGGGGGTTGAGCAGTCGGCATTGGACAGCTGATTTCATTCTTTTTGTTTTGATGGGTATAGACAAATATTATGACTGAAGAAGTCCTGATTAACCCCCAGAGCAAAGTTGACCTTGTTTCCCCATCCTTCCGGGTACTATAAATATATCTTTCTTCCAGCAAGTCTTTTCATTTCCATCTGTATTAATTCCCCAGGCTTGTATTCACCCCTTGGTGAATTCTTTATTGAAGGCTCATTGCGCTCTGGTTAATTATTAAATCCAACAGTTAAGCCGGAAGGCACCTGTTCTCGGCGACCTTGCGGAGGGGTGTGTGTGTGCGCGCGGGGAGGGAGAGGGGAGAGAACAAGGTGTGGCCCACCGTCCTCGGGCAGCGCGCGCTGCTCCTCCAGTCAAAGTTGTGGAAAGTTCCAGATGGTCTCAACGGCCGGAGGCGCGCGCATGCGCGCCAACTCAGCTCCAGCCCTGAGGGCTCGCACCCGAGTAACTGGGTGAAGAAGAACAGAATTTTGTTCCAACTTCTGCACAGATCGTTCTGCTCAGCCAATTTGTTTTCTTTCGTTTAAAGAAAATTAAACCAGCCGGGAAACTGGGGGCCAGCAATATTCTATCAGACGAGGGTAAGTTGAAGTTGAGAATTTATCTGGGTATTTTATTTTGTGCTGGTTTCCTCACTTCTTGGTCACTGGCACTTCTGCCAGACGTGAGGTTCCTTTCAAAAACTCAATTAGCTGAAGTGCACCTTGTTCTTCAAATGATTCAAAGCAGCAGACATTGTGTATTTTAATATTTTATATTGTGTTATATTTTGTCATTTGCTTGTGTGTTTTATTGCTACAAAACTCATACAACAATGGACTGAATTTTATGGGCCACTTTTATGGGTGGAATGAACCTGTAGATTAAGGCACTGTGCTCTCAATGGTGTGCCCGCCTGCCCGACCTTGGTTTTATGATGAGCAGTGGCAGCAATTGGGTGGTTGTCCATACATTGTCCAATTGAGTCAAGTTGGCAATTGAGAGCATCATCCATTCTGAGCATCAGCCTCTCTGACCACCCATTAAATCAATGTGTAGGTTTAGCCCTTGGACTGACCGCAAGCCACTTAAAGGAGAGGCAGGGCCCCAATCCACAATTTTTGCCTCCCCACATCCAGCCTCCAACCTATCGAACATGACCTTACACTCACATTGCCAAGATCTGTCAGCCTGACCCTAGCAAGATCCCAGATCTATCTGAATGTAGGGTTCACCACCTTGGCCTACCTGCAGCACCAGCACTGGCCAATACTCCTGGTACTATCAGTGTGCATGATCGTGAAAATTTTGCTTCATGCTAATTAAAGAGCCATCACCCAAACAATTAAAGTGATGTGAGCCAGTTAAGTGGAGGTTGGTACATCTCTGACATTTATGGGGTGTGGGGAGCCTACCCTCATCGTTTAATCCAGCGCTGTGTTTAAATGTCAGACTGTGGGTGTTCCAATTAAGAATGAAAATATTCAGGACAATGAAATAAGTATGATGGATGAAGGCCCCACATTCTTGGGCGAGTGCTTGCACAACGCTCTGAAAGGCCCTGTCATAGACATTTCTCCCTCCAGAATCACTCATGGACCAGCAATGGGCAGCTGAGCTGCTAATGAGGGTTGGGAAAGGGAGGCCTTACAAAGCTGAAGACATTACTCAGTGAGAGTGAATATATTTGCAATAATACAGTGAAAATGTTCATCTGTGCAACTACTTATGAACAAAATTCTTTGATTTTTTTTTGGTTGCCTACCACTTCTTCTAGGCTGGGCAGCAAGGGTAAAAGCAGCCTATGGAGTAGCCTCTGAAGGCTTCGGTGGTCAACTACTGGAGAGCTGTGGTCTGGAGACCTTGGCTGTCACCCTGTGAGCCAGTTTCTCCATCTGTGGTGACTGAGAATACGGTTGAAGGGGTCCCAGGCCAAGGCGATTTGGTGTGGGGACAACCTCTGAAAGTTGGTTTGACCAAGGGGTTAATCCAGAGATGTCCAGCTACTGCTGCTCCTTGCTTTGGGTGCCTGAGGGCCTTGGCCTTGGCCTGACTCCAAGGTGGAGAGACACCTGGAGGGACATTCTGTTCCTCTCTCACATTGCCCCTGCCATGGTGAGTTTATGCAATGTTGGAGTGCAGGTTGGTGTGCATCGCTGGCAGAAATTGGAAGTTTTGCTGGACCAGGATCTCCATGGCATCTACCATCCTACCCGTGGAGATGTCTGTGTGTGCACATGTAGGCAGTTTTCATCAGAGAGCAGGTGAACCAATTCTTCCAATTTGCATGACACCCTGAGGGCTTCCAACAGCTTTGCTTGAAAGCCCTCCTTCTTGCTGAACTTCCATCATTTCCACATGGTCGTCAACTGACTCTGATCCCACAAATGTCTTCCCCAGCAGTCTTCCTGAGACCCAGGGAGATTGACTAAAACTTGAACCTCCTGCTATGGCCATGTGTTTATGTGGTGACCACCAGATTGAGGCCATTTCCAAACTAGCACTAATAACCACCAACGTGTGTGTTTCTGATCTGGTGGAGAGTGCAGGTAACTGCTGTGATGCCTCTTTAGATGGAGCTAATGTGCTCCATTCCCTCTTGGCTCATCTCTGGCCTATGGCTGGGGTGAGGCCTGATAGGGAGCCTTCTCCTCCTTGGGCCTGATCTCATCCTGAAGGCATCTATACTTGAGTTAGAGTGTGCAAGTGCCAGCATCAACTGTCTCCGATATGGAGGCACATTTGACCCTCAGATTTGCAATACATGGATGAATCTTTACTCGGTAGGCGCCCAAGGTTGAACACCCCATCACCAATAAGTCTGTCCTGCTCCTATGAGCTCAGATTTGGTCAGAGATTGGAAAATTGGTCTATCCCTCCCATCTTCTTACATTCCCTGCAATTGTGAGGGCTTCTCTTGCTTAAACAAGAGAATATCTTTCAGAGGAGTTGCATGGATTGGAGAATTGGGATTTGATTCATTGATCCTTCCTCCTCTCGTAAGATAAAACGTAAGAACATAAGAAATAGGAGCAGGAGTAGGCCATCTAGCCCTTCGAGCCTTCCCCGCCATTCAATTAGATCATGGCTGATCTGTTATGGCTTAGTTCCACATTCCCGCCCTCTCCCCATAACCCTTAATCCCCTCTCTTATCAAAAACCCATCAACCCGCGTCTTAAAAATATTTAGTGAGGTAGCCTCCACCACTTCAACGGGCAGAGAATTCCAGAGATTCACTACCCTTTGAGTGAAGAAATTCTTCCTCAACTCTGTTCTGAACTGCCCCCCCTTTATCTTGAGGCTGTGCCTCCTAGTCCTACTGTCCCTTCTGAGCTGGAAGAGTCTCTCCACCTCTATCCTATCCATCCCATTCATCATCTTATACGTCTCAATGAGATCTCCCCTCATTCTTCTAAACTCTAACGAGTACAAGCCTAGTTTATTCAGCCTCTCCTCATAGTTCAACCCCCTCAACTCCGGCATCAGCCTAGTAAACCTCCTCTGCACTCCCTCCAAGGCCAAAATATCCTTGCGTAAGTACGGCGCCCAAAACTGCACACAGTACTCCAGCTGCGGCCTCACCAATGCCCTATACAGCCGCAGCAAGACCTCCCTATTTGTCAGACACGACTTCCCTTTAAGGAAACCGTGCTGCGTCTGCTCTATCAAGCAGTTCCCCTCAAGATGCCTTGCTATTTCCTCCTTGATGACGGATTCTAACATTTTACCTACAACAGACGTTAAACTAACAGGCCTATAATTCCCCGCCTTTTGCCTGGCACCCTTCTTAAACAAAGGCGTAACATTAGCCGTTTTCCAATCTTCCGGCACTTCCCCGGAATCCAGCGACGTCTGGAAAATAACCACCAAGGCATCCACTATCACCTCCGCCATTTCTTTCAGGACCCTCGGATGCATTCCATCCGGTCCTGGGGACTTGTCCACAATCAGCCCCTCCAGTCTGTTGAGCACCACCTCTCTAGTAACAGTAATGTCATCGAGACCCTCCAGTCCTACCACCTTTCCATCCCTAACATCCGGCAAATTATTCACGTCCTCCTCCGTGAAGACCGAAACAAAAAAGTTATTCAAGACCTCAGCCATATCCCCATCCCCTACCACTAAGTCCCCCTTCTCATCCTCTAAGGGACCAACGTTCACCCTAGCCAGCCTCTTCCTTTTTATATATTTATAAAAACTCTTGCTATCCTTTTTTATATTAAGCGTTAGCCCAGCTTCATAGTTTCTCCTACCCTTCTTTATCAACTTCTTTGTCAATCTTTGTTGACATTTAAACCTCTCCCAATCCTCTTCTCGCCCACTACTCTTAGCTACTCTAAACGCCTCCGCTTTTAATTTAACACTTTCCTTCACCTCCTTCGTTATCCACGGCTTATTACCTCTCCTCCTACGGTCCTTTTTGACCATCGGAATAAATTTCTGCTGAGCACCAAGAAAGATCTCCTTAAAGATCCTCCACTGCTCCTCAGCAGACCTACCTTCCAACGCGCTCCCCCAGTCCACATTCGCCAATTCTTCTCTCATCCTACCGTACTCCCCTCTGTTCAAACAAAGGACGCGTGTCCGGGAACCCACTTTCTCCTCCTCCATCTGCACCAGAAACTCCACCATACAATGATCACTCTCCCCAAGAGGATCCTTCACCGCAAGTTTCCTAATTCTACCCACCTCATTACATAGCACCAGATCCAAGATAGCTCGCTCCCTCGTCGGCTCCAACACACACTGTTCCAGGAAACGATCCCGGCAGCATTCCAAGAACAACTCCTCGAGCCCACCGCGTCCAACATGGGTCGACCAATCAATATGCAGATTGAAATCCCCCATAATTATGGCCGTCCCATTCCTGCACGCCGCACTTATTTGCGCGTTAACAGCCCGCCCTACCTCCGGATCATTATTCGGGGGCCTATAGATATATATATATAGGGCATTGGTGAGGCCGCAGCTGGAGTACTGTGTGCAGTTTTGGGCGCCGCACCTGCGCAAGGATATTTTGGCCCTGGAGGGAGTGCAGAGGAGGTTTACTAGGCTGATACCGGAGTTGAGGGGATTGAGCTATGAGGAGAGGCTGAATAAACTAGGCTTGTACTCGTTAGAGTTTAGAAGAATGAGGGGAGATCTCATTGAGACGTATAAGATGATGAATGGGATGGATAGGATAGAGGTGGAGAGACTCTTCCCGCTCAAAAAAGACAGTAGGACTAGGGGGCACAGCCTCAAGATAAAGGGGAGGCGGTTTAGAACGGAGTTGAGGAGGAACTTCTTCACTCAAAGGGTGGTGAATCTCTGGAATTCTCTGCCCGTTGAAGTGGTGGAGGCTGCCTCGCTAAATATTTTTAAGAAGCGGGTTGATGGGTTCTTGATAAGAGAGGGGATTAAGGGTTATGGGGAGAGGGCGGGAAAGTGGAACTGAGCTACAACAGATCAGCCATGATCTTATTGAATGGCGGGGCAGGCTCGAAGGGCTAGATGGCCTACTCCTGCTCCTATTTCTTATGTTCTTATGTTCTTAAGATGACACCCACCAGCGTCTTCCTCCCTTTGCTGTTCCTAATCTCTACCCACAACGATTCCACGTTCTGTTCTTTGGTTCCTATATCATCCCTTGCTACCACCCTGATGCTATCCTTAATCATCAGAGCTACGCCTCCCCTTTTTCCTCCCGCCTATCCTTCCTAAACACTTGATACCCCTGGACATTCAGCTCCCAGTCCCTGTCACCTTGCAGCCACGTCTCTGTAATGGCCACCAGATCATATCCATTTGTGCCGATCTGCGCCACCAGCTCATCCACTTTATTCCGAATGCTTCGTGCATTCAGATAAAGTGCCTTCATCCCAGCCTTCACCTGGACCCTATTTGCCGGATCGCCACCAACCATACTCACGCCCCCTACTCCCTTTATTATTGGGACATCCTCGGCTTTTACCCTTACCTGTACCCTCTCCTTAACTCTAGACCCCGTAATGTCACCTTACCCCCCCCCCCACCCCCCCCAATTAGTTTAAAGCCCTGTCTACCGTCCTCTTTACACGATTCGCCAGCACTCTGGTCCCAGCATGGTTCAGACCAACCCCATCCCACCTGAACAGGTCCCACCTACCCCAATACTGATGCCAATGCCCCATAAATGCAAACCCATTCCTCCCACACCAATCCCTGAGCCACCCATTCACTTCCTTAATCCTATCAACCTTACGCCCGTCTGCACTCGGGTCAGGCAGTAGCCCGGAGATAACCACCTTGTTGGTTCTACTTTTTAATTCCATTCCCAGCTTTTCATACTCCCTCCCCAGATCCTCACTTCGCATTTTGCCTACGTCGTTGGCACCCACATGTACCACAACGACCGGATTCTCACCCTCTCACTCCAGGTTCCTTTGCAGCCCAGATGCAACATCCCGGACCTGAGCACCAGGCAGACAACACACCCTTCTGTGCACTTTGTCATTGTGACAAAGGACAGTGTCAATACCCTTCACCCCACTATCCTCAATTACTACTACGTTCCTTTTCACCTTCTCTATGCCTATGCCCTGCTGCAGGTTATCACTTGTATGAATTGGGCAGAAGGGTTGTGGACTAGCTGTCTTCAGAATGCTGAGCATGTCCATATGCAAAGGGAAGGCTCAGAAATGCATATGATTTGGAAAGTTGCTGGTTCCCCACTTCATTCTCCCTCCCCAACCCCTTTCCTTGCAGTGCTCCACGTCTGCTGAAGGGTGAAGGGAAAATGAAAAGAAAAGAGAATCCCAAGGGAAAGAAAGCAAGGCCCAGCAGTAAAGAGAGAAAAGATAATTCCAAGAGAGACAAGAGTTTCCAACTCAAAGCTTGAGAAAGATGGGGATTTGAGATAGATTGTAGCAGCTAGGGCAAACCTCAGTTTATCTAGTGGCAATTTCAGTCCCCTTCATCCAGAGACACACTTTTGATTTCCCAAAGGATTTACGATGTTTCCCCACATTTGAAAATAAGGATGTAGAAACTTTCTTTTCAACCTTTGAAAAACTGGCAACTCAATTGCAGTAGAGTTTTAGACACTCCAAATGCAAGATCTGGAGTATCTGCTATTCCAAATCTACTGATGACAATGAAGCCATTGTCAATTGTCGGAAAAGCCCATCTGGTTCACTAATGTCCTTTAGGGAAGGAAATCTGCTGTCCTTACCCAGTCTGGCCGACATGTGGCTCCAGAGCCACAACAATGTGATTGATTCTCAACTGTCCTCTAAGGCCAACGAGAAATGGGCAATAAATCTGATCAGTCAGTAATAACCATGTCCCAAAAATGAACACAAATAAGATCAGCTATCAAAAAAGCCCGTGAAGTTTATTGCATGTTGCTTGCTGACAGCTCTGCTAGCTATGATCAAGCAAAATCTATTATTCTTGGTTCCAGAGGCATATCACTAACAATTTTGGAATTTGTGCAAAAATGCCACACTGATCTGGGCTTTCAAGAGCATTAAACGCTAGCTTTTGCCCTGTTCATGCAAGCCCTAAAAATGAGTGGTCCTGCGTCAGTTAAGGGAAGTAATTTTGTTGGAGGAGTTTAAAAATGGTCTTGCATAAACCTTCAGAACATGCATAAAGTAACAAAGAGTTTCCACCATCAGAAATTCAGCTATCATGGTTGATGATTATGATATAATCTACAAACCCCTAAACCAAAAGAAATTTGGACCAGATAGCTTTTACCTGTAAGAAAGAGATAAAAGAAGTTGATGGAACAGAAGTAGACTCCAGAGATAAAAAAGAACCTGGAAAATAAATCTACAGAGCACTCTATTTGCTTCCAATGTGTCCCGGCCAGGCTGCATGAAAGAGAACAATTGGTCCACAAGGTGGAATTGGGATTAGAGCTATGTCAGTAGCCTTGAAAGTGCCCAGCCCAGACTTAAATGGGATGAAGTAGGGCAAAATTCCTACCAAAGCTTTTTGCAAAAAAGATCCAAAGCGGCCTTATGCACCACAAGCTCTCAGAAAAGAAAAAATATTTTTCGAGACGTAGGGTGTTTTCAAACGTTGCTTGCAGCAAAAGTTGCTGATTTGTTGCCTGAAAGCAGGACAAACACCACAGTTCTTGTAAACCAGCTTACCCTTATAAGATTCACCAACAGAGTAAGTGTGTCACTGACATAGTGTATGTTAGTATCATGATGAGCTTCCCTATGGTGGAAATGGACTTATTGTTGGGAAATTACTTGATGGAAAACCAGATGTTGTGTCCAGGAAGGCTGGGGAAACTGTGGACTCACCTGACGAAGGGGCAAACGTCGAAAGCTTGTGGGTTTACTGTCAAATAAACTGGTTGGACTTTAACCTGGTGTTGTGAGACTTCTTACTGTGTTTACCCCAGTCCAATGCCGGCAAAACTATAAGAAACCAGGAGAATGTTGTTCAGCTGTAGAAGGTTGAAGATCCTAAATTCTACAGTGGGTAAAGCAAACAGGATTAGCGAAGTAGAAGGAAAGTCGGAGAACGTTATGAAGGCTAGCAGAGATTTTTATCTTCCGAGATAAAAAGAGACAGGATAGAATCCATATTTACTAAACAGCTCAGACCACGGCAGTAGAGGTTAAAGATGGCAAGGAAGGGTCTATGGAATTAAAAAAAATGAAGGGGTTGTGCCAGAGATGTGGTTAACAGCTTCTTTCAGGATTTACATAGGGACAGACAATGAGGAAGGCACCCAGTTTAATTTGTTTTGTTATGGAATTTGGGCATCACTGGGAAAGCCAGCATTTCTTGCCCATCCCTACTTGCTCTTGATCTGAGTGGCTTAATAGGTCATTTCAGAGGGCAAGTTAAGATTCAACCAATTAATGAGTCTGCAGTCACGTGTAGGCCTGACCAGGCAAATTTCCTCTCTTAAATTACATTATTGAACCAAATGGAGTTTTACAACAATTGACAACCGTTTCATGGTAATTATTACTGAGACTATTAACTCCAGATTTAATTAATTGAATTTAAATTCTGGCAGATGCCATGGTGGGATTTGGATACCTGTCCTCAGAGCATTGTTCAGGCAGCTGTGAGCAGATTGAGGGCCGGTCCCCCAAACTCAACTAATAAATCAGGAAGTGGTTTGAATTTGTAATCAGATGATGGGTTTCCTTTCTCAACATTGAGAAAATGTTCAACTTTTACTAGTACTTTTCAATGGTCAAATTCATGCTTTCAACACTGCAGAATGAGTATTTACTAATGCATTGAAGGCATCGTCATCTGCTTTGTCATTATCAGTCTAATTAGAGATTTGAATAGTATGAAAAGGTTCATAATGCTTATTACAGTGGGGTGTGAATAATTTATTAGCGAGATCAACATCCATCCTCCTGGGACACCTGTTACCCTAGTGATTGCTCAGAGAAATATGGGCGAACAATTGAAGTAAGTGAATTCATTAGATTGCTGCCATTGAGATTGAATGCAATTCACAAAGATACTTATACTGTGTATGTTACTTTACATTCATGGTTAGATTTTCAAGTAATTTTGTCATTATAGATCATGGTACTGTAACTAGTTTTGATATTATGCCATGAACTGTGGTGTACTGTAGACAAGCTGCCGTTGATTAAGCCAGAACCACAGATGTTAGGAAGAAGGTTAAATTGAACAAATCTTTTAATTAAAAAGCTAAATTGGATGTGTAATTTATTTTGTCAAATCTTGATTGTTTCTTGGGTTTGAGGAACATTGGATTACACCTTGTGTTATTGCTGCTGGCATCCTCTGAATACCTCTGAAGGATAAAGTATTGTTAGGGTTGAATTTTATTAAGCCACCTTCTGTATTACTAGATTGGAAAAAGCAGAAGTCTAAGTGCAACTGGAACATTTAGATTGTTCAGCTGTTTTAAGAAAACTTGTCAGCCAAATCATTCATATTAAATTTTATAGAAAAAGTGTAACTATAAAATAAGGTATCTTGTTTTATACCTGTGAAAGTTTTTTTTGTCTAAAATTATCATGGGGGGGGAAATATGAACATTTTCTACTGCCTATAAATTGCCTAATTCCTTGATGGAAATCCTTTCTGAAATTTGGCTCTCAGGGCTGTTATGCCCGTCATGTTCCCAGAGCATTAAGTGTTGCTTAGTTCCTACAGGCATGCTTCTCTCCCACTTAGGATGTGCATGATGATAGTTATGATTAAAAAATAGGGCAGAATTATCTTACTTTGAGATGAAGTGCTGTGATGCCGTCAGGAATGTGGAGTGTTTCCTGCTGTGGAGTTGGTGGGAAAATACCAAATCTTCTGGTCCTGACCTCATTAATTGTGCACCTGAGTGTTTTATACATATCCAGTAGTCAGCTAGGCCTGGATGGCGGGTAGTCCATTGTTGTGTCTAGGTGTCATGTTGGGCACCTTTTCAACATCACCGACCCCCTATTGAAGAAAGAAGGTGGGCCTCCTGAAAATGACGATAGATCTCTGGGAACATTCTGAGGCTGATAGATGTACCCAGTTAAAGACACTGAATCTGGAAGGCCCACCAACAGATGCATCCCCTACCCACTGATGTACTGTTACAGGATTCCAGGTGGCCTCCATCCTGGACTCCGGAGGTGATCCCAGACATGGTTCAGGTGAGACACGACTTCTGTACATCATGCTGTTCCAAACCCTGGCCATCCCATTAAAAGGATGCAAATGAACTTCTCGCCAGCCTCTGGCAGGTTTTCCAACCACCTAAGGCTGGCACCAGTGGAAGATTCTGAAGGTATTGTGGCTCAATGGTAATATCCTTGCCTCTGGATCAGAGCTCTGAGTTCAAGTCCCAGGACAGTTCCTGATGCAGTTCAACTGGCTGATAATCAACTCAGAAATCCTTCCACCATCTTCCCACTATTCCCCAAAGGGGAAAAAAATAAAAAAAAACTGTTTACACCCAAAGTAGAAGCTCTAGCCGATTGTAGTTTTGCCTTATGAAATCAAATTAAGGGAATGATTAGCACTCTCTTTATTGCCAATATTAATCTCCAAGTTTTATATTTAGTGTGAAAATGGGAGGTATTTATTGGACCCCCGCACCCCACCAACATGGGCAATTTCAGAGAAAATGAACTAAAACTAGTTACAATTCTAATTATTGCTATAATTGAAGAAGATAACAAGGATGTTTTTAAGTACAGTGCAGCTGAAGGATAGTTCACAATGAATTAGGTTGATGGAGACCACTTTTATGGAGTTCATAATCAGATTCTCGCTTAACCTTTAATAGTTATTTGTTAAATTAAAATTCAAAATGTTTATTATGACTTCAGACCTTGCCTCTAGGATAGTAGGATATTAAAAATTATTTATGCACATTATGCATATCGATTATGCGCAGGGAAATATACAGTTGTAATTTTACATTTAGTGAATAGTGCCTTTGGTGCATGACCTGAGTCTGTCTTTGAAGGATAACATCAATCCTCAAGCAGCTATTAGTGTGGTAACCGTAGATGCACTGCTGCCTGTATCTGACATCTAATAGAAATGACAGATTGATGCAGCATTTAATCCTCGTAGCAGGATCTTTAAACAAAAACAAATTGCATTTCTTTTGCTCCTTTTCCTGATAAAATCAAGGGCAGATATTGAAATATATTTAATCTATAACCTGAATGAGGTACATAGATCCAGAAACATGCATAGTTGTGCCATGCATTCAACATGCATTCATAATCCAATCTGATAAGGAAACAGTGGAATTTTTTCCCTCAATTTCCGGGGTGTCTTTTGCCAATTCACTATCTGAAAAAATTCCACAAATCTATTGGTGCAAATGAGTATAAACAGATTTTAATGATCCATGAGAATAATATTTGGTCAACTGTTAGATTTTTAAAATGTGAATATTTCTACTTTCACTGGATGTTCCACCAATACCTCTGTAGAGATGTCCAGCTGAGTTCAGATGCTCATTGGATAAACTTGCTGAATTATCAATTAAATTTAAACCGTGAATATGGAAGGTAGTATTTTAAAAATATTTCACTGTTAAGTTCAGAGCAACTTGTAAAGGTTGGTGTAAATTATAACATTAACTTGTGCACAGGGTGATTGAAAAAATTGCTAGGGGAAAATTGGTCCCTGTTGCACCCATATTTTGAGATTAAAAAATTAGCATGGGAGGGGGATTCATTTATGTACCCAATCCATGCCACAAGTGAATGAGTTGCCAATTAATAACCAGCCAATTCAAAATGTTCAGGATGCTAACCTATAATAAGTTAATAAAATCAGTTTTACTGCCATGATCTCAAATTGAGCATAAACTAGGCCTTTGGAGCTTAGTTAAATTTTTCTAGTGGTTCCCAGTGGCCTAACTCGTGATTCTTTGAAGGACTGCTGGGAAAACCAATGAAAAGCTATGTAACTTTTTTTTTAACCTGCACTAATGTGAGGAATGTACCTCCTAGCTAGGCTACACAACTGAACTGCATCTAGCTGGCAGGCAGCATTCTTATTATTCTTGCTTGCTTTCTGTTCCCCAGAATTTATCCTGTGAGCTGGCTTGAAACTCTCTTTGGGAATCTGAATGCTGAGCTGCATCAGGATGCACTGTTGATATCTGCAATTCACACCTGTTATAGCAATAATTCCAGTGGCATAATTAGCAGCAAGCCTCACACTGATATTTTCAGCATGTTTTTCAGGTGCAGCAACAGTTTTGTGCCAGTTCTCTTGTGTTAATGGAAATTTTTGGTCACTGTTTTGTTTCTCTAACACATCCCAGGAGGTTTACCTAATTCGTACAGTTCTGAAACTTGTTTGTCGGATGTGAATCGCAGCAGTACAAGATGATTCATTAGTCAAATTTAGAGTTTTTAAATATTTTCATTTTGTTTTTATCCCATTCCCATGCAATGTCAGTTGCCTGCATTTGGAACCTGTTCATGGAATAATAGGAAGATTCATGAGGTTGATTCCTGGGATGATAGGCTGTCTTATGAGGAGAGCTTGAGCTGGATGGGCCTATATTCATTAGAGTTTAGAAGAATGAGAGATGATCTTATTGAAACTGAGGGGGCTTGATAGGGATGTTGAGAGGATGTTTCCCCTTGTGGGGGAATCTAGAACTAGGGAGCACAGTTCAAAACTGTGGTGAGAAGAAATTTCTCTGACAGTCATTTGTCTTTAAAGGGTGGAGGCTGGGTCATTGAATATATTAAAAACCAAGATGGACAGATTTTTAATCTACAAAGATTATGGTGGCACGCAGGAATATGAAGTTAAGGTCACAATCAAATCAGTCATGATTATTGAATCACAGAGGTTGAAGAGGCCAAATGGCCTACTCCTACTTCTAGCTGTTGTGAATTCAGTGTTTTTTTTCTGAAGTTTATGACGTGATGTGTTTACAAATCTTTAAATAACACTGCTTTTTTTGCTGTTAAACATGACAGTGCAAAATTAACTTTTTTTAAAGGGTGAGTGTACCTTGGCCTACATTGATTTCGCCAACAGATTGGTCAATTATTTTACTGCAGTTTGCATACTTTTGCTTTATACAATTTAAAGTGCCCTGTTTCCATCAGAAGTAAGTAATTGCTTGTGAAGCACTTTCGGACAACCTGTGAATGTTATGGAAAAACATTTTTTCCTCCTTTCTGTAGTTATTCATCTCAAATTAGAGAGCAAAGCTAAGCAAATGTAACCTTTTTGGAAGAAAGAAAATTCAATGGGACTTGTTTAAGATGGTTAAGATTTTGGAATCAAATAGAATATTAAAGGTTCAAATTTATATTTATTTTTATGAGAGGGCATGCATGCAAAACTGGACGGACCTCATAAAGCATCCACCGGTGCAGATCTCAGCTGAGTCCCTTAAGCATTCACTACTTGCAAGGCACAAGTCAAGAGTATGATGCAATACTATCCCTTTGCTTGGAGGGATACAGCTGCATCTGCACTCAAGAAGTTTGCCACTATCCAAGGTAAAGCTGCCTGCCTGACATTCACACTTTCCACTATGTTTGCACATTATCCAAAGGATCCATAGTGATTCACCAAGCTTCTTTGGCAACGCCACCTGAAAAGACAAAGGCAGCAGATGCATGAGAACATCATCACCCTCAAGGCATACACCATCCTAACTTTGAAGTATACATCTCTTCTTTCTTCATTGTTGGGTCAAAATCCTGAAGCCCTCTATCTAAAGGCACTGTGGAAATACATCTATCACACAGATTACAGAAAATCCAGACTATCACTTTCCCAGAGCTACTAGGGAAGATAATAACCAACATTGCCACATTCATGCTGTGATTTTGAAAATGAATTAAGTAACTATTCAAAAATGAGAATGAAGACTATAAAAGTTCCCCATGTGATAGAACATACTTCCAGCAGTAGCAATCTTAGTTTGAGTTTGGGCAGAGCTAAAAAGTCTTGATGTTGGTTAAGATGCTGTCTTCCTATTCCCTATAGGAGTGTAGATTGCTTTTGAATCCTGCCCTTACCACAGGGTATTGCCTGATAAATTGACTCACTTTAGAATAAACTTTTCTTATCCATTCTTTACACGTCCTTAATCAATTCAGCCTTTTCCCTATTTTAAAGTTACATGTTTACTGTTACTTATATTTTGATGCCTGGTTTGTCGCATTGAAAACAGTTCTGGAGTTTACCAATTGTAGACTCTGTAATTTTCCTAAGGGCTACTTTTTGTTTACATGGGGCCCTTGAGAGTAAAACAGATCTTAAGTTTTAAGAATGAAACCAGACTGTTCCCAAATCAGGAATTTGCAAGCTTACTGTACAACTATTAAAAGATGTTAAATAAACGAGAGACGAGAGATTTGGTGCTGGGCAGGTGGCCAAGAATCGAATAACTACAGCAATAGTCTTCCTTCATTTACACCCCTTTCACCTGCCATTCTTCTCCAGTGGCTGATATTAAAGCAAACTCAAGGCCTGGAATATCAGGCTCATCTGGACCAACTACTCTTAGAGCGGAATTCTCCTATCCTGCCCACGATGGGTTTGGTGCTGTGCAGGAGCAAATAATCCCTCTCCCTGTCTCTCCCTGTCTCTCCCTGTCTCTCCCTGTCTCTCCCTGTCTCTCCCTGTCTCTCCCTGTCTCTCCCTGTCTCTCCCTGTCTCTCCCTGTCTCTCCCTGTCTCTCCCCTGCCCCGGCATAAAATCCCATTACAATTTTCCCAAGTGCTTTACTGTCATTGAAGTACTTCTACAGACTAGTTACTTGAGTAACATATTAAACGTGGCAACAGCCAATTTGTGTGGGTCAAAGTCCCTAAACTGCAATAAAATTAATATAATTTATTTTGGTTGTTGACTGAAAGATAAATGTTGGCCAGCATAGCTGGGGAATTGTCTCCTTTTTAATTCAGTGTGATGATTTATGCTCACCTGAGAGGGTAAAGTAGGCTTTGGTTTAACATCTGGAAAATACTTCCAGATGTGCAGCACACCTCAGTACTGTACAGAAGTGTCAGCTTAGATTGTGTGTTCAGGACTCTGGAGTGGATATTGAACCCAGTTCTTGTGATTCTTGAGGTGGTGTTGTAATTTACATGTGATGTATTGTACATAATTCCTTGTTTAAAGTTGCCCCATTTTAACTCTGCTTTAACATTGGTCAGTTAATAAGGCTGGTATTCATGTTTAGCATCAGAGGTTTTGTTTTAAGTAATTTTGCCTGTGTTCTAATATAGGGTTATGTGACCCAGTTGATGCTGAGCTATTTGGGAGCTGCCTCTTGCTCAG
The DNA here is from genome assembly GCF_965287045.1 of Carcharhinus amblyrhynchos. NCBI lineage: Eukaryota > Metazoa > Chordata > Chondrichthyes > Carcharhiniformes > Carcharhinidae > Carcharhinus > Carcharhinus amblyrhynchos. The sequence goes on from NC_137334.1 coordinate 47,894,972, forward strand.
TGGCACACAGTGATTAGCACTACTGCTTCATGGTGCCAGGGAAACAGCTTGGGTCACAGCCTGTGTGGAGTTTGCACATTTTTCCCATGCCTGTGTGAGTTTCCTCCGGGTGATCCAGTTTCCTCCCACTGTGTGAAGCCGTGCTGGTCAGGTGCATTGGCCATGCTAAATTCTCCCTCTGTATCTGAACAGGCACCAGAGTGTTGTGACGAGGGGCTTTTCACAATAACTTCATTGCAGTGTTAATGTAAACCTACTTGTGACACTAATAAATAAACTTGAACCCTTTAGCTCACTGCCTGCAGCATACAGCTTACCTCTGCCACCCTGCAACTCAAACCTGCTTTGTTAATTTGAAACTGCTGATTTTGCTTTGCCACTTATCTTGCTAGCCCTCATCGAGAGAGGGAATAGGTGAATGGGAGACCTGGCAGTGGATGAACTGGCGAGCGGGAGTGTTGGTGCGCTGAAGGTTGGTAGAGTGAGCATATTTCATTTAGATTTCAATTTTTTTTGTTTGATAAAGTCACATATTCCTTTTAAATGTAAAGTATTTCAACTTACTGGGTATAATTTTTTCTGAGACTGCAGCTTTTACATTTATTGAAATTGGAAAATCTGACATGCTTAATGTTGTTTCACTTAAAGTTGCACTTTTCAGGATTGCAACTATAACATTAAGTGAGAACTTAACTGCACCTTTTTAATAAAATAAAATTTATGCTTAAAATCATATTATATTGTACAAATAAGGGCAACACTTGTGTTTTCGAGATGAAGGATAATAAAGTGTCCATCACACTAATAGGTATAACCTACAGACCACAGTGGAAGGGAGGTGGACAAGTTAGGGAATTGAGTAAAAACAGAATAAATCATGGAGTTCACCTATCTTGATATTATTTGGACAGCCAAAGTAAGTAAGAGGTATAAGGGAATGGAGTTTCTCCAATGTATATAGGTCACCTTTCATAATTGCATTAAGTAAAAAAGCTCAATAATAAAAGCTTTGCTATTGGATAAAGTTATCAGAAATGTACCAGATCAGATAAGTAAAGTAAAAGTAGGAGAACATCCAGAAAATAATGACCATACCACTTTAAATGATACAGCAGGACGTAAGTATGATGAAAACAAAATTGATAAATGAGGGGAAAAACTGATTTTGAGCGGCTGAAGATAAAATGAGCAACAATATTAGCAAGCAACAGTGTGGGACAATAAAAGGAAACATTTTAAAATGTTGTTCAAGAGTTCAGTAAAAACTTCACTAAAAGAACAACTGAATGCAAGTGGGTGAATAAAGACAAAGGGGAGCAAGTGAGAATTAGGAAAGAGGTATCATTAAGTACATATAGAGCAGAGGAATGCATGGTAAGAATGAAGATGAAGAATTGGAGTGACGTTTTAAAAAAAACACAAGGAATTATGAAATTAAACTGTCAAGGATCATAAAACAAAAATAGTAAAATATTTTCCGGGCAAGTCAATAAAAAAGGACAGCTGTGGTGGAAATAGGACCATCAAGGAATGGACACGTTATTATCACAGGTAATGATAGGAACATGGCAGAAATATTAAGTAAGTATTTTGCTTTGTTATTTACCAAGGAAGTAGAACAGATAGATACAACATTTAGGTTAAAGGTTTATCTATTAGTCACAAGCTGGCTTACATTAATATTGCAATGAAGATACTGTGAAATTCTCCTAGTTGCCACAGTCTGGCGCTGTTTGGGTCAATGCACCTAATTTAATGATGGTATGAGCAAATAAGTGCATTTAAAATAAAAAGGGCCTGGATTAAACTTAAATCAAGAAAAATGAAACCCATGGTCTGGATAGAACATAGAACATTACAGCGCAGAACAGGCCCTTCGGCCCACGATGTTGCGCCGACCAGTTACAAAACAATGACCCACTAACCTAAACCAATCCCTTCTCGTCCATAAACCTATGGATTGCATCACATTTTTTGAGAATCTAAGGAAGAGCTGGCGAAGAGTTTGGTAGATAGCAGAGTGTGGGGGGAATAAAAGTAGTTGTTCAGAATAATAGAGGATGGGGAGTGGTGTTCCAGAAGGATCAGAGTTGGAAAAACTGTTGTTCACAATGTACATTAATTTGGATTTAGAATCAGAACCAGTACTTCTAAACTTATAGATGACTCAAAATTGCAGGGGGTGGGGCAGATGGGGTGATAGTTGACATTGGGAGGACTGCAACAAATTACAGAAGGACATTAATAAACAGCTGCTTGGTAGTACAGAGCTTTAATATTGATGAAAAGAGACATGTTGCTGAAGCACTAGCTGGAGACTGCTGACTGTGCTACCCGAACAATCGATTTCAGATAATTGGTCAAGTTCATAAATGTGGCTTATTTATGTTTGCTAGATGTGATATATGTTCGTGTGCAGGGACTGATTCTTTGTAAATACTAGGAATATGTTCTCGTCTTGTGCCTTCTTTAAAATTATCCAGGAGCTTGGTGAGCCTATGGCTCTCTGTTTCTCCATGGCAATCCTTCAGCCAATCAGTCAACTTTCTGACCAGTAGGTGCCAATCTCTGCAAAATAAGTTTTTGTGATTATTTGAAATTTGAAATTTCATTCTTGCATTTGTCTTGATTGATGGAAGACAGAAAGCTTTGACCACGTGTCTTTTCAGTGACGTTAATAAACTTGCATAATGAGTAAATAATTGCCAGTGAGGTTTGGCAAGTAACTTACTAAATTAAACAGATAAATATGAGCATGTACATTTTGATAGGAAGATAAGGGAGGTCACTTATTGGAAATTTTGAGTCTAGGTGGGGTTGAGGAACAAAGGGATCTTGGAGTACAAATACATCAACCTCTGATTTCTAAAGGTTGTGCTACAGATTGGTGTAGCCATTAAATAAGCAAACCAAATACTACATTTTGTTTTTAGAAGATTGTTACGAGTCACTTGAAACAAAGAAAATTGAATTTCCAGTAACCAACTCAAAGGAATTGCGCATCAGGATTTCAAATTTTAAAACTTTAAATTGAACAACCTAAAAGCAACATTCCCTAAACATTACTTAGAAGTGTTTCAAAACTTACACATTTAATGGGAATTCAAAATGTTAAACTGTTAATTGTAAATTAGCATTAATAGAACATCATAAAAATGGGTAGAAATATGGTTGCTAAATTGAATTATTACCAATAAACTATAAACAATATGCCCTTCTAAACTTGTAAATTCGGAAGCAACCAAATTAGACAATGTTTTTCTGACATTGAGATGGTCTGAGGTCACTCTCAGATTTGACAACGGTCTTGTTTTTCCTGAAATAAAATACATTAGGGAAGTTAAACCATAAGACATAGGAGCAGAATTAGGCCACTTGGCCCATTTAGTCTGCTCTGCTATTTAATCATTTTTTTCATCCCCATTCTCCTTCCTTTTTCCCCATGACCCCTGATCCCCTTATTAATCAAGATTCTATCTATCTCTGTTTTGAAGACACTCGATGATCTGGCCACCACAGCCTTCTGCGACAGAGTTCCACAGATTCACCACGCTCTGGAAAAAATCCTCCTTGTCTCTGTTTTAAAGGATCGTCCCTTTAGCCTGAGGTTGTGCCCTGTAGTTCTAGTTTTTCTATTAGTGGGAACACCCTCTCCACTCTATCCAGGCCTCACAATATCCTGTAAATTTCAATAAGATTCCCCACCAGAGTCCTAACTGTTCCTCATACAACAAGCTCTTTGTTTCCAAAGATCATTTTTGTGAACCTCTTCTGGACCCTTTCCAGGCCAGCACGTCCTTCCTTAGATACGGTGCCCAAAACTGCTCACAGTACTCCAAATTGGGTCTGACCAGAGCCTTATAGAGCCTCAGAAGTACATCACTGCACTTGTATTCTAGCCCTCACGACATGAATACTAACATTGCATTTGCCTTCTTAACTGCTGACTGAACCTGCACGTTAACCTGAAGACAATCTTCAACAAAGACTCCCCCCTTTATGCTTCTGGTTTCCTAAGCATTTCCCCATTTAGAATATAATCTGTGCTTCCATTCCTCTTTCCAAAATGCATAATTTCACACTTTTCCACATTGTATTCCATCTGCTGCTTCTTTGCCCACTCTCCAAACCTGTCCAAGTCCTTCTGCAACCCCCCTGCTTCTGTCCCTCCACATATACCATCTGTCCCTCTACATATCTTTGTATCATCTGCAAACTTAGCAACAGTGCCTTCAGTTCCTTCCTCCATATCGTTAATGTGTATTATGAAAAGTTATGGTCTCAGCACCGACCCCAAGACACACCACTAGTCACCGACTGCCATCCTGAAAAAGACCTCTTTATCCCCATCCTTTGCCTTCTGCCAGTCAGAAAGGCCTCTGTCCATGCCAGGATCTTACCCTTAACACCATGAGCTCTTATTTAACGGTCTGCTAAGTGGCTCATTGTCAAAGGCCTTTTGAAAATCTAAATAAATCACATCCACTGGTTGTCCTTTATCCAACTTCCTTGCTACCTCCGCAAAGAATGCCAACAGATTTGTCCCTTTGAGAAAGCCGTGCTAATTCAGTCCTATTTTATCATGTACTTCCAAGTACTCTGCAATCTCTTTAGTAATGGACTCTAAAATCTTCCCAATGACTGAAGTCAGGCTATCTGGCCTATAATTTCCTGTCTGCTGCCTCCCTCTCTTTTTAAACAGCGATATTACATTAGCTACTTTCCAATCCCTGCCCCCAGTGGTTGCTGAAAGATCACCACCAATGCCTCCACAATTTCCTCAGCTATTTATTTTAGAACCCTGAGGTGTAGTTCATCCGGTTCATGTCATTTATCCACCTTCAGACCGTTCAGTTTCCCCAGCAGTTTCTCCTTAGTGATGGCCACTACACTCACCTGTGCCCCTGATTCTCCTGGAGCTCTGGCATCCCCCTGGTGTTTTCCACCGTGAAGACTGATGCAAAATAACTATTCAGTTCCTCTGTCATTTCTTTGTTTCCTATTATTACTTCTCCAGCCTCATTTTCCAGTAGTCTAATGTCTATTTTTGCCCCACTCTTACCTTTTATATATTAAAAAATCTCATCCTATCTTCCTTTATTACTGGCTAGCTTACATTCATATTTCATCTACTCTCCCCTTTTGCTTTTTTAGTTGTCCCCTGCTCACTTTTAAAGGCTTCCCAAACCTCTGACTTCCCAATGATCCTCGCCAGTCGTTTTCAACTCTACTGAACTTTCTCAAAAAGACACTGTCAGAGGACGTTAGTTAGCCATTTTGTTTAAACCTCTGCTGAATTGACTTTAAAATATACACTATTAGCTGAGACAGATCAGTCACCATCTTTCAGCCATCTTTGGACATAGGTCCAAGCCCTAGTTTAGCTCGGACTCTTCATCTTCTTGAGACAAAGAAATTTCCTATTATGTAGTCATTATTGGATTGAGAGCATAATCTTTTAAAACCAATATTTGTTTGAGCATCTAATAACATTGCTAATTATGGTGGATGAAAAATTGCATGTATTTTAAAATGTTACTGGCAAGTTATGATTAGCTTTAGTTACCATCTAAACCCTATGTATAAGCTTAATCTATAATTGGTCTTAATAAAAAGCACGTATTATTGAAGCATACAAGGGATTGTAATCTCAAATCTGTATTATGTCAAGGACCTACACAATTATATTACTCTAGGAATCTGAGTTACATTCATGAGGGCCACTATTGGTTAAATCCACTGTGTCTATGTAAATACACATTACAATACAGTCTGCAGAGAATTCTTAAAAATGTATCCTTTAAGAGGATGTGGGCATCACTGACTAGGGCAATATTTGTTGCCCACCCATAAGTGCCTGTAGAAGCTGTTGATGAGCCACTGTGCAGTCCATTGTGGTGTAGATGCACCCACAGTGCTATCAAGAAGAGAGTTCCAGGATTTTGATTCAGGTCATGTATTCATCAATCAGTGCATGAGATGACATGTTTGTATCCTGAGGTTCAACTAATGTGTTCTTGCTGGAAGCCAATTGTTCTCCAGAGGAAACATTTCACTTCACTGGGACTCAGGAATTGTGCAGTAAGAAGTCTCACAACACCAGGTTAAAGTCCAACCAATTTATTTGATAGTTGTGAGACTTCTTACTGTGTTTACCCAGTCCAATACTGGCATCTCCACATCACTCAGGAATTAGCCAGTCACACTCCTTAAAATACTTCTTTAACCCCTTCACATTGAAGGGAGGGAAATAAGTGCCGATTCATTTCAGAATCTATCACTTACCCTCTGCTGCATGGTTGCCATTGAGCCTGCTGAATTTGAGGAGGGGAACTTTCAGGTGGCGCTGTTTCCATGTTTCTGTTCCCCTTGTCCTTTATAGGTGGCGTAGAAGTTGCAGCTTTGGAAGATGTGTCTAAGAAGCCTTGGTGAGTAGCTGCAGTGCATCTGAAAGATTGTACACAGGATTGCAGTAGAACGTAGGTAACAGTCCACAATAACTCCCAGCTTTCAATGTCTCCCATCTTCACAGAGTTATAGTATCTGTGATGATTGAAAGACACGTCCATGTAGTTTTTGGAGAGTTCCTCAACTGATCAGCGGTAAAGTCCATTCTGGTCATTTCTTGTCTTAGTCTGAACTAAGAAAATCTTTCAGAATCTTTAGATTGCCACAGGATAAGTATCTTCAATTGGAGATTGTCCTCCCTCACGCATTCTGTTTGGTAGCTCGCAGAGGACCTTCAGCTGCCTTGTTTTTGCTGAACTCACCAACTGTATCCTTCTGTCTCTGCAAGACCCATCTGTTTTTCTGTCCAAAACCATTCAAGCAAAAACCTGCCGATAGCTCAGCTGCTCCTGCTGTTGTTTTCAAGTGTGAATCTTTTGCGCTTCGCTCTCAGTAAGTCTCAACCTGGACCCCTGCTCTTCAAGCTAATCAAGCCACATGGGCTTCTTATTGGGTGGAACATAGAACAGATCATAAAGTGCTCTTCACAACTCCATATTATCTTGAGTTAAAGATATAATCCAAAACATTATCTTATAAATCCTTGCGTTCTTCACAAACCTGTATTTAATCTTGGTTAGCCCACACGTAGGGTACTGAGTGTGATTCTGGGTGCGATATTACGAAAAGGATATAGAGGTACTAAAGGGTGCAGAAAAAAACATATAAGGATGACACCAGAAATGTGATGTTATACGTCTGCCAGATAAACGGGTTGGTTTCTCTTGGAAAAGAAAGGCTGAAAAATGACATCATAAAGGTCTTTAAAATTCACATGAAATGTCCTGATGGAGTAGAAACAGAAAGAATGTTTCCACTGGTAGGGAAATGCATATCTGAAGATCATCAATAGGAGACAATCACTGAGAAATTGAATAGTGAAGAAACTTCTTTACCAAAAGAGTGGTAAGATTATGGAACTTGTTGCCACAGAAAGTGGCTTAGGTGAATAGATATGTTGAAGGGGAAACTAAGCTGTATGTTAGGTAGAAAGGAATAGATGGTTAGGCTGTAGATTTAGATGAGAAAAGATGGGAGGAGGCTTGAATGGAGCATAAACATTGTTTATGGTTTGGCTGACTGGCCTGTCTCTGTGCAATAAATCCTATGTACTTTTTTTCTATTCAGTCCTGCTACACATTCAAGTTTAGTGTATAGAACATTCTTCATTGTTCAAATTCCCTTAACTCCCTCATGGCATTATTTTTTTCAACAAATTCAACTCCAGTAATAGCTTCTGTACTCAAGGCCAACCACTATTAGCTCCTTTGGTAAGTGAATTCTAATTTAAACAGATACAACATAAAGGTTTTCAATTGAGTGTGTAATATCTTTAGACATGCTTTAAAAAATGCCTTTTAGGCACAAAATGCCAGAGCTTCATTGTTCTAAATTAAGTCTTCTAATACATTACTGAACTCTCAAGTTATTAAATGATTTTTTTTCTGGGTCACGCACTGGCATAAAGATGTAATTTGTGCCTTCTTAGCCTTATCCTCATACATTTAAATGGCTATCCCTGGGAAAGTGGAAACTGTTTTGTTTCCCATTTGGAGAAAAAAAACAGAAGATTGTTTTGGTTTGCACATGCTGTGTGAACAAAGTTAAAAACAGGAATCTGACTGACAAAGATTGAATCCAACTGATACCATTCCAATGTATGCAGCAGATAATTCAACTCAATCTAATTTAACTCCTCAGGAGTTGTAGTGAATGTGCTCTATCCCTGAAATCTTTTTAATGGCTTTAGTGAAATTTTGAGAAAAAGTTGCGCATTTTAAGAAATGCTAATTGGCTAAGTCAAACATAATGATTTTAACATGAATGAAAATCAGGTAAATAATCAAGAATAACATTTTTATCTGACAACATATTGGCTGTCAAAGTATGCAAAACAATGACATTTTATCCACTTGTAATAGTAGGTGTAATTTTCCCAAAAGAAGACTTAAGGGCATGATCTTACAAAAAAAATTCAAAGTGCTGAATGAATGAGAAAATGGGAGTGAATAGTGCTGATTTCTTCAGTGAATCACAATTTTACAGCACTTAATGCAATGAAAGACCTTTGTACACTTTAACAATGGAGGTCTGCATATAAGTGCTGTGATGGATACACAGGCAGCCATGCCAGGAAGATGGCATGTAGACAAACAGCCCCAAGATTCATGGAAAGAGCTAGGCCTTCTGCCTTCTGTTAGATGCTTTGGAAGAGAGGAGATACATCCTGTGCCACCCCCCCTCTCCCATGACTACAGGATGAGTATCATGTACGTGTTTGCATGTCACCCGGGGAGTGTGCATGATAACTGGTCCTCTGTGCCAGTGCACGGGTGTTGACTATTGCCGCCACCATTCCAGTGCATGCACATTCAGGGAGTTGGATCCCTTTCCTGCTTATGAAGCACAGTGCCTGACGTTTTGGGGTCAGCAGGATGACGTGTGTGCAATCAGTAGCCCGCTGCGCATTCAGCATGCTGGTGATGGGATCAAAGCTTAAAACCCAGGCTTCCTCTTGGGCCTGGTCTGTGTTGAAATTGATATACTTGCCTCCCTGGGCAAACAGGGCATTCATCACCTTGCGGACTGAGGACTGGAAGATCCCACAGAGGTCCCTGCTAGCAGCCTGGAAGGATCCAGTTGTGTAAATGTTTAGGGCTGCTGTAACCTTCACTACCATCGGGAGAGGATGCCTGGCCCCTGGCGCGCGCCCCCCCCCCCCCCGCCCCCGATGCCAGGTCTGCAAGAACCTGACAGAGGTGCCGTACAGTCTCCTTGCTGAACTAGAGCCTGCAGTGGCACACACTGTGCATTAGCTGATTGAGGACATGTCCATCTGAACTGCCATGGTTTCCATCTACATAAGAACATAAGAAATAGGAGCAGGAGTAGGCCAACTAGCCTTTCGAGCCTGCCCCGCCATTCAATTAGATCATGGCTGATCTGTCGTGGCTCAGTTCCACATTCCCGCCCTCTCCCCATAACCCTTAATCCCCTTTCTTATCAAAAGCCCATCAACCCGCGTCTTAAAAATATTTAGCGAGGTAGCCTCCACCACTTCAACGGGCAGAGAATTCCAGAGATTCACCACCCTTTGAGTGAAGAAGTTCCTCCTCAACTCTGTTCTAAACCGCCCCCCCCTTTATCTTGAGGCTGTTCCCCCTAGTCCTGCTATCCTTTCTGAGCGGGAAGAGTCTCTCCACCTCTATCCTATCCATCCCATTCATCATCTTATACGTCTCAATGAGATCTCCCCTCATTCTTCTAAACTCTAACGAGTACAAGCCTAATTTATTCAGCCACTCCTCATAGCTCAACCCCTTCAACTCCGGCATCAGCCTAGTAAACCTCCTCTGCACTCCCTCCAAGGCCAAAATATCCTCGCGTAAGTACGGCGCCCAAAACTGCACACAGTACTCCAGCTGCGGCCTCACCAATGCCCTATACAGCTGCAGCAAGACCTCTCTACTTTTATATTCAATCCCCCTCGCTATGAAGGCCAGCATCCCATTCGCCTTCCTGACCACCTGCTGCACCTGCAAGCTGGGTTTTTGCGACTCATGCACAAGGACCCCGAGGTCCCTCTGCACCGTCGCCTGCTGCAGTTTTTCTCCACGTAAGTAATAATCCTTCCTACCATTATTCCTACCAAAGTGGACCACCTCGCACTTGCCAACATTAAATTCCATTTGCCATTTCCTGGCCCATTCGCCCAGCCTATCTAGATCCTTCTGTAGACTCTCCCCACCCTCCGCACAATTTGCCTTTCCCCCAATTTTGGTGTCATCAGCAAATTTCGACACCCTACACTCGGTTCCCTCCTCCAGATCATCTATATAGATTGTAAATAGCTGAGGCCCCAGCACCGACCCCTGGGGCACTCCACTAGTCACCATCCGCCAATCCGAATAGCACGCATTGACCCCCACTCTCTGCCTCCTATTTGACAACCAGTCCTCTATCCACGCTAACACCCTACCCCCAACTCCATGTCCCCTGACCTTCTGCAATAACCTCTTGTGAGGTACCTTGTCAAACGCCTTCTGAAAATCCAGAAAGACCACATCCACTGGCTCTCCTCTATCCACCGCCCTAGACACATCCTCATAGAACTCCAGTAAATTTGTCAGACACGACTTCCCTTTAAGGAAACCGTGCTGCGTCTGCTCTATCAAGCAGTTCCCCTCAAGATGCCTTGCTATTTCCTCCTTGATGACGGATTCTAACATTTTACCTACAACAGACGTTAAACTAACAGGCCTATAATTCCCCGCCTTTTGCCTGGCACCCTTCTTAAACAACGGCGTAACATTAGCCGTTTTCCAATCTTCCGGCACTTCCCCGGAATCCAGCGACGTCTGGAAAATAACCACCAAGGCATCCACTATCACCTCCGCCATTTCTTTCAGGACCCTCGGATGCATTCCATCCGGTCCTGGGGACTTGTCCACAATCAGCCCCTCCAGTCTGTTGAGCACCACCTCTCTAGTAACAGTAATGTCATCGAGACCCTCCAGTCCTACCACCTTTCCATCCCTAACATCCGGCAAATTATTCACGTCCTCCTCCGTGAAGACCGAAACAAAAAAGTTATTCAAGACCTCAGCCATATCCCCATCCCCTACCACTAAGTCCCCCTTCTCATCCTCTAAGGGACCAACGTTCACCCTAGCCAGCCTCTTCCTTTTTATATATTTATAAAAACTCTTGCTATCCTTTTTTATATTAAGCGTTAGCCCAGCTTCATAGTTTCTCCTACCCTTCTTTATCAACTTCTTTGTCAATCTTTGTTGACATTTAAACCTCTCCCAATCCTCTTCTCGCCCACTACTCTTAGCTACTCTAAACGCCTCCGCTTTTAATTTAACACTTTCCTTCACCTCCTTCGTTATCCATGGCTTATTACCTCTCCTCCTACTGTCCTTTTTGACCATCGGAATAAATTTCTGCTGAGCACCAAGAAAGATCTCCTTAAAGATCCTCCACTGCTCCTCAGCAGACCTACCTTCCAACGCGCTCCCCCAGTCTACATTCGCCAATTCTTCTCTCATCCTACCGTACTCCCCTCTGTTCAAACAAAGGACGCGTGTCCGGGAACCCACTTTCTCCTCCTCCATCTGCACCAGAAACTCCACCATACAATGATCACTCTCCCCAAGAGGATCCTTCACCGCAAGTTCCCTAATTCTACCCACCTCATTACATAGCACCAGATCCAAGATAGCTCGCTCCCTCGTCGGCTCCAACACACACTGTTCCAGGAAACGATCCCGGCAGCATTCCAAGAACAACTCCTCGAGCCCACCGCGTCCAACATGGGTCGACCTATCAATATGCAGATTGAAATCCCCCATAATTATGGCCGTCCCATTCCTGCACGCTGCACTTATTTGCGCGTTAACAGCCCGCCCCACCTCCAGATTATTATTCGGGGGCCTATAGATGACACCCACCAGCGTCTTCCTCCCTTTGCTGTTCCTAATCTCTACCCACAATGATTCCACGTTCTGCTCCTTGGCTCCAATATCATCCCTTGCTACCACCCTGATGCTGTCCTTAATCAGCAGAGCTACGCCCCCCCCCCCCCCCCTTTTTCCTCCCGCCTATCCTTTCTAAACACTTGATACCCCTGGACATTCAGCTCCCAGTCCCTGTCACCTTGCAGCCACGTCTCTGTAATGGCCACCAGATCATATCCATTTGTGTCGATCTGCGCCACCAACTCATCCACTTTATTCCGAATGCTTCGCGCATTCAGATAAAGTGCCTTCATCCCAGCCTTCACCTGGACCTTATTTGCTGGAACACCACCAACCATACTCATGCCCCTTACTCCCTTTATTATTGGGACATCCTCGGCCTCTACCCTTACCTGTACCATCTCCTTAACTTTAGACCCCGTAATGTCACCTACCCTCACACCCTCCCCCCCCTATTTAGTTTAAAGCCCTGTCTACCGTCCTCTTTACACGATTTGCCAGCACTCTGGTCCCAGCACGGTTCAGACCAACCCCATCCCGCCCGAACAGGTCCCACCTACCCCAATACTGGTGCCAATGCCCCATAAATTCAAACCCATTCCTCCCACACCAATCCCTGAGCCACCCATTCACTTCCTTAATCCTATCAACCCTACGCCCGTCTGCACTCGGTTCAGGCAGTAGCCTAGAGATGACCACCTTGTCGGTTCTACTTTTTAATTCCATTCCCAGCTTTTCATACTCCCTCCCCAGATCCTCAGTTTGCATTTTGCCTACGTCATCGGCACCCACATGAACCACAACGACTGGATTCTCACCCTCCCACTCCAGGTTCCTCTGCAGCCCAGATGTGACATCCCGGACCCGAGCACCAGGCAGACAACACACCCTTCTGTGCACTTTGTCATTGTGACAAAGGACAGTGTCAATACCCTTAACCCCACTATCCCCAATTACAACTACGTTCCTTTTCCCCTTCTCTTTGCATTTCTCTTTGCCTATGTCCTGCTGCATCACTGTACCGAGTGCAGTCTGCTTACCGACCTCACCTCCCTCGTCCTCGTCCAGACTGGAAGCAAGAACCTTAAACCTGTTATGCAGCTTGAGAGTCTGAGGCCTCCTCTCCCCACCCTCCTTTCTCCTCTCAGCAGCCCCCTCTTGTTCCTGACCCTTAGAGTTAGCCAGTCTGGATGTCTCTTGCACCCCATTGACAATGGCACCCTTTCTCCCCCTGATCAGCCTCAGTGTCTGTAGCTCAGAGGCCAGCTCATCTACCTTGAGCTGGAGCTCCTCCAGCAACCTGCACTTACTGCAGACATGGTCACTGGGGAGGACCCTGGGGTCCACCAGTTCCCACATCATACAGAAACCACACATCACATGCCCCTCCATTATTCACTGTAGTAATGTTGAAAATTTCCACATGAACTCCCTGCACTCTCGGCTGATGGGTGCCCAACACCTGCCCCTGGCCAGCAGCCCCTTGTCCTCCTGCTGCATCCACTGGCCTGGGCTGTCTCACCCCCTCCTCCTCCTCTGCAGCCACAAGAATGACTATCAGTCTGTGAGATTATCAATCCTGGGACCCAGGCTGTTTACAAGCAACCCATGAACCAGTGGATGTGTTTTTAGATTTTCAGAAGGCGTTTGATAAGGTGCCTCGTAAAAGGTTGCTACGGAAGGTTAGGGTGCACGGAGTTGGGGGTAAGGTGTTAGCGTGGATAGAGGATTGGTTGTCTGATAGGAAGCAGAGAGTTGGTATCAATGGGTGCTATTCAGATTGGCGGTTGGTGACTAGTGGAGTGCCGCAGGGATCGGCGCTGGGGCCTCAGCTATTTACCATTTATATAGATGATCTGGAGGAGGGGGCTGAGTGTAGGGTGACAAAATTTGCTGATGACACGAAGATGAGTGGTAAAGCAAATTACGTGGAGGGTGTGGAAAGTCTGCAGAGGGATCTGGATAGGCTAAGCGAGTGGGCGAGGACCTAGCAGATGGAGTATAATGTTAGCAAGTGTGAGGTTATCCACTTTGGCAGAAATAATAGTAGGAGGGATTACTATTTAAAGAATGAAAAGCTGCAGCATGCTATGGTGCAGAGGGACCTGGGGGTCCTTGTGCACGAGTTGCAAAAACCCAGTCTGCAGGTGCAGCAGGTGATCAAGAAGGTGAATGGAATGTTGGCCTTTTGTAGCGAGGGGGATAGAATATAAAAGTAGGGAGGTCTTGCTGCAACTGTACAGGGCACTAGTGAGGCCGCAGCTGGAGTACTGTGTGCAGTTTTGATCACCACACTTGCGGAAGGATATTTTGACCTTGGAGGGAGTGCAGAGGAGGTTCACTAGGCTGATAGCGCAGATGAGGGGGTTGGACTATGAAGAGAGACTAAATAGACTGGGTCTGTACTCGCTGGAGTTTAGAAGGATAAGGTGGGTTCTCATAGAGACGTATAAGATAATGAAAGGGATGGATAGGGTAGAGGTAGAGAGATTCTTCCCGCTTAGAAAGGATAGCAGGACTAGAGGGCACACCCTCAAGATAAGGGGGGGGGCAGTTTAGATCGGAGTTGAGGAGGAACTTCTTCATGCAAAGGGTGGTGAATCTCTGGAATTCTCTGCCCGTTGAAGTGGTGGAGGCTACCTCGGTAAATATATTTAAATCACGGGTAGATAGGTTTTTGACAGACAAGGGAATTAAGGGTTAAGGGGAGAAAGCGGGAAAGTGGAACAGATCCACTTCAGATCAGCCATGATCTTATTGAATGGCAGGTCAGGCTCGAAGGGCTAGATGGCCTACTCCTGCTCCTATTTCTTATGTTCTTATGTCCCCATGAGAGTGGGCACACCCATTGGGAACCCTTGAAGCGTCAGCATGGATACACCCCAGATGTCTGATGCAATGGCTTGCAGTTCAGACGGACAGTGGAGAAGCACCACAACATAGCTGTTGCTTGTTTCAGTTTGTGGGATGTCAGCAGACAGATGGGTAACCATGGCAATGTCAGTGAGGTTGGGGGATGTCGACCTCCACTGCAACCTCTTGGGAGTCATTCAGTGGGCAGGGGAATGTGCACAACACGAGCCTCAAGGCCTGACTTTTGGAACCCCAGATCAGCATAAGCCCGCTCCCTCTGCAAACCACTGTAGCCATGCAAGCCTCCCCACCCTGCCCACACCATGGCTGAGATCACCCTGCACTGGAGAGACTGGTGGTCAGTGGTATTCATCTCCTTGTTCACTTTTTTTTTAACCGCTGCACCTGAAAGTCACTGGTAAAGAGCAGCTGTAATTCTTGCCAGTGTGACCTCTGACTGATGTAGTGGTTAACAAAAATGAGGGGGATGATTAAGTGCCACACTGGCTAATGATATTGAAATGCATTCAATTAACATCTTGCCTAGTCTGGCTGCAAAACTGTTCATGCCTGGAAAAAGTGGCTGGTAAGATGGGAGTCAGCGTGAAAATGGGTGCGTTTCTGATGTTTGCGCACAAATCTTATCCCCACACCTTGTCAAACAACACATGGGACGGTGTGGTAAGATCACACCTTAAATATTAATTTGGGTGACCGGAGTGTGGTGACTAGGGGATTTTCACAGTAACTTCATTGTAGTGTTAATGTAAACCTATTTGTGATACTAACAAATAAACTTTAAAAAACCCTCACAAATATTGGGATGCCCCATCATTGAAGGCATGTTGTCCCTGTCCTGCCCCAACATAGATCACAAGCCCGATCTCTGCCTCCCACTCCAAATATAGCTCCCCCCCGTATTGGAGTATTCATCCCCCTTCGTGCCCAGACTCTTCAAGCCCCTCCTTTCAGGCTCCACCCCTTGGCCCTGCCCCTGACACCCTGGCAGCACTGGCACTGCCAAGTTTGTAGTGTTAGATTTACACTGCTTACATGCTGGATGCACTGTCAAGTTGGTACTGCCACGGCACCAGGGGGAATTGCCTGGTTGACACTGAGGTTTCAATGGCCTCAGAGCCCTTTGGCGTGGCCATCTTGCTTGGTCTCCATTTGTGGAGGCCAGTAGTGATTCATGCCAGGCTCCTGCTGCACCCAAGAGCCAGAGAATCCCTCCAGCAGGCAGAATCTAGCTTGAAATCAATTAAGCGTATTTAAATGAGTATTTAAATATATCAACTGGTTCCTGCCTTTGCTGGGAGAGGTGGGAGTTGGGGGAGGCTGGGAGAATTCCAAAAGGGGTTCCTGTTGGTGCTTAATGTACTAGGCCCCTCCTTTGCAGTTCTGACCGTGCGCAGCCCCAGCATGATCTGCACCTAAGTTGGAAAATCTCCCCAAGTAATTTAGTGTATCATTTTATCTGCAAATATTTCAGTCAAGCTCAACTTAAGATCACAAACGAATGGGATATTGCAGATCCCTAACCTTGCCTTAGCTTGTCTGTTGCTGAAATCCTCATCCGTGTCTTCTGTACTTGACTGTTCCAGTGCTTTCTAGATGTGCCTCTTGCCTTGCATCCTCTGTAAAATTGAGATCATCCAAACTCTGCTGCCCACATCTTAACTTGCACCAAGTCCTGTACCCCAGTCTTTAATTCTGATCCTTGCTTTCAGATTCTTTCATGGTATATATCTCTATAATCTCTTCCAGTGCTAAACCCTTTTGAGATCTGTGCTTCTGCATTCTGGCCTTTTGTATGCATCCCTCTTCTATCATTGGCGACCATGCCTTTTGTCTGGACCCTAAACTTCAAGCTCTAAACCTTTACGCTTCCCCTTCTCTCGCCACGAGACTTATCTCTTTGACCAAGTATTTGGCTACCTATTCTAATATATCCTTATGTGGCTTGATGTCAGTTTTGTTAGATAGTGCTCCTGTAAACTGCATTGTGCTAATGCAAGTTGTTACTGAAACCATGATGTGCAGAATGGATTTACTGTCACACAGGAGAAAATTCTTTGTAAGTGAGTGAGTTGACCTTGTTATGATTGACCAATCTATTTTTATTTCATCACATTTAAGATGCATAAAATTAGAGCACATATAAAATTGATTAAAAATGGAAGGATTTCCTCTAAATATACTTAGGTGGCTGTTAAATGTTCTTGTACATTTCCCTCTTCTAAAACAATTTACTATAGTGGTAGTAATTTTATGATTTGTACGCAATCTTTTCTGAATATTAAGTGTCGTTCCTCTCTAACAAAAATAAGTGACCTGTTTATTTTGTACATAATCTTCAACATCTTGCAACAAACAGATTTGAAAAGATAAGTGAATTTCATTTGCCGTTCAACTAGATGTTAAGTGTCTCTAGTTTTTGCCCCATACCATTAATTCATGTGACATTTATGACAACATTTTGATAGAAATAATCCACAAGAATAGTTGCAATTGGAAAACAAACATTTCAGTTATGTTTATCAATCTTGATGTTTTTGTCTGACGTTTTTCTCAGGAACTAAAATTTCAATATACATAATAGGAAATATCTTGATATATATAAAAAATGCAAAGAAATTACATATTTCACAATATGACCATATTTACCCATTGACTAAATTGTTTCTTTTGTTTTTAAATGTTTTCCATGGGAAAAAGAACTTCAGCGATTCAGCCTGCCTCAAAGCTAGTTTTCAACTGGATGATTTTGCTGAGTCAATTAGATGTTTCAATCACTTTGTGCATTCTGAGCTAGTTTCCCAGCATGCAGTCTGTTTATTAGCATTAGCTGATATCTCCATAGCCTACAAAAATTCAAGAACTATTTATTTTTTTAACAGAAGACTTTCAAACAAAATTGAAGTTGAATTCTTGAAGGTTTATTTCTGGCAAGCTGCGATATTTATTTAATTTAATTAACAATTGCCGATTTCCGTTCTGAATTCTGCACAGACAGCCTCTGCAAAACAACATTTCTGTTTGTAGTTACTTAGATTAGAAATTGCTAAGAATATGTATATATGTCTTCCTTGGTCACTTGACTTTTCAAGCTGAATTTCCCTGGCCCATTGAGATATGCTGAGAGGCAGGAGCATGAGCAATATGAAGGGAGAAGGTGCGGGGAAGGCACCCAATATCATCTTGTTACCATGGCATATTGCAGTGGGAAGCTTCACAGCATGGTAAACTCTGGCAATCTCCTAGTGAGCCCACTGAAGGGCCCTCCTTGTTGGGTATTTCACAAACTGTAAAGGAGCCACCTGGAAACAGTGACTTCCCCTTGCCCAGAGTGCCTCTGTTGTAACAACACACCTGCCTCCATTGTTCACCAAGGCCTGCTGGTCTTTCCCAGCATCCTGAACATAATTGCATGCTTCCTAGTCTCCCGGGTAATGCAGTCTCAGAACTGATCACTGCTCTGTGGCACTGGTAAGGCTGCTTGTCTGTCAGGTCCCTGGATCAGGTGCTTTTGGGGATGTCTGTTAATTGGCTGATGCTGGCAGACTGCTGCCCAAGGGTCCCATTGTCCACTGATGTGGGCCCAGAACTCACTTTCTGTCCTGGTGGTGGGACTTCAGTATTCACCAGAAAATCCATTTCAGCTGAAAAGTCACTTTTAGTTTGAATCATAGCATTTTTATGAGTTAAAGATTTAGTTTCTAATTTAAAAATTTAAATCGCCTCCTAACCTATTGGCATGTGGGAAGTGCATAATCATTGTAAGCCCGAGTTGTATTTTCTGTTCTATTGATGTAGGTAGATGCTTTCACACCAGGAGGTCTTACAAGTAGTTGAATATTTTATTTAAATTAGTCACTCACTTCTTGCTGTTTTCAATATTTGTGTTCACTGATGCATTACTCACAATGAGCTGAACTCCCCTAGCAATGTCTAACGCTAAGTGGCAGGAAGAACGCCTCAAAATCACTAATTAATGGATAATTATAGGTTAGTTGTTGGGTTGTATTTTGAGGTTGCTGGATAATTTCTGTTTCTTGGTGTGTTTTATCTTTCATGAGAGTTCACTGTGTCAAAGCTAGCAAGATTTTTGCCGCTCCTTCGTCAGTACTCACCTGACGAAGGAACAGCAAGTGCTACAAAAGCTAATGGCGTTTGCTACCAAATAAACCTGTTGGACTTTAACCTGGTGTTGTAAGACTTCTTACTATGTTTATCCCAGTCCAATGCCGGCATCTCCACATCAGTGATGGTTTGACAGCAATCATGGCTGAACTGGAGGGCTATTGTTGGTGATGGAGGACAGGGGAATATAACAAGTAAGGCAGCACAGATCAGAATGTAGAGTGGGATGGGGGATGGATTTCTCTTGTGCTAACTTACTCAAGTGATGCCTTGCACCAGGGAAACTGTCACAGATCCGTCTGCTGCTGTTGCAACTCGAGCCTCATACTAAGGCTTCAACAGCACTGCCTCTGGCTGTCAAGGTTACCATGATCCTTAATGTTTACGCCATGGGTTCCTTCCAGCCTGCACCAGGTGACGTTAGTGACATCTTAAGAACTAGGAGCAGGAGTAAGCCATCTAGCTCCTTGAGTCTGCTCTGCTATTCAATGAGGTCATGGCTAATCTATTTGTGGACTCGGCTCTACTTGCCCACCTCTTCACCGTAACCCTTAATTGCCTTACTATTCAAATATCTATCTATCTTAGCCTTAAAAACATTCAACAAGGTAGCCTCAATTGCTTCACTGTGCAGGGAATTCCACACATCCACAACCCTTTGGGTGAAGAAGGCCCTCCTCAACTCAGGCCTACTTCTGTTTCCCCCTTATTTTGAGGCTCTGCCCCCTTGTTCTAGTTTCACCTACCAGTGGAAACAATCTCACTGTTTCTATCTTATCTAAACCCTTCATAATTTTGTATGTTTCTATAAGATCCCCCCTTCATTCTTCTAAATTCCAATGAGTATAGTCCCAGTCTACTCAGTCTTTTTTCATAAGCCAACCCTCTCAATCCTGGAATCAACCTAGTGAATCTCCTCTGCACCCCCTCCAGTGCCAGTACATCCTTTCTCAAGTAAGGAAACCAAAACTGGGCACAGTACTCCAGATGTGGTCTCACCAGCACCTTAACCAGCTGCAACATAACCTCCCTGTTTTTAAACTCCATCCCTCTATAATGAAGGACAAAATTCTATTTGCTTTCTTAATTAGCTGCTGCACTTGCAAACCAACTTTTGTGCGATTCATGCACAAGGACACACAGGTCCCTGTGCACAGCAGCATGCTGCAATTTTTTACCATTTAAATACTAGTCCATTTTGCTGTTATTGGTGAATAGTATGCCAATGTATCAAGCGAGATTGAGGAGACTCACTGTGCCAGCTCCTTTCCTATGGCCAGAACATAGTATGTCTTCAGTTATCTGGCACATTACACAGACATTGCCATGTATGCTCCCCATCACCAGCCTGGCATCTTTATCAATTATAACGAATTCCATTCCCTCTATGTACTGCTGGTTTATGGCCATAGGAAGTTCATCATGCAGGTTAGTGTCTGCTATTCAGGTGGCAGTCTTGACAGAATCATCTAGCAACAGTCCTTTGCTGCCTTTATTCTAATCAGCATCTTCCTGGCAAATTACTGAGTGCTAAGGATTATCTCCACTGGAAATAATTTGATTCCTTGCAGAAATCCATATACAAAGCCACACTGCCATCAGAGATATAATCATGCAATCAGAATGCTTAAGAAATGCTTCTCCTTCCTGAACTGTTCCAGAGAAATTCAGCCGTACATCCCAGATTTGCATGTCTACTGTATTCTCCACTACTTTGCCATTGTTGGCGATGAGCCTTCACCATCACCACTTTGACGCTTGTTGGAGGACGAGCGATAGTGATCATCAGTGCTACAGGCAGCTAGAGTTGTTAGAGACCAGCGCATTAAGAACAGCTTAACCACAATCAGCCATCTCATCCCAATATTCCTTTAATCCTCCCACTGCTCATGCAGCCATCATTTGATTGTTCTCAATTTATGGGCCTTACTTTGTTAGAAAAGTAACCACCAACAGCAAATCCTGAAGAAAAACAAATTTAACAAATATTTTCACAGGCCCTTAGTGCCTGTCTGCTTGTCCCCCTATCCTAGTATAAAATATTTATTCAGTGAGTACAGCTTGTAAGGTGGAACGCTGCTGGCCTTCCATTGGAGGAACTTCAAATGGCTAAGATGGGTCACCTTGAACAAGTTTGCTGAGAAGGTCCATCTGCTGATTGCAGCGTTTCAGCTTGGGCTGGAGTCATTTGGGCCAGAATTAAAGGAAAATGAAAAGATATGCATTGAAATCATGTCTGGTGTAAACCTTGGTTTGGAATTTGAAATGCCTCAGTGCGCCTTCATTACAAATTAGGAGTAATGCAAGGTGTCAATAGTTTGACTCATTGGGTTATAAGAAATAGGTGTCTCAACATACAAGAGTCAAGTTTTATTAATGTCACACTAATCTCCTGCTTTAATGAGACAAAGCAGTTGAAATTTGTTTGTTTCACACAAGATAATATTAACTCTTACAACAGTAAATGAATGTGGCCCTGAACAAAGAGTTTAGTCATAATTCAGACCAGAGATGCTTGCATTTTGTTAAGATGTTGCTGGTGCAAACGTCTTTTTATCCAGATGCTGCTGGCAGCCAAATCCATTGATCCTTAAAAGTAAAATCCTTAAAGCAAGTACCTTGTTAATTTGTTTATTTTATCTTTAAACAAAATCAGATCATCTGTATTAATATTTTGATACTTCTGTGCTTTCATCTTATAGAAGCAAACAACACTGCTGTCGAAAACTAGTTTTGCATTTGTAACTTCATGAAAGTCAGTACAGAGGTGAAGCTGACTCTTCATGTGATAATTATTTTCAACTTATTTGCTTTATCAGTGCAGTTAAATTAGGGACATATCCATTACTAGAAGATGAGGAATATCATTTTAATTACTAAAAGCACCATTTATTATTTGATTTATTGTATTCATTTTATTGCATTACTTCATATGAAAGGAGGCTATGATGTTGCATTAAATTTCTGAATCAATGCTTTTGTTAAATTGCTTGAAGTACTGAATAGGCTTGTTTGTAGCACTTGAATCAGAAATGTTTGTCTTGCTGTAGTCATTTAAGTGTGACAAACTTATCTAGTTATTTAGTTAGATGATAAATGATTCATTATGTATTTTTATTGAACACAAATTAAACATTTGAAATTTCAAATCCAATGTAGTTTTAATTTTCCAATGATATAAGATTATTTGAATGCTGTTCTCGTAAATCCTAGCATTTTTGAAATTGTCATGGATAAATTTGATCATTTCTAGACTAACACAGAAAAGTGACCATGAAACTTGGATTGTTGTAAAAGCCTGACTACATCACAAATATCCATAAGGGAAGGGGTAAGGTTAGCTACCCTACTCAGCCCATTCTGCACTAAATCAATGACACTGCATGCTGGAATAGCCCACATTCCAAGAGCAAATAATAAATTAAAATTGAAATGAGCAAGAGTGTTACTCAAATTTTATCCATAGTTTTTACTTTTATTTAAAATTTCCTGGTTTTAAACTCAGTTATAAAACTGGTCAATTAAATTTCCGTTTAGCTTCCTTTACAAATAGCAATCTAAGATGCACCAATTTGTATTTATTAACTCCTAATGCTTATAGCATTAATATGCCTAATTGAGTCAATTTCAGACTTCTCTCTATTACTGCACTTTTGGAGTCAGAATTTGTAGTGGTTGAGGAGCATGGTGAGCTGACCAGAGATACTGCTCAAGTCTTGTGGTTGCTACACATCAGATTGAAAATGAATTCTGCAAAATTCTATGTGAAATTTAGAAAGGATTTTAGATCAGTGTTTTGAGGAATTGGCACGTTACACAACTGCAATGTGAGATTAGCCATTGATGAGAATGTGAAGCGTGTAGCACAGCCTATAAGCAGAACACATTTTGCACTGAGAGAGAAAGTTGGAGCAAAGATCAGGAAACTGGTTGACCAAGATATCATTAGAGCCAGTTGAAGGACTAACACCATGGATGAATCCTGTTGTAGTTGTGCCTAAACCAGATGGTGACTTCAGATTGTGTTGCTTTGTGACAGGTGAATGAAGGAGTAGTGAGAACACATTGTCCAATTCTCACTGTGGATTAAGTCTTTCAAAATATGTCAAGAAGCAAGGTATTTTCTAGATTGAAGTGGGGATACGACCGATTCAAGGAAGGTGACAACTTTAATCACTCATTGTGGACTTTCCCTATACAGGAGATTGCTATTTGGCATAAAAGTGGCACCAGAGATTTACCAATATGAAATGCATTAGGTGATGCAAAGGATTCCAGGAACAGCTGAAATCTCAGGTTTATTATTACTCATTGAACTAAGCACGAAGCTGACATTAGTATTGACCAGATTGTGGTCAGCAGGACTTGCAGTAGACAAATGCTTGCTGGGTGTGATAGAGCTAACGTTCGTGGACATAAACTTGAGTGGCAGAATCAATTCAGCCAAAGGCAAGATAGAAGCAATTGCAGAGGCATGCGAACTATAAAATGGCAGCAAAGTGAAAATTTTTGTACATTATCAGAAAATTGTGTAGTGTATTGCAAGGGTGATATCTTCAGGAACTGAGATGGTATTTGTCTTGATAATGCTCCTAGTGCCCTGCCACTTGCCCATCCAGTGAGTGTTGAGTCAAGAGAAGCAGGGACTGCTGTGTGCTATCAACATTCTGGAACACTGGTTAGTTTTTTTGCATCTTGTAAATAATGCACACTGGCTCCACTGTGCATTGGTGATGTAGGAAATGAATGTTTAAGATAAGGAATTGGGTACCAATTGTGCACACAGCTTTGTCCTGAATCGTGTCAAGCTTCTTGTGTTGTTTGAGTTGCACTCATCCAGGCAAGTGGAGTGTATTCCATCACACTCCTAGAAAATTCCTCTTCTCCTTCTTCGTCTAAGGTGGTCCCGCAGGATAACTTGCCTCTACTCTGGTTCAGAAGGTTCTGCAAAGGCTTATAAGATGTGGGGAAAGTGGTGATTGAAGGGTCAGGTGTATGAATTGTTTGGAGGTTTTTGTGCCCTCTCTGACTCCTCAAATTCACTTTTTTGTATAATAGTCCCTTGATGAGTTGGTGTCTTCTTGAATTAATTATTTGTGTTTTGGTTGGTTAGGTTAAGACTTCCCTTGAGATGGCAGGGATGATTAAGCTCTTCATGCTCTGAGAACATCCCTGAAGTACTTGTGTTGCCCATTGGGAGTTGCCTACTGCAATCAAGTTCCGAGAGGAGCAATTGCATTGGGAGTTTGGTATCAGATGTACAGAATCTTCCTACCCAGAAAAGTTTGTTTTGAGTGATTAGCACCTCAATGCTGGAAATGTTGTCTGGGTGATGCTCTTGGAGCACCTTGCTTGACATTGGATTCAGCGGATCTTGGGAAGGCATTGCTGGCAGTACTTCTGCAGTGTTTTGAGGTGCCTCCTGTACGTTGTCCAAGTCTTTGAAGCAAATAGGATCACTGCCTCCAAATAAACCATTATCTTAGTCTCAGGTTTGAGATCCTGGTCCTCACATAGCCTTTGGCCTACTGATGAAATGAATGAGCTGACACATTTGAGGTGATGATGAATTTTGTTGCCTATGTTTGCCTTCATTCGCAAGAAATTTCCAAATTTAGAAAATGGACCTTAAATTTCTGCATGTTTAGTCACAAGTCCATTGTTGCATTCCCTTTGGAGAAGGGAGATAACAGTAACGTGGAGTTCAGTTTCTGAGTGAGCCAGCACACAAGTTTCATCCACATACTGGAGCTCAGTGACTGAGTGGAGTAATTTTGGTTTTGGATTGAAAGTAGCATATGTTGAACAGTTTCCCATCTGCACACTGTAATCCCCAACTATCAGAGAGGCAGAAACATAGAGAAAAGAACCTCGGGCCAGATGAAGAAAATAACAATGGAAAATCCCTCTTCTATCCAAAAAGACAATTAGGATGAGAGGGTTGTCTTCAGATGAGATGCTGAGTAAATCAGGCATGTACTCTTTGGAATTTAGGAGAAATGACAAGTTACCCCTGTAAAGCATACAAGAATCTGAAGGAGCTTGATAGGAATTGAGAAGTTTTTTTTCTCCTGAGGGATTGATAATTTAGGATTGGGATGAGGAGAGGTTTCTTCACTCACAGGGTTGTTGGAATTTTCTACCCCCAAGAGCTGTGGAAGCTTAGTCATTGAGTATGTTTGAAACAAATATTGACAGATTTCTGAATACCAATAACATAAAAGGGTATGGAGATAGTGTGAGGAAAAGGCATTGCAGTGGATGATCAGCCATGATCATATTAAATAGTGCAGCAGACACAAATGGCTTAGTCCTACTCCTATCTTCCTACATAGCAAATTTCTCCTGATTCCAATTTCAGTCCAGTGGTGCAATAACAAAGCCCTGGTACAATTCTTCAGGTAGAGGTTTCAAGGCCAATCTGAATCTCTGTTAACTGGTCTTTATTAGATAGTGTTTTTCTCTGATGTAGGTGTTTCTGATGTGTCTATTCAGAATATACCATATCAAATCACCATATGAATAACTAATATCTATCCTGTGACCAGAGTATCTCTTTCCATTGTCCTCATAAATAGTGCCATTGTCTGGCGTCCGCATCACGTTTTGATTAGAGCATTTTGCATCCATTCTCTGGATTTCAAGTTTGGAGCAAAAGTTTACAGCAGTATTGTCAAGCCATCCATTTTATGTAGTTGGAGAAATACAGTTATGATCACAGGAAGGATCATTCTCATTTTAATGACTTTGTCAAGACAAGGTCACCACATCTCTCCAGTCCATTTGATTTTACAAGAAAATGTTCATTTTGGATTTATACTCAAATTCATTTTTAGAATTCATGGGTGTGACATTCTTATGTACTCTATTGAATCCAACACCTTTTGTTTCAGACCTTGAAAATGTGCAATACATTGCTTCTGAATGTGAAATATTCATGATGTTGACTTTCGTGGAACTTCAAGAATTGTTCATTTTAATTATGAATTATAGGATATTGCACCATGAGGGCAGAATTTTACAGCAGGTAACCCATTGGTGGGTTTGCAAAAAAATACCCAAAGTGGCTTACCTGCTGCCTGTCCCCAACCTTTCTATAATCTTATGAGGGGTAGGCGTAAGGCTTAGGGTTGATTAAAGGCCACTTAAGGACTACTTCAACATCAATTTTGAGGCTAGGGAGAGGAGTTGTAGGCTGGGGAAAATCTGCTTAGGTTTCAGGAAGAGAAGGTTAGAGAAGGGTTCCCCCCCCCCCCCCACCCAAAAAAAAATCTCTGCCTTATGATCCTCACACTTGGCTGCATTCTGGCAACCACTCCCAGTGGTGCCATAATTCAATTGTTTGGCAGCCCTTTGAAGTGGGAGGTTCGACCAAGTTAGGAAGTCTTATCTCAGCCAATTAATGCTCTTTGCTGTGTCAGTTGGCTGATGAGATGCTATGGGGAAGCAGACATCAGTGGAGATGTATTTCCTGCTGACTTCCCAGGTGCTGCCCATAATATTCTACCCTTAGTCACATTTACTTTGTTCCTAACAATCATCTGTTTCTCAACCTTAATTACAGAAAAATATATAAATAGGTCACATCAACTTTAATTCATATCCAAGATGTTAACTCCAGGTTTTATTTTCCAGGAAATTGTTTTATGGCTTCTTCTTGCAGAATACCAACATGATTGGCCTTGAGACATTGGAAGATCCCACAGATATCTGGGAAATAATGGAGACAATTGGAAAAGGAACCTATGGAAAAGTCTACAAAGTTTGTAACAAGAAAGATGGTAGCCAAGCTGCTGTCAAAGTGCTGGATCCTATCAGTGTTAGTACTTAGAATTTTCTTTTAATTCTGTTCATAAGTTGAATATCCTTTCTGCTATTGTGAGATACCCTTTTGAATTGTAAATATTCCATCCTCATCCTAGACCTGTTTGCAGCCTTTGACACAATTGACCATACCTTCTTCCTCTAATGCCTCTCCATTGTCATGTAGCTGGGTGGGACTATACCACGTGGTTCCATTCTTATTTATCTAAATGTCGCTAGAGAATTATTTGCAATGGCTTCTGTGTTATTACCTCTGGAGTTCCCCAAGAATCTATCCCTTGTCTCTTTATTTCTCTATATGCTGCCCATGATGACATCATCCAAAAACACAGTTTTCACATGAACACTAAAGACACCTTCATTTCTCTGTACTCCTCCACTGTTACTAAATTATCAGATTGCTTTTATTTGACACCCAATACTGAATGAGCAGAAATTTACTGTAATTAAGTGTTGGGAGGATCAAAGCCATTGTTTTCACTTCTTGCTCCGATTCCTAGCTACTGACTCATTCCCTGTCCCTGGCAGCAGTCTGACAATGAGCCAGTCTGCACACATTTGGTGTCACCTTTGATTCTGAGATGAGCTACCATTCTCATGTTTGCTTCGTCACTACACTTCCTATTTCGACCACTGTACGATCACTTGCATTTGCCCCTGTCTTGGCTCATCTGCTGTTGAAACCCTGATTCATGCCTTCATTACTTCTAGACTTGACTATTCCAACACACTTCTGGTTGGTCTCTCACATTCGATCTACCATAAACTTGAAGTCATTCAAAACTCTACTACCCATTTCTTAACTCTCCTTCCCCGTCACCCCTGCTGACCTACATTAATTAATACCTGGTCAAGCAACACCTTTATTTTAAAGTCTTCATGCATGTTTTCAAATCTCTTCATGGCCAAGTCCCTCCTTGTCTCTGCAATCGCCTCCAATCCCATTAACCATTCCTAACATGAATCCGTAAGAACATAAGAAATAGGAGCAGGAGTAGGCCATCTAGCCCTTTGAGCCTGCCCTGCCATTCAACAAGATCATGGCTGATCTGAAGTGGATCAGTTCCACCTTCCCGCTTTCTCCCTATAACCCTTAATTCCCTTATCTATCAGAAACCTATCTACCCGTGACTTAAATATATTCAGCAAGGTAGCCTCCACCACTTCAATGGGCAGAGAATTCCAGAGACTCACTACCCTTTGAGTGAAGAAGTTCCTCCTCAACTCCGATCTAAACTGCCCCCGCCCCCCCCTTATTTTGAGGCTGTGCCCTCTAGTTCTGCTATCCTTTCTAAGCGGGAAGAATCTCTCTACCTCTACCCCATCTATCCCCTTCGTTATCTTATATTTCTCTACAAGATCCCCCCTCAGCCTTCTAAACTCCAACAAGTACAGACCCAACAGAGTACGAGTCCAGCCCATTATGTTTCTCCTGAATGTGACATCATATCAATTGCATACCAATATTATAAGAAAACATCTACTTATTACAGATGGGAGCTTCCTCCTTTCATGTGAACTGAAAGTAGGCATCGGTGCACAATATGCAAGCATGTTTAGCATGACTAGTTTCTATCTTGTTTTCAAATTGTTAGCACCCACCTTGTACACAAAAATCACCTTTCATTATTTATTAGCAGATGGTCTTCTGTAAAAGAGGAAAAGTAAATATTGGGCAAGATTCTCTGGCCGTTCACACCAGCGGGATTCTCCTGTCCTGCTGCAGTAAATGGAGATCTGGCTAAGTGTCAAATTCTCTGTTCTCTGACAGTGATGGTGGGACGTGAACAGCCGGAGAAATCTGGCCATTATCTCTTCCTTGTCAGAGAAAGTTTAAAGAAGTAGTCAATCCCAAGACTGAACATATGCTGCTGTTACAATCACTACAAATTCTTTCTTGCTGTAGGAATTTTATCCAGAGTGTTTATTGTCCTCGTTTGTTTCTACGATTTCCTTAGGTTGTTGATGAAGAAATTGAAGCAGAATATAGCATCTTGCAGTCATTATCAAATCATCCAAATGTTGTTAAATTCTATGGAATGTTCTATAAAGCAGACTTGAAAGCTGGTGGTCACCTCTGGTTAGTTCTAGAGGTAAGGATCTCATTGTTTTAGAATTGTTTTCATATATGACCGTTTAAAAAATAAAAGAAACCAAAGAAATTTGTAACAATATGTAAGATTAAAAATTGCTGTTAGTGATATTGGCCTAATTATATTTAATGAGTTACAATTCTGGATATTTGAACATTTCTCCACTAATGTTAGCAACGGGCCATGTGTTTGCATAAAGGAATGGTACATATTGCAAAGACCTAAAATATTGTATTTTACTCTGCCAGCAATATTATGATCGACAGTCCATACAATGTTTTTGACTAATAAATACAAAAATTGTACAAGCTAAACAATATAACAAAGAACATAACATTATATCCCACACAGGATATTTAATCCTTCAAGCTGGATCTGGCATTCCATAAGATCATGGCTGAACTGTGACCTAACTTCACGTACCCACTTTTGTTCCTGCCCCTTAATAGAGGGATTCTTGACGGTGCAGATTTTGAGGCACTTCTGCCTCAAAAAATTTCATGTACTCTTCCAACACAACTATTTTTTATCCTTAAAAATTATTTGTACGTGGATACAAAATCAAAGATTACATGTCTGCGAATGTTTGGTAATTAAAGGTTGGTTTTTGTGTGCAAATTACATACTGCAGTTGCAACACATTCCCACCTTCCTGTATAATAAAATATCAGTTCAAGTAGCTGCCTTCATATTTCCTTAAATTTTCAGGTTTATTGCAGTTCTATGTTTTCATTGACATTTCCACTTCTTCTTCATTCTTCAATCCTTCCAATTGAACTTGATGAAGGCAGTTTTCTCTTATTTATCTGTGGCTTTTGTTGTTTTGAAGCTGATTAAAGATTTAAACATTAAAGATTTATCCCTATTTCGTATTTACTCTTTCATGATTTGATTTCTCCTGTTCTTTGCAATATACCTTAGCTCTGTTACACCTTGTACAAAGAGAGAATGTATTGCTTAATTTGAAAATGTACTAATATTTGCACATTCTCTATGTAACAAAGAAACACAATAAGAATGTAAAAACCAACCTTATTCACACCAATAATCAAAAATTTAAAATATCTGAATGGTGAGCAAAACATGATACCCCTGATTCAAATGAACAGGCATATCATCAAATACTTCACATTGATGAACACACAGCAACATATACCCTGAGTGAGTGATTCATAGCATGGTTATAGCACAGGCACACACTATTGAGCAGAGAATTCCCAATCCAAACTATATACTATATGTTTGGGGGTGGGGAGTAGTTTTTCCTCATGTCATTGTTGCTGCTTTTGCCAACCATCTTAAACTGGTGTCCTCAAAGTATTGACCTTACAATTTATCTACTCAGTCCAGACCTAACATATTTTTGCAAATCTCCTTTTGACCTTCACTTCCCCAAAGGCAAAAGCTTCAATTTCTCCAGTCTATCCATGCAGCTGAAGTTCCTCATACCTGGAACCATTCTTGTGAATCTTTCTTACACCCCCTCTAATGCCTTTCTAGCCTTCTTCAGGTGTGATGTCCGGAATTTGACATACTGCTCCAGTTGAGACTAGACCAGTGTTTTATTCAGATTTGTAATAATTCCTCTACCCTTATGCTCTATATTCCCATTTCTAATGCCCAGGACTGCATATTCTTTACTGACAGCTTTCTCAAAAGGCCTGCACTTTCAATGATTTGTGTATATATACCCCCAGGTCCCTCTGCCCCTCCACCCCTTTCAGAATTGTACCCTTTTTTTACTGTTTCTCCTCATTCTTCTTACCAAAATGAATTGCTTCCCTGAATTAAATCTCACTTGCCAGTTGTCTGTCCGTTCCCCCAATCCGTTTATGTCACCTTGAGATTTATCAATGTTCTCCTCATGATTCCCAATATTTCCAAGTTTGTGGTATCCACAGATCTTGAAGTTGTGTCCTGTACGCCCAAGTCTAGGTAGTTACTATAGATCAAGAACTTAGTACCAGCCCTTGGGGAATCATTATGATCATGGCTGATCATCCAATTCAATAACCTGATCCAATTATTCTTCTCTCAGTTCACCTTTTGCAGGCTAAAAAGACTGGGGGGAGTGACTCATTGCCTAATGTTTGCTGCTATTCAGTATCCTGACACTGGGAGATGTGTAAAGGTACTGCAGATTAATATGCCAATACAAATAACGAGAAATTGTTTCCACTGCTGGGTGGGTTCGGAAGAGAAGGGGGCATACATTTAAGGTAATTGGGAAAAGAACCAGAGGGGAGAGAAAGAAACTTTTTTCTTTACCTGGCAAGTTGTTATAATCTGGAGTGTATTGCCTAAAGGGCAAGGGTGGAAGCAGATTCAATAACTTTCATAAGGGAATTGGACATATACTTGAGAGGGAAAGAATTACTGGATTAAGGGGGAAAAGGAGGTCTTGTGATAGAGTGGTAATATCTTATTCTGGGCCAGACACTCGAAGTCCCGCTTCAGGAGTTGATGGCCATGGAAGGCACGTTCACAATGTGGCCAAACAGATAGATTGATCAGCTGTAAATCAAAGAACAAAGAACAACCCAGCACGGGAAACAGGCCCTTCGGCCCAACGAGCCCGCGCCGCCGCTTCGCCCTACACCTATTCTACCCTGCATGTCTACGAATGGGACCCTACTCAGTCAGATTCAGGGAAGAAATAGTGTCAATTTGGTGGAAACCAATTAGCCTAAGAGCACATCTTTGGGGTGTGGGAGGAAACCGGAGCGCCCGGAGGAAACCCACGCAACCACAGGGAGAATGCGCAAACTCCCACAGACACAGGCCCAAATCCATGTATCTGCACAGCTAGCAGTGCTAGTCACTGAGCTGTTGTGGAGCCCGTCTATCGGTCCAGGACCAGAAATCCTTCCAGTACCCATGATGGTTGATGTTGAGAGAGTGGGAGGGATTCCTAGTCAGCCATACCGCAAAAGGCAATGGCAAACAGATTGCAATACTTTGCCAAGCATAATCATGGGCCCATCCAGTGGAAGTCTGTGGTTACCAGTGTCCACTTCGGGCATGGTACCTGGAAGCGGAAAAGTGGAGGCATGGACTAATTGGATGACAAGTGCCAACACAGGCATTATGGCTGAATGTCTCCATTTTCTCTTCTGATTTTATTTTGGTCCATTTTCATCATGCTGTCTTTCTCTCCTTAAGATATTGAGCTCTGCTGGGTGTAAGGTTTCATTGGCACCATTTGAACTGTTATTCTCTGTTCAAATGCCATTCTTCATGCATAACAAGCAAGACATGCCTGTGCCAGATGCATCATCCAGATGTGAATGTGCTATTTACACATTCTCCCTGTGTCTGCGTGGGTTTCCTCTGGGTGCTCCGATTTCCTCCCACAGCCCAAAGATGTGTGGGCTAGGTTGATTGACCATTCTAAATTTCCCCTTAGTGTCCCAGGATGCATAGATTAGAGAGATTAGTGGGTAAATATGTAGGGATATGGGGATAGGGCCTGGGTGGGATTGTGGTTGGTGCAGACTCGATGGGCCGAATGGCCTCTTTCTGCACTCTGATTCTATGAATCTCCACTCTTAAGTTTTCCTCAAGTCCAAAGAAAAATCATTCATATATTTTTCCTGTCACTCAGCTCACTTCAAATCCATTTATTCTGTGGCTTCATATTTTGCTCACAAACCTATCACGTCACTTTTGGAAGTCCAAGTGCATCACGTTAACCACCTGATCATCATCAACACTCTCTAATACCTCATCAAAAAACTAAAGGAAGTTAGTTAAACATGATTTTGCAGTTACTAAATCCATGCTAGCTTTCCTTAATTAATCCACAATTGTTGAGTGATTTTTAAAATTTAGAGCCATAATCAATTTGCAATAGAGGAAGTCATTTAACCCAGTGAGTTTATGGTGGCTGTCCATGGAGCAGTCCAGTCAATTTTCTTTCTCTTTCTCCTCGCGCTCTCTCTCTCTCTTCCCCCCCCACCACCCCAAATCCCTGTAGCTTTTCAAGTTTATTTATTTCAAGTGCCCTTTGACTGAAGTTGACTCTCCCTTAATTATTTAACTCTAGATTGTGCCTTGTCATAGAGGATTACAGCACGGAAACAGGTTCTTCGGCCCAACTTGACCATGCCCCCCTTTTTTTGAAACCCCTAAACTAATCCCAATTGCCCGCATTTGACTTATATCTGTTTATACCCATTGTACCCATGTAACTATCTAACTTTTTTAAAAGATAAAATTGTACCGCCTCTACTCCTACCTCTGGCAGCTTGTTCCAGACGCTCACCACCCTCCGTGTGGGGAAAAAATTGCCCCTCTGGACGCTTTTGTATCTCTCCTCTCTCACCTTAAACCTATGCCCTCTCATTTTAGACTCGCCTACCTTTGGGAAAAGATATTGACTATCCTTTTCCTTGACCTGTCCTTTTCTACAACTATCTAAACCATATGGCATTATGAACACTGTCTCTTAAATATTCTCCTACTGACCCTTAATTCACCTCATTCCCGAAGACCAGACCCAGCAATACCTCCTGCCTTGTAGGAAGGTTATGTGGATCTTAAAAAATGGTGGATCCAGATGCAGTCTCATCCCTCGTTTGCAACGGATCCACTTTTTGGCAGCAGGGGGAAGAGAGTGGGACGTGATTCACACAGGTAGAAATTTTATCCTGGTATTGCGCTCAGACAGGCTCCATTTTGGCTATTGCGTGGGCCTTAATCTGCATTGTAGGGGGTCATGAATTCAACACCCTTGAAGGGTGGATAAGGTCTGTTTAAGTGTGATGATATGAAGTTTTTTAAATCTCCTGCTGTTTAAATTTGAAAATAAAACAAGCTGGAACTGTCAGTGAGAGTTTTTTTTTAAACAAGCTGCTAGACTGCTTTGGTTAACAGGCTGCCTAGTGTAGGTTAGAGAAAAAAAACTATCTGCTCATGCAGTTTCAATAGGGGTCATTATTGATATTTCCCCACTGGCTGTTGTTATATTATTATGAATTCTTGGCTTAGTTGCAAAAGTTACTCTTATCTCAGTAAGGCGATCTTAGCTTACAGTATGGCTGACGGTTTAAAGGGGCTATTTAAAGGGTAAATTGTGTTTGATGTGGTGTATGAAAAGAAGTTTATTTTTATAAGAGATTAATCACTTGATATATAAAAGTTTTAAATAGGTTTCGTGAATGTGAGTTTTTTCACTAATATGTTTATATTCATGGGAGCTGTATTACATTGTTAGAAGTTCATTTTTTCCACCTCCACATGGCTCCTGAGGTCTACCGATATTGGATGAGTAGCTTTGAAGGTGGCTTGGATAATATGAGTAGTCATGGGAGTTGGTGGGGGCTTAAGGGCTGGAGGGCTTATCAGAATCTATGCTGAGCCCTGCTGCCTCAGCACCAGGCACTAGGGTTCAATTCCCAGCTTGAGTCACTGTCTATGCAGGGTCTGCATGTTCTCCCTGTGTCCACATGAGTTTCCTCCCAGTGCTACAGTTTCTTCCCACACTCTGGGAAGGTGTGCTGATTAGATGCATTGGCCATGCTAAATTCTCCCTCAGTGTACAGGTGCTGGGGTGTGCCAACTAGGGGATTTTCACAGTAACTTCATTGCAGTGTTAATGTAAGCCTTGTGACACTAATGAATAAACTTAAATTTATGTCTAAAACAACTGGAATGAAGTGAGTCTTCTGACCAGTCTGCTCACCCACCCCTCTGGTAGCCTAAGAGTGGTTTCTGAGGTTGGTGGACCTGACTCTATCCTGCCCCAGCTCCCCAAACCAAAATCAGAGCCCTATGGCAGATCTGCCAAGTCTGGAAGTTTCCTGATTTGAGCCACTTGCTTCAGAATAAAGAGTAAGCCATTTAGGACTGAGGCAAGGAGGAATTTCTTCACTGAGGGTGGTGAATTTTTTTGAATTCTCCACTCCAGCGGGTTGTGAAAAGCCTATCGCTGCAACAGGTCCACAGCAAACACCATCTCCCTGGCCCTACACTCTGGAACATTGGATAATAAGGGACATTTATGTCAGACTCCTATTTATGGACTACAGCTTAGCCTTCAACACCATAATTCCAATAAAACTCATCTCCAAACTGTGTGGCCTAGGGCTGTGCTTCCCCTTCTGTGACTGGATCCTCAACTTTGTCACTCATAGACTGCAATCAGTAAGGATAGTAATGACATCTCCACGATTATCCTCAATACTGATGCCCTGCAAGGCTATTCTTGGGTCCTTACTATGCTCTTTATCAACCTATGACTATGTGGCCAAATTCTGCTCCAACTCCATTTTCAAGTTTGCTGATGACACCATTGTTCTGGGTTGGATCTCAAAAAAATGACGAGAAGGAGTACAGGAAAGATAAAGGATCTGGTGAAATGGTGTGATGACAATATCTCTCCCTCAATGTCAGCAATACAAAGGAACTCGTCATTGATTTCAGAAAATGTAATGAAGGACATGATCACCATTGATGTAGACCGGGACAATTGGAGATGGTCAAAAGTTTCAAGTTCCTAGTGTTTAGATCATCAATAATCTGTCCTCGACTCTCCACACCGACGCCACAGTTAAAGCTCACCAACGCCTCTACTTTCTCAGAACGCAATGGGAATTTGGCATGTCCACCACAATGTCATCAATTTTTACAGTTGCACCATAGAAAGCATCCTGTCCAGTTATATCACAAGTTAGTATGGCCCCTGCTCTAACCAAGACTGCAAGAAGCTATAAAGGATTGTGAGCGTAGCCTAGTCCATCACTTAAACTAGCCTCCTGTCCATTGACTGTGTCTACACTTGCAACACAGCAAATATAATCAAGGACCCCATGCACCTGGATATATACTCTTCCACAAAAGTCTGAGTTCATATGCCAACTGACTCGAGAACAGTTTCTTCCCTGCTGTGATCAGACTTTTAAACAGTCCTATCATATGTTAAGCTGATATTTTTCTTCACCCTGCTTGTGGCTGCAACACTATATTCTGCACTCTACCCTTTTCCTTTTCCCCTATGTACATAAAGAGCAGTATGTTTTGCCTGTATCATGCGCAAGAAACAATACTTTGTACTGTATCTCAGTACATGTGATGGAGGGGGGTGGGTCCCTGCAACTCGCTGCTGGGGGAAATAGTGGAAGCAGACATGATAAAGGCTTTTAAGGTGCATCTGGACAAATACATGAATAGAATGGGAATAGAAGGATATGGTCCTCAGAGGGTAGGGGATTTTATTTCACATGGGCAGCATGGTCGATGGAGGCTTGGAGGCCGAAGGTCTTGTTCCTTTGCTGTAATTTTCTTTGTTCTTTGTTAAAATCAAATCAATCATCGAGTATGTTTAAGACAGAGATTGATGGTGAAGTCACATGGGATCAGAAGTGAGCTGGCAAGATGGATACAGAACTGGCTTGGTCATAGACAGAAGGGAGCAGTGGACAGGTGCATTTCTGAATGGAGGGCTGTGACAAGTGGCATTCCTCAGTGATCAGTGCTGGGACCTTTGCTGTTTGAAATATATAGAAATGATTTGGAGGAAAACGTAACTGGTTTGATTTGCAGACGAGACAAAGATTGTGGATCTGCGAATAGTGATGGGGACTGTCAGAGAATACAGCAGGATATAGATCGGTTGGAGACTTGGGCGGAGAAATAGCAAATGGAGTTTAATCTGAACAAATGTAAGGTAATGCATTTTGGAAGATCTAATACAGATGATTAACATACAATCCTTAAGAGTATTTGATTGGCAGAGGGATCTGCGTGTACAGGTATACAGGTCACTGAAAGTGGCAAAGCAGGTGGCGAAGTTGGTCAAGAAGACATATGACACACTTGCCTTCATTGGCCAGGGCATTGAGATTAAAAATTGGCAAGTCATGTTGTAGCTTTATAGAACCTTAATTAGGCTGCTCTTGGAAAATAGTGTTCAATTCCGGTTGCCACACTACCAGAAGGATGTAGAGACTTTGGAGAGGGTACAGAAAACATTTACCAGAATGTTGCCTGGTATAAAGGACATTAGCTATGAGGAGAGGTTGGCCAAACTTTTTGTTCTCATTGGAATGGCGGAGGTTGAGGGGCAACCTGATAAAAGTTTACAAGTTTATGAAGGGCATGGATGGAGTGGATAGTCAGAAGCTTTTTCCCAGAAAGGTAGAACCAATTATTAGGGGGCATAAGTTTAAGGTGCAAGGGGCAAGATTTAAGGGAGAGGCAAGTTTTTTATTCTATAGAGTGTGGTGAGTGCCTGGAACTTGCTGCCGCAAGAGGAGGTGGAAGCAGATACAATCGCGACTTTTAAGGGATGTCTTGACAAATACGTGAATAGGATGGGAATAGAGGGGTATGGTTCCTGGAAAGGCGAGCGGTTTTTGCTCAGTCAGGCAGCATGGTCAGTGCAGGCTTGGAGGGGGCGAAGGTCTTGTTCCCCTGTGCTGTAATTTTCTTTGTTCTTTGATAGATTTCTAGATGCTAATGACGCAAAGAAATCTGGAGATAGTTCAGGAAAATAGCATTGAGGTAGATGACCAACCTTTTATCTAGTTGAATAACAGAGCACACTCAAGAGGCTAAATGTTCTACTCCTACCCCTATGAATTACATTTAGTTTTCCATCCTCATTTAGTTGAGGAAATAAAACCCTATCACCGTATGTTCTATGCAGCTGATAGTTCTGATAACAAGCAGATAAGTACAAGTTATCCTCTTTCCTTTGTCATTAAACAATTAGACATTCAAACCTGCATCTAAATTTATAAGAGCTAGGAGCAGGAGTAGATCATCTGGCCCCTTGAACCTTCTCTGCCATTCAGTAAGATCATTAGCTGATCTTTTTGTGTACTTCGCTCCACTTATCCACCCACTCACCATAACGTTTAATTCCTTTATTGTTCAAAAATCTACCTACCTTTGTCTTAAAAACATTCAGCAAGGTAGCTTCAATTTGTTCACTGGGCAGGGAATGCCACAGATTCCCAACCCTTATTTTGGGGCAATGTCCTATAGTCCTAGTTTCACCTGCTAGTGGAAACAACCCTGTTGCTTCTGTCTTATAATTTTATATGTTTCTATAAGATACAAGATCCCCTCACACATTCTTCTGCATTCCAGTGAGTTTAGTCTCAATCTACTCAGACTCTCCTCATAAGCCAACCGTCTCACCTCCAGAATCTCCTCTGCATCCCCTCCAGTGCCAGTACATCCTTTCTCAAGTAAGGAGACCAAAGCTGTACACAGTACTCTTGGTGTGTCCTCACAAGCAGTTTATACAGCTGCAATGTAACCTCCCTGTTTTTAAACTTCATGCCTCTATCAATGAAGGACAAAATCCATTTGTGTTCTTAATTGGCTGCTGCACCTGCAAACCAACATTTTGCAATTCATGCACAAGGACACCCAGGTCCCTCTGCACAGCAGCTTGCGCCTTATCCTTTACCCTTTACCCTTGTCCTTACCCTTTACCATAACACCATGCACCTTTATCTTATGTATCAGCCTTTTGAGCGGCACCTTGTCGAATGCCTTCTAGAAATCTAGATACACCACATCCACTAGTACCCGCACTTGTAATGTCCTCAAAGAATTACAATAAATTAATTAAACATGACCTGCTTTTCATGAACCCATGCTGCATCAGCCCAATTGAACAATTTCGGTTCAGATATTTCACTATTTCCTGCTTGATGAAAGATTCAAGCATGTTCCCCATTACGAAAGTTAAGCTAAGCAGTCTGTAGTTAGCTGCCTTTTGTCCACTTCCTTTTTTAAACAGTGGTGTCACATTTCTTGTTTTCCAATCTGCCGAAACTACCTCAGAGTCCAGTGAATTTTGGTAAATTACGTGAGCGCATTTGCTATTTCCACTGCCATCTGTTTTAATGCTGTGGGAGCATTCCATCAGGGCCTGGAGACTTGTCTACCTTCAGCCTCATTAGCTTGCCCAACACTATCTCTTTAGTGATAATCATTAATAGGTCCTCACCTGCCATAGCCTCCATGTTATCAATTTTTGGCATGTTATTTGTGCCTTCCACTGTGAAGATTGACACAAAATACCTGTTCAGTACTTCAGCCATTTCCTCATTTCCTATTGTTAAATCCTCCTTCTCATTCTCTAAAGGACCAATGTTTACTTTACCATTTTCATTTTATATATTTGTAAAAACATTTGTTATCTGTTTTTATATTCTGAACTAGTTTTCTCTCAACATCATTTTACTTTTCTTTATAGCTTTTTTTTGAGGTTTTCTGTTGACCTTTAAAGATTTCCCAATCCTCTAGTTTCCCATTAATCTTTGCCACTTTGTATGCATTTACTTTCAATTTGATACCCTCCTTTATTTCTTTAGATATCCATGGCTGATTATCCCTTTTCCTACAGTTCTTCCTTTTCACTGGTATATAGTGGTATGTGTGTCATGTGCTGATTCTTGTATCTGTCCTGGAAGTTTATTGTTATGGCCAGGACTGTTGATTTGAAAAAGTTTGTGTTGTGTTCTCAATTAGTTTCAAATTCAGAGCATATTGCAGGTATATTTTGAATGTATAATGGCTCTGTTAACAAGTATTAACATCCACAAATCTGTAATATAAATACAAAATTCAAGTTTATGTAAATATGGTGTTCTTTGTAGTCAGACATCACTTCCTCTTGCTATTCAAGTTTTGATATCTTAAGAGCTCCAGGGCTCTTGCCGTCAACATGCACAGTTGATTTTAATAAACTTGGATATTCATATGTATTTGCTGGATGTTCAAGAAAAATAACCTTGGTGTAGAGTTATTTTCCCTAGCACTTGTTTTGAAAACATTTGAATCAGCAATAATTTGGATATGAAAAGTCCATTCACGATGATGTTGCAGTTCTTAAACTTTCTGACATAGTCATTGATCAAAGTACTGACTTGATAGAATCTGTATTCTCGCATTTAGTTGCTGGGTGCCTATTTAATTAATCATTGCAAAATTGCTGGTTGTGGTCATTTCAGGAGAGTAAGGCACAGTTGAGTGTTTTGCTGTAGCACAATTGCCATTTGCCCAGTATTTTGGGATGTCACTTCTTTGGATGTACCAGATATCTGATACAATGATGTCATAGTCCCAGTTCTTTTCTGAACTTGCTGTGGGAATGGTGACTTGAGTAGTAAAATGGCAAAAAATCAATTTGTCACCCAATTCTTTGTGAAATGTACTAATTGCCAGTTTAGCTCAGAACCTAACAGTGGGAAATGCAACAAACAGAAAGGGGCAGAGGTCTGATGGATAATATTAAAATCAGGCTCAAATGACATCTTTAAGACTCCAGTGCGATTTTACTTGGAAAAGCTCGAATTTCCAATCAGTGACAAACTTGTTAATAAATCCTAGCTGGATTATATTCACAAATTGACGAACATGACTGGACTCTGCATATAAAGGAGCATGTATTTGCAGGCACTTAGAACATCAAAATATGTATGCTATTGTGAAATCATGCAATTCTGAACTTCCAATTTGCTTCTTTATTTACTTTAACCACCTACAGTCCATCATAGCTGTAGCCTTTTCTTTACTACTTTGGGCACGTATGGGGTGTCAGGGAGGGGTAGTACCTCTAGTGGGGGAACTTGTTATGTCCATTCAGGGTGGCTTGTCCACCCTTTGTCCCCACCTGGCACTCAGCTCTCACCTGTGGCTCCCCGTAGCTATTTGCATGCGACAGCGGCCACACCCTGGGCAATGGCTTCGACGAGCCGGCTAAACCAGGTCTCAACTCTCGGTGAGATAGGGAGATGTCTATCCCAGCATGTGAAGATAGACTCTGGCGGATTGAGCGGACGAGACCAATATGGAAGATCCAGTGGTCAAGAAGGCGGTCTCTGCAAACGTCGTGAAATGCGAAGAGCGGAACAAGACACAAAAGATGTCCTGGTCATCCACTGTACCTAGTCCCATCTCCAGCCATCTTGATTCTTGTCTTGCCACTGGATCTAAATGGGAATTGGGAAGAGAGATTGAGGCTGATGCTGCGTAACTCTCCCTCACTTTAATCCAAATCAAGTGCTGGTCTCGACACCATCATCGTCAGTGTCCTGTTCAATCCTTGAAGTCCTGTGGCGATGGGTGAGCGACGAAGCAGCAGGTGTGGATACACTGGGAGCTGTAGTCATGGACCTGCACACAGGCGGCTCAGATCTAATGGTCGTTTTCCGCTGACCGAAGCAGCAGTGAAACTTGGCGTCTACCTGGACGACTGAGCAGTCCTCTTCAGGAATGCACTGCTCACCTCTGTAGAATGAGGAAGGGGCTAGAAAAGGTGCCCTAAACATTGCCTGCTTCACTACACCCTGGCTAGTTTACCGCGGCTGGTGGGGACCCCATCTTGCAGTCGAACAAACAAAATAAAACACAAGGTGACACTGCTCACCATTGGCACTTGGAACGTGCGCATGCTTTTGGACAACCCTACAGCACACAGACCAGAGAGAAGAACAGCCTTAGTTGCCAGAGAGCTTGCAAGATACAACTTTGACATTGCAGCCCTGAGAGACTGATAGCCAAGTTCCGCACACATGAGGATGGTCTCAACAGGGATCTTGGGTTCATGTCGCACTATCTGTAACCCCCGTGACTTGCCTGGGTTTGCAAAACCTCACTTACTGTACTGTCTGGAGACAATACACATCTCTTTAACCTGTGATCAGTGCTCCTTCCACTCACATTGTCAGCCACTTCAGGTCTTGAACAGCAGGTTAGGTGTAAGGATTTGCATTCTAATCAGTAATCTCTAAACTGTCTGTGCTTTATATGCTCTGTCTGAGGCCAGAACTCTCCATTCACCTGACGAAGGGACTAACCCCGAAAGCTTGAGTCTATTATCAAATAAATCGGTTGGACTAAAACCTGGTGTTGTCAGACTTTTTACTGTGTTTACGCCAGTCCAACGCCGGCATTCCCACATCATGAAACTCATCTTGCCAACGTAGGTCAGTTGACTGAAACTGGAGGTGGATATGCCTTTTTCTGGAGCAGTCGCGGCAGCAATGAGCGTCGTGGTGCTGGAGTTGGATTTGCCATCAGGATGACGGCATGACTGGTTTGAGAATGATGAGGAGATACAGGCTTTACTTGTTGAAAAGCACCGTCTTTGTTGGGCCTGTCAGAATGACTCATCATCAGCTGCCAAGAAAAATGCTTTTACCAGTGCTCGCAGGACAGCCCAGAATAAACTGTGTAAAATACAGGATGCCTGGCTGAGCACCAAAACAGATGAAATACAGGGATACACTGATAGAAATGACTTAAAACGGCTCTATGAAGCCCTCAACACACACACTATGGATCTCAATCTCTTGGGAGTTCCACCCTCCTGAGTACAGTTGGTACAACTCTCATTACAGAGAAAGCTCAGATCCTGCAGAGATGGGCTGACTACTTTGAAGCCATCCTCAACTGACCGTCATCTATTAATGATGAGCAATAGACAGGATTTTCCAGGTTGATATCAACAGCGCTATGGATGACCACCAGTAGTAGCCGAAGTCATGAAAGCTGTCGGTCAGTTATGCAGTGGCAAAGCCTCAGGGGCAGATGCCATACCTGCAGAGATCTACAAAGCTGCTGGTCCTGTACTTATTGAGAAGCTCATCGTGTTGTTCCAGTCCTTCTGGAAGCAAGGATCCATTCATCAGGAACTTAAAGATGCTTCGTTCGTACACTTCTACAAGAGGAAGGGCAATCGGCAAGTATGTGACAACCACTGAGGAATCTCGCTGCTCTCCATCACAGGAAAAACCCTCGCAAGAATCCTGCTAAATCATCTAATCACTCATCTGGAGCTGGGCCTGCTTTCAGAATCACAGCGTGGCTTCTGCAAAGCTTACGGGACTATTGACGTAAATTTTGCTGCACGCCAACTTCAGAAGAAGTGTCAGGAGCAGAATCGCGAGCTCTACACAACCTTTGTTGACCTCGCGAAAACCTTCGACATTATAAGCTGACAAGGCCTATGGAGGATCATGTCAAAGTTCGACTGCTGCCCGCCCCCCCCCCCCCCCCCCCCAAAAAAAATTCATTCAGATGGTATGCCAGTTCCATGATGGCATGATGGCCAGA
This sequence comes from Carcharhinus amblyrhynchos, assembly GCF_965287045.1. Lineage (NCBI taxonomy): Eukaryota > Metazoa > Chordata > Chondrichthyes > Carcharhiniformes > Carcharhinidae > Carcharhinus > Carcharhinus amblyrhynchos. Next base: position 47,937,948 of record NC_137334.1, read on the forward strand.
GTACTGGATGGTGGAGAATCCTCTGAGGCATTCCCAGTCACCAGTAGGTTCAAACAGGGCTGTGTGCTTGCACCCACATTATTCAGCATGATGTTTACTGCTGTGCTGAATGATGCCTTCCAGGACAGTGTTGCTGGAATCAGCCTCAGGTACAGAATGGATGGGAAGCTCTTCAACCTGAGGAGACTTCAAACTGTTACCAAAGTGAAGGAGAACTGTTCTGAGAGACTTCCTCTTTGCCGATGACTGCACCCTATATACTGGCTCAGAGCCAGAGATGCAAGTCAGTATGGACAAATTTTCCATGGCTTGTGACAATTTTGGACTCACCATCAACATTAAAAAGACTGAAGTCATGCACCAGCCTGCTCCTCATGCACTGTACACAGAACCCATAATCACAATCAAAGGGCAGAAACTACATGCAGTGGACCAGTTCGCTTATCTTGGCACACCCTCTTCCAAGCAGTGACTATTGATACAGAAGTTAACTGCAGAATGGCAAAGGCAAGTTCTGCTTTTGGTAGACTGTGCTCCATTGTATGGGAACGTCAAGGAATCAGCCCAACATCAAAACTGAAGGTCTACAGCACTGTGGTACTCACTACCCTCTTGTATGCCTGTGAAACGTGGACTGTGTATCGAAGGCATGCAAGACAGCTCAATCATTTCCACGTGACTTGCCTTCACAGAATATTATGTATCAGAAGGCAAGAGAAAGTACCAGACGCTGAAGTTCTCTCTAGAGCAAGTCTACCATCAGTCCACACACTGCTGATGAGAATGCAGACCCGGTGGGCAGGTCATGTCACTTGTATGTCAGACAAGCGCATATCCAAGCAGCTCCTTTTTTTGGGGAACTCTCTGCTGGAAGATGCTCGCATGGAGGGCAGAAGAAACATTTCAAAGACACACTCAAGGCCTTCCTGAAGTCGCTTGACATAGACACGATCACTTGGGAAATGGTGGCACAAAACTGCCCTACCTGGCGCTGTCTCATCCAAAAGGCTGTCAAGCTTACAAAGCAAGGTGTATTGCTGAAGCACAACATAAGTGCGAGCCATCAGTCCAGAGCCATCAGCGCAACAACTACAGTGTCGACACAAGTCTGTCCAATATGTGTCAGAACATTCCGTGCCCAAATAAGCCTGATCAGTCATCTTCGGACACACCGCAACCAGCCTCAAAATAACTAATGGTGTTGAGGTTCTCATCGATGACGATGGGCGAACAACTTCTTTGAATGGGCAGACAGTTGAAGGAAGAGAAACTGCAGCCTCAACAACTAGGACAAACATCTGGTAGACCTGTTAAAAGGCAGCAGGTAAGGGGAATACTCAAAGAAGCTCTAACCCTGCCCAAAGGGTCGTTAGACCATGTTCATTTCTTGATTATTTTGCAAGTGCAGTGTACAAGATGGTTGCACTTTACCAGGCAGTTGGACTGTGAAGTTTTGTTTTTTCCACTGGCTGCCGAAGTAGCCTTCACCCTTAACCTTTCCGTTACAGGTTCTTTTCGTGCTTCTTGTGATGACATCATCCATGTGCCCTATTTCACAGTGCACTGCTGCACTAAACCACACTGGTTCCCTGTCTGCAGACCAGTATGTTATCTTCCCGATGAACACCGGCAACTAAAATGAAAAAGTTCTGGAATTGCAGCAGTGTACGGCTTCCTTCATAATAGATTGCACTCATTTTCTGGTGCCCTGATAGCTACCCAAGTCAAAATATCCTGACCTTTTTCTGAGCTAGCAGATGAATTTTGAATTTCTCCCGCTATCTACTTGCTGAAAACTCAGCTTACTAAATTAAGAGCCAGTGTATTTTACATTTCTCAGAATTACAGTGACATTTATTTGATGACTAACCTTTCTGTAGCAGAATGCACTAAAAATGACATTGCCATCAGAATGATGTTCAATAAAAAAAACGCAATATGAAGTGTGCTGTTTCTTCCAACCCCATCTTGAGAGCTAGCTATAGGGAAGTACTCCTGGGTTCACTGTCCACTAGCAGCAGCACTGACAATGTGTAAGATTGAAAGGACCCTAATCTCAGTCCATCACTCACAAAATTGGTTTACTTGAGGAATTATGATTTGCTCAAAAAGAAATAATGAAGGAAGAAAAACATAATCAACATACGTATCATCCAGTTGCACTATTTAAAAAAGTACATAACATTAAGTTAAACATTTCAAGTTTTATGCAAATATTTTACTATTGAAGCATCAGAGCACATAGAGGACTGGATTTGACATTCCTCATTGACAAGTTTGAAGGTGGAAACGGTGTTCATAAAATCTAGCACATGGTTTTCACCACCTTTCTACCTTCTCTGACTTGTATGAAATTTTATGAGTTTGAGAGAGGCATCAGGTCTCTTAATGGCCACTTAAGCCTCATTCCACCTCTGCTACTATGTTACTCATGGCAGGGAGGGGAGCCACATAATGTAGGAAACCCAGCATCTTTGGCTGCACTGGCTGGCGTTGGGCAAGGTGGAGAACCTCCTTTTGCATGTCCCCTGTGCCCAACAGAGACTGCCCTCAGCTTTGACAAAGGGACTCTGAACATCTGGACTTGAAACGTCAGCTCTTTTCTCTCCTTACAGATCTGCCACACCTGCTGAGATTTTGCAGCGTTTCCTCTTTTGGATTCAGATTCCAGCATCCATAGTAATTTACTTCTATAGAGACTGTTCCAAGCCCACCCCTTGCCAGCCTAACCACAGTGAAACGTCACCCCTTGCCTTAGTGTATGGTTCCAGTGACAAACTCCATTGGGAACTTCCTGTAGTCCCAGCAGCGGCCACTGTGCTGGAACTACAGAGCTGCTGATCACTCATTGGCTGGCAGCTCTGAGGCAGAAGTTCCAGTTAAGAGCCTGCCTCTAGCCTATTAATGTCATTACTTCAGAACGGGCAGCTATTCTTTCCTGTGAGTTCCCCACCATGCCTTCTTTTTAGGGTGTGTGGAGACTATGCTGACCCATTAAATTCAGCCCAAAAACAGTTTGGGTTGATTGGCTTTTGCAATGTTCTGAAGTAGCACTTAAAAAAAAATGCAATGCAGAGGGAAAAATGAGTGCTCATACATTGCTTTTGGCTAACGTTGTACCTGATTTTTTCCAATGCTTTTTGTGACATCTGCCCTTAAATTTAATCTAATTGAATACTGGGCTTTGCATCATATTTAATCAGTAATGCTGAATGCTATCCAGGGCAAACCTTCAGGGGTAAACACTTGGTGCTGCTAATTGCAAAAATCCATCAACCCGAAAGAGCAGATTGGTATTATCCAGATTAGAGTCATAGAGCTTTACAGCATGGAAACAGGCTCTTTTGTCCAACTAGTTCATGCCGCCCAGTTTTTAAGCCAGTCCCAATTGATTTGATTTATTGTCACATGTATTAACATACAGTGAAAAGATTTGTTTTTTGCACGTTATACAGACAAACATACTGTTCATAGAGAAGGAAACGAGAGTACAGAATGTAGTGTTACAGTCATAGCTGGGGTGTAGGGAAAGATCAACTTAATGCAAGGTAAGTCCAATCAAAAGTCTGACAGCAGCCGGGAAGAAGTTGTTCTTGAGTTGGTTGGTACATAACCTCAGACTTTTGTATCTTTTTCCCAACAGAAGAAGATGGAAGAGAGAACGTCCGGGGTGCATGGGGTCCTTAATTATGCTGGCTGCTTTGCCGAGGCAGTGGGAAGTGTAGACAGAGTCAATGGATGGGAAGCTGGTTTGTGTGATGTATTGGGTTACCTTCACAATGTTTTGGAGTTCCTTGTGGTCTTGGGCAGAGCAGAGCCATACCAAGCTGCGATACAATCAGAAAGAATGCTTTCTATGGTGCATGTGTAAAAGTTGGTGAGAGTTGTAGCTGACATGCTAAATTTTCTTTGTCTTCTGAGAAAGTAGAGACATTGATGGGCTTTCTTAACTATAGTGTCAGCATGGGTGACCATGTCAGGTTGTTGGTGATCTGGACATCTAAAAACTTGAAGCTCTCAACCCTTTCTACTTCGTCCCCATTGATGTAGACAGGGGCATGTTCTCCTTTAAGCTTCCTAAAATCGATGACTATCTCCTTCGTTTTGATGCCATTGAGAGAGAGATTATTGTTGTCGCACCAGTTCACCAGGTTCTCTCTCTCATTCCTGTACTCTGTCTCGTCATTATTTGAGGTCAGACCCACTATGGCAGTGTCGTCAGCAAACTTGAAAATTGAATTGGAGGGGAATTTGGCCATACATTCATAGGTGTATAAAGAGTATAGCAGGGGGCTGAGAGGACACAGCCTTGCGGGGCATTGGTGTTGAGGATGATCGTGGAGGAGGTGTTGTTGCCTGTCCTTACTGATTGTGGTCTGTGAGTTAGGAAGTTTAGGATCTAGTCGAAAAGGCAGGTGCCAAAGCCCAGGCCATGGAGTTTGGAGATGAGTTTCATGGGAATAATGGTGTCAAAGGCTGAGCTGTGTCAATGAATAGGAGTCTGACGTAAGTGTCCTTGTTATCTAGGTGTTTCAGGGTTGAGTGCAGGTCAGGTTGAGTGCAGTTGCCCGCATGTAACTGCCTAAGTGCTTTTTAAAAGATAAAACTGTACTCACCTCTACTACTACCTCTGGCACCTCATTCCAGACATTCACCACCCTCTGTGAAAAAATTGCCCCTTTGGATCATTTGTATCTCTCCCTTTAAACCTAGGCACTCTAGTTTTAAACTCCCCTATCTTTGGGAAATGATGTTCACTATCTACTTTATCTATGCCCCTCATTATTTTACAGACTTCTGTCAGATTATCCTTAAACTTCCTATGGTCCAGGGAAAAGAGTCCCAGTTTATCCAGCCTCTCCTTATAACTCAAAGCATCAAGTCCTGGTAGCTTCCCAGTAAATCTTTTCTGCACTCTTTCTAGTTTAGTAATACCTTAGTTATAATTTATTAAATTCATAAAATTGGTTTGCTGTTTAAGAACCTTTTGCTGCTTCATTACCTTTTATACTTAGGATCAGAAGTTGAATTCTGTTGTACTGTGTTACCTGCATCTCCATTTGAGATCTGGGTTATGTGAAGATAGATAAAGGAAAACAGCTACAAGCTAGCTCTTCCATATATTGAGTTGGCACAGGTTAGAATTCATTTGACACTGAATGCTAACCTCTGCCAACTCAGTGTTATGGACAGAAAGGGATGGTGGGGCTAATTTAAACAGCACTAATTTCTCCTCTCGCCACCCTTCCTAAGCAGAATGGTGTTTTTGATTCGCTTATCCACCTATAAGCGGCGGTGTATTTCCGAACACTTCAGTTTTAACATGATCCAATTTTCTGTTAACCCCACAACAAACTTGCGATAGGATGAACTCAAAAGGTTAGTTTAATTGTGCACATTCAAATACAGGAGAATAGCAGTGTTTGCATTCATACAATAAAAAATGGACAGAGAAAAGAAAGATTTACAGTGCAGATGCCGCAGAGAAAAGACATTCAAATGGGTCCAGAACCAAGATCCAATAAGATATTTCTTCCGCAAGTTGACAGGTGAAGTGTCATCTTGATTTGGGTATTCTACAACTGATCATATTATTAATGGGTCAAAATCCTGGAATCTTTTAGTTTTTTTGAGAGCACCTTCTGTAAAAGAATTGCATGAGATTCAAAGAGAAGATGCAATGTCACTTTCTCAGGACAATGCCAGAAATAACTTTTCACCTGAAATGATATCAGAAAATTCTACATCAATGATCAGATAATGTGCACTTCAAAATTCTAGTTCCTGTGAAGAAATTATCGATTTGTGAGGCTGAAAAATCCCATGACGGAAACTACAAAGTTTCCATTCATTATGTTTAAAACAGTGTCCACAGGCACAAAATTTAGAAATATGAAAAGAGATGAGTTGTGGAAACGAAAGCAGGGAAAAATAGTGATTAGATAATTATGGCCACTAAATATAAATAAGGTTGAACATCAGTTGGGATTAGCTTCCGCTTTTTATTCCTCTGTTAATTGTGGGAGGATTGTTTATTTACACTATTGGGGTTTCATTAAACCACTTGCAATTTTGTTTACTGTCAACAATTGAATGTTACTTCTGCAACCGTTAATTTTCCAAGGAACAAGGAACTTTGTCTTTGATACATTTATGAACTTCCTTGAGTTTATTCACTACAGCTATCCATTATCCTCATATTTCCAGTATCCTTTATCACCAACTTCCCCAGGACAACAAAATCTTTGATTTGTTTTGAGCAGTATAATGAAAAATCTGCTGCTGATATAATAGTCATACTCATTTCACAATGTTTATATGAAGAATTCTGTCCTAATGTCACCTAATGTTCTCAAATCTAATGTGCAAGAAGCAGAATGCAAACAACATGTACCTCAGATTTTAAAGAATCAGAAACTAATACAAATTGCAGACATTTAAAACAATAAATTAATTCAATACTCTTTTTTTCCATTTAGCCTCCTGTCAATACTTGTCAGTCCATGGTAAAAGAAATAGAAAATAAGTTTACACAATTGCTTTTGTTGATATTTTTACTTGGAGGATACAGCCTTAATCAAAATGGTCTCAGGGTTATCATTTGTCAGCTGAAGAGTGGTAATCCCTAAACCTGTGCCACTTTGGGGATTGTGGCTAATGAGCATTTCAATGCCATCAGCTTTTCTGTGCAGTGTAGGGTCTGATCAGTTCCATGACAATGGTGGTAAAAAGGCCATCTAAAGGTAACATTTGGTTATTTCAGACTTCAGTCTGGCTAACTCTATTGAACCACCAGATTGAACCAATGCAGTTTGCCTGCTGATTTTAAATGAGATTGGAGTCTCATCATGACCAGAGCCTCTTGGCTGTATGCCCAAAAGTTAAATTGAAGACAACTATTTAGATAGATGAAGGATTAACCTCACCATGTTCCAAGCACACTTAAGGATTGGGATGACATTGATTTGTTCCCACAACATGTCATGTTGTCTCAACATCTAACTAATAAGTAACAGACATTGAGCTGCTTTCCGTTCAACTTCCTTTTCAGTTAATAAGGACCCTGTATTATAATTTGTATGATTGTAAGACGGCTGTTGTCCTGCAGGATAATGGGAACAGTCCTAATGTTTTAGGGTATCTGCTTCCAAGGGGTTGATAGATGATCTGGAATTTGGTTCTCAATTAAAGTGGTATTGAGCAATCATTCTCTTTATCTCCACTGTACTCGGAGCTCGTAATTGCTTTGTCTTTCATTCAAAACTGTTTCAGCAGTCTTGGGTGTTCTTGAGGACTCAATGTAAGTTTGCATATATAAACAACAGCACACATTGTAATTGGAGGGTACAATGTTGTGGACATCATAGAGATGTGGCTCCAAGGGGAATCAGAGGTGAGATCTGAATATCCAAGGATATGTATCCTATCGAAAGAACAGGCATTTGATTAGAAGAGATGAGGTTGCCTTGTTTGTAAGAAATAAAATTAAATCATTAGCAAGAAGTGATATAGGGTTGGACGGTGTAGGATTTGTGTGGGAAGAGTTGTGGAATCGCAAAGGGAAAAAGACTGATGGGAGTTATGCACAGACCCACTAGCAGTAGTCAGGATGTCAGACCGAAAATAAATCAGGAGATAGAAAAGGTGTGTAAGAAAGGCAATATCACAGTAATCATGGGGGATTTCAATATGCAGGTGGACTGGGAAAATCAAGTTGGTAGTGGATCCCAAGATAAAGAATTTGTGGAATGTCTACTAGATGGGTTTTTGGAACAGCTTGTGCAAGAGCCCACTAGGGAAAAGGCACTTCTCGATCTAGTGATGTGTAATGAGGCACACTTGATCAGGGAACTTAAGATGGAGGAACCCCTAGGGGGCAGTGACCACAATATGATAGAATTCACCTTGCAGTTTGAGAGGGAGACATTGGAATTGGATTCACGGTGCTACAATTCAGTAAAGGAAACTACAAGGCCATGAGGGAGGAGCTAGCCAGATTTGATTGGAAAGGGAGCCTAGCAGAAACAACAGTGGCACGTGTTTTTGGGGATAATTCAGAAGGCACAACATAAATTCATTCCCAGGAAGAAGGTAGGGCATTGGGGAGAGGTACAGAACAAAGAGATCTAGGGGTATGTGTTCATGGCTCCTTGAAAGTGGAGTCACAGGTGGACATGCTTGGTTTCATGAGTTAGAACATTGAATACAGGAGTTGAGATATCTTGTTGAAGTTGTACAAGACATTGGTAAGGCCACAGTTGAATACTGTGTGCAATTCTTGTCACCCTATTATTAGAAAGAATATTAATAAACTAGAAAGAGTGCAGGAAAGATTTACTAGGGTGCTACCGGGACTTGGTGGATTGAGTTATAAGGAGAGACTGAATAGATTGGGACTTTTTTCTCTGGAGCATAGGAGGCTGAAGGGTGATCTTATAGTGGTCCATAAAATAATGAGGGGCATAGACAAGGTAGATAGTCAATATCTTTTCCCAAAGGTAGGGGAGTCTAAAACTAGAAGGCATGGATTTAAGGTGAGAGAGGAGAGATACAGAAGTGTCCAGAAGGGCAATTTTTTCACACACAGGCTAGTGAGTGTCTGAAACAAGCTGCCAGAGGTAGTAGTAGAGGCAGGTACAGTTTTATCTTTTAAAAAGCATTTAGATAGTTACATGGGTATGATGGGTATAGGGGGATATGGGCCAAATGCGGGCAATTGGGATTAGCTTAGAGGTTTCAAAAACAAAGGGTGGCATGCATGAGTTGGGCCAAAGGGCCTGTTTCCATGCTGTAAACCTTTATGACTCTAAGAGGAAGCATGTTAAGGGGAGGATGAGGCAACTATGGCTGACAAGGGAAATCCGTGATAGCATAAAAGGAGAGCAAAGAGCATACTGTGAGATGAGGAATAGTGGGGATTGGGAAGCTTTTAAAAGCAAGCAGAGGACAACTAAAAAAACATAAGGATGGAGAAGATGAAATATGAGAGTAAGCTAGTTAGCAACATAAAAGAAGATTGCAAGCGTTTTTTTAGATAAATAAAAGGTAAGAGAGAGACAAGAATGGACATTGGACCACTGGAAAATTAAACTGGAGAAATAGTAAGGGGGGACAAAGAAATGGCAGAGGACCTGAATGGGTATTTTGTATCAGACTTCACAGTGGAAGACACTAGTAAAATGCCAGAACTTCGAGAGTCAAGGGACAGGGATAAATGTAGTGTCCATCACTAAGGAGAAGGTGTTCAGGAAGCAGAAAAGTCTGAAGGTGGATAAATCACTGAGACCAAATGAAATACACCCCAGAGTTCTGAAGGAGATGGCTGAGGAGATTGTGGAGGCATTGGTGATGATCTTTCAGGGGTCAGGGAAGATCCCAGAGAACTGGAAAAAGGCTATTAACTCCCTGTTTATGATGGGAGGGAGGCAGAAGATGGGAAATTATAGGCCAGTTAGCCCGACCTTAGTTATGGTAAGATCTTGGAGTCCATTATTAAGGATGAAACTGCAGAGTACTTGGAAATGTATGGCTTTGTCAAAGGGAGGTCATGTCTGACAAACCAATTAGAACTGTTAGAGGAGGTAATGAGGAAGTTAGGCAAAGGAGAGCCAGTGGACGGGATTTATTTGGATTCCCAGAAAGCCTTTGACAAGATGCATTACAGGAGGCTGCTAAATAAGCTAAGAGCCAATGGTTTGAGAGGCAAGGTACTGGCATGAATAGAAGATTGGCTGACAGACAAAAGGCAGAGAGTGGAGATAAGGGGATCCTTTTCAGAATGGCAACTGGTGACTCATGGTTTCCCACAGGAGTTAGTTTTGGGGCCACCACATTTCACTATATACATTAATGATATGGAAGATGGAACTGAGGGCATAATTGCTAAATTTATGGATGATACAAAGATATATAGAGGGAAAGATAGTATTGAGGAATTTGGAAGACTGCAAAATGACTTGAACAGGCTAGGAGAGTGGGCAAAGTAGTGGCAGATAGAATACAATGTGGGAAAATGAGGTTATGCACTTTGGTAGGAAGAATGGAGACACAGAATATTTTCTAATTGGGGAAAGGCTTTGGAAATCAGAAGTACAAAGGGACTTTGGAGTCCTGGTTCAGGAGTCTCTTAAGATTAACATGCAGGTTCAGTTGGCGGTTAAGAAAGCAAATTCAATATCCACACCATGGCAGTGGCTGACTTGCCCTTTTGCATCTGGAGGTTAGCGCTAAGCAGTACTCACCTCCTCACTTACCCTCACAATTCATGGCACCTGAACAATACTTCAGCGGCCAGTAGTGATTTGCACCCATGTGATTTCCTGCTGGGGGGCTGGGTACATTCTGAGAGGGGGAATGATTGCATGCCAGATTTGCTAATGAGTTTGAAATCAAGTCAGTCTCATGCTAATGAGCCTCACATGCTTTTGGAGTGAGATTGGTTTGTGCCAGCTGAAAGGGACCAGGAAGATCGCAAGCCATTTGACACAAAGCTCGCCTTCGGGTTTGCACGCAATTTTCCTGGGTAAAAATGATCTGTACCAGGCAATGGGCAATTGATGCGGATTCTAGTGGACTCTCAGAAGTTTTGGGAGGGTTAGTAACACTTGGCACCACCCCACTGGGGTGGCATGATGAAGTGGCCAATTAACCATCTTAACCTAGCATTCATTCACCACTGACAATGGGGTTTGATTGTGCGTGCACTCGGCACTTCAGTGTAGACATCAGTGACAGATGTTGCCCCAAGCATGGGTCTACAAGGGCACCTTTTAATTCATGTTGGCCTTCCATTTTGCAATTCCAAGCTCCACTCATCTTTCAGACACGAGCAACTCATTAAATCTGTTCCTGCACTTGATCGAGGTTCTTGCATTGACCACTCAGCTACTTGTGATATCTGTCTGCTACCTCCACCCATTTTTCCTCTTTAGGCTTACTGGTCACTTCCTCTGCAGGGAACACGTGGTCTCTCTTTTCGCTAACTGCCTACAAAGCGCCTCTAAGGAGATGTCGCTGAATCATGAAGGGACTCTTGCTCTTGATGCAGCCATTCTTCAGTTTCCTTCATTGCTATAGATCTCCTTTTTCCTTGTGTTATTAGTCTCTGACTTGCTGCTCATGTGCCTCTAAAAACAGTGTGGAAGTTCCACCACTGGCCTTTTGGTGCTGCCGTCAACCCCCATTCGCCTATCCCCAACATTGGGTCATCTGCCCTTTTGGTAAAATTCAGTAAGAAATCTCACAACTCCCAGCCACCTGACGAAGGAACAACGTGTTCTGAAAGCTTGGGGCGTTTGCTACAAATAAACTTGTTGGACTTCAAGCTGGTGTTGTGAGATTTCTTTCTGGTAAAACAAGCAAACAGGACTTTGTGGTGTATGAAGGAATTTTATTATTTTGAAAAGTGATTATATGAGGTGAGTAATTTATTTTTCTTTAATTGTCTGTTCTTCTTTGATGAGACAGAAAATAAGTGCCTTGCTCCCAATTAATGTTACAGTCACCTTGGACAATTCCTTTTATGATTATTCCTTTTTCCTCATGGGAAGCACCAGACTTTCATGTGGTACTTCAGAGAGTGCTACCCTTGAGATCGGAACTCAGTGCACGGAAGCCAAATTGATAACTTGCTATTCTGTGGTTCCATATTTCAGTATTTTAATGAGCTGTGCTGCCCCATTATATCATTTTGAACAATAGAGTTTAAGAAAATTAGAATTGTTGGATTCTTTAGGTTATGTAGCAATACTACCTTGTTGTAATATTACCAAGTATAATAAAGTCATTTGACAATTTGTTTTGCTGTGTCAGTTATATCACGTGGTGCTATTTTTTATATAGTGAGAACAAAAATTGGAACATTGCATTCATTTCACAATATGTGACAAAGTTGTCCTGATCTCTGATACAAAAGTTTTATCTGGGATGTTTTCTTCATTAAAATGAAATCAGTTTGCTTTGTAAGTTGATTTTTTTACCTTCTATGCAATTTTTCCAGTATTTTTCTTGTTTTTTATTCACTTTTCTGTCATGTGCTAGAATGAAAATTTTAAAATGAAATGACTACTAACTAATAGGAATGCTTCTGACACTTTCACAGCTGTGCAATGGAGGTTCTGTCACTGAACTCATCACAAATCTACTGAAGCACGGTGAAAGCATGGATGAAGCACTAATCTCATACATTTTGTATGGGGCACTTTTGGTAAGAACTAAATGACAACAGAGCGTGTCTCTGTTACGTATATTTTCTTTCTATGGAAAAGTATTAGACAAAATGGACTTGTGTTTAGAGTATAGTGCAGTACAGTTACTGAGCATGCATATCAGATTAACTTAATTAATATATTTCATAAAGAATAATTGTTTCTATATAATTCCACTTCAACTTTCCACATTTTCTGCAGGGTCTTCAACATTTGCACAACAACAGAATCATTCATCGTGATGTCAAGGGCAACAACATTCTCCTGACAACAGAAGGAGGAATCAAGCTGGTTGACTTTGGTAATGTCTATTTTCCATTTATTTTCTCTGAAGTTTGCATGTTAGCCATGGGCTGCAATGTATTGCCTGCTTAGACAGTGTGAGCTTTTCTGTGATGCCACAGGCAAAGTATATTTTGCTTTTTGTGTCAGAGGATTGAATTTAACAGATGGAGTACCTAAGGAACTGTTACCAAATAATCTGCCTGCTCAAGAATGTTGGATGAAAACTGTCTGTTCTTAAAGTAAAATGATGAATAAAACATCTTACACATGCCACCAAATGTGTTCTGTTTACTTGACTGTGTTGCCAAGCTTCATGGTACAATTACAACAAACTATTTCATGGCAGTTTTTGTTATTTTGCATCACGGTGCTTGATTTTTTTTGTAGCTGAAAAGGAATGATGGTTCTCTGTTAAATGACTGAATAGCCCAAGGCAATACTAGTCCCTCTGTGCAGAAGGTAAAGCAGGCTCGGCACCAAATATAACTGTTCCATTTAATTGCTGAGCTCCCGAAGGTAAATTGTTGGAAGTGTGAAAATATAGAACAAAAATGCCTTGGAGAATTAGTAATAACTGCCTTTTACTAATTTAAGGTAACAAATACACAAGGCTGTTCACCTCTACATGTCCTCCTCCTGTGAGGCTGATTTTTCTCCATGACAACCATTGTCACTGCAGTTCTATGTACTGCTTATGTGATACGTTAGTCTGTGTCGGTTTTTCTTTACTCTGGTGAAATATTTTACTATAAAGAGAGTTACCAAGAGATGCTTAAACTCTCAGATGGTTGGTAAGTTTAAATATCTGCCTATGGTGGGATTGCAAATCAACAATAAACATTAAAGTAAATGTATTAACCACTTCATTTCTGATATTTTATAATGTGTTTATTTTTGAATCAAGAAATTAATCTTTGCATTTTTGTTGAATAGGTGTCTCAGCTAAGCTTACAAATGCTAGATTACGTCGAAACACATCCGTGGGGACACCCTTTTGGATGGCACCTGAGGTGGGTTGCATTTTAACTTGCTACTTGCTTCTGCTTCTGAACTTTGTGGTATAAATAGTGCTAAGAAAGGGAACGTGAATAGATTAGGAATGGCATTGGCAAACTGTAATGTTGAGCCTTGCTCATATTATTTTGTGATAGCAACAGCAATAGCACTAAGCATATGAGCATGTCTCTTTGATAATTGGTGTTTTCTTTTACCTGAGGCATAATGACCAATTACTGTCAATTCAAGGTTGCTATGTGCTGTTGCTGTTGATCAACTGGCCAGTTAATTTGAGATAGCTCAAACTTTCCCAGATTTTCTTGTATTGAAACAATGGCCTGAACTTAATGTTTGGTGTGTGCACAAAGTCAGTAAAACTGCGTTCTTGATGCATTTTCATGATGGGTACTGATTAAGGCCTGCCCGGCATGGAATGCACTTTCAAGTTGGCCTGGCAATTTGGGCTAGGACGTGAACAAGTTGGATGCGAGGTTCAATAGTTTCCCCTCTCCCAGGACTTGTTGATGTTCGCTTTAACTTCAAGTGGAAAAACTGATAGGTCCTGCAACATGGAAACAAATTTGATGTTAATACTGCGGCTTTTCAGCGATGAACTGACCCTGACTAAAACCTTTACTGATTCAAAAGTATCTGTATACAGTAACTTTGAAATATGCCTTTGATTTGATTTATTGTTGTCACGTGTTAGCATAGAGTGAAAAGTATTATTTCTTGTGTGCTGTACAGAAAAAGCATACCATTCATAGAGAAGGAAATGAAAGAGTACAGAATGTAATGTTACAGTCATAGCTAGGGTGTGGAGAAAAATCAACTTGATGCACTGTAGGTCCATTCAAAGGTCTGATGGCAGCAGGGAAGAAGCTGTTCTCGAGTCGGTTGGTATGTGACCTCAGACTTTTTTTATCTTTTTCCCGATGGAAGAAGGTGGAAGACAGAATGTTCGGGATGCATGGGAGCCTTAATTATGCTGGCTACTTTGCCGAGGCAGCGGGAAGTGTAGACAGAGTCAATGGATGGAAAGCTGGTTTGTGTGATGGATTGGGCTACATTCATGATGTTTTGTAGTTTCTTGCGGTCTTGGGCAGAGCAGGATCCATACCAAGCTGTGATACAACCAGAAAGAATGCTTTCTATGTTGCGTCTGTAAAAATTGGTGAGAGTCGTAGCTGACATGCCAAATTTCCTTGGTCTTTGAGAAAGTAAAGGTGTTGGTGGGCTTTCTTAACTGTATTGTCAGCACAGGGGGACCAGACAGTTTGTTGGTGATCTGGACACCTAAAAATGTGAAGCTCTCGACCCTTACTACTACTTCCCCATTGATGTAGACCAGGGCATGCTCTCCTCTACGCTTTCTGAAGTCGATGACAATCTCCTTCGTTTTGTTGACATTGAGGGAGAGATTATTGTTGCTGAAGCAGTTCAGATTCTCTACCTCATTCCTGTATTCTGCCTCATCATTGTTTGAGATCTGTCCCACTATGGTGGTCGTCAGCAAAGCTTGAAAATCGAATTGGACGGGAATTTGGCCAGACAGTCATGGGTGTATAGGGAGTGTAGCGGGGTGCTGAATATACAGCCTTGTGGGGCACTGGTGTTGAGGGTGATTGTGGAGGAGGTGTTGTTGCCTATCCTTACTGATTGTAGTCTGTGAATTAGGAACTTCAGGATCCAGTTACAGAGAGAGGAGCTGAGGCCCAGGCCACGGAGTTTGGAGATGTGTTTCATGGGAATAATGGTGTTGAAGGCTGAGCTGTAGTCAATAAATAGGAGTTTGACAGAGGTATCTTTGATATCTAGGTGTTTCAGGGTTAAATGCAGGGCCAGGGAGATGGCTTCTGCTGTGGGCCTGTTGCATCGGTAGGCAAACTGTAGTGTTTCCATGTAGTCCAGGAGGCTGGAATTGATTTGTGCCATGATTAGCCTTTTGAAAGACTCCATAATGATGGATGTCACAGCCACTGGACAACAGTCATTGTGGCATGCTGCTTGGTTTTTTTCTTGGGTACCAGATGATGGTCATCTTGAAGCAGATAGGGACCTTCAGATTGTTGTAAAGAGAGGTTGGCGATGTCTGCGAATACCCCCGCCAGCTGACCCACGTAGGATCTGAGTGCTTGTCTGGGTACCCCATTTGGGCCAGTCACTTTCTGTGGATTGACCTTTGAGAATGGTGACTCCAGATACAGGTTCATCCAGGGCTTCCTGGGTGGAGGGCAGGCTCGTGCTGACCTTTTGCTCAAAGTGGGCTTAGAATGCATTGAGCTCATCAGGGAGGAGTGCGTTGGAGCTGGCGATTTTGCATGTCTTCATCTTGTAGCCTGTTTTGTCTTGACAACAGTGCCACAGTCGGCGGGTGTCTGTGTGGCTAGCCTGAGAGTCTAGCTTTGTCCGGTGCTGTCTTTTGGCATCTTTGATGGATCTCCTTTGATCGTATCTGGCTTTCTTGTATAGGTCAGGGCCGCCTGACTCGAACGCCTCCCATCTGGACTTCTGTAAGCAGTGGATATCCCTGTTCATCCATGGTTTCTGGTTGGGGAACATGCGGATTTGCTTCTTTAGCCCACAGTCTTCTACGCACTTACTAATGGAGTCAGTTGCTGTAGTAATGCACTCATTCAGGCTGGTCGCAGAGTTTTTAAATACTAGCTAGTCCGCTGCCTCCAAGCAATCCCGTAGGAGATTATCTGATTCCTCAGACCAACATTGCGTGACTTTTTTTTGCTGGATTCTCCCACTTCAGTTTTTGCTTATAAACCAGGAGCAGAAGCACAGCCTGTGGTCTGATTTGTTAAAGTGTGGGCTGATGATAATGCGGTAGGCATATTTGATATTTGTGTAGCAGTGGTCTAGGATATTTGGGCCTCTGGTGGAACAGGAGATGTGTTGGTAACTTGGTAGTACGCTCTTGAGTATGGCCTGATTGAAGCCCCACAGCATGATGAACAAGGCCTCGGGAAGTTTTGTCTCAAGGCTCTTTGTAGCTGTGCATATTTTGTCCAGCGTGATCTTCATGTCTGCATGGGGTGGGATGTAACCTGCCATCAGGATAATGGAGATGAACTCCCACGAAAGGTAGTAGGGGCGGTATTTTAGCATCAGGTATTCTAGGTCTGGGAAGCAGAAACTTGCCGGTGTTCCTATGTCTAGGCACCATGAGGTGATGATTAGGAAGCAGATCCCATCTCCTCTAGCTGTGACTGAGGCCCGCTGTATGGTTCATTCGATGGATTGAGAAGCCATTTGGTTGTAGGGCGCAGTCTGGTGTAGCAGGAGTGAGCCACACAGCAGAATTGAAAATTCTTGAAAATCTATAGGTCCTGGCCAGCAGCTGCTACTGATCCAACTAAATTTTCTGGCAGCAATGAGGAAGCTGTGGGTGGAGGGAGGGGAAAAAGAATTGGGAGAGGATTTCTTCCATTTAAAATTAATGATTTCAGGACATCCCAGAATGCCTCATCACTTTTTGAAGTGTAATTGCTGCTCTAATGTGGAAAATTTGTAAATCAGCCACTTCACGCACAGCAAGCTCCCATGGACCAGCAATATTGGATCTTTTACATCCATTTAAGGGTAGACGTGGTTTTGGATTAACAGCTTACCTGAACACTAGCACCACTGGCTTTCGTTGCAATTGTAAGCCCACTTACTCAGCTCTCTTGGGTTTTGAACCAAAAGCGTACTGAACTCCAGAGCAGAATGCTACACCATGGTAGACACCCAAGCCATCAAGTCTGCATCTGATCTACCTGCTATTGCAACAGTTATGAACTGCCTGGCTGAGATGGTGCAGCATGGACTAGTGACCATGGTGTGGGTAGGGGATGAAGTGAGGGACTCGGTGCTGGAAGCTGCAAAGTCAGCTTGTTCCTTTCTTTAAGGGAATCCCTTCTTAGAAATCTGTTTTTAATTATGCAAGGATTTGGTCAAGTTCTATATCTACTGCTAGGTTAGGTGGCTCCCTTCCGATGGTAAACCTGTAGTATCTGTATACTGGGTTATAATGATGGCTTGGGTCATGGGGAGTTGAGTGACCCTTGCTCAACTCCACACACACACACACACACACACACACACACACACACACACACACACACCGCGCCCCTGACCCCATATAATTGCAGAGGCAATATGCTAAATGGCCATGGATTTTCAAGGCCAATTTGTAGACATTAATGTTCCTCACTATTTGTACGGGCTGATTTAGGTTGTTAGAACTTTGGCATAGATTTATGGGTGAACCAGCTTAGAAAGCTAGCAATTGAAAGGAAATCTGGCAAAACTTGGAAATATAACAGCAGCAAAATCACAAATAAAATGAGAGTGTTTACCTTATGGGGGCCTTTTATCCTACCCTTGAATGACAAATTGATAAAAATGTAATCCCCACCTATCCTTTTTGTCTATGTGATGAATACAGAATTGGATGGGTGAAGTTCTGTAGTGTTTCTTCCTTCTGCCAATGATGTTGGTAACAGTATCCAGTCTTGAAGTTAGGAACTTATAGCAAAGTAGGACCAGCAACCCCAAAGAAAGATAGGATTGTCCTACGGGGAGAGATCAAGGAGATTGGGCCTATATTGTCTAGAGTTTAGAAGAATGAGAACATTTTGCTGGTGCCTGCTGAGATTGATCAGAGAAATAGCTGGTGGCTGGCATTGAACTGATTTGCAAACGGGATGCAGATGAAGGCCTGAACTAAATTTCTCCCCTTCTCCCCACCAAGCCCGATTCTCTGTGATGCCAGTGGGAAAACACACCTGTCCAGAACACATTGGCAACAACATGGCATGCAGAAGTTGGGACTCACCTAAAGAATGTCTGGGACTACCTCCAGAGTTCAGGATGGTGATTTCTAACGAACCTGAGCTTTGGGACATCATAGCAGTGAATGGAGGTGCTGGGCATCTTTTCAATATAGCATCCAGTTATGACGGTGGGTTATTCAAGGCAGAAATCAATGGATTACTAGATAGTAAAGATAGCAGGGGATATGGGGACATTGTGGAAGAAAGATGTAGAGGTAGAGGATCAGCCATGATCTAATTGAATGGCAGAACAGGCTCTGAATGATCTACTCCTATTTTCTATATTTATTCTGTTCTTGCAGTTCTTTGAATGTGTGTCAAGATCTGCTCTGTTAGCACCTCCAATGACTGTAGCAGTGAACTGGTGTGCTCTGTCTTTTGTGATGCTACCTGTTGTAACGTATTGTCCATTAAGTCACCTTTGAAAAGTGTACAATTCCTTTAAGAACTTAGTGGCAGTGAAACAGTGGATTTATGGCCCTCCCAAACAGTGTGCAGCCCATAACCAGCAATATTAGTACTGGCAAAATCTGCCACCATCAGCCCCTCTTGAAGAAATCCACCTGTTGGTCCTTTGATATTGCAAACTGCCACCTTTGCATCACTCCTTGGGTGTATTGCTCTCCATGTTTGAACCTGTCCAGTAAGATTTCCACTCCATCACAGCATTGAATTGACCTTAATTAAAGTCACAAATAATGTCCTTTGCGATTGTAATGTATTATTCTTGAAACTTCTCAACCTATCTGTGGCCTTTAACTTTGTTGACTACATCATCCTCCTGTCAATCTTTTCCCCCATTGTTCAGCTGAGTAGTACAGCCCTTGACTGGTTCCACTCTTACTTATCCAGTCATAGCCAGAGAATTTCCTGCAATTCTCTTTCCAACTTGCCACCAAAACCTCAGGAGACCTCTGGCTAATATAACAGTTGAGCCCTGAGAATATCACCAGAGCCCAATCTGCATATTTAAAGAACAACCTTGCTGATATCCAATGAGTATTCACCTAGTTTGCTCAGCAGGGATAGGTTCAGATTTGAACTTGTGGGAAGTAGGTGGGATCTTGACAGGCAAGCCCCAAGGGCAATTTTAACTGCTTTCCAGGTAGGTAGGCTTAAAGCTGCTCTTTTCCTCTTCTGGTTTTTTGCTTTAACAATGATTATTTAGCAGGTATCCACATCCCCTACTTCCCTTCCTCACTTTCTTACTGACTCTCTATTTTAGTAACACTTGAAGACATTGACATTTAGCCATAATTCCTATAGGCTAAATCATTAATATACATTAAAAATTGCATGGAACTATGGACATGGGAGAGCAAACAACCTGATTCCATAGGATTTTACTGGTTTGTGCAACTGAGCAAATTTCTAGCCGATGCAGTTAAATGTGGATACCTGCTAAACAATTGAAAGCTGAACGCTTACATAGGCGGCTCTTTTTCTTGTTTTTAAGCCAACTTTCTTATGCTATACATGAACCCCTATTTTATCTCTTGAATTTAGTCATTAATTACTAATGCGGATTCTTTTAAAAAGCATTCTGAAATCCCAATATCAACTGTGTTCACCATGAAATGTTTCTATAAACAAAATTCAGCATTAAATCATTTGTTATCTTTCATGATGCAGCTTTAATTTTGTAGTCAGAAATGATGTAATACACATAGCAATTGAATTTCTTATAAAGGTGCCATGTGTTTTGTATTACACAAAATAGATGAGCAAAAAAAAACTAAGTATAATAATTGCTTGCAAGTCATTGCATTTCGAAATGAATTAATTGTGCTGAGTTTCTTAGCAACACATTCGATAGCCTTCATGACTTATGATCAAGACAACATTTAAACTGACATAAGGAGGGGTAATTTTCAGGCTGCAATGAGCCTGGTGCAGATCATGTTGGGGCTGTGTGGGGTCAGAGAATCGTGGGGGAGGGAACTAGTGCATTTACCCGAAGTAATATGGTTCTCACTCAATATTTATTTAAATATGCCCGGTTGATTTCAAGCCTGCTCCCTGCTCCCAGGATTCTCCGACCTGCACAAATCAACTCCAGTCTCCACGAGTGGAGGCATGATGGCCACATTAGGGGGCTCAGAGGCCATTCAAGCTCCTGGCTAATTGGCAATATGCCTGAGCGATGCCCACCTGACAGGGCCAACTGGCAACCTGGCAGTTCTAACCTGCAGTTCCAACATGCAACCTGCCAGTGCCAAGAGGGCGAGGCCTAAGGCAATAGCACATGAAGAGCATGGAGAATGAAGGGGGAAGCATGAAGGAGGACCCATTGGGACATAATGCCGTCAATCTATTTTTCGAGTGGGGGGAGATCAGGCCGGCGATACGTTTTGGGGAAGGGAGGAATATTATACCTTCGGTGGTGGTTCCCAATGTCGATGGGGGGAGGGGAGTGGTCCTCAGTTTCACTTTGGGATTGGGTTGCTCTTTTAAAAACGCAATGCTGGGCTTGTCAGCATGTTTATGCCCTGTCCCCCTCAGAATCAGTGCAAAATTTGCTCATCTCCCAAAAAATGACTAATTGCAGAAAAATTGTGAGCTAATTTCCACACACCACTGGTTTTCTAACCCAAATTAACACTGGACCAGGAGTAAGCCAATGCGGTCCTGAGCCTGCCCATTGCCAATAAGAGGATGACTCATCTGATCTTGGCCTTAACTCCACTTTCCTTCCTGTTACCTATAATCCTAAATTGCTCATAGTTCAAGAATCTGTCTGTCTCAACCCTGAATCTATTTAATGATTCAATCACTACTACTCTCTGGAGTAAAGAATTTCAAAGATTCAGAAGTCTCTGAAAGAAGAATCCTCATGACCTCTGTCTTGAATGGCTAATGCCTTAATCTGAAACTGTCCTCTAGTTCTTGATTTCCCCATACGGGGCAATATCTTCTCAGCATCTATCTTGTCAAGCCTCCTTAGAATCTTATAGCCTGTCATTCTTTTAAACGCCAATGTGTATAGGCCCTACCTGTTCTCTGTTTCCTCAGAAGTCAACCTTGCGATCCCCGGAATCAACCTAGTGAACCTTCTTTGTACTGCCTCTGGTGCAAATATAGCCATTCCCTATATGCTATCCATGCTACTGTATTACCCATAGCACGCTGAGCTCTTATCGAATGCTTTAAATTCAAATATGCTTCGTCCATTGGTTCCCTTTTATCCAAACTGTTCATTACAACCTCAAAGAACTCTACTAAATTTAAATAAGCTTGGTATCACTTTCATACAATTAATAAGAGTCAATATTTTCTAAATGTTCTGATGCTATTTCCTTAATGTTGGACTCCAGCATTTTCACAATAACAGATGTTAGTCTAACTGAATTGTAGTTTCCTACTTTGTTTCTGCCTCCTTTGTTGACTAGAAGTTAAATTTGTAGTTTTCCAAACCACTAGGACCTTTCCAGAATCTGGGAAATTTTGGAAAGTTGCAACTCACTTCATCCACTGTCTCTGATGACATTATTTAAAGACATAAAAATGTAAGCCATTGGGCACAGGGGATCTGCCAGCCTTTGGTCCAATTAGTTTGCGTAGAACTTTTTCTCTGGTGATAATGAGCAGTTTAAGTTTCTCTCTTCCTTTTGCCCCCTGACTTTTTTACCATTATCAGTATGCTTTTAGTCTCTTATATCATGAAGTGAGGTGTAACAAATTTGTTCAAAGTTTCTGCCATTCATTTGTTTCCCATTATTAATTTCACAGTCTAATCTTTACAGATCCAGTGTTTACTTTAGCTACTGTTTTTATGTACCTTTAGAAACTATTACTGTCTGTGTTTATATAGCTCATTTTCTAATTTCTCTCTATTTGTTTTAGTCAACCTTTTCTTGTTTCCAAAATGTTCTCAATCTGATGGTTTATCATTAATCTTTGCAATATTGCATGTCTTTTCTTTCAATTTGATTTCATCCTTACCTTCCTCAATTAACCATAGATAGTTCATTCTTCCCAGTCTAATGGCATTGTAAGTTATTTGAGATAAGTTTTTAATGCTCTATCAGTAAGCCTCTTACATGAGGTTAATTTGTAAAGTTGTTGTGCTTTAAAAATAAAGTTCGGTTTTGAACAGAAACCTATTTGATCAAATATTCTAGAATTGTAATACAAAATTCAACTCAACAGTTAAATGACACTCCCAGCAACAAGATGCATTTATATTGAACCTCCTCTCATAGACAGATGTCTTGGAGGATCTTACAAGGGACAGAGATATACACTAAGCAGTAGGTGAATGAACAGAGTGAAGGGCGTTCAAGAAGGAGGCAAGGAGACATAGTAAGCCAAAATGATTTTCCTAAGAACATTTTAAAGAGCAAAATATTGCTGAAAAATCAGCCTCTGATGGTGGAGCAGAAGGAGAGAGAAAAAAGCAGCAACCCAGAAAGGAACGTGCAGACTGAAAAGTTGGTCTGGTGAAGGTTTCCCAAGTAAGGTGAAGAAAACCACAGAGAAATTTGAAGTTGAAGACAATTTTAAACAGGATTTTCTGGGGCAAGGAACCAATGGCACTTTCAGAAGATGTAATTGATGGGCGTGTGGGATTTTGAATGGAAGAGGGATCAAAATTTGCAGAAGGAGAGAATGGTTGCAAGAGGAGTATGTGATAAAATCAATTTCTAGATGAAGATAGCAAATGAAAGTTTCAACAGCAGAAGGAATGTGGTGCAGTGCAAGTGCATAGTATTCCAGAGATGGCAGAGAACAGCTTAGAGTTTAAAATAGAATGCAATATCTGTGCAGCTTTGCTTTCAGTCTATGTGGCACCCATGGAAGTTGATTCTCTTCAAAGTGAGAGCTGAAAATTGCCAGTATGGAGTTGTATGGCATTTTGTCTCATCCAAGGGTAAAAGTGAGCAAGCAGTTGAATAGCATAGAATGAATTACAGTGTCAGTAGAGAATTGTTAACCTGATAGGTATTCGAAAAGACATCAGCAAAGCTTGATGGTTAAAAAGTCTCACTCTGTATCAGCCTAAGAATTGTGGGAGCAGCATAAACTGCTGTGGCCTGTAGCAAAGAACAAATGTGAAGTCATGGAGTGGACATTGGAGCTGATTGGGCAGTAAACTCATGCAAAACATGGCTGTTGCTATGCCTCGGGTGAACAGTGATTGAATACAGATCCCTGTGAGTGTAAATGCCCAGAAACTCAATCACCTGAGAGTAATACAACCCCCTGAGCATTTGTGACCAAATGGTGCAGTTGTTGTCTGTCCTGCGAGTATGTGACTGAGAGCATGAAAAGGAAAAACAGCGAAACATTGGGAGCAACAACCTGCAGGAACACCCATCAGGAAGAAGTAGCGCTCTGTGCCTGGAACTCAAAGAGGACATTGGAATCCACTAAGAGAGATACTGATCATGTCACTTCTTAATGGGTAGTATTTAGGTCCAAGCTGTGAATTTTGATACCCTTTGTATAACAGAGTTTTGGTGCTTTGTGTAATAGAGTTTCCGATACCCTTGATGGCAGAGTTGTGGTAGCCTAGTCAGGTAAAATAAAGGAGATTTGTTGTATGATAATTTGAGAGTTTGAGGGATTTTTCCATAATGTTAGTTGACCCTATATCCAATGTGCAAAAAGTGGATTGTTGTTGTCCATGTGAAAGCTGCTGTTGTGCTTGTGGATGTTGTTGCTGAGCATAATATGTACTTTGTATAGGAAGAAATCAAGGATGGAACCCTATGATGCATCATAAATGACTGTGGCCACAGAAGGAGAAAATAGTGGGGATTTGATAACTGAGTTAGGACAGGTAGAATTAGAGCTATGTGAATGTTTAATTTATTTCCAAACCTAAATGCCATTATTTCTCCGTGTCTCTTTGTCTACAATATCTGGTTCCTTACTGGTGTTTGCCAATTGTCTTTCCTTTTAAATTTATCTTAAATTAGTCCCAACTTTTGATTGTAAGTTATACACCAACAACGACAATAAAATAATAACAGCTGTGCAAAACACAATCAGAGTGTTTTTCAGTAATTGGAGCTTTTTAATCAAACCAAATAATTGCAATTCTTTTCCACTATTTTGGAATTGACAGCTCAGCGTTACCAGCTGGAAGCTAGTTTAATTTAACTCCATTCGTTATCAGTGCAAACTAGTTTCTGATCATTTCAGTCATTTTTGGTTGTATACTTGTGGCAACTTTGCTGTAAAATTCTAGCAGGAATTTCTGATCAACATAGTAAACTTTAGTAAACTATGTAATAGTAATGGAATGAAGGGGGAAAAAACCCAGAGGAACCATAAAAAAAATGTTGTTAACATAATTTATGTCAACCATGAATTGGTAACCTTTGCAATTCATTCATTCTTTGGTATCTAAATTAATTTAGTGCATTGATCAAAACGTGAATATTGGTGTTCAAAATCTGACGTATATTGGCTTTCAAGATTTCTTCTGGATGTCTCGTGCACATTAATAGATCCTCTACATCAGCTTGTAGTAATTTATCAAATGAAGAGAGCCTAACTTTGCCAATAAGATTCTCATTCATTCAGTTGGATCTATGTTGGATGCAAAATGAAATTTTTGAGTTTCCATTTGATCTGTTATTAACAAACTGAAAACTTCAGGTCTGAGATGAGAAAGAATCTATTTTGTTTTAGTATCATACATAAGAATTATTTAATGCCTACTGTGCAGTGATCCGGGCCAGAATTGAACCTGGATCTCTGGTACTGTGAAGCAGCAGTGCTAACCACTATTCCACCCTGCAACCCTCATGTTACAGCCTATTTTTTAACCTATGTGCACCAACATAATTGGGAAGATTGTTAACTATGACTATAGGATTCTTCATAAAGTTTTCAGTGAATAAAATCTGTAAAATAAAATGAGTTGTGGCCATAATATAAATGATACAAACTGTAATAAATTTTGATTGGTTTATAAATCATTAGAATTTTATGATGAACTTTAAAGTTAAACGAAACTAAGATTTCCAGCATCTTATAAATATATGAGCTCAGAGAAAAATATAGACAGTTGTGTTGTTGTTCACCTGTTGTCATTTTTTCTTTTGTCCTCCTCTAAAGGTGCAAAGCATGCTGATTAATTCCAACTTTTTGTTCGCTCTATCAAAAGTTACCATGTAAAAACAAATAAGTAGTTAAAAAAGAATTTAATTTACTCTTTCTCTTATTGATCATCCCTCTCCCACCCCCAGTAGAGGCACTGGAATTTCCAGTAGCATGTGATAAATAGATGTCCAAAAAATGAAGCAGCCATCAAAATAGCCACAGCATATGAAAAGTCTAGTGGGGTCAGCAGTGGATGTGATCCTAGTATACTGCTGTTACCACGGCCGTCCGATTTCTGATCCTCTGATATTTTACGATTAGTTCTTGGAATTTTCTGTCTGTAGCAGAATTTTACATTCCCCATTGGTGTGTTTGCAGGCTGGGAGAGGATGTGCAATTCTTTAGATGGCCTTCCCTCTGGGTTCCCGACCACTCTGACCTCTTTGCAGTTTTGCGGTAAGACAGGCAAGTCCTGGTCAGCCCTCAGACCTTTGCCCCAATTGAGGCCCTTAAGTGGCCAATTAATGACCACATAAGGGCTTATTCTTACCTGGCTACAATTGTTTAGGCTTTGGGGAGGTGTTCAGGGGCAGGGGAAAAGTGTGGAAAATTGACCCTGTTTAAGTTTAGTGGTGCACCTCCATCAGCAGCATCCTTTCAACATCAACTACCCTTCCCCTCCACCCACAAATGAGGGCTAACCCCATTAAGTTCTTCCTCCCTCCTTGGCCTCTCCATCAAGTCTACCCCTTCCTCTCCCTGCCCCTGAGACCCCCCCATATATGCCTTAACATGAACTCTTGGTACTTATGTTCTGGGGATTGCTTTGAATTGGACCTTTCTACTGCAGCATCTGGCACTAGCGAGTTGCTTACCGATCAGAATAGCTGGCAGCTCCCTGAAGTGGGACCTCCTCTTGAGTGAAAGTTATAAGTCCCACCTCCAGCTAATTAATGCTCCTCAGAGCGTTAAATGACTGCAAGGCAGCTAGTATCATTGGGGATGTGTTCCTCACCGATTCTTCGGGTTTCGTGAAGGGAAACTTCGCAATCTTAAAAATCCTGACCACTATCTTTCTTTCAGTCTCTCTTTCTTCACACAAAAACACTTCATAAAAATACCTGTATAAAACTTTTAAATGTTATGCTTTAGTTTTTCAAATGATTTTGGGAAGCAATTGTGTTGCATTTTGTTAGAGATTGAGAAACAAGCACTGTTTCATTTGGTTAGCTAAAATGTCATTGATGCCTTCTGGGAAATTGTACACACTGCACATGCTCAGAGTACAGGATCTGTTTTCAGATCCTTGAGTCAAGTCTTCGTATAAATATATTAAATCCAAGAACAGGGTTTTCGTAGAGCTTGATGTTTACAAATAAAAATTAAGTCTAATGAAAATATTAAATGCACATAAAATAATATGAACAATGAAAGCAATAGATATATGTATGTTACTTAGACAAAAAATGAAGAGCAACTAACGTCTGTAGAAACTGCACACTACATTCAACTCTAGACATTCAGCAATCTGATAACGTTATGACACCTTGCAATCCCTTTGCAAATCCGCATGTTCTAAAGAACAGTAGGATAGTTAAGTAGAACTCCTCACTTCCAAAACATTACATCAAAAGGCTTTATTTTGTGAAGCCCTGATGCTAATTCTACAGCAATATATATGTGTTGTAAGCACACGTAAAAATGGTGCAAACATACATTTTTCATGTATCAGAAAAATGCTTTGTTTATTGGTGTGGGAAAAATTATTTTGATTGTGTAATCACTTTCAGGGAAGCAGATGTATGTTTGTATCATTAATTTGGGCCAAAGTAAAATTGAGTAATAAGTTGTATTTATTTTATCAATAAAGAGTGGTTCAGATATATGATGGAGTCCCTTCTCATTGCATCTATGACTGGGATTTTCCAGTCCTACTTGTGGTAGGAATTGCCGCAGGTGGGACGGAGAATTTGATGGACCAGTCAATGGTCCGTTGACTTTGGGCAGGAATTTCCAGTCCTGGCCTGTGTCTTCAGTAATGACAATTTGATCTTGTTGCACTTGTGCAGAGGAATAAATCATTTGTATATTGAGAAGGCTGCATGTGAAAAATAAATGTGGATTTTCCATGTGCTATAATAATTTTACATATTCCCAAGGAAGATAATTGCATTCTTGTTAACAGAATTCCAAGTTGGGAGATAATCTCTGATTGTTCAAAATATCTAAGCACATTAGATAGAGTTTTGATATTCTCTGAAATAATGCAATTGTGTCTGCTTGATATGGATATGAGCATATGCACATAGTTTATTAAAAATACTTTGTGTCAATAAAGGTGATAAATATGCAAGAGTTTTACTTTAGAAGATGTTTTAATGTTATAATGCTGAGAACAATGCTATATGGCTTACAGCAATGACTATTTTACGCTGCACACACTGGAGTTCTGTTATGATTTGACAAGAATGAATACTAATGATCAGTTTTTATATTT
The DNA here is from genome assembly GCF_965287045.1 of Carcharhinus amblyrhynchos. NCBI lineage: Eukaryota > Metazoa > Chordata > Chondrichthyes > Carcharhiniformes > Carcharhinidae > Carcharhinus > Carcharhinus amblyrhynchos. Next base: position 47,965,811 of record NC_137334.1, read on the forward strand.
TGTGTATGTGGTACTTGCCAGCATAATAATTAATGATGTGCTTCTAGGTAAATGGCAATGACCTATGTCATGAAGCTGTAATATGAATTTGACGTTGCTTCCTTTATATAATTGATGAAGACAAAATTCTAGCATGTGCAAATCTAACTACCAGCAGAATTACAAATAAACCTGTGAAATTTAACGTATTATTAATTAACAGGTCATTGCTTGTGAACAGCAATTGGACTACTCATACGATAGCCGATGTGATGTATGGTCATTAGGTATCACAGCAATTGAACTTGGTGATGGTGAGCCACCGTTATCTGATCTGCATCCTGTGAAAGCACTCTTTAAGATTCCAAGGTATGTCACTAGATGGCTCTCTTGGCTTGCTTCTATTGCTTTACAACCTTATGTCTAAAGTATGAAAAATTGTACCAATTATGAAATCAGAAGGTTTTCAATGCAAACAGTTATACACTTTGAAGATCTGGAAAATCTTTGCTGCAAAATAGCAAATGATGAGACATTTTCCATATGTAGAGTCTTTAGCTATTTTATTTAAATGAGATATTGCCAATGAATTGCGCATTAACTCTTCAGTTACTGAATATTGGATGTATCTTGAATGCATGCACTCACTTCCAATTTAGAGTATCTGAGTTTGAATTCTACACTATGGATGTGTTGTTTGTGTGATCTCTCGAGTGTGCAAGTTTCAGAAGCTCTCAAGCAGCCCCTTAAATAAAACAGTTTGCAATAGTGTTGTAATACAATTCTGAGAAGAACAAAAGCCTAATGATCGATCCTACTCCATTGATGCACAGCTTTTGATTCTAGCTAGATTGTCAGTCAATGGGCCAGACTATGGTTAGTCCAGCTTCCTGTCTTTTGTCTGAAGAAAAAAAAGCATGGTCCAGGTGACAACATTGAGAATCTGATGGAAGAAAAAGAGGAAGAATTAATGAGCCAAAAAATTGATACAAAAAAGATAGGAAAAAATGAAAGGAAACGCTCATTTTAATGAAAGAATATTTAATTCATTAACTGGATCTGAATGATGGGCACGTTCACAGAAATTGATATGATGGTGTTGTGTATTAAAATGAAATGCTTGTAGGTAACAAAATTGTGCAGCTTATGTTGAAAATATATTGCTCTCAATTTTCTGACCAATCTAGTCAATTCAATTATAAGCATGCAAATTCTATGCAGCATAAAAGTTTTTTTTAAATTGCAGAAGTAAATGTAAGCTTGTATCAGTCAGAGAAAAGAATCACTGCAAGAAAGGTTCTAAACTTCAAAAGCAATAACAACTTATATTTATATATTTCATTTCATGCAGTAAAATATCCCTACACTCTTAAGCAACTTAATCCTAAGGATTTGTTTTTGGCAATGAAATTCTTTTTGTGTTCATTATCTTCTTTAAATGCAGAAGTTGCTTGTTTACAAGATTCTTATGTGTTACATCAGTGTTACCCATGGTCATTCATTCTCAGAATTGCAAATTAAAAAACAATCAAAATAGGGATGTGGATCTTACATTGCATCCAGCTGTGAAACTTTTTTTGTAAAATTGTGAAGTGCATTGTTTAGAAATATTGCCGACAAATAGAGAAAGTTGAAAGTTGGTGGTAAGGAATTAGAATGAGCTATTTCCAGGACTAGAAATTAGCTTATTTTTCTCAGTTATTTATTTCAATGGATTTTCACTGTACTTATAATATGATGTGATAAACATTTAAGCAACTAAATGGTAAGTAATTTTGCATCCATTTTAAAGGGAGCAGATGATCGATTAAGCATGAAAAGCTGACTGCCAAGGATTTTTTTTGCCAGAGTCCAAATCATTTGCCTATCAGAAATAACTTATTCTTCTTTGCCGTTTTCCTCCCCATAGCTATTTACTGCTGATGAGAATTTAAAAGCCGTAATAATACAAGCCTTGACCTTTTTATCTCCACCATCATACAGTTATTATCACAGGCCCTTTTGGTTACAATTTGCATTTCTGATTAGCTCCTATTCATATTTAGATTAGGGTGGAAAGATCTCTGCAACACAATGTTATCTCCATCCACCGTACCCAGAACCTAGAAATGAACATGACATGGTGTGAGAAAATTGATATTCAGTTGTACTTTATCTTGTTTCGTCTACATTTGTGTAAAATAGGGCATGAGAATTATAGTCCAGATGAGAATACAGATTCACAATTATTGACAAATTCCATCAAACAGTTGAAATTCCAAATACCTACTAAAACTGTTCCTATTTTGAATTATTTCAAAAACAAAAAGATGATGGCATCATCTGTATTTAGTTCTGTTATATAATTTGCTCAAATCTTGTTTCAGCTAGATTGGAGAATTGTTGAAGAATTAATAGAGGTATTGAAAACATGTTCATTTGATCCTCTTAGAATCAAGAGAATTATATAAAGAAATAATAAATTTCAGTTTACAAACATAAGCTAGATACCCATATTGGGCCAGACATTAATGTTTTGCTTCTCCATGTGGCACAATGTCTCCCTTATTAAAATGGATTCTTGGGCGCTACTCATAAATCTCCTGAATAGGGCCCTCCAATACCTGCAGATGGAGATAAATCATACTGAGAAAACACTGAACCATGAAATGATTCTGTTAACATGTCATCTGTCTGGAATATATTTTCAGATCTTCAACAGAAGGGGCTGAATTATGAAAGGATGGTGATCTGGCATAGTTGGTGATTTGGGATTTAATACCTTGAACTTCTCCCCATCTGTTACAATGCTTGATTTTCTTATTTTGATATAGAAAATGGCAGCTAAAGAGAGGCTGATAGCGTTGTGTTGCAAGAAATACTGAAGTGGAATTCTTTAGAGCATTTACTTATATATATGAGATAATGTTATTAGATTGAAATTCTTTAAACACACTTCATCCTAGAACTGTACACAGTTCCAAAATTATACATTAATATAATAATAAAGACATGCTTCAAAAAATCCATACCATGTAAGAGATGCTGCATTTTTATAACGTGGTGTTTAACTGACATCTGTGAAACTCAAATTAGAAATTTAGTATTGAGAATGTTACATTGTTCAATAAGTTTCCTGAACCAACCTATTTAGTCAAAGTATTGATCCATTTCTGTTGGTCTTAACGCAGAAATTATAGATTGCAGCATTAATTGTCTGATATTCTTTGTTTGCTATTTTAATCCATTCATTTTAAATAAATTAAAGCTGTTGTTAAAATCACATAAATGTAAACATTCTTTTGTTAGCTTTTTAGCCCTTTCGAAACTCTCATTCTACTTGTGAGGACTATAATATAAGAAAAGTATTGGAGCACAGTTTTGCTTCACGTAATTTTGAGTTTAAAGTTACTTCCATGGTTGTATTTCCAATGGATTCCTGTTGTAATAAGTATTAGTAATATTTAATTTTAATGTAAATAGGTTTTTGTTCTTATGTTTGTTGATAAAACAGTATTAAAATTGGAGCAGTAGTTGTCTGACAAGCCACTAATCTATACACCATGAGGTTAATGAATTGATGTATGCTATGCAATTTAGAACATAAGAACATAAGAACATAAGAAATAGGAGCAGAAGTAGGCCATCTGGCCCTTCGAGCCTGCCCCGCCATTCAATAAGATCATGGCTGATCTGTCGTGGCTCAGTTCCACTTTCCCGCCCTCTCCCCATAACCCTTAATCCCTTCTCTTATCAAAAACCCATCAACCCGCTTCTTAAAAATATTTAGCGAGGCAGCCTCCACCACTTCAACGGGCAGAGAATTCCAGAGATTCACCACCCTTTGAGTGAAGAAGTTCCTCCTCAACTCCGTTCTGAACCGCCCCCCCTTTATCTTGAGGCTGTGCCCCCTAGTCCTACTGTCTTTTTTGAGCGGGAAGAGTCTTTCCACCTCTATCCTATCCATCCCATTCATCATCTTATACGTCTCAATGAGATCTCCCCTCATTCTTCTAAACAGATGAATAAGCTGGAACAACATTATACTACTGTACTTTTTTACTACTTATCTCTTGCAGCCATGAAAGAAACATGGTTACAAGGTAACCAAGATTGGGAAACGAATTCCAATACAGAACATTTAAAAAAAAACTGGCAGAATGGAAAAGCTGGAGGAGTAGGCCTGATGGTAAAGAGTGACATTAGGACAGGAGTGAGAAAGTTTCTTAGCCTAAAAGAAAGGAAGTAGCATCAGTATGGGTGATTAACAAGGATCAGAAAGTGCTGTTGGGAATAATTTCTAGGCTGTCAAAAGAGTAGATATGCCATTGGACAAAGCATTAAGCAAGAATTAATCAGAGCTTGTAACAAAGGCAATGTAATCATCATGAAAAATTTAACCTTTATTTAGGCTGGACAAACAAAATTGGTAAAGATACTTTACTAGGTGAGTTTGTAGAATATTTTTTCAGGAGTAATTCATCAGAAAACAGTTTGGGATGTTTTTGGAAAAGGTTACAGGAGAGGAATCCGTTTGGCTCATCATGTTTCTCTGGTTCTCTGCAAGACCAAGTCAGCCATTCCCACTACGCCACCTTTTACCCATAACTCTGCAGATGTTTTGACTCCTCTGATAATTATCCAATTTTCTTTTAAAGGCCACGGTTGTATCCGCCTTCACCAAACTTTGAGTACTAATGACTTGCTGTATTTAAAAAAAAAAGTTTTCCTTTGTTATAATTGGTTCTGCCATTCACGTTTCATTGGTTCCCTTTAGTCCTGGATCCTTTCACCATTGGTGACAATTCTTCCTGATCTTATTGCAGATGCTGAGAATGCTTGACAGGGTAGATGCTGGGAGGATGTTTTCCCTCGTGGATGAATCCAGCACAAGAGGACACTGGTTCAAAATAAGCAGCTTCCCTTTTAAAACAGATGAGGAGAAATTTCTTCTCTGAGGGCCATTGGTGTTTGGAATATGAGTGTTGAAAAAGTGTTGGAGAAACCTAAGGGACTAAACAAAAAATCCGATAGATCACCAGGTCTCGCTGATCTTCATCCTAGGATTCAAATAGAGGTAGCTGCAGAGCTACCAGATAGTCGTGCTGGTTACGATTTTCCCAAAATTAATTAGGTTCTAGAATGGTCCAAGTGGATTGTTAATTAACACTATTCAAGAATGGAGAGAGAGAGTAAACAGGGAACCATAGGCCAGTTAGCCTAATACAGTCATTGGGAAAATACTGGAATCTATTATTCATGAAGTCTTAACAATGCATTTATAGAATCATTAGTATGGGCAGCATGAATTTTCAAGAGGAAAATTGTGATTAATAAATTTATTAGAGTTTTTTGTGGATCTAACTGATAGGCCAGATAAAAGGGAGCCAAAAAATGTAGTCTACTTGGATTTTTAAAAAAAATCAGTAACTTGCCAAAAGTGAGGCTAATACCCAAGAAAAGAATTGTAGGTGGTATATAATCATGGATGTGGGATTGGTTAATGGGCAGCACAGTGGCGCTGCTGCCTCACAGCATCAGGGACCCGGGTTTGATTCCCACCCCAGGACATTGTCTATGTGGAGCTTGCATGTTCTCCCCATGTCTATATGGGTTTTCTCTGGATGTTCCGATTTGGAACGATGGAAACAGTTGGAAAGATGGGCTGGTTAGGTGCATTGGCCATGCTAAATTCTCCCTCAGTGTATCCGAACAATCTCCAGAGTGTGGAGATTAGAGGATCTTTACAGTAACTTCATTACAGTGTTAATGTAAGCCTACTTGTGACACTAACAAAATAATAGGGAGTAGGGTTAAACAACATTTTCAAATTGGCAGTTGTAACAAGTGGAAAGCTGCAAGGATCAGTGCTGAGGGCTCAGCTATTTACAATCTTTATGCATGATTTAGACGGAGAGACAGAAAGTAATGTACCTAAGTACAAAGCTAAGTGGAAAGGTAAGGTTGTTAAGACAATATCAAGACGCTACCAGGGGATATAAGCAGGTTAAGTGAGTTGCAATGAGAGAGCAGATGGAGTGTAATTTGTGTAAGTATGAAGTTATTCACTTTGGCAGTAAGAATAGAAAAGCAGAATATTATTTAAAATATTTAAGTTTTATACCTTTATGTTCACAGAGACTTGGATGCACTCATGCAGTAAGTTAGCATGTAGATACAACAAGCAATTAGGAAGGCAAATGGCATGTTAGCTTTTATTGCAATGGGATTAGAGTACAAGAATAAGGAAGTCTTTACATCAATCATGGCAAGTGGGAAACTTTACAATCATTGATGCAAATCGAGACACTTGTTGTCTAACTCAAGTTGAAAATAGGGAATTGTCAGATTTAATTTTGAAAAAAATCTGGCCTCCTGACAACTTCACGAATAGATCCTCAATGTTTGGCAAAAGCATAGGGGAATTACATTTTAGTAGGGGTGGCGTGGTGGCACAGTGGTTAGCACTGCTGCCTCATGCGCCAGGGACCTGGGTTCGATTCCGGCTTTGGGTGACTGTATGGAGTTTGCACATTCTCCTTATGTCTGCATGAGCGTCCTCTGGGCGCTCCGGTTTCCTCCTGCAGACCAAAGATATAGGTTAGGTGAATTAGCTATGGTAAATGTGTGAGGTTACGCGTGCCTGGGCCCTGGGTATGATGCTCTTAAGAGAGTTGGAGCAGACTTGATGGGCTGAATAGCCCTCTGTACTGTGGGGACTCTATGACCTCATTGACATTCATTCAAAGCAACTTGGACTACAGTGACTGGATATCCTTCTGCTTTGGTTCATATGTCTGACTGTTCGTGGTGACTGCAGTTTCCTTTTGCCAGTGTTTCCTCTGTTTACATTCTTTTGACAGGCCTTGGCCAAGTGATCCTCCTTGCAGCTAAAAGACTCTACATTCACAAGTGGACAATTCTGATTTTGGCCTGAGCACAGTTAATGGGACTTTGTTGCACCACTAACAGCTGTCACTGGGGCCTTCTGCCTACTCAGTTGCAGCTTATTTTCCTCAGCAGATGACAGGCAGTTGTTACTTTCCACCATTTACAATAGTGTTTGACCAGCTATATTAAAAGTTAACTTTGGCAATGTTGGCAACATATTGCAAATGTGTTCACTTCCTAAATCTGTTCCCAATTGTCACTCTTAAAATTCCCAAAATGACAATGAATGGACAGCTTTTTCAAGGTGATAATAAGTTCTCCAATGTCCTCATTGAGCAACTGATTCTTTATTCTGTTATTAATTATTAACAATGTTATTATTAACAATGAAAAACATCTCTATGCACCAAAAGACTCTTGGTCATGATCATACTCTTTCAGTTGCCCAAGATTCCTTTTTGATGCAGCAGTCTTTGAAGCCACGTACAAAAACAAACTTTTTTCTAAGACTGAATATTTAAGCCTATTTAGCAGAAAAAACTCATAGTTGTGCTGGTATGCTGGAAGCTTTTACAACCAAATTTATTCAACCAGGGAAATCCATGATCCCACATCATAATAAGATTGTGATACCTTTGTAGGACAAAAAGAGACTGTGTGCCACATGAAAGTCACATACCCAACTGAATTAGTTGATTCTGGTTTGCTTTTTTGCATGCATAGACAAATGGTAAGAGGAAGGTGCTATTACATGTGGTTCTTGATGGCCCTCTGGTCCTTGTCCACAGCTGCTGGTAAATTCTCTCACCGCCGCCTTCCAGCTGCTCATGACACAGCATGATCCATTCATCTGAGATACAGTAAATAAAAGGACTTTCCTAGCCATCACACCCCCACCCCAACCCTTTACTGTCCATCTCCATGGCAATGTGAAATGCTTAGCCTGTTCCCAGATAGAAACAGTAAGAAGTCTCACAACACCAGGTTAAAGTCCAATAGGTTTATTTGGTAGCACAAGCCACTAGCTTTTGGAGTGCTACCCCTTCATCAGGTGAGTGGAATTTCAGTTCACATAGGGCACATGAAGACCCAAACTCAATAACCTGGTGTTGTGGTACTTCTTACTGCGTTTACCCCAGTCCAACGCTGGGATTTCCGCACTACAGGGATTCTATGATTCTGTAATACTCACGATGTGTAGAGTGAACAGAGACCGTGCAAAATAGGACAAGCTGCTGGAAGAGCGAAATAAGGGCTCTCAGCAGGAGACCGTATCCACGAGTATTCAGAGTGAAATTTTCCTACCTGAACCTTGGTGAGGAATAATGTGTGAGATGTCTGCATTTCAGTATGGACATCTCATTGAAATTGCCTAAAGAGGAAGAGGCACTTCCCAGTCTCTGTACTTAAGTGGGGTGAGGTAGGGATGAAAAGAAATAAAGTGGGATGAGGCAAAAGACAGGAGAAGTTGAATGATGAAAGAGATAATGGTGTATGATGGTAATGGGACATGGAAGGAATAAAGGTAAGAAATGTGATAGAGTGGAAGGGAGAAGAGACTAAATGACAGTAGGGATGATGGTACAGGACAAAAACAGACGAAGCATAGAGTCATTTACATCAGAGCTTACGGAGCAATCTAGTCAATCCCACTCCCTTGCTTGGTCTCCATAGCCCTCCGAGTTTGTTGCCAAGTGCTGTCTAATTTCCTTTTGAAATAATTGATTGTTTCTGCTTCTACCACCCTCCATGGACAGCAACAAATACTGGAAAAAAATGTATTTACTTTAGCAGAGGGGTCATTGCTGTCTTCTGTATATGGCTACTGAGAAATGATGGTAATAGGACAGTTAAGAAATAAAGTATGTGACTGTAGAAGGAGTAAATGGGAAAATGCAGAATCATTAGCAATAGCTGCCATTCAGTACTAGAGAGCAGATATGAAATTGTTGAACTCAGTGTTGAATCCAGAAGACTGTAGGATGTTTAATCAAAAGATGAGGACTTGTTCCTCAACCTTAGGTAGAGCTTAATTGGAACATCATACAAGGCTAGTGACATGGATGTCAGAGTGGGGGTAAAGCAGATATTTAAAAAAGCCAGTTCAGTGTCTTGATTGTGAATTGAATGGATGTATTCTGTTATGATGTAGAGATGTTGGCGCTGGACTGGGGTAAACACAGTAATAAGTCTCTCAACAACAGTTTAGAGTCCAACCAAGGCAGCCTTCATGACATACAGTGCAGAGTCACTGAGCAGAGACTGATAGCCAAATTCCGCACATGTGAGCATGGCCTCAACTGGGATCTTGGGTTCATGTCGCACTATCTGTAACCCCCATGATTTGCCTGGGCTTGTAAAATCTCACTTACTGTCCTGTCTGGAGACAATACAGATCTCTTTAGCGTATGCTAATGCTATCTCCACTCACATTGTCTGTATCTTTAAGACTTGAATAGCAGGTTTGCTTTAAAGACTTCCATTCTAATCAGTATCCTGTAAACTGTGTGTGACTTTATATGCCCTTCTCTGATCAGAACCTTCCACACACCTGTTGAAGGAACACCGTTTCCAAAAGCTTGTGTGATTACTATCAAATAAACTGGACTCCTAACCTGGTGTTGTGAGACTTTTTACTGTGTTCTGTAAAGCAGTCATCCTGTCTGCATTTAGTCTCTCCGCTGTGGAACAGGCTGCATTGTAAGCAAAAATACAGTATACTAACTTGAAAAGTACAAATATACAAATAAATTACTGTTTTCTCTGAAAGCTGTGTTTCAGGTGTTGGGCACCATGACCTCCACACATCTCCATAGCCTAGATTTCCAGCGGCATCAGCTCTGCACTGGAAATTGGCATGGAGCTAAATTAAATATTAATATCAACATTTACATCTGATTAGCTGGCCCGGAACTGAAGTCTTTGGCAGTACCAGCTTGGCCCCCGGCACTGCCTTAAGGGCAAACTGGTGGTGCCCAAGGTGCACTTTGACACTGACCATTGGACTTCGGGCAATGTCACAAGGGTGGGGCCGGGGATGTGACTATGGTCCCACAGCCACTCTGCAGAGGGAGAGAAGGGGCTGATTGGTACTGCCGTGGGGGCTTTGGGAGATGTCCGTGGCCAACAATTGGGAGGGCGGCAGTGTGGGGCTACTCCGCTTGCGCCAATCTCTGACAGATTGGCACATGTGCTGTGGCCCACTCAGCACTATGCTGCCAGCTTCTGTAGCAGGAATAGGCCTCACCCCTGGATTTTCAGCATGAATCTCCCTGAAGGTGGGAGATTCATTCAGTTTTTACGTGAATTCAGCACTTGGAACTTTTTCTGGAGAATCCCAGTCGTCATCTGCAAACTTTGATATTATGCTTTGTATACCCAAGTCCAGGTCATTAATGCAAATCAAAAAGATAGTCATCCTAATACGTCTGAACCGCATAACACTTGGTTTTGAGCACCCCCACTTTTAAGTATCTCTTTGTCTATTTTATCCCATCACTATTACCTCTTCCTTTGCTGCTACATTGGCAGCATCTCCTTCATTAGCATCATTGTTATATCCTCTGCCTCTAGAAGTTTTTTGTCCCTAATCGTTTTACTTTTCTTTGGCCGTTGTACTTTTTATTGAATACTTTCTGGTATGTTCGACATTGGTCTGTTCTCATAGCCTTTTTTTGCCCTACTTATTCCCACTTTAAGGTTCCTCTACTTTATGCGTACAGCTTGGTTCTCTACAATCCTTATGTTAGTCATAAGCCTCCTTTTCCTGTTTCATTTTAATCTGTATCTTTGACCATTCAGGCATCTCTAGTTTTGTATGCCTTGCTTTGCCACCTCTTGAAAACATGTCTACTGTGTACCCAAACCATCTCCTTTCAGACTTTCCATTCTTCAGTTACTGTGGGATGCTGGCCGTCATAGCGAGGGGGATTGAATATAAAAGTAGAGAGGTCTTGCTGCGGCTGTATAGGGCATTGGTGAGGCTGCAGCTGGAGTACTGTGTGCAGTTTTGGTCGCCGCACTTACACAAGGATATTTTGGCCTTGGAGGGAGTGCAGAGGAGGTTTACTAGGCTGATGCCGGAGTTGAGGGGGTTGAGCTATGAGGAGAGGCTGAATAAACTAGGCTTGTACTCGTTAGAGTTTAGAAGAATGAGGGGAGATCTCATTGAGACATAGAAGATGATGAATGGGATGGATAGGATAGAGGTGGAGAAACTCTTCCTGCTCAGAAAGGACAGTAGGACTAGGGGGCACAGCCTCAAGATAAAGGGGGGGGGCGCGGTTTAGAACAGAGTTGAGGAGGAACTTCTTCACTCAAAGGGTGGTGAATCTCTGGAATTCTCTGCCCGTTGAAGTGGTGGAGGCTGCCTCGCTAAATATTTTTAAGACGCGGGTTGATGGGTTTTAATGATCTGGAGGTGGGGCGGGCTGTTAATGTGCAAATAAGTGCGGCGTGCAGGAATGGGACGGCCATAGTTATGGGGGATTTCAATCTGCATATTGATTGGTCGACCCATGTTGGACGCGGGGGGCTCGAGGAAGAGTTCTTGGAATGCTGCCGGGATAGTTTCCTTGAACAGTGTGTGTTGGAGCTGACGAGGGAGCGAGCTATCTTGGATCTGGTGCTATGTAATGAGGCGGGTAGAATTAGGGACCTTGTGGTGAAGAAACCTCTTGGGGAGAGTGATCATTGTATGGTGGAGTTTCTGGTGCAGATGGAGGAGGAGAAAGTGGGTTCCCGGACACACGTCCTCTGTTTGAATAGAGGGAAATACGGTAAGATGAGAGAAGAATTGGCGAATGTGGACTGGGGGAGCGCGTTGGAGGGAGGGTCTGTTGAGGAGCAGTGGAGGATCTTTAAGGAGATCTTTCTTGGTGCTCAGCGGAAATTTATTCCGATGGTCAAAAAGGATAGTAGGAAGAGAGGTAATAAGCCGTGGATAATGAAGGAGGTGAAGGAAAGTGTTAAATTAAAAGTGGAGGTATTTAGAGTAGCTAAGAGTAGTGGGCAAGAAGAGGATTGGGAGAGGTTTAAATGTCAACAAAGATTGACAAAGAAGTTGATAAAGAAGGGTAGGAGAAACTATGAAGCTGGGCTAGCGCTTAATATAAAAAAGGATAGCAAGAGTTTTTATAAATATATAAAAAGGAAGAGGCTGGCTAGGGTGAATGTTGGTCCTTTAGAGGATGAGAAAGGGGACCTAGTGGTAGGGGATGAGGATATGGCTAAGGTATTGAATAACTTTTTTGTTTCTGTCTTCACGGAGGAGGACGTGAATAATTTGCCGGGTGTTAGCGATGGAAAGGTGGTAGGACTGGAGGGTCTTAATGACATTACTGTTACTAGAGAGGTGGTGCTCGACAGACTGGAGGGGCTGATTGTGGACAAGTCCCCAGGACCGGATGGAATGCATCCGAGGGATCTGAAAGAAATGGCGGAGGTTATAGTGGATGCCTTGGTGGTTATTTTCCAGACGTCGCTGGATTCCGGGGAAGTGCCGGATGATTGGAAAACGGCTAATGTTATGCTGTTGTTTAAGAAGGGTGGCAGGCAAAAGGCGGGGAATTATAGGCCTGTTAGTTTAACGTCTGGTAGGTAAAATGTTCGAATCTGTCATTAAGGAGGAAATTGCGAGGCACCTTGAAGGGAATTGCTTGATAGAGCAGACGCAGCACGGTTTCATTAAAGGGAAGTCGTGTCTGACAAATTTACTGGAGTTCTATGAGGAGGTGTCTAGGGCGGTGGATAGAGGAGAGCCGGTGGATGTGGTCTTTCTAGATTTTCAGAAGGCGTTTGACAAAGTACCTCACAAGAGGTTATTGCAGAAGGTCGAGGGACATGGAGTTGGGGGGGTAGGGTGTTAGCGTGGATAGAGGATTGGTTGTCAAATAGGAGGCAGAGAGTGGGGGTCAATGGGTGCTATTCGGATTGGCGGATGGTGACTAGTGGAGTGCCCCAGGGGTCGGTGCTGGGGCCTCAGCTTTTTACCATTTATATAGATGATCTGGAGGAGGGAACCGAGTGTAGGGTGTCGAAATTTGCTGATGACACCAAGATTGAGAGAACGGCAAATTGTGCGGAGGGTGTGGAGAGTCTGCAGAAGGATCTAGATAGGCTGGGCGAATGGGCCAGGAAATGGCAAATGGAATTTAATGTTGGCAAGTGTGAGGTGGTCCACTTTGGTAGGAAGAATGGTAGGAAGGACTATTACTTACGGGGCGAAAAACTGCAGCAGGCGACGGTGCAGAGGGACCTCGGGGTCCTTGTGCATGAGTCGCAAAAACCCAGCTTGCAGGTGCAGCAGGTGGTCAGGAAGGCGAATGGGATGCTGGCCTTCATAGCGAGGGGGATTGAATATAAAAGTAGGGAGGTCTTGCTGCAGCTGTATAGGGCATTGGTGAGGCCGCAGCTGGAGTACTGTGTGCAGTTTTGGGCACCGCACCTGCGCAAAGATATTTTGGCCCTGGAGGGAGTGCAGAGGAGGTTTACTAGGCTGATACCGGAGTTGAGGGGGTTGAGCTATGAGGAGAGGCTGAATAAACTAGGCTTGTACTCGTTAGAGTTTAGAAGAATGAGGGGAGATCTCATTGAGACGTTTAAGATGATGAATGGGATGGATAGAATAGAGGTGGAGAGGCTCTTCCCGCTCAAAAAGGACAGTAGGACTAGGGGGCACAGCCTCAAGATAAAGGGGGGGCGGTTTAGAACAGAGTTGAGGAGGAACTTCTTCACTCAAAGGGTGGTGAATCTCTGGAATTCTCTGCCCGTTGAAGTGGTGGAGGCTGCCTCGCTAAATATTTTTAAGACGCGGGTTGATGGGTTTTTGATAAGAGAGGGGATTAAGGGTTATGGGGAGAAAGCGGGAAAGTGGAACTGAGCAGCGACAGATCAGCCGTGATCTAATTGAATGGCGGGGCAGGCTCGAAGGGCTAGATGGCCTACTCCTGCTCCTATTTCTTATGTTTATCTATCTATCAATTTTCTGATTCCAATCTCTCATCGCAAGATCTCTTTTTAACTTGCTGAAATTAGCCCTCCTCCAGTTACATATTTTAGCTTGATTGTTCCTTGTCCATTTTAATAACTTAAAATTATGATCACTATTTCCCAAATGATCCCCCAGAGAAACATGCTCCACTTTCTTCATTTCGTTTTCCTGAATTACATTCAACACTGCATCTTTCCTCACTGGGGCTGGAAAAGTGGGTCAAGGAGGTTCCTTTTCCTGTTTATAACTTCACTATCTTTGCCTATGTTAAGATAACTGAAATTTTCATGGTCATTAAGACAATCTGACTACTCATTGCCTTGGTCGATTGGTGTGGCAAGTTAGGAAGATAGTGTGCGAGGGTAAAAACCCTGGCTTTCTTTTGTCAGTGAGAATGGCTGGGCGCAAAGCCTATTACCATAAAACTAATCTAAATTGAAAGCACTTACCTTGATTGGCACGCTTCTTCCCGCCTTGAGAATCTTCCCTCCTTGCTGGCATGACGTCATGCCGGCAAGGAGTAGCAGGGCCTAGGTGCCATGGCCATTCCAGAGGATTCGAAGGCCATTGAAGTGCCTGGGTGATCAGGGGCATGGAGGGGCAGAGGCCATTGGGAAGTGCCAGGCTGGCAGTGGCACCCTGGCAGTTCCCAGTTAGACACCATTAGTGTGCCGAAGCAGAGGGGTATGACAGGGAGGCCTATACGGGGGGGGGGGGGGGGGGGTGTTATGCAAGGGGGGTGATGCAGGGGAGCTATGCAAGGCAAGGTAGTGCAGGAGGGGAGGGCTATGCAAGGAGTGGTTCTGACTGGGGGGACTCATCTGAAGGGTCCTGATGCTCAGATGCCAGCTACCTGTAGTGTGGGGGGGATAGCAATGCCATTGATGATGGGGGGATGGATCTGATATCCATAAGGAGGGGTGGGAGGAAATCTCCCAGTTCATTAGGAGATTAGTACTCGCTGTGCAATGGTGCCCGAGTGAACAAAGAGCAAAGAACAACACAGCATGGGAAACAGGCCCTTTGGCCCAACGAGCCCGCGCCGCCATCTCAAAGCATTTTCCTACACCTACCTTGATCCGTGTGTATGTGTATGGTACCCCCATTGGAAACCAGATTCAGGGGAGAATAATTTAGGGACAATTTGTTACACCAATCAGCCTAAGAGCATATCTTTGGGGTGTGGGAGGAAACCGGAGCACCCGGAGGAAACCCACGCAACCACAGGGAGAATGCGCAAACTCCCACAGACGCTGGCCCAAATCCATGTATCTGCACAGCTAGCAGTGATAATCACAGCTGTTATGGTGCCCATCTGCTGGTCCAGTTTTAAGCACACACAACAACGCTAAGTACTAGGCCACTCTTGAAACATCCAAGAGCAGCCCACGCACGACCCACCGTGTGCATGCCCCTCGTTAGACAACAAGGTGGACCGACACACCTGCGGAGTAAAAGAGACAAAACGTGAACACATGTAGCATTAGATTTCCAGTAACATCCCGAGGCTCTGACCCTTTTTAAAACCGTCTCCTATAATCCTCCATCCCTGTTTCACTCATGTGCCTATCTAAGTAAACCTTAAACAAGTCCAGCGTGCCTGCCTCCACCACCTTACTTGGTAGTGCATTCCATACCCCCACGACCCTCTAGCATCCAAATTATACTTCTCCCCCCTCACCCTTAGCTTGTGACCCCTCATGATATTTGTCCCCAATCTAGGAAAAAGCCTGCCACTGTTTACTCTATCTATACCCTTCATTATTTTATACACCTCTATCAGATCCCCCCTTAACCTCTGCCTTTCTAAGGAAAAGAGCCCCAGTTTACCCAATCTTTCCTCATAACCCAGTCCTTCCATACCAGGTAGCATCCTGGTAAATCTCCTCTGCACTCTCTTCAGGGTCTCCACGTCCTTCCGGTAGTAAGGTGACCAGAACTGGACGCAGTACTCCAAATGCGGTCTAACCAACGTTCTGTACAACTGTAGCATTAGACGCCAGCTCTTATACTCTATACCCCTTCCTATAAAGGCTAGCATTCTGTAAGCTTTCTTCACAACCTTCTCCACCTGGGTTGCCACCTTCAGAGACACTAAAATATTTATAGGATCAAGAGAAATCAGAGTGTACTACTTGCGCACCTGCACAAGGATATTTTGGCCCTGGAGGGAGTGCAGAGGAGGTTTACTAGGCTGATACCGGAGTTCAGGGGATTGAGCTATGAGGAGAGGCTGAATAAACTAGGCTTGTACTCGTTAGAGTTTAGAAGAATGAGGGGAGATCTCATTGAGACGTATAAGATGATGAATGGGATGGATAGGATAGAGGTGGAGAGACTCTTCCTGCTCAAAAAAGACAGTAGGACTAGGGGGCACAGCCTCAAGATAAAGGGGAGGCGGTTTAGAACGGAGTTGAGGAGGAACTTCTTCACTCAAAGGGTGGTGAATCTCTGGAATTCTCTGCCCGTTGAAGTGGTGGAGGCTGCCTCGCTAAATATTTTTAAGAAGCGGGTTGATGGGTTCTTGATAAGAGAGGGGATTAAGGGTTATGGGGAGAGGGCGGGAAAGTGGAACTGAGCCACGACAGATCAGCCATGATCTTATTGAATGGCGGGGCAGGCTCGAAGGGCTAGATGGCCTACTCCTGCTCCTATTTCTTATGAGACTTGTGCACTTGCACTCCCAGGTCCCTCTGCATTTCTGTACTCTTAATTGATCTACCCTTTATCATGCAACTCCTCCCTGCATTATTCCTTTCAAAATGCATCACCTCGCATTTATCAGGATTAAAAAATTCCATCTGGCATCTGTCTGCCCAATATACCAGCCTATTTATATCCTACTGTGTCACCTGACAATCCTCCTCGCTATCCGCCAATCCTGCCATCTTGGTGTCATCTGCAAACTTGCTGATCACACCACGTACTCCCTCTTCCAAGTCACATATATATTACAAAGAGAAGAGGTCCCAGTACTGAGCCCTGTGGCACACCACTGGTGATAGACCCCCAGCTAGAAAAGGACCCTTCCACTACTACTCTCTGTCTCCTGTTGCCTAGCCAGTTTTCTACCCATCTAGATACCTGTCCCTATATCCCATGAGCCTTAACCTTTTCTACCAGCCTACCGTGAGGGACTTTGTCAAACATCTTACTGAAATCCATATAGGTGACATCAACGGCTCATCCGTTGTCAACCGTTTTTGTCATCTCCTCAAAAAACTCTACCAGATTCGTAAGGCAAGACCTCCCCTGAACAAAGCCATGCTGCGTATCCCTAATCAGATCGCAACGCTCCAAATGCTTATACATCCTATCCCTAAGAATTTTTTCCAACAACTTTCCTACCACTGATGTCAAACTCACTGGCCTATAATTACCAGGGTTATCCCTACTGTTCTGTAGGGACTTCAGTGTTCTGAAGTCAGCTTCACTAGTGTACTTAGGCTGCACCTCCCCTACTGGCACAACTCCCCCAGAAAAACTGACAGAGTACAGTGCCAAACTCACCCAAAAGACCAATGTGGAACATTCCCATTCCCAGACTTTTGAGATTTAGAATTTTTTTGGGAAGATTCTGCCCTTTGTGCCTTTCTGCAATTTGTCTGCAAATTGGCTCCTTTCCACCAATTTGTGGCCAGTTGTATATACCCAAACCCATAAAGGCCATTTCAACAATTCCACAGTTCAACCAAAAAGTTTTGCTTGAGTGCAAATAAGTGAGAGCTCAACCCCAATCCCAACCATTTGTGTTGTGTTCCTTCACATGTGTGTTGTTGGGAGAACAGGATAATTAAAATTGTCCTTTCTATGCATTTATATAACCTTCAATCCCATTTTGAAATCAAATATACCTTGGAGGAATATGACCCAGTGTTAAGTGCTTTTACTGGGACATCTACATTGCACATCCAGCACTTGCTTATTAAGGAGAAAAGTTTTCAAAATTCTATTTTCTTGACGTTTGATCATTTGGCTCAGTTTATAGCACTCTAGCTTCTGAGTCATAAGGTTTAAGTCCCACTTTAGGTCTTGAGCACAAAAATGCAGGCTGACACTCCATTGCAGTAATGAGGAAGTGCTGTTGGAGGTGCCGTCCTCTGGATGAGGTGTTAAATGGAGGCCTCTTCTACCTGTTCAGGTGAATGGAAGGTGGGAGGCAGATTGAGCTGGGTGGGCAGGCTACACGCTGCATTTTATGAGCCCCCACCACTTTCAAACAGATGATTAGGGCCGCAGCCTCATAATTGATATCACTGGTAGTAAAATCTGGTGTGTCCATTTAAATTGTTTAGTCACCTGGTTTCATCATGGCACTAGAGCTTCTAATATCTTACAAAAGCGTTAATTCAAAATCAGCTATAGGTAACAGCTGTGATTTTGAAAAACTATGTGACTCGCTTCAGCATGGGAATATTTTCCTTGTCTTCTTGAAGCCATCAAATTGTCAGTTGGCAATGTTCAATCAACCAGTTCTTAATGTAGTGACATTTTGTTACGACAAGCAAGATTTCATTATAAAAGCATTGGACTGTATCAGGGATCTCCTTAAGCAAATTAGATGCAATGGCCCAATATTTCCTGTTTAGAACTGTATATCTCCATATCATTTTAAATTCCTATAGAATCTTCATTGATAATTGTGCTAATGCCTGCATGATTTTTACAGGGTTTAAATGTCTGTGCAATTTAAATTGTTTAATATCAGGCAACACAAAAACAGGAAAAACGAAAACTCCATCTACCCCCACTTTCCCTAGCATGTTACATCTTTTCTCTGGAAATATTCTGAAGAGGGTGGCAACTAAATGTAACTCCATGTCACCAATTTTAAGGTAGTATGATTGCATGTTCTAGCAGCTATCTACTCTGATGTGAACTATCTGACAGTTCATTGTTCAGAAACTAAGCAAACAGCAATAAAACTTATATTTCTACACAAGATAGTACAAAAGCAGTAATATAAAACTGTGGATACTGGAATCTTTGACCGTTAATGACCCTGTACTCTCTCCACAGATTGTTAGACCTGAGATTTTCTAGCATTTTCTATTTTAGCGCAAAAAGCAATCCAATTTGGCCTCGCACGCAATGCAAGTACATGTTCTTTCTGTCTGCAAAGTACAGTATATTAATAATATATATGTAGCTTCTAGCATGCGTAAGTATCTCACACTGTGAGTCTGAGGGATAATCTTAAATTTCTGGCCAGCATTAATTCATAGCACATTCAGAATTGTTTAGCAAATGTCCAATTGCGGAATTACATCTAAATTTGGACACTATTTTGAGTTTTGCAGGCACAAGCTGATTGGGTACAGTTGGTACCTTACCCATTGTGAACAACTGAAGGGGCATGCTATTTGGTACGCTCTGCCAGTCTTGTGGACATATGGCCTACAAACCCAGCATCACACCGGCACCTGAAATTCATATAGCACAGTACTCATTTGTGTAATTGGCAAAACATCTTTTTGGCTTGATGGCCATCGGAGTGCACTTGCCAGCAGTCAGCAATCTTTTTCTGAATTCTGTTCCCTTTACATTGGGTAATCTTGTTAATTTGTCCTGACGAATGCAAGCCTCAACAAAATGTATGTTTTTCAGCAATATTCAAGTTCTCTATTGCCAAGTAATTATTAGTAGTTATAGGTATGGAGGTAAATGAACAGAGGGAAACATTTAAAGAAACAATTCAAAATGTTCAACAAAAATATATTCCAATGAAAAACAAAAATTCGGCAAGAAACATCCATCTGTTCCTCGCACAAGAAGTTAAGGACAATATGCAATTAGAAGAAGAGGTTTATAATGTTGCAAAAAGCAGTAGCAAATCTGAGGATTGGGAGTGTTTTAGAAACCAGCAGAGGGCCAAGAAAAAGTTGAGTAAAAGGGAAAAAGAGAATACAAGAGATTCAGATTCAAAAACAGATTGTAAGAATTTTATAAGTGTAGAAAGGGAAAAGGAGTAGCTAAATAAACATTAGCCCCTTTGAAGTAGAGGCAGGAGAAACTGTCATGTGGAATGAGGTAATTGCTGAGGCATTAAACCAATATTTTATGTCTTTCTTCACAGTAGAAGACGTAAGTTTCATATCAGAAATAGACAGTAACCTAGGGACTAAAACAAGTGAGGATATTGAGGAAATTAACATCAGCAGATGAAACTTAAGGGACTAAAATCCAACACATCCCTGGGACTTGATATCCTAAGGTTCTAAAAGAGATAGCAGCAGAGATAGTGGATGTGCAGGTTTTTGCTTGCAAAAATTTCTTAGATTTGGAAACGGTCCCATTAGATTGGAAGTTGGTAAATATTACACTGCTTTTCAAGAAAGGAGGGATGGGGAAACAGTTAACTACAAGTCAGTTAACCTCGTGTTAGTTGATAGGAAAATGTTGAAATCTCTCATTAAGATACTCTTAATGATGCACGAAGGAAAGCGTGGTATGATTACAACAAATTGATATGGATTTTACTAAAGGGAAATCCTGCTTGACAAATGTGCCAGTATAATTAGCATTGTGGTTAAAGGGAACCAGTCGATGTATTATGCTTAAATTTCCAAAAGGCATTCAAGAAGTTAGCACACAAAAGGTTAATAGGCACAATAAGGGCCCATGGGGTTGGAAATAAGATTTTAGCACAGATAGAGAATTAGTTAATGAATAGAAAGCAGAATGTGGGCACAAATGGGGCTTTTTACCAAGTTGACAGACGGTGAATAGTGGAGTACCACAAAGAATGGTGCTGGAACCTCGGCTTTTTACAATCTTTATTAATGACTTAGATGAAGAGTCAGAGAGTAATGTGTCACAGTTTGTGATGGTATTAAACAAATGGGAAGGTAAGCTGTGGGGACAACAGAGAGGCTGTAAGAGATATGGACAGGTTAAGTGAGCCGGTAAGAAGATGGCAGATGGCGTGTAATATTGGGAAATGCAAAGTTATTCACTTGGATTGTAAGAATTGAGAAGCAGGGTATTTTTAAAAAAATGGTAAGTTTGTAAATGTTGATGTTCAAAGAGACTTGGTGTGCTTGTACCAGGAACGCAGAAAATTAGCATGCTGATACAGCGAGCAATTGGGAAGGCAGTTGACATGTTAGCTTGTGTTGTCAGGGGATTGGAGTACAAGAATAATAAAGTCTTGCTGCGTTTGTATAGGGTTTTGGTGAGACCATGTGCGCAGTTTTGGCCTGCATATTTAAGAAAGAGTATACTTGCATTGGAGGCAGTACAGTGAAGGTTCACTGGATGGGTCACTGGGAATGAGTGTGTTGTTCTATGATGAGTGGTTAAATATATTGAACTTAAAGGCTATCTCATTGAAACCTGCAAAATTCTGAAGGGGTTTGATAATGTAGATGATGGAGCAACGCTCCGAAAGGTCATGATTTCAAATAAACCTGTTGGACTTTAACCTGGTAAGAAGTCTGACAACACCAGGTTTAAGGTGTTGTCAGACTTCTTACTGTGTTTACCCCAGTCCAACACCGGCATCTCCACATCAGGACTTTAACCTGGACAGCTTACTGGGAAATCCAGGGCAGGGGTACGCTGTTGGCTGGGCCAGAAGATCCTGCCAGTGGGAATGGCTGGAAAGTTCCTATCACTATATTAAATGCAAATTGCTGATGATGTTGAGAGGAACATTTTTTCAATCTCCCAGCACTTTCTGTCCCATAAAGTTTTTTCAAATAATATCATAACTGAGGATAAGTTTCAACAGCTTTATTGAATTTTTTCTGAAGTGGTTATATGGTAGAATATGTAAAATAATGCATTGATTCCATCACACCTGCTGTAGCCTTTTTGTGTTCTCTAAAATTTAACAAGTAAATTTTGAGGACTACTTAGAAAGGGTGGGGGTGTGGCCTTGTTGAATTGCTGTTGCAGACAGCCAGCATGGCCATGAAGGGGTGAATGGCCTCTGTTGTAAACATTTTATAATTCTGTGGAATTGAACTGAAGGAGAGAGATAGATAAAAGGCCAGAAAGGCTGGAAAATTGAAAGACAAAGATTTGGTAACATGTTGACCATTATCCCAGTACCAAAGAAAAGCCAGGCAATGTGCCTTAATGACTATTGCTTGGTGGCTCTGACATCCATCATTACGAAGTGTTTCGAAAGGTTAGTCATGGCACAAATCAATTCTGACCTCCTAGATTGCCTGGATCCAATACAGTTCGCCTATTGCCTCAACAAATCCACAGCAGATTCCATCTCCCCTGGCTCTACAGTCAACCCTGGAATACCTGGATAACAAAGACATCTATGTCAGATTCCTATTTATTGACTACAGTTCAGCTTTCAACACCATTATTCCTACAAAACTCATCTCCAAACTCTGTGGCCTGAGGCTCAGCTGCTCTGTGACTGAAGCCTAGACTTCCTAACCCACAGACTACAATCAGTAAGAATAGGCGACAACATCTCCATGATCACCCTCAACACCGGTGCCCCACAGGCTGTATCCTCAGCCTCTTATTACATTCCTTATACACTTAGGACTATGTGGCCAAATTCCTCTCCAAGTCAATTTTCAAGTTTGCTGATGACACCACCATAGTGGGCCAGATCTCAAACAATGATGAGACAAAGTACAGGAAAGTGATAGAGAACTGGTTGAACTGGTGTGATGACAGTATCTCTCCATCAATGTCAGCAAAATGAAGGAGTCATTGACTTCAGGTAGTGTAGTGGAGGACATACCCCTGTCTACATCAGCGGGGATGAAGTGGAAATGGTCGAGAGCTTCATGTTCTAGGTGTCCAGATCACCAACAACCTGTCCTGGTCCCTTTACACTTTCACCATAGTCAAAAAACTCACCAACACCTGTACTTTCTCAGGACATTAAGGAAATTTGACATGTCCATCATGATTCTCACCAGCTTTTACAGATGCACCATAAAAAGCAGTCTTTTTGGTTGTATCACAACTTGGTATGGCTCCTGGTCTGTCCAAGACTACAAGAAACTACAAAGGGTCATAAATGAAGGCCAGCCTCTCTCGCAAACCAATCTCCCATCCGTTGACTCTGCTTATGATCCCTGCTGCCTTGGAAAAGTTTCCAGCATAATCAAGGATCCCACACATACTGGACATATTCTCTTCCATCTTTTCCATCGGGGAAAAAAAATACAGATTTTGAGGTCACGTACCAAACGACTCAAGAACAGCTTTTTCCCTGTTGGAATGGACTTTTGAATGGATCTACCTCACATTAAGTTGATCTTTCTTTATACCCCAACTATGACTGTAACACTACATTCTCAACCCTCTCCTTTCTTTCTCTATGTATGGTATACTTTTTCTGTAAAACATGCAAGAAACAATATTTTTCCCTGTATAAATACATGTGACAAATCAAATCAAATTCTTTACAGCAATAGACTGTAGTGATATATTTAATACTATTTCAATTACTGCACTAAAAGACTAGCTGAATTTTCAATGCAAATAATTATTTCCACTCAGTGGTTAAAAGGAGTCAATAATAATTGTAATAGATATGAGAGAGAGAGACTGTAAGGATAACCTTGAACTTCATCTTCTGGACAGTACCCTGGCAGAATAGATAATTATTGAACTCGTCCAAATTTCATCACATCAATTTCAATGAAATTAGAGCCAAATGAATTCTATAATGGATGAGCAATCTGCTCAATTGTTGAAGTTGGAAATTACTCTCTGATGGAGAGCTTCCAAAGCAAAAACAGTTAATGGAAGAGGAGCAGAGAGAGTAGCAGGGAACAGAACAATGACCAAAAATAGAAACAAGTTAGGAGTAATAATATTCTCTGAATTATTTTGTGTAACATCATGAACGATTAATTATTGTTAGAACAATCACATAATTTCAAGGCATAATCTTGTGATGATTCATGATAGTTAAAAACCATTTGAGTTTTACTCTTGTAGTCTATGATGTGATTTGAACAGTTTGAGATTACAGCTCTATAATTACTCAGTAACAATATCCATTATTTTTAAATAAAGAATTAATCATATAGACATTTTGACCAGTTTGCTTTGCTTTAGTAATTCCAATTGTTCTGCACCAAAAGTATGACTAACAATAAAGTAATCAGTTTCTGTAGAAAATAATTTAAGAATAATAGCATTGTGGTAATGTTACTGAACTAGTAACCTAGAGGCCTGGATTAATGCTCCTGACGTAAATGCAAACCCATCAAGGGGGCTGGCGTAATTTAAATTTTAAAAATTAATAAGTCTGGAATGAAAAGCTAGTTTCAATAATGACGATCATGAAAAAAATGATTACCCTTCAGGGAAGTAAATTTGACATTGTTACCCAGTCTGGCCTACGTCTGACTCCAGACATTACCACTAGTAGGTGTGGCTTAGAAAACTATTCAGTTACATCAAAACCACTACAGAAAAATTGAATAAGAATAAAATTGGTTGACCATTTGGCATCAACCCAAGAACCAAAAACGAGAAAGGTCCATCTCCCTGTCAACCCTGAAAAGACCTCCCCGTTAACATTGAGACACTTGTGCAAACATTGGCAGAGTCAATGTCCAACAAGTCAAGCAACAGCCTGACATAGTCAAATTCACCAACTTATAACTTACAGGTGATGTCCCAGATTCCTCCATCACTATCCCTTGGTATGTCACAAGAACACAAGAAATAGGAGCAGGGGTAGACCACATCCAGCCTATTCTGCCATTCAATACAGTCATGACTCATCTATTTTCCTGCCTACTTGCATCTTCTTTAATTCCCTGATAGATCAAAGGTCAGTCGATCCCAGCCTAAAACGTATTCGGTGATGGAGGATCCATAATCCCTGGGATAGAGAATTGCAAACATCCACAACACTTTAAGCAATTTCTCCACTTCTCAGCCCTAAATTCCCAGAGTACTTAAGGAAGTAGCTGTAGAAATAGTGGATGCATTGGTGGTCATCTTCCAGGATTCTATAAATTTGGGAACAGCCCCTGCAGAGTGGAGGGTAGCTAATGTTACTCCAATATTCAAAAAGGGAGGTAGAGAGAAAACAGGGAATTATAGACCAGTAAGCTTAACGCCGGTAGTGGGGAAAATTTTCAAAGCTATTATCAAGGATTTTATAGCAGAGCATTTAGAAAGCAGTGGTGGAATCAGCAGGGATTTATGAAGGGGAAATCATCTTGACAAATCTGTTGAAATTCTTTGAAGATGTAACTAGTAGAGTTGACAAGGGGGAACCAGTCAATATAGTATATTTGGACTTTCAGGAGGTGTTTGACAGAGTCCCGCACAAAAGATTATCATGCGAGATTAAAACGCATGGAATTGGGGAAGTGCACTGAGGTGGATAGAAAGTTGGCAGAGAGGAAACAAAGAGGAATTAATGGGTGTTTTTCAAATTGGCAGGCAGTAACTAATGGGTGCCTCAGGGATTGGTGCTAGGAGCCCAGCTATCACTATATATATTAATGATTTGGAGGAGGGAGCAAAATGTAACATCTCAAAGTTTGCAGATGATACCAAATTGGGTGGGAGGGTGAACTGTGATGAAGATGCAGAGATTCTTCTGCATGATCCGGACAGGTTGGGTGAGTGGGCAAATCAATGGCAGATGCAGTATAATTTGGATAAATGTGAGGTTTTCACTTTGCAAACAAAAACAAGAAGACAGATTACTAACAATAACTGTAAATTGGGAGAGGGCAGTGTGCAGCGGGACTTAGGTGTCCTTGTGCACCAATAACTGAAGGTAGGCATACAGGTGCAGCAGGTGGTAGAGAAGGCAAAGGGCATGTTGGCCTTCATTGCAAGAAGTTTTGACTACAAGAGCATGGATATGTTGATATAATTATACAGGGCCTTGGTGAGGCTGCACTTAGAGTATTGTGTGCAGTTTTGGTCTCCTTTTTTGAGGAAGAATGTTCTTGCTCTTGAGGGAGTGTATCCAAGGTTTACCAGGCTGATTTTGGGGATGGCGGGACTGATTTATGAAGAGAGATTGACTAGTTTAGGATTGTTTTCACTGGAGTTCAGATGAATGAGGGGGGATCTCATGGAGACTTATAAAATTCTAACAGGACTAAACAGTGTAGATGCAGGGAGGATGCTCCCGATGCTGGGGGAGTCCAGAACCAGGGTTCATGGTCTGAAGATTCAGGATAGACTATTTAGGACAGAGGTAAGGAAACATTTCTTCACCCAAAGAGTGGTGAGCCTGTGGAATTCATTTACGCAGGATGATGCCAAAACATTGAATGCATTCAAGAGACGGCTAGATATAGCACTTGGGGCGAATGAGATCAAAGGTAATGGGGAGAAAGTAGGATTTGGCTATTGAATTGGATGATCAGCCATGATCGTAATGAATGGCGGAGCAGGCTTGAAGGGTCAAATGGCGTCCTCTTGCTCTTATCTTCTATGTTTCTAAATGATTGGCTCCTTATCCTAAGACTATGTCCCTGTGTTTTAGACTCCCCAGCTGGTGGAAACACTTAGGTCCCATCTCTCGCCATTGCCTCTGGCACTTCGTGTGCCAGATTAGCACTGCCAGCTGGGCAGTGCCCAACCAAGTCCCTGACCACCCAGGGACTTCAACGGCCTACATGCC
This sequence comes from Carcharhinus amblyrhynchos, assembly GCF_965287045.1. Taxonomy (NCBI): domain Eukaryota; kingdom Metazoa; phylum Chordata; class Chondrichthyes; order Carcharhiniformes; family Carcharhinidae; genus Carcharhinus; species Carcharhinus amblyrhynchos. The sequence goes on from NC_137334.1 coordinate 47,992,243, forward strand.
CCCTGGCATAGCCATGAAGCCTGGTCTCTACTAGTGGAAACCTGTTGTGATTTTTGCCTTGTTCTTGCCATGTCCAAAGTCGGAAAATTTTGGGAGCTGTGAAAATTTGGCGCTAAGTGGGCTAACCATATTTAAGTGCTAATCAGTTTTGCGTCTTTTCTGGCAAGATCCAGTTTGCACCAGTAACAAGGGACTAGGACAACTGCAAACCATTTGGCACCAGGCGCAAAACTTGTTTTTAAGCTGCATGCAGTTTTCTGGGGTTGGCACGATGAGTGCGAGGCGTGGCGAGGGCAAAAAAAATCGCAGCCATTATCGTCAATACTTCAGTAAGGCTATCATCATTTATTAATTCTATGGATTATTTTGGCCATTAATATACACCTTTCTACTAACAAAAGAAAAGCCAGTGGGGATATACTACTTGCAAATTCCATTTTTTAATCTATTAAAAATTAAATTGGTTGATAGGGCACATACTGAGTGAAATGGTACAAGTGCCAGAGTCCCTTTTACTACTGTAGGATATGCTATCATAGTTACCTACAATGTTAGAGGAATCCAGCATGTGCAACACAACAGTTGCTGTTTTTGTGATTGGAATACATTACCTTGAGATGTACAATTACCTAATGGGGTCTTACACATCACTCAAAATGCCGCCTTAAAAAATATTTCAACTGACATTTTCCTCAAAGGAAATTTCTGATGCCTAAAATAAGGATTTATACAAAATTTGAAATCTAAAATATCAACATTTCATAATATATTTAAATTAATCCACTGAATTATCTTTTGGATTTTCACATGAATTAATTAATGTTTTTACTTGAAGGCCTCAGCATCTCTGCAAATCTTTGGCTTTGGCTTGGGCTTGGGCTTGGGCTTGATCAGTAACCTGAATTTGGATTTTTCAGTCAGAGCACATGCTAGGTACCTAATTACTAAGGATGCATTACTATTATTCAGTCAACTATCTTGTACAACTACATATTGGGACAACAGAGCCATTTATTTTTGATCTTAGCTACAAATTTTGTTTCCTTACTGCCAGCTCCGTCTCTTTTTCTGCCAGTTGCGTTTGGAGCAGATTCAGACAGTCACAATCTTTGTGTTATATCAAAAAAGGAGATGAATTTCCAACCACACCATCAATAGTTCCACCTTTATAACCTCACCTGGCTTCATTCTTGTCTCAGCCAGTTCATCTGTTGGTGAAACCCTCCTTCGTGGTTTTGTTACCTCTTGAATTGACTATTCATGGGCAGCCGTCCACTTTCTACCCTCCTTGTGGCCATTCAAAATCATTTGGGGTCCTAACTTGCACCAAATTCTACTTACCCATTTCTCCTATGCTCATTGATTTACATTGGCTCCTGGTTAAGCAAGACTGCAATTTTATATCTCCTCCAACCCTACAAACTTTCTAGATCTCTGAACTCCGTCAGTCTGGCATTTTGAGTAGTTCTGATTTTGATTTGTTTTTGTCATATGTATTGGGATATGGTGAAAAGTATTGTTTCTTGCGCATTATACAGATAAAACACACCGTTCATAGGGTACATAGGAGACAAGGAAAGGACAGGATGCAGAATATAGTGTTGCAGTTACAGGTGGGGTGAAGCAAATGATCAGCTTAATATATGATTGGACCATTTAAATGTCTGATGTCAGCAGGTTCTTGTGTTGGTTGGTGCGTGTTTTCAGATTTATCTGCCCGTTTGACCATCCCATTTTATATTCCTGTAGCCCAAGACACTCAACCTCACTTAACCACCCAGCCAATTTTGGTGTCATCTGCAAACTTACTAATCTTACCCCCCACACAGTCATTTATGCTATTGATGAATGATAGGGGACCCAATACAGATCCCTGTGGTATGCCACTGGACACTGACTCCCAGCCACTAAAGCAGCTGTCTGTCATCACCCTCTCTCCTACAACTAAGCCAATTTTGCATTCACCTTATCAAATTAGCCTGTATTCCATCTGCATTTGCTTTCTTTATATGTCCTCCATGTGTGACCTTGTCAAAGGCTTTGCTGAAATCTGTATCAACTACATCAACATATCTGGTCACCTCCTCAAAAAATTCAATCAATTTGTTAGGCATGACCTTCCTCTGACAAAGCCATATTGAGTATCTCTAATCAAGCCTTGCCTCTCCAAGTGGAGATAAATTCTCTCCTTCAGAATTTTCCCCAATAGTTTCCCTATGCTTGATGTGAGACCCTGAGTTATCTCTAAAACCCTTCCAAAGTAGTGGAATATATTAGTTGTTCTGTTCTCCAGTTCTAGGGATCAAATTGCTGGGGCCTTGAGAGAAATCTTTGTATCCTCACTGGCTACAGGGGAGATGCCAGAGGATTGGAGAATAGCCAATCTTGTTCTTTTGTTTAAGGAGGGTAGCAAGAATAATCCAGGTGATTACAGGCCGGTGAGCCTTACATCAGTGATAGGGAAATTACTGGAGAAGATTCTTCGAGACAGGCTTTACTCCCACTTGGAAATAAGTATTAGTGAGAGGCAACATGGTTTTGTGGAGGGGAGGTTGTGTCTTACAAACTTGATCAAGTTTTTCAAAGAAGTGACGAAGACGATTGATGAGGGTAGGGCAGTGGATGTTGTCTACATGGATTTCAGTAAGGCCTTTGACAAGATTCCTCATGGCAAACTGGTGCGGTGGTGAAGTTGCATGGGATCAGATGTGAGCTGGCAAGGTGGATACAAAACTGGCTCGGTCAAAAAGACAGGGTAGCAGTGGAAAGGTGCACAGTGTTAAAGGTAATGTATTAGCATGGATAGAGGATTGGTTAACTAACAGAAAGCAAAGAGTGGGGGTAAATGGGTGTTTTTCTGGTTGGCAATCAGTGACTAGTGGTGTGCCTCAGGAATCAGTGTTGGGACCGCAATTGTTTATGATTTGGAGTTGGGGACCAAGTGTAGCATGTCAAAGTTCGCAGATGATACTAAGATGAAAGAGCAAAGTGTTCAGAGGATGCTGAAAGTCTGCAAAGGGATATCAATAACCTGATTGGATGAGGGTCTGGCAGATGGCGTACAATGTTGGTAAATGTGAGGTCATCCATTTTGCTAGGAATAACAGCAAAATGGGCTATTACTTAAATGGTAAAAAATTTGCATCATTCTGATGTACAGAGGGACCTGGGTGTCCTTAAGCAGGAATCTCAAGGAGTTGGTTTGCAGGTGCAGCAGGTAATTAAGAAGGCAAATGGAATTTTGTCCTTCATTGCTAGAGGGATGGAGTTTAAAAACAGCGAGATTATGTTGCAGCTGTATAAAGTGCTGGTGAGGCCACACCTGGAGTACTGTGTCCAATTTTGGTCTCCATACTTGAGAAAGGATACACTGGCACTGGAGGGGGGGTGGGGGACAGAGGAGATTCACTAGGTCGACTCCAGAGTTGAGAGCGTTGGCTTGTGAGGAGAGACTGAGTAGATTGGGATTCAGAAGAATGAGGGGAGATCTTACAGAAACATATAAAATTATGAAGGGAATAGATAAGATAGAAGCAGGGAAGTTGTTTCCACTGGCGGGTGAAACTAGACCTAGGGGACATAGCCATAAATCTGCTTCCTCTGATTTTGAGGCTGAGTTGAGGAGGCACACAAAGGGTTGTGAATTTGTGGAATTTCCTGCCCAGTGAAGCAGTTGAGGCTACCTCATTGAATATTTTTAAGGCAAGGATAGATAAATTATTGAACGGAATTAAAGGTTAGTGAATGGGCGAGTAAGTGGAGCTGAGTCCACAAAAAGATCAGCCATGATCTTATTGAATGGTGGAGCAGGCTTGAGGGGCCAGATGGCCTACCCCTGCTCCTAGTTCTTATGTTTTCATGTAATGTATATAAATGATTTGGAGGAAAATGTAATTCGATTGATTACTAAGTTTGCGGACGACACAAAGGTTGGTGGATTTGTGGATAGCAATAAGGACCATCAGAGGATACAGCAGGATATAGACCAGTTGGAGACTTGGGTGGCAGATGGAGTGTAATCAGGACAAATGTGAGGTAATGCATTTTGGAAGGTCTAATACAGATAGGAAATATACAGTATATGGCAGAACTCTTATGAGTATTGATAGGCAAAGGGATCTGGGTGTACAGGTGCGCAGATCACTGAAAGTGGCAATGCAGGTGGAGAACATAGCCAAGAAGGCATATGTCATGCTTGCCTTCATTGGCCGGGGCATTGAGTTTAAAAATTGGCAAGTCATGTTGCAGCTTTATAGAACCTTAGTTAGGCCACACTTGGAATATAGTGTTCAATTCTGGTCGCCACTCTACCAAAACGATGTGGAGGCTTTGGAGAGAGTACAGAAAAGATTTACCAGATGTTGCTTGGTATGGAGGGCACTAGCAATGAGGATAGCTTGGAGAAACTTAGTTTGTTCTCACTGGAGCGACGGAGGTTGAGGGGGGACCTGATAGAAGTCTACAAGATTATGAGAGGCGTGGATAGAGTGCATAGTCAGAAGCTTTTTTCCAGGATGGAAGAGTCAATTACTAGGGGACATAGGTTTAAGGTGCGAGGGGCAAGGTTTAAAGGAAATGTATGAGGCAGACTTTTTACACAGAGAGTAGTGGGTGCCTGGAACTCGTTGCTATGGGAGGTAGTGGAAACAGGTATGGTAGTGACTGTTAAAGGGCTTCTTGACAAGTACGTGAATAGGATGGGAATAGAGGGATATGGTCCCTGGAAGGGTGGGGGCTTTAGTTCAGTTGGGCAGCATGGTTGGTGCAGGGTTGGAGAGCCGAAGGCTGTAATATTCTTTGTTCTGTGGAAACTCCCCTGTGGCCAGAGAGGAATTAAAAAATTGGGTCAGAGCCCCTGCAATCTCCTTCCTTGTCTCCCACAGCAGCCTGGAGCATAATTCATCCGGACCGAGTGATTTGTCCACTGTTAAGCCTGCCAACACCCGCAGTCCCTTTGTCAATTTGCTCAAGAAACTCACAGTTTCTCTCCAAGTTCCATACCCTCATCCTCTTGGGTGAAGATGGATGTGAAGCATGCATTCAGCACCAGTGTCCTCTGATTCCACCCACAGGTTGCTCCATTGGTCCCTAATGGGCCCTGGTTTTCCTCTTCCCACTGATATACTTATAGAATATCATGGAATTTTCCCTACTTTTACCCAGCCAGAGCTTTCTCATATCTCCTCTTTGCTTTCCTAATTGCTTTCGCAGAATCTGCACAGAAGGAGACCATTTAGCCCACCAAGGATGCATCAATCCTCTGACAGAGGATTTTTCTCAGGACTACCCCCTACCCTATCCCCATATCCCCACATTTATCCCGCTAATTCCCCCTAACCTACACACCTTGGAATTGTGGGAGGAATCTGAAGCACCCAGAGGAAATCCATGCAGACACGGGGAGAATGTGTAAACTTCACAGTCACCTAAGGCTGGAATCGAACCTGGGTCTCTGTCGCTATGAGGCAGCAGTGCTAACCGTTGTGCTACCATGCTCCACCCTGCACTTTCTGTACACCGTTATTGCCTCCGCTGATTTACTCCCCAGTTAAAAGCCTCCATTTTCCTTCTGATCATATCCTGAATATCCCAGCTCATCCATGGGTTCTCCAGGCTTATTACTCCTTCCTGGCACCCTAGAGGGAACACTTAGGCCTGTACCCTCCCCAATTCGTTTTTGAATGCCCGTCTCCCCAGTGCTCTTCTGTAAATTTCCCCACAAGTGGTTGTTCCAAGTCTACCTTGGCCAGATCCTGCCTTATTTTACTAAAATCCACTCTCCAATCCAAAACTTTTTCTTTGCAATTTGTCTATTCGTTTGTCCATAACAAGCATACATTGTACCATATTGGGGTTTCTATCAGTAAAATGCTCCCCCACTTCTACCTCAACTATTACATTCCCCACAATTAGGTCCAGCATTGTGCCGTTCCATGTTAGACCCTCTACATATTGATCTAAAAAGTTCTCCTGTACACATTTCAAGAAATCCGCTCCATTCAAATCAGTAATACATTAATCCCGATTAATGTTAGAAAAGTTGAAATCACCTAATATACCCATTATACCTATTAAATCAGCTGTTATTGCACGGTGGCACAGTGGTTAGCACTGCTGCCTCACAGCAGCAGGGACCCAGGTTCGATTCCAGGCTTGGGTCACTCTGTGTGGTGTTTGCACATTCCCCCCGCCCCCATGTCTGCATTGGTTTCCTCTGGGCACTTCGGTTTCCTCTCACAGTCCAAAGATGTATAGGTTAGGTGGATTGGCCATGCTAAATTGCCCCTTTGTGTCGGGGGACTAGCTAGGGTAACTGTATGGGGTTACTGGGATAGGGTCTGGGTGGGATTGTGGTCGTGCAGACTCGATGGTCCAAACGGCTGCCTTCTGCACTCTATGATTCAGTGATTTATTCTATGATTGGTTTTTACGCACCTTCAGAAATTAAGCATTTATTTGCTCCTCAATTTGCCAATGACTATCTTGGGGCCTGTAATAAACATCAGCAATGTGGCTGCCCTTTATTTTATTCTGAAGCTCCACCCTTCTGAGACGTCTTTCCTTACTGCAGTAACTGGCTCCTTAACTAATAATGCAGTGTCTCCTCTGTTACCTCGTCCTCTGGCTCATTTGAAGTTTCTGCATCCTGGAATGTTGTGTCCAGCTCCTCCCTCAACCATGTCAGTGATTGCTACATACAATATTGCAATTCCATGTGTCATCCTTACTCTTAGCTCATCCATTTTATAAATAATACCCCTGGCATTGAATATTGAATATCAGCAAATATCAGCAAACTTTTTTTTAATAGAAATAAGTTTGCTTTTTACATTTATTTTGGTATTTGTGCTGATTTTCTGACCTTTTACAGGCTTATTGTTAAGTTTTGTTATGTTATTGGCTTTAAGGTGTTTGATCCATTTTGCTTTGTTTTTGTTGCTGATGTTGCAGAATGCCCCACAGCAGTTATTACAATAGTTCCTATGGTTACTGCTGATGTGCTCACTGGTCCTGAGAGCAAATTCACAACTGGTTGATTTATTTTTAAAAATGTAAGTAGCTCACAGGCAAATATTTGTTGACAGATTTATGTTTTCTATATACAATAAATTTGTGTGATAGAAGTGTTATTGGTCAGAAAAATAGTGCTAAAATACTATGAAGAAGTTCCTTTAACAGTAATTCATTGCTACCTTCCACATTTTGTGCTGTGTTATGTGGGCTGTAATGAAAACCTGGTACCTTTGAGTAGATTCTTAATTGTATTTTGAGCTATTATGAGGTATTGTTGGTTATATACACTGTTTATAATTGGTAGGATGCATATACCTCCTCGCTGTTCAGTATTTTTTACACTCTGTAGCATAGAGTTTCTTGATGTACAATGAAAATGTCACACAACCACAAATGTTTGATTTCTTTCTGAGAGAGATTATTAAATATCCGGTGTCTGTGTGATTGGAATATAGTATTAAGCTGGTGATCTTGCTGCTTAGTCCATGCCATTACCTAACCACGTTACACCATAGATTAAAAAAATCTTATAATTGGCCTGAGCGAATAATATGATACTTTAGATTAGAGCATATTATTGATGAAACAGTGAGAAGTCTCACCCGCAGGTTAAAGTCCAAGAGATTTATTTGGTATCACGAGCTTTTGGAGTACTGCTCCTTCATCAGGTGAGTGATGCATCTGATGCATTCACCTAATGAAGGATCTGCGCTCTGAAAGCTCATGATACCAAATAAACCTAATGGACTTTAACCTGGTGCTGTGAGACTTGTTACTGTGCCCACCCCAGTCCAATGCTGGCATCTCCACATCATTGGTGAAAAGAATGTTAATTAATTTTCAGCTATCAGAATAGTTCCCCTCTCCCCACTCTTCCCTCATCAATATTCTTGGCACGTCTTTTCTGTCTGTCTGGCTTTCAACACTTTGTTCCAAACTCTGTTCCCCAAGTCTGACACGCACAGTTATATTTTCTCAGAGCGAGCATGACTTTCAAGTAGGAAGGAAGTTTTCCTCAACTTTAGGATGACAGGGTATTGCTGCTATACACAGTCCACTGGAGATCAGTTGATCCCCAATGCTAATGCTGAGCAACCTGTTCATTGTCCTAAAGCTTCAGGCGCACCCTAAACCTAGACATTGATTATGTTCCCTCAGCTTTGAAGTGTGAAGAAACCTGTAAACATAAAAAAGAAACTTCCCCTTTATTCTAATTCTCTGCTCCAGAACTTGGAGTCAGCTGGACACCCATTTTGCTCTTTCCAACTTCAGGTCCTGTTTCTCTATAACACCTTGCAGTCTGCCAGTTTCAGGAAGAGCCACCCATCCACACCCATACTCCAAGTTTCTGTCTCTCTGGTGCACTGTGCCTCATATTTGTAAACACTAGTATAGCGCATAGGCTTGTTTACCAATTTTCTGTGTATATATTCCACTACTTGTGCTGGGCCAAAAAAGATACACTGATACCCGAAAACATTAAATTGTCACAATACATTCTCACCTCCGTGCGTGTGTGATGTTCCAGTGCACCAAGGCAAGCTCATAATTTGCGATACTTTGAGAAGCTGCTTCTTTATCATCAACCTATATGCTTGCAAGATCTTGCTACTCACCAGCCTTTTGGTGAATTTGTTTGAGCATCTCAAATTTGTGATCCCCTGTTGTTGGGCACCAATTCTAATCCGTGCTCATGGGCAATATAAGGATTTCTAAACAGAACACACAACATTAGGCCCAGGGAAGTAATATACAAAGTCAATCAATTTGTGAACTGGTGTTGTGCATAGCACAACACAAGGCAACTATGATGAGGAGACACTGGTGGATATTATGATGATCCTCCAAATCATTCAAGGCACCAGAACCGCATCTGGAGCAGTTCGACAGTCCTCACCACCACTCCTCTTGTGAATTCATGACTCCTCTTGAACCTCTCCTCTGTTTTAGCCTCTTGTGTCAGAGTGGGATCACCAGCCACCTCTTCAAATGATTGTCCTTGCTATCCAGGGGCCACCCATCCAATCTTGAAGGAGCCACAAATAGCCTTCGTATCTGAGAGTGCCACAAGATGTGTGAATCGTGTGAGCTCCCTCTGACAGCACAGACTTGTAGAATGTATGTCCTCTGGTCATAGACAATCTGCATTCATCGAATGGTACCCCTTTCTGTTGGTGAAAGCTCCCGGCTCTCCTGACAGAGCCTCGTTGGCCACATATATGCAATCTTTAGCACTTTGGATGCGGGGGGAGCCCAAACATTGCTACAGACCCTCATACTCTTTCTGGTTGATGGTTCTTGTCTGTCCGATAGTTGATGAAAATGCGAGTGTGTCTGAAGATAGCATTGGTCGCTAACTTGACACAACTGGTGCAGCTCATTATCAGACACCACACAGATCTCCCACTGAGCCCTGAGATGAACTGAAAACTTAGATGTTGAGGGCCACAGCGACCTTCAAAGCCACTAGCTGACCACCCATGCAGTTGGAGGCAATTTCAGAATCCATCGGGTCTTAAGTAGATGTCACTGTGTCTTTGGAAAAGTGAAGCCTCCTGCATTGCTGGACCTCTGACATTTGCAGGGAGTTGGTGGACTGCTTGCATACTCTAGAAACTGGTTAGTGGTGTTTTCAGCATTCCCTCTTGCCTTGGCCTCCTTGCTGGCCCTGCATCACTTCTGCACAAACCTGTGCCTATTTCTTACAGGATTCTGCCTGGGATGCTGCCTGTGCTCACCCTACCTTCACTCTCTCTTCAGAGGAGGCCCCACCAGCAGAGGCGATTATCCCTAATTGGAGCAAATTCAGAGTACAAGTGCCTTGTGTTGTCCTCTAATCCTCCGAAAAACCTTCATTGAATTGCTGAGAGTCAGAGACTACTCTGTAATAGAGAGTTCAAAAAACTACGGTCTTTTAGCCTGCCCTTGGATGAGGAAATGAAAAAAGCGTGATGAGCACCCACTTATTTTGCTTGTGCTATGTGCTGAAAATCAAGCAGTCAATGTGAAATCATTGTCCATTGGACTTTTAATTACCTGAATTGGCTATTTAAGTGCCGACAATGTGCATCCGATGCAGATGCATGTTTGCTGACCTCAAAATTGTGGGCTGTGTGAGGATGTTGGAAAGTTCTCCCAATGGCTTCTCAGGCTCTTTAACACACTTGCGGGTTGGATACATGCCTACCGCTGCCACATGAAATTCTGGCTAGTATTTCTGAAGCCAGCCTAGGATCAAGCTTGGAGCAAAACAGAAAGAATGTGTGATTGTCGTCATCATCATCACCCTGCTTTACAGATGTGACTCGTGCATGCCACCCATTTTAAGTTTAAGCAGGTTGTACAATTCCACCTTCTTTACCCAAATGTGTGAATGAACATACAGAACAGAATTACTAGCTATAAAATCCTCAAGCATTGCAAGATTACATTGAATCATGCTAAAGAGCACAGATGGCTTGATTATGTTGTCCATATAAAAGACTGATTAAAAACAATGCCAAAAATAATCCTCTGCAGGCAAGTGTGACAGAGCAATTGGAAGCAAAGTGGGAGGAAAATAAAATTTAAAAACATGATTCAACACGATTTCTGCATCATAGCAATATGAACAGCTGGGAAAATGTTGTAGCTGACCTCACGACTGTGCACGCAGATATAAATTGGGATTAGCATCAGTGCAATGAACACATCAGTAAGAACAGATTTCTTTACCTGGATGAGAGACAATATAACCTTGTCTTGACATTCAACAGCATTACCCTAATTGAAACTCCTATACAATATCATTGATTAGAAACTTAACTGCATCAACTACATAAATGCTTTATTCTTTGATGTGATGGGGCAATCGCTAACAAGGCCCGAATTTGACACCTGTCCCTAATTTCCCTTGAACTGAATAGCTTGCTTGGCCATTTCAGTGTCATATGTACGCCAGGCCAGGTAAGGGACCTCGGGGTCCTTGTGCATGAGTCGCAAAAACCCAGCCTGCAGGTGCAGCAGGTGGTCAGGAAGGTGAATGGGATGCTGGCCTTCATAGCGAGGGGGATTGAATATAAAAGTAGGAAGGTCTTGCTGCGGCTGTATAGGGCATTGATGAGGCTGCGGCTGGAGTACTGTGTGCAGTTTTGGTCGCTGTATTTACGCAAGGATATTTTGGCCTTGGAGGGAGTGCAGAGGAGGTTTACTAGGCTGATACTGGAGTTGAGGGGGTTGAACTATGAGGAGAGGCTGAATAAACTAGGCTTGTACTCGTTAGAGTTTAGAAGAATGAGGGGAGATCTCATTGAGACATATAAGATGATGAATGGGTTGGATAGGATAGAGGTGGAGAGACTCTTCCTGCTCAGAAAGGACAGTTGGACTAGGGGGCACAGCCTCAAGATAAAGCGGGGGGGCGGTTTAGAACAGAGTTGAGGAGGAACTTCTTCACTTAAAGGGTGGTGAATCTCTGGAATTCTCTGCCCGTTGAAGTGGTGGAGACTGCCTCACTAAATATTTTTAAGACGCGGGTTGATGGGTTTTTGATAAGCGAGGGGATTAAGGGTTATGGGGAGAGGGCGGAAATGTGGAACTGAGCCACAACAGATCAGCCATGATCTTATTGAATGGTGGGGCAGGCTGGAAGGGCTAGATGGCCTACTCCTGCTCCTATTTCTTATGTTCTTATGTTCTTATTTCCTACCCTAAAGGACATGAGCAAACCAGATAGTTTTTTGTGACAATCAATGGTAGTTGTTATGGTTGCCGTCACTTTTTTTCAACTGTATTTTCACACACGTGTTTACCTGTGGGGATTAGTGGTAGATTCCCCAGCTGATTATCAACCTATCGAACTGCATCATGAATGCTCCTTCCATGGCCAACAAATCTTGGATTTGGACTTGAAACCCGGAGCTTCTGGTCTAAAGGTAGAAACACTACCACTGTGCCACAAGACCTGCTGTTGCCACGTCTGAGGCTAGCTTTATATTCCAGATATTTTACTAATTGTATTTAAATTCCACCAGCTGCCATTGTGGGATTTAACCCCATGTCCCCAGAGCAATAGCCTGGCCTCTGGATTCACCATACCATAATCTCCCTCATATTGTACCTGACAAGAGCCGGCCAGAGGAAGGCCTAATTTTCATGTGGGAGGCAGGAATCAGGAGTTAGGACTACACCAAGTCACACTGTCACCTCTGTCTCCAAACTGCCAGGGAGTGCGACTTTACGGCCTCCTGGGCCTTAATTGGGCTTGAGGCAGATCTGCCACATGCTTTGGCAAAGCAGAGATAAGCTGAGTCTGCAGTGAGCAGGTTAAAAGTCCAGCTTTTGTTCCCATCCATTCCCAAATACATCAACCTGGATCTTCAGATTGATATTCAGCAAACATTGAGCTGTAGCTGGAGGATCTCAAAATATTTTAAAATTAACTTAAAAGATTTTTTAAAATATTTAGAAGTCTGTTGAAATTTAAGTTTGACCTTAGAGCTGCTAACCTCATCAGATGTTTAAATTGAAAGCAAAAGCAATCAAAAGTGCTTACAAAGTTTTGAAACTCTTTTGAAACTTCTCCCACTTCCAAGGAGTTAGTGTAAAAATCTGACAGCTGCTTAACTCCAGTTGCCTTGCAGAAAATGTTCTGCTGATGGGCTCTTAAGTCTGCTATGATGTAAATTAGCTGTAAATAAGAGCAGGACTGTTGGTGTCTGGGCCCACTCCCTCTCCAGCCCTCAGGGAAGTGGTGGAGGGCAGTACTGAGGGTTTGCGGCTCTGTTGCTTGGCAGCCATTTCCTTTCCCATCTGATCTGGGCGTGGGAAAATTCTGGCCTGGGTGTTTAATGACTCCCAACTGACTCCCCAGGACACAAGTCAGAAATGTGGTAGAACGTTGTCCACTTGCTTGGATGAGTACAACTCCACGTAAGCTTGGCACCATCTAGGCAGGATAAAGCAGCTCACTTGATTGGCACTGCATTCACCACTTTGAACGCTAATGCACGCCACCACAGACATACATTGATAGCAGTGAGTACTAAATACCATATGTGTTGCAATAACTCTCCAAGGCATCTTTGGCATTCTCCTAAACCTGTGACTTAGAAAGAAAGGAGCAACAGATGCATAGGAGAGCCATGGTCAGACCTGCTGAGATTTTCCTGTTTTTGCATGGGAGCACCATTAAATGCAAATTCCCTTCCAAGATGTGCAGCATTTTAATGAAAATAGATTGTCATTTGGTTAATGCTCTAAAATTCCCAGTCTGTCAGCACTGTGGGAATATTTTCACAGCACGATGGCAGCTCAACACCTCATTCTCAATCCAAAGGGATGGACGGTAAAATGCTGGCCTTGCCAATGACTCCCACATGCACCAAATGATTATGAAAGGACTCCTTTGGTTTTGATAGTACAATCTTAAATTCTGATTCCTTTTCAAATACTGACTTTGAAGAAAAACCATCATCATACCTGTAAGATGATGGCTAGGGTCCTGTTAGCATTTACTTTGATACATATGAATAAAGATGATTACACCTGTGAATTTAGGAGTAGAAGTGGTGAGTATAATGTGTTCTGTGATGTTTTTTCTGTAGTTGCTGCCTTAACAAACCTCTTCAGTACTTTTCATGGCAGGTGAATGTCTGACATTATTTGCTTTGATTGCCTGCCAAGTTGTATGAGTGAAATTCTCCAGCTCTCGTATGACAGGTTTTCCCATGGAAGAGGGAGCCTGCAATTGGCCAGAGGTGGAGTCATCTGGTCGCTCCACATTCAATGCCCATTTAGATTTCTTGCCTGTGTCACCGTCAGGAACCCGTGGCGGGACCGAAAGATTGTGCCGGTGGTAAGGGCTGCAACACCCTGAAACAGGAACTCAAACAAGCATTTTGATAAAATCAGTGGGAGCTCCCACCAAAAAAAGGGCATCAGCATTTTGGGTAGAATTTTGTCAGTCCCATGTCAATGAATTGGAGGCATGGTGTCTGATAAAATGGCTAGCAAGCACAATGGAGAGTGATTTTTGAAGTGAATTTTCTAATTTCCATGGGGTGCGTAGGTTTTAGTGAGCACTAGTGCTTAGCCTGCTCAAATGAGATGCAATGTTAAGTTGTGTGTGTGTGTGTGTGTGTGTGTGTGTGTGTGTGTGTGTGTGTGTGTGCGTGCGCGCGTGCACACCTTGGCTGGAAGTGGCAGCTAATGGCAATGCACCGAGTGTCAGCCAAGCAGGCTGCGATTCAGATAAACAAAGATTTGAACAGTTGGAAGGTTTGCAGAGTAATAAGCCCTTATTGGAAGGTGCTTGTTGGAAGGATATCTTCCAGGTCCACTGCAGTGAGTGCAGGCACTACTAGAGTACTGAGAAACATTGAGCTATAAGGCTCCAAATCTCGATGGATAGTCTGCGCTGAGTTCGACTCCTCCAATGAGGGCAAAATGAGAGAAGAGAAACCAATTCATGGACTGTGGCTGCAGAAACCTGAGGAACATGAGTCACGTGAATTTGCTATGGCATGCAGATGAGGAAAACCGATATAGGAATAATGCAGGCAAATGTTCAAAGAGGGTGTTACCCATTTTGAAAGGGTTTGTAAACAGAGATTCAGCTTAATGGAGATGGCAAAACAGCAATTTCTCCGGGTGATGATGGACCTGTGCTGAATGCTAGAAGGGGAGTTTAAGCAGCTGGTACGTGGTGGCCACCCATGGCCTGTGGCAATGAAAGTGACTTTGCCAGACAACCTTTACTCCTCAGGATTATTCCAGGTATTGTGTGGAGATATCTCAGGGATTTTCTAGTCAGTGGTCCATTGTTTCATCAAGATGGTGACAGATGGCATGTACCAGAGGGCAGGGCAATACATGATATCACACCAATCAGAGCATTCAGACCAAGTGGGTGATAGAATTTGGGCCCATCACTGAATTTTCTTTTGAGGTTTTTAATTGCATGCATGTGCTTAACAAGGCAACCACAAAGCAGTAAAATGCTTTCAACCAGGAAAAGGTTCCATTCGCTGAATATACAAATAGTTTATGAATGTAATAAAAAGATCCTGCCGGTGTGTGTATGGTTCCCAGGAAGTGCCATGAAAGGGTTAGGGAGTAGCTGCCTGAAATCTATGAACTTCTTCCTGTGGTTATGGTGGATCCTTGGCTTGCGGATGGTGACTCGAATGCTACTACATCGATGACAGTCAGCCCCAAAAGCGTTAGACCCCTCTTGGCTCTGACATCAAGAGGATGTCCACTGTGGCCATTGCATGCACTGCAGCAGGACAGGTTTAGCCTGCCTCCAAATCAAATACAGGCACAAGAGAACACAACTCTCAGCACATGGAAGCACTTGCATAAATCCAGTTAGTTGCTTCATTAGTGACTTGTACATTCTGAGACAGACCCTAGCATCTTAACTTCAGACTGTCTGATTGCCTTTGTAATGGATACAGGACACAAATGATATTGATGCTTAACACCTGTGTGGAAGCCCACACTGGCAAGAGACAGCAACAACTGTTGCCATGCCGCTACAGGTCAATCATTGAACAGGCCATGATCTTCTCTGAGGTTCACATGCCTAAATAGAATAAGGGGAGCCCTGCAATTTGCCCCATCAAAGGTCTCGCATATTGTGGTGGGATACTGCGTTCTGTATAATTTGGTGCTATAGTGGAGAGTTCCATTGGAGATGGACAACTACGTTGAGTTGCCATCTCCTCCTCTTGATCCATTAACATATTCATTGCATGACCTTTACCTTTGCACAGCATCTAATGCTTTGGCTTTCAGCAATAAAAAATTAACTTGAGACCCTAGATGCAACTAATTGGATTTATGCAAGTGCTTCCATGTGCTGAGAGTTGTGTTCTCTTGTGTCTGTATTTGATTTGGAGGCAGGCTAAACCAGTCCTGCTGTAGTGCATGCAATGGCCACAGTGGACATCCTCTTGATGTCAGAGCCAAGAGGGGTCTAACGCTTTTGGGGCTGACTGTCATCAGTGTAGTAGCATTCGAGTCACCATCCGCAAGCCAAGGATCCACCATAACCGCAGGAAGAAGTTCATAGATTTCAGGCAGCCACTCATTAACTCTTTCTATGGCCCACCTTCCCTTTCTTGCTGACTTGGAGTGATTGAGCACCTGGCAACAGGCTCATCTTGCAACACAGCTCATGGATAAGACCACAATTTGGAGGCTGGAGTGTACCTCACTGTCCATTAGTTGGTATGATACATGTGGTTCACCATGAGGTTTGCACTCTCTCAGTAGAGGAGGTCATGCATTCGTACACCAGAGTCATGGCACCGCTCGATGCCTGCATCATTGAGTTATTCACTGTCCCTGGGCTTCACACCACCTGGCCCTTAGTGACACTGTCTGCTGCAACGCATGCTATATCGATCATTAAAGTTATGAATGGCACACGTCTCCCACTCATCTTAGCACCCTTTCACTGTGAGTACTGTTTTCTGCAATTACATACATATACCATGTCACTATGTCTCATAGACCAGGTGCACTCATCAGTCTGTGGCACTTTGCATAATGTGGAGATGCCGGCATTGGACTGGGGTAAGCATAGTAAAAAGTCTCAGGTTAAGGTCCAACATGTTTATTTGGTAGCAAACTCCACTAGCTTTTGGAGCGCTGTCCCTTCGTCAGGTGAGTGAGAGTTCTATTCACAAACAGGGCATATAAAGGATCTTGGGTTCATGTCACACTATTTGTAACCCCCACAATGACTTGTCTGGGCTTGCAAAATCTCACTAACTGTCCTCTCTGGAGACAATACACATCCGTTTAATCTGTGCTTAATGCTCTCTCCACTCACATTGTCTGTATCTTTAAGACTTGATTACCTGCGAAGACTCGCATTCCAATCATTATTTTGTAAATTGAATTTGTGTCTTTATATTTTTGTGAACAGAACTCCCACTCACCTGATGAAGGGGCAGTGCTCCGAAAGCTAGTGTATTATGCTATCAAATAAACCTGTTGGACTTCAACCTGGTGTTCTGAGACTTCACACTTTGCATAGCCATCATCATGCCATTTGGAGTTTGCTACAAGCAGCCATTCTTGCCAATGCAGTGATTACCTCTGGCGTGAGGCAATCTGTATCTCACTTTGGAATTTGGTCACTGGTCATGTCTGATGCATTGGTCGACCATCTCATCTCAAATCCAATAGGTGTGATTCAAAACAATCAGGGCTCCAAACTTGCTATTATGAATGCCACACACATCTTGCTGGACTGCACCGGGTCATTGAAACCAACACTGCACACACATTTGTGCCACCATCCCATGACTGCTGAGCTCCTCAGCCACTCCCAATCGTACCTTCTATGTGAGTCTTTCTGGCCTCTCCTCTCATCAAACAGCAACTTCATTCCATTGTTGCCTCAGGCACTTCTCCAGGGAAGCATCAATGAACCGTGGAACCACTATCCTCTGTCTCCAACCATTCCAGTACAGCCTTCTATGTGTGCAGTGTATATGAAGATAGCTGACTGTATGGCACCTTTCGTAGACCTGCCAGAAATTCCTCCCACTTACCACCCGTTTTCGGCTGTCAAACGTTAATTAGCTGCAGGTGGCAAGATTGCCAAGAAAGTCCTGTCACCACCTGTGTAGCTGCATGACCTGAAATTGACCCTGACACTAGAACTTTCTCTCTGCAAATTTCAGCCCTTTATCACTTTAAAAGCGCTACACAATTTAACAGTGCTAGTTGAGTATCGGATTCACAAATATAGTTCTCAGATTTTAAATGACAGTCTGATCATAAAATAAGTGAATTCTATTTAGCAACATTCACTATCTTCAGGATTCCAGAGTACAATGCGTATCATTTTTATATTGATCATCGTGCAGTTATAACAACAACAGTTCACATTTATAATGCGCCTTTAACATAATAAGACATCACAAAAGCTTCACAGAAGCATTATCAAATTTGATACTGAATCATATGAGTTAGTAAAAGCGTAAAAAAAAAAGTAGTGTTGAGAGACCGTATTTATAATCTACCTCAGGTCTTAAATCTGCATTTTATAGAATGATTGAAAAGGTTTGGAGACAAACAAAATTGGATGGTCTGCAGCCAGGGCAGGAAAAAGTACTAGCGCAGCAGCCACTTGTTGGAGGGCACGATCACACTTGAGTTCTGATGTAGGAGACTCAGCTTAGCACTTTGATGGGGGTGATGTACAGAAAAAGGCTGATAGTAGGCAGATTGAAAAGATTGGTGCATTGAACCATAGAAAGCCTGTGGTCACTGTCCAGGGGCATGACACTAGTGCAAAACAATCATTCCAAGGCAACTTTTATAAATCAAACCTTCCAATGTTCCGTACAAAAATCAACTAATCACCCTGTACATTCACTTAGTGATTGTCTTCCTTGTGCCTTTGTCTGTTCCAGTGACCTGTGCAGTGGCTCAAGCATGGCTTGTAGAAAACTACTGACTTTCATTCGTGTTGATGAATGGCCTTGTAAGATAACTTTCAGCAGCTCTGGCGTTAGAAGGTCCATATTCAGACTGCCCCACCTTAGCATCTGTGGCAGCTCTGGAGTGACAACAGCAAAGGCATTGAAGAAGTGGAAGTGTTGTGCTGAGAAGGCAGTAGCTGTATCATTACTGGGTCATAGTCATAGAAATTTACAGCATGGAAACAGGCCCCTCAGCCCAACTTGTCCATGCCATCCAGTTTTTACCACCAAGCTAGTTCACAAAGGGGCCAGCAGCCATTCCTTTGCTGGGTACCCTTTGAATACCAGGAGTCATCCAAAGAGGCTGTCTGGTGGGATGAACAGTTGAGATTATACAACTGCCTCAGAATGAAAGAATCATGACAACTGCCATGAAATCTTACACATCCCTTGAGGAACCTCTTACAATGGTTGCACACAGCTGCATTTTTTAATGAGTCCAACCCCTTTCTTGACTAGCACATCTACATCCATGTGCACCAGATTACAGCCTTTGTTGCTGGGGTCACTGCTGCAGCCCAACTCTGAGCAGGGGGCCCCTATATTTGATACAGTCTCAGTTTCTGGGACTTCAGCTGTCAGATTTCCCTTGCACTTGATAAATGAGCCATTCTTTAATTCCCATCCTCTGAGTCGGCACTCCTTATCTTACAGCTCTGCTTAGGCCATGGCGTCAGGGGCTGTGCAGGAGCATCCAGTTGCTTATTCCTCATTTTATATAGAGTAATTAATGGTTTCCTCTTCTATCAAGGGTTTCTGCTGTGATGTCACCGCATCTGCTTGAATCTGAATGAGAAGACTGATTTTACTTTCATATTGTTGTTAACCACAAGTCCTACCTCGTTGCTTTCCCACACATTACCACTGCTTTCAGACATGTGGGTTTCCAATTTTTCTTTCATTATTTGTGGGATGTTATAGGCGACTGGAAGTTCAGGGCCACAGATTGCTGATTGAACAGAGGTGTTTCACAGAGTGATCCACCCAATCTGTTTTTAGTTTCTCTGGTGTGTCTCTTCACTGTAAATGTGTCCTAATAAAAAGATTAACATTTTAGCTGATACCGTTTGTCAGACTTGAGTTCTTTCTTAGATCCTAATTGTGCACCCTTCCTAGTATTTTCTGTTTTTTTTGGTCAGAAATGTTCTTTTTTGGGAAGTTGAGTTTTTTCTTGTTTTGAAAAAATAAATTTATTGAAAGATTATAAAGATATCATTTCCCAAGAGGAACCTACTCAAGCAAATGCAAGACCAATTTTAGCACATCTGGTCTGCATTTCCAGGCAATTAAATGTGAACATTAGGTCTGATACTACAGATGGATTAGACACATTTCCCCAAATAGATGCACAAAAAGATAATGTGCAATGATCATTGGTGAACAGTGAAATCTCAGGTAAGTGCCTTTCATATGATAGCAGATTTAAGTGAATGGTGTTGACGTCTCATTTTGTTGTTTTGGTGCTTAGAAAGTTCGGTGTTTCTATTGAATTATATTCAATTTTTAATACTTTTTGCATCTCTTTCCAAATCTGGGTTAAAATTATTACAAAAAGTAAGTACTTTTTTAATACTTCACAACTGTAATGGTTCCACACTCCCTTAGAATTGGAAAACCTGGCTAATTTTTTAAACCAAGAGAGGCTTAATAGGTAGAATGTGAAGTGACGCCTTGATGTATTACTGCATTGTGCTATGAAATAGTAGAATTTGGATTTGTGCTTGCAAATCCTTAGAGTCGCTCATATTCTTACTTCAAAAAAATTAAGTAGCAAGGTTAAATAAAAGTAGAAAGGAGTCTGAAATGTTCATTATTTGTCTGTGTTTTAGTGATTAATGCTGCTTTCACGTATTCCAGTGTTTCAAAAACAAATTAAAAAAACAAATTTTATTCTGATAGTATGGTCATAATGGCTATTTGTGATTTTTTTTTGGAATGAAGCAGATGCAGCAGGAAAGGGTATCCTGAGGACATAAGAGACATGTACCTGGCAGTTGGTCCTATCCCACGTATTGAGATCTACTGCAACATATATGAGTAACATTCACCCTCACCAGTGGAGTTAAATTAGAGGGCCAGGATTCTCCACCCCCATTTTCTTTAGGAGGGAAAGCAGGTGGGAACAGAGAATCCAACGGGAGTCCCCAAACAGTTTTTACGCTGACGCGATTTCCCATTTAGATTGTCCCTCCGCCCCCCTCCAATGACATAATGGAACCCATTGCCGTCTCATTAGCAGGTTTTGCCACTGTGTTAACCCCCTACATTTGGATTTTGTTGATGGAGTTTATAACAGGCCTGGATCAACAGGACCTGGCAACAGTCCCCACCAGGTGTGCACAGATAAGCACAGTCCCCGCTGGGGGTGAGGGTCATGCCCAGGCAGTGCCCAAGCAGTGCCTCTGGCAATGCCTCCAAGCACTGTCCCCGGGGGGAGGGAGTGGGTGGTGGGGTGCATGGAGGTTGGTTCCCTCGAGGCAGTTTGGGATGGTGTGCGTGTTGCCCGTGGAGGTTGTCCTGTTTTTGTGGGAGGTGGGGGTGCCCTGTTTCCGTGGAAGGTGGGGTCCTGTGTCCATGTGGGGTGGGCAGGTGCTGTGGGGAGTTTTTTTTTTATTTCATTTTGTAAAGGGCATCCTGATTTCTTATCAGCTGCTGTTTTTTTCCTAAGTGTTCGAAAATATGGTTAAAAAAAATCCAGCAAGATAGCTGGTTTTCCTGCCTGAGACAACACTTTGAAACGAAATGAAAAAATTCCACCAGAGGTTTACATTCAGTGGATAAAGAGCCACCCAGGTATTTAGCATACAATGTTAATAAGATCATAAGGAGCAGAATTAGGCCACTTGGCCCATCGAGTCTGCTCCACCATTCAATCATGACGGATTTTTTTTTTTCTCATCCCCATTCTCCTGCCTTTTCCCCATAACCCCTGATCCCCTTATCTATTAAGAACCTATCTATCTCTGACTTAAAGACACTCAATGACTTGGCCTACACAGCCTTCTGTGGCAATGAGTTCCACAGATTCACGACTCTCTGGCTGAAGAAATTCCTCATCATCTCCGTTTTAAAGGATCGATGTTGACTGTGGGAAAACCCTCAGTTTTGATGCCATTTGGTCTTTGTCACCATTTGGTTTTTAGTCAACTACTTTTTATTTTCTCAACTACAAATGAATAAAACATTTCAAAATATAATGACAATGATGGCATGAGAAACAAATGCACCAAAAGAAATTACTAAATTATATAGTGGTGTCCATTTTATGATGCATTTGTTTCTTGTACTACGTCAATAATTTTCTGTTGGTTGGGCCTGTGCCTTACTACTACCAAAAGGCAAAATGCTGGAAAATCTCAGCAGGTCTGGCAGCATCTGTAAGGGGAGAAAAGAACTGACATTTCGATTCCAGATGCCCCTTTGTCAAAACTGGAATGTTTGATGCTTTGGGCTTTAACAAGGTGTCGTCTAGACTCAAACGCCCTTTTCTCTCCTTACAGATGCTGCCCGACCTGCTGAAATTTTCTAGCATTTTCTCTTTTGGTTTCAGATCCCAGCATCCACAGTAATTTGCTTTAATGCCTTACTGCTATGTGTTTGCTATTGGAAGAAGCTCGCTTGCATAGCAAACTGGCCAAATGCCAAGAATACAAAAGGCTCTGTATTTGCAATGAACACTGTTGAACCTTATCAATACTTATGTGTTCTTTGCCAAAATTGCTATAGCTTTTGAAGACACGTGGACGCCTATGAATGAAAGAAAACTGCTGTTGACATGTCGACCAATTGGCTGCTCCTTTACCATATTAGATGACATACCGGTAGCCTTCTTTTCACCTTGTAGATTGATTTGCCAGATCATAGAAACACGGCCTGTGAGTTTTCAAAATCCTTCTATGATAGTGGCCAGCAACTGTTCTGCAGGTCAAGATTGTGTCTTAAAGTTTGTATTATGTCCAGTAAACACTCAGGTTGGTGTAGCCACGTAATGGCTGTTTTTATTCCAGAATCTTTGGGACACTGTCTCTGAATATAACATATAGTTAGGAGTGGGGATGGGAAGGAAGGGGTTTGTGGTTCTAGAGCATGCGTGCTGCTAACAAGTGCTCTTATCTAGCGTTCAATGAACAACAAAAGAGTATAAAACATATCAGTTTGGACCTGCTTTCTCAAATGAGAGCACTACTGAGATAAACTACCACTATTCCATCTATCCAATCGACATGTCTTGGGTGTTCAGGTAAAAAATTATGTAAATCGTACAGCAATTGAACAATATATACCTTCATTTTTCTGTTAGTTTCCAATTTTCTGAACCCGTTTCTCTGAGCTTTCCTTTCTGAACATCTGAATAGTAGTTTCCTCGTTGCAGGTTATTATCTTTCTACCGTACAGTTTCTGACTCTTTTACTTGCAATGTAAGAGCAATGATGATCTCTCTGCTATCATTATATGCATAATGTGATTTGCATAATCCTACTGTTTTCTCTTTTACTGCTTGTAGTATTCTTGTCAGTTTTTCCCTCTATCAATTACAACATTTTTGCACATATTTATTACAACCTTTGATGATGTAGGTATTTATTCTGCAGTGCTACTACACAGTTATATTTTTTACCGAATGATGGCCTTTTAACAAGATTTCTTTCCTCATATTCCAACCAGCTCTTCCGTTTCATTGATACTGTGATAATCACTGATGCTTCTGCATATTTGGATCCATTCTACTGAAGTTGTCTTTCTGATGCTGTAGTCAGACCCTATAAAAACTTGCAGCTGTTCTTCAGTAAAGTGAGATTTCAGGCTCTTCATTTGCTGTTTGAGGAATATTAAAGGTTCATTATTGCAGGTGCATTGTAATTATTGCCTGTTTTTTATTACTATTAATGCAACAGCATCCCTTTTCAAACCATGACTTTAATAGACGACTAATCTCAAGTGAAAAATAAACAGGGATTTTATCCTCAAGATGATTTCCTGTTATTAGCAAAGTTGTATTAAAAGAATACAAACTTTCATGCAGGATGGGAGGGTAAATGACAGAAAAACACCAGGTGCTGCTGCACACATAATTGAAGCCTTTGGAAAGATACTTCTGTTGGCTCAGAGCAACGTTGGCAAAAGTCTAGGAACAGATTGGCCAACCCCCTTGCTCAGAGACAGGGAAATGGGATTGAGTAAAAAATGTTGAACAATATCATACTGTCAAATATTACATCCTACAAATGTTATGATTAGCAAATGCTGTGATGAAGTATCACACACAGCAGGCAAAATACCTTTTTTGGGCCAATGCATAAAATTTTCCAGTTCATGTACTAATAAGTTAACACCACAACTATTTAGTGCAAGTTTTAGTGGAGTAAGGGCAGAGGTATTATGTATTATTGTTATGGGTATTACTATGTATGTAAAATGCATCCGGTGTGTTTTACGACAGCAAAAACAGGCCTCCATTGTCTGGTGACAGGATGATCTTGTCCTGCTGCTGTCAACAGATTTCCTGTTGTTTGCACCTTCCACCCCTGGGAACTCGCAGCGGGGAGTTTGCCATCAGTGCACCAGAAGATCACACCAGCAGGAGTGGCCGGAAAATTTTAGTTGACGTAATAGGTAATGTTAATCTGTGCGTTATACAGATGTGGAAGGTCCCAGGTTTGAACTTAACTGATCTCATCTGCAGTGTCACAGCTGGAAAATCATCCAGGATTTCCGCTCCTGATTTATACACAGCTGGGATCTGACTTTGCTAAGATGTCCTTGATTGTTGAATATTGACTTTTTAGGTGAAGTACAATTGCCCACTTCCAGAGAAAGAGCCAATAACTCCAGAATGGGAGGACAAAGTGGCAAGTATAATAACTAGTCAATCGATTTCCTTAAAAATGTGTTGAATGCTGTAAATAAATCAAAATGAATCTGTGGATCTATGAATTTTTGTGCTTTTGCAAATGTGTCAATCCTGGACAGACGTGTTATAAGTTTGCTTAATTAAATCTAAAACAACAAACCAGAAAAAACCAAATTCCATTAATTGTAACATGTTAATTGTTTTGGGATTCATTTTTTTAAAAAGAGTAACTGTTATCTACCAA
The DNA here is from genome assembly GCF_965287045.1 of Carcharhinus amblyrhynchos. Classification (NCBI taxonomy): domain Eukaryota; kingdom Metazoa; phylum Chordata; class Chondrichthyes; order Carcharhiniformes; family Carcharhinidae; genus Carcharhinus; species Carcharhinus amblyrhynchos. The sequence goes on from NC_137334.1 coordinate 48,016,835, forward strand.
ATGGTTAAAGAAAGGGAAGATCTGTTTCTATTTTAATATGCCAAGACCTGTATACTGAAACAGGTGTTTGATGTTTAAGCAAATTATTCACATCATTAGCGACAAAGTGGCAGGATTTTATGATCCAATCTGTTCAGTTGCGATCTGCTGAAACAAAAAAAATCTTTTGTGTCCTTGATAAACTCTTTCCTGGATATAATATTTGTCATATTTTATGATATGAAGAGGAATTAAAATAGGCACATAGAAATTGAGAATTGAAATAATTTTATTTCTCTTGCTTAAATTTATTATGGGGCAAAAATTAGCTTCACATGTTAGACCAATGCTGCTTATTAAGTTATGTTCTGGTCTCGTGCAAGATAGACCTATTTCATTTTGACCAGCTGTGACATTGGATTCTTACTGGAGAACATACAAACCATTAGTAAAATATCACATTTTGGGAAACTTGCAAAAGCTATTACAAGAGTGACTATTTCAATTGATTGCTATGTCTCACTGTTTCTTGATGGATGTGGCAGAACTAATGTTTATATATTGAGGGTCAGCTTGACTTTGTAATTCATTTAAAGTTATTTAGTTTGTTATTTCATTTCCATTTCAGAAATGAGGAACTGTCAATTTGTTTTAGTATACAAAACCTGCAGGGACATCTCAGGACTAATTGCAACATGTGTCCATATTTTCTTTAGCTTTTAGCTTTTGTCCTTATTTTCAAATGTCATGGTGTAAACTGGATGGGCCAAGTATCCCAGGATTAACTGTATCTGCATTGTTTTTTCCTTTCTCATTCTCCCTCGAGATCATGCCTAATTCTGGGGCCCTGCCCCAGATTTCTGTTCATTATCCTTCTGGGGTCTAGCTTTTCCAACTAGGAAGGGATGCCGTGATTCTGGAATCTGCTATGTTGCCAACCAGCACTGTTGTGTAAGATGTATTAAGACCCTCTGGCCCACAAAGTTGTGCTGAACATGTCCCTACCCTCACGATTACTACGCTTAACTATAACCCCCTATCTTACTAAGTTCCATGTACTTATCTAAAAGTCTGTTAAAAGACCCTATTGAATCCACCTCCACCACCGTTGCCAGCAGCCCATTCCACACACCCACCACCCTCTGAGTGAAAAATTTATACCCCTGACATCTCCTCTGTACCTACTCCACAGCACCTTAAACCTGTGTCCTCTTGTGGCAACCATTTCAGCCCTGGGAAAAAGCCTCTGAGAATCGACTCGATCAATACCTCTCAACATCTTATGCACGTCTATTAGGTCACCCCTCATCCTTTGTCTCTCCAAGGAGAAAAGGCCAAGCTCCCTCAATCTATCCTCATAAAGCATGCTCCCCAATCCAATGTAATTTACTATGGAACAAGGAGCTGTGAATTTGCTTTTGTTTGTAACTCTTAGAGTATTGTGATTTGTTAATTTTCTGATTTATCTTCAAGATAAATTTAACAACTTGTTTTCGTATACATAGTGGAAACTATTCTGGCTTCAATATATACTGAGTTTGCTTGATTGATCTGTGTTTTGGATATTTTGGCCTTGGAGGGAGTGCAGAGGAGGTTTACTAGGTTGATGCCGGAGTTGAAGGGGTTGAGCTATGAGGAGAGGCTAAATAAACTAGGCTTGTACTCATTAGAGTTTAGAAGAATGAGGGGAGATCTCATTGAGACATATAAGATGATGAATGGGATGGATAGGATAGAGGTGGAGAGACTCTTCCTGCTCAGAAAGGACAGTAGGACTAGGGGACACAGCCTCAAGATAAAGGGGGGGCGGTTTAGAACGGAGTTGAGGAGGAACTTCTTCACTCAAAGGGTGGTGACTCTCTGGAATTCTCTGCCCGTTGAGGTGATGGAGGCTACCTCGCTAAGTATTTTTAAGACGCAGGTTGATGGGTTTTTGATAAGCGAGGGGATTAAGGGTTATGGGGAGAGGGTGGGAATGTGGAACTGAGCCATGACAGATCAGCCATGATCTTATTGAATGGTGGGGCAGGCTGGAAGGGCTAGATGGCCTACTCCTGCTCCTATTTCTTATGTTCTTATGTTTTTCCAGACGACAGTATTTATTCAGTGACACTTTATAATGCGTACATAATTGGGTCCAGTTGCTTCCACGCTCTCGTTTGTATATGTTAACAAGGAAGTATGAAATAGGTCTGACTCACTCACAGGCTGTAATTCAGAAAACATCTACTGTCTTAGTTAGTTGCTTTTGCAGTTGAGGTGCACTTCCATTGTTCTCAAGGCTGGTGTAGATGAAAACTAAAAGTAAAACCTGCTACTTTGGTTGCAGAAAAAACAAAATTAAGAATTTGCGGTAAGCATATTTGAAGATGCTCCTGAAAACCTACCTGTTTGATCATGCTTTTGGCCATTTGTCCTGGTATGCTCTTCTGTGTGCAGGATTTTTATTGATATCACTTTTGTTAAATACCTTGGGACGTTTAACTATATTAAATGTACTGTATAAATGTAATTTGTTGTGTAAATTCACAAAAAATACCATGAAACTTTATAATATTGTTTTCCGTTTCCATTAAAACTTGTCTCATTGTAGCCCAGGCAAATTTCTCAAGTCACAGTTTCTGAAATGCATGAAAATCAAATATTTGTGGAAATATACATCTGTTTTCAAAATGGATATTTGAGGATTTTATAACACTGACTTTCTGCCTGGTTACAGCCTTCCACGTGAAATTTTGTTTAGTTATTAATGTGAACATTTTGTGTTTGTTCACCATTTGAACATAGTTTCAAATCCTTGATTACACCTATATTCTTCACACCCTTTGAATACATAAGCTATGTTAATCTTTTTGGTATTATAAGAGTCTGGAACATATTGGGTTAATGTGGGACTGAGTATAGTATTACTTACACAGTGACCTAAGAAAACACATGACATGCACCTAGAGGTCAATCTAGTGTTGGAAAGAACCGTGTGCACAAGCAAGCATGAAGACAACTCCTAGCTTGAATCCTTCACTGCATATGTGTTGTTGCGGACAATGGTTGGGGCAGGGGGGGTGGTTAATTTAAACAGCACTAATTTCTCCTCTTAACGTGTCTATAAGCAGGTGTTTTGATTTGTTTCCCTCTTTGAGTGGTGACATATTACCCACCCCCTCCGTTTTGTTGTGATTCAATTTTCAATTAATAATTCCACAGCAAGTTCAAGATAGAAAAATGGAAAAAGTTAGTTTGTTGCCCTCATTCAAAATGCTAAAGGACAGTTGGGGCATTGCCTCCATAATCAGGCAGTGAAGAGAAGGATAGACAAATGTATCTCCCACAAAATGTAAATTTTGTGGCACAGAGATCACAGGGAAACTAAATATTGATTCACATGAGTTCCAAATTCCAGAATCAAAATTCTTGAGGCATTCATTTAAAGAGGTTGGTGGGGTAGAAACCAATGCTGGATAATTCACTTTTCTTTTAGTGCTTACTTCACATGATGGGATAGGCGCGTAGAGATGAATTAATCTTAAAGGTCAATATACAGAATTTCCACCAGAAGCCATGTATGAGGGCCAGGTATTCTAACTGGGCAGAGTTCCTTTTCTGTTAGGTTGCTAATCAGATGGTGATGACCAGACTGAACTTTTAAATTCAGCAAGGCAACATTATTTGTTCCACAATATGGAAAATCAGTGAAATATATAACATTTTTATTTTGTTTAAAACTTTTTGACATGAGAAGTTTTTAGTTACTGAGGGAAAAATGGTGGATTTTCTTTCTCCAAGAAGTACTTGATTCAGCAAGAATCCATAATAGTGAAAGTTGTCCTGAACTCTTCGCTTAATGTTTTTGGACTTGCTCTTGGGGTTATATCACATAGGATCATAAGAAATGGGAGAAGGAATAGGCCATTTTCACATTATAAAATATTGTCATGGGATGTTACCATTTTGATGAGTTACCATTAAAACTGCATGATACAAGAAATTAGGTTAATATGGACCATTGGAGAATTAGAACCAAATTCAGCCTCTCTAGCAAGGTCAGCAATTTGATGCTTGAACCAATTAAGCCTATATTACTCACAAGCACTATGACTGATTAATTTACTATTGAAACTGGGGAGGCAGAAAAATTGCCTACGATTACTCTACATGCTAGAAATTCTGACGAATAAGATGGTTTTAGATGCATATGTAGCAGGAAGATACTCGGGCAGGTTGTATAGTTTTAGCTAGTTAAACTCTAGTTGTGGCCAATGCAGACATGGATGTCCTGAACTCTTCGCTTAAAGTTTTTGGACTTGCACTTGGGGTTATATCACATAGGATCATAAGAAATGGGAGAACGAATAGGCCATTTGGGCCCTGAAGCCTGCTGCCCCATTGAATAAGATCATGGCTGATCCAATTGTGGCTTTTCTGTCTACCTGTATAACCCTTGATTCCCTTGTAGATCAAAATCTGTCTAACTCGGCCTTGAATATATTTAATGAGCCAGTTTTTACTACTGTTTTAAGGAAGAGAACTCCAAAGACCATTGACCTCCTCGGAGTAGAAGTTCGTCCACGTTTCTGCCTTAAGTGGGGCACCTCTTATTTTGGAACAATGTTCCCTAATTACAATTCTGATGAAGGGCCATCCAGACTTGAAACATTGGTTCTATTCTCTCTCCACAGATGGTTAGACCTGCTGAGATTTACCAGCATTTTCTGTTCTTGCCCCCTAATGCTAGATTCCCCCATGAGGGGAACCATCTTCTCAGCATCTACTTTGCCAAGCTCTCTCAGGATCTTCTCATGTTTCAATGAGATTGCCTCCCATTCTTCTAAACCATTTAAATTTGCAGAGAATAAGTTGCTGTGTACGAATGTATGTCACTTGGAGCAAATATAAACGAGCCATTTTATGAATCTGATTATCTTAAATTGTTTGTAGATGTAGCTATTAGTTCATTCAAGATTGATTAATAAGTGCTGCCCAGTCACAGAATCGATAAATAGTCGGGCATTTGAAGGAAATAAACCTGCAGATTGTGGGGACAGAGCAGGAGTGTGAGACTGACTGCATTTCTCTATAGAAAGCTAGCATAGATTCAAAGGGCCGGATGGCCTCCATCTGTGCTGTAAATGACATTTTGACTTTGATTTTCTCAGTTTACGTTGAGTGAAAATTGCAGTTAGAAGTATGCAGTAGTTCTTTGCTCCAAACAAAACCAACAATTAATATAGATGAACAAGTAAATCAAATCTTAGCAATAATTTGTTATTTTCCTTCAGATTTTGTTTTTGTTTTTCAGAAACCCGCCACCTACGTTGTTATACCCGGAAAAATGGTGTACAGAATTCAACCACTTCATTTCACAGTGAGTAAGATTTCCTATCAATTTACTTGATAGATGTCCAGGATCTAACTCACCTGTCAAAGATGCATGTCTGTGGTATTACTTTTTGATATAATAGAAGGCTGATCCGATATCATCCATTTTATATCATCGCTGAAAGTTAGTTACGCTCAAAATCTATTAAATCAATGAAATACTGTATCATGTAAATCTTTCTGCAGGACTTATTGCTCAGTTCAGCCATAAATGATCGTTTTAGTAATGCAAAAGACACATTGTGATGTAGTACTTGCACTCTGCTGCTACAACTACACTGAAATTTATAAAATGCACAAAAGCAACCTTGAAGGCATTTTATGAAAATGCCTCCTGAGACTTGACAGGGAAATGTAACGTGCTCGTTTTTGAGTAGTGTACTGTTTGCTGGGCAATAGAATTGGTTTAACAACTGACAAGCGTTGTGTGTACAATTATTGCAGTCAAACCCGTGACTCTTAACCACACTGTGTTCCTATTTTTGCTGAGCTTAGACATTTGTAGGAGAGAAGCAAAAGAGTTTAGAATCACTGGCTTGAAGTTTCTTTTGTAGCTGCAGTGTTACTGTAGCCAGGATTTTGGACCAATGGGGATCCTGTACATCAGTTAGTGAACTGGTTGGGAAACCCTGTCAGTTCTATGGGGGACAACCAGCAAAATCAATTGCCCTTCAGGCACTTAAGTGGCCAGCGTTAGCCAATCAGAGACCAACAGCTCCTGATACTGTCAGCTATGGTGGCAGTTGGTAGCAGTACAGCCACCAGAGGTCCAGGATAATCGTGGGACCCAAGACCAAAGATGATTGAAGGCAAAGATTTTTAGCAGCTCCCTCTTCTCTCAATGCAGGTTCCCTTGATGGGCCCACTGGGAGACCACTGACAAACTCAACAGTCATTCTAAAGGCGCAGGAAAGTGATCCAGCCTCAAGACAAGTCTGTGAACCACCACTAAATTTTAGTGGGCTCAGAGATGACAGGTCATCATTAATGAGCCTATTTGACGTCCAGCTGCTGGCGGCCTGAAATGCTGTGTCAGTCCTCTTCTAACTTTTGACTAATCAGGGGAGGTTTTGCCACCAATGGGAGAGTGACCTGGCCACCGAGTTTACTGTCATGACTGGCTGCATTAAATCCAGTTCCCAGAGTTTTATTACTGCTTTAATAAACAGTAGGAAAAACTCCCTAGAGAGAAAATAAAAAAAAGGAGCAGATTCAGATGATCACAAAGTTTACATATTCAGGGTATGTTAATTTGCCTTAATATATTTTAAATGAGAAATTCTACTGATCACAAGACTGCATTTTTAAAATTCTTTTCCACTGTGATTACAAAGTGGGCCCTCCAGAATTCTAAAAACTATTCATGTAGTTTTAAAATCTGTAACTAATAGTGCAATGAACTGTTAGGATGCATCACAGTCACTGTAACAAAATTGCTGAACTACTAATGACAACATTGTGATAAAATGTTTAAAAGGTCCAAGCCCTCCCTAATTCAATTCAACCGAATTGTAAAAGCTTGGAAAAGCCATCATCAAAGAAGAACAAATGAGGAAACCCACAATAGATTCCCCACTTGGCACCCTCCCACCTGATTAAATACACCCTGCCTCCAAACCTGCCTTGGGGTAGAATATTAAATGCCACCCTCAGAGTATAATGATCGAATCATCTTCCGCGAGGGTACTTTGATCCTGATGCATGCTGCAATGTTGATACACCTTGCATGGTGTTGGAGAACTAAGAAATATCTTTAGTAACATTATCTAGCCTCAGTGGATTTTTGTGGCTTTCCAAGTACTTACAGCAGATAAAGTTTGTCAATTTTCTGCAAATCATCTGTAATTTTGAGTGTCCTGCTTGCAGTAATATTTAGTAAACTCAGAAGCCCAAGAATTCTTACCAAAAAAATGGCAAAAATGTGGAACTTGTTGCTGCAGGTTGGATGAAATAAATAGCATAGATGTATTTAAGGGAAAGCTGAAAAATCACATGAGGGAAGAAGGAATAGATGGCTCCAATGGTAGATTTAGATGGAAAAAGATGGGCAATGGCTCAAGGTAAAGACTAGGTGGGCCAAATGGCCTGTTTCAGTAACATGTATATGAAAACTGCTTATAATTTTATTTTTCAGAGTGAAATCATCAAACTCCCCATTTGTGGTCTTTATCCTATTTCTAATACTATTTTTATGTGGTGAATTTATCAGCATATAGATGTTGACAACTTTGTATGAATTATAAAATATATATGCATGATTACCCATATATGAGAGGCTTTCATGATGATGCCTCAAGTTAAGTGCAATGGTAATTCTATTACCTGACTTACTCCCAACGGCTCTCATCATTTCCGAGCAATTTATCCTTTTTATTGACAGAGGTCAAGCACTATACAAATCTTCCACTTGGCCTATTTCCCAAACCTTCAATGACTCACTTCTTACCACTGAAAGTACTGTATATGGATTGTAGTTAGACTGTGGTAAATGATTTAAGGTTGCTAGAGCTGCCAACTTAATCTTTTACCAGATTCTCCAGCTAGCTGTAGTGAGCTTGGTGAGTTTAGATTTGCCATTGACTGCATAAGACCTGTGCCTCAGGTGCCGGTGGTCCCAGGTTGCCACTGTGAAATACCAAACAGCATTTGATGTTAAAATGGTGTCTGATCTCAGATCAGATTGATTTGTTAATTTAAATTTAAGATAGTTCATTGATTTAGATTTTTGAATGTACCTTAGTAGAGCATCTTATAGCATAAATATCTTATAGCATAAATGTCATTACCCATTACTCTTGTCATGCTGGCAATAGCAGTAGCCATTTTATGGATAGTATGGGCTGACAAACAGTAATGAGGTAGATTGCCAGTTAGTCAGCTTTTGATGGTATCTGTTGAGGGAATAGTGTTGACCAGTTGCAAAAAGCACATCAAGCTAGTTTGCCCCATTATGAAGACATTGTACTAAACAGGTTGCTAATCTGTATGTGCAAAGAGTCTTGACATACTTCTCCTTATTTATGGGATGGTATAGGTTACTTGTCATTCTTCCATGTCAGGGACACTGTCAACTTATCTAGGTGGGGTAGGGTGAAAGGTTATCTCTGAATCATCTCTTCAGTGTGAAAAGAGCTTTATTAAGATGGCAGCCTATAGTGAACCTGCCTCATGGCAGTCATGTAACTATAGCAAATATAGCAGATTGGACAAGCAATACCGTTGTATTTCAAAACCCAGATCATCCCTCTTCATTTTGCACACAAGGGTCCAGTGAGAAAAAAAGATCAAAATAAGCCTGCACAGATGTCCATTGGAAAAATCTTAGCAGAACAGTCTGATGAAGAACTATACATGCTACAACAACTTGCTTCCATCAAGACCATAGGTGATTGGTTTGTGACTGTTACAGTGGTGACTGTAGAGGGAGAGTATCAAGCAAAATGTCAAATGAACATTGATGCAACATCATGACTTCACAAACTTGTGCAAAATGGCACAACGTGGTGATCTGAAAAAGAAACCCTTGAAAATGAGGTAGCAGTTATATGATGGTTGTAGGAGAGGACAAATTAGCCTGAGAGCCCAATGCAATGACAAGAGGGAAGATCAAGAGTTCCAGATCATAAAAGAGATGCAACAATCTCTCATCTCAACTGGAGCAAGTCTAAAACTTGGACTACTAACTCTGAATGTGCCAGCAGAAAAGGGGCAACAAAAAACCCTGGAGAGAGAGTGAAAGAAAGAAAAGAGAACAGAAACAAAAGATTCCAGAGAGGAGAAGACAGAAGAACCCAGCGAGAGGGAGACAATATTCAACCACACCACAAGATGATTGCAAACCATGCCAATGCAAAGCAGTGTATGAACAGAAGGTAAATGAAGCTGTTCTACAGGATAATGCATATATCACAGCTGAATTGGAAGATTTCAAGCACAAAATTAGGGGTAAGTTTTTCACTCAGAGGGTGGTGAGTGAATGGAATCGGCTGCTGTCGGTGGTGGTGGAGGCGAACTCTCTGGGGTCTTTTAAAAGACTTCTGGATGAGTATATGGGATTTAATGGGATTGGGGGTTATAGATAGGTCTATGGCTTAGTAGGTATACAAGTGATCGGTGCAACTAGTGGGCCGAAGGGCCTGTTTGTGCTGTAGTGTTCTATGTTCTATGTTAAAATGCAAGCTGAGTCTGCAACTCTAAAGATGCAAGATAAACTGAAGCCAGCCAGAGTACAAATCTTCAATGCAGTCACCAGGAGTTAGCTCACATGGAAACTTGGGAGAGGCATTGAGAAATTGTCACTTTAATCATATGCAGTGGAAGGGAACAACCAAATATACCTACGCAGAAGCAGGCATTTCTAAAAAACTAGCAAAGCTGTTCCTTCACAGCAGTCAGCTGATTAAGAAGGAGGGTTTTCAGCAGCTTTACTGAGTACAGAACTACCATAAATTCCAGAGGTCCATGGGTTGCCAACAATGGCAATGGGACAATAACAGTTAACACAGCAACAAATGCCTTCGGAATAACACTGTCTGGATAAAGAATTTCATCCAGACAAATTGCCAGTTTCAACACACATGCATGCCATTTCAGAGATCTGTTCAATTTAAAGACTATCAGGAGAATTTTCCCATCCAGTCCGTCATGGGAATCGTAGGGGGTGGGGAGGGGGCAGACCGTGCAAAGGTCCATTGACCTTGGGCAGGATTTTCCGGTTTTGGGGTGAATGTGGCCAGAAAACTCCGTCCTATGTATGCAATGCATGGACAGAGACTGAGTAATAGAACAAACAGTTGTTACTGCATGAGGATAATGGGTATACAGTGGTAACTCAGTCGCACAGGATTTTACATGCAAATGGGTCTTTTGTTTACTGGGAAAAGGGGATTGTGTGTATTTTTAGTTTGGAATGAAAAAGGGATGTTTGGGTCCTGAAATGCAACCATACCACATGTCTGAGCTGGCTTTCCATGTGACTGTGTCATGTGAGAAGCTCACCATATGCTGCCATCCTGGAACAGTTCAGTAAAACCTTCTTGGAAACAAATAGCTTTTATAGTTTATGTAGATAGCTGCCGTGTGTTTTGTTATTGTTGGAGGGCACTAGGTATTTATTTCTGTTACTTCCCATCGTTTTGGAGAACCTGGTCAGTTGACTCTTCTCACTTTTCTGTTGTAATGATTTCCTTTCCAAATCTTTGATCAAGGATGTGATATTAGAACACTAGTATACTTCCCATACAGAATCATCTTTGGATTCTTTATCTCTGGCCTTAAAACAATCCCAGACAAAACTTGCATACTCCAAGATTGAACAAACAGATATTTGGTAAGATGTAAACTCTGATGTTTTCATTGCAAGGCCTCAGAAATCCAAGAACTTTGTTTGCTTTACATGTAATCTGTTGATTGTGGAAACCCCAATGAAGATTGTTTCCAAGAAGACCTGGTGCCATTGTATGCTCAGTTGCTCTCTACTATGGCAGAGCAGTGTCTCTCTCTATAAAATGCAAGGACTGCTCCTTGAGGCCAAGGATATATATTCCAGTGCTCAAGAGTTAACTCTAACACATTTAATTAATTGGATGAAGGGCAATTGAGAACTACCTAGCATGAGAATTAGTTTTTCCCCAAGCAGATCTAACAGTCAGTCAGCTCTCTGCTCTGTGCCCTTGAGGAGATTTTAAAGGACATTGCTGGTACAGTTGTGACCTCTTTTGTTCCTTTTTATTTTTTCCCCTTTTCCAGTTGAATATCAGATTGTCCAGTCAAAACCTTATTGAAAATATACATGAACCCATGATGAACTCAGTGTTCCAAATACTGTCCTATTTTTAATTGCTGTATCCCCAATCTATTAATGAATTCTGCAGCCAGACTTGGCTTTTAAAGGTTTGTCATATCCATTAGACGTGAAAGAGATCATAAACTTTTTAAATCAAATCTTTTTGCCGATTTTAAAAAATTATTTTGCTGAATGAAAAGATGGCTACCACAGGGCACTTCCAACAGTAGTTATAGGACAAAAACTTGGAAAAATACATCTTAAAAGAACATTTTAAAGGAGAAGAGAGAGAGAGGTTTTAGGGAATTCCAGAGCAGTAAGGACGAGACAACTGAAGACATGGTGAAGTGATTAAACACAGTAAGAAGTCTCTCAACACCAGGTTAAAGTCCAACCAGTTTATTTGGTAGAAAACCACACTATTTACTATCAACCTGGTGTTGTGAGACTTCTTACTGTGTTTACTCCAGTCCAATGCCGGCATCTCCACATCACGTCTACCATCGAAGTGATTAAAGTCAAGGATGGATTAGAAGATTGCAGAGATCTCAGAGGTTGTTGCGTTGGAGGAGGATGATGGGGAATGGTGAGGTCATGGAAGGGCTTTAAACATGAATGAGAATTTTAAATTCAAGGCTCTGTAGACTGGAAGCCAGTGCAGCCCAGTGATTATAGGAGTGATGGATGAAAGGGACATGATGTGAGGATGTAGACAACAAAGTTTAGATGAGCTAATGTTCATGTAATTAGAGGCTGGCCAGGAGAGTGTTAGAATAGGAAGAGGCAAAATTTGATAGCACCAAAAAACGGACTTGAGAATTTTGATGCATGATGCATGATTGTGGTAGTTGGAGATCAATCATCTCAGCTCCAGGATATCACTGCAGGAGTTCCCCAGGGTAGTGTCCTAGGTCCAACTATCTTCTCCTACTTCATCAATGACCTTCCTTCTATCAAAAGATCAAAAGTGAGGATGTTTGCAGAAGACTGCACAACGTTCAGCACCATTCACAACTCCTCAGATACAGAAACAGTTCATGTCCAAATGCAGCAAGACCTGAGTATCCAGGTTTGAGCTGACGAGTGGAAAGTAACATCTGTATCACAGAACGGCTGTCTCTGAGAAGAGAGAATCTAACCATAACTCCTTAACATTCAGTGGCATTACCATCACTGAATATAATCATAGATTCCCTACAGTGCAGAAAGAAGGCTGCACTGACTTTTGACAGAGTATCTTACCCAGGCTCTCTCCCTGCCCTAATTCACTAACCAATCCTGCACATTTACCTTGGCTAATCTGCACTTCTTTGAACTCTAATGGGCAATTCACCTAACCTGCACATCTTTGGACTGGGATGAATTGGAGCATGTGGAGGAAACCCACTCAGACATGGGGAGAATGTGCAAACTCCACAGTCACCCAGTGCCAGTATTGAACCTGGGTCCCTGATGCTTTGAGGCAGCAGTGCTAACCATTACGCCACTGGTGACTGGAAGAGGAACAGATGCCTTGGTATCACCATCACCACCTGGAGGTTCCCCTCCAAGTTACTCAACTTCATGACTTGGAAAAATATATTGTTGTTCCTTCACTTTCACTGGGTTAAAATACTGGAATTGCCTCCCGAACAGCACCGTAAGTATATCTACACCTCAGGGACTGCAGCGGTTCAAGAATGCAGCTCACCACTGCCTTCTAAAGGACAACTAGGAATGTGCAATAAGTGTTGGCCTAGCCAACGACGCCACATCCCAGAAAATGAATTAAAAAAATTAATCTGTGCTTGATTTCTTGTGATGCAGGCAACACACAAACTTCATCCAGCATGGTGGCACAGTGGTTAGTACTTGCTGCCTCATAGCACCAGGGACCCAGGTTCGATTTCAGCTTCGGGTGCTTTTGTGTGGTGTTTTGATGTTTGCTCCCTGTCTGCATGTGTTGCCTCTGGGTGCTCCAGTTTTCTCCTTTGGCTTAAAGATATGTAGGTTAGATGGATTAGCCATGGTAAATGTGCAGGGTTAGGGTTAAGGTAAATAAGTTTAAGTTTATTTATTAGTTTCACATGTAGCTTATATTAATACTGCAATGAAATTACTGTGAAAATCGCCAAGTTGCCACACTCCAGTGCCTGTTCGAGTACATTGAGGGAGAATTTAGAATGGCTAGTGCGCTTAACCAGCCCGTCTTTTGGACTGTATGTGGAAACCGGAGCTGCCGGAGGAAACCCACACAGACATGGGGAGAATGTGCAAACTCTGATCAAACGGTGACTCAAGCTGAGAATCAAACCCAGGTATCTGGTGCTGTGAGGCTTTAATGTGAACCACTGTGCTAGCAAATGTATGGAGATTGTTGGGTGAAACTAGGTACAAAGAACAACCCAGCACGGGAAACAGGCCCTTCGGCCCAACGAACCCGCGCCGCCGCATCATCCTACACCTATTCTACCCTGCGTGTCTACGAATGGAACCCCTAACTTAGCCAGATTCAGGGGAGAATAGTGTCAATTTGGTAAACCAGTCAGCCTAAGAGCACATCTTTGGGGTGTGGGAGGAAACCGGAGCACCCGGAGGAAACCCACGCAACCACGGAGAATGCGCAAACTCCCACAGACACAGGCCCAAATCCATGTATCTGCACAGCTAGCAGTGCTAGTCACTGAGCTGTTGCGGCGCCCGTCTACCGGTCCAGGATCAAGCACACACACCGACACGAAGTACTAGGCCACTCCCAGAACCTCCAAGAGCAGCCACGCACGACCCACCGTGTGCATGCCCCTTGTTTGACAACAAGGTGGACCTCCACCTGCGGAATAAAAAGACAAAAACGTTAACATACAAGTCTGCATTTCCGGTGTCTCCCGAGGCTCTGACCTTATTTAATACCCCCTACTATAACCCTCCATCCTCGTTTCGCTCATGTGTCTGTCTAAGTGAACCTTAAACGAGTCCAACGTTCCTGCCTCCACCACCCTACTCGGTAGCGCGTTCCATACCCCCATGACCCTCTGCGTGAAGAACCTTCCTCTCACATCCAAATTATACCTCTCCCCCCTCACCCTTAGATCATGACCTCTCGTAATTGTACCCAGTCTAGGGAGCAGTCTCTCACTATTGACTCTATTTATTCCCTTCAGTATCTTATATACCTCTATCATGTCCCCCCTCAATCTCCGTCTTTCCAAGGAGAAAAGTCCCAGTTTCTCCAACCTTTCCTCGTAACCCTGTTCCTCCATGCCAGGCAACATCCTGGTAAACCTCCTCTGCACCCTCTCCAGAGTCTCCACGTCCTTCCGGTAGTAAGGTGACCAGAACTGGACGCAGCACTCCAAATGCGGTCTAACCAACGTTCTGTACAACTGAAGCATTAGACGGCAGCTCTTATATTCTATACCCCTTCCTATAAAGGCTAACGTTCCATAAGCTTTCCTCACAACCTTCTCCACTTGTGTCGCAACCTTCATAGACTTGTGTACCTGCACTCCCAGGTCCCTCTGCATTTCTATACTCCTAATCGGTCTACCTTTTATCATGTAGCTCCTCTCTGCATTATTCCTTCCAAAATGCATCACCTCGCATTTGTCAGGATTAAATTCCATCTGCCCAATGTACCAACCTATCTATATCCTGTTGTATCACCTGACATTCCACTTCAGTATCTGCCAACCCTGCCATCTTGGTGTCATCCGCAAACTTGCTGATCACACCACTTACACTCTCTTCCAAGTCGTTTATGTATACTACAAAGAGGAGAGGTCCCAGTACTGAGCCCTGTGGCACACCACTGGTCACTGGCCTCCAGCCCGAAAAGGTCCCCTCAACAACTACCCTCTGTCTCCTATTGCCCAGCCAGTTCTCAATCCACCTAGCTACCTGACCTCGTATCCCATGCGCCTTAACCTTTTCTACCAGCCTACCATGAGGGACTTTGTCAAACGCCTTACAGAAATCCATTTAGATGACATCAACGGCTCTCCCATCGTCAACCGTTTTTGTCACCTCCTCAAAGAATTCTACCAGATTCGTAAGGCAAGACCTCCCCCTAACAAAGCCATGTTGCGTATCCCTAATCAGATCGCAATGCTCCAAATGCTCATACATCCTACCCCTAAGTACTTTTTCCATTAATTTTCCTACCACCGATGTCAAACTCACCGGTCTATAATTTCCAGGGTTACCCCTACTACCTTTTTTAAACAGCGGTACCACATTAGCTACCCTCCAGTCTTCTGGGACCTCACCTGTGCCCAAAGAAGAGACAAAGATTTGCGCCAGAGGCCCAGCAATTTCATCTTTCACCTCCCTAAGCAGCCTGGGATATATACCATCAGGCCCTGGAGCTTTATCCGTCCTTACACTACCTAAAAGCCCTAGCACTTCCTCCCTCGTAATAGATATTTCCTGCAACTGATCCACAGCTCCCTCCAAGACACCGCACGACACCGAACCCCTCTCCTTCGTGAACACCGACGCAAAGTATTCATTCAGGATCTCCCCCATTCCCTCCGACTCAATAGATAACTCCCCACTTTTGTCCCTAAGAGGACCAATTTTCCCCCTAACTACTCTCTTGCTCCTAATATAGGAATAAAATGCCTTTGGATTTTCCTTAATCCTACCAGCCAAAGCCATTTCATGCCCTCTCTTCGCCCTTCTAATTCCCCTTTTTAGCTCCCTCCTACTCTCTCTATATTCCTCCAGCGCTCTCTCCGTCCCCAGTTGTTTCAACCTAACATACGCCTCCCTCTTCTTCTTGACCAAGTCTTTGATACCCCCTGTAATCCACAGCTCTCTAATCCTACCTTTCCCATCCTTCCGCTTAACTGGAACATACCTCTCCTGCAACATTTTCATTTTGCCCTTAAAAGCCTCCCACTTGCCAACCGTGGACTTGCCAGCTAACAGTCCCTCCCAATCAGTGTCCTGCAGCTCCCTCCTAATCCGGCTATAGCTCGCTTTTCCCCAGTTCAGCACACTCCCGTTCGGCTGGCACTCATCCCTTTCCATTTTTATCCTAAAATAGACGGACTTGTGGTCACTGTTAGCCACATGTTCGCCTACCTCTACCTCAACCACCTGCCCCGGCTCATTACCCAACACTAAATCCAGTATAGCCCCTTCCCTAGTCGGGCTAGTTACATACTGCTCTAGAGACCCTTCCAAAACACATTTTACAAACTCCTCTCCCTCCGTACCCCCGGTTCTAGGCCCCCTCCAATCCACTCCAGAAAGATTAAAGTCACCCACTACAACCACCCTATTCTTCCTGCACCTATCCAAAATGCCCCTGCAAATGCCTTCCTCCACTGACCTCGGGCTGTTGGGTGGCCTATAGTATACCCCTAGCATCGTAATCTCTCCCTTTTTATTCCTCAACTCCACCCACAGTGACTCAATCCCTATCTCTTCTAAGATGCTCTTTTGGAGAGCCGGTGCAAACTTGATAGGCTGAATTGCCTCCTTCTGCTCTTGGGATTCTATGATCATTTAAATTATAATAGCACGCAACCTGGTGCCAAACATGATGTTGAGAGGCTGTGTACCTCACTAGGGGAGCCAAGCGTCTGGTAGCCTGCGTGATTTAAAACCATCTTGCACCTCTTAAAGGGGTTAGATTTGGCTGGGGCAGTTGTTAGAAGTGGCTGGGTAAGAGTCTGACTTGCACGAAGAGTAACTAATGGCACAACAGGAGAGGAAACACACTCCTAAGTTCTCATGAAGACTCAATGCACTACACCCCCATCATTCACCTGTCAACAATCTCTGTCAATCATGATGCATACTTGACGTTCATCAGTTCATCCTCACACATTTAACACTGCTGCAAGATTCGCACACAAATCACACATACACTGCAGCTGTTCTTTCGTGGCAGCCACACAAGCATATCACACCACACATACAGACACACTTTCTTCTCTCTTGCAGGAGAAGGTGACCCATAATTGAAGACAGCAACACCTAATAGGCAGGGGACAGATATGGCTGCATGTCCTGAACTCCATGGAAGGAGATAGTGCTCACTATTAGAGCTGCCATGATTGAGGCTGATGACTGTAGACTCATACCTAATCTTCCGTCTCACATCCCTCATCCCATAGTCCCTTCTGATTTACAATCTGCATGTGATTAAGCATACTTTCCGCTATTCACCTTACCACAAACTTAATCTTCTGTTATTCTCTTTTCCAACACCTAAGAACTATAACCTGGACAGGCAGGGATGGAAGAGAAAGAAGTGAAAAAATGGAATTAAATAGAAACACCAGCACTCTCACACTCAGCCAGCAGTTCAGAAACTGATGCTGTGTGCTATAGAAGATGACGTTGAAGTGGGACCTGCATGATTGAGATGCTGGACACAAGTGGCCTGTGGAAAGGGCAGAGGAAAGGACAGCACAAGTGTCAGTTTGCCACTGGAATAGGCAAAAACATACAGAAGGCGGGCACTAAGAAAATGCACAGGGGTGATTAGTTGACTTTTGTATGGAATATTGGATGGTTTGATTCATAAAATTGGTATGGATTTTTTTTGGTCATAGCTTTTATTTTAACATTGTGGCCAAGGGGGCACAGGTCAATAAAAAGGAAAAGGTAAGGTGATTGGTGTATTGGGCTTTCTGTTGCTGGTACTGCAGTTGGATGAGTTGATCACAGACAGCCCTGCCAAAGGGAAACAAAATGCTGGAAATCTGCAGTCAGCAGCACACCTCCCCCGGGCAATCTTGTTTCTTTTTTGCCCCATCATCATTCTCTGTAGCCCTGTAGACAAATATTTCTGTTGTTCAGTCTCTTCTCTTCTACCCTATCACAGATTTCTCTTTTGTTCACATCCCACTCATTCAATATGTATATATTATGAATAATTTGGAAGAGGGAATTGAATGTATTATCTCCAAATTTGCAGGTCATCCAAAGTTGAGTGGGAGGGTGAGCTGTGAGGAGGATGCAGAGATGCTTCAGCATAATTTGGAGAGGCTGTGTGTATGGGCATATGCATGGTAGATGCAATATAATGTGGACATGTGTGAGGTTATGCACTTCAATAGCAATAATAGGAAGACAGACTATTACCTGAATGGATGTAAATTGAGCGAAGTGGATACTCAGCAAGACCTTGGTATACTTGAGCATCAGTCGCTGAGAGTAAGTGCGCATTTACAGCAGGCAGTAAAGAAGGCAAATGGTATGTTGGGCTTCATAGCAAGAGGATTTATGTATAGGGTTAGAGCTGTTTTGTTGCAATTGTATAGGGTGTTGGTGAAACCACACCTGGAGTATTTTATGCAGTTTAGGTATCCTTACTGAGGAAGGATGTCCTTGCTATAGAGGACGTACAGCGAAGGTTTACTATCTGATTCCTGGGATGGCAGGTCTATCATATGAGGAAAGACTAAGTTGATTAAGATTATATTCACTGGAGTTTAATGAGTGAGAGGCCATCCAATAGAAACATATAAAGTTCTCTCCGGTCCGATGGTAGTGGGCTATCGTTGATATTTGCTTACGAAGTCAGTTACAGATTTCCTTGTTCTAGCAGGATTAGAAAGGGTAGATTCAGAAAGAATATTCCCAATAGTGGGAGAGTCTAGAACTAGGAGTCATAGTTTGAGGATAAGGGGTAAACCTTTTAGAACTGAGGTGAGGAGAAATTTCTTCACCCAGAGTATGGTGAATATGTGGAATTCACTACCACAAAGTAGTTGAGGCCAAAAAGTTGTCTGATTTCAAGAAGAAATTAAGTATAGGTCTTGGGGCTAAAGGGATATGGGGAAATGGGGGGGCGTCAGGATATTGAATTTGATGATCAGCCATGATTAAAATGAATGGTGGAGCAGGCTTTAAGGGCCAAATGGCCGCCTCCTGCTTCTAGTTTCTATGTTACTCTTTGCTCAAAACCCACTTTATTCTAACTTTTCTCAGTTTTGATGAAAGGTCACAGAACACATTAACACTCTTTCTCTCTCTACTGATGTTGCCTAAGCTACTGAGTATTTCCAGAAATTTGAGAAGGCACCAAAACGTTGAGATGAGATTGATTTGAGATGAGGAATCTGGACAGAGTAGATGGGGAGAAACTCATTGGTGGAAGATTTGAGAAGCAGAGGGCAGAGATTTAAGATAATTAGCAAAAGAAACAACAGAGACTCAAGGAAAAACATTTTCATGCAATGATGTGTTGATTGACTCTTCTGGTTCTTCCTCAATTTTTTGTCATTTAACTGGTAGCAAGAACTGATGTGGAAATGCCGGTGTGAAATCAGATGAAATCAAAGTTCTCAGCCAAAGGCTCAATTTTTGCCCCACTACCAAAATAGACCCCATCAATCCAACAGCAGACACAGAGGAATTCATCAAGTGAATGAGGCTGCGGGAGTTCTCCCACAAACCCCAAGAGGCAACGACAAACACAATGAGACAGCCAATGAACAGGAACAGCCAACAGATCCACAGTGCTGCAACCGGAAAGGAAAGAGTCGAATTGGACTCCTCCAGAAGGCCTCGGTTTGACATGTCAAACCATCAGGAGTTGCATCAACACCAAATTCATCAGCCACACTCACAAGACAGCCCCGAACATCACCCAAGCACAACGCAGCAACATCCGCGCTCCCAAGACCAATCGCAACATTGTCATCAAACCAGCAGACAAAGGAGAGACCATCATCATACTTAACAGAACAGGTTACTGCAAAGAAGCGTACTGACAACTGAACAACGAGGAACACTATAGACAATTACCCACAGACCCGACCAAAGAACACACCCTTCAACTCAACACTCTGATCAGGACCTTTGATCCAGATCTTCAGAGCACCCCCCCATGCTCTCATCCCACGTACTCCCCGCGTTGGAGATCTCCACTGCCTCCCGAAGATACACAAAGCAAACACACCTGGCCGTCCCATTGCATTGGGCAATGCGACCCTGTGCGAGAACCTCTCCGACTACGTCGAGGGCATCCTGAAACCCATTGTAGAAAGAACCCCCAGCTTTTGTCATGACACTACGGACTTCCTACAGAAACTCAGCAACATGGTTCGGTTGAATCAGGAGCACGCCTTGTCATAATGGATGTCTTGGCACTCGATACCAGCATCCCCTACGATGATGGCATTGCTGCAACTGCCTCGGTACTCAACGCCGACAACTGCCAGTTTCCAGATGCAATTTTACAAGTCATCAGCTTCATCCTGAACCACAATGTCTTCACCTTCAACAACCAATTCTTCATCCAGGCACACGGAACAGCCATGGGGACCAAATTCACACCTCAATATGCCAATATCTTCATGCACAGGTTCAAACAAGACTTCTTTACCGCACAGGGCCTTCAACCGATGCTATGCACTAGATACATCAATGACATTTTCTTCCTTTGGACTCACAGTCACTGAAACAATCACTGAAACAACTATATGATGACATCAACAAGTTCCATCCCACCATCAGACTCACAATGGACTACCCTCCAGAATCGGTTGCATTCTTGGACACACGCATCTCCATTAAGGACGGTCACCTCAGCACCTCACTGTACTGCAAGCCCACGGGTAACCTCACGACGCTCCACTTCTTCAGCTTCCACCCTAAACAGTTAAAGAAGCCATCCCCTATGGACAAGCCTTCTCTATACACAGATTCTGCTCAGGTGAGGAGGATCGCAACAGACACCTCCGGATGCTGAAAAATGCCCTCATAAGAACAGGATATGGCGCTCGACTCATCAAATAACAGTTCTGATGTGCCACAGCAAAAAACCGCACCAACATCCTCAGAAGACAAACACGGGACACGGTGGATGGAGTACCCTTCATCGTCCAACATCTTCATGCACAGGTTCGAACAAGACTTCTTTACCGCACAGGACCTTCAACCGATGCTATACTCTAGATACATCGATGACATTTTCTTTCTTTGGACTCATGGTGAACAATCACTGAAACAACTATATGATGACATCAACAAGTTCCATCCCACCAGAGCGGAGAAGCTATGACATCTTCTCTGGAGTCTTCAAAATGCCATTGATGAAGACGAACATCTTGCCTGGGCCATCCCCACACCCCACTTGTTGCCTTCAAACAGTGGCACAACCTCAAACAGATCATTGTCCACAGCAAACTACCCAGCCTTCAGGAGTACAGTGACCACAACACCACACAACCCTGCCACAGCAACCTCTGCAAGACGTGCCGGATCATCGACACGGATGCCGTCATCTCACATGAGAACTCAATCCACCAGGTACACGGTACATACTCTTGCAACTCGGCCAATGTTGTCTACCTGACATGCTGCAGGAAAGGATGTCCTGAGGCATGGCACATTGGGGAGATCATGCAGACACTACGACAACAGATGAATGAACACCGCTCGACAGTCACCAGGCAAGAGTGTTCTCTTCCTGTTGGGAAACTCTTCAGCAGTCACGGGCATTCGGCCTCTGATCTTCGGGTAAGTGTTCTCCAAGACAGCCTTCACGACACGTGACAGCGTAGAGTCACTGAGCAGAGACTGGTAGCCAAGTTCCGCACACATGGGGACGGCCTCAACCGGGATGTTGGGTTCATGTCACACTATCTGTAACCCTGACGACTTGCCTAGACTTGCAAAATCTCACTAACTGTCCTGTCTGGAGACAATACACATCTCCTTAACCGGTGCTTAATGCTCTTTCCACTCACATTGCCTGTACCTTTAAGACTTGATTACCTGTAAAGACTCACATTCTAATCATTATTCTGTAAATTGAGTTTGTGTCCTTATATGCCCTGTTTGTGAACAGAACTCTACTCACCTGACAAAGGAGCAGCACTTCAAAAGTGTTTGCTACAAATAAACCTGTTGGACTTTAATCTGGTGTTGAGACTTACTGGGCAAGAACTGTGCATTCATGGTAAGGTTTTGGACCATGCAACAGACTACTTGTCTAAGAACATATGAAATTGGAACAGGACTGGACCATTGAGCCCTCCTTGTCAATTGGGAGTACATCCTATAATATAAAAGCATTAGCTAACCCTTGCTAGGTCTGCTAACCCTGCAACCTGGGAATTCAAGCTGGACTTTGAAGAGATCCCACTGTTGCAGTGAGGAATTTTAAATTTCTGCCTTTCGCTTCCAAACCTTTCTATCGAATTTTTGTCTGTGTGTGTCTGCTTCTTGAGCTGTTCTTCAGGTCAGAATGCTTCTTTGAATTTTTTTTTAAGTCTTGCAGATTTTTTTTTTTCTCTGCATTTTTGTGAGGCTTTGAGTTTTTTCATTACCTGCCACCATATTGTAAGGTTCTGTCCAACCCCCAAGTGCAGGTCACCACTGTGTACATGGTACTCTATACTCAGTCCCATGTTAACCATATATGTGCCAGACCCTTATGCTACAGGCACCTTCTTAGTGGAAACCTCCAACACACTGTTTCTTGTGAAGGTTATGGTAGAAGAATTGCTCCCTGAAGACTTAGTTGGACATGGCTTTTTGCTCCATGACTTACCACCCCCATCTCCCTCCTCCCACTTCAAGCAACTTGTCGTCCTCTATAACCTATTGTACCTGTCTTGGAGTGCGTGGACTGAACAGAAACCTTGAAGTCAGGACCATTATGTCAACCAGGTAACGAAAGCATGGATGAGACATTCAGCAGCAGATGAACTGAAACAGTGGCTGAGTTGGACAATATCACAGAGGTAGCAGTTGATATCTTGGCGATGGAACAGATATGTGAATGGAACTCATCCAGGATTCTGTACAATACACAGTCTGGAAATTGATACAGGCAGTGTGCTGGAGATCCTCCATTAATATGTAAATAAGTTTAGAGTATTAACAACTAAAGCTTCTGACACGTTGGCACATATTGTGAGCAGCTCATCATGTGAAATTTTGAGAATGGTATATTTGTTTTTACTGATTCCTATTCTGATTGAAATGCTGTCTGAGTTTAGGTAATACAAGTCCTAATACTTCTGTTCTATAACTGCCTGGTCTGTATTCCGTCTTGCCTATTCATAGCTGAATATTCTTTTCCTAAGTGTGAAAGTAAGGCTTTCCAATGCAGCCATCTGATTTACTATTAACAAAATGGCAGTTTACATCATTAAGGCATAGCAACACAAACAATGTTATCAGCAACTGCAAGCTGTCTGCAGATTTTCAAGCCACATCCCACAGAACCATATGTAGGTGTCTGTTCTTGTTCACGGGTAATAAATGCCTTATCCTCAGCTTCCAATTATGGCAGCAAATAGCTGCTCAGTGTGACAGAATGGAAATGGTTTTTAGATGCCTAGTTGCTAGATGGCAGCAAATGGTTGCAACCTGTGGTTAATGTAGTGACACTAATGAATTCTGAGAATTAATTTTCAGCTAAGGAAGCCTGATGAAGGCTGCCAGAATGTCAAACAAGATAAGAGATTGACTGTCACTGGGATTTGAGTTTATTTGTTTTCTGCTGGTGGGTGATTGTTCCCGATCTCTCAAATTGGGAGGTGGTGGTGTGAGCTACACCACAAGCTGTCTGGCTGATGTTGCATATAAACAAAACAGATTAATCATTACATACCACATAATCTAAATCTAAAACATTTTATTAACATAGAACCATAAACTTCATTTTTCCATTACAAAAATATTTTTCAATAAAAATATTAGAATTAAATAAAAATTTTGACATTCTCTGAATCAGAAATTTAATTCATAATTTTGCGTATTTGGATAGCAAATGAAAAACCTTACATTTTACTTACCCTCCATATCAGATACACTGATCTGGTCTTTTTTACTAAATATAACTTTCTCAAATGTTTATATGTCCTTTAAACATTGGTCCTCGCAGCCAGTGGTAGAAGGTTGTAAATTAAATTGATTTGAAGAATAAGCGAAATGATTAATTTCTCTGCTTGGATGAACTTATTGATATGTATTAACAAATGCATTGGAAAAGGTGGATGAGATAAGTCACCAGTTTTTCAGCTTTACTAAGGCGAACTGCAGTGTACAATAATAAGCACAAACGACACCCAGCAAATCCTGCTTACATCACTGCCAGGAATATGCAGAAATAAATGTGTGAGATAGTGGCAACCAACACACAAACTGTAGCTGTAGAGCACATAGATGATGTGGAATGTCCTTAGAGGATAGGGCATTAGAGCGATTGTGAAATTGGGCTAAACAAAGGAACAACCAATAATGGTAGCTGCTTATCACTTGCCGGTACAATTGTAGTTCAAGAAATTATACTTTATCTCTCCTTTAATGGTAGGTGAAACTTCTGTAACTATATAAATAAGATTGGTTTCTATGTATTATGCTTATAATGTCTGTGTTTAACTTTCCGTCGTTCTCTGAAATGTAGAGCATGATATAGTAATTGTAAGTACTAAAGCTTGGAGTCCACATGGACATTTTAAATACAGATTCTAATTTGTGAAAGAGATTTTGAAATGTTTGTGAAAAAACTGTGGATGACCTTTTGCCTACCTTAAACAGCAAATGATTGAGACCTAAAACAGTGGTAAATCAACTATCCATCTTTCAATTTATTTTCATTAATATGAAAGCAACATAGTATCAAATTAAGTAGCACTAATGTCCCAAAGTATCAAACGAAGTTGAAATCTGTAAACTATTAAAATTATTTTGATGTTTTAATTCTTCATAATTCTTGGCTCTAAGATATGATTTCTATCCACATCAGTCCCTCAGAATACTTCACTGAACAGATAAAAACTGACATTGATTTATCTTTTTCAAAACTCTTGCAGGTTTTGTTTGGGTTTATTGAATCATTTAAAAAATACGAACAATTTCCATATTAGTTACCAAAAGGAATGTGATTACATAGCGCACAGCTTTGTACTGTATGTTCTCAGTTTGTGTTACACTTTTAAATAATATGATTATTTCTGTACAGTATTTAAATGACATGTCTGTTCAACATTTTTATTTGTCATTTTCCCCCTTTCTCTAGATGTCTGATTAAGGACTTTGAAAAGCGCCCATCTGTTAGTTACTTGCTGAAACACCCATTTATAAATATCGCTCGTGGGAAAGATGTGACCCTACAACAGCAATTAGCTAACCTGATCAAAGTACAACAGCAGTATTCAGCAAAAACAAGGTATGATACAATAATATCATAAAATAGTTTTACCTGAGATATTTAAAGGAATTTAAAGTGGCTAATAGTAGCTGAAAATATTGTGTAAGTGAACAATTGCATTTCATATTACTGGTAATGTGAGTGTATTGCTAAATAGTTTGTAAGATTGTAATGTACTTATAGCAGAATATAGTCAAAGTCAGTCATACTAATGTGCAATTGTTTGCATCACGTCAGTGTCAATTGGTGCAGAGTTTTTGTTTACAGGTTGTTTTGCAATACTTGAATATGACCAGAGAGTGGCAGGATGCAGCTATTGTTTGTAAAAGGCTACTTGATAAAATAATTTTCATTCAGTTCTATAGAACTAATTCAGCTCCATAGCACCTGTAATTTGATGATACAGATATAGATGCCACATAGGGCAGTACAGTGGCATAGCGGATGTACTGCTGCCTCACAGCCTGTATTTGATTCCAGCCTTGGGTGACTGTGCGGAGTTTGCGTGTTCTCGCTGTGTCTACACGTGTTTCGTCCCACAGCCCAAAGATGTCCAGGGTAGGTAGATTGGCTATGCTAAATATTGCTCGTGGGAAAGATCCTCTTAGTGTCCAGGGGATGTGTAGATTAGGTGGATTAGCCCTGGAAGTTAGGAAGGTTGTGTGAGACAATTGCTTTAAAATTTAAGCACAGATAAATTGGTATGGAGTGGTAAACCAGTCTGAGGAAGCTACAGGCCATGACTATTTTTGGCAGATTTTGCTTTATAGTACTCCTGTGCAGCACCTAGAGTTTTTTTTTTACCTTAAAGGTGCTATATAACTACAAATTGATTTTGTGTACTTGAAAAACAGATATATTTTAGCTAATAAGTGGCGTTCAGCTCATGAGAAAAGCGACTCCAAATTTCTTTCGACATCAACAAATAATGTTTCTACTGCTGGCATCTTTCTGAACATCCCAATGAACAAATGCTTATTATGTCACACATGTTTAAACAACATAATTGCTAAAATTATTCTGTATTTGGAACATTATTCATTTATTGCTTAATTGTGTGTATTTCTTGGATATCAGTGAAACGGTTGATTAGATGATGTCATGATTTACTTAAATCAAGCTATCTCTCAGATATTCAGTTTGTCAGCTGCAGTCAGTGTAGTTATGTGCAAACCTGATTATAAAGAATCATTCTTATCCATTGTGAAGTGTTACAAATCCATTCATTAACTATAATTTTTAACTTTACTTTAAGCAAGCAAAAAAAAACTAGAAAAAGTCACATGAGAGCCTCGGAGCGTAGCAGTCAGAAGATGACTGATGACCTGGTCACCCTTGAAATCTTAGATGAGGTATGGTTTTCAAAAATGTTCCTTAGCTTCAAGTAAACATTATTATAACTTAGTATTTCAATGATAAGTCAGAATTTAGTGAACAGTTCAGTACAAAATAATGCAAAAAATAAAATACTGCAGATGCTGAAAATTTTAAATTATAAAAACCAAAGTACATGAAAAATTCAACAAGTCAGAAAATATAATTAACCTAAAAAGTTATATCTTTTTTCACTCTCCAAATAGCATACCTGCTAAATGTTCCAGCGTTTTCTGTTTTTTATATATTAGAAATGAATGCAGTTTGGGTTGAGCTCCTGTTTCAGTAGTATATTTTTAGACAATTCTCACGTGTCTCTCTCATGACATTGCTTAGCAGTTTTCATGAATCTGGTGATCAGTTGTGACGTTCAGTCGCAAATCTGACTTGTGCCTTTATGGCTAGGGCTCTAAATTTAGGTTGATATAGGTACTTCGGAAATACTAAGACAATGAGATGAAGCTGTCAATGTTTGCAAATTGCTTTCTTTCTCTTTTATCTGAACATAACGGAGGTCTTGTAGCTCAGTTGGTAGTCCTCATGCTTTTATGCTGTAAGGCCTAAGGGTCACGTCCCACTCCAAAACTTTTAGTCATGGAAAGAGAGATCACAACACGGTTCAACAGGTTGTCATTCAGCCTGAAAACCTTTCCAACATTCAACGCCACTCTCTCATGGGAGAAATGAGTATGAAGATATGCAAAACAAGCAATTTAAATCTGATACCTGATGTTACAACATCTTGAATGTAATGGTAATTTTGGAGAAACCTTCTGCTTTGCCACTAGTCGATCTTCACAGCCAAGTTTATTAATTTCTTCGAAGTTTGGATACAATGATTACATTTTCAATTTATTTTTTTAGAATTATACCCAAAGGTACAGAGAAAGCAAGATTTCGAAAGAATTATCTGAATGATATTGATGTGTGATGCTTAATGATTTTTCACAGAAACCTTTCTGGAGTTTGACGTATGCAGGTGCTGGGAGATTTTGCACCTTGCTGATTGCTTAAAGCTTTCCTGCATACATAATAGTTAAAGAAAATCATAATTTCATTCTTTTATGAATTTGATTGTAGAGCTAACCCAAGTTTTCAGTTGTGATCATTTGCAAATGTTAAAATGCAAAAAATGTGTTTGTCCATCAAATGATCGAGAAAATAAAACTTTACTTTAGGAGAAATATTTAGTGCCACATGTCAATTAACACTTGCCAGCCATTTTTTCAGTCATGTGAGGGAAAATAATTTCGCATATTAATTATCTGACTTCTGTTTTAAGCAAATGTTTTGCTGCAGTGCACGGAGGGAATTAGATTATTGTACTCTCTAACAATGAGCCATGCAGGATTGATTTGCACCTTGCGCACTTTTGTGTGAATATTTCAAAGGGCTGTATAAATTGTTATTGTTTACTTAGTATTTAGTATGACAGTATCTCAAGCAGACAATGTCACTTCTGACTTTCCATCACATGAAATATACCACCTGTTCCATTGTGTATTCTCTGATTCTTTTACTAGATTAGCCCCAAACTAAAAGTTGTTTTGTTTCAAATGATTATCCACTTCTCTTTTAAAAAAGATGCAACAAGATGCTACTCAATTCCTTTGTGGCAAAGGATCCCATCCCTACCAGAAATTTTTGATGCCAATTTTATACTCAAATGTGTTCAATGCACTCAAAAATGATGATGAATAATTTGATATCTGGAGGTTTAATTAGGATGTGTTTTTCATTCAATTATCATTGCTCATTATTATCTTTGAGATCAAATGTGATCAGAAGAACTCAAAGGCATCAAATGTATTAATTGGGTCTTCCCTCCCAATTATTGGTTTCAGCAAGGTGGCAGTGAGGCAGAGTTTAGGATTGTCAGCATAGATGTGGAAACTGTGATGCCTTTCAGCTGTGATGGTTTTTACAGTGAATTGGTCCATCTTTGCCTTTTCTAGTGAAGTCAGCAAATTTTGGAATGGAGAGAAGATTTCTTGTTCCTCGCTGGTTCTGCAGTTACAATATTGAAGTTTGCTTGGATTTCTCTCAGCAGAACAGCAGTTGATTTCTGGACACCTGCTCCTTAGTTTTCATTTGACCAAGAACCCTGACTGATGATGTTCCTTGGAGCTCTTCCTGGGACTTCTGCATCAAAGTGGATGTTCTCAACCTGACTTTATGCTGTTCAACAAAATGACTATGATCCCAAACTGTCAAACCATGCTTCTATAACCCAATAATGGTTGGCCCGGATTTGGGCATAGTCCCATCCATTGCCTTTTAGTCAAGGTAGTTAACCATTTAAATGTCTTAGCCATTAACTTGAATAGTTCTGTTGTCCATGAAATATTCTGTACAAATGCTTAACCAATCTATTACTCAAAACTGGTTTACCCAGGTGCTCTGAGACAGATAAACCTAACCTAGGTGGTCAAACCTAACTTGCAAGTGATTTTAATAAAGCTAAAGAAACAACTGTTACATAAATTAAGTTAACTTTTCCCCAAACTAGGCTGATTATCTGAAAAACACATATACTACCCATTGTGTTGAAGTTGACTGGGCTGTTGGATTCAATTCACTGAGCTTGCATTGACAGATGAACTCAGGGGTATTCTTGGTATGAAGGATCTTGCAAGCCCTCTTCCATCATTACAGTTTGCAGTAGGCCATTCGAGTCTTTGCTGGGGCTTGTCATAAGATGACTATTTTTATGCCCTTCTGGAATGTTCTCTGGGTTTCAGCCAATGGGATGACAGGGCGGGGGGGTTATAGCATCCAATGAGGTTAGGCCAGGTCATCCTAAGTGTACATATCTCCGTTCAAGATATGGTTAATAGCAAACTGAAACTGGGGAATACACAAACAGAATGTATTTTTCAATTGTTCTGGCTGAATACTTCTTGATGGGTTTTGGAGCATAATGATTCTTCCATTGTTGAGGTTCAATATGCAAGACAGGTCTGGCTTTGTCCCTGGTGACTTTTGACCTGTGGTAACCTTGCTTGTAGAAGCAGTTTGGCTGCATATTAATTTAAAGTGTCCAATTTTATGTGGCCCCAGTTGCTCAGGCTGTTGACCACTTAGCCACAGTTCCAATTATTTCAGGGTTTGGGGACATAGAAAAGAGCTATTCACCCCTCCAGGGATGCCATGGTCAATGAGTTCCCGTTTACCCTTATGGAAATGTGCATAAATTTCAGTTGTCTTCACATGTCTGGAATCACGTGCAATCTATGTAACCTTCCAGGAGCTTGACAAACATTGCAATTGTAAAAGACCAAGTGACGTTTTGCAGCCTATTTTAAGGCCCCTTGTGTCCATTTAAAAGAAAGATTCTCTTTTTTTAATAAAGTATATAATATTATGACAAGGGAAAATGGGGGGTATTCCATTACACCCCTAATGTGCCTTGTAGCTGGTTGACAGGCTTTAGGCAGTCAGGAGGTGAGTCACTTGCCACAGCAATACCCAACTTCTGGACCTGCTCTTGTAGCCACAATATATGGCTGGTCAAGTTCTGCTTGTCCAGTGGTAACTCCCAGGATGATGGTGGTGGTGGATTTGGTGTTGATAATGCCATTGAAAATCAAGATGCAACTGTTATGTTCTCTCTTGTTGGAGATGGTCATTGCCAGACACTTATGTAGCGGTACTGCTTCTCAGTCCAGGATTGAATGTTGACTATATGGACATGAATTGCTTCAGTATCTGATGACTGGTGGATGATACTGAGTACTGTGCAATCATCAGTGAATATTTCTACTTACGATGGAAGGTCATTGATGAAGCAGCCGAAGGTGGTTGGGCCTAGGACCCTACCCTGAGGAACACTTGCAACAATGTCCTGGGACTGAGGTGACTGGTTTCAAACAGCAACAATCATATTCCTCTATATTAAATATGACTTCAAGCAGTGGAGAATTTTTTTTCGATTCCCGTTGATTTCAATTTTGCTCAGCCTCCTTGATGCCATACTTGGTCAAATGCTGCCTTGACGTCATGTCAACTTTGGAATCTGTCTCTTTTGTCCATACTAGGACCAAAGCTTTAATGAGTTCTAGAGCTGTGTGGCCCTGGTGGAACCCAATCTGAGCATTAGTGAGTAGGTTATTGCTGAGTAAGTGTTGCTTGTTGGAACTGCTGATGCCACTTACCATCACTTTGCTGATGATTGAGTGTAGACTGATGGGGGCAAGATTGGATTTTTGCGGGTAGGACATAGGTAATTTTCCATATTGGTGGGTAGATGCCAGTGTTGTAGCTTGGCTTAGGGAACGACTGGTTCTGGAGCATAAGTCTTCATTACTATAGCTGTCTACTGTGTTGTTAGTGGTCATATCCTTTGCTGTGTCTAGTGCATTCAGCCATTTCTTGATATCACTCAGAATGAATCAAATTGGTTGAAGAGTGGCACCTGAAGACTGGGTGGCTCTAGAGGAGGCCAAGATTAATCATCCACTTGGCACGCCTCACCAAAGATGTGTGCATATGTTCTAGCCTTTTCCATTGTACTGACTTGTTGAGCTCCACCAGAATCTTCTCCTTCGGTTAGTTGTTTACTTCTCATCCTCCATTTACAATTGGATGTGGCACGACTGAGAGATTTCATCTGATCTGTCGGTTGCAGAATCACGTTGCTCTGTCTATAGCATGCTGCTGTAGTTAACTGAACACAACAGGGACAGTGGTAGGGGTATTAAAATTAACATAGCAGCATTGGGTTAGAGAAGGAAAAATCATGCCGATCTCTCATTCATTTCTCATCCCTGTCTAGCACTCTTTGCTGGATTTTTCCATGTGTGAGTGCCAGGTGTGTTTAGCTTGTTATACAATATGCAATTGAATATCCTGCTGATACTGTGTGAAAGCTCACATGAATAATAGGCAATTTGATGAGCCATCTCCCTGCAGCCATTCCCAGCAAGGAATCAGTGCCCTGAGAGGAGATGAGAAAAATTATTGAGGAAAGAAATAAGCATTTGGTAATAATTTTTTAAAAATGTGTTTTTGGAATTTCCGGTAAGATTCACATAGCAGAAAGAAAGCAAATGTAGTATGAATTTAAATAATCTTGGACATGCGTGCCTGATATTTGCTGACATCATTTAATATTTTAAGAAGTTATATTTAATTGAAAAGCCCTTCTCCCTGACAAATCAACAGTCAGAATTAGGTGGACAAAGTACTGTGCAAATATAAATATTATGTGCCCTGTCTGCTCATAGCAGGACTATAAAGTTGATGTTGTTAACCAAATATAAAGAAAGTTCCTTGGTGCGGGAAATCAATTTAATTTCGCAAGCACTTCTTAAACAGAGAGAACAGGTTGCAGGTAATACAAAAACTTAATGGCCCAAATTTTGATCACAATCGGAAACAGAGAATTGGGACATTCCCCACTGGTGGCGTTCTAGAAACATAGAAACTAGAAGCAGGAGTAGGCCATTTGGCCCTTGAAGCTTGCTCCACCATTCATCTTGACCATGGCTGAACATCAAATTCAATATTGTGAACCCACCTTCCCTCCCATATCCCTTGATCCTTTTAGCCTCTAGAGCTATATCCAATTTCTTCTTGAAATCAGACAATGTTTTGGCCTCAACTATATTCTGTGGTAATAAATTCCACACATTCGCCACCCTCTGGGTGAAGAAATTTTTCCTTACCTCAGTTCTAAGTTTACCCCTTATCCTCAAACCATGACTCCTGGTTCTGGACTCCCCTGTCATTGGGAGTGTTCTTTTTGATTTACCCTGTTTAACCCTGTTAGAATTTTATAAGTTTCAATGAGATCCCTTCTCACTCTTCTAAACTCCATTGAATATAATTCTAACTGACTTAGTTTCTCTTCATATGATAGACCTGCCATCCCAGGAATCAGCCTGGTAAACTTTCGCTGTGCCCCCTCTATAGGAAGGACCTCCTTCCTTAGATAAGGACTCCAAAACTGTACACAATACTCCAGATGTTGCTTCACCAACACCCTATAGAGTTGCAGCAAAACATCCCTCTCCCTATGCTCAACTCCTCTCGCCATTAAGTGCAACATACCATTTGCCTGCTGTACCTGTGCCCTTTCAGTGACTGATGCATGAGGTCGCCAAGGTCTTGCTGAGTAGCCACCTCTCTCAATTTACATCCATTTAAGTAATGATCTGCCTTCCTATTATTGCTACCAAAGTGTATAACCTCACATTTACCCACATACTGCATCTGCCATGCGTATGCTTTGTTCAAATCACACTGAAGCATCCCTGCATCCTCCTCACAGCTCACCCTCCCTCCCAACTTTGTGTCATCTGCATATTTGGAGATGATACATTCAGTTCCCTCTTCCAAATCATTAATATATAATGTGAACAGTTGGGATCCTAGCACAGATCCCTGCGGAACCCCACTAGTCACTGACTGCCAATCAGAAAAAGATTCATTTATGCCAACTCTTTGCCTCCTATCTGCTAATCAGCTTTCTATACATCTCAAGACATTACCTGCAGTCTCATGTGCTTTAGCTTTACATAGTAGTCTGTTATGTAAGACCTTGTCAAAATTCTTCTGAAAGTCTAAATAAACCACAACCACCGGTTCTCTTTGGTCAGCTCTACTAGTTACATCCTCAAAGAATTCCAGTAGATTAGACGAGCATGATATCTCTTTCGTAAATCTATCTGACTTTGTCTGATTATACCACTGCCTTCCAATTGCTGAGTTATGAAACCCTTAATAACGGACTCTAGCAACTTCCCCAATATTGACATTAGGTTCACTGATCCATAGTTCCCTGTTTCCCTCTACCTCCCTTTCTGAATAGCAGGCTTACATTATCTACCCTCCAATCTGTAGAAACCAGTCAAGGGTCCAAAGAATTTTAGAAAATAACCACCAGTGGATCTACCATTCCTGGGGCCACTTCCTTAAGTACTCAGGGATGAAGATTATCAAGACCTGAAGATTTGTCCATGTTCAATCCCATCAATTTCCCCAAAACCATTTCTCTACTAATGTTGATTCCCTTCAGCTCCTCACTAAGATATGTTTCTCTGGGATTTGGGCTGGGTGATCCTGGAATGAGTGTAGAGGATGATGGTTGTGAGGCAAGCTGGTCAGAAGGGTGCACTAGCATTGTATCAAAGTTTTAAAAAAAACCAAAAATTTAGCAGGCCTCTAGCCCTCACTCTCTCAACTCTCATGCCCTACAACCTCCCCATACCCTATCCATGTCACCTTATGCTACATAGCCCCTATAGCCCTCATAGCCTCCAAGCCAATCTGTGCCATTTTACCCACATCCCATGGCCCCCCCATTACCTCCATACTATCATATGCCCCTCTACCCAGCCCCCTAACATCCCTTCTTATAGCCTATGCCAAACTATGCTGTATACTCCACGGCCCTTTATATTGGGAAAATCTTGCCCAACTGACAGCATTCTCTGTTCTTGAAACTAAAGAGGGAATTCTATGAAAAATAATTCTAAGTACTGAATGAGCAAGAAAACTGTAGGGCTTCAGACTTGTTTTATGGGCAAGTGTGAAGATGCAATTTTATGGCATCTTAGTGCAAAAACAGTGCCTGGATGCGATTCTTGCCAGCAGGGGAGGTAGAGTCTCAGTTATGGTGCCTGATGGGCAACCAGGGTGCCCGGTGGGCCTGCCTTATCCACTGGGGTGTCTGGCAGGTACTGCCAGGGTGTAAGTGCGAACCTGATTTTTGCCTCCAGCCTGATATTATCACATTACCTCGCCAAAAGTAGGGTGGGATGAGGTTGTAAGATCGTGGTGGCTCTGGCAGCACCTTTCTCACTGACCAGATGGCAGGATTCTGAGCCAGACGCTGTGCTTGGAGGCTCATTAATTATGCACAGGTAAGTTTCCCACCAAGTCACCTGGTGTTATAGCTGCCATCAGTTAATGGTTTGTAGGTTCTGGCGCCATATTTAAATACCAGTCCAACACACTCGTATCACTTTCTCCAGCCCAACTGTCATCACCAGATTTGTGCAGGATTTCAGCAACCCAGGCGAAAAAAGCTAGCAGCCTCAAGAAAAAGTGTATTCTTCAATTTTACCATCCTCTTCCCCCACTCCCCACCCCAAGCCCATCATCTGCGAGGTGCCCATGCCTCACTTGGACTCTACCAACCACATCTGAAGTGCTTGTGCATCACTTACTAGTTAACAATGACTCTTTTGACTCACTTGCTTATGAGCTTTTCATGCAGCCATGTTGGCATCTGGCTTCCCACTATTCAGTCTCCCCTCTGCCTTGCATTATTCATCTTCATCTATCTCCATTCCCTCTACCTGCCATTATGAGTCCTTGCCCTTCCCACCCCCCCTTGCTCAATTCTCCTTCCACATTGCACCCTTTGCCCCTTGAGATGCCCCCCCCACGCACGCACGCGCACACACACACACACACACACACACACACACACCACCAGCCAGCAAGAAGACTGGCCTGCCATGATGAGAATCGCAGTGTGATTTTTATGCTGGCGGGTTTTTGACTTCTTGGTTTTCACTAGATTCTCCACTTTTATCCTCCACCAAACCTCTGCTCAATGTTTTAAAAAACTCTCCTTCATGAAAATCCATTTGCTACATCTACACTCCATCAGCTAAATTTCCCTTTATATTATTTCATTAAGTTGCATAAACCCTCATGAAAACAAATTTTGGAATTCATAGTCCCACACCAAACAGCTCATAACCGGTTGCAGTCGTGAAACTATGATATTGGACAGTTGTGAAATCAGTTATGCAGCAATAAGCCAATAATGGAAACTTTGAGGCTTATGTCAACTGTTAAATAATAAGTTTTTTTTAACATTCCAGACAGTTTCTTCAAAGAAGTTAAAGGGCAGGAGTTTTAAATGCTTTATCAATGACTTGGGAGAGAGGGCTGAAGGGTGGGTTAATAAATTTGCTGATGACACCAAGATTGGTGGAGTAGTGGATGAGGTGGAGAGCTCTTGCAGGCTGCAAAGAGACAGTGATAGGATGCAGAGCTGGGCCAAAAAGTGGCAGATGGAATTTAACCCTGATAAGTGCGAAGTGATTCATTTTGGTAGGACAAACTTGAATGCTGATTACAGGGTCAATGGCAGGGTTCTGAGGCATGTGGAGGAACAGATCCACAGATCTCTGAAGGTTGCGACTCAAATGGATAGAGCTGTGAAGAAGGCTTATAGTGTGTTCGGGGGTTTGAGGGTTTGATTTTCAGAGCTGTGGGGTTTTGCTGCAACTAAGATGATGAACGGGATGGATAGGATAGAGGTGGAGAGACTCTTCCCGCTCAGAAAGGATAGTAGGATGAGGGGGCACAGCCTCAAAATAAAGGGGGCGCGGTTTAGAACGGAGTTGAGGAGGAACTTCTTCACTCAAAGGGTGGTGAATCTCTGGAATTCTCTGCCCGTTGAAGTGGTGGAGGCTACCTCGCTAAATATTTTTAAGACGCGGGTTGATGGGTTTTTGATGAGAGGGGATTAAGGGTTATGGGGAGAGGGCGGGAATGTGGAACTGAGCCATGACAGATCAGCCATGATCTTATTGAATGGCAGGGCAGACTCGAAGGGCTAGATGGCCTACTCCTGCTCCTATTTCTTATGTTCTTATACCAGACGTTGGTGAGGACCACATTTGGAATATTGTGTTCGGTTCTGGTCACCTCACTATAAAAAGGATGTGGAAACATGGGAGAGAGTGCAGAGGAGATTCACCAGGGTGCTGCCTGGTTTGGAGAGTAGGTCTTATGTGGAAAGGTTGAGGGAGCTGGCGCTTTTCTCTTTAGAGCGGAGGAGGATGAGAGGCGACTTAATAGAGGTTTATAAGATGGTGAGGGGGATAGATAGAGTAATGTGTAGGGACTATTTCCTTGTGTGGATGTAGCTGTTACTAGGGGGCATAACTATAAAGTTCATGGTGGAAGATATAGGAGGGATGTCCGAGGTAGATTCTTCACTCAGAGTGGTTGGGGTGTGGAATGCACTGCCTGCTGTGATAGTGGAGTCGGACACTTTAGGAATTTTCAAGTGGCTATTGGATAGGCACATGGAGCACACCAGAATTATAGGGAGTGGCATAGCTTGATCTTGGGTTTGGACATAGCTTGGCACAACATTGAGGGCCTGTGCTGTACTGTTCTATGTTCTATCTAACATTTGACAGCTTCTCTTAAAATTTCATCTTGACACTTTTGATGGTTGCTTTTGACAGTGCTTCACGGTTTTGATGAGTTTACACACTCTTTATGCACATTCATGCCTAATTTTAGCAATCCCAAGTGGCACGAGGTCTCTCCCAAAAGTATCTCTAGGCCTTTTCCAAAAGGTGTACCCTAACTCTCCAAAAGTGTACCCTAGCTATCCACATGAATCCACGAAGTTCGGACCTGCTGTAATTTGCACATGTCAGATTTCAACCTCCTCTTGCATCAAAATCACATGAGTGGAGGCAGCTGCTGATTTCAGTGGACAGCTGCCTCCTTGAAAAGCACATGCCTGTGCTTTTTGAGGAGAATTGTATGTGCCATGTTTGTGGGGTGACACTTCTGGATTCTGCCCTCTTCAGCCATTTTGCAACAGTGGAGAGGTTCTCTGTTATCGTGAAAATCCAGGCCTTTGAGTTTGGAGGCCATAGAGGGAAGATCTGTGAGATAGATGAGGTCAGTGACAGTGTGGGAGATGATGACTTGGTATTTTCTGATGGAGTGCAGGGTTGCAGAGATTCTAATTACCTGTTTAGGCAAACGTGGCTATGCATGTTAATTGCAGATGTGCAGCTAACATATGGAAAAGGAAGCAAAGGAGATGACAGATTTTGGAGTCATAGATCTTTTGAAATGCTTTTTGCCATCTTTCATGAATCTCATGGGAGTTAGAATTATTTATATGTTTTGTCTGTATCGATTAATTCAAATCAACTGTGGAAATGTATGCTGCTTGTAAAGATAAGGTAAAATCACCATTGATAACTGTAGGCTGCTGTCGCCATTGAGAGGGAGAGCTGTCTGGTGGTGATTTAGTCTGAGGATTACCACACCTCAGGCAAGGGGCAAGATTGAGAAGGCAGGCCTTCATGAATAACCTCAGTCAGTATGGGAATTGAACCTGCATTGTTGGCATCGCTCTGCATCATGAGCCAGCCACTCAGCCAGCTGAGCTAATGGAGTATCACTGCATCTTGAGTATTCACATTGCAAGGCCTGATTACAGGATAAGAGCACCTTCAAGAATGAAGAGAATTAGGTTCATTCTTTGACACGGTCAAGAGAAAGATAATTTTCTAAAAATCTAAAATTCTAACAGTTCCTTATTTTTCTGTTCCCTTTGAACCTCTAATAATATTGTTAGATTATACTCTTAATTGTTCTAACTCTATCATAACTTTATATGGCTTTTTGTGGAATATCCAGTTTATTTTTCCTTTCAGCTCAGCAAATGAACAATATCTTCATCAGAAGCACGTTTTAAAATTTCATATTTTGTCATATTTTAGGAAACCATCATATATTGCCTACAGACAAGGTACTCAGAGTTACAGATATACACCTACGTTGGGGACATTTTAATTGCTTTAAACCCTTTCCAGGACTTGCCAATTTACACTCCAGAGGTAAGTTTTCAAAATGACACAGTGATCTTATGGTAGCACAATCAGGAAATTCCCAAGTGTCACCCCCAGTCTCTGCTTAGGGCTATGGTACCACTACTATCAGATATTTCTCTGGCACCCAGTGTTGATCTTGCTGACTTGGACATGGTGTTGCAACATACACTATGGCTGGGGGGGTGCAGTCTTGAGACCACACTTGCCATCCATGTAAATACTTGAATGCCGGTGAGAATGCGATTTCGGATCATCCTTGTCGGCGACATCATTATTGGCGTAAATCTGCTTTACCTGAATTTGAATGTATTTAAATGTTATTAAGCTGCCCCTCGATAGATATCATCTTCCCAGCTGTAGATTGACACCACGCCAATATGACATGTCACCAACAGGCTCACCTAGATGTAAACCTGTCGTGGGGGTCTCCCCAGGACATGAAGGTAAATATAACTCCCAGGGAAGAGATACATGTGCCCTGACAATGCCCCCTCATGCTGTCTCTTGATACAGGTTGGCACTGCCAACCTGTGCCAAAGGGTGAGCCCCAATGGGAGCTGCTTTGTCTGGAGGTGGGGGGAGAAATCATTTTGATATGGTGGTGACTGGGAGTGGACAGAGGAGCTGGGGATGCTGACAATGGCCGTTCGTAGAGTGGGGGTGGAGGTGGGTGCCAGCTCAGATGGCGGGGGAGCCGGGTAAGTGGAGGATGGTGCCAATTATTGGGGATGGAGGGAGGAAGAGACTATTGATATTGGGAAGAAGAGGCAGATGACTGGGGAGGAAAGTAGAGAAATGTCAACTCCGATCGGGGTTGGGGAGGGAATTTACTCAGATTATGAGTCATTTTTAAAGGGCATCCTGATCTCGGAGCAGCTGGGTTTTGCTGCTGTGTTGAGGCTCCATCCCTGTATGACAGTTTAAAACATGCCCCCTTGATTTTTTTGGCAGATTTGGGGAGAAAACTAACCTGTTTCTCTACCATTTTTTGGTAAGGTTTAGCCCTATAATGTTGAGAGGGTCAGTGGCTTTAGAAGAAGATAAATATATTGGTGGAGAGAAAGAACTCGGTATACCTAAACTGTCAAAAAGCTAGATTCGTACAACATTTTATTATATCCCACAGAAATATTCTGTATCACACACATACAATGAACTAAATTAACTGTAGGAACCATGAAGGCAAATAATACACATGGATTAATAAATGCTTCAGAGAGGTAAAATGGATTACATATGTCATATGAAATGTAATGATCCTTGCACAATAAATTTTGTGATGTTTCATGTGATTCAATATTTTCTTTCAGTTTTCTAAGCTTTATCATGGTGTCAAGCGTTGTTCAAATCCTCCACACATTTTTGCCACTGCAGATGCTGCATATCAAGGAATGGCAACTTTTAGCAAAGATCAGGTAAGAGTCAGATTGCAAACATTAACATCAGTAAAGTCCAAGTTAACTATAGTTTTGCACGCACAGGATAATTAATTCATTTTATGGGACGTGAGCATCATTGGCCGGGTCAGCATTTATTGCTCATCCCAAAACTGATAATCAACCACATGGCTGTGGCAATGGAGTAGCCAAGACTGGGTAAGGATGGTAGATTTCCTTCCTAAAAGATATTTGTAAACCAGGTGAGTTTTTGCAACAATCAACAATGGTTTCATGGCCATCATTGGATTTTAATTCCAGATTTTTATTGAACTCAAATCTCACCACCTGCCATGGTAGAATTTGAATCCGGATCCTGGGATTTTGTCCTGGGTCTCTGGATTGCAAGTCCAGTGACAACATCACGACACCACTGCTTCCGCATGTAAAACATGAGTAGGTTTAATAAGAATGGACCGGAATTTTCCTGTGGGATTCAGGACCCTGCTGTCAGGCTCAAATGCAGTTCAGAAGCGTGCACTGCGTGAGGGACCATTACCTGCCAGCAGTTTTCATTCAATTGGCCAATTATTGGCCAGAGGACACGCTCGCTGTCCAATTAAGGACCATGTGTGGGTTCTTGAAGTTGAAAGGCCAATACGAGATCTTCTATATTGAAGATGTAGCAGAGTGTCTTCTCAGGTCAGGAAGAAGTTGCTTCAAAATAGAGGTACCTTTCTCCAACCTTGTAAAAATGCCATCAGGAGAAGGTGCACCCCTCCGTTGGGTGACTTGCACTACATCTGAATCAAGAGAGGTAGGTGGGCCTCTGAACCTGCCTGGAACTCTGGCCCTCAGATTACTTTTGGCCGCTTCTTTGAGGCCTAGAAGCCAACAGGAAAATTATTGTTGGCCTCTGTCACTGGGCTTTAATTGATCTTTAACAAACTGAATTGGTTAACTGTCAGTTTGTATTGCAGATTTCCCTGCCTGCCCATCTCTGCTCCCATCACGTCCTAAAAATTCTGCCCTGTCAATTTTTGAAGCAGTTTTGTCCTGGGGAGAGGACAATGGCAATCAGTTTGCTGTTGTATTACTGCCCCTCTTGTTGGTTAACTATGGACTAGGTCATGGCCCAGACTTTTGAGCACTCCCAGCTGAAAGTTTTAATGTCAGAACCAAGTTGACTTTCCCCTAACGTTGAGAAAATTCTTTCCTTGTCTTTCTTAATGAACACAATTTCTAACCCTTCCACAATCCCCAGATGATAGCTACAATTCTTGCTTAAACCCGCTCAGTGGTTGCCAATCCATTTTCACCAAGGCCCCTGCCCCTGCTGTGGCTACCCCACAAATGCAACACTTGGATCTTTTCCCCTTTAATAATAATCACCCCAATCATTTGCATTTTAGTAAGTATAACTCTCCCCCTTTCTCATCATCTATATCACTCCTTTACCATATAACTACATCTCTTCAGAAATCTTTTCCCATGCTTTTTATTGAATTCTTGAACCTCTTTTCCTCTTCAACAGATTCCCTTTCCCTAGTACTAACTTTTTTAACACACAATAATCTATTTAACATTGAAAAATTAAACAATCCAATTAAATCCTATACAAATCCAAAGTAAATATGTGCACTTTACCATTTTTATGGCACCATTTGAATTTAATTTCAAAACTTAAGAGCAAAAATGTTCTGCAGTGGTGTTCATCCCAAAATGTCCAACAGTAGTATTAAGTATTACTAAATAGTCGTTCGATTGTTCTTTTTGTACAATAGTTCAATCACTTGGTGCACCAAGTGCTGTAAACTATGTTAGATGAAGGCTATTTCCCAATAGTCTTATCCAAAATGAAAACCAGTTGGGGCGTCTTCTTGGCCCAGCTGATCCTGCAGTTGTGCAAGTACATCCAATTCCCTTTCAACTCTCTCTTTGGTGGCTTACCAATGATTGATAGAAGTGAACTGCAAATGTAATGAAAATTAATCCAAAGGGTACCATATCGTGGATGTAATAGCTGCAGCTTCACCAGATGAACGAGTTCCATCATTTCCTGGTGGAATGGTGTACAATTATTATCTTTAACCACAGGATGATTCTTTAATAGAAGAAACTTAACCCAACCCAAAGTGTAGTATAACTTCTGCAAGAAAACGCAAGATCCCAGTGACTGTGGAGAAAGCCCATGCTATTTGCATTATTCTCTCCCTTCTCCTCATTGGTATCCTTCTTCCTCATTCTAAAATCTTGTTTGACCTGAAATATTCACATTGGCCTGGACTATCCACGTGTAAGGCCAGGGGAAATCAGCTAGTTTTCTTTATTATTTTAGTTCAATTAAATTTTAGTGTTGAAACACCTGCCAGAGCTACAACTTAAAATGTCAGACTGATCATTTTGCAGCTGTGTTTCAGTCCAGCTGCTGCCTGACCTGTCTATCCTCAGCAGCATACTGTGAAGTGGTAGCATGAAAAGCCTCATACGTATCTTTCACTCCATCAGACTCAAAAGACAAATGAGAGAGATGGAGACTGGTTAGGATAGATAATCAACTCCCAGGCTGGTTGTTTTATTTATCTAAAGAGTTAAAGCCTCAAAATGAATAAAAATTAATCAAATGCACATTTAATTTATTTTGACTGAAGTTTATTTTATGGGCTTGCTAAACGAAATGTGATGATTGGATTCATTGGGAATGTATGTCACTATGTTTCATGAAATAAAAGGGACAATCAAAGTCCTCGGAGTCACCTTTCAGTTACTCTGTATTCGGGTTATATAAATTATTTTTTAACCTCTGGGCTGTCATGAGATTCCTGAATAGTCTTGCTGATGGCATGTTTTTCTTCTTCTTTCCTTTGATCTTTCTTCCTCAATTGTTATGAATGGAAATGTCCTCTTGTAAAAGTAGCAATGTAGTCTTCTGATGTTAATATGAGAAAAACACGTTCACTTGTACCAATCCATAGGCCAACTAGTAAAGAACCATACACAAGTAACTAGGCGGTGTTACAATGATGTGAGGTGAGATAACCTTGGAAGGTGCAAGTATGGCATGACGTTGAATAGTATATTGCCATATTGAATGTGCATTCTGTTTTGATATGGATATGCATGTGATGCTTTGGGCAGAGCCACAGATCGGTGTGAGATTTGGCATGGATAAACATTAATGTGGAAACATTTTTTTGCATAGTGCTGATTCTAGCAATACTGGTCATGATGTGGGAATGCCGGCGTTGGACTGGTGTAAACACAGTAAAAAGTCTGACAACACCAGGTTTTAGTCCAACCGATTTGTTTGATAATACTCACAAGCTTTCGAGGGGACTGCCTCTTCGTCAGGTGAATGGAGAGTTCTGGCCTCAGACAGAGCATATAAAGCACAGACAGTTTAGAGATTACTGATTAATCAGTAATCTCTAAACTGTCTGTGCTTTATATGCTCTGTCTGAGGCCAGAACTCTCCATTCACCTGACGAAGAGACAGTCCCCTCGAAAGCTTGAGTATTATCAAACAAATCGGTTGGACTAAAACCTAGTGTTGTCAGACTTTTTACTCTAGCAATACTGCCAGACTTGTGTTGACTAACCAAAGGAGGCAGACAATGGCCCTCTGCCTGCCCAATCTAAATTCTTTAATAATATCAGTGAAGCACACCAAGCCAGATGTGGAAGTATCAGTCTGCAGCACTGCCTGCTCCCAGGGGTATTTACATAAATCTGCGCAACAATGATACACAAATTAATTTCTCTCCCAAAATATTAAGCAGGTTGACAGGTAACTCTTTATAGCATGCATTTTGGTCTGTTTGCCAATACATGGTACATTTGTATAGTCTTATTGTTCCATATTATTTGAAGCATGTGTTCACTTCTGGTCTCTGATATTTCGGATAGTGTACACAGCATAGAAACTGGTACTACTTCTTGCCATGCATGAGCAGGTATCCTTTCAGAGGGAAACACTGGAATGACAAAGGGTTAACCCTCACCAGCCCCTCCATATTTAAGCCAAAAATATGAGACTGAATTTTTAACCCCTGATGGGGACAGGAAAGGAGGTGGGTGGGCTTGGAAATTCTTGCCACCAGTCAGTGTGGTGGTTCCCCAGCTCCATTGGGAAGGCACTTAACCTTGTGAATGACCAGTTAAATAAAGACTCTTGTTGGGGGAAAGAGCAGTCTCTTGGAAACAGCCTTCCTGCCTACCTGGGTTCAGTTGTAGTCACAGGTCATGCTGCAAGGGTTCCTCCCTCCCAGGTGATTGACTGCAAAAGCCTTTGTATTTTAAATTTGAAAGTTGAAGAGAGACCAATTTTGGCCAATTATTGTCTGGAGGGTGGGTTCACTTACCTGCCATGGCATCCTGCTGCTCATTCTAAGCTGGAGGGCTTTGAATCAGCCTTTCAGCTTCAAGAGCCCACCCTCTGACCTAAATTGATTGGCAAGCTTGCTGTCTGGTCAATTTAAAGAAAATCACAGGTGATAGACTGTTTCTCTCACAGAGTGGACTTCTGACTCATTTGAGCATGAAAGCAGGATTCTGAACCTCACAGGGAAAATACATTTTGAGTCTGCTTAAAAGCTCTAAAATTCCCCCTTCCTTCCCCTTCATCTATAGTTAGCTGGCCACATCGCTTTAAATTTTAGCATGACACTGTGTGGTACATTGTGCAAGCAGCTATGAATAACTATGTAGGTCTGTCAACCTGACAGAATTATGAGCTGTCAATTCATTGAGCAGTTGGCTAACTGCATCGGGAACTAGGCATTTAAGCCTAAACTTAATCTGCATTAAAAAATTATTTGAAGTAATGTGTTTTGTTACAAATTCATCGAAAAGGTGTTGAGGTGGTGCTGTCTTAAGATTTCTTAAAACAAAATAGCTCAACATTTGTTTTATTAAGATGACATTTTTCAATCAACAACTTTATTGGAAGTTTAAGATCTCTTCTTAGTTACAGTTTAACAATAAAAGCAGTTTCCGTTTTGAGTTAATTGTGCAGCACTTTAGAAAGAGCATTATTATAAAGTTTTGTGTGCTATGATTGCAGAATTTAAGAATTGACTATTAACCAGATCTTGTTTGTTGTTTGTGTTAACCATTATAGTGTATTATCATAAGTGGAGAAAGTGGTGCTGGGAAAACAGAAAGCGCACATTTGATTGTTCAACACTTAACCTATCTGGGAAAGGTAT
Source organism: Carcharhinus amblyrhynchos (assembly GCF_965287045.1). NCBI lineage: Eukaryota > Metazoa > Chordata > Chondrichthyes > Carcharhiniformes > Carcharhinidae > Carcharhinus > Carcharhinus amblyrhynchos. The sequence continues at coordinate 48,061,648 of NC_137334.1, forward strand.
GTTTGCTATAATAACTGTTAAAATTAAATCATTTTAATGTAAGTAATGAGGTAATAAGCCGTGGATAACGAAGGAGGTGAAGGAAAGTGTTAAATTAAAAGCGGAGGCGTTTAGAGTAGCTAAGAGTAGTGGGCGAGAAGAGGATTGGGAGAGGTTTAAATGTCAACAAAGATTGACAAAGAAGTTGATAAAGCAGGGTAGGAGAAACTATGAAGCTGGGCTAGCGCTTAATATAAAAAAGGATAGCAAGAGTTTTTATAAATATATAAAAAGGAAGAGGCTGGCTAGGGTGAACGTTGGTCCCTTAGAGGATGAGAAGGGGGACTTAGTGGTAGGGGATGGGGATATGGCTGAGGTCTTGAATAACTTTTTTGTTTCTGTCTTCACGGAGGAGGACGTGAATAATTTGCCGGATGTTAGAGATGGAAAGGTGGTAGGACTGGAGGGTCTCGATGACATTACTGTTACTAGAGAGGTGGTGCTCGACAGACTGGAGGGGCTAATTGTGGACAAGTCCCCAGGACCGGATGGAATGCATCTGAGGCTCCTGAAAGAAATGGCGGAGGTGATAGTGGATGCCTTGGTGGTTATTTTCCAGACGTCGCTGGATTCCGGGGAAGTGCCGGAAGATTGGAAAACGGCTAATGTTACGCTGTTGTTTAAGAAGGGTGCCAGGCAAAAGGCGGGGAATTATAGGCCTGTTAGTTTAACGTCTGTTGTAGGTAAAATGTTAGAATCCGTCATCAAGGAGGAAATAGCGAGGCATCTTGAGGGGAACTGCTTGATAGAGCAGATGCAGCACGGTTTCCTTAAAGGGAAGTCGTGTCTGACAAATTTACTGAAGTTCTATGAGGATGTGTCTAGGGCGGTGGGTAGAGGAGAGCCGGTGGATGTGGTCTTTCTGGATTTTCAGAAGGCGTTTGACAAGGTACCTCACGAGAGGTTATTACAGAAGGTCAGGGGGCATGGAGTTGGGGGTAGGGTGTTAGCGTGGATAGAGGACTGGTTGTCAAATAGGAGGCAGAGAGTGGGGGTCAATGGGTGCTATTCGGATTGGCGGATGGTGACTAGTGGAGTGCCCCAGGGGTCGGTGCTGGGGCCTCAGCTATTTACCATTTATATAGATGATCTGGAGGAGGGAACCGAGTGTGGGGTGTCGAAATTTGCTGATGACACCAAAATTGGTGGAAAGGCAAATTGTGCGGAGGGTGAGGAGAGTCTACAGAAGGATCTAAATAGACTGGGCGAATGGGCCAGGAAATGGCAAATGGAATTTAATGTTGGTAAGTGCGAGGTGGTCCACTTTGGTAGGAATAATGGTAGGAAGGATTATTACTTACGTGGAGAAAAACTGCAGCAGGCGACGGTGCAGAGGGACCTCGGGGTCCTTGTGCATGAGTCGCAAAAACCCAGCTTGCAGGTGGTCAGGAAGGCGAATGGGATGCTGGCCTTCATTGCGAGGGGGATTGAATATAAAAGTAGGGAGGTCTTGCTGCGGCTGTATAGGGCATTGGTGAGGCCGCAGCTGGAGTAGTGTGTGCAGTTTTGGGCGCCGTACTTACGCAAGGATATTTTGGCCTTGGAGGGAGTGCAGAGGAGGTTTACTAGGCTGATGCCGGAGTTGAGGGGGTTGAGCTATGAGGAGAGGCTGAATAGATTAGGCTTGTACTCGTTAGAGTTTAGAAGAATGAGGGGAGATCTCATTGAGACGTATAAGATGATGAATGGGATGGATAGGATAGAGGTGGAGAGACTCTTCCCGCTCAGAAAGGATAGTAGGACTAGGGGGCATAGCCTCAAGATAAAGGGGGGGCGGTTTAGAACAGAGTTGAGGAATAACTTCTTCACTCAAAGGCTGGTGAATCTCTGGAATTCTCTGCCTGTTGAAGTGGTGGAGGCTGCCTCGCTAAATATTTTTAAGACGCGGGTTGATGGGTTTTTGATGAGAGAGGGGATTAAGGGTTATGGGGAGAGGGCGGGAATGTGGAACTGAGCCACGACAGATCAGCCATGATCTTGTTGAATGGCGGGGCAGGCTCGAAGGGCTAGTTGGCCTACTCCTGCTCCTATTTCTTATGTACTGCATCTCTGAAATGGACAGAACTGTAATGGTGAAAATGCAGCATTATAGGATCATATGAAATTGTATTTAAATACAAAATTTGAAACTTTGTACTTTTGACACGTTATGATCTTTGTTTTGTTTCCATACATACTGATTTCCTGTGTCAATATTCATTGGCCACTTGAGGCCTGAAGCCTGATTTCTGATGTTTACCAATGCCTGTTCTGACACATGTGATGGGCAATTAACCCTGTTCCTGCTGCTTATGAACCTGCTGCTAATAAACCTGTTGGTGGTCAAATATGTACCGACTGTTATTATCATTCCAGATGATAACCTATCATCTATTCCTGCCACTCTGATCTCTCACTTATGGTGCTAACTGTTGTAACTGCTTTTCCCCAGCAGTTCTGCATTGTGGTCATTGCTGTACAAAGATGAAAGCAAGAGAGAACTATACAATAATCGCAAAACTTGTTTTTAATAACGTTTTTAATGAGATTTATGTTTTGGCTAATGCATAGGTGCCTTATATTGCAGGCTAATAACCGTGTTCTGCGAGAGAAAATTCTTCAAGTTAATCCACTTGTGGAAGCCTTTGGAAATGCTTGCACTGCAATCAACGATAATTCCAGTCGATTTGGGAAATATCTGGAAATGAAGTTCACTCCAACAGGGGCTGTAATGGGAGCCAAGATTTCTGAATACTTGTTAGAAAAGTCAAGAGTTATTCAGCAACCTGCGTATGTAATCTCTAGGTTTAAATACATTCTTTCATTTTATCTATCAATCAGCATTTTCCTCAACTGTGCATACAATTCTTATGCATGAAGGACTTTTGTTAATACTGAAATTGGCCATCTGTACCTAAACTGAGCATATTTGATGTTGACAGTGGTTGTCATAATGGGCAATTATTGTGTTCTGCAGCACTAATCTCACTTTGATATGCACCAAATTTGCATTGCTACTGCTTCTATGATGATCATGAAATAATCTTATAAGAATAATTTCATTTTGTTGCTGACAGTATTCTGAAATGTACTCTTTTGTTCCTTCTTAATGCCCAAATATTTCCATTCTGCAAGACTTTTTAACAGTTCATGGGAGGTGAGCATCATTGACTATGCCAGTATTTATTGTCCATCCTTAATTGCCCTTGTGAAGGTGGTGGTAAGTTGCCTTCTCATGCAGTCCATGTGGTGTAGACACATACACAATGCAGTTAGATAGGGAGTTCCAAGATATTGACCCGGTGACAATGGAGGAACAGTAATGCATTTCCAAGTCAGAATGGTGAATGGCTTGGAAGGGAACTTCCTAGTGGTGGTGTTCCCATCTGCTGCTCTTGTCCTTTTGGATGATAGCAATTGTGGGTTTGGAAGGTGCTGTCTAACAAGCCTTGATGAGCTCTTGCAGTGAATCTTGTAGATGGTACACATGACTGTCATTGCACCAGTGGTGGAAGGAGTGAATATTTGTGGATGGGTGCCAATCAAATGGGTTGCATTGGCCTGAATAGTGTCAAACTTCTTGAGTACTGTTGGAGCTGCACTCATCTAGACATGTGGAGAATATTCTATTGCACTCATGATTTGTGCCTTGTGAATGGTGGACAGGGTTCAGAGACTCAGGAGGTGAGTTACTTGCTGCAGGATTCCTAGCCTCTTCTGCTCGGCTAGTCACAATATTTATATGGCTAGTCCAATTCAGTTTGTAGTCAATGGTAACCCCTTGGATGTTGATATTGAGGAACTTAGTGATGATAATACCATTGAATGCTAAGGGGCAATGGTTAGATTCTTTCTTGTTGGAGCTTGACTTTGCCCGGCACTTGTGTGGCGTGAATGTTACTTGCCACTTGTCATTCAAGTCTGAATATTGCACAGCTTTTGTTACATTTGGACATGGTCGCTAGAATTCTACTGCCCTGCCCATCATGAAATCCGAGATGGCAAAGGACGGAACGTGGAAATGTCCATTGACCTCAGGTGGGAATTTCCAGTCTCGCTCGAATGAGGCCATAAAATCCCACCCGGACTGTCCTCATTTGTGAATGATCATTTTCTAGTTCTTGCTGAAGCTTATTTTTATGCAGTTCCTGAATACTTGGTTTTCTTCTTTCCTCATTTCTACCTGAGTTTAGGCTCTTGGTTTGTATTACTGCTGGAACTTCCTGATCTACCTCATTTTTCACTCATTTCAAATCTGAAAAAATAGCTGGTTCCATGACTGAAAACTACGAGTAAGGATACATAGCTGTTCAAATTAACGAAGAGTAAAAGTGTTGTGCATTTGATCATTGGTGGGTTCAGTTTTGTTTTTGACATTTGTAGATGTTTTGGACTTTCACATATGAAACAGGACATCAAAGTTTGTTATTCGGGACTCTAAAGGTCTTCAGGAGGACAGAGATTCACAGAATAGGCACAACAAGTCGGAGAAAATTTAATTGAATTTGGAATATAGGAATAGGCCATTCAGCACCTTGAGCCTGTTTGTTAGATCACTGCTGATCTGTATCTTAATCCATCTACACAACTTGGTTCTGTACTCCTCAATACTTTTGCCTAACAAAAATCTATCAAATTGAGAAGTGTGAGATAACACTTGGAGTTAAAACAAGGGATGGGAGTATTGCCTTAGTAGAAAGGTGCTGAAGGATGTGACTGATCAGACAGACTGAAGACTTCAGATATATAGGATGAGATTTTCCGGGCCAGGTATGCTGCTTGAGAAATGGGAAATGTCAGGGGAGGGGACACCGTAGTGGGAGTCGTGCCTTTCCCAAGCTGTTTATTACAACATAATCAGCCTCACGCTGGAAATTTCCATGTCATTAGCGAGCCTGGCTCTGTATAAAATATGAAACAGGGAAAGACACAGCTTTCAGAAATAATTGGGACAGTGATAATATATCTATATTGCATTAACAAGAATTTGGACAGGCGCAACTAGTCTGCTGTATGCTGCGTAAATCTGTGTTTTTACAGTGGTATTCTATATTGTGTGCCTTCCCCTTGATTTTATTGTTAAAATGATAATGCTAGCTTGCATCAGCAATGTAAACAAAGGGAGTCTTATTTATGAGAATTTGAATTTTAAAATTTTGGGGTTTGGGGTTGGGATTGGCTGTAGCTGTAGCGGGAATCGTACCTTTCCCGGCTGACGGTGGCACAATGGTTAGCCCTGTTGCCTCGCGGCACCAGGGACCCGGGTTTGATTCTGGCCTCAGATGACTGTCTGTGTGGAGGTTGCACGTTCTCCTTGTGTCTACGTAGGTTTCCTCCGGCTGCTCCGATTTTCTCCACAGCCCAAAGATGTGCAGGTTAGGTTGATTGGCCATTCAAAATTGATCTTAGTGTCAGGAGATTAGCAGGGTAAATATGTAGGGGTACGGGAAAAGGGCCTGGGTGGGATTGTGGTTGGTGCAGACTTGATGGGCCGAATAGTCTCCTTCTGCACTGTAGGGATTGTATGATTCTATGAAAACTAGTTTTTCTTCATGGTATTTATTAGATTTTAGACTTTAAAAGTTAACCAGAAGAATCGATGAACTGCTTTAATATTAGCATAATTTATTTTCAGAAGTGAGAAGAACTTTCACATTTTTTATTACATCTATGCTGGTCTCTATCATCAGAAAAAACTGGCAGAATATAAGCTTGCTGAAAATAAACCTCCACGGTGAGTAATTGTGCAGTACTTTATAACATTAGGATGTTGATTTCATTTAAAATGTGATCTATCGAGCATTGAACAATACCTTATGTTCAGTCTCTTTCAGTTGCTACATTGGTTATGACAGAACTATTGCATTTGGTAATAGTGTGAATGAAAGAAATACTTAGGTTTGTCACATCTTTCAGAAACATTTCAAAGCCCTTCACATATAATGAAACACTTTGAAATGCATTGACTGTTGTTATGTAGACAAAGTTTTTCACTGAATAAGCAATATAATGTATGAAATCAGTAAAGCTTCAGAACAATTTGTCCAGTCATGAAAGTCATCCAATCCATTTTGTTTCTCAGGGTGACAGTTGGCTCCGGGTAGATCTCCGAGAATGAGTTCTGTGAAATTTCTTAAAATAAAAAGAATTGCAGGAAATGCATTTCAGGTTAAATGGCATTTGGAAGAAAATGATGGGTTAACATGAGCTGACAGGATCCTTTTGTTAGCTAGGAGCATTGACAAGAAAACAAAAAGATCAAGGATTAATAGATAAAGACCAGTAGTTTAGGAGCTAAAGTCTCTGCTGTTTTTTCAACGGCTATAGTATTACCCCAGAATGACTCCAAAATGGAAGTCAAAAGAGTTAAATTTATATTATACCTACTGGCAGACTACAACAATAAAGCGGGAGGGTGGGGGAAGGGGGTGAGGAATTTGGTTGGGAAATATTGTCTCATGGAGGATGTTAATCTTGCCCCCCTGGCAAACATCAGCTGAGCAGTCAGTGCCCCTTATTTCCCACTTCCTTTCTAAAGTATTCAAATTTCATCTGCTTTCCTGCATAGTCAGGAAAGTCACCTGCACAAAGCCAGTAAACATGAGAATGGGCCCCAATGACACAACCTGTATTAATTAGTGGCTTGAGTGGGGAAATATTTTGGCTCACCTGTCAGATGAAGCTAGGTGAAAGAACAGTTGAACCTAGAAGAGATCCAAAGATGTAAGTTCTTGAATTTAAAAAAATACTTTTGAGGCCAGCTAAAGCTTAAGAAAATTGCAAAAGGACACAGTCCAGGGCTCACATTGTTGATGTCAGACAAGGTTAACCACTTAGACCTCGCCTGCCCAATACCTGCTCTCTGTTGAGCTCCTGGTTATGATGTCTGATGTTACTGAAGTCCCTGTTCTGACTGTCATCTGAAACGTGACTAGGAGGGTGAACCCATATACTCTTTGGGTGAACCTACTCTTTTCTTAATAACAAGTTCAATGGAGATTTCAAGAGTAGTATTTTGGCAGCTATACAGAATAAATGTCTCTTCTCGTTGACTGTCTTTATTCTATTTTCTTTAATTTCTTCCCAATGATATTTCTGCAAGATTGCACCTTTCCAGATTTGATGCCTGCTCTTCACAACTGGACTGCCACTGTGTTGTTTTAAATGTCGTTTCTACAGACTAGTCAGGGTCAAAACTACAAGGGATAACTCTGCAATCCTTGCTTATAAAATCTTGTAAAGCACAAATCCTGTTTCAGCAGAATAATGATCTGGCCTTGCCAGACACAGTGAAGATGTCTCATGAATACTATTAGCTCGCACTGTGTGAGCAGCTACATTGAACCCAGGGCACGTCTGCAGAGGGCAACAGCACACATACCTGGCAGGAAGTGATCACCAAACTCAGTGCTGTCCGCAATATCTTTAAGATATGAATGTGGTTATGCCATTACATTGCATTTCCTCCTATAACCGTTAACATTGGTTTACAATAACATATTAACTCATCATTTAGAAACCTACTGGCCTAGAAATTATTTGACTTTGTGCTTATTTTGTAGGCATCAAGCAGGTGCCAAAGTATCCAACTTGCAGGAGGGCATTAAGGCCAGAATACATAATGAACTGCATTACCCACCATGTGGTGAAAGCAGAAAAAAGCATCCAGGATCTGTGCTTGAAACAGGTGTTAAGCCCCTTGCATGTACAAAAATAGGATCTAATGCCTGTTTGAGGCCCTCATTTTTCAATTTAGTTGGGAGCAGCTTGGGAAACTCTGCATTCCCTGGCTCTATTACTCTCACTTAAATGAAGTCTGAACCCTCATATTGGGTATTCTTCAGGTCTGTCGTTGCAATTTCTCTCCTGTGGCTTTTGTGGTATTGGTGGCTGAGTGATCTATGGTTATAATTCAGCTGTGTCGATAATGGGTCTAAGACACAAAACTGCTTGTCCACTTGGGTCTAGAGAAAAGTTAAAAGTTTGTGTAACAATAATAACTTATATTCATAAAGTGCCTTTAATATGATAAAATGTCACAAGGCATTTCACAGGAGCATTATAGAACAAAATATAACACTGAGACCCGCAAGGATATAATAGGTAAAATGGCCAAAGATTTGGTAAAAGAAGTAAGTTTTTAAGAAGTGCCTTAAAAGAGAAAAGTGTGATAGAAAGCTAGAGAGATATAGGGTGGAAATTCTAGAGCTTACAGTCTTGATAGCTGAAGGCCTGGCCAGCAATGGTGGAACAGTTCAAATCCTATACCCAAGAAGTCAGAATTAGATAAGCATAGATATCTGGGAGGGTTGTAGCACTGGAGATGATGACTTTGAAATGGAACGGGCCAGACTATGGAGGAATTTGAAAACAGATTGAGAATTTTACAGTCAAGATGTTGATCAGCAAGCACAAGGGTGATAAATGAACAAGACTTTGTGTGTAAGGAATTAGAGTTTTGGATGACCTCAAATTTACAGGGGGTAAAATGTTTAAGATCAACCAGGAGTGCCCTAAAGTCAAGCCTAAAGATAACAAATGCATGAATGAGGCTTTTAACAAATGAACTGAGGAGAGGCAGAGTTGGACAACATAATGGAAGTGAAAATAGGGGTCTTAATGATGTTACAGATGTGGGGTCGGATACATTCATCTTGGGGTCAAATATGACATTATGAACAGTCTAGTTTAATCTCAGACAGTTCCAATGGAGAGGGATGGAGTTGGTAGCCAGAGAACGGAATTTGGAGAGTGGACTAAATACAATGGTTTCAGTCTTTCCAATAGTTAATTGAATAAAGTCTGTACCAAATCCAGTACCAAATATTAGACAAGCAGTCTGATAAGTTAGCAACAGTGGAGGAGTCAAGAGAGGTGGTGGGAAGGTAGAGCTGTGGAACACCAAACAGTTAAGGAATGGAAAGAGAGGCGTTGCAAGCAATCCTCTGGCTATAATTGAGTGCATAAGAATGGAGCCAGGTGAGAGCAGTCTCACCCAGCTGGACAGTGGTGGAGAGGTGTTGGAAGTGGTCCCCGTGGGCAACTGTGTAAAAGGCTGCAGACAGGTTGAGAAGGAGGATGAGGGATAGATTATCTTAATCACAGTCACATGGGATGTCATTTGTGACTTTGATAAGCACTAACTGAAGCATGGGACAAGGTGATATGCTCAAAGGTGCAAATAGTAACAGAGGTGCGATTTGATGAAATGCACCACACCACCATGATGGTCTTAAAAGGGAAGGCGTAGCCAAGTGAGGAGGATTGAATTAGGGAAAAGATGTCATCATCCCTCAGTTAGGCCATGATATTGATGCAATCATTCGTAGTAATTTTATAGATGGTAAGGGCCTTGATCACAAGTAAATGGATATTTTGTAGGGAGACATGTAGAAGGGTATTAAGGGTTGTTAGATTCAAGAATTCAGATGCCTCATAGATCACGGGAACAAATCTACTCCCTTTGATTTTTCCTGACACTTCACAGAAGAATTAAGCATGCAAGAGCATATATTACAAAATTGTTTCCATCTATCTTTGATGGCCCCAGGACTTGTGGAGCAGCCTTCATCAGCAGGAAAGGTACAACTTAGCTAGCACACATACTGGGCTGGATTATGTATAAATACAGACACAGGTGTTGATGTGAGGGGAAACCGATATAATAGGGAGAAGCTTAAAGTTTTCTGAAGCATTACCAATCATTTACTTACAACAGTATTTGATAACCAAAAAGACAAGACATAAAACTAATAAAAACACCAAGAAAACCACAATTCCTTGCACTAGGAACCCAACATCCTGAAGCCCAGTTCCATAAGGTAGATGATGGAGGTTGTTTGAGTTCCTCGATTTCCTTTTAGATATGACCAGCCAAATTAGTGATTGTTTCTGAATTATCAAGTATATAGATACAACATTCAGAGCCAATTAAAGTGCATGATTTGCCCCCCTAGCTGCTAAGACAAAGTCTAGCACCATTCGTTTCTGGAGGACTACTGTACGGATAGCTACCATCTCGTTGCTAATCTTAGCCAATGCCAAAAAGGCATCATTCGCTACCCTTTCCAGAACAGAGGCCATATTGATTATGAACGATCTATATATAGTTTTATTTTGCTGTCTAAGATGACTCATCGCGGCAAGGGACAGGCAAATACAGTCCTTGCTGAGTAATCTCTTAGCTTTCCCCATGTTCGCTTAATATCATCCAAGGTTCACTTTTCCTTGGAGGTTCCATACTTCTGTTCAATTTTAACGAATGTTTTTGGTAAATCGAAATGCTGTTCTGCAAACTCTTTCAGTTGGTGCATCATTCCTTGCTCTGTTACCTCTGGAGGGGCCGTGCCACTCTCTTCCACAGTGAGTAAGCGACTTTTACTCTTCTTTCCTGACATCTTTAACTCTGAATATTAAAAAGGGGGTCTCAAGCCTATTGAGGTCAATAACGACCATAGGCTAGCCTTTATCCAAAAAAGTGCACTCAGTATGGGGCCTTGAGCCAAAATCTCTGGATGAGTTATTCAGCGAATGTGGAAGTGCACGAATGGCTGACTTAGAGTCACATAACTGGAAGAACCTTTGATAAGGGGGTTCTTACCTCTCAGCGCTGATAGATCCATGGGTGCATCTCAAGTTGAGATCCAATTGGTGATCCTGTTGATGCCAGAATTGTTAGATTCAAGAATTTGCTGAGATTTCATAGGTCTTGGGTATAAACGTACAGCTTTATTTATTAGGAGTTCCTTCAGTTGTACTTCTTACAAGATATACACTAGCTTCTCAGTCTTGCTTGTTCTGTCTTCCTCTCTCTCTCCTCTTACAATATGTTACCAGTCTCTCTCCTATCTATTGTTCTTACACTATTATTATTCATTACACCAGAGAACACCCATTTACGTTCATTGGTTAATTAAACACATCTGCAAAGGGTGGCTAACACTAATTGATTCTGACCTCTGATCATGCATTGTGCCCGAGTTAGTGGTCTTCTGTCAAGGTTAGCCGAATCACGCTGAGTGCATGACAAGCAGAGTATGTAATAATATAACATGCTCCTAGCAGAAGTGAAATTTGAAATTTCAGTATGGTTTATCCCGTGTGAAAATGTTCATAAAAATGTTGTTAAAAAGTAAAATAAAACAATGGCTCCCAGAGTTAACCCATTGGCAGAGTGTACAGTGTCAGCAGTGAGATGGATGAGTTGGACAGAAAGGAGTTTGGCTACTTTAGCCCCCAGCAAATACACTGAACAGAAACTTGGCGAGACGGTGAGAGGAGCATTTGGGGTTACTGTTTGCAGTAAGCACTTTTTTGCACTGTAGTTTAATTACAAGATGGAGCCCTCTGCAAATTGGAACCTGACTATAATCTCAGTATAGATTATTAAATTGGTGAGATAAGACATAGCAATACTATCATGTACTAGATGGGTGTCCTAAGATTCCATATTGTAAAACTTTTCTTGTCATACTGTTCCATATTTATAGCTCATCCATGCCAAAACTTAACATAACTTTACAGCTTTATCCTTGTGTCTTATGAATTCTTACAGCAGGAGACACAGCCAAGATGCAGTATACAATTGAAAGCCTTGCTATGTTTGAATCATTCATGTCTTTCACAACGTCAAACATTGCAATACAAATCTGCTGACTTGCTGATTGCTGTATGGTCTTTTGGTTGGGTATACAGTCCTCTATACTTTGCAAAATACATAAGTGTGGTGGCATAGACAGCATTATTGTGTTATTCAGTGGGAATGGAGATGAAAGCTGACAGAAAGCTGTTAACTGATCTCCTTCACACGGACAGTGGATGAGCATATATTGCAGTGCTGGTGAAGAATGAAGTAAAGTTGAGGGAAGTGGTAGCCTTGCTAATCCCAAGCGGTTCTGTCCCTATGCATCATGCTGTTTGAGATGTTCTTGCTCCCTATGGCAAAGCACTGCTCTGTTGACCTGGAACATGCTGAGGCAATTGTCCCCTGTCATTAGCATTTGGTTGTATCAAGATTAGCAGATATTTTCAGGTACCTACTGATCTGACTGGTCTTTCATTTTGTACTATTTCAGTCATGAAACAGTGTATTTGGCACACTTCAAAATCACATTCAACATAAAGAATAAACAACCTCCAATATTCTTTTGCAAAATTAGATGCTAATAAAAATTTCATAATTATGGATACAATGCCAATAAAAATAGCAGTGTTTAAAAAAATACTCTATACAGTGCAGATATAAAAATACAAAGCCATTAGCACTATATTCACTAAATGCTTTGGTCAATGCAAGTCAGGTAAACTGCTTTAAAATTAGCTGTGAATAATAAATGATTGTCTAATTGTTTACTTTGCTCTTAACTTTTAGCTGCATTCTAAGATTTATATATTTTCAAAATTAAAATTCTGTGCTAGCATGGTTCTTTTGTGCTTGAGTAGGTATATTGATAATGAAAAAGGCACAATTATGCAGGACATCTTAACCAACAACTCATACAGAGAGCAATTTGAAGCCATTCAACATTGTTTCAGAATCATTGGATTCACTGATGAGGTAAGTAAAACTAAAGCTGGTCCAGTGTGTTGTCACGTTATTTCAATTTATGTTTTTTGGTATTAACAGTTCGCTAAATTATATGTGTATCATTTATTTCATTAAATGTTGTTATGACTACATGAGGAGAGCTAAAATATGATTCCTCTGTCCTATCAGTCCAACTCTAACTGTAACAGGGTTTGTTGAAAGGTTTAGGAGGATAGAGAAATTTTACTCAATGTTTATTTTAACCATTTAAGTACTGATTGCAAAGAAATTAGCCGATGAGTCTGACATCCTGATGGCCACCTTTGTGTGCGGCTGCATCAAGCTGTGCATAGATCCTCGGTTCGCTAACAGCAATGGCCAGTGCTTTTTGAGGCTCTACCTGTACCAAGTGTTGCGGATGATGGGTTTGGCCACACTGCTGCGGAACTCTCCAAGTAGTTGGACCGTACCGCAGCACCTGTCCTTTGTGGAGAAATTTTTCCACAGACACACCTTTGACCACATGGCGATCAAGCAGCAGTCAGCGCTTGGCGTCCTTGAAGCCCTGTCGAATGGTTCCCTGAGCAGACTGTCGGTGTCATCTGGCAAAACGCCTCATCACCAAACTCTCAAACAAGCACCAAGACCTAGCTTGGCTGGTGGTGAGAAGGGCACTTCCCGTCAGATCTTTTATGCACGCTCGAGGTCTCAACATCACTGCGCGCTGCCTTCAAAGCAGCTGCGGGGGTGATGAGATGGTCGCACACCTTCTTGTGGAATGTGCCTTTACAAAGAAGGTCTGGAGTGAGATGCAGTGGTATTTGTCGAGGTTCATCCCGAGCAGCTCAGTGACGCAGGACTCTGCGCTCTAGGGGCTGTTTCCGGGGACGCACACCGAGACAAATATCGACTGCTGCTGGAAGGTCATCAGCTCGGTGAAGGATGCACTTTGGTCCGCCCAAAACTTGCTGATCTTCCAGTTGGAAGAATTGTCCTTGACCGAGTGTTGTAGACTGGCACATTCCAAGGCCCAGGACTACGTGCTGAGAGACACGCTCAAGCTTGGGGCAGCCACCGCAAAGGCACGATGGGAAAAAGCCACACTGTAAAGCCTTTCAACAGCGGCAGACCGAGGGCCCAGGAACTGCAGAATACCCTCGGTCTGCATAACTGTGTGCCAATCTGAAAAATAACTGAACACAGTAAAATCTGAGGTATGCATATGGTTTTAAGTTTTGAAATGTAATGACTGTAATTTTGTGTAAATAAGATTTATAGGAATGTAAAAATGACTTTTTTCCTGCACTGTTTATAATTTTTAGATATGGCAGTTTGTAATGGTTTATTTGAGATTTTTTATGAATAAAGTATATTTTTGAAATTAAAAAAAATTAGTCAATGTCTCTGGTGAACTGAGGTGCTATCTATAAAGGCCCCCTTGGCATGACAGTGGAGGACAGGAACTGGTCTGTCCCAGCAGAATGGTGTTGCAGTGCATCAGGATCAGTGTAGCATTATGGAAGAAAAGCTATGTTGCACTCACCTCAGACTCTCTCATGAGCTGAGGACAGCCACGTGCACATCACACTTTTGCAGTTGAGTAATTGACTGATATAATTTTACGCTGGTGTAACACAAAATTGGAAGGCTTGATGCGATTCCAGCAGGCAGCTTTTTTAATGAGCATACATGAGTTACAATTGAATGCATATGACATTCATGCCACCTGCCAGCAGGAAGACTGATCTGCCATTAATCCATCATTGGGAAAATCGGATGTAATTTTATGCCAATGGGTTTCTGCTTTGGCTCTTGCTAGATTCTCCCATGGTGTGTGGGATGGGAGAATCTATAAGATTATGAGAGGCATGGACAGAGTGGATTGTGGAAGAGTCAATTGCTAGGGGGCATAGGTTTAAGGTGCAGAGGGCAAGGTTTAAAGGAGATGTACAAGGCAAGTTTTTCACACACAGGGTGGTGGGTACCTAGAACTTGCTGCTAGGGGAGGTAATGAAAGCAGGTATGATAGTGACTTTTAAGGGGCGTCTGGATAAATACCTGAATAGAATGGGAATAGATAAATAAAGTTAATTTATCATTCACAAGTAGGCCTACATTCACAGTGCATTGAAGTTACTGTGAAATTCCCCTAGTTTCCACAGTCTGGTGCCTGTTTGGGTCAATGCACCTAACCAACACATCTTTCAGAATGTGGGAGGAAACCGGAGTACACAGAGAAAACGCATGCACACATGGGGAGAACATGCAAACTCCACACAGACAGTGACCCAAACCGGGAATTGAACCTGGATCCCTGGTGCTGTGAGGCAGCAGTGCTAACCGCTGTGCTACTGTGCCACCCTGGGATATGGTCCCCAGAGGGTAGGGGGTAGGTTCAGACAGGCAGCATGGTTGGTGCAGGCTTTGAGGGTAAAAGGGCCTGTTCCTGTCCTGTATTTTTTTTAATTCTTAATTCTGCTCAAAGGGCACAATGAACCATTAATTGTCCCTATTTCTCTCATTGGTATGTGCAATTTAAACCTGTTAAACAACAAAGATTACATCTTATAAAAACAAGATTCTTCTGTTGCTGGGGGTCTGAAATAAAAACAAGGCGCAGAAAAAACTCAACAGATACGTAAACTAAAATAACATGGGATTCAGGATGGACTGACCAGATGGATACAGAACTGGCTTGGTTATAGAAGTTGACCGTGTCGCACTATCTGTAACCCCCATGACTTGCCTGGGCTTGTAAAATCTCACTTACTGTCCTGTCTGGAGACATTACACATCTCTTTTTAACTTATGCTAATGCTATCTTCACTCACATTGTCTGCATCTTTAAGACGTGAATAGCAGGTTAGCTGCAAAGATTTGCATTCTAATCAGTATTCTGTAAACTGTGTGTGTCTTTATATGCCTTTCTCTGATCAGAACCTTTCACACATCTGACGAAGGAACGCCATTCCCGAAAGCTTGTGGGATTACTATCAAATAAACTGGTTGGACTTAAACCTGGTGTTGTGAGACTTCTTACTTGGTTATAGAATACAGAGAGTAGTGGTAGAATGGTGTTTTTCAGAATTGAGATCTGTAGCTAGTGATGTTCCACAGTGATCAGTGCTGGAACCTCTGTTTTTTGTTGTATATGTAAATGATCTGGAGAAAAATGTGGGTGGCCTGATTAGCAAGTTTGCAGATAACATAAAGACTGGTGGAGTTGCTGATGGTGCTGGGGATTATCAGAGAATACACCAGGACATAGATTGGAGACTCGGGCTCAGAAATGGCAGACAGAGTTTAATCCAGACAAATGTGAGCTGGTGCATTTTCGAAGATCGAATGTCAGTATGAATATGTTGTAAATGACAGAACCCTTAGGAACATTAACATAGAGAGGGATCTGGGTGAGCAGGTCCACAGTTCCCTAAAAGTGGCCATGCAAGTGGCCAAGTTGATTAAAAAGGCATATGGCATGCTTGCCTTCTTCATCTGGGGCATTGAGTACATTGGAGAAACCATGCAGGTGCAACAGATGAATGAACACCTCTCAACAATCATCAGGCACGTGTGTTCTCTTCCTGTTGAGGAACACTTTAGTAGTCACGGGCATCTAGCCTCTGATCTTCGAGTAAGTGTTCTCCAAAGTAGCCTTCATGACACTTGACAACACAGAATTGCTGAGCAGAAACAGAGAGCGAAGTTCCGCACACGAGGACGGCCTTCACCGTGATCTTGGGTTCATGTCACAGTATATCTGTAACCACCACGACTTGCCTGGGCTTGCAAAATCTCACTGACTATCCTGGCTGGAGACAATACACATCTCTTTAACCTGTGCTTAACCTTCTCTTCACTCACATTGTACCTTTAAGACTTGATTACCTGTAAAGACTCGCATTCCAACCATTACCTTGTAAGTTGAGTTTGTGTCTATATGTGCCCTGTTTGTGCATAGAACTCCCACACACCTGATGAAGGAGCAGCGTTCTGAAAACTTGTGGTTTGTGCTACCAAATAAACCTGTTGGACTTTAACCTGGTGTTGTGAGACGACTTATTGTGCTTACCCCAGTCCAACGCCAACATCTCCACATCATAGCAGTTGTATGGCATGAATATTACTTGCCCCTTAACAGCTGAAGCCTGGATATTGTCCAAGTCTTGCTACATATGGACACAGGTTGCTTCGGTATATGAAAAGTCTGGTATTGAACATTGTAGTACCATCTGCGAAAATCACCACTTATTAAAAATTAAAGTTCAGTTATATATTCACCTGTGTTGACTGCTCTTGTAGAAAGCTTCTTTAATAATTTTTAGGCCTTAGTTTGAACTACAGTATATTTATTGAATGATGAAACTCTCAAAATATGAGGCTTATTTCATTTTACACATTTGAATTAATTTTTCAGGAAGTTCGGTCAGTGTATAGAGTTCTTGCTGCAATCCTGAATACTGGAAATATTGAGTTTGCACCCATTGCCTCAAAACATCAAATGGATAAAAGTGAAATTCCAGATGGAGAGTCTTTAGAAAATAGTAAGTTTTTGCGATGTTCTAATAACTGCAAGCTAAACATAATGCATGAGTTACATTCTGGGATTTCTGATTTTCTTTTCACAGAAAGGATTAGTAATGAGCTATGTTTAAAAACACAACAATATTAAAAGTAGGAGTACAAGTAGGGCATTCTGCCCTTTCAACCAGCTTTCCTATTTAATAAGATCAGAATTGATCATCTGCCTCAATTTCATCTGATCGCAACTACCACATACTCCTTAATTCCCTTGGTACCCAAAAAAATTATCAATCAATCTTGAATGTCCTTAATAAATGAACATCCACAGCCCTCAAGAAATGAGAATTCCATAGAATTAGAAACGTTTGATCAAAGAAATTTGTCGTCAACTCACCACTAATCAATGAGGCACTATAAGGTTCTGTGCTTGGGTCTTAGCTAGTTACAATCTATATTAATGACTTAGACATGGGTGCCAAGTGTTAACATTATCTGAGAATTATGGCCACTAGCTCTAAACTTCCTACTCTAGAGAATCATCTTGCCCGTATCTATCCTAAGATATTCAGGAAACTGATTCTTCCAAAGCTTAGGAAATATGCCCCATGAATGGCCTCTTCTAAGGCAAGTGTATCTTTTTCATGAAGTATTTTAATGTGCAGAAAAACAGGGAAAATCAGGTGGGCAAATGCAGCCGGATGAGGAATTTATAGAATGTTTTCAGGATAGTTTCTTAGAACACCATGTTCGGGCACCAACCAGAGAGCAGACTATACCTGGTATTGTGCAATGAGTTAGGATTAGTTAATGCCCTCATAGTGAAGGTGCTCCTAGGTTCCAGTGATCATAATATGATTAGATAGTGAGAGATTACAGAGCTCTGAGATGCAGAGAGATCTATGGGTCCTAGTGCATGAATCACAAAAGATCAGTATGAGAGTCCAGCAAGTAAAAGAATGTTGTTATTTATTGCAAGGGGAATTGATTCAAAAGTCAGGAGGTTATGTTTCAGTTATACAGGACACTGGTGACCAGGTCAGGAGTACTGTGTGCAGTATTGGTGATTCTACTTAAGGAAGGATGTAAATCCATTGGCACTCATGCTTGCCAAACACAGCTGATTGTTGGACCTTCTGCTGCACTACATCACTAATGGCTGCTGGCCTGGACTGCCACCTCTGTCCAGGCCTTCTTGGTGAGGTGTGGTGACCTTCTCTTGCCATCTCTCAGCATTAAGATATCCCATCTGGCGCTGACCTCCCCTATAAGAATTTCCAGTCACTTAAGCTAGAACTGTGGGACCAGATTGCCCACCAGACCTTTCCTCCTGCCTGGTGTGGCCAGCAGATGCAAATGCTATTATTATTTCCCACAGTTTATTTCTGTGAACTCAACAGTTCCTTCTGTGTGCTATGGCAGTGTTCAGAGGCAGGGAGCTGCCTCTTCTGCTTTTGAATTCCCCATTGGACCTGGCACCCAGCAACCTCCAGCCTCCTTCCAGACCTACTGACCACTGAAAGGATGCATTCCACAGTGGGCAGGCCTTAATTAGAGACCCATTGTGATATCATGTTGCTACCACAATGTCACCCATGAACATATTCTATTTGGCTCCCAGACCCACTCAGCTGAAGTACCTGACAGGTGTGAAATTCAAGCCAAAGTCTTTTTTAACTGATAGAATTAGGGTCAATTGTTTCATCTCAGGCTCATTACATCAGAATATCCCATATAAATTTTGACAAAAGCAGGAGATTTTATATTTAAATTCACAACCTAAGTGGGACAAGATGATGTCACTTTTACTGGCTGGCATATTGGTGAATAGCACACAAGACAACAAGAAGTAGGAACAGGAAGGAACCTCGTGGCTTGTCGAGTCTGCTCTACCATTCAGCAAGATCATGGCTGATCATTGGTTTCAACTCCACTTTCCTACCTACTACTTATATCCTTGATTCCGTGGGAAACCAAAAATCTATCTACCCAGCCTTAAATATATTCAACAGTGGAACAGTATGGACAAAACCAGTGTTGACAGTCATTAGCCTTTGGACTTCTTGTGGCTCCACTGAAATAAAAGGACAAAGAAAAATTTGGGCCTTCAGTCAGCAAATAGGTTTGGGACAAAGTGTGCAGGGATCTGGGAAGTGTTCAATCAGAAATAAAACAAAGTGCTGGAAAAGCTCAGAAAGCCTGGCAGAATCAATGCAGAGAGAAACAGAGTTAACGTTTTGAGTCCAACATGACACTTGCTTTGGAATTTTGAAAAGCTGAGTCTGTCGAGCACTTTCTGATTTTACTTCAGATCTCCATCATATGTGATAATTTTCTTTTATTTTTCTATTAAATTTCAGGTTTGATAATGTTGGTTTAGTCATATTGGCTGGAACTATGAACGGAATGGAAGGGAGCAAGGGTCTGACAACAGAAATCTCCATTGACCTCGGGCAGGAATTTCCAGTCTCGCTCAAGTGAGGCCGTAAAATCCTGCCCATTGTATTTTAGGAAATTACATTTTAACATATGATTTTTTTTCAGGTGGTAGGGAGTATAATATGTTGTAACATCCAAGCATTTTGTTATTCTGCCCTGTTTGGGTGCGTCTAAAGAGATAAAATGACTGCTGGTTATGGTTCCACATGTAAATCTTATCTCAGTGCAGTACACAGCATGATGTATCAGTCAGATTTAAAATCATTAATTAAGCTAGCATTGTTTTTTTTTGTGGGTGAGATTTTCAGGTATCCCCCCCACCCCGCCCCTGTTTTAGATTCCTTCACAGTGGAAAAAGATTCTATCTATCCTATCAATCAATGGAGTGGCATGGTGGTACAGTGAATAGTACTGCTGTCTCACAACACCAAGGACCTGGATTCGATTCCTGGCTTGGATCACTGTCAGTGCGGAGTGTGCACATTGTCCCTGTGTCTGCGTGAGTTTCCTCCAGGTGCTCTGGCTTCCTCTCACAGTCGGAAAGACTTGCTGGTTAGATGCGTTGGCCACGCTAAATTCTCCCTCAGTGTAGCCAAACAGGTGTCGGAGTGTGGCGAGCAGGGGATTTTCACAGTAACTTCATTGCAGTGTTAATGTAAGCCAATTTGTGACACTAATAAATAAAAATGAAACAAATATTTTGAAAATCTTAAAAATCCTCAATCAAATCATCTTTTTACAAAGAACAGTACAACACAGAAACAGGCCCTTGAGCCCTCCAAGCCTGTACCGATCATGATGCTTGCCTAAACTAAAACTGTATGTACTTATGGAGTACATATCCTTTGATTCTCACCGTATTCATGTATATGTCTAGATGCTCCTTGAATGCTGCATCATTCTTGTTTCCATCACCCACTGGACAGACGTTCACAACCCTCTGTGTAAAAAAAACCTGCCTTGCACATCTCCACTAACCTTTTCCCCATGCACCTTTAAACCTATATCCCCTAGTACTGGACTTTTCTACCCTAGAAAAGAGCATCTGTCTATCCATGCCACTCATAATCTTGTAAACCTCTATCAAGTCACCTCTCAACCTCTGTCGGTCCAGTGAGAACAAATTGAGTTCATCCAGCCTCTCCTCATAGCTAATGCCCTCCAGACAAACAACATCCTGGTAAACTAGTTAGTATAATCTCTCCTCACAAACTAATCCTTGATCTTAGTGTGCAGTGCTAGGGGGCAGTGCCATGGTGGGCTTCCTCTGCGAAGGCCCATTGGGGTGACAGGAGGTTCCCTGTGTCTTGTCAGGTGGGGGTTCTCCCCATGTGAATGGCAGGCTCTCCATGTCCATGGTGGGGGGAATCTTTATTTTAACATTTAATTCTCTTCGATTGGAGTACCATTTAAAAAGGATGCTCTGGAAGAGATTTCTGGAAGGCTGACGTTGCTGGCTGGGCCCATCCCACCAGCGTGGGATCCACCTTCAGCTTTTTTTCCCTCGTGTTTAAAAATTTGGCAGGAAAAGCAGCAGCACAGCCGGCGGGCTGCACACACTTTTCTTGCCTGAGACAAATTAAATTTTAAAAAGTCTGTCCTTGGAAAGCTTGTTAAAGCCCCAGAACGAGCGATGGGGTTCATGGTGGTATTGTTTGGTAGGTCAAAGAATTGTCCCACCAAACATCTGACAATGATCACAGTTCAGAGGAAAATATACATTGTGTTATCTGTCTTATTTGTCAAATTCTGGTTAAGTTGATTGGATTCTGAGGCTGGTATTAATAATAATTGTACCCAAGTCCATTAATATAAACACTATGATGGGACTTTTCAGCTGTTCCCATCAGCAAAAGTCTTCTGATCTTGCCAAAGATGGGCCCCAAATGCAAGTTCCCTGCAGCAGCACCTTGCGTGGTGAGCCACACAACTGGGCATTAAGTTTGGTGGGACTGGAAGATCCTGCTGTAAGCCAATGGCTTGCAGCCTCCACCATGGGAAGACCTGGGGGGGTGGGGGTGGGTTGCTGGAAAATTGCCGCATATGAATGGAACCATTATCTGGAGTACTATTTAAAAAGGGGCTCTGGAAGAGAGCTCTGGAAGGCCAATGTTGATAGCTGGGCCATCCCACCATTTTGCTGGTATAATTAATAACTTAATTAGTTCAGTTTACTTACAACTTCATATCTATTATAGGACAAAATAAAGTGCACTCAAATTGCATTGTTCAATTTTAAAAATATATGTAGTTCTGCTGCATTTTATATAGTTAATGAGTTTGCGTAAAAGTAAATTAAAGTAAATTATTCAAAAACATTTTTTTTCCAGCTTCAGCTCTGCTTAGCATTGGTTCTGAAGAGTTTCAGGAAGCACTTACTTCTCACTGTGTTGTGACACGGGGAGAAACTATAATTCGTACTAATACAGTAGATGAAGCATCTGATGTTCGGGATGCCATGTCAAAGGCCTTGTATGGAAGACTATTTAGCTGGATTGTAAACCGCATCAACACGCTTCTCCAGCCTGATAAAAGTATATGGTAGGTGAATAAACTGGAAAGACTGTGAACCCAATTGTCAGATCACCTCAATGGGGCAACATCATAACAGAAAAAATATTTTGTGAAAATGTCTTTGTTTGGAGAGGGAGAGAAGCTGTTCGTTACTCTCGACATGATGATGTCAGAATCAAGAGACACAAATAATTATTTGTTTTAAAGATTTTTGTCATTGCATCTTATGCTTTTCTCATTTGTATATTACCTTTTGTCAGAAATACTGTATTCCTTTAATTTTATTTGGCAAAAAATATCTATATTGAAGATAAATTAGATGTTATTCCATTACTGAAGTACATAGTTATTTACTTCATCCTGTAGGGATATGAAATAAGGGTAAATTTACACTAATGCAACGCAGCATGGACATTTTATGAATAAACTGTTGGGTAACATGGATTGTTGTGAGCTGTACACAACATTTTGAATATCTAAATTTATTCCAATTTTTGTTGCTTTCATGACAGTAACTGGGTAGCAGAGTGACGCACGATTTTGGAGAATCAAAGGAAATGCAACTTGGTATTGATTCCCCTTTTCCATTGAGTTTCTGAACTCAGCTGCATCACTATGGGTGATGCTGGGTGGAGTCCAGCTGCATGCTTGCAGAAAAGAAGGAAATGCCAGAGCAAAGTTGTCCCAGTTGACACTGCATGTCTTGTAGCAGCTGTTTTTTAAATCTTAATGTAAATTACTGAGCGATTGCAAGTTTTTTATCAACGTTATTTTTGAAAATATTCAGTACCAACCATGATTTTATTTCCTGAAATCTGAGCTTGCATGCCTTTTAATTATACATACACAAATGGATGGATAAGAACATCGCTAAATATTTTGTAACCTCACAAAAAAGTGACATGTTGTTGATATCAAGAATATGAAAGGGAGCACAGCTTTAACTATTATTATCTGATGGTCCTTACTAACCATGATAAAGATCTTTGCTGGATAATTTCCTTTTTAGGTTTTGCTTTATAATCTTTTGAAATTGAATTTTCATTAGCGATACCGAAACTGGAATGAGTGTTGGGATTCTGGACATCTTTGGGTTTGAGAACTTCAAGAAAAACTCCTTTGAACAGCTATGTATCAACATTGCCAATGAACAGATTCAATTTTACTTCAATCAACACATCTTTGCACTTGAACAGGTAGGCACAAAGTTGGTCCAAAGCTACAGTATAACAAGTTTTTTGTCCTTTATTTTCCTCCTCATAGGAGCATGATAATTTCTATATGTGGGATATATTTTCAGAAGTCAACATGTCAACCCCAATGCCTGATTTTTTTTTTCTTTAATAGCCTAGTAGTGTGCTTGGGTGTTCTCCAGTGATCCCACTCTGATTGTACTTGAGTTGTGTGGTGCAGTGGATGTCATGAATCAAGGAGACAGTGGGTAGTCAATATCCTTAAGCATTCATTGCAATATGTTCCTGAAAGGTAAAACAAGGTTAGGGGATGTGGGGTGCTGCTGAGCATTGTAATCGCTGACAATGAAATTGATATAGACTTGCATTATCTTTCTGTGATGATCATTTGTAATGATCTCTCCACAACTTTTGGTATGGCCAAAGGCAACATCCTCTTGAAATGCCTTTCCTTCATTCTCCCTCTCAGTGGCAACTGCCCTCATTTGGTTCCATTCTTATCTATCCATTTGTAGCCAGAGCAGTCTCTTCTATGGATTTTCTTCCCATTGTTACAATCTAATAGAGATCAGTAACATTTTTTTGAGAAAATATTTCCCAAATTCCACTAATTTATTGAAGAATGAAGCCAGAAAATTCCACTGTTTAAAACAGAAGAATTTTTAAAATAAGAAGGTCAAATAAAACAACGGCCAAATTGGGTAATCTGCTGTACTCAAAAATGCAGAATCAACATAAATTAAATAGATAAGTTATGGTTGATTTTTAAACACTGGGGGGGAATTTCTGTTCCCATTTTTAGCAGGCAGGAAAGCCAGTGGGGGTGGAGAATCCAACGGGAACCCACAATGACTTCTACGTCGGTGGGATTTCCCATTCAGATTGATCCTGCCAACTTGCCAATGATGTAAAGGGCTTCCAGCCATCAAAAACCCAGAGCCCCTTCACCATACATTTGGCAATTCTCCTTTGTAGGGGAACTTCTGTCGGGGAGGAGATGCGTCAACACCAGATTCATCAACCGCACTCAAGACAGCCCCGAATATCACCCAAGCACAACGCAACACCATCCATGCTCTCAAGATCATCCACAACTTTATTATCAAACCAGCAGACAAAGGAGGGGCCATCATCATACTGAACAGAACGGATTACTGCAGAGAAGTGTACCGACAACTGAACAACGAGGAACATTACAAACGGTTACCCGCAGATCCGATCAAAGAACACACCGTCAACTCAACACTCTGATCAAGACCGTTGATCTGGACCTTCAGAGCACCCTCCATGCTCTCGCCCCATGTACTCCCCGCGTTGGAGATCTCTATTGCCTCCCAAAGGTACACAATGCAAACACACCCGGCCATCCCATTGTATCGGGCAATGGAACCTTGTGCGAGAACCTCTCCTGCCACGTCGAGGGCATCCTGAAACCCATTGTAGAAAGAACCCCCAGCTTCTGTCACGACACTATGGACTTCATACAGAAACTCAGCGCACATGGGACAGTTGAACCAGGGGCACTCCTCGTCACAATGGGTGTGTTGGCACTCTACACCAGCATTCCCCACAATAATGGCATTGCTGCAACTGTGTCAGTTCTCAACACCGACAACTGCCAGTTTCCAGATGCAATTTTACAACTCATCGGCTTCATCCTGGACCACAATGTCTTCACCTTCAACAACCATCTTCATCCAGACAACGGAACAGCCATGGGGACCAAATTCGCAACTCAATATGCCAACGTCTTCATGCACCATCTCGAACAAGACTTCTTCACCGCACAGAACCTTCAAACGATGCTATACACTAGATACATTAATGACATTTTCTTCCTTTGGACTCACAGTGAACAATCACTGAAACAACTATATGATGACATCAACAAGTTCCATCCCACCATCAGACTCACCATGGACTATTCTCTGGAATTGGTTGCATTCTTAGGCACACACATCTCCATTAAGGAGGTCACCTCAGTGCCTCACTGTACTGCAAGCCCATGGATAACCTCATGATACTCCACTTCTCCATCTTCCACCCTAAGCACGCTAAAGAAGCCATCTGCTACAGACAAGTCCTCCGTATACACAGTATCTGCTCAGATGAGGAGGATCACAGCAGACACCTTCAGACGCCGGAAGATGACCTCATAAGACCAGGATATGGCGCTCGACTCATAGATCGACAGTTCTGATGCGCCACAGCGAAAAACTGCACTGACCTCCTCAGAAGACAAACACGGGACACGGTGGACAGAGTACCCTTTGTCGTCCAGTACTCCCCTGGAGCGGAGAAGCTATGACGTCTTCTCCGGAGTCTTCAAAATGCCATTGATGAAGACGAGCATCTCGCCAGGGCCATCCCCACACCCCCACTTGTTGCCTTCAAACGACCGCACAACCTCAAACAGACCATTGTCCGCAGCAAACTACCCAGCTTTCAGGAGAACAGTGACCACGACAGCACACAGTCCTGCCACAGCAACCTCTGCAAGACATGCCGGATCATCGACATGGATGTCATCATCTCACGTGTGAGCACCATCCACCAGGTACACGGCACATACTCTTACAACTCGGCCAACGTTGTCTGCCTGATACGCTGCAGGAAAGGATGTCCCAAGGTGTGGTACGCTGGGGAGACATGCAGATGCTACAACAATGGATGAATGAACACTGCTCGACAATCACCAGGCAAGACTGTTCCCTTCGTGTTGGCGAACACTTCAGCTGTCATGGGCATTTGGCCTCTGATCTTCGGATAAACATTCTCCAAGGCGGCTTTCACGACATACAACTGCGCAGAGACACTGAGCAGAAACTGATAGCCAAGTTCCGCACACATGAGAACGGCCTTAACCAGGATCTTGGGTTCATGTCACATTATCTGTAACTCCCATGACTTGCCTGAACTTGCAACGTCTCAGTTATCGTCCTGCCCGGAGTCAATACGCATCTCTTTAACCTATGCGTAATGCTATTTCCACTCGCATTGTCTGCACCTTTAAGACTTGAATAACAGATTAGCTGTAAATACTTGCATTCTAATCAGTATTCTGTAAAGAGTGTGTGCCTTCTTACGCCCTGTTTGTGATCAGAACACTCCACGCACCTGATGAGGGAACAGTGTTCCGAAAGCTAATGGCGTTTACTCCCAAATAAACCTGTTGGACTTTAACCTGGTGTTGCGAGACTCCTTACTGTGTTTACCCCAGTCCAATGCTGGCATCTCCACATCATATCTCAAAGAAGGCAGAGGGTGGTGGTGGAAGATGGAAAATTTTCAGACTGGAGACCAGTTACCAGTGGTGTAGTACAGGGATCAGTGCTGGGTCCTCTGCTATTTGTGAATTTTATTAATGACTTGGAGGAGGGGGCTGAAGGGTGGGTCAGTAAATTTGCTGATGACACCAAGATTGGTGGAGTAGTGGATGAGGTGGAGGGCTGTTTTAGGATGCAAAGCTGGGCCAAAAAATGACAGATGGAGTTTAACCCTGATAAGTGCGAGGTGATTCATTTTGAGTGCGGATTACAAGGTCAACGGCAGGGTTCTGAGGAACGTGGAGGAATAGAGAGATCTTGGGGTTCATATCCACAGATCTCTGAAGGTTGCCGCTCAAGTGGATAAAACCGTAAAGAAGGCTTATAGTGTGTTAGCGTTTATTAACAGGGGCTTTGAGTTTAAGAGCCGTGGGGTTATGCTGCAACTATTCCAGACCTTGGTGAGGTCACGTTTGGAATATTATGTGCAGTTCTGGTCACCTCACTATAAGAAGGATGCGGAAACATTGGAGAGATTACAGAGGAGATTTACCAGGATGCTGCTTGGTTTGGAGGGTAAGTCTTAGGAAAGGTTGAAGGAGCTAGGGCATTTCTCTTTAGAGCAGGGGAGGATGAGAGGCGACTTAATAAGATTTATAAGATGATCGGGGGGTGGATAGAGTGGACGTTCAGAGACTATTTCCTCGGGTGGATGTAGCTGTTACTAGGGGACATAACTTTAAGGTTCATGGCGAGAGACATAGGAAGAATGTCCGATGTAGCTTCTTTACTCAGAGAGTGGTTGGGTGTGGAATGGACTGCCTGCTGTGATAGTGGAATCGGACACTTTAGGAACTTTCAAGCGGTTATTGGATAGGCACATGGAGCACATCAGAATGATTGGGAGTGGGATAGCTTGATTTGGATTTGGGGCAAAGCACGGCACAACATCGAGGGCCGAAGGGCCTGTACTGTACTGTACTGTTCTATGTTGAATGTTAACATTCTGCCCCTTTGTGGGATTATCCACAGGTATGAGATGAGCTCCCGCATGTACACTAACAAAAAACAGCTCTATCTTTCTATCAGCTCTTTTGACTTCCCACTACCTTCATGTTGTCATACTCCTTGTTGATCATACAGTCTTGGATTAGATGTGGCATTCTCCAATTAAATGTTGGGATGACGGAATTGAATGTTTTTAAGGCAAGGACAGATACATTTTTGAACAATAAAGGAATTGAAGCTATTGTCAGTGGACAGGTAAGTGGAGCTGAGTCCACGAAAAGATCAACTATGATCTTATTAAATGGCGGAGCAGGCTCGAGAGGCCAAATGGCCTACTCCTGCTCCTAGTTCTTATGTTCTTATACTCTAAGTAATATTGTTTTTGTTCCTGCCATAATTCAGTGGTTAGGATTTTAAAGATGATGAGTGATTGGCTCTTCCAAGCAGAGAGTCGGTGCCTAATGCGCAGCCACTGCTCCCACTACTACTTAACGCTCACTTGATATCCACTCTTGGAAGCAATTCCCGCTCCTTGTTGGCCAACAGCTCTGGCCAGGCATAGCGCTGCAGTGGCCAGAAGCCGTTCTGCAGCCCTCTGCCTAGAATTAAGTTCCTGGAGCTGTTGGAAAGGGAAGTCTTGTGGGTATCGGGATCGAAGGGTAAGGGACATGCTTGGGGGGTGAGGAGGTTGGTATGATTGGAGCATTGAGGAGTAGGTCAGGAGCGGAGGGGGTCTCAGAACTCTAGCATTTCAAAGAGAACATTCCAACTCTGAGGAATCCGCTTCCCTTTCTGCCTAAGATAGGGAATTTTTTTTTGTCAGTTTCCCACCCTACCAATTGAAGCTGAGCAGGGAAAGGACCTCAAGTGACCACTCAAAGACCTTAGGTCAAAGGGCAGGATTGCAGCTTATGGCCTTTTGATTTATTATTGCCACATGTATTGAGGTGCAGTGACAAGTATCCTTTCTTGAGTGCTATACAGACAAAAACATACTGTTCATAGAGTACTAAGGGGAGAAGGAAAGGAGAGGGTGTAGAATATAGTGTTGCCCACTCAAGTGTGACATTGTGTTTTGATTTGTGTGGGCCAATTATTGGTGAGAATCCCATTAATTCTATCTTATGCACTTCTACCGCTTCAGAACCCAGCTTGGGGGAATGTAAAATTCTGCCCCATTTCCTTGCCGTTGAGTCCATTCCCCTCCCTTACCAATGTCTTCGGCTGCACCAGAGTGTTTAAAGTCTCAGCATATATGTTAATATTCATACCTCATATCCTCTTGACAGTTGGAACCCATTTAATTCCATCTATTTAGCATTTCTTCCTTTTACCCCTGCCTCAATGCACTTATCACAGAAATCCTCTTTCTTCCTATTCACCCCCCAGAGTAAACTATCCCAGTAATCTTCTGGCTGGCATCTCATTCTCCATTCCCTTTAAACTTCATCTCAGTCAAAACTCTGCTGCCTTCATCGTATCCTGCACTAAGTCCTGGTCACAGAATACACTTATTCTTGATGATCAGTATCCGCTCCCAGTTGCCCATTGCTTCAGATTTAAAATTTGTACTCTTAGGTTTAAATTTCCTTTATTGTCTTTCTCCTTCCGTTGATATCGCGGCTCAAATAATAAGCTCTCTAGTGCTGAAAAATGTGACAACTGTTCTGAAAATGCCCTGGGATATGGGCAGGTGTCTGGGAAACAAGTTGAATATTTGTAGTAATGTAAGCTGACATGGTCAGACACAATGTTGGAACTTCACTGGATGCTGAAATTTCACATGAGCAGAGGCTGAATGGCCATACCTATGTCATATAGAGAAAAGACACTTGTTTATTGGGGACGTCACATTCCACATGTGCGCCCTTGCGTTTTTTTTAGTTCACACATTTAAGTTAGTTACTCCCCATCAAGCATGGGAGTCAGCTGAAACTGGTTAAGATAATTGGTTGTTTAGCCAGACAAGTGATCTCACTGATATCAGACTGCCACATTTAGAAAACAGAAATTTTGTCTGGCTATCAAAGGTACAGATATCTAATATAACAGTCTAATGTGTAATACTTAAATACATGTGAATCATCTTACAACTATCTGCAGTAGTATTTAGTGTAAGTGAAAGGTTCTGTTTAAATAATTGTTTAAATGCAGTCCTTTCATTCTGAACCTGCCCCTAGATTTGACCAAGGGAGGGGTTGTACTATTCTTTCAGAATTTGATACTCTTCATAATCACCCCTCATGCGCTGATTGCTTTCAGTTGGTTCTTTAGAACAATGGCTGTATATTTTCTCAAAGCTTTTTCTGACTCCACTGCCATGACACTGTATTCAAGTCCTAAACCCATCCCTGAAGGCAAAAAGTCACTGATCTGCATGGAAATTTGCTCCCCTGCAGCCCTCCCTACCTGAATTTGGCATAGTGACAGGTTTCCTGTGGCAGGAAATGAGAAGGCCAGTCAGAGCTTCTCCTTGACAGGCGGAGCAAGCTGTAGTAAAGGATAAGTATCCGAGAGTGTGCTTTAACATGGAGATGCTCTTTCATCAACATTTAAAAAATAGATTAAAGATACAGAAAAAGCAGCAGTGCTGCTATGATAGGTTTGTAGGCAATCCATGTGCAGGATGGCTTTTGGCTGCACCTGCACCCCAGCAGGCAGGGAGATCCTTTATACATGCCTGGAGGATTAACATCCAGGCCTAGCTGGGTGCCCAGCTCAAAGCAGTTGCATTCAAAAACTGGAGTCGACTAGAAAATCCCAATAACCGCTTTCGACTGACTCAGTCCCTTAGTGGCCCTAATTGGTTGCCTGCTTTGTGGAGGCAGGCAGCCCTATTGGAACTCGCTCCAATCTGGAACTCGCCTACCCAAAAATGGCTGATGCTGGGAATGAAGTTGGGAAACAGGCATATCAGTCTGCACCAATATTTTTGGGCCCTCCTTGTTCCAATTGTGCCCTGCTTGTTCCAATTGTGAAAGGGCCCAAAGGTTCTGCCAGGAGTTTCTAGAGCTGTTCTGGTGAAGTAATTGTCAAAGAGTGGGATCAGCTCTGAGGCATTTCCCAGCATGTGTATAAAAAAAGCAGCCATTCTAACCATTATAATATGTTATAAATTACATAACCAATAAACAATGGCAAAATTTCATTTCATATGTGACATACACTTGCATATATTTTACTTTGAAATATAAGATTAATTTCTCATGCAGTATAAAGGCATACTAGATGTGGGGGTGGGATGAGGGGAAACATTTTTAATTTGGATGGGAGGTGAATGTGAAGTCCGCCCAGAAGAATCAATGTAAGACCGATTTATAATGGAATTGATGACTTGCTGATGTAAAACATGTTTTCCTGTATGTAGCTTACCAATCTCGTGGCAGATCACTGGGCAAGGCAACTATGTGTGAAAGGCTGCCAGCAACACCTTATGGCTGGGGGAAGTATTAGTGTTGGAAATAAAAAAGAGAACTTTAGGACAGCAGGAAACATGTGTGCAGAGCCTTCAGCAGCAACCGCATTAAATTTGAATTCCTCTAAGGTTTACAACCCACAAACAGCTGTCCAAAAAATGTCTCCCATTATCCCATACAGCATTCCCTGACTTTTTCTGTTTTTTTTCATCTAAGAATCCCCTTATCATTGAAAGTGGCTTTGTCCTTGGTTGGTGAGTGCAATCAAGAACTGGCCATAGTCAGGTTGGCTGAGCTGAAAATGCCAATATGGGTTCTCGGTCCCTATTTTCATTTATTTATGAGCCTTCTATCTCTTCCTGATGGGACCTCTTGCTGGAATGGGATTTCACCCCAAAACATAAGATGAGCTGCCATGCATTAACAACCACTGCTTGACATTGGTCCTTCCTACTGCCCCATTTTTAAATGCAAGTGGAGCAGTAGTGACATGAAATTGCTTTAAAGATTTTACTTATGGATGGTTTACTTTTTTTTGTTCCAAATGCAGTTACTTCACAAATTTGAATAATTTTAAAAGTATCTGTTCAGGGAAACGTGAGCATAATACAATTACTGCATCAGTTGTACAATGTGAAAACTGATTTGACTTTACAGAAATGTGACTTACTTGCCTTTGTTTTTGAAAGAAGTAGATGATGTTTTTTATTTATTTATTGAATGCGGGCACCGCTGGTAAGGCCAGTACTTATCGGCCCTTGAAAAAGCGATTGTAAGGCGTCTTCTTGAACCATTGCCGTACAAAGTGGTGTAGATACATCCACAGTGCTGTCAGGGAGGAAATTCCAGGATTTTAACTCAGTGACAGTTAAAGAGCAGCAATATTTTTCCAAGTTAAGATAGTGCGTGACTTGGAAAGGAACCTGCACGTGATGGTATTCCCACATGACTGCTGCCCTGGATTTTCTGATCCTACTGAAGTGAATGGAGAGTTAGCTGAACGCCAAATTCTCCATCCTCGCTTGCACTGGGAGTGAGGTGTGAACGGCTGGAAAATTCCAACCATCAATTCTAGAACAAACTGTTCACATTTTATATCTCTGACTCATGAGGTTATGCTTATGATCACTTATAGATTGAATACCAAAACGAGGGAATTGATGCAACACTTGTGGAGTATCAAGATAATCGACCAATACTGGACATGTTTCTTCAGAAACCAATGGGTTTATTGTCTCTACTTGATGAAGAGAGCCGTTTCCCTAAAGCATCTGACCAGACACTTGTAGGTAAGAATAACTCCAAATAACTTATATTCATATAGAGGGTGGAATTTTCTCCTTTTTTTGCAGAGGCAGCAGATAGGAAAAACCAGCATAGAAGCCACCAGCCTGAGTGGTGACTTCCTCTGCTGTACTGCGAGCATATAGAAAAAATATCAGGGGGCAATCTCCACCAGCAACTTAAAAGGTCGGAGATGTCCTGATACAAAAGAGATGAAAAATTGAATCCTCCCCCAAACATCCACATCCCCTGAACACCACGCCCACAATACAACTCACCCTCACCCACAGAATCTTCCCGACATTGAACACTTCTTGCAGAGCAACCCACAAGCTGCAACTGCCACCTATCAGCACTCCCCCCTTCCTCCGATGGAACATTCACCTCCACAAACAAACATATCCCTTCCACAATACACCCTCCCACACAGCACTCGGTGGCTAGGCATGCCCTTTCCCCCTGACTCCGCTGAACTCCTCTGCATGGATTCTGCTCGTCAGGTGCACACTGTGGGAGATCTGTCGTGATTCATGCCATTGTTAATGCACAATCTAATGGGACATATTATTAGGCTAGGCCTGATAACTACATTTAAATATGTTCTAATGGAGATCCCAATGTTGAACATTGAGATTCCTGTTTTGTCATTGGTGGAGGTGGGGACAATTGCTACAGAAAATCCTGCCAGCGTAAATTGCATTTTGGGACTGCTGTGGGATTTTCTGCTGCCACCCCGATCCTGATATACCCTCACCCCCCATCCCCTGAGCCTATAACTGACAAAATGGCCTGACATTTATCCAATTATCGCAAAAATTATCATTCAACTTAATTGTGAGGAAGGAACTGTTTGAAACGTTCATAGACAGGTCAAAGGAATAGAGTTTAATGAGGTTTTTAAAGATTGAAAAAATTGTTCCTTGACAAAAAAGGTTTAGGGAAGTATTCAAAAGAATATAACCAAGGAAGTTTACATCTACTTCCAGTGTTCTTATTTTGTCATGTTTTATGTGGGAAATGGTGACAATATGGCATTTACTACCCACTGGTAATTGGCTTAATGATGTGGTGGCTGCTTCCATAATTGCTTGAAAGCGTTATGGTGATGGTAATGGTATTCCCATGGTGGCCTTTGATTGGGAAGTCCACAGTTTTGATCTAGTAATTTTGAAGGTGATATATGTCCAAGTCAGAATCCCAAGATACTGCCTTTAGTGGTAGAGGCATGGGACTGGGAATAAGCTTGCTGAATTCCTGCAAGACATCCTAGAGATAGCACATACGAGAACCAAAGTGTGCTGACTGATGAGGAATTTAATTCTAAGCTCATTGGCAGAGCTGCCAATCAAGTTGAAACTTTATTTCTAGTTCACAATGCTACTCACCATCCAAAAGTAGCCCAGGATTGAAGTCAAGGACCATATGTACAACGTGGTGGTGGGGGGCGTGGGCGGTGGTGGAGGAGGGTGGAGAGTGGGGTGGGGAGGTGGTGGTGTTGTTGTTGTTGATCATAAAGCTGCCTGAAATCACCATGCGAGGGGTGATCTTCAGGTCTGCCAGGGCTAGAAGGGGCAGTCCAGCCACAACATCCCACCCCGGCAGAGAGTGGCAAAGTCAACTGCTTGCCCCCAGCCTGAGACCACTCAACCACTTGGAACTTTGAAGGACCCTTTCTGTCCAGCCTGGCAGTTACAGACGGGCAACTGGCCACTGGACTACATCCTTGAGCCACCTAGGTGAGAGGGTGTTAGTGCCAGGGGGCAGTGCGCTGTTGTCCAATGCGAATGGCCTAAACGGAATCTGAGAGGGGGGTGAGAGGCTGAGTGGGGATCTGAGAGAGATGGAGAGCTGAGTGGTAGTCTGAGGTTAAGGTGGGGCTGAGGTGGTGGGGGGGGGGTGGTTTGGGTTGGGTCCCCCTCAGGCCTGTGTGATATGTGTTTGGGATGGGTGCAATTGTAATATGTTAAAAATTAAATAACCAGTAAACAATGGCAAAATTTCACTGCATATGTGACATACACTTGCATATATTTTTCTTTGAAATATAATATTAATTTCTCATGCAGTATGAAGGCATGCTAGATGTGGGAAAGGGGGAAGGATTTTTAATTTGGATTGTAGGTGTATGTGAAGTCCACCCAGAGGAATTAGTGTGGGTTGATTTTATAATGCCTACCATTTTCCTGTAGGCAGCTTACCAATCCTGACTTTGATTTGATTTATTGTCACATGTATTAGCATACAGTGAAAAGTATTGTTTCTTGTGTGCTATACAGACAAAACATACCATTCATAGAGAAGGAAATGAGACAGTGCAGAATATAGTGTTACATTTATAAGTAGGGTGTAGAGAAAGATCAACTTAGTGCAAGGTAGGTCCATTCAAAAGTCTGACGGCAGCAAGGAAGAAGCTGTTCTTGAATCAGTTCGTACATGACCTCAGACTTCTGTATCTTTTTCCTGATGGAAGAAGATGGAAGAGAGAATATCTGGTGTGTGTGTGTGGTCCTTAATTATGCTGGCTGCTTTGCCGAGGCAGCAGGAAGTGTAAACAGAGTCAATGGATCGGAGGCTAGTTTGCGTGATGGTTTGGGCTAATTCACGACGTTTTGTAGTTCCTTGCGGTCTTGGGCAGAGCAGGAGCCATACCAAGCTGTGATATAACCAGAAAGAATGCTTTCCATGGTGACTCTGTAAGGGTTGGTGGGAGTCATAGCTGACATGCCAAATTTCCTTAGTTTTCTGAGAAAGTAGAGGTGTTGGTGGGCTTTCTTAACGATAGTGTCGGCATAGGGGGACCAGGACAGGTTGTTGGTGATTGGGACATCCAAAAACTTGAAACTCTCGACCTTTTCTACTTTATCCCCGTTGATGGAGGGCATGTTCTCCTCTCCACTTCCTGAAGTTGACGACAATCTCTTTCATTTTGTTGACATTGAGGGGGAGATTATTGTCACCACGTCAGTTCACCAGATTCCCTATCTCATTCCTGTATTCTATCTCATCATTGTTTGAGATCTGATCCACTATGGTGGTGTCATCAGCAAACTTGAAAATCGAATTGGAGAGGAATTGGGCTACAAAGTCATAGGTGTATAAGGAGTATAATAGAAGCTGAGGACACAGCCTTGTGGGGCACTGGTGGGGCAGATCAATTACATGATTTGAGTGATGGGGTAGAGGGATGTCCCTTTGTCCTGAGGGGTTGGTGGTGCTACCCTGGACCCTCAAGGTCCAGCACGCTATGTCTCCGCTTGTGGATTGCGACAGCCGGGGGACTCGTTAATTACATTCAAATTAGTGGGTTTACATAATTATCAGCTTGCCATCCCTTCTGGACAGGTACTCAGTCCAGGCCAACGGGGTGGCTCATCTGAATCTGGATAGCCCTCATACCCATCGAAAATCCTGATTTTTAGCTGACAACCCATTCACTGGGATACTGGGATTCCTGCCTGTCCGAAGAGGTCAGAGAATTAGGACACAGATATAACGTAAGAGGCAAATCTTACCAAAAAATGGCAAAGTGTCTGGATCTAACTGAAAACCGATGCATTTCTCTCAAGAGAAACAGACAGGCTTTCTCTCCAAATCTTTGGCACTTTGTAAAAAAAAACAGGGGTGGGGGCATGTTTCACACCATCATGTTGAGGGGTGGAGCCTAAACACACCAGCAAAGCCCAGTTGCACTGAGATCAGAGCACCGTTTTTAAAGAGCGCTCCAATCAGTGAAAAAAAATTAACCTCTTAGCCCCCCTCACAATCAAAGCCAGAACCCCCCCACCCCCACCTCTACTCCCCCCCTGTGATTAACAATAGCACAAACCCCACCTGTGATGAAATCTGGCAGTGGACCCATTCCCACTGTGCCCAAACAACCAGTGTTGCCCCCCCCCCCCCCACCCCCCAACACACACAGACACACACACACACACACACACACACACACACAGAATACTCATCGCTGGCATCAGACATGATGTGACATTGATGAGGTTTGAAAATATGGTTTAGGGTCAGCCTGTTAACTATATTAAAATTTATGTTAAATCATTAAAGTGATGTTCTCAGCCTTTGTGAGCGTGAACCTCTCTACATGGCAAGGGGATGGGGAAAATTGCAGAGCGCATTTTCTCTGGAAAAAAATCACGTTTCCTGGTTCTCTCCAGATTTTCAGCCTGCATCACTGTTCTGTCCAATGGTGAATGTGAGCTGAAAATCACCCCAAAGGATTGCCAGGCTAAGCTTGAATTCACCACCTAATAAGGAGCAAAAGTAATTTGGTCAATGAATATTCATCAAACAATCACAATCCACCCTGTGAACAGAATATAGTTCAGTTTAAAATCTGATCAAAATGATGTCCCTTTGTGGTGATATGCCTAGTTGTACTGTGTTAAATCTATTTCAGTCAACGTTTTACGATAAATATGTTGATTGAATTAGTTTCACCAAATACCATTTCATGCATTGTGATGATTTTTCCAGTTGGATAATTAAGAGCTGAAAGAATACAGGCAAAAAGAAATCTAAATGTGCATGGTACAGAGACTGTGTCATGAACTATGTGTGTAACATATTCAAGGCATATTTAGTGGAAGCATGGGTCGTGTTTCCTCTCCATAAGTACTCCCGTTCAAAATTTCTCAATATTACACAATTTTAATTGAAAGAATAAACCATAAGTCACCTTCAAGGCAGAGACTATTGCCTGGAAATTATTAATAAGTGCTTGATGCATTTGTACTATATTCTTCTCTTTCCTATTTTAACAGTGTTGGGGTGCAGTTAAAACATGAAAAAATTCGATAGTTTTGTTTATAAAAAAAATTTGATCAAACATGTTAGAAAATCCTACAGTAGCATTGCTCGAAATCATGTTCAGGCTTATGTCCAATCTATAATTAGCAGAGAGGGATACATAATACATGAAGCATGAATTTCAAATGCATTTAACCTTGTAGGATCTCACAATTGTTGGTCAAAAAAGGCTAGAAAGAAAGGACATAACTTTTCATATTGATGGAAAGAAACATTAAGATAAGGAAGCCCAGTAAGCTTCTTTATTACCTATTCTGTATGACGATCTTCAGTCCCCTTTTTCTGAGCATATAAGTTTACATAATTGTTTAAATTTTCTACGTTGTTTGCTTCACTTTTTTCTGCTAAACAAGCCATGGGTCCATATGATTTCAGGTACTGCAATTTTAATTTCAGTTTACTTTTCTCTGTTATGGTGCGATTAATGTTGAATGTAAATCTTCCAATGCAGAGTGAATCTTCTGAGGTCATACTTGCATTGCTACCAGACTGCTGCTCAGGCCTAAAATTTTACATTGGCAGTAAAAAATATATTTTTTAAAACTGGCACCTGAGGTTGTGTACCTGATTTGCACTTGCCCTGGATTTTCCAGCGGGCCTGCACTTAGAAAACAGGAGCTGGAACTGATTCATGACGCCAACCTATATAATACCTTTACTGAAATGGTTTTGGAGCGGTTTCTCATTGTTTTAGGCGATCCAACGTATTTTATCATTAGTGCAACAAAAATACCATTGGCCTTTGAAACCTAAAATAGAGTTCAATCCTGATGGTGTGTAGCCACAGGAGGCACTGCTAAAGTTATACTGCAGATACTTTGGAGATTGAATTAATTTTTGGATCTTTGTTGCTTTCTCTTTAGTTGGATTTTTGTTTGCATTGGATCTTTAATTTGCATTGAAGATCTTTGCGTTGAATCTTTAATTTGCGTTGAAGATCTTTGCGTTGAAGATCTTTGCGTTGAAGATCTTTGCGTTGAAGATCTTTGCGTTGAAGATCTTTGCGTTGAATCTTTAATTTGTTGTCTAATGTAGCTTTTGTTGTACCAGCTTGTCTGAGCTAATAACCAACAGCTTGGAAACAACATTAGGAATTGCCATAGCCATTAGGAAAGAGGAGGATGTGTTTGTAGAAGGATGTGATGGCCCACAGTATCCACATTGGTTTTACAAAACAACATTATGATACTCTACACTGTACTGCACTTGGATAATTGAACAAGATGAGGTGGACTTTTGAAATACAGAATAAAATAGCCCAACTTATTTAGTTGTTTGGATATGCTGCATCCAAAAATCAAACACAACTTGTTCACAACAGGAATTTACTGTCAGAGACATGGGTAGTGTGGTCGGGGGGGTGGGGGGGGGAGCGTGGTGTGGAGAATGATGGGAAAGAATTGTAAAGTGCTTCATACCTGTTAATATATTTGTTGAGTGGACTTGCCCTCAGAGAATTGGCCTTATGTCCAACGCTTACCTGTTAAATTTTGAACCGTCTTCTTGCAGAAAATATATTTTAATGAGTAACTGCATCGTGAGTTTCATTATTTGTACTTTACTTTTAAAGAACTTGTGTACATTTGCATGTTTGATCTGGTAATAATTAAAGAACAAAGAACAACCCAGCACAGGAAACAGGCCCTTCGGCCCAACAAGCCCGCGCCGCTGCATCACCCTACACCTATTCTACCCTGCGTATCCACAAATAGAACCCCTGACTTAGCCAGATTCAGAATAGTGTCAATTTGGTAAAAACCAATCAGCCTAAGAGCACATCTTTGGAGTGTGGGAGGAAACCGGAGCGCCCGGAGGAAACCCACGCAACCACAGGGAGAATGCACAAACTCCCACAGACACAGGCCCGAATCCATGTATCTGCACAGCTAGCAGTGCTAGTCACCGAGCTGTTGCGGCGCCCGCCTACCGGTCCAGGATCAAGCACACACACCGACACGAAGTACTAGGCCACTCCCGGAACCTCCAGGAGCAGCCCACGCACGACCCACCGTGTGCATGCCCCTCGTTTGACAACGAGGTGGACCTCCACCTGCGGAGTGAAAAGACAAAAACGTTAATCACAAGCCTGCCTTTCCGGTGTCTCCCGAGGTTCTAACCCTTATTCAATAACCCCTACCATAACCCTCCATCCTCGTTTCACTCATGTGCCTATCTAACTGAACCTTAAACGAGTCCAACGTTCCCGCCTCCACCACCCCACTCGGTAGCGCATTCCATACCCCCACAACTCTCTGCGTAAAGAACCTTCCTCTCATATCCAAATTATACCTCTTCCCCCCTCACCCTTAAATCATGTCCTCTTGTATTCGTAACCAATCTAGGGAGCAGTCTCTCACTATTGACCCTGTCTATTCCCTTCAGTATCTTATATACCTCTATCATTGTCTGAGATCATCCAGTGTTATGTATTGGAAACTAATGCCAGAGTAAAAATTGATTTTTTTTGTATGATCTTTTCATTCAAATATCTTCTTTAAAGTTTATTGGCTTCCACAGGGGTCACGACTTTATGGACACAGTATTATGTTAATGTCCGATACTGTAGAGGAATAAATCATCATTGCATGTTTGCGTACATTTTCTCTTACACCTGCCATCATTCGAACAAGATGTTTGAGATGAGGCACTAACTTGAGTGGCACAACATGGGTGCCAGTTTGTACCAATGCTGGACACCCATTAACATGGACGGCAATTGTTGAGGGCAGTCATGTAAACAGTAATGAGGTTGTTAAAATCTGCATGATCAGTTGCTTTCTTCTGCTTTTAATCTAGATGAAACATATATTGGGGGCTGGAATCTGAGTCTCCAGTGTCCTTTCAGAGCATCAGTGACAAAATCTATCCCTGAGTTTCTGACCTCAGCCCAGTTGGGTTCAGCTGCAGGCGGGCCTTGAACTGTCTGCATTTTCCAAAGTAGTCTTCAGCTCGACATGTGGCTTTGCAACACTGCACAGATTCAAGTTGTAGACTGAGGTACTTTTCATATGAATGAATTGTTTATGGAGAGTTACCAAAGTACATTCGTAGATGAGTTCTTTAAGATCCAAAACCCTTGGCTCACCAGCGGAAGGCTTCATCCAGCTCCTAAGATGGGGAGATATCTATGAACAAAAAAATGGATGTGGTGTAAAATGTGCAAGTGGTCCACAGTGGAGCGCGCTGCATTCTGGTTAAGAAGCAAATACTGTTTGTGCCTGTTTTGAGGGCAACAGTTGGTGAACGTGCTTTATAATGAGAAGGAGGGTTGGGCACAGTGCATTATTGTTGTTAGAGGAGATGCGTTTGAAGCAGAGGGTGAAAAATATTTCTTGTGCTGGAGATGGAGTAGGGGAAGTAGTGGGCTGTGGCAAAGCATCATCCTAAGAAAGCAAAATGGCAAGCTGTCATCTTTCTCATCTGGCTAAAGTCATTGAATTTTTTCCTTGTAGTGCACCCATGTTCTGGGAATGATACTTCTGGCATTTATATTCTCAACTATTTCTCATCAAACCTACCTGAGCACCTGTCTGCCATTTCAGGGGTTTTGCGCCTGTCACAGCATCCTTGTCTGCTCGGTTAGGATTTTCACCACAGCACACCTAAAACAAAGTACCCGAGCAGCAAATAATTCTTACCAAACTATCTAAATTTGCACCAAAAATAAATGAGAAATTAAAAGGCACATTTGCTTTAAGAGGCATCTTAATTGGGTCTGAAATGTGTTGGATCCACCTCTCTCCAAATTACCACAAATCCATAGGAACCTTAACAATGCAATTCAATGAGGCCAGACCATCAAAATTGTCTGGATTTCTTGCTGCTGCCATATGGAACAGTGGGGCCTGGCAGGCTGGGAAAAGGTATACCAATTTCTCTCCCACCACCTGCTTGATGAGTTCCACACAATAAAATTGACTAAACTATATCCAAATCAGAAAATACGTGTTGTCTTGCATTTAATGTTAATTCATTTTAAAGTAACCAAAAAGAAATAAACCTACTTAATTTGCAAGAATTAATCCAGAGTTTTAAATACAGCAGCATATGGAGGGTTCAGTTTTCTATGGGGGCCATCGGACATTTAATTGGCTTGAGGCAGGACTTCCACCCAAATAGAACATAGAAAACATAGAAAACTACAGCACAAACAGGCCCTTCGGCCCACAAGTTGCGCTGATCATATCCACACCTACTAGGCCTACCTATAACCCTCAATCCCATTAAATCCCGTGTACTCATCCAGAAGTCTCTTAAAAGACCCCAACGAGTTTGCCTCCACCACCACCCACGGCAGCCGATTCTACTCACCCACCACCCTCTGAGTGAAGAACTTACCCCTGACATCTCCTCTGTACCTACTCCCCAGCATCTTAAACCTGTGTCCTCTTGTAGTGACCATTTCAGCTCTGGGAAATAGCCTCTGAGAATCTACCTGATCTATACCTCTCAGCATCTTATAAACCTCTATCAGGTCACCTCTCATCCTTCATCTCTCCAGGGAGAAAAGACTGAGCTCCCCCAACCTATCCTGATAAGGCATGCCCCACAATCCAGGCAACATCCTCGTAAATCTCCTCTGCGCCCTGTCAATAGCTTCCACATCTTTCTTGTAATGAGGCGATCAAAACTGTGCACAGTACTCCAAGTGGGGTCAGACTAGGATCTTATAAAGCTGCGGCATTATCTCCCGACTCCTAAACTCAATCCCTCGATTAATGAAGGCTAGTATACCATATGCCTTCTTGATCACATCCTCCACCTGCGAGGCTGATTTAAGAATCCTATGGACCCAGACCCCAGGTCTTCTGATCCTCTACACTGCTAAGAGTCTTACCCTTGATATTATACTCCTTCATCCCATTGGACCTGCCAAAATGGACCACTACACATTTATCCGGGTTGAAGTCCATCTGCCACTTCTCTGCCCAGTCTTGCATCCTATCTATGTCACGCTGCAACTTCTGACGTCCCTCCAGACTATCCACAACAC
This sequence comes from Carcharhinus amblyrhynchos, assembly GCF_965287045.1. Classification (NCBI taxonomy): domain Eukaryota; kingdom Metazoa; phylum Chordata; class Chondrichthyes; order Carcharhiniformes; family Carcharhinidae; genus Carcharhinus; species Carcharhinus amblyrhynchos. The sequence goes on from NC_137334.1 coordinate 48,103,647, forward strand.
CACCTTCATGTCATCAGCGAACTTACCAACCCATTCCTCCACTTCCTCATCCAGGTCATTTATGAAAATTACAAACAGCAAGGGTCCCAGAACAGATCCCTAGGGCACTCCACAGATGACCGACCTCCATGCAGAAAAAGACCCATCCACAACCACTCTCTGCCTTCTGCAGATATGAGAAGATATTCTGCAAATATGAGATGAATTTCTACCTCTGACAGCTGTTGGCTACTCAAATGGCCTTTGTCCAGGCAGCACTGCTGGGAGTGAATGCCCTGAAGAAAGGAGCCTCGAACAAGGTGATTCTGGGATTTTGCTGGGACAAGACTAATAGACCCTGATGAGGAGGGTGTGTAACCAGCTGAAACAACAACATTCAAAGTCACAGATTTAACTACAAGAACAACATAATTTAGTCTTCCAAGTTGGCTAACTCCCTAACATATGCTGTCGGACATTCAATTCCACCTCCCCTGGCCAATGACCCCCATATGTAATACAGAATGTACCTGACAGTATTCTATCCAAATAACATGTAGCATCTAATACTCAAGTCCACACACACAATCACCTACCATCATAAGGGGTAAGGGCTAGGCAGACTGCCTCTGATGGCACAAGGTGCACAAACAGGAAGTACACCCCACCTGACTTGACCAGCATGCCACCTGTTCTTACTGGGTGACTTGGACATTTTACATAGGGCTATGGTCCCCAATTTATGCCCCCTCCATCCTGCCTCCTCCCCTGTGAGGTAAAATTCAAACTGTTATTATCATTATGCCTGATCCAAACCTGACAAAGTAGCTACTGAGCCTTATAGTTAACCACTTTGTTCTTTCTGGTAAGCATTGGATAATTAAAAAAAAAATCTTGACAAATGCATATTCATAAATTAAAGTCTGTTTTTTTTTTGACCTATATAACTGGAAACTTACATCCAAGAGTACTTGTAAAGTTTAATGCGAAGAACAGTCTGCAGTATTTCATTTTCTCTACTTACATATGCACTCACCTTAATGGTCAAGTTGATTTTCAAAGTGAAATGGACATCATATTAAAACAAGTTGTTTATTTCACATGATATTACAGATAAATTTGAAGATAACCTACGATCAAAATACTTTTGGAGACCAAAAGGCGTGGAACTATGTTTTGGAATTAAACACTATGCTGGCAAGGTATCAACAATAATTTTAAATGAAAAAACTTAATATTTAAAATACAGGTTTTTGTACTAACTTTAATGAGATGCACAATATTTTTGACGATCAAAATGCAGAGCATTTTCATATTAAAATATTCTCGCATTTGTCTCTCTATCATTGTATCTGCAATGTCTGATGGTAAAAATATGAGAATACAGAATCTTCAATTATATAGTAATGTATAATGTTTAATATTTAACAGGTTTTTTATGATCCATGTGGTTTCCTTGAAAAAAATAGAGACACACTTCCTGCAGACATAGTAGTAGTACTTCGGACATCAGAGAATAAATTGCTTCAGCATCTCTTTTCCAGTCCACTCACTAAAACAGGTAGGAGTAATCTTGGAAGTTTTTTTTTACAAATAATGGCACTCATTGTACTATATATTGAAATGAATATTATGTAAACTTTTTCTTGTGGCATTGCTCATGGAGTAAACTAAAGTAAAACTGGTGGTATTTGTCCTTTAGCTTAGAGATGTGATGTAAAAGAGACTTTATGATGGGCGTCCAGGAAATAATACATGAAATCAATAAATTCCTGGTAGTATGAAATAGTCACATAATATGAATTAGCATGAATAAATACCCCAGTAATTGATTTTCATCTTTGGGGTACATGTAAAGATCTCCGCTGTTAAAGTAATATAATTTGCTAATATATGTGTCGTTCAGATAGTTGTATTTAAAAATTCTGCAGATTATGAATGTGTCATACAGGAACTGAGACTGATGCATCAGCTTTGATCATAAAAAAATCTTAGAAATAAAATGAGGAGTATTGTGATGAAAATTAATTTTGCACTTAAAGTTACTGTCATCAGTGTTTGACATGCTCAGCTGGCAAATGTGTTATTTAAAATCAGTTATTTTTCAGAGGGATTGTTTCAATTGCACTGGCATATTTTTAAAAAGGAAAACGGCTAATGTTACGCCGTTGTTTAAGAAGGGTGCCAGGCAAAAGGCGGGGAGTTATAGGCCTGTTAGTTTAACGTCTGTTGTAGGTAAAATGTTAGAATCCGTCATCAAGGAGGAAATAGCGAGGCATCTTGAGGGGAACTGCTTGATAGAGCAGACGCAGCACGGTTTCCTTAAAGGGAAGTCGTGTCTGACAAGTTTACTGGAGTTCTATGAGGATGTGTCAAGGGCGGTGGATAGAGGAGAGCCGGTGGATGTGGTCTTTCTTGATTTTCAGAAGGCGTTTGACAAGGTACCTCACAAGAGGTTATTGCAGAAGGTAAGGGGGCATGGAGTTGGGGGTAGGGTGTTAGTGTGGATAGAGGACTGGTTGTCAAATAGGAGGCAGAGAGTGGGGGTCAATGGGTGCTATTCGGATTGGCGGATGGTGACTCGTGGAGTGCCCCAGGGGTCGGTGCTGGGGCCTCAGCTATTTACCATTTATATAGATGATCTGGAGGAGGGAACCGAGTGTAGGGTGTCGAAATTTGCTAATGACACCAAGATTGGTGGAAAGGCAAATTGTGCGGAGGGTGGTGAGAGTCTGCAGAAGGATCTAGATAGGCTGGGCGAATGGGCCAGGAAATGGCAAATGGAATTTAATGTTGGCAAGTGTGAGGTGGTCCACTTTGGTAGGAATAATGGTAGGAAGGATTATTACTTACGTGGAGAAAACCTGCAGCAGGCGACGGTGCAGAGGGACCTCGGGGTCCTTGTGCATGAGTCGCAAAAATCCAGCTTGCAGGTGCAGCAGGTGGTCAGGAAGGCGAATGGGATGCTGGCCTTCATAGCGAGGGGGATTGAATATAAAAGTAGGGAGGTCTTGCTGCAGCTGTATAGGGCATTGGTGAGGCCGCAGCTGGAGTACTGTGTGCAGTTTTGGGCGCCGTACTTACGCAAGGATATTTTGGCCTTGGAGGGAGTGCAGAGGAGGTTTACTAGGCTGATGCCGGAATTGAGGGGGTTGAGCTATGAGGAGAGGCTGAATAAATTAGGCTTGTACTCGTTAGAGTTTAGAAGAACGAGGGGAGATCTCATTGAGACGTATAAGATGATGAATGGGATGGATAGGATAGAGGTGGAGAGACTCTTCCCGCTCAGAAAGGATAGTAGGACTAGGGGGCACAGCCTCAAGATAAAGGGGGGGGCGGTTTAGAACGGAGTTGAGGAAGAACTTCTTCACTCAAAGGGTGGTGAATCTCTGGAATTCTCTGCCCGTTGAAGTGGTGGAGGCTACCTCGCTAAATATATTTAAGACGCGGGTTGATGGGTTTTTGATAAGAGAGGGGATTAAAGGTTATGGGGAGAGGGCGGGAATGTGGAATTGAGCCAAGACACATCAGCCATGATCTTATTGAATGGCGGGGCAGGCTTGAAGGGCTAGTTGGCATACTCCTGCTCCTATTTCTTATGTTCTTATGTAAAAAGACCAGCAATGTTTGATGTAAAAAATAAAACACAAGAAGTGTATTTGGTGAAATGGCTCATCTTTCTAAATAGTGCTCCTTTAAAAAACATTTGTCAGTCGCAAAAGTATCATCAAGGCTTATATGAAACAAATTTATGACTTTAAAACTAACTCAGCAAATACATATTGAAAATACATATTGGAGTAAATACATTTACTCCAGATCGAAAATACCATTCAGATTACAATTAGAGGAAAATGTTGAGTTTAAAATTTTGATCAGGAGCATTGACTCCTTGAAAATAACAAAACGAGGCTCAATGTAAAAAGAATCAAGTGAAATTTGCTACACAAATAGTCCTTCTGAAAATAGCAGTACTTCAACAGCAACAAAAATTTTATTTTAAGACCTGTTGTTGCATCTTTAAAAAGTGCCAAAAAATCAATATTAGTAAGAGATGAAAATATGGAAATTGGCCAGAAATGGTATGTAATTGTGCCAGGTGCTGACTCCAGGTTGCAAACCAGCAGCCCAAAGCAAAAGAGGCTAAGTGCTAAAGTAAAATAAGTTAAAAGAGAATTTCGGTGTCGTAGGTTGAAGAATATTGGGCTGAATTTTACCATGGACTTTGGGACCTGATGCTGAGACATGAATCAGGTCCTGACGTTACAATTGCCTGCAATAGGATTGACCAGACAGTTTTACCATGAGCACTCTCCTGATTGGCTACCTGATTGATGGACTGTGGGTTGCTTCCTGATGCTGTCAGCCCAGTCAGTGAAGTCCTCAGTTATGTGTATTTTACTGAACAGATTGCGAGAGAGTCTTCAGTTGATCGGCTGTAAAGCTTCAGTATGCAGATGAGGCTTTTCTGTGCACCCACTGAGCAACATGAACTCCAGATCATTGTCAACACCTTTCAGAGTCATTGACTCATAGTCATAGAGGTTCACAGCATGAAAACAGGCCCTTCGGCCCAACTTGTCCATGCCGCCCTTTGTTTTTAAAACCCCTAAGCTAATCCCAATGGCCCGCATTTCGCCGATATCCCTCTATACCCATGTAACTATCTGAATGCTTTTTAAAAGACAACATTGTACCCACCTCTACTACTACCTGTGGCAGCTTGTTCCAGACACTCACCACCCTCTGTGTGAAAAAATGGCCCTCTGGACACTTTTGTATCTCTCCCCTGTCACCTTAAACCTATGCCCTCTAGTTTTAGACTCCCCTAACTTTGGGTAAAGATATTGACTATCTAGCTGGTCTGTGCCCCTCAGTATTTTATAGGCCTCTATAAAATCATCTCTCAGCCTCCTACACTCTGGAGAAAAAAGTCCCAATCTATCCAGCCACTCCTTATAACTCAATCCACCAAGTCCCTGTAGCATCCTAGTAAATCTTTTCTGCACTGTTTCTCGTTTAATAATATCCTTTCTACAATAGGGTGACTAGAATTGCACACAGTATTCCAAGTGTGGCCTTTACTATATCTTGTACAACTTCAACAAGACATTCCAACTCCTGTATTCAGTGTTCTGACTGATGAAACCAAGTAAGCCGAATGCCTTTTTCATCACTCTGTCTGCCTGTGACTCCATTTTCAAGGGAACATGTACCCCTAGATCTCTTTGTTTTGTAAGTCTCCCCAACGCCCTACCATTAACTGAGTAAGTCCTGCCCTGGTTCAGTCTCCCAAAATGCATCACCTCGTATTTGTCTAAATTAAACTCCATCTGCCATTCGTCAACTCACTGACCCAATTGATCAAGATCCCGTTGCATTGGAGATAATTTTCTTCACTGTCCACTATGCCACCAATCTTAGTGTCATCTGCATACTTACTAACCATGACTCCTATGTTCTCATCCAAATCATTAATATAAATGACAAATATCAGTGGACCCAGCACTGATTCCTGAGGCACTTTTCTGAAACATATGAGAAAATGAGCATTTCCTAAACATCCAAAGAATTATGGTCCTCTTCCAAGCAACCCCCACAGTATGATGCCCCCCACTTCCCCCTCCCGATCCATTAAGGCCAATAGGGAGATGCTGGAAAATATGCACCACTTTCCATATCTTGGGAGCCTCCTTTTTGGCCGATTGAGGAATAGAGTATTTGAGGACCAGGATCTCAAACTCGTCTCTAAGGACATGGTTTACTGGCAGCAGCAATCCCCACACTCCTATGTACTTTGGAGACTTGAACAACCTGCAGCAGAAATCTCAAAGTACTGGAGAAGTACCACTAGCAGAGTCTTTATAAAGTCCTCCAAATCCAAGGGTAAGAAAGGCAGTCAAACAGCAGTGTCTTCGCCCAAGCCACTTTACTCAATACTGAGGAGCAAATCACTCAAAACCAGCTTCTTTGCACAGGATGTGTAGTTTGCGTGTCTGACACTAGACTTCTGAAGTGACTGCTCTATTTGGAACTCGGTCACAGCAGGAGACTCCTAAGAGGACAGCAGCAATGCATTAGGGATGTCCTCAAAGCATCCCTGAAGAAGTCAAACATACCCATTGACACATGAGAGTCCTCAGCTTGTGGTTGACCAAAACAGAGAAGGCCTATCCAGGAAGGCACCAAATTCATTGAGAGGCTTTGTCAGAATGTGCAGTGGAGAAATCAAGTCGTAAAAGGGAGTGCAGAAGCCTCTGGCAGCATGTAGATCACATATTGGACTTAATAGCTTTCTCAGACCTCATCAACTGGAGTGGAAGCAAGTCAACCTTGATCCCAAAAGAGTACTTAAGAGAAGAAGAACTTTGTAGCAATGTGCACAGAATAATTCAAGTAAGTGGTTACGTGAAGATATCAACTTAATGTTTTTAATAGTACAATTTATATATTGTATATAATATATCCATACATGAAAGACAAAAATGGATATTATAACGTTTGAGCGTTGTTTGAAACATTGTGATGACTTGGTTTGTTTTTTATGTGCATAAATGTTTTATTTCCAAAATGAAATAGTTATAATTGAAAATGTGTTATTTGTTGCACTATGAATAAGGTAGACAGATTTTGTGCAAACTTATCCGTCCACTTTCACAGCACAACTGTATAATTATGACAAATAGAAAGCAGGGGAAATATTTCCCTACGGGAATTTAGAAATTATGAAATGCAAGGTTGACTATCTCTTGAGAGTTTTCAGAACTTCATTAATTGTAGTACAATGTTCATTTTGTTGTTAGAAAATGGCGGTTAATTATACTGCCAAGCAGAGGAAAGCAATATAGATTATTTCCTTGCTATATAAAAAATTATAAGATTTGTAATAGTGTTATTTACACTCTTTTGAATTAGCATTTAGTTCAAAGTGTTTACTGTCCCTTCCAAGCATTTGTAATAAGCTGAGAGCCATATCTTCCTAACAGTTAATCTTAACCAATATGCTGCTCTGTGGATGTAGAAAAAGTAATTCCAGTTAAGGATGAACCGATGCTTGATGCAGGTTTATTATAACTACCTTGATTTTATACATGTTCAAATTCATTAAGCCAATGATCCCATAAGCCTGATTAACCATTTTCTCAGTCTGTCCTACCAACTTCAATAATTTGTACAAAATGCCTCCAGGCCCTTCTCCAATCATTTTGGATTGCCCCCTTTATTTTAAAATGTCTGTCTTTATTCTTCCTACCAAAACTTTCACTGCATTGTATTTCATCTGACATTTGTCTGCACTTTCCACCATCCAGCCAATGGTGAAGTTTATCACCATCCTTTTCTGTTCACAATGCTTCTAAGTTTTCTATCAACTGCAAATGTTGGAATTGTGCAGTGTACACTGAAGTACATGGTTGGTTGTTAATATATATCAGAGCTTAGAGCAGTTTTCTTTAACTTGTGTGAATTCTTTAAAATAATTGTAAAGTACCTAAGTTTAAATACCAAAATATGATAATGGACAAGGGGAAAAAATAACCTGGAGATGAGTTGAGCAATTCTGTATCTTGTCTCGTCGGCTTTGTCACTGGATCTATGGTTATTAAAAGGTTGACAATACTTTGGGCAGGAACAGATCATATTTAAGTGCTTTGATAAGAAATTCGACAAGAGTAGGATTTTGGTGAAAGGTGGTTCAGGCTGGTGCAGGCCTGGTTGTTAAGACTCAAAGAACTTGGTGATGCTGGATTTGGTCGCAGATTGAAGTCCAGATGGTGGACTCAAGAAATTTTTGAGGATTTCTAATAGAGCTGGAGCCAGTCCAGAGGGAATCACATTAAGAAGGCATGAGACAAAATTCTGACCACTTGCTTCTCTTTCTATTCTCTATGCTCACTTGGTGTACTGTTGAGGGGCTACTCAATAGAAGAAGGTTATGTGCACATTCAAATTTCACTATGCATATAATTGGTGCTTACACATTAGGGGCAACATGATGGCACTGTTACCTCACAGCGCCAGGGACCCAGGTTCGATTCCCAGCTTGGGTTACTGTCTGTGTGGAGTTTGGACATTCACCCTATGTCTGCATGGATTTCCTCTGGGTGTTCTGGTTTTCTTTCATAGTCTGTAAGACATGCTGGTTAGGTGCATTGACCCGAACAGGTGCCAGAGTGTGGCAACTAGAGGATTTTCACAGTAACGTCATTGCAGTGTTAATGTAAGCCTTACTTGTGACTAATAAATTAACTTTAACTTATATTGATGTAACTTCCTCAGTAGTAAGAGATACCAAATTTAATTCTTCTTCACTTATATTCCATGTTCTCAAGATGTAAGATTTTTCTCTTTGTAATTAAATTTAATATTTATCAGTGCAAGCTGATAAGAAATCTCCAATCTGCTATTAAATAGGATGGTTATGAATGGTGGCATTTAAAATTATTTATTGCCAACTATTTCAGAAACCTGGCATTTGATTACTAAGTTATGCACATATTATCCTTGACAGTATCAACCCTCCATGGAAAGCAAAATTATCAGCGATGAGACAGTGTAGAATTGTTTTGATAATGCTTTGATCCAAGTCTAATTTTGACTGAACATCAATTTTGAAGAGTTGCATATTAATGAAGATACAGAATGATGAAGTGAAATGACAAGTGAGCAACTCTTTGCCTTAAACATAAGGCTCAGGCTGTGAACCTGAATAGACTAACTCTTCCCTTGTAGAATCCAAAGATGTACGTCAGATCTTGGCTGGCAAAGCACAGATTGCAAATAATATATAGTCAAGGCATATGAGTTGCCACTTTCTGATGAAAAACAGAAAACTATATGATAGCTGCTGTAATAAGGACCTCTAGTTACAGAAGAATCTATAAATTATTTCTGCTATTTTAACAGGGGCTGCTATTTTAACCTGTTCAAAATGAATGCATTAAAGCTGAAATTAAAATAACACATTTCATATGAACTGTTATGTGTCTGCCTATTAATACCACTAATATTAGTTTCTAGGTTCAAAATAGTATGATGGTACAGCAAGAAACGAAACATCACAAACTTTCATTTAAATAGCATTTACAACATAGTAACAGATCCCAAGGTGCTTCAGACTTGCATTTATTTAGCACCTTTAATGCAATATATGTGCTAAAGTGCTTCACAGATGGGAGGAAAGACAAACTCCAACCAGCATTGGAGGTGACTGAGGGCATGGTCAAAAATAAGTTTAGTGAAGATTTTTGAAGGTGGAAAAAGAGGTAATAAGATAGAATGGATGAGGAAGAAGATTACAGGACTTGTATTTAAGAAGTGGGTTGATCAAGGTCAGGTACTAAGAGGAGTAGCATATACCAGAGCGGTAACAAATGAGACAAGTGTGATTTGATGATAAGGGTGACACTACTATCTCGTTAGTGTGGGAAAGACAGATGGTGAAGAGAAATACAAGTGAGGGATGTTGAGGATGAAGAGAAATACAAGTGAGGCATTGGCACCAGTATTGGGGTAGGTGGGACCTGTTCAGGTGGGATGGGGTTGGTCTGAACCGTGCTGGGACCAGAGTCCTGGCAAATCATGTAGATAGGACTGTAGATGGGGCTTTAAACTATTTGGGGGTGGGGGGGGTAGGGGGGAGGGTAGGTGACATTACGGGGTCTAAAGTAAAGGAGAGGGTACAGGTAAGGGAAGAGGCCAAGGATGTCCCAATAATAAAAGGAGTAGGGGGCGTGAGTATGGTTGGTGGCGTTCTGGCAAATAGGGTACAGGCGAAGGCTGGGATGAAGGCACGAAGCATTCGGAATAAAGTGAATGAGCTGGTGGCGCAGATCAGCACAAATGGATATGATCTGGTGGCCATTACAGAGACGTGGCTGCAAGGTGACAGGGACTGGGAGCTGAATGTCCAGGGGTATCAACTGTTTAGGAAGGATAGGCAGGAGGAAAAAGGGGGGCGCGTAGCTCTGCTGATTAAAGATAGCATCAGGGTGGTAGTAAGGGATGATATAGGAACCAACGAGCAGAAAGTGGAATCGTTGTGGGTGGAGATTAGGAACAGCAAAGGGAGGAAGACACTGGTGGGTGTCGTTTATAGGCCCCCAAATAACGATCTGGAGGTGGGGCGGGCTGTTAACGCGCAAATAAATGCGGTGGGCTTGAGGAAGAGTTCTTAGAATGCTGCCGGGATAGTTTCCTGGAACAGTGTGTGTTGGAGCCGACGAGGGAGCGAGCTATCTTGGATCTGGTGTTATGTAATGAGGCAGGTAGAATTAGGAACCTTGTGGTGAAGGATCCTCTTGGGAAGAGTGATCATTGTATGGTGGAGTTTCTGATGCAGATGGAGGAGGAGAAAGTGGGTTCCCGGACATGTGTCCTTTGTTTGAACAGAGGGGAGTACGGTAGGATGAGAGAGGACTTGGCGAATGTTGATTGGGGAAGCGCGTTGGAAGGTAGGTCTGCTGAGGAGCAGTGGAGGATCTTTAAGGAGATCTTTCTTGGTGCTCAGCAGAAATTTATTCCGATGGTTAAAAAGAATCGTAAGAGGAGAGGTAATCAGCCGTGGATAACGAAGGAGGTAAAGGAAAGTGTTAAATTAAAAGTGGATGCGTTTAGAGTAGCTAAGATTAGTAGGCGAGAAGAGGATTGGGAGAGGTTTAAATGTCAACAAAGATTGACAAGGAATTTGATAAAGAAGGGTAGGAGAAACTATGAAGCTGGGCTAGCGCTTAATATAAAAAAGGATAGCAAGAGTTTTTATAAATATATAAAAAGGAAGAGGCTGGCCAGGGTGAACGTTAGAGGATGAGAGGGGGGACTTAGTGGTAGGGGGTGGGGAAATGGCAGAGGCTTTGAATAACTTCTTAGTTTCGGTCTTCACGGAGGAGGACGTGAATAATTTGCCGGGTGTTAGCGATGGAAAGATGGTAGGAGTGGAGGGCCTGAATGACATTTTTGTTACTAGAGAGGCAGTGCTCGACAGACTGGAGGGACTGATTGTGGACAAGTCCCCAGGACCGGATGGAATGCATCCAAGGGTTCTGAAAGAAATGGCGGAGGTGATAGTGGATGCCTTGGTGATTATTTTCCAAATGTCGCTGGATTCCGGGGAAGTGCCGGAAGATTGGAAAATGGCTAATGTTACGCCGTTGTTTAAGAAGAGTGGCAGGCAAAAGACAGGGAATTATAGGCCGGTTAGTTTAACGTCTGTTGTAGGTAAAATGTTAGAATCCGTGATCAAGGAGAAAATAGCAAGGCATCTTGAGGAGAATTGTTTGATAGAGCAGACGCAGCACGGTTTCGTTAAGGGGAAGTCATGTCTGACGAATTTATTGGAGTTCTATGAGGATGTGTCTAGGGCGGTGGATAGAGGAGAGCCGGTGGATGTGGTGTTTCTTGATTTTCAGAAGGCGTTTGATAAGGTGCCTCAAGAGGTTATTACCTCTTGGTCAGGGGGCATGGAGTTGGGGGTAGGGTGTTAGCGTGGATAGAGGATTGGCTGTCAAATAGGAGGCAGAGAGTGGGGGTCAGTGGGTGCTATTCGGATTGGCGGTTGGTGACTAGTGGAGTGCCCCAGGGGTCGGTGCTGGGGCCTCAGCTATTTACCATTTATATATATGATCTGGAGGAGGGAACCGAGTGTACGGTGTTGAAATTTGCTGATGACACCAAGATTGGTGGAACGGCAAATTGTGCAGAGGGTGGTGAGAGTCTGCAGAAGGATCTAGATAGGCTGGGCGAATGGGCCAGGAACTGGCAAATGGAATTTAATGTTGGCAAATGTGAGGTTGTCCACTTTGGTCAGAATAATGGTAGGAAGGACTATTACTTACATGGCGAAAAACTGCAGCATGCGATGGTGCAGAGGGACCTGGAGGGTCCTTGTGCATGAGTCGCAAAAACCCAGCCTACAGGTGCAGCAAGTGGTCAGGAAGGCAAATGGGATGCTGGCCTTCATAGCGAGGGGGATTGAATATAGAAGTAGGGAGGTCTTGCTGCAGCTGTATAGGGCACTGGTGAGGCTGCAGCTGGAGTACTGTGTGCAGTTTTGGTCGCCGCACTTGCGCAAGGATATTTTGGCCTTGGAGGGAGTGCAGAGGAGGTTCACTAGGCTGATGCCGGAGTTGAGGGGGTTGAACTATGAGGAGAGGCTGAATAAACTGGGCTTGTACTCGTTAGAGTTTAGAAGAATGAGGGGAGATCTCATTGAGTCATATAAGATGATGAATGGGATGGATAGGATAGAGGTGGAGAGGCTCTTCCTGCTCAGAAAGGACAGTAGGACTAGAGGGCACAGCCTCAGGATAAAGGGGGGGTGGTTTAGAACAGAGTTGAGGAGGAACTTCTTCACTCAAAGGGTGGTGAATCTCTGGAATTCTCTGCCCGTTGAAGTGGTGGAGGCTGCCTTGCTAAATATATTTAAGACGCGGGTTGATAGGTTTTTGATAGGCAAGGGGATTAAGGGTTATGGGGAGAGGGCGGGGATGTGGAACCGAGACACGACAGATCAGCCATGATCTTATTGAATGGCGGGGCAGGCTCGAGGGGCTAGATGGCCTCCTCCTGCTCCTATTTCTTATGTTCTTATGTTCCACAGAGGGAAGAGCCATTATCCTTGAGCAGTCAAGTTTCCTTCAAAAATAAAATGTTATTGCATTCATCCACAACAAGGTTGCAAAAGATCTTACCCATGAATGAA